>NC_138196.1:74794145-75994145 GCF_964194105.1 Spermophilus citellus | reverse complement strand
TGTCTCCCATCATTAAGCAGGTAGTAGCCAGAGGATTTTACACTGTCCCCATTTCACTTAGAAAAACAAAAAGGGAGGAATGTTAGGTGCAGGACAGGCTGAATTAAGTTGTCTGCTGGGCATGCCAAACAAAGTTAGCTGCAGGGTGACCTGGCCACTCAAGCCCTCTCTCTGGTCCTTTGTCATATGTTTGCGTTAAGTCTGAACACTCAACCCCACTCACGGCTGAACACTCAACCCCCACTGGTCTGGTGCAACAGAAACCCACATCTGACCCCTGCCCCATCTGTATGAAGGCAGAAGATGACACCCTTAGCAACTACTGCGTGATCCAATCATTGTCTGCCAACAAGGAAGGCAGCTTGCAGACCCAGAGACCCCATTAGATTTGGACTATAAAAACTCCCTCCTGCCGGTCCCCGCCTCTCTTGCTTTTGCTCTATCTTCCTCTCTTGCTTTTGCTCTCCTTGCTCTCTCTTTCCTCTCTCTCTCTCTCTCTCTCTCTCTCTCTCTCTCTCTCTCTCTCTCTCTCTCTCTTTTTCTCCTGTTTTGCACTGCTGCAATAAAGATCTCTTGGTTGCTCTGAGTGTTGTGGTCACTTTTCTTTCAATTGGTATTTTAATGGAGACTACATTGAATCTGCAAATTGCTTTGTGTAGTATTGTCATTTTAACAGTATGAGCTTTCTGAATCCATGAACTTGGGGGAATCCTTCCAAATCAATTATGTGAGGCCAGCATGACCCTGATACCAAACCAGACCACAACACAAGGAAAAACAACAAAAGACTGAACAAGAGAGAAAACTATAGACCAACACCCTGATGATCAGAGACCTCAAAGTCTCCAGTGAAATGCCAGAAGACTGAATGCAAGACCATATTAAAAAGATTATTCACCATGACCAAGAGTGAGTTATCCCAGGAATGCAAAGGTGGTTCCACATTAGCAAATCAACAAATGTAATACATCACAAAAGGAGGGATAAAAAGCATATGATCCTCTGAATAGATGCAAATAAACACTTGATAAAATTCAACATTCCTTCATGATTAGACAACCTGAACAAATTATGAATCCAAGATTATACCCCAACATAATACAGACTAAATGACAAACCACTTGCCAAGCGTCTAATAAATGGGAAAAATCTGAAAGCATTTCCTTTAAGATCTAGAGCAAGACAAGGACAAAGACAGTCTCACACTCTTGTTCAATATATTTCTGCAAGGTTTGTTGTTGTTGTTGTTTGTTTGTTTTGTTTTGTTTTTGGTACCATGGATTAAACCCAGGGGCATTTAACCCATGAGCCTCATCTTCAGCCATTTTGTTTATATATATATATATATATATATATATATATATATATATATATATATCAACAAATGTAATACATCATATATATATATATATATATATATATTAGAGACAGTGTCTCACTGAGTTGCTTAGTGCCTCACTATTGCAAAATGGCTTTGAACTCATGATCCTCCTGCCTCAGCCTCCTGAGCCACTGGGATTATAGACGTAAGCCCCTGCACCCGGCCTATTTCTGCAAGTTTTAACCAGAGCAGTTAAGAAAGAGAAAAAATAAAAGGTAATAAATAGGAAGTGGGAAAGTTAAATTATCCCAGTTTGTAGATGATATGAATCTTTACATAGAAAAAAAAGCAAAGACTTCACTAAAAACCTATTAGAGCTCATAAATAAGTTGAGTAAAGTTGCAGGACACAAATCAACGTACAAAAGCATGTAGCATTTTGGACAGCATTTAAGGAGTTTTCTGAGAAAGAAATAATCAATGAAGTACCATTCATGATAGCAGCAAAAAAAACATAGTAAAATATCTTGGAATAAATTAAATCAAGAAGTGAAAGAATTCTACAATAAAAATTATAAAATACTGATGAAAGAAATTGGGTGGCAACGCAACCTCAGGAGTCTGTTGGGCTCCTTTCCCTGGCAGGGCTCTACCCTGACTTCACTCCCAAGTGCCATGGGACTGGTGCCTGGGACTGCAGGTAGACACGCAGCACTGTGAGTTCAGCATTTTCTATTTCTCCTTTACCCTCTCACAAAATTGTCAAGCTGCCTCACATTTCAAGTCAAACATGCACCTGTACCCACAGTATTAAGCCCATCCCCCCTTCCCAAATTCCCCAAAGAATACTTGCAATTCTCTTAAATTCTTCTGGGATCAAAACAAAGCAAAACCAATCAAACAAACAAAAATGTGTGCCACATCAGGAATTCTCTTGAAAGTACTGACTCTCTAAATGAAGATGAAGGTACCCATGGGTTTTTTTTCCCCCATTAAATCTACTTAAAACTAGACCATCCAGTTGAATGGGTCCTGAAAAGCCCCCTTGTAATATAAAACCTCAAGTTTTCAGCCTCGCTATCTTTCTTCCTCTTCATTCTCCATTCTCCATTCTCTGTGCATTGAGAAGAAATGGAAGTCTAAACCAAACAGTTCCTGTGGCTTTTGTGGTGAGATGTTTTTGCACGAAGCCCCACATTTGCTGTTGCAGAGGTGGAGGTCATCAAGTCAAACCACAGGGGACTCGCAACCCAAAGAGAAATTAGAGGATTCAAAGGTAATTCCTATTGGTGGCATTATCTCCAGTTGTCACAGGATAAAAGGCAAATAGCTCTGTCTAAAGGTGGTGTCTGACAAATGAGCATGTGAAAATGTTCCACTAACATGTCATTAGGGATTTCACATTAAACAACCATGAGATCCTCCTGCACATCTCTTAGAATGGCCCAAATCCAGAACCCAGACAGCACCAAATGCCGGTGGTGTTGAAGTTACACAGTCGATTCTGATGTTCTCATTTGGCCGAGAACCATTATTACATGGAGAATACCTTCAACATTGTATTCTGGCAAATGAAGAAAATCAGGCAATCCTTTACTATTATTTCTTTTACTCTAAACATAATGAATTACAAATCAAAATAAATACATGAGTAAGGAGAAAAATGTAACACTCTATATATGCTTCAATGACTAATAAAGGTCAATAAGTGTGGGAATAAGTCTATAGAAAAATAGATTCCATTCTCTCAAGTGTTGTTTTAGTTTCATGTTTTTGAATTCCTACCTTCTAGACTTTACCATTTCTACATCTATCCTCCATAATTTTGGGAGATAATAAAATAGTTGAGGTTTAGACATTTGTAACTAATAAATGTGTAATGATGTAGAATGTCACTAAAATCATTGTTTTCAAACATGAAGTCCCTCAATGGCAAATTTATAGACTATGACATATATTTTTAAAAAGCCTTTTCTCTATAAACAGGAGAAAGCACTGCTTGTTCAGTGATGGATGAATAATGGCTTCCCAATGCATAGTAGGCACTTCAGTTGGAAATACTGACTCCGTTCTCCCTGGAAGTGCTCAGAGTCACCTGTGAAGGGTTGGAAGGGTGCCGTAATTCAAGCCTATCCCTTGCTCTCTGTTGGGGTGACTTTCTGAATGGGTGTGACCAGCATGTGTGTTGAGAAAGCAGCTGATGATCTGCATATATGAAGGGCACAGGGTCTCCTGGGTGGGTGCAGGCACAAAGTACAGCCAGGTTCTCTCGATGAACCCAGTAAGGCATCCTGAAAACTTCCTTCAGGTCCCAGAAACAGGAAGAGCTGTGCTCCCTCTGATCCAGTGATTAAAATTTCTCTGGGTGGTTTTGCTTTGTTTATGTGATTTTATTGTCCTTGGTCATGCTGTGTTTATTCTAACTTTATGGACACTGGGAATCTTACGTCAGTCCTGTTTACTTCTCTTGTTGGTTTGCTTTTTTATTCATTTTTAAGTAGTTTGGAGCAAAAGTTGGAGCTCATGGTTAAACATGCAGGGTGAAGTAGTTTATATTTCATGTGTCTCATCTGACCCAGGGCTTTAGGATCCTGTAATTTCTTGTTTTCTAATTTTCTTAACGGTTTCTTTTCCTTTTGTGTTATGCTTTCTTAAGTTTCCTAAATTTGTGCATGCATAAATGTGTGTGTATATTTAATGGAGAGGGTATTAAAAATAAATTAAAATGTTGTACTCCCTGTACTCTTGATGCTCTGATTACAGTTCCCTAGACATTTTGTCCCTTTTCCAGAATTAAGAGCATTTAGCCATATTATCTCACTAGAATGCTGGTTTTCTCTTTTTCCTTTATAGGTCTAATAAACAGTCTGTAATTTAAGATTTAAGGGGCACATCCCAAACAAGCTTCTCCTGATGAACATTTCCTCTGTATGTCCTGATTTTACTCTGTATTTCTTAGAACTAGGCTGGACAACAGGGAGAGACATTAATCTCTTTATCCCCAATCTCGACTTAGTAAATGGAGACTTTGTAATGGTTTTTATTAAAGAACTAAAGAAAACAACCAGATAAGCATAAACTGCACAATGTACTAAATCCATAATCTTGATGGAACATATTTATTACCTGATTTATTGAGTATTTATCATTTTTTCTAGGCATTGTGCTGATCATAAGTAACAAAATGGGGGAGAGGGGTGATTTTCAAGAGTGGTCAATGGGTTATGAGATATGACTGCACCACTAGAAAAATTTCAATAGAAGCATTATATATAAAAGAGATTATTACTACAGACACAATAATAGAATTTTCCTGTGAATACTATACTATTACATGTGCTTTTTCATACAAGATAGTTTTATAGCAGGCAGTGTGGAGTATGGAAGGAACTAAGAATTTGGATTAAAGGTCCCTCTTCAACAGTTCGTAGCTGTGTGATCCAAAGAAAAACCACCTATTTTCAGTTTTATCTGAAACAAATAATTGTCATTATTTTGCAAAATATGTGCAAAATAATTACAGTTATTTGTTGCACAGGATTATCATAAGGATTAAGTGAGTTCACATAATCAAGTACAGATCATAATGTACACCTGAATATTTTTATTACCACTTTAGGCTATCCTGATTATTTTACACCATCAAATTTATAATCATGATCATTTCCTTCTTAGAAGCTGAACAAATTCAGCACTTATTGATTTTACCAAGATATAACTTTAGAGGCATCACATAGGGTAGCCTCAAATCTAGCACAGTATTTGTTCCAGAAGCTTTAGCTGAGATTAGACTTAATGTAAGAGGAGGAAACCAACTAGGGATATGGAGAAAAATGCTAAAAGCACATCAGAGGGGGAATAAAAGTCCAAGAAAATAAAGGGTCACAGAAGAAATAAACAAATAATGAGTAAGTCTTCCCCCAACTCTACCTTCTGCTCAAAGACAGGAGCCAGTAGAGAGAGGCTTTTGTCACTGGCAAACTCAATGACAGTCCTCCTCCAGTGGGTCATCCATAGATGCATACCATCTACCTCTCTAGTTCAAGGACATAGCCCTCTCATCTCTCTTTAGCTTTATATTTTCATACTGTCATTACATGTTTCTTAGAAATTCCTCAATGCTCCTCAGCTTTTCATTACAAGAACAAATACTTGAGATCATCAACTTCCAAAGAGAAAGGTTCATTTTGGCTCACTATTTTGGAGGTTTCACTCCATGGCCAGTTGCCCTGTTGCTCTGGGCCTGTGGTGGGAGGCAGCACATCAGGGGAAGGGGTGAGTGAAAAAGCAAAGAAACTCACCTTTTAACTGGGCTGCAAAAGAGAGCACAAGAAGAGAATGTCCCACAGTCCCCTTTGAGAACACATCCCTAGTGACCTGAAGACCTCCAACTAGGCCCCATTTTTTCAAAGTACCACCGCATACCAATAGCTCCATGATGAGGACAAACCTTTCAATGCATGGACCTTTGGGGATCATTCAGCTTCCAAACCACAGCATGCTCTGTGGAAACTGGCAAGTCATGAGTTGTTAATTCCATTTTACAGATGGAGAACTGAAAAGATAGTCAAATAAATTAAATTATTTGCATAAGGTTGAAAAGGTAGTTAAGATTGCTGACACTTTCATTTCTGTCCACATTGTACCCTCCCACACCAAAAGTTTATTTTCCTATGAATTCTTTTCTCCTTTTTGTATTTCCACTACATCTTTTTTCAGTTTTCCTTTGTTTCCTGCCTGAGACTTCAGCTTTTATTGGATCTACTCAGTCTTGCTATTAGCATGAAAGACTAAAACGTTTTGCCTGGAATTGGCTGCAGATTCCATGTCAATTGCAGTTACATGTCCCCAAAGACACACAAGTCTCTGTGAGCTGTGTCACAGCAGTTCCAGGGGTTAGAAGGCCAATTTGGTGAAAGGGGTTGTCTTTTAAGGAGAAACTTCTATCTGCTGAATTGTAATACTTGACCTGTGGACTGAGGCCTTGTGAGAAATACAACAACTTTTGCAATTAAGTGACTCATACCATCTTTCATCAAAGTCATTGGGACATCAGGAGGAGACTGTTAAGTGTAGTCACATTTGTGTCACTTTAGTTTGCACTTAGATAAGTTTCTGAACTTCCTTAAATTGCCATTCCCATCAGAGTTGCATGCAGCCTTTCAACATTGAACCCACCCAGACGACCCAGACGCTATGTTGATTGCAACAATAGCAACCTTGGATATAGCTCTTATTAGCAAGACGGAAATACCCTGAATGAAAAATGAAGTTCTAAAATACTAGCAATAGTGCAGATAAAATGATCGATTTAAAAATATGTTTGCTGTACAAGAAATGCAAATTAAAATAAGAAATTGATCAAATAATGTTATGTGCATGTATGAATAATAAACCACAGTGAAATCATTATTCTGTATAATTATTATGTGCCATTAAAAAAGAAATAGAAACATTATTTCAGCTAGAAAATGAACAAGGAAAAAAATGTTTATAAGTTAATGAGGTTGTGCAGCCAAAGAAATCGTCTCCAGTTGTATTAAGAAAGAAATAAACAGAAGAAAATGTAAATATATGAAAAGGAATTAGCTCAATCTTAAAAAAAAGAATGAAATCTGGATACATACTGCAAACATAGATGAACCTTGAAGTATTATAGCAAGGGAAATATGCCTGGTGCATAAAAAGAAAAATATTGTTTAATTCCACTTATACAAAGAACCTAGAATAAGCAAATTCACAGAGTCAGAAAGTATAGGGAGGCTACCAGGGACTGGGAGAAGACAAATAAAAAGTTATTATTAATGGATAAAGATAAAAGCTGGAGAGGATTTGGGGTAAAAAGTTCAATTTTATATAGTTGGTGAAAATGCACTTTGGAAAACAGTATGGAGACTCCTAAAAAGACAAAGAAGGAAACCGACATATGACCCAGCTATTCCACTCCTTGGTGTTTATCCAAGAGAAGTAAAATCAACATACTATAGTGTTATAGGTACATTTATTTATGGCAGTGCAATTAACAAGAGCCACGTTATGGAACCATTTCATGTGCCTGTCAATAGATGAATGGAATAATAAATAGAAATATATATATATATATATTTTTCAGCATAAAGATGAATGAAATCATGTATGTCACTTGCTGATAAATGGATGGAACTGGGGAACATCATGTTAAATAAAATAAGCCAGACTCAGAAATTCAAGGACCCAATGTTTCCCCACCTATGTGGAAGCTAGAGCAAAATAAGGTAAGACAAAAAGGCAGTGGGGGTGGGAGGACAGGATCCTGTGAAAATAGAAGGTAGATCAGTGGAGTAGAGCAGGGAGATAGAAGGGGAGGGAGGAGGGACAGGAAAAGGAAGGAACAGTTGAATGACATTGACCAAATTATGCTCTGTGTATACAGTGAATTTCACCTTTGTGGGTATTTATAAAGCACCAATAAGAAAAATAAAAAAAAAATGAATAGATCAATAGAGCAGAGGAAGGGGAACAGAGTGAGAGAGGAGGGGAGGGAAAGAGGAAGTGCAGAAGACTGGAATTGAGCAACATATTCCATGCATGTATGGTTATGTCAGAATGAAGCCCACTGCTGTATTACAACAAGGCACTAATAAACACATTTTTTTAAAAATGGATGTCATAGAATAATTGTGATTTCCCCCCTTGACTACGATTACTTTGCAAGGTTTCAGGTTGCACGGTCATTTTTATAGTGTTGTGCTACTCTCTAAAGTGCCTGCGTTAAATAAAACTTAGTCACACACAAAAAAAGTATTCTTTCCCAGAAATTGATAGTTG
The DNA here is from genome assembly GCF_964194105.1 of Spermophilus citellus. NCBI lineage: Eukaryota > Metazoa > Chordata > Mammalia > Rodentia > Sciuridae > Spermophilus > Spermophilus citellus. Next base: position 75,986,018 of record NC_138196.1, on the reverse strand, counting down.
TAGTGGTTGCACAACATAGTGAATGTACAGAATGCTACTGAATGATAACTGAAAACTGGCTAAAATGCTAAATTTCATGTGTGTTTTACCACAGTAAGAACTATTTAGGGGGGAAAACAGAATTTAGGTGACTGAAACAAGAGGGCAGGAGATCCAGGGTTGGTGGTATGCAGTCGGGAATTCCAGCTCATATAATTTAGAATAACTAACACAAAACTTGTGTCTCACCTCTGTGCTGTCATTCATCTCATACTGACAATACCATTTTCAACCAAACCAAACTTGAGCCAGCAACTGGCCCAACTGCTGTGGCTTCCTAACCAGCTCACCCTTACTGCAGTATCCACCAATTCTCCGAGTTTCTTGACTTATGATTCAAAGCTCTGGGAACGTATGTCTGAAAATCAGATTCTCCATCACAACTAGGTTGTTCCAACAAGGAAATATGTTTTTGGTGGCTGCAATGGTAAGGGAGCCCTATAGCCACCGAGACTTTCATTGTGGGAATCTTGCAGGCATGGGAATGTTAAGACAGGTGGATCTTACGAATGAGAATATTTATTGTTGTGCTTTGTGTTTCACAGTTATGATTCTTGTTCAATAACCATTGGTTTTTAATTCTGCACTTTGCACGAAATCCATTTTGAGCTTTCTCTTGAAACACAAGCTGTAACTGAACCAAGTGGATGGCTGATAGTCACCCTTGACTAATTGTGCACCAGTATGTAAATGCAATAGTTGGTGTCCGGGAGTTCTCCTAGAACTGACCATTTGAACCTGAAATAATACACCTTCTGGGACTATAGATACCAGAGATTTCATGTTGCCATTTACACACATCTCCCTGTGACACTACTCCTTCTATTCACTACGAAAAAGCACTGGCTACTGCACATCCTGCCAAGTGGATAGTCCTTTGACTTTACCTTGGGCAACTTGATGACATTGCAAACTGGATGAGTGCCACCTTTATGATCATGGTCTCCCTAGACTAGGGGGACAATTTCTTTTGCAGATGCAAAGTGTTTGGTTTGTTACTAGCATTCTATGCTCAACTTTCTTTTACCTATCATTCTCTGTATTTTTGTATATATTCCTTTGTCCTTATAGGCTGCTTCTGTGTGCATCACAATAAACTGATCCATTTAGAAACTCTCTTTACTTTGCTCTGTTTGAATTAAAGGATAAAAAGACCTACCCCTTCTAGAGGAAGCACAATTCTTGAGGTTACATTTGTCATCAGCTACTGGAGAACTGGAGCACACTGGCTGGTGTGTCATTCATGTAGGAACACTTTGTAAATTACTAATTAAAAACTTTCAGATATTATTTTTAGTTGTAGATGAGCACAGTATATTTATTTATTTATTTGTTTATTCATTTATTTATTTATGTCATGCTGAGGTTTGAACTAATGCCTTACAAGTGCTAGGCAAGCACTTGAGCTACAACCCCAGGCCCTAATTAAAATTTAAACTCAAATTAACTTTCTAGATAAAAATATACAATGTGCAGCAAAAACCTGGAAAACTTTCAAGACAACTATGCAACATATAAAATAGCATCCAAAGGAAATAAATAGAAGCAGCAGACCTTGTATTGGGCTGCCCAGATCCTCAATTAACATGGAAGAAGTCATTTCCCAGTTGTCGTCAGTGATTCCAACAGGCAGCCTTAAGTCTTCCTTGGAAATACTTTTACTAAATAAATCTTTCCCAAAACTACATCCCTTTTGAGTATATCTTGAACCTGAGAGGGGCTGACGTGAGGAAATAAACTCTTTTTCTCTTTTCTCCCAGCCTAGCTCCATTCTGAAGTACCAGTCCAGGTTCAGGGATGAGATGGGCATTGTGGCTTAGATATGAGGTACCCTCCAAAAGCTCATGTGTAAGAAAATGCAAGATCATTCAGAGGCAAAAGGACTAGGTTATGAGGGTTGTAACCTAATCAAAGGCTTAATCTACTGACACGGATTGACTGGTGATTACTAGCCAGGCAGGATGTGGCTGGAGGAGGTAGGTCACCGGGGACATGCCTTTGGAGTAGATATCTTATCCCTAGTGAGCGGAGCTCTTTCTCTGCCACCTCATCTCTGTGTCATGGGCTGCTCTTCCCCTTTATACCCTTCTGCCAGGATATTCTGCCTCAAGTTGGGCCCCGAGCTGTGGAGTCAGCCCTCTATGAACTGAGACCTCTGAAACCACGAGCCAAGTAAACCTTTTCTCCTCTAATTGTTCCTGCCAGGTCTTTTTGTCATAGCCACGAAAAACCCTGACTAAAACAGTGGCATTCACTAAGGCCCTGACTAGGAAACATTAAGCCCAAGTTCTTCTTTTGCCTGTTCCTGCTTCTTTAATTCCATTACACCAAATGGTGTGCCTGAAACTGTTTCCTAATAAATTTTTTGCATGCTAAAATTCATCTCAAAATCTGCATCCCCAGAAACCCAAACTAATACAGAGTACTGCTGGAAAATGACATGGACATGACGGGCCACCACTGTATCATTTTAGCAGTCGATGTTTTGGAGATGGCTTCATGGTTGAATATGCAAATAGCACAGTTATAGAATACCTTAAAATTAGCAAAGGGGAAGACTGAGAGTATAAAATGTAAACTCTGAAATGTGGAAGATAAACTTAAAGAATTCTCCACAAATACCAAGGAAACACCAACTAAAGTGAGAGGAAATGTGAGAAATGAGAATAGCTATCAGAGATGTCCAGCAGCTAATTGGTGCTCCTAAAGAACAGAAAACACATGAAACAACAGAGAAAGAAAATTAAAAATTTTTGCAATATTGAGAGCCTTGTAAATAAGATATTTTTTCCTAAATCATCTATCTGGAGTATTTGAATTATTTGATCCTACTGCTTTGTATCAGTGGTTTGTTGATACATAGCAAATTACCCCCAAACCATAGCAGTTTGAAAGAACACATATTTATTATTCCACAGTTTCTGTAGGTGGAATAGGGGAAAAGTTTATCCCAGTCTTCTACCCCAAGTTCCTAACAAGGCTGCACTTAAGACACATCTAGGAAGGGATCAGCTTTGAGTTCAGTCAGTGGTTGTGGCTGAATTCAGCTCCTTAAAGCTGCTGAACCGAGACGCTCAGTTTCTCACTATTGGTCCATGGTCAGCCTCAGACCTGTCATATGGGAGTCATTGTTAACAATGTGAATTCATATAAATAATAATAAAAACATTTTCCATATCTCTGATTGCAACAAACTAAAATTTGCTTGTTTTTTTTTTCATGTATACTTCATTATTTTGTTCAAAGGTAAATGCATTCCCAAAACTCACCCAAAAAAGCAATGATTTGGTAAGGTGATAAGCAGTGTAGAGAAACTTCAGGTGCCTCAATGTACCTGAATAAAAACATCATTTAACCTGTTCAGAAAAACAAATACAGATGGTAAAAATAGTCAGTGAGAATAGGTTTGGTGTAATACCTGAGCTGGTTCAATGTGAATTGAGTGGAATTTTCACAAAGTTAGTCAACTGCGGATACCTGTCTGAATCAGCATCTGCTCTGAACTGTTTGAATGGCTGTCAGCTGTCATCAGCTCCCAGGGTAGCTTTGCCAAGCAAGCTTATGGTAAGGAAGTACTGGGGTTGCCTATCTCCAAAAGGGACCTAGCAGGCCTCTGCACCAAAGACACGGTGGCATCACTTAGGAACATCCGGGAAAGTTCAGACATCCCTCCCTGTGATTTATTTCTAGCTTTGGCTGGAGTAGGTGGCGACTTGAAAATTCATAGATTTCCATTTCATCAATTTTAAAAAAGATAAAGTTAATCTGTGGCTGGGAACAGGTATTAAAACAAAGAACAAACAGAAAAGTGTCAAAGTTCAGAGGCTGCTCACAAGTAGATTGTGGCCTTATAGGAAATGGGGATTTAGTTTGGGATCAGGACAGGATATTCTGAAGCTTCAAACTGCAGATTCAGCTAGTTTTTTTGTTTGTTTGTTTGTTTGTTTGCTTTAAAGTTTTCTTGTGTAAACGCCCAGATAAAAATGAAGTTTACACCAACCAGGGTTATTTGGCGGGCTGTGCACTTGCAGGGGATCAAACTTCAATCCTCCTCCTCCTCCTCCTCCTCCTCCTCCTCCTCCTCCTCCTCCTCCTCCTCCTCCTCCTCCTCCTCCTCCTCCTCCTCCTCTTCTCCTTAGCTATACAGGACAGTAGAGTGTATTTTGACCTGTTATACATACATGGAGTACACCTTATTCTTATTAGGATCTCACTCTTCAGGTTGTACATGATGTGGAGTTTCATTGGTTCTGAATGTCTGGGCTTCACTCTTGAGGCCAGAGTGAATTTATCCAGATCCCCATACAAGAAGAGCATATGGACTCCTCATTCGCAAAATTCCTCATGAAAAGAAAAGCCTGTATCGGGCAGGGAGGTGATAGGAACGGATGAAGCAGGCCAAGGGCAAGAGAAACAGAGGGGAGCAGGCACCCTGGTGAAGCAGACGGCCACTGTATTGGTCAGGATGACTTGTCTTGCAGGTGAGAGAAAAACCCAACTGGAGATGCCTCGAACAATAAAGAAAATTTATTGGAAATATAACCTGAAGCCCCAATAAAGTGTGAGGTGACTCCAGAAGTTATTAATCTGTGGCATCATTAATAAAACCAGGTTTTCTTCTTTGAATCTTTCATTCTGTCTTCTTCAGAATATCATCCTTGCCTTCACAATCACAGGTCAGCTGCAGCAGTAGCAGATGCCACCATCCCAAAGAGAAAATGAGAACACAGTATCCAGAAATCCCCAACATTCCTCCTCTATCAAAAAAGGAGAGTTGTATGCTCCTCTCCAGACTGACCACTCATATGCAAAGTAAGATCATTATAATTGAGTTCAAGTGAAAAGAACTTATCTGGGTGATAGTTAGGATCACCTTATCTAAAAATGAACAGTGCATAAAACTGGGGTTCCGAAAGCAAAGAAGAAGGGGGGGATATTAGGCATTCAACCAGCAATATTTGCCCCACCATCTGTCAACTAAGTCGTGGCTGTTAAGGGCCATGTGATTCTAGTGTTCACAAACTGATTACTTTAGAAGCTTGGAATTTTGATGTTTATATAAGATCTCCCACTTTTTAAAAATGTAGGCAATAAATTCAAAACATTTAAAAACACTATGTGGTCAACATCTTTCAGTCCAAATAAAAGACATCTATAGTCCAAACATGTCCTGCAGGTCACCAGTTTGCAACTGCTGGTGTATGCTACTGGTTTATTTAAGTAAAACTTTCTCTATTTAGAAAGTAAAGTTCAATTTTACCATGTTAGTAACTGAATTATCCAAATATCAATCGCATTTTTTTTGATTGGGTAGGTTTTGCTCAACTTTAGAAAACCTCAAATGACACAGTTAATAAACATTTCAGAAAACAATGTAGGCAGGAGACACACCACATGAAAGAGACAACATTTACAGAATTTTCTTCTTAACTGAGGGTTTTAATTTGACAAGTTAAGTATTAAAACAATGAAGAAGTCACAATGCATTTAATAATAAATGTGCATTTCCCCCCTTCCCTTCCAGTCCCCTGTGATTTTTATTTGTTTTCATTAGAAGGTACATTAATTACCATCACATGAGCAAATCAAAGTGTTCAAGGACACTCAAGCAATTAGTTAGCATGATAATAAAAAGAAGGGGTGCATAAGAAAAAATCAACTAACTAGAGAGACTTAAAGTTTATACATATCTCTTTTTAATCTTCTTCCTTTCCAAACTATGGATAATTTTTTTTAATTGATACACATATTCTCAAGAGTCAGGCTTTCTTGAAAAATGTTACTGAATCTCTTCAAAGGAATAGCAGGAATCAGGAAACGTTAACCTCCTTAGTGTAAGGAGCACATAGTGAGAAAGTAAGTGTATTTCTCTGTTCTCGGGGTTTTCAAGACTTCCCATTTCATCCCAGGTTCATTAATTCTTGCTTAGTTGCTGCTTCAGACTTTTGGATTGGAGTCCTAAAAAAGTAAAACTGTTAATTAACTTGTCCTACAAATGTAGATATTTTATGCATATATGTAACTTGGAACTACTAAGAAGCTAAAACCAATGCTCTGATATCCTACTTCCTATTGGATAGGTGATTGGAAACACCAACAGTGAAGAAGTGGAAACCAGAGAGGGAAGGAACACAAGGAGAGAAAAATACCATCCTGAGGTCCAAAGAATCATCTGGACACTTATCATAATATGGAAAGGAGAGGTGACCCGGTGACGTTATGGGATGTGGGTCATTATTCTCTGGGAGATGGAGACCATTCCCACTGTCCGTAGGGACTATTCCTGAGAAAGTGGGGAAATTGGAGGTCACCATAGCTTTCTAGCTCAGATACTTTCATCTTCTTCGTCTTGGTTAGTGGCCACTCTCAGAAGCAAGATTTTCATGTTAGCACCCACCAGACAATCAACAGGTACTATTCTTGGTGAACTTCTTCTAAGAACACATGGTTGGAACTTTTCCCTTGTTAGTAAGGAATGATACACTATTATAATAATTAGACCATGGATCTCTTATGTTAGATGAAGACATTGCTTATCTTAAAAAACAGTAGCAGTCTTTGTGCTAAATTAGATGCAAAAATAATGGTAGGTCATTAGACATGCAATGTTTTATCCATCTTCACAGAATTATTTCCTTCATAAAAATATTCTTTACCTCCTCTTCACTGGTTAATTCTACCCAACGTTGGGGCCAGTTCAGATTCCAACTACTCAGTCAATGGATCCTCCTCTTCCTTAAGCACTTTAAACCCATTCATTTTCTCCTGTGTTCTCACATTCCTATCTGTTATGGTTTCCACCTGGCATGTCCCTAAAAAGAGCATGTGTTGGAAACATGGTCCCCAAGGCAGCAAGATTCAGAGGTTGGGCTTTTAGGCAATAATTTGCTTAACAATTTGAGTGGACTACTGGGTGGTAATTGTAGGCGGATGGGTCTTGGTAGGAGGAGATGGGTCATTAGGGGTGTGCCCTTGAGGAAGATATCTAGTTCCTGGCTCCTTTTTCCTCCTCTGTGCTTTCCTATTGCCAAGAGCTGAGCTGCCTTGTCCACCACGCCCTTTTGCCATGATGTTCTGTCTCATCTCAGGCGCAGAGCAATGGGGCCGGCTGAGCATGAGTCTTCTGAAACTATGAGCCCAAATTAAAGTTTTCTTCCTCTAAGTCATTCTCATTAAGTATTTGAGTCACAGTGATAAAAAGGTAACTAACACAGTATCTTTCACTTTGGCACAAGTAATATGTGAAGAATTAAGTGATTCATGTATATGTGATTTGTCTCTCAGCTAAAAATATGAAATTTCGGGGGGGGGGAAGGAACTTAAATTCATACCTTTTTCAAGTATCCCCAAAAGAGTACCAGGCATGACAGAATATGCTCAGAAACTGTTTTATGATTGAATGAATTCCATTTTTCAGTTCACAAACACTGACTTTTATTCCAATTTGTGGTCTAATTTCATACTCTACTGTTATGGTTTAGATATGCTGTCCCCCAAAAGCTCATGCATGAGACAATGCAAGATTTGGAGGAGAAATGATTGGGTTATAGCCTTATCCTAATCAGTGGATTAATCCCTGATGGGATTGATTGAGAAGTAACTGGAGGCAGGTGGAGTGTGGCTGGAGGAGGTAGTTAATTGGGGGTGTGGCTATGGGGTATATATTTGTGTGTGGAGAGTGGAGTCTCTCTCTCTCTGCTTCTGATCACCATGTGAGCCGCTTCCCTCTGCCACACATTCTGCCATGATGTTCAGCCTCACCCCAAGCCCTGAGGAATGGAGCCTGCTGTCCATGGATGGAGACCTCCGAAAAAGTGAGCCCTCAAATAAACTTTTCCTCCTACAATTGTGTGGTTGGGACTTTTAGTCATAGTGGAGAAAAAGCTGACTAAAACATCTACCTTCTACTAAAAAAAAAAAAAAAAAAAAAAAAAAAAAAAAAAAAAAAACTCTTATAAGAATTATTCCAGGGCTGGGGATGTGGCTCAAGCGGTAGCGCGCTCGCCTGGCATGCGTGCGGCCCGGGTTCGATCCTCAGCACCACATACCAACAAAGATGTTGTGTCCGCCGAGAACTAAAAAATAAATATTAAAAATTCTCTCTCTCTCTCTCTCTCTCTCTCTCTCTCTCTCTCTCTCTCTTCTCTCTTTCTCTCTCTTTAAAAAAAAAAAGAATTATTCCACCTACAAATGATAGTAAGTACCATAAATGATAAAACTTTATGTTCTCTAGTATGAAAATATAGAAATGATTCTTTAAATTTTACCTCCTACAACAGAAGTATATCACTTTTTCAATAACTACAATCAATATTAAAATCCAATGATATATGAACTTATAGATAATATCTAGGCCTTGCTGTTTGAGATACCCCAGGACAAAGGTGGTAGGATGTGTTAGGTTACCCTGCAAAAATCCAGTAAAAAATCCCAAAGATTTAGACACCATATTCCAGGTAAGCTCAAGAGACATTAAAAAAAAAAAAAAAAAACAAACCCACTAGTGAACACCTGATACTTACAAGGAATGAAGAAGTTATAGAGGTAGGAATCGGTGGTGGTGGAAAATCAGGCTTTGTAATTAGCTAGAAAGAAGACAAAAACAAAGTAATTGGAAGATAAGGTCTTGAAAACAGTTGTGCTTAATGAAAAGGTTTAAATTATTTTCAGAAATGGAGAATTTATAACCCTACCCATGAGAATATTCTAAACCCAGGAGTTGCTTTCATGTTGGGGCACAAATATAATTCATGCATAGTCCAGTGACACTGGAAGATGGTTACTATGGACTGAGTGTTTGTGTCTCTCCATAATTTCTTATGTCGAAGCCCTAATCCCCATGTGACGGTGCATGGAGGTGGGGCCTTTGGAAGGAACATAGATTTTGAAAGAAGAGCTCTCAGGATAGGATTAATGCTCTTACAAGAAAAAACACAAAGAAATTATCTCTCTTTCCCCACCAAGTGAGGAGACAGCGAGAAGGCAGCTGTCTACAAGCCAGGGAGTAAACTCTCCAGACACCAAATCTGCCAGCATCTCCATCTTGGACTTTCCATCCTTTACAAAAATGACAAATAGATGCTATTTAAGCCACTCAGTTTATGCCATTTTTGTTATATCAGCCCAAACTAACTAATAATGGTGCTTCATGAAGCAGATTGGTACTCTTCTTATAAGGCATTATCAATTTCTCAGCCCTGGGGTTCAGGTTTAATGGTTAAATTTAGGAATATAATAGAGAGGTGCACATTCTCGTACTTCACATTTTCAAAACATTTTGCAGAAGAATTTATGTTTTATATTATATTCCACAAGTTTCAACATTCTTCTGGATAATTACTTGGGCATAGTGGGTTGTGTCTTTCACTGGTATCTCCTCAAGGGTGGGCAGGGTAGTACAGAGAGGCTGCTAACTCACAAGAGAAGCAGAGGCCCACTGCCTTCCACAGGCAGAGAAGATACATGCAGCTTCATCCAACTCATCCAAAACAATCATATTTTTAAATAAAACCAATGGTTTCCTAAGTAAGCTTCCAATAAGTCACCCACTCAAGGCCTGGTAGCTCAGAGCCAAACACTAAGGGACCAGACAGGAAATCCCAGTGGCTCAGTTGGGGCATTTATAGGAGTATATCCCCAGAAACATGATTACCAATGTGATTACCATTAACCAGCATCAACTAAAATCTCTAGATATGTAGAACATGACCAGAGTATTACATATTACATATATTGTCATACAAAAATATGAATCACCTTATCTATGGGGACATTTGCCCAAAGAATAAGGAATCAACCCAGAGTACAGAAGAAAAAGAAGCAGAAGGAGACATCAATTCTCATTGTTACTTACTCTCTGCCTTCCATGAGTCCTAACCAAGTAACCCCTGCATTTTAGGGATTCTCTTTCACATTAATAAAAAGGAAAATTTGGGTAGATTTGAGAAAACACTGCAGGGCAAAAGTGTTAAGTATGTAGTCGGGATAGGAGAGTGAGAAAAAGTCACACACTGGGGCCGAGGCAAGCAGAGTGTAAACTGGAGTTCACCTCTTGGGGTTGAATGGCCTTCACCATCTGGGGCTTACTCTTCTGCATGTGTGGCCCGGTGTCAGTGGGAGATAGTGGCCTGAAAGCAAAGACACTTTGTATAAATTGATAGCACTTCCTTCGGCATGCCGGGGAAAGAATGGAAGACAACCCACTGTGTCAGGCCTGCTTCTTAGCTGGGTTTTTCCTAGGTCCCCAGAATATTCTTGTGTAATCATATATATATGATTGAGAAACATCATTAATAGTTTTGTTTTTCATTTCCCACAGAGCGTATTAGTAATGGTGTTAAAACCAATTTTTTAAAATCTGAATCATGTCATTTTATTATCTTTATTCATTTAATATTTATTATTATGGATGAATAAATTAGCTTTTAAAAATGCTAAAAAGATTCTGTTGGATAAGAACCTTTGTAAAAATGTTTGTAAGTCAGACAGATCTAGATGGATATCAAGGCTCCGTTATTTACTCTGTAAGACTGCAAATTCCTTATCCTCTCTGAGCTGGTTTCCACCTCAGTCACAACAACTCTTTCAGGATTGATAGGTATCATCTTCTCATCTATACGATGGAAATAAAAGTAACAACTTCATGAATCTCCTGTCAGGATTAAATGAGATAGTGGGTATAATAGGGCTTGGCACAATATTTATCATATAGTTACTGATGAATAATTGCTAGATGCAGTGCTCTTATAATAATAAATGCATCAGCCTTTAATAATGAGAGTTAATACCATGTGATTATTAATTATAAATACAGTGATTAATAGAAGAATAAAATACGTAGTGCTATGAAGGATTTCCCAGTAAAAGGGATACCCAAACTCTGGCCCAAGATGTATGTGTATTTCTGAATACGTGAAGAAAACCAAAACTAAATTTGGGAGCTTGGATCAGACTCCTACATTTAAGGCCCAGCTGAAAAAAGGCTTACCTCTGAACTCTCTTCCCCTTTCTTCTGGCATTTTGGTGCCGGATTGCTATAGCAACCACCACAAATATGACGGCCACTGGGAACAGCACTCCAACCACAATGGAGAAATCTGCAACAGAGAGGACAGGCGGAATCGGCATCTACACACTGCTTGCTTTACTGTGTGCACAAATTCGTCTCCCCCTCCCCAAATAAACCTGTTTTCCCTGGAAAAGATCTCACAGCCAACACAAGGAAAGTGTACTTTGATCATGACTATTGCATTAATATGTATAAAAAGGAAATCAGTAAGAAACATTTAATATGAGATAAAAAAAAAAGCATCATACCACTGAGAATTCTTTGAAGGGAGATTCTGAGATAACAGATAAATGAAGGGCTGGCAATTAGAAGAAAATGCAGAGTAGAGAGGATGTCAGAGTGGGACTGAAATGCTTTTGAAACTTCACCTTGGAATGAAACCAGCAAATGAAAATGAAACCTGGAAATCTTATTCTTGTCAGTAGCAAATAAGGATCTGAGATATTAGTAAGAAAGCTTTTGCAGATGACTGTTTTTCTGATATTTGTTGCATATTGGAGATAAAATAAATTACATGGCCCGATGAGGGAATGCTTTTAACCAATATTCCTGGGTCCTTGTGGTGTTTTCTCTTTTACAATGTCTGCTACCTCAAGAATTCATTTCTCTTATAATAATCAGAAACTACAAGAGATCAGGAGGTACAAATCTGAAGAGGAATGCAAAGGAATACTGCTGTCATTATAGAGATCAGCAGACCTGTCACAAGGTAACTCATTATAACTGGGTGCAGTGGTGCACACCTGTCATCCCAGCTACTCTTGAGGCTGAGGCTGGAGAATGGCAAGTTCCAGGCCAGCCTCATCAACTTAGCAAGATTCTGTTTCAAATATAAGTAATAAAAAGAACCAGGGATGTAGCACAGTGGTAGAGCACCCCTACATTCGTCCCCAATATGAAAAAGAAAAAAAAAAAAGGTTAGTTGTTATATAAATGCAAGAAAAGTTCACAAGTATGAGCACACAGGTAGGTGGAAGTAGATACCTCAGAAATAAAATTCTAGGTAAGACGATGATGTCAGTTCAAATCTCCCCATCTTCCCTTCCATAAAAATTACTTTTTAGTAAAGTACAAAGAAAATAAAGTTTGTAGGCATTTGTGTTAGATACAATGAAAATGAAAAGAAAGTATTTAAACTAAAAATGAAATTGTAATTCTATTTTCAAGATAGCAACATATCGGAGGAACTAAAGAGGAAGTTGGCTTTCACAAAAATCCCTAATTTGAAGGCACATGGTCTGGAGGTAAAGTCAGGGCACAGACAGAGAGGAGTATAATAACAGGAACTGGGTGTTCAGTTTAAAATGGAAATAATTGAAGAGTATATCTAATCTCTTTAATTCTCGTAATGGCAGTCTAGAAAATTTGGATCAACCTTCCCACTAAAAAGAATTTTTAAAAGCCAAATAAAATACTCCCTATGATGAAGGAAATATTGAAAAAAAAATTGAAAAAAAAAAACCCTGGAAAAATGTAGAGATTAATGAGCGGGCAGGAATCCAGAGACAGACATGAAAATTATCCTGGAGAGAGTTAGGAAATTCAGAAAGGAATGAAGATCAAATGAGACCCCTTGTGTACATTGTAAATTGTGAATGTCAGTTCATTGATTATAACAAAGGTACCACCCTGGTTCTGGATGTCTCTAGTGGGAGTGGCTCTGTATACCAGGAGGCAGGGGGTATAAGGGAACTCTGTTCTTTCTGTTCAATTTTGATGGGAACCTAAAGCTGCCCTAAAAATAAAATCTACTTTAAAAAGCAGACGAAGTAGAATTTTTTAGGATAAATACACTAAAAGAGTCTAAAAGAAAAGCATAACCTTCAAGTTAATAAAAAGAAAAAATGGAATGATTGCAATACTCAATAAGTCTAGAAGACAGAAAAAAAGAATAAAACAAGACAAATAGAAACTCTATAATTACAGATTTATATCTAAATATATCAGTAATTACACTGAATTTAAACTAAATCAGTTTTCCAGATGCATTGAAAAAAGAAAAATTAAGACTAAAAAGAAAAAACACAAAGCATGAGACTAAAACCTAAAGAAAGAGAAATATTTGCATGCATTTTTCTTTTTAATAAAAGACAGATATAAAGAGAATCCAGAAAGGATGAAAGTAAAAGTATGGAAAACTGATGTCCTATATACAAACACACAAAGAAACATAGTTTAGCTGTATTAGTCTCTGAGAAGTGTTACTTTAAAATGCAAGAAGTGTAGCCAGAGATGCACTGAATTTATAAAAATAGCAGAAACTGTATTCTCTGAAAGTCTAATGAGGTCATTTTACCTATCCAACAAGTCACGGCCCCTAGGTCAGAGGAGTCATCATAAAGCAAGAAAATTTGGCGTGTTAAAACAATACAAATATAAAATTTGAGATTTCTTTGTCTGAAGAGTAAAAACATAGGTTATGGAAAATATGATTTAATAGTCATTAAAAAGGCTTTGAGGATTAATATTATGGATTCTATGACTATAGAAGAGGAACTCCAAGAGGAGAGAAAAGAGGCAACAAAGTCCTACATGATACAAAACCAAAGCTTGGAGGAGCAGAGCAGTTTCCCAGGCTGCAGGTCACCTACGGAAGACGGTGGAAGAGTCGTCGCAGTCGGGAGGGGCCCATCCTTCTTCACACTGACACTGCAGCTCGTGGTCACACACCTGGAAGGGCAAGGGTGCTGTGAGTCTCCCACTAGACTGAGCACACACTCCAAAGCCCTGTTCCTCCACCACAAGCCCACTCTGCAACACAGTCATTCCTCCCCTCTGCCGTCCTTCACCTGCCCAGGTAAGGTCTGAGTGCATCGCAGGCATTTCAGTAAATGTCCTCAGAAAAGAAGTCTCAGAGTCAGAGCTGCCGAGGGTTTGGCCACACTCAACTGTGACCCTTGAACCCCGAAAGCATTCCTTCTGCTTCACAGCAACTGGCTTAAAATTACCTATGACTCAGCAGGCTCGGGGACACTCATTTTTACACCTTACCGCATGTCCTTTGCATTTGGAGGAGCAATTGGTCGACTTGTAGGTCCTCTCCATGTCCACACACTCTGCATTCATGCACACCTGAAAGGGACGTGAAAATGTGATCCTGGTGGCTTCAGCTTTGCCAGTGGCTGACTGTGTGGAATCTGGTCTTCTGTTAGTCACTATTATTGTTATCCAACTTGCCTTCCTACTAAGGAAATCACAGTATTTTTCTGAAAGATGAAGATGGCACCTGAAAATTTTTTATGATAAAACATGTGGGAAGCCCCCTTCATCGATAAATTCCTTCCTTTGCTTAATTCCTATGGATCTTTCCCTCAATCTACAGCTTCAGTCCCATATTTAAGATGAATGGCACTAAACTAGGCTCTTCACATAATACAGGTACCCATTTCAAATAAAATTATTATGGAAAATACATGCTGATATCCCAATACATGCCATATTATAACAACTATCATTTATATAGAAAAAATATTTTTCTTATTTCTCTCTGAATTATCATCAGAGTTGCTATCATTCATTGAGCACCTACCAGAGTTGGAACACTAAAATTCATGAAGTTTGAAAACCTAGTCCCAAGTACCTAATAGGCACTTGTGAAATGCTTTTGGAGGACGTAATGCAGGATTAGGCAAGTGAATGCCTGAGCCTTCTTCTGAACACTGTGTGCCTTGGAACACTAGGAGATACTGCAGGAACAGACTTTGGAACCCGTATTCCCTAGAGCAGCTCTGCTCTCATTTATTTTGCACCTCTGGGCTTCCTCATGTGATTCCATTCGACTAAATCATTCTACTGTGAAAACCAAGTGGGAAGATTTCAACATAAAACATCTAAATGTGTTGAAGTTGCTGTTCCTAATTTGATTGTTTAACATGCACATAGCAGATGCGGGTGTTTGCTACAGACATCCAACTTTATTAATATGTAGGGTCCACGTGTGCTTCCTGGGGGGGACTGAGGCCTTCCCTACTTCAAAGGATGAATTTAGGTGAACACAAGTCAACCACAGTCATTCCTTGTCCCTTGTCAAGTATTAGTTTAAGTAATAAAATGATGGGCAAGAAACGGTGATGTCAAGTCTGCCAGAAATGTGCTTCCAAGAAAAATTTCTTCACTTCTAAGAAAAGCTTCCCAAGGAAAACCTTGTGTTTTCTGCCTCCGCACTCCAGCCTGGAGAGTGGTCAGTGCCCTGGGCCATGCAGGCCAGCATTCTGGAGACAGCAGGGGGCAAGGAGAAAAGGAGCTAGCTCCTTGATGGTGCCAGGGTACCACCAAATCAACCATGTGGTGTTCTGGACTTAGGGTTGCTTGAATTAATCAACATCCTGACTGTTGAAGTCCATTTTAACCCGAAGCAGCCTGATACAGTGGGGGAACTGATGTTAAGGTGCGACAGGAGCCACAAGACAAGCAATGTTGTAAAGTCAGAACCCAATCATCTGTCTCGATCATGACTGAGGGGAGAGATTTTGTAACTGAGAAGAAAAAAGGGAAGTGGTTGATGGGTAGAAGTCATGTTATACAGCCAAGTGCAGAGAGAGAAGCACAGGCCTTTGAAGTGACATTTGCTCTGTAAGAAGGTGAGAAAGTTGAGGGTGTGTGATGAGGTTGACAGGCACTGTCTAAAGTGGCCCTGGCATGCCTTTGTCAAGGGAGAAGGTAAAGATACACAATCCTCCTCTTTCCTCTGCAGATGCCGGTTTGAAAAGGGAAATGGAGATGACCTCGGTTGCCTGTGCCCTTCCCTTAGTTAAGCCAACTCCATGGGATTGATAAAGTTTACCTAAACAGTGATCTACTTTTAAAAACTACCAATCACTCTATGTCTCAGGAACAGTGACTGTACTAGAAGTTAAGGGTCTAACACTAATGGTAAGATGAACTTAATGGCAGAGAACCCAGGGATACCTAACTTCTGCCTTGGTCTATGTCCCTCCTCCCTTAAGGCCAAGCATTGCAACTCATCCAGGCTACTGTGAGATGTCTTAGAGCCTTTAAAAGCTTCTAGAAAACCTAAAGGAACCAGCATCTGAAATCTGGAAGCTCCAGTTGATGATGGCGCGTATTTTAAGAAACATACTGGGAAGGAAAATCAGATGCTGAGGACCTCTTAAGAATCTAGAACTAACATTTCATTTCAAATCTGCAGAATTTAAGTCTTTCTAAATTTATGTGTTTGGCTCCAAGACTCATGGGCCATGCCAATTCCATATGCTTTTTTTCTATTTTTGTATTTGTTTTCTGATTTTTAAAAACTAAATAATACCAACACTGAACCACAAAGATAATTTTAGACTCATTTGTCAATAAATCCACATTTTAATAGCTCAAACAGGTTAGGAAATAAGATAATATTTTCAGGATCAGCTTTACAACAATAAAAAATCGGGGCAATTCTTAGGTCCTGTAGCTATATGAATGCAATAAATAGGTTTATTCTAATCTTCTATGGGAGATGAACCTCATTATCAAAGTTCTGTGTTGGCCTCAGTCAAGTAGTCCCTCTACCTGAGATTGTGAGATTATTATACTTTTAATGAATGTATAGATTGTTAACTGAAAATAGTATCGCACACATAAATCAGTGGTTTCCAGATTTAACCTAGGAGAGTAAAACATGGGCTACCCATGTATGGCCGGCATGCATATTGCACCTTTCCTGAAATCATACCTGTAAATCATTATTTCAAATTTCACCACAATATTTGGGAATATTAACAACAGTTCCTGTTCTTGCTCTCTGCTAGGTTCTCTACCATTCTCATATCTTAAATTGCTTATCAGTAAAATAAATTCAAATTCATAGCTATTGTATCAAAACACAATGAATTCAAACTGAGAAGCAAAACAGCACAGGCCAAACCAAGCATCCCCAAAACAAACAACAAAAAACATTCTGAGTGACATCCACAATTTCAACTTGCCTTGTTCTTCCCACACTTGGTTCCATTGGCCACCATGTCTATTCCTTGACTTGTGTCTTCAGGATCAAATAGTTTACATGTCTGGAAAGATATTATAAATCCTTTCCAGGGCAAATTACCTGACCCACCTTGACAGAACAACTTGCCACACATGATGTCTCTGAGGAAAAAGCCACAATTATTGCAGGGTTCAGATTGTAGTTTTATACAAACACAGGTCAGCTCAGTGGCTATCAATATTTAATACCTAATGCTTCTCTCTGTAGCAGAGACTACTAGTTTGTACTTTATATGCCTTTTCTCCTCATTCCTCAGTAATAGAAATTCTAGAGATTAGCAAAATACATTGTTGCTCAAATAAGAACCTTTTCTAGATCCCAGGAGACCTCATTTTTACCAGTTGCCTAAGTTCAAGTCAATGGGAAAGAAGCAGAATCTTAAACCTAGATTCTAGGAGATTGTCTAAAATAAGAGGATATGTCCAAGCTCTCAGTATTTTCTCCTTTCTGCTAACTGGGATGTGATAGCTAGAGAAGCCCTCACAGATCAAGGGAAGTAATTGAGAACAGAGGATGTAAGTGTGGTGCTGCTAGAAGATACACAGAGGATGGATTCCTAACATCATGGAGGGCACCTAAGAGAGTAATATACTTGTTTTATGACTTTGAGCAGAAAAATTCTAACAGATAAAACCCTTAATTCTCAACTAGAGTTAGGTTCATACAAAACTGAGCCTCCCTGATTTTTAAGGCTTTAGTGGGATTACGAATAGAACAGTCTCCAGCATTTGCAGATTAAACTACTTAACGTTCAAGGAAGTCATTAATTTGCCACCAATAAAAGTAAGCAAAGGCAAAGGCAATAAAATTGGAGTTAATTTCCTTGTACAAAATTCAGAGGGCTGTGAAAAAGTATTCTGAAAGCAATTCTACTAGATTTTTCCAATGTCTCCTGTAGCTGCAGAAAGTATAATAAAGAATAGATGAAGTCATGCATTCCCTCTAAACGTGAGAGGGTGTTTTTCATGAATCAATGGGGTAGAACCATATGAGGACAGCCAGCCATGAGCAATTGGAACTCCAGGCTGCCTCTCCACTGTTAAGAAGTGACTAGAAGAGCAAGCTGTGGGGTGATGAGACACTTGAGCCTCATGCTGCAGAAACTACCCAGTGTCCATCCACACAGTTATGCAGGATAACATGGGTGCACAGGTGCAGAGGAAACATGGAACTACCCAACTTCCTTCTCACTCACCGCCTATCACCCTCTGATTCCCACACATTGCTTTTTACATAATTTTTCCTCTTCTGAATCTGCCCTGGGTTCCTGTCAAGGAGAGACCCCCACCATGATTTGTTATTTAGGCCAAGATTCCCCTAAGAGAAGACCCTGTATTCAAACTCAATTTTGTTTGGTAATATTTATCATCCAGAAACATTGGTGTTCAGTAGGAAAACTCTGGGAAACACTGATCTTGTTCAAGCCCCTTGTTATAAATTACTTCGTGTATATAAAATTTGAAGCTGGAACAGAGTTTAGTATAATTTGAATTCTAAGCCATTTTAAATTGCAGAATCAAAAAAAAAGGAAAAAAAAATCTCAATCGCATCCGCTGAGATATTCTAAATTTTTTTTGCAGGATATAATACTAAAAATAAAACAAATTGTCAATCTTGACTCTTACCAATTCTTTATGTAATCCCATGGTTAAATTAAATAAAACTGCTGGTGCCCTGTATTGGTTATTCCTCAAGGTAGGTGAATATTTCTATCTGCCAGACTCTTAATGAAAAGCAGTAGATTAAAAAGAAGCTAAAGAATACTGGAAAGTTCATTGGCAAATTTCCAACCAGCACCGTTCACTCCTGCATATTTGATCTCCAATCTCCATTCTACTGTAACAACCTTGCTTGGTGCCATCTGCAGAAAGAGACTCAGTACCTAGCCCAAACATGGCACATAGTAGTCAATGAAAGTATGTCAAAATGCTTGTTTCCGGATTCTCTTTTCCTTTAACTGGAATAAATCAGAATGTGGGCTGAAGTGGGCCATTACCCTAGTCTGTGGAGCAGAAGGTTCAAACAAGGTCACCTACTTTGCTTTACAGGGAATGCGAGTGTCATTTTCTATGTGACAGTATCCATACTTGGACCCATCTTCATTCTTGTGGTAACAGGACTCATCTGCAGCCTTGGTTCCTGGATGCAAGTGGGGAGACATAGGAAAAGAAAAGAGGCAAGAAATTTAGTTCTGCAAAAGACTAATGAAATATAAAACTAGAATGAAAAGTACATATTGAGTAACCTTTATCTAAAATTCTTGGGACCAGACTGTTTAGGATTTAAATCTGGGATGTGGGTGGAATTTTTCATATACATAATGAGAAAGCTTGGGGACGGGACCCACGGCTAAATAGAAAATTCACTTATGTTTCATATATTCCTTATACACATATCCTGAAGGTAAGTTTATATAATATTTTTAGTGTACCTATGTTTTGACTGTGACTTTTCACATGAGGTAGATGTGGCATCGTGTTGGTAGTCAAAATAATTTAGGGTCTGGGAGCATTTTGGACTTTAGATTTTCAGATTAGAGACACTCAGCCTGTACTATTTTTGCATAATTCTATTGACCATTCTCAGAAGTACAAATTTCAATGTTTGGTATCAGAGGATCTGGTTAGAATTTAAAATAATCTTTTAAATCTTCTGTTATTGAATATGGCTAATAAATTTTAGAAGTATTTGAATGATTTGCTGAAGGTTAAAAACCCATCTAAGTATAGAGTCTTGGCCAGAAGAGATGCTTTCTGTCACCAGCCTTCAAGCATCCATATTCAAATGCTACCTTATTTTTTTAGATCAATGATGAAATTTATTTTGAAGTATGATATTATATGAGTTTCATGAGGAAAATATTATGGTTATTCATAGTTTTGAGAAAACATGAAATAGTGCATAAACATTCTAATGAAGATTTTTAAAAGTCATAATTAGCTTAATAAGGAAATCAACTTAAAACTCAGTTAACAAAGTATTTGATTTCAGTTATTCATCTATTAAATATAGATCTACCAAAATATAAATACTCAAATATAATAGAAAGTAGTAGGACTAAAATTGTTTAGTTGGATAAAATATTTTTGAAAATATTCCTGTGCACAGCTTCCACATAAAAGAGAAAAACTTTCACCAGCCACGGTGGCACAAGCCTATAATCCCAGGAGCTCGGGAGGCTGAGACAGGAGGATCATGGGTTCAAAGCCAGCCTCAGCAATGGTGGGGCGCCAAGCAACTCAGTGAAACCCTGACTCTAATAAAATACAAAATAGGGCTGGGGATGTGGCTCAGTGTTGAGTGCCCCTGAGTTCAACCTCTGGTACCCAAAACAAAATAAAGAGAAAAACTTTCATAAAATACCTTGTTAATATATGGTGCTATGGTGACTCTATTTATGTTCAAACTCCTACTATGTGCCAAGCAAGTAGCAAATGTGTTTAAATTCTCATTCAGTCTCCCCCAGACAGATCAGACAAGCGCAAACCTGCGGTTAAGAGGTCAGGCTCCAAGCAAAACTGAGGCAACTGAGTGAACCCGGGCAAGTGTCTGATCTCCCTGGGTTTGCTTATCCCTAAAATGAGGACATCTGCTAAAGGGGTGGGTAAATGACAGCCACGGAGAAAGGTGCCTGGTGAGCAGCTTGTGGCCAAGAACACTAGCCTTTCTTATTGTCATTCTCATTTGATCAATGAAGAAACTAAGAACCATATTAAGTCACAGAGAAATGAAAAAACCAACTCACGCCCACTGCTGAGTGGAAGACCTATGTTCTTCCTTGGGCTAGGCTGTCCTTATGAAAGATCACTAAACGATTCTTTCTTAGGCATTGGGGAATTTTGAATAAATCTTTGACAACTGACAAACAAGGTTAAAATAAGCAAAAGTCTCTGAGGATATTGTGTCATTTTCAAGAAAAATCTATTAAACATATTGTATTGCTTTGTAAACTCTTCATGTTTCAATATTCAAGACAATGAGTTTTGTCACTATATTTTCATGATTATTTGAATGTTAGTAAAATTACTTGCTTATTATACTAATAAAATACACTGGAAAAAAAGAATAATTAGGTATGAGTAATCGTATTCCTAATCCCAAACCTCTGAGTTCCTCTTGCTAAGATTACAAAAAGTATCATTCATAGGCTGCATTTTAACTTGCTTTATCCCAATTAATATGTCAGTACCTTTCCAGACATTAAATATGCTATGGCATTACAGCTGCAAAAATGTCATTGGATTAAAAACTATAGTTTATTTCACCAATCCTTTTGAATTTGGAAATATTTTAATATTATTCACTATCATTACAAAAAGGGTGGCAGAAAAATTATCATAAGTACATATTTCTTGGTATGATTGCTAGGGAGTACAAAACAATACTTTTAAGGTCGTGTAAGTGTTTTTCCACATTCTCTCTAAAGACTGTGCTAATCCTTATTTTTACTAGTGACATAGGGAAGTTAGGTGTGTTGTCACATCTTTGCCAACCCTGAGCATTAACACCTGTGACACATCTTTGCCAGGACATAAATATAAAAGTTTAATTTGTTTTCATTCATAGTTCTCTACTGGTGGTGAGTTAAAATAATTTTAATTTTTATTGTATTTTTTCTTCATTATGAACTGCCTGCTTGCATTTTGACCACATTTCTAGTACTTTGAATTTCTATTGATTTGTAGAAATGATTTGATGCTCAAAAGTGATTTTTTATTATGTGTCTATGTTATGCTATTTTTCAGATTAAGTTAAATTTGTTATTATTATAAATTGTAAAATTGAGAATTGGGGGCCAAGTCTACTTCTGTAGTATTTGATAATAGCTTTTAATGTGAGATGTAAAAGGTCTTCCCCATTCTTATCAAATAAGAATAAGCAACATTAATTCAATAGATACTTTTGAATATTTACTAAAGTCAGGCACTGTGGTAGGAGGTACTGGGAATACAACTACACAGAAGACGGACAGTATCCCTATAATAGGAAGTTTACAGGATTTAGTGGAGACAGATAAGAGAGTCAGTCAAACTAGGCAGTAGGTAACATCTATCACATTTTTTTTTAAACCAGGTAATAAAGGAGATGCTTAGAGATTTGCTTCTGTGCTAAAGATTTTCTTTCCCAAGGTTTTTGTCATATAACCAAGTTAGCCAGGGCAGCATGAAGTCTTAGCCAGCAAAACCAGTTTCATTTCCACCTTTACTGTAGCATACGCAGCCGCAGGAAATACAGACAGGATGGCTGAAGTCAGATTCCAGCGCATCCCTCACTTCCTGATGCAATAATGGCACCAAGATTTGATCTTCAAGTTGAGTCTCTTGCTGGACACAGAAGGTTTTATTTCCAGGTTTTTTAAAATTTTATTTTTATTTAGGGATTTTTAAAGGATCTTGATGTTTCTTGTTTCTCTGGGTATTTTGTTCATCAGGAATGATTTTTTCTTTCCTCAGTCTTGACTTATTTTCAGTAATTAGGAAAAGTTCCTGGCATGCAGTGACCCTTTTCAGATATTTTTAGGAAAATGTAGATTTTTCCTTTTTGAATAAGAATTTCCTCAGTCATTTAAGTAGAAATTTGAAAGTGTGGCAGGAAGGGCTATGAAAATTAAATCCATGAACACAATGCAGATCAAATTTGGGAAATCCAAATAATTGCTTTAAAAGAAAATCAACCTTTTTTTTTAACAGAATTTTGTAACCATAGACAGCATCTTATGACCCCTCTCTGAGCCTTGAAAGTCATCTTTCTACTCTCTATTTCTATAAGTTCCACTGTTTTTTAGAATTTTACACGTGAGATCACTTATGTAGTCTAAAATTGTCTTTCCAACCAAGCTAATTAATGCAATTTAAATTTTAAAGTTTTTGGAGAGCTTTAAATTACACTTTTATTTTGAAAGTTTTTATTATGGTTTAATCAGAGTCTGATCTCTAAAATTCCAGTGACCAAAGTGTCCACTGAAGAGTTTTCCCATTCCCTCACTGCGCTTCAAAAAAAAAAAAAAAATAGTTATAGAAGAACATGATTTATTTATTTATTTATTTATATTTTTTTTGTGGTGCTGAGGATCAAATCCAGTGCCTCACCAGAGTTAGGCAAGCGCTCTACCACAAAGCCACAACCCTAGCCTTTTCTTTTGTCCCCATTTCTTTGCTTTTGATAACATTCTCCAGTATTCCTGCCACTCAAGCATGCGTGCACCCTTGTGCGCCTGCGTGCGCACACAAACTTCTAAAGTTTGCTTGTCTGCTAAGCATCTTAAGGTTGACAGACAAAACCCTGGATATCCAGTTTAATTAGAATTTTAGTTGGTTTTTCTTTTCTTTTCTTTCTTTTTATTATTATTATTATTATTATTATTATTATTATTATTATTATATCTCAAATACTGCATGGGACATAGTGATACTAAAACACAGATGTAATTAATCTGAAATTAAAATTTAACTGGGTAATCAATATCTTTATTTGGCAAATCTGGCAATCCTAAACTCGTTAAATCTTAAAATGCACTCATCCATGGTTTTGAGTGTGACACAGTTTAAAGAAGATGCTGATGATTACATTGTCATCCAAAAGATCTTTCTCTGCTTCGCATAGAGAGCGAGGTTGGTCGCCTACCTGGGCCCCACATCTCTGTGCACTGCTGCTGCAGCGTAGGGCACCGCCCATTCAAGCAGTAGCCCCGCCCATTTTGGCAAGGGAAGCCGTTGACGCGGAATCTATCACTGGAGCAGCGACTGGATTTACCATCACACATCTCAGGCAGGTCGCACTCATTGTTTGCAGGTCTGCACACAGTCCCAGCCTTTCTAAGCTGCAGGGGGGAAAAAGTAGAGAAAGGCTTTTTTTCCCCATCTTCTTTGCCCCAATACCTCAAATTAACACAAATAATCTTTACCATTTGACCTTTTGAGGCATGGAAATGAGAGGCATAATTTTCTTCAGTTTATTTTTGCTCTGAATACTTTAAAGCCATCTCTTGTTCTGTTGATGTCCATCAATGCCCTAAGTTTTTAAGCAATCAATGTTTTGAATTTGTAGTGTAACCCCAAAGAATCATAGAGGAGAAAAGTCCACAAGAAAAATCAAGCAACATCTCAGATGCAGAGAAGGAAGTTATTTCTTTCTTTGTTTGATGCATGTACGTGGAGATTTTCAAAACTTAAATCTGCAGCTTCAGAGGTTTATTGAATCATTTGTATTGAGGAAGATAGTTTTACAAGCAGCAGATCAGCATGACCTGAGACTTTCCCAGGCATCAGGTTTCCTTAGTCTTAATTCCTTTTATTATAAGGTTTAGATATTTCTTTTCAATTCCTTTCTTTCTCAGAAACAATTCATCATGAAGAAAAAAATAACCAAAAGTTTACTTGATGTCTTAACTCTGTTGCAATCTAATACTGCAAATTTTGCTCTTACTTCCTCAGAGAAAGCTAAGCAAAACTACTTCTGCCCTTCATGTGCATCTGGGGGAACAGGCTTTCTCCCTGGTATGTGCGTGGGCATATTCTCTTTGCACTCAACAACCTCGGCTATCCTTACACCAGTTACCAGATCAAACCCACTTCTCAGAGCATGTGAGATCCTTCCTTAGCTGCAGTACAAGGATGCTTGTGCCCTGTTTGCTCTTAATTTGCCCCCGTATGTAGATTCTTTCCCTTCTTGTATACATCTAAATCTAAAATCAATACTTTATTTTTCTTTCCAGACAAGTTGAAAGCCCTCTTCCTCATGATGGACCACCTGACCTCTTCAGTACAAATTGCTATTCTTGTTTTCTACACAGGGTGGGCAAGACCACTGAATTTGAATTTAGAGGATGATAAGGTTTTGAATCTTTTCTCTGCCTATTTCCAGGTGCTTAACATAAGAAAATGGATTTAATCTCACTGAAGATCCATTTCTTCAACATCTACTTTACAAGGTAACTGAAAATATGCATAAAAAGTGTCATAGTATCAATATGGGCATCTATCTAATCATGCATTATTTTTTCATCTGATTCATGTGTGTATGTGATTTCCCAAAGGGAAGAAATAACAAGTTCCTTGAGAAGAAAACTGATTTTTTAAAAATCTTATCTCTAACAAATAGCAATCAGTAAACATTTGTTGAATACTAAGTTCTCAAATTCACTTCTTTTTGATCTTTCAATTGTACTCTCCCTCTAACAATAACAAAGAAATATAGCAAACACTTTCTATAACCTGGTATGTCATCTAAAAATTAATTCTGTGAAAAAGTTCTTGTGCCTTTAAAATGTATGAAAATCTACACTAGGTGGAAGTGAATCAGTTTTCTTGCCCTTAGGAACCAATCTAACCAAGAAGAAAAATATACAGAGAAATGAGCACAATATGGAGTTAAATGCAGCATGTAAACTACTAAACTCCACCTTAAAAGAAAAGTCAAAAAGCCCCACAGATAAAAATAACATGTCTTATTTCTAAGACTTTCATCCTGAAGTGGCTTCAAACATTGAAGATAGGAGCACTGCTACACTATTCAAATTTTAAAAAACTCTTTAACCAAACATCGTGAGATAAAGCAAGGATGGGAATAACTAGTGTAGCATTGTAGCAAGTCATGTTTGGGATTTGCCCACTAGCTAGTGACCATATTACTTATTTTTGAATTTATTTTTAATTGTAAAATAATGTTTAGGGTACACAGCATGTTTTGAAGTATGTACACAGGGTGAAATAATTACTACATAGTTAACATGCACACGGTGAGAACACATAGAATCTCTTAGCAAATTTCCAGCATTCTGTAGTGTTATTACCTAAAGTGATCGTGATACTCATTAGATCTTTAGCTTCATTCATTCTACATAACTGAAACTATGTACCTTTTACCTAGTCTCTCCCCAGATCTCCCCTCTCCCTTCTCCTGGTAACCACTGCTCTACTCTCTGTGTCTATATTTGACCTCCTTCATATTCCACGTGTGGATGAGATCAGGTGATATTTTTCTTTCTGTGCCTAGCTTTTTCTCTTGATAATAATTGCTCCAAGATTTTTTCAGTTGTCACAGTACCTAGTGACCATTTTATATTTCATGTTTTCTGTTCTGAGCCTCCATTCCTTCCAAAACAAAATTAGATAATATCACTTTCCTTACATTGTTGGAAAATTATTTCCTTGTGTGTAAATCATTGAGGGAGGACTTGGAAATGTGGTATTTGGTAAATTTTACAGAAAGAAACCAGTGTTTTGCTTGTTTCACTTAACAAAATCACTGAGATGTTCATATAGAAAGAGCCAGTTTATCTTACTTGGCACTTTTCACAGCATTCTCCTGTCGCACATTGAAACCCTGCTTTGGTTTTACATGTTTCAGCATCACAGCAAATGTTCGTGCATTCCTAAGACAGAACAGAAACAAATGAAAATGATGGATTACTTTTCGGTCCCATTTCAACACAAATCATATAATTATATAATTTATTTATCAGAGAGACAGTACTTTAAAAATACTTTTTTTTTGAAAAGCAAAGTAACACATTTTTTTTTTTTTTGGTGTTGGTCTCAAACTTGGGGCCTTACACAGCTAGAAGAGTATTCTACCACCTCTGAGCTATACTGCCAGCCCTAACCAAAATCAAACATTAGAAAAATAGATTCTGGAGTAAATGGTGGTTTGTATTTATCTGAATTCTACTTACATCTCTTTTTTATAACTTAAATGTCTTTTCTATTATTTTTTTAAATTTAAACTTAAATAACTTTCCCCTAATCTTCCATATCAATACCACTTCCCCCCTGCTCCCACAAAAAAAAAAAAAAAAAAAAAAAAGAAGAAGAAGAAGAAGAGGTAGTCTTCTTGGTAAAATATGAAGAAAAACAAAGAAATAAAGGTATAGTTAGGATAGGTTTTTTTAAAAAAATAAAATTTATCTAAATAGTTGTAGAAATAATTACTTCAACTTGTCAGTTGTGTACCTATCCAGCAGTCAATGTAGTGTCTAGAATATGAACTAAAAAGCTATCTCTAAAGTCCTTTATCCAACTCTGATTTTCAACTCTACTCCATAAGACACATGCTTTGTCTCACTCTCCCTGCCTTGTTCCAAGAAATTAGAAGCCTGCCTGCCCCAGGCCCTGGAGAAACTCCTGCCTTGGGCAATGTTCCTTGCAGCTGTCCGGATTCCTAGACAACAGGGATACTTGTATAGTTATAATATTTTAAAATTAAAACTGTAGCCCTTATAGCCCTTACTTGAAATACGAACATCTTTTAGGAAAAAAAAAAATATTGTTGCTCATGGAAGGAACAAATGTGGAACTTTATTAGTGAGCTAGTGCACAGCCAAACCCTCAGGGTTGAGGCACTACTTCCATCAGGGTTAATAAGATGGGGGGAAAGACCCCCTTCAGAAACATGGCTGCCATGTGAATAGGGTGAGATCAGGAGGTCTCCTGAAGGCCGCATCTCAGTCCTGAAGCAGGACAGGATGTAACTGGTGCTTTGGCTCCAGAAACAATACCCCCAAATTCAGACCCTAGTTTCTCCAGTGACCAGCTCTTGACCTGGAGCAAGCCAGCTACTCACACTTTCTCAGCATTGTCACAGTGCTACGCCGTAAGTGAGTCACAATGAGTCACATGAGAAACTTGAAGGGATGGGGACACAGAGCCCAAGATGGTGAGGAACGGGAGGAGCAGTGAGAGGGAAATTAGCAAAGTCTACTAAGCTATGCCAGCTCCTTGTCAGGAAGACCGGCCTGACAGATCCCCACCAGTGACCTTACCCCAAACGGACAGATTTACAGCATGCCACATGTTCTACGATACTTTTTCTTCTTAGCAATGATAAACAAACTAGAACCTTTTAGAAAGGGCTTGGTAGTACCTCAGGGGTCCCACAATCGCAGTCCTCTCCCACTTCTATCAAATGGTTCCCACAGATGGGGGTAGATATAATATCTGCAGGAAATGGGGTATTAAAGAGGCAATTTGGTGATTTCTCTTCAAGGAACTTGTAGTAGTTGACACGGCTGCAGGAACTGAAGTCCGTGGGTATATAGAAGCTGTGAAGTTAGAAAAAGAGAAAATGGAATACAATCATGCTTAGCATATGGGGTGCCATGTCTGATATTGGGTACGATTATATCTACAACCCTCCCCTAAAGATCAAATTCAATCCTCTGATCAATTGCTAAATCATGAGGTCATTTGCATGCCTGAATTAATCCACCATGGTGGACATAAACACCCCAGCTTAGTGAGAACATATGGCCACATCTCAAAGCATATCGCTGGCGATTTTCAATAAAAACATGTCTGCCTTACCCAGATAGTCTCATTTAGCCTTAGATCATTTGGGGGTTGCAAAATCCTAAAGGTAGCAAAATCTTATTTATGTACATGTCTAAGGATTCACTTTATTTCTAATAAATTTCAACTGACAATCTCTTCATCCCCCAAATAAAGATGAGGCTTAAAAATACATTATTGTCTATGACACCTATCAAACTACATAACTGGCATGCAGACACGCCCTATTTTGTGAAGGGGCATGGGGAAATAACACTGGCTTGAGTGAGCTGGGGATGAAAAAAGAGGAAATGAATGCCTAAAAGAGTCTGAGACAGCTTAAAAGATAAGACTGGCTGAAGTGTTGCCCAGGGCCAAACAGGAATATGTCATCTCGTCACAGACTATCTTCATTGTCCAGAGTGAGAAACTTCATGTTTAACTAGACTTTTCTTTAGGAACCTTTTCCATACCACCAACCATTCTGAATTCACGGGAATTTTGATAAATACTAATAACTTTCTGCAGCCACATTTGTGCACATCAGGATAAAATGATGAGATGCCCCAAGAGCAGAAAGATAATTTACTGAAACTACATTTTAGTTGACAAAAACATCATTTATAGATGAAGGGTAAGGTAGTGTGGCACAGATATACCCATGAGTACTGCAGTTATTAAATTCAAAAAACTGAATACAGTGTTGAAGACCTAAAGGGTAGGGCAGCTCAGCCGGGGGTCAAACTCAAGAACAAATGGCTCGCCCCCAGAGGCTCACCTTACTCTTTGCTCCATCACGCACACTGTGGAGGGGCACTTGCAATCATAGGAGTCATGAATCATCCCAAGGTTGTGGCCCATTTCATGGGCCATTGTCCCCGCAACTCTATGAAGATTGCTACTGTGGTCCTAAGGATAAGAATGGGGGAATGGAATCTCATTTCCAAAAGGAATTATAACTTGAAGGATGTGTTTCTCATTAAAACTCTTCCTGTTGTCTAGTGGAACAAAGAGATTCATTCCAGCTTCTCTCTCTCTTACACCCCCCCCCCACACACACACACAAAAATCTCTTTGGTACTAAGTGCCCACCACTACATATAACTGGGCCAATCTCTCTCCTAATTTTATGGCAAAAAATTTCAGGGCAGACAATGTGTATTTTACTTCTTTTCATCCCATGAAACCTATCACAAACCCAGATTCATAGATAGTCACTCAAAGTATTTTGTCCCATTTCCACCTGGGATGTAGAGAGCTGGGGATATTGTTATTCTTTCACTAACCAGAGCAAAGCACATAAACAACTAGACCTCCCCTTAAACCCACCAGTAAGTTGGGGTTACAGGAATCCAATGAGTCTGAAAATATATTTAAAATGAAAGCAAGATAAAGTCTTTCTCAGACAAACAAGACTGAAAGAACTCACTGGATTAAAGAAACTTTTATTTTAAAGTTCCCCTGGAAGGAAAAATATATATAATATTGGATAAAAAGTTGATTGTTTACAAGAAAACTAAAGACTGCTGGTAATGTAATGGGATGGCGGTAAACATAAAGCCAACTCTTCTTACTTCAAGTTGCAATGACAAACGACTCTTTATAGCAATGCTAGCAGCAACGCATGTGAATCATGGCTGACTTAAATATGGTAGCAATAGTGCAGTGGATGGGAGGGAGAATTAAAGGTATTCTCTTAAAAGTTCGTAAACCATACGAAGCAGTGTAACATTATCAGCCTTCTCTCTCTTACACACACACACACACACACACACACACACACACACACACACACACAAATCCCTTTGGTACTAAATGCCCATCACTACATATAACCATCTTTCTTCCAATTATATTCTGAATGCCAGAGAATCTAGGCATTGAAAACATATTACAAATCATTCTATGTGACTAACTTTACTATGATAACACAGAACAAGAAAAAAAGAAGAAAGAAGAAATATATACACAAATTATAAAATGATAAACTGAAAAACAGAGATGTATGATAAGTCTCAGGCAAACATTAAAACAAATAAAGTTGTCAACAAAAAGCTTAAGATGGAGATAAATAAAATTATTATTGAAAATACTCAATCTTAAAGATGGCAATAAAAATTGAAATAAACCAAAGACTAGGTGGAATAGAAAACAGCTAGAAAGACAAAAGATTCTAACCTAAGGATATATATACATAATCTCAATATGCTAAACAAAGCATTTTCATGTTAGTTAAAAGATAAAATTCAATTACATACTGTCCACTAGAAACCTTTCCTAAGTATAAAGAAAAATGTAGGATAAATATACAAGTAAAGAAAAGGATTTGTCATGCAAACTTGAGCTTCTCAATAGTAGTTACACTGATATCAGGCAAAATCAATGCCAGAACAAGTAATATTTTAGGGATGTATATTTCAGGATGATGACATGATGATGTGAGGTCAATTCTTTAAGAAAACATGACAACTATACTTATGTATATACCTAATAAAGCTCTACAATTCATGAAACAAAAAACTTAAAAAGTTAAAAGAAGACATAGAAAAATCTGTAATTATTATTAGGTACTTTAATACCCCTCTCTTCATTAGGATTTGAAAGACCTGAACAATACTAAGAATTAACTTGACATCATTGACAGATACAGAGCATTCTTTTCAACAACAGCAGAATAACAAGTTTATGAAGAGCATTGGCTAAGAACAAACCTCAAAAAATTGAAAACATTGAAATTCTGCAAAGTGTGTTTTAGTTCATTAAAAAATCAACTGTGGGTCAGGCATGGTGGTGCACCCCTATAATCCCAGCAGCTTGGGAGTCTGAGGCAGGAGGATCACAAGTTCAAAGTCAGCCTCAGCAACTTAATAAGGTCCTAAGCAACACAGTGAGATACAGTTTCAAAATAAAAAGGGGCTGGGGATGTGGCTCAGTGGCTAAGCACCCCTGAATTCAATCCTTGGAACCAAAAAAAAACAATCATTAGTGGAAATTATTACAGCTCTTTTGTAATATGAGTCAAAGAAGAGCCTCCCCCAAAAATTAAAAAAAAAATATTTTGGAGGCAATTAAAGCAGTAGAGAGTAAGGGACTTATTGCATTAAAGAGTAAACTAAATGCAGGGAAATCAGAAAGAAGGGAGTGTCCAAGGCAACAGAAATCAACGAAGTCAATGGCAGCAAAATCATAGCATCAATGAAACCAAAAGTTGCTCATTTGAGAAGATAAATAAAATGATAAAATCCTACCCAGACTGGCCACAAAAAACAGACAACACGATGTTAATATCATAAATAAGAGAGGGACATTACATTTAAATTCTATGTTGAAAAGACAATAAGGGATATTATGAGTAATTCTTTGCCAACTGAAAAAAAAAATGAACAGCTTTCCTTAAAGACAAAACTACCAAGGCTTGCTCAAGTAAAGAGAGACTGAAAAGTCCTAATAGTCTTTTGAAGACAGTCAATGTCTAGTCAAAACTGTCTCAGCCACATAATCTTACTGCTGAATAGTATCAAACATTTTGAAAGGAATGATAGCAGCTCTAATTTGAAATCCCAGAGAATCTAGGCATTGAGAACATATTCCAAATCATTCTATGTGATTAACGTTACCATGATAACAGAACAAGAAAAAAAAGAAGAAATATATACACAAATTATAAGAAGAAAACTGCACATCACCATCCCTCATGAATATGGCTGCAACAACCCTGAGGATAGACCAGCATTTTGAATCAAAGTTAAAGATTATGACAAGTTGGTTTATCCTGGAATTCAAGGTTGGCTCACCATTTCTGATTCAACCGAAGTTATTTACCATGAGAGTCGACTAAGGGAGACTAATGATAGTGATTTCCCTCATAGTTTCAGAGGGAAGAGGCATTTGGCAAATGCAAATCGTAGGACCATGAGCTCATCTTGAAACAGACCTGAATGATGCCAACAGAATGATATGGAGAGCAGGTTGAGGACATGAAGGCAAGGCCCACCATGGCTCCAGACAACTCTGTTGAACTACAAGGAAGGAATTTATGGACATGAAAATTACAATCCTAAGTGATATTTACTATAGACAGGTCATCCAGAACTTTAAATGGCTAGCAGAGAAATTCATAATGTGAACTATTTTTCCTTCAGCTTTTAAAATTGCATGAGGTGTTTTCTCTCTAGTGTCTTTCATATCACCTGAAATCTAAGCACTAGAATGTAATCACCTTTAATATCTTATATGCAAGTTCTTATTCTTATACTTTTCATTTTGAAATTTAGCCTTTGTCCATCTTTCTTTTGATCCCCCAAAAACATTTTTCTCTGTATATCTGATTTTGATATTGCATTGCCACAATACTTTGTCTTAGTTTACATTTTTCTCATATATTTTTAGAACCAGTTACTTTAGTTTTCCTTTGGCACTGCTTTAGCTACTTATGCTATTGAAATATCAGTCCCACTGAAAAGAGGTTTGGACCAATTACACTTATTTACAAGTATGAGCCATTTGATCTTTAGTAATTTTAATTTGGGGGCAGTTCTTTTAATTTTTCCAATTCATTAGTAAAGATAATATGCTTATTCTTTGATTTATATTCTTTTGTAATCTGTACAGGCTCTGGTCTTTGTCTATCCCTAGAAAATTTTCAAATATCAATCCCCCTAGAATATGCATTTACATGAAAAATGGAACCTCTAATTTTCCACAAAACATAAAGAATGGAGAGTACTGATTCTGTCACGCAAAATAACTTTAACTCTTCCTTCACTGTTCCTTCCCTGAAGGTTTTATCCCATATTCAATCTGATTTCAGATAGTTGTCATTTTGAAAATATATCTTGTGATATATGTATTTTAAAGACTTTTAACATTTATATTCTCTTTTAAATTTATATTGTAGTTAATTATGACTAATTCTACATTTTTCTGGCTTCAGTTCCACCACAACTACACTTTTAAAAATAACTCCTTCCCTAGTTCTGGAGTTATTTCTTTTTTGGTTTCTTTCCTCTGTGTGGAATATATTTGGCCTCTCATATCCTTACCTGGTTACACTTAGTTACAGGTGTCTTTTATTAATGTGTCTGGCAAATTATAAAGCTTTCCATTTATAAATGGAAGGGTAGATAGATTCTTCATTGTGTCTTTAATCAATGCTTGTATCTTATTTATTCTCCAAGAAATCTCTCTCAACTTGGATTGCCATTTCTTTACCAACATTGATTATTTTGCCAATGATTTTCTATCATTCTACACTATAACTCTACATGAGAATATACTCTATATGGGAATTTTGCTTTGGAATGGGTCTGGTAAGAGTCCAGGTCCCTTTTATTTACTATCCTCAAGAACTTGGAGATCACTAATCCTTTCTACAAAGAGTAGACTCTATCCCTAGGTTTGTCCTTGAGTCTAGAGCTCACCTATCAAGATTAAAGATGTGTCAGCTCTTCTCCAAATATGACTGTCCACTGAGCCAGCCGCGCAGGGCTCACAGTCTACGCACTGCCTTCCCCTGAATCTGGGTTGGTTCTACCATATATTCTTGATCAAGAGAACACACCAGGAGTGATACTTGTGTGATTTTTGAGGCTGGGCCATAAGAAGCCTTGATTTTCCTCCTGGGCTTCTTGGAGTGCACATTGTGGGGGAAGCTAGTCACCTTGGTAGAGGTGAGCTATCCTGAGATGGTCATACTGGAGGAAGTCTAAGTTAGTCACATGAACCAACCCAGGCATCCAACACATAAGTTAAGAAGGCTTATTTTAAGCTCAGGAGTTTTGATTTGTTATGTAGTAACCATTAACCAGCACAGAAACCTTAACTGATTCTGACAGGATGTAGTCCACGAATTTCACATGACATTCGGTTTTCTTAGGGAGTGGACTCTCCAGTAATGTCAAGTCAATCATTGCTGCTTCCTTTTGTCTGATTCCACTAAAAACTCTTTAGTTATCCAGCAACATTTTCTTGATTTCTTTAAAAGGATATGCTCAGGTCTTATGCAATTTATAGCCATTAGATTTATATCCTCTATTGTTTTTAGTTGATCATTTCAGCAGGATACTGGAAGTGTGGAGGTAGAATATAATACTCAATTTTCCTTTGATTCTATAAGTTCTTTGAAGTAATGACTAAAGCTAATCAGTTCTTTTAAAACATTGAGGCTAAATCCTTTTTGTTATCTAAACTGGTTCTTTGCTTTTATAAACCCAACAAAAACAAACTTATGAATTATTGACAAATTTTTGACCTCTTTTAAATAAAATGCTTGGGTCAAAAATAAAATATATTCAATACTGAATCCAATGGTTGATTTTTAAATTTTTAGTTACCATTGTGTCAACCCCTCCTCTTATCTCTACCCTGAGATGCCCCTTGCTTTGTGAGGCTGTGAAAAGCTTTGACCTTAAATACCACATGGAGTGCAAAGAGGAAATCCATACATACGTGATCAACTGCGCAACATCATGGTGCTTTCTGCTGAGCAGGCTTCTCCCCCTCCATTTAGAAAAGTTTTCCAAGGTGGAGGAAGCATTTGGGGTTATCACTATCTTATCCTTGTCCGTCCAGATTTCTATCCCAACTAATGCCACATAAGCATTGAGTTTTTTATAAAGCTGGGCAAAGAGAATAAATGGCAAAGCAATGAGTTATCATCAGATATTATCTTATTTTGATACCGCCAAAGAACTTTATTTTGTAAAACATTCATAACAGCACTATACAAACCTTTTTCCAAACATATTTGTGAAACACAAATTACCATGTCTTTTTGCAAATGCGAAAATTCCCATTCGAAAAGAAAGACAGGTGACCTTATCTATTTGGAGTTTACAGACTCCTTTTTGTAGAGCAAAGGCTCCGTGGACACAAACTTTTTTGCTGTGATCAAAG
Source organism: Spermophilus citellus (assembly GCF_964194105.1). NCBI lineage: Eukaryota > Metazoa > Chordata > Mammalia > Rodentia > Sciuridae > Spermophilus > Spermophilus citellus. The sequence continues at coordinate 75,950,770 of NC_138196.1, read as the reverse complement.
AAATGTGACAATGTTGTGTTAACAGCTTATCACTATGGCTTTGCTTTAAGTATATTTATTCCTATGTTTTTCAATATTCTTATAGTGATAATATTTAACAATTGGCCACATTGGCTCAATCCTGATTTGAGCATTAGTGAAGGAACATATTACAAAAAAAAATGAACTACATCCATGATAAGTGATTGCTGTGGTCTGAATGTTTGTGCCCCTCTCTGCCACCCCCAGATTCACACATGGAAGTCTTGTCTTCCAAAGTGACTGCAGGGCCTGTGGGATGTAAGTAGGCTGTGAAAGTGGCTGCCTCTAGATTGGGCTTAGGGTCCTTGCAAAATGAGCCTCAGGGAGCTGTCTTGTTTCTCCTACCAGCTGTGGACACAGCAAGAAAGCACCATCTATGAGCCTGAAAGCAGGCCTAGCCAGTTACCAACGCTGTAGGCACCTCAATTTTGAACTTCCTAGACTGCAGAAGTGTGAGAAATTAGCTTCTGTTACTTATGAGCTACCCAGTCTGAGGCGTTTTGTGATAGTAGCTTGAACAGACTATGACAGTGATCCTTGACTTCTTAGACCTTGACTGAATCAAATCATCCACAATGTAGATGAGATAAATTTTAGAAGTCATGAGTTAAGTTTCCCAGACAATATGCTTACTCTAAATATAAAGCCTAAGTTGTTACTATAGTTTCTAAACATTCTCAGTGACAGAACTTCTCATGGCAACATCTGCTGGGAGATTTGAACAAAGTTTTGTTTGTTTTCTTCAGAAAGTTATTTGGAAAGTCAAAAAACCATCAAAGAATTCAGTTATTTAAAAAGAAGCCAAAAAAGAATTTCAACCAAAGTATAATCCTTCCGGAATCTGTATATTTGAAGATATAACTCCACCCAGACTTTGTCTCTGAACTTGGATCTTATAAAGTCAACCTATCAGCATTTCCACTTAGACGTATTAAAGACATCCCTTGTTTCCGAATCAGGATACCTATCTTTCCCCTATTCAAGAATTCAGCTCTCTCATCAAATTCACTGTCTTTTCCCCAAGCCACCGTCACCTCTTGCCCAGAATTGTGTCATGATCCCCTGGCTGGCCTTCTTGCTTCTGCCTTGACATCCCTTCAGTTTATTTTCAGTCATTCAATCTTTCATCATGTACATCTGAGACACCACACCTCAGCCCTGGCTCTCAGAGCTGGCCTCGCTCATGAAGAGTCATGCAAAGTCCCTGCTGAGGCCACAGGGTGCTCAGGGCCTAGTCACCGGACCTGGGAGATGCGTCCTCTCACCTGCCCCACAGTACCGCATCCCAGCCGCAATGGCCTTCCTGCCCTCCCTCAAACCTGACAGGCCAGCTTCTCCCCCAGGGCCTCTCCTCTGCCTGGCACACGCTCCCTGGGGCAACGCTGCTCTCCCTTTCTCCAGGTCCCTGCTTCAATGCCACCTTATCAGAGAGGGCTCCTTTACCCCCTGTACCCCCCATGATGGACCCTCCCTCTCTCCGTTTGCACTCCGTTGCACTTTTCTTTTTGGCACCTGTCTCCATCCAACATCCGAGTTCCTTATTTATATTTGTCTCCCTGATAAGAAGGTGAGCTCCTTGAATGAAGAAACTTTTGTCCATTCTGTTCTCCACTCTATTTCTGCAACAGAGAAGAGTACCCGGCACAAGTTAGGTGTGCATAACGTGGCTAGCTCTTGGGGCTCATTCAAAAGAGTCGGGGTGATTCTTGCCATGAGAAGATAAGGCCTGACCTCGGTTACTGAATCCATGCTCACCTCTGTCCGTCTTTAGAGAATTTGCAGGACACCATCCTCATTTCAGACTGAGGATGCCAACCAACTACTTATTCAACTAACAAGAAACAACAGCCTTTAACTGCCAGGGAGGTACAATCATTTTTAAGATTTGGAAACTGGATGATAGGATTATGTCTAAAGAATAGAATTCAGTTGTTTAACTGAAGTGGGTTCTAAAATGACAGACCTTTAATTGTCTACTTAAATCCTATCTATTGTTTTCTCTGTGACCTTGCAGGAGTTACTGTGCTTCTGAGGATATAATCCCTCGACTATATGTTAAGCTTTCGTAATGTCTTATTTAGGTTGTTTTCAGGAGTAAATGAGATGATGTGTAGAAAAGGTGCTATTGTGCCAGAGATGAGTTTATTTTTGGTTTTGATTTTCTTGTTTTCCCTGTACCACCTTTGCATTGGGATTTGATTTTCTTAGTGGATTTCAGGCTAACAAAAAGTACCCTTTTACCCCCCTTAAAAAAAAAAAAAAAAGCAGGCTTCATATCTTCATGAACCTAACAGTGTGGTACATGGATGAGAAACATCTCTAATGTGATACTGACGTTCCACCAAGTTGCAAAAGTCACGGTCATGACTCAGGAGCCAGTCAGCAACCACGGTCTTGGGGTCTTGACCTTCCTTCTCAAATCCTTGTGCATCCATAGAAAACCCCAATGATACCTTCTAGGACAGACAATGTTTAAAAATCCATTTAATACGGGCTGGGGATGTGGCTCAAGCGGTAGTGCACTCGCCTGGCATGCGTGCGGCCCAGGTTCGATCCTCAGCACGACATAGAAACAAAGATGGTGTGTCCGCCAAAAAACTAAAAAATAAATATTAAAAAACTATCTCTCTCTCTCTCTCTAAAAAAAAAAATCCATTTAATAAAATATATCCTACCATGTTGATGTGATTGGCCATCTCAAATACCCTCTTCCTTATTTCATCCAGATCTTCATTGTACTTCTTAAACTAAAAACAATCAAGACAGAAATAGGCATTACTAAAAGTTAATACAATTGGAAGGTAAGAAAGGTAGCCGTACACATTCTTTGTCAGTAATCATAAGGATCCATTATTAGTGTTAACACTTAATGTTAGGAATGAATTGATTCCTTATTTCTCTAAGCTCTTGGGAATTTTCAAAATGTATTTCCAGTTAAATTTCATGGCGTCCTTAGGGGTACAGAGTCAGCTGTGCAGAGGGATAGCTCATTTATTTAAAAAAATGTGAGCAGTAAATTAATTCAATAAGTAACTTGCTCATATTTTGTTAACTCTTGATATTAAACACATCGACCCTTGTTTAGAAAACCTACTACATGAAAATGCATTCTTCTAAAAGAAGATAAGTAGTGACTATCACCAATAATTTGCCTTTTACTGAAGACCCCATTCACTGGAGTGTTATACTTACTGCTCCCTGAGGCTCAGGCATTCTAATTTACAAATGTTAACTACTTCACAGAAGATGTGACAGAGAATTTAATTGGAAACTAAGTCTGAAGCTTGTCAGACGGCAGGAAAGGGCCATTATAAGGCCAACAACTTAATTTATGCATATAGCATCAGTCTCCTATTTCTGAAAGGAGAAACCATATATATCACCATGATTACCTTACCGATACCAAATTTTGGAGGCTCAGAGTAATTTGTAGCTATAACTAATATTTATGATTCCTCACAACTGATCCTGACATTTACTCTGTCACATAACAAATAAATTAATGTAAAGGAAGATTTTAAAAGATATGTTCATCTGATATGATTACCTCGCCATTATCCAGGATCACATAATATTCTATGTATTTCTTACGTTCCTGAAGCTTCTGGTCATTCAACTTCTGAAATATAAGGACAATTACTAAGATACCATCTTTTTTTCTGAAAATTTTTCTTTTACTTGACAAATGTTATTTTTACAAGAAGTTGGGTGATCACTGGGAACAAAGAGAGACAATATTACTATTTTATCTCTACCTCAACCACCAGGATTATGCAGAGAGAAGGTTCAGAATGTTCAAGACAGAATGGACATCAGTAATATTCTGGTATGATCCCTTCATTTTACCAAAACTTTACCATTTACTTTAAATGATTGCATAACTAATTTTAAGTGGGCTGGAACAAGTCTTTGGGTATCTTGAACAGTAAATTTTCCCTACTATCTTGTCATGAAATAGACAAACTTTGACTCCGACATCTTTGCTGGGTTTTTGTTGTTGTTGTTGCTGTTGTTGTTTTCCTAAACCTTTACTCCTATCTTGGTTAATACCAATTGCCAAATGCCATTGCCAATGGTTCAATGCCCAGAGCCACCATAGCATATACCCTGCTCTCTTTTCTTCTCTTCATGTAGAGATGAATCTCTTTCCTTTCCAAGGAAAACACAAAACTTTTTATAGTGGATTGTGACATTGAAAAGTGGCTGATGCAGTATTCCTACTAAATAATAAAACATAAAGTTATTAGCTTGTTTTTCTGAAAGGCCTTATCTTTTAATAGGTGATTAAGTTTCCATTACCAAGAACAAATTACTCAAGGTAGACTTTTTGGTATTATGTAATGAGATTTGTACTTATCTCCCACTCTCCACAGGAACAAAATATTTAGTAGCACTTAGTAGCACTGACAGGGTTCTGGGAACTAGGAATACAACAGGGAAATAGACTTGTTCATCTGCTTAGGGAACTCACAAGAGACACACACACATGGATCAGATGATCATTAGCGTCATGGGCTAGACTAAATGGCTGATATGATGTTGAGTGATTAGATACTTATTTCAAAATAGATGGTTAGAAAAAGCTCCTTTAAAGAGCTGGCCTATAAGAAAACATATTAATAAAAATGAGAAGCCAGGGAAATAAAGATAAAAAGGAAGATCATTCCAGCAATGAAAAAATATTAGTGAAAAGACTCTAAGGTAAATTTGATTGGTAGGTTTAAAACACAGAAAAATAAGTTCATGCTTTTCAGAACACAATGGAGAAAGATCATCAATAGGTGGGGAGTGCAGAGTAGGAGTTGGGAGAGGGAAACAGGGCCCTATTCATACAAGGATCCGGAACCCATGGTCAGTGGTTTGATTTTTATATTAAATCAATGGGAAGTCAATGAGCTTTACTAGATAAGGAATGCAATGTGATTTACAATAAGAAATTCATCTGGCCTAGTGTTTGGAGAGTGGATTCTGTTAAGGCAGAAATGGGAACAGAAGGTCAGCCTCTGTTGCCATGGTGATTGTGCGATGGTGGGGGGGCGGGCCAGGGGAAAAGGCAGGAGAGTAAAGATCTGGAATGTGTTGGGAAGCACTTGCTGACAGATACAGGCTGAGGAAAGAGAAATCATCTCCAGATATGGCCTTGATTGGTGATGAGTGGCGGCAGGAAGAGTTGAGACAGGAAGAGGGCGAGAGACTTAGGTTTTGTTTGGGGCTTAAAAATCAGTAGTTCTGCTTTACCATATTAAGTTTGTGATACTCATTATTTAAAAGGCTATATCAGGTAGGTGGTTAATTATAACAATCTGCTGGTTAAGGGAGAGGCCAAAACTGGAACCGAAGCTACTACCAATGAGCACAAAGCTCTTATTTTAAGAAGGCTTAGGACAGAAGGAGGTGACCCAGGAAGAACATGAGATGAAGCAAAGAAGGCAGCTGGAACTGAGGTCCTCTAATATTTAGAGGTAAATCAAAGAGGGGGTAACAGGGAGGAACTCAGAAGGAGGAGCACTGGCGAGGTGGGAGGAGAGACGGAGAGAGATTCGGGTCAAGAAGCAAGACCAGCACTGCATGGTGGCCAAGCTGATGAGATGTCAAGAACCACGAGGGTGACATTTACAGTGACATGCAGCCAGGACTGGTTCTTCTGTCTTCTTAGATAGTGCAGGTATGACATAAACCCACAGCAGAGTGAGCTCACTGGAAATTTTAACTCATAACCAATGTGCCCAGTGCTGACTCTGAGAACATTTAGGAGAGATAATTAGATGTAAAGGAGATCCCGAAGGAAATGTAAGCAATAAACGACAAAGATTTTAACACCCACTTCACAGCTTAAAACACAGAGCTGTGTTGATTTCTTCTCTGTGACTACAAGCTCAACTCCAGAGAGAAAAGAAGATGCTGCGTTCCTGCAGGCAGAGCCTGCTTCTATTTTGTTCCATTCTCTATTCCTAGCACCCGTGGAAGTAATTCAGGGATGAAGAAGAGTTGCATGCATTCGTGAAGGGAGCAGGCTGTCATCTCAAAACGTTAAACATTGCTCTTGACACTTTTCTGCAGCTCTAGAAAATATTGTGACTGGCCTGCTCCTAGAGGCAGGTATTACATTTTACTATTTTCTAACCCTTGAATATTGTTGATAATGAGAATAGATCCATAAGTACTTGTTAAATGAACCATGATTGCACAGCAATGTTTTATGATTAGTGTTTCTATAATCTACTAATTTCAACAAAGACTGAAATTTTAAGTCATTTGCGCTGCTAAGACTGGAACCTAGGACACAATGCATTATAGAGTCACAATAAAAATGCAGAACTGTGCGTACAACCAGTCTGGTGCCGTGCAGGCTCACATTCTGCTGTAATCCAGGTGGCCATGACACATCATCCGCGCCACAGGTACCGTTAACCTTGTCTTCCTCGGCGTTGTACTTGAAGAGTGCGTGCTCCTGTTCATCCTGATTTGTGTGGCCTAAAGGTTCAATGAAGTACCTTTGGTCCCCCTGGCTGAAGTAGCCCCTGCACAGCATGAGAATTCAAGATGGTTAATAAGATATTCTTGCACTGGGAAGTATGGCTGTAGAGATCCAGAAAGGGACCTCACAAAATTCTTAGTCAATTCCAAAGCAGTTTAATTTCATGTCTATAAAATACAATGAAAGTTACAGTTGAAGAAGTTTCTAAATATTGCCTAAACTTACTTTCTCCATATGGAAATAAGACCTATTAGAGAGAAGGGATTACTATGATGTCATATAGTGAACCATGTCAGTTCTGGCATTAAGAGGGATATTTCCTGACTTATCCAGTGTTCTTCTGAAGATGTCAATGTCTTATAGATAAAGCATTAAAATCCTAGGTCTGTCACTTATTATCTATGATACCATGAAAAGATTATGTAAATTCATTCAGCTTCAATTTCTTCATCTACAATATGCAAATATAATACTGATCCAATAGGATAATACTAAAGATCAAAACAGAAGAACATGAACAACACATGGTCAATATTATCAATTTCTTCTCAATTCCTGTAGTGAAGGGGCCTGAGCTAAGATCCCTTCAAATAATATTTAATGAGTGCCCATTATTTATTAGGCATTGGTCACTGTATTTTCCTTCTAGGAATTTGTATTCAACTGAGAAAAGTGGATGTGTATCAAATGACCACTGAGTGTGTATATGTGTGTGTGTGTGTGAGTGAGAGAGAGAGAGAGAGAGAGAGGGAGGGAGATAAATGAGTAAAATATATAATTATAACTGATACTAGTATGACGAAAAGGTACAAGAGCACATAATAAGGAGACTGGATTAAGTGTACCTAGAACTGGAAGATATCAAGAGTGGATGTGGGCAGATGACATCTCATGTCTTTTGCAATGGTTTGGATAAAGGAGCACAGTAGCTGGGTGGTCTAGAATGTTGCAGCTGAGATATAGTGAATATCAGGAAATATTTAAAAGATGTAATCAATCAGGGTTGACAAGTAAGAAGTCTAAAGGAATTTGGGATTCTGGATTGGGCAATTGGTAATTTGATTATACCATTGACTGAGATAAAGAACTCAGGGAAAATATCAGATTTGTGAGATAATCATTAGTTCTGTTTAAGGCACATTGAGATTGAGATTCTTTAAGATTTCCAACTGGAGATATGGAAGAGGAAATTAGATAATCAAGTCTAAGCATCAGAAGAGATGTCTTACTGTAGACAGAGGTATGGGGAGCTATTATCAGACAGAAAGAAAGGAATGGATGTTGGAGTCCTGTGTGCAACCAGCTGGAGGGAATTCAGAGTGGGTAGAGAGGGTGGAGAGATTCTGACTCTAAAACTGAGTCTCAAAACCCACATGTTAAAAACAAACAAGCAAGCAAACTCTGAAAGCAATTCAGATGTGAAATTTACAAAGCACTATAAAAAAAAAACGGTATTTCCTTCATGTTTCAAAATTTTAGAGCCCTCAAGATTCACACCCAACTCTGGCATAATCAATTGTACTTGAGCACCTTCAGATTTGTTACACACACACACACACTATAACCACAGGTTCACCCAAAACATTCACAGAGTCTTACTTTAGACCCCTACATGTGCTGATGCTCGCATCAGAATCTGGCTCATTAAGGATGTGTCCTTGATAGTAACAGTCATCCTAGAGGAAAGGAAAAGGGGTTTTGTGAAGGAAAGTAGTCACAGGTTTTGCATTCCCTGATAAATCTGAATTTGAAATCTTGAAATATGATATATTAAGAACTATGTAATGTTTTGAATGACCAACAATAAAAATAAATAAATAAAATGAAAAAAAAAGAAATCTTGGAATAGGACCTATAATGCTTTCAAACTACTACTTCTGAACAACAGCTAATTTAATGATATTAAAAAGTAATGAAATAAAACCTTTTTATGTATTAAAATCCTTAAAGAATACATAAATACTGATAAAGTATTGATTTCATATTGGTGACAAATTGGAGATATTTAAGGTAAGAAATGTGATGGTTTGATTGATGTTGCTGAATTAGGAATTCTCTTAAGAAGAAAAATAATATATATATCTCATAAATTTATATATATATGTATATATATACAATAAATTTTAAATCTGAGACCCCCAAATAGTAAACATTTATTCTTCCCTTTAATGGCAAATGTGCCATTAAATTATTAATGTATTATATTATATTTTTATTAAATGTTTTCTAACATGCCCCTGTTCCCCCAAATGATGCATTTTTCAGGTTGTATTTTTATTTCTTAATTTATTCAGAGTTTCACCACATTTAAATGAATTCTCACAATATTCTACCATCTTTCCTTGTGGGTGTCCCATGAAGGACCTCTTGGTCTGGGGACAGATGAGAGACTGGCGCATATGTTACTGCTGTAATCGGGAATATTTGAAGGCTTTCAATGGAAAAGGGAACTCCAAAAGGGAAGCACCATCCCAGGCTGTCAGCTGCTCCGTCTGAACAAAGTGGGGCTCTGGAAGGGCGTCAAGAGCGGAATTCTGCAGCTGCCCTCGAGGAAGCTGCAGCCATGAGCTCCCCTAACACAGGGAGCGACAGGAAGGCTGGGGAACACACCAGGACACGAGAGGTGTTTAACTCCACACTGTTGAAATAACCCCGAAGAAAACTCTAGAGAAAATAGCATACTCCTGCCACCTCCCTCCAAAGCTGGAGAAGATGATCCGAGTTGCCATGGCTTTGTGCTTGGTAAATGGAAAAACATTGGAAAATCATTTAAGTAGCTACTACTACAGAAAAGAAGGTACCACGGCTGTGGGCTCAGTCCCACTTCCTGGCAGGGACACTGTATTCAGGTGTGTGGGTTACATTCCTACTAAGAACGAATTGAGGAAACTCTGACTTACCATGATTTGAGGGCTAGAAGTGATCTCTTTCCCTGTGGAATTATAATGTGTTTCTGTGTAGCCTGGTGCAATGAGATTCCTGGAGAAAAAGAAAATAAAAAATAGAGGGGTTACTCCTTCTGATTGTGCAGTCAAGCACTCAAAGTTTTCTCTTGTTGCACAGGAAAGTGTTAAATTCTTGGGTCCTTCCCCCAATAAGAAAAGCCCAAGCATGGGAAGAGCTGTTTAAATTGGAATGAATGGGAGGGACATGGACATTCTTGAGTGATATGGAATAGTACCTGCTTCTTTATGGGACTTCACCTTCTTTGAGGAGAGACTTTAGGAAGAGGCAGAACTGAGGTCAAAGTTGATAAAAATGAATGACATGACCAATGAATTGCTTCTATATATACAGTACTATTTTTATATATGATATATATAGAGAGAGGAAGTATAATTGACAAATAAAAATTGAAGCTATTTAAGGTATGCTATATGATGGTTTGATATACATTGTGAAATGATTAGCACAATCAAGCTTATCAGCATCTGTTACCTCACATAGTTACCATTTAAGTGTACACATGCACATATGGGTGGTGAGAATATTTAAGATCTACTCTCTTAGGAAATTCCAAGTATAAAACACATCATCATCAACTATAGTCACTATTCGTGCACATTAGATATCTAGAATTTATTCATATTACAATTAAAACCTTTGACCCACATCTTCCTGCACCCCCAACCCTCCTAACCATCATTGTACTCCTAGTTTCTAGGAGTTGAGCTCATTTAGATTTCAAAGTTAGTGAGTTATGTTGTACATATCTATCTTTCTGTGCTTGGCTTATTTCACTATGCACAATATCACCCATGCTATTGCAAAAACCTTTCCTTGAGGTTAAATAATACACCACTGCATATGTATGTGTACATATACCACAACTTGTTTATCCATTCATTTATCAACGGAGACTTAGGTTGATCCCATATCATATCTTTTGTGAATAATGAATCTATTTTTAAAGAGAGGAATCTCTCTAGCAGGCACTGTGTTAGAATGTAATGTGCATAATTTAATTTAGTTCTTTGAATAATCCTGTGAGATACATATCACTCTTCTTATTTTTAGATGAGAATAAAGAGTTTAAAATGTAAAGTACTGTAGCTAGGGAACCTGAATCCAAAGTTGGTGCAATTCCATGATACCACACAGTTGCCAGACTTGAGTTGATTGCGATTTTTTTTTTTTTTTTGCAAAAGTAATAGTCTATTGTCTTAGGGGGAAAAGAAATTCTGCTGTCTTATACAGAGTGATCTGGGGATTGAAAGCACAGATTTAGGAGAAATTACTCTTGAAATAGTCTAGCTACAGGATGAGCAAGATCTGGGGAACAGCAGAGGCAGCAAAATTTTAGAAGAAAAGTTGAATTCAAATGGACCAAATGAAGAGAATGGGGACAAAAGGACAACATGATGCACAAGAATCATGGGCAGGGAGTGGACAGTCGGTGGGAAGAACACCAGTTCTGGAGTGAGGACAGTCCAGTTCTGGTCTTGACTCTGACTTTTTATTTGGCCCTGGAGTTGAATTTCTATGTCTTCTCTTCTGAGTTTCAAAAGATTTTGAAATATAGTCCTAGGATGGTAGATTGTACTAACATAGAGGGATTTTTTTTTCGTTAGAGCTTAGTACATTGGAACATTTTCCTCTGCTGTTTCATAAAATAGATAAAATATGTTTCTTCACACCTCATTCATTATTTTTTATTTATAAAAATATCTAAATACTAGAAAACTTTTACCCAATGAATTTCTATTATTTTAGCAGAAAGTAATATTCCCTGAACTTCTTGAGACAGTTAGGAGGAAAAAATGATTAGTCAAGGTTTGTGAGAGCCACAAGAAGGAACAGACTCAATCAGTAATTTTTCCATACCCTAATTGCTATTGGTGAGGACATCAGATATAAAAGTACTTACTTGTTCTTTTTCAAATAAAGCACTGCAATTTTTCCATTAACTGTCATTTCATACTTTACTTCAGTTTCGAATGTTTCCTACAAAAAATACAAAACATTTACCAGTAATTAATAAGTGTATATGAACATTTATTTGGCTATTTCTATCTGTTTAAATATTAGCATGCAATATTTTTCTTTTATTTAGCAGTAGACTGCATAATACCAAATATCTACCTCTTTTACTTTAATAGCTCAAGCCATTATGGCTACTACATGGATAAATTATCTGACATCTTTGTATCCAAGCTTTGAAAGATTAAATTGATGTGCTTTGCAAAGATATATTTTAATCAACAAATATTTATATGACAAATATTTATCTTAGGACAGGGGTTAGAAGATGAAGGTAAGGGGAGTCAGGAACATGTCAAAAAAAAAAAAAAAGAAATGCCTTTATTTATCAACTGGGACAGCTTCAAACAAAAAATAATATTGCACTGTGTTCACACAGACATGCATGCACAAAACACATGTTGAGCACACACAAAAGGGCACACACACTAATGTTACACATATAAAATCAATATGTGTTTAAAAATGAAGAGCTAAATTGTGTAACCCTGCCCATGACTATAGCATAAATTCAGGAAAGGGATCAGCTTCATAAAGAATGCAAGGTGGGCCTCTCTTCAAACATAAACATTTCAAGTAGCAAGAAATCCATAAGAAAAGGCACAGAGGTAGAAATAAGTACATTGTTAAGGAAAGAAAAAACAATTTTAGGGTGACTAATTGTTAGAGTCTGTAAACAAGTCTGGATGGCGCCTGGCATTTTGCAGAGGGAGTGGTTTGTGAAGTAACAATAATGCCGGCGAGCCATTAAGTGTGGAGATTCCTTATTGGTTGACTGCTGTATCTAGTTTATGTTAATTAGATAAGCTGTGTGTAATGTATAAATACCCCTCCTGTCCTACAATAAACGGCTCCCACTCCTGCTGTATCAATGTACACAAGTTCCTCGTCACCCCCCAGCTATTTTGCCCAGCCAGCCGGGCTGTGGCAACTAATAAGCATGTCATGTTAAGGAGCAGAAGGGGAAAAAAAAGATGTCTTATTACTGAGACGTGAAGCCACAAAAAGCCTTGAAAATTAGTCATAAAAAGTGTGATATAATGGGTTCCATAGGCAGTGTCAGCCTAATCTTGAACATGGAGTTAATGTTTCATTCATTAAATCTCAAAACATCCATGCAATACACATGCCATCATTATCATCTTTAAGACAAAGATTTCAGGTTTCTGGGTATCTGAGCTTACAAGGGGAGAATTCACAAAGCTAAGATGTGAACACAAGCTAGTCCTCTGAATTTAGATCCTGTACACTACCATGATGGATTAGAAAAGCATAAGGCCTGTGTAGCAACTCACCCTAACAGTGAACTTCACAAGTCATATAAATCTACACTAAACATCTGCCGCATTCATTAATCATCTCCATCTATTCAATAGCTCCTAAAATTAATATTGATCATCTAGCATGTACCTGTAATGAAACTGTGATTTTGTATCAAAATAAAAATTTCCAAATAAAAACATTTATTCTTACAGTGATGAAGAAATTGCTTGATAGCTGAGAGAAAACTATTTATATCCAAAATTTTTTCTCAAAATATTGAGGGAGAAATGGTATCTGATAATTTTAAGAGACTACACAAAAGCATTTGAAGAAAGCCATATTGAAGAAGAATCCAACACACACAGATTCCACCAAACTTAGTGGAAATAATTTTTATAGACACCTATTATTGGAAGTAGGGTCTGTTTTGGGGTCTGCTCTCCTAAATTGCTTTGAAAGAACTACTGTGAGGATTCCTGACTAGTAGGGGCACATGTTCTCCCAGGGACTTGCATTTTAGAATACTTGTGTAAGTGAAGAACACTTCAGAGTGCAGGTAATTATTGAGTGTATCAAGGCTTTCCTTAGCTTTCTTCGTACAACAAATAAAAGTTTGTTGAGTGAATGTTGACTGAAAACGTGTTGTTTCATTTGTAAGCATTATCCAAATTTCAGTGCTGCCTGTTTAGAAAAGGTATAATTTTCAAATTAAAATACAAATACTCATTCACTTGCAGTATTCTCCTGTTTTAACAGCCGTGGTTATATGTGTGTAGATGGGTAGAGAGAAGGAACCATAATAGATAAAATAAGTTGCATCTAATTTTTTGGAAGTGCACAGAATAAATTATAAAATTAGTTAAATTGTATTTCTTAGAACTGGACTTGCAAAATAAGGTTAAAAGTAAAATTTTGGATCATAGTGTAAAGGATTTTAAAAAAAAGACCACAAACATAAATACTAATGTTATTTACCCCGAAGGCCTAAAGCTAAAAACTTCATAAAGTCCAGTTATACATTAAATATAAATATAAGATGTATTTGCATGAGAAGTATATATGATACACATACACATATTTTAATTTAAATTAAAATTCGGAGATGTTTCAGAAGCTGTACCTTCTTTTTTTTTTTTTTCCACATTTTTTTTTTTATTGGTTGTTCACAACGTTACAAAGCTCTTGACATATCATACTTCATACATTAGACTGAAGTGGGTTATGAACTCCCAATTTTACCCCAAATGCAGATTGCAGAGTCACATCGGTTACACATCCACAATTTTACATAATGCCGTATTGGTAATTGTTGTACTCTGCTCCCTTTCCTATCCCCCACTATCCCCCCTCCCCTCCCCTCCCTATTACTCTCTCTACCCCATCTCCTGTAATCCATCTCCCTCCTTATTTATTTTCCCATTCCCCTCACAACCTCTTATATGTAATTTTGTATAACAATGAGGGTCTCCCTTCATTTCCATGCAATTTTCCTCATCTCTCCCTTTCCCTGCCATCTCATGTCACTGATTAATGTTACTCTTTTCTTCCTACTCTGTACCTTCTTCTCTGGTGTTTTGATCTCTCTTTTCCGTAGTGGATGGAGTCTTACGGGATAAACCACTTCATAATCTTTTACCTCCGGGAATTCCTTGGTAGCACTTACTGAGGAAAAATAAAAGGGGAAAACAGAAGGTTAGCTAGGCGGAACCAAAGTGGGCCGGTCAGTACTGGCCTTCCTTCTATGTCACCTGTGAATGATGTCACACAGACTGTGTGAGATCCAGGTCAGCTGCGCCAAGAGACAGACAAAGCCTGAAACACACTTTTTTTCTCTCAACTCTTTACTAGAATCTATAACTCCAGATGTCTCCCACTAAAAGTGTGCCTGCGTCTCTGTTGAGTGACAGTCTTTCTTTCGCACGTTCCCCCTCCTCTGCTCTCCTGGAGGCCTTCAGTGGCTCCCTGAGCAGAGACACAGCAATAGTGCAAGGCAAAGGAAAGAGGCAGATGCCACCCAGATCTCAGAAGCTAACTGGTCCCACAGTAATTGAGTAGAAGCACTTCGAGAAACATGTGTTATGAAAATGAGATAACCCATGTGCGCCGTGGCTGATTCTAAGGTTTTCTCTCTTGGGTGTGCCAATAGAAATATTCGAAACTAAGTCCCAGAAAGAAAAGTCTCTTCTACAAGGTTGGTTCATGGAATGGGCTGAGCTGGCATTAAAAATACAAAGAAAAAAATTTTTTTTAATATTCAAAAACCATGAAAATTAGAGAAACACAATTTGAATAGAGAGGGAACTGGGACGTGATAGGTTACAACCTATTTGCATCCTGCGTGCTCATCTCCATGTTGCCTCTAGAAGTCATTGTAGAGAGAAGTTCAGAGCTTGCCCAAAGCTAAGGCTGGTTTTCTACTTTCTTTTCCATTTGTGCCCAGGGCCTAACTCCTGAGGAAATGTCAAGAGATGCTCTATTTGACAGCTGTAGGTGGCTTTTAGGTCCAATCCAGGATTCAGAGAGCAGAAGCCCTCAGAGCAGGCGGCAGCCCAGTCCCACACCTAACTAAGGCTGGAAGAGAAAGGCTTTCTTTTCTTCTCAGGAGACCCTCTTAAGGCAATCCATGCTCATCTCATTAAAAGACTCAAACTAAACTTCTATGGCAATAGAAATTCATGCTGCTATGGTTGGCCTTTTAATAAAGGTAACTGAGTCTCTAAGTGTTATTTGTCTGTCAGTCACCCAGGAGGTCTGTACTTCTATACCTTATCCAAAATGATTTCCCACAGAACAAATCATTCATTTCTTAACATTTTCTTCTAAAATGAGAGCAGAAATTCAAAAATTCCTAGTGATGTAAAATTTTAATCATTTTAGCATGGGTTTAATTCATCTGATCACTCAAGAACCGTTTTCATTTAACTTGGAAGATTAGAAAAAAATATTAAGTTCACTAAGAACTCTTATAGTCAAAAATGGGGTCTTGAAATAACGTAAGAGCTTTTCTTTTAAGTGGCTGGAGATTTGCTCTTAATAAGCATTTCAAAAACACTTAAATCCATGGTGCTGACATGAGAATAACTTAATTTGGGCTTCGGTTAAAGTGTTTTTTAATTGTTTGAAGAAAAGGGTACAGATTAAATAGTACTTAAAGCTTATTCAAGTAGTCTACAATTTTATGCAAATAAATGCAGAATCCCCTATAATGTGTTTGAAGGGGCCATGTTCATTTGGATGGATAAATTCTAGTCAGTTGTGACAAATTAAGCCTTTTCATGTTGTCACACTTCAAGAACAACATCACCAGGTTCCCCCATTACTCATTTCTTGGAAGCAGTCACTAGGTACAATTTATTTTTAATTGATTTTTGGACAAGAAATAATACCATTAGTTACAAAAACTTTTTTCAAAACAAACATACAAAAATCTAAAGAAATTTTAAATGACCATTTTCTCTCCATCCAGTTCAATTTTCTCAATTATTTCAGAACAATAAGAAACCAACAGGTAAGAAGATTACTCTTATCCACTGATGATATTGACACACTACCTTGCTGCCTCCTTTTAATTCAGTGACACAAAATGAGTGTGCCATATGGGGCCAGCATGCATGCTGCAGTGCATCCTGCTGCAGTTCATCCCTTTGACACTGAATTGCTGAAGCTGTACTTCACCAATGTTGCAACCTCAATGACTTCTTAAAATCTCTATTAGTGGTTTTTATCTGCAACACGTATGGTTCTAACAAGAATTATTAGAGCAGGCTCCCTTTGGGTCATAAAGTGATAACTGCCCAAATGACTCTTTGGGTAAAAGCAGAAGGTGGTAATACACACACTCTGTTCAGAAGGAGCAAGAGGGAGAGGAGTCAGTCCACTCCATACCAGTTTTCTCTGCTGTGCATGCTGAGCCCCAGGCTTCTGCTAAGGCTTGGCATCCTCATGTCCCAAGCAATCATGAGACTACAAACAGGTTCTTAAACACAGACTCAAAATGTGCAAGTTCATTAAACAATTTCTTTGAGCACTTCCAAATGGAAACCAAAAACAAAGCAAAACAAACAAAAAAGATTTTTTTAAACAACTTCTCACTCTGTTTTTTTTTTTTTTTTTGGTATGAAACAAGTGAATTTCCAAGTAATTCTAGACTCTTGCAACACAGTAAATTCTCTAACAAAAACAGACAAAATTTCCCTGAAAGGCTTTTGTTTCCTGAAAGTTGGAAGGGCCCTGAAATAATGAAGATCTGAGACACAATAATTTGCACAGCAGATATAGGGAAATAATTGACCTAAATATTCATCCTCAAGCTAGAAGGAGATCGCTCAGCCTCCTCCCAGCAGAATAACATCAAGTTAATTATTTGGAAGCCTGTGGAACAAACACAGCTAACTGCCATCCAGGGATTACACAAATTCAAGGTGTAACACAATATGTTTCCACTAATTTATTTTAATACTTGCTTTCTCCCTCCCACAGAACTCATATGTTGGATTAGTTTGGCCAGCAAAACTGGATCAAGAAAAAGAAAATTATTATTTTGGTTTGAGTTGGTGAGATATATCTATGTTCATTTGTTTCAGAAAAAGCAAAACTTATTTACAAGATTAATATGACAACAACAACAAAAAGATTGCAATATGAGACCTTAGTCTGGATTGTTACTTTATTTTTTAAAGCATTTCAGGCCATTTTGGAGATTAGAAAATTAAGACATAATATTGATATTTTTATTTCTGTTCAAATCTGTTTGAAACATTTTAACTGAACAATGACATCAGCACTGAATTTGGACTTAGGTAATGGCATTGACTTTAGTTCTGAGCTTTTGTATTTCTCCTCAAAACACCTTGACATTTGAAACTTCAAGCAGTAAAAATGAGTACACACCTTGAGAAAAACATCCTAATGAGGCATATTATTTTGGTTGTTGAGATTACATTGTATACACTATTTTCTGTCTTCCAGTCACCTTATAATGGCAAGAAAGAACTGACAGTTTGAGAAAAAATAATTTTGAAAATCAGTGTATCCCCGGGATATTCTGCTGGAATACCATCAACCCTTCCTCCTTTGTCAGTTATAACTTATTTACTTCCTCACCCCTCAACTGCCTGTCACATCCTTTTAAATATTTGTGTTTTTTTTTTCTTTTCCTATGATGAAATCCCATATAATTTTTCTCGGGGGATTGTGAAGCTCATTACAAGCATCTGGTCTTATTTTACATCTCATTCTTTTATTTCAAGTGTCTATGAACTGGGCATAATCATCATCGAGGGGCACATATGCATCCTATTGATGATAGGGACAGAGAAACAAAGAGATGAGGGGAAAAATTGCTTAAATTCTTACATTCAGGCTAAAAAATAAACCACCATGAGAAAATTAGCATGAATATTTCAGTGACCCAGGAAAGACCTTTGAAAATACACCAGGTGGTAAAAGAAGTGGGACAACTTTCTGTTCGGGATGGAAAATGAGAGGGAGCAGGTCCTCATTCTCACCCCACCACCATGTCCTACGGGTGATGTCCCATTCTGGGGCATGACTTCCAGGGACACTGCATCTCTAAGTGCTGTTTTGTGAAAGTGCATTCAGGAGGAGCAGAAACAGTGGGGGTCCTTAATTTCACTGTAAATGTTGTAATATTCGTGGGCACCCAGTGTCAGCCATGAGACTTGGTCAGTAGGTCAGCCCGATCTCTACCCTCTTGGACACAGCTAGAACTCACGCAGTATTTATGTTTGACTGAGTGGGCTCCTCAAGAGTTGTGGCTGATAGCATTTCTGGAAAAGATAAAGAATGAAGATTCCTATGGATTTTGACTCAAAAAGTAGGAATTTTAAGTCAAGTACATGAATGCCTACCATCATCCCTTTATTTAAGGATATGAAATAAAATTTTTACAAGTCTGGAAATCAAATTGGAAAACCACTTTAGTTTTAGTGGTTTCGTTTTAGTGGTTTTAGTGCAGAATAGATCATAGGAGAGAAGCATCTTTCCCTCCTAACTCCAGACCTTTTGTTGATAATTGATTCCGTCCCCAGTTCCCAGCAGGCATTCTAAGACCCCAGAAAAGGTTAACTAGGGAGACTCTAGACACTTAGAGTCCAATATGCTGACTGAAGCTGTGGAAATAGAAATAAGCTGGAGGAAGGTGTTTCAAAATCTCATTTATCCATACTTTAATGGAGAATTTACCAGAATGGCAAGACTGGCTCCATGTAACATATCATTAAGTACTAGTATTTCTTCACGTTTAAATTCTTAACCATTTGATACAACAAGCAAAATGGAAGTGAATCATCAACTAATACTTAACCTCAACACCTTTTTGTGAAGTAAAATCAGAATGCTTTCTACACATAAAATTGGTGAACAGTTTATTTCTAGTAGTTATATTTATAATTGCTAGTAATAAAAGTACTAAATATTAATATATGCAGTCCAAAGGAACATAAAGAGCCTACCAAGCCCCAATCATAGTAGCAGATATTTTCCAAAATCTTTACACAGCCATAACCTGGCAAATCTGTTTCATCTTTAATACACTTAAAACGTCAATATGAGTTTTGATCAATCCCACTCTTTGACTCAGAGACCATATTGCTTATTTAAGTTATGCTGTAAGAAATGTAGCTTTCACTTCTAAATATTCTCACATCAGACCTGCGAATGTTGGTTGGAGACCTCTCATTTGTCTTCTTGGCATTCAGTCTTCACAGCCCCCAACTGATAGGTTACAATTAGACCAGTCGGTTAGCAAAATTGGTTGAGGAATAAAAATACAACTGTTCAAAATATTTTATAAGACAAAGGTATTGGGAACAGATAAAAAGCAAGCAGTTCTTTGATGCACTTCACAGAACCTGAAAAAAAAAGAGTTACTGCCTACCTGGGGCTGGAGAAAGGAGGAAAGTGAGGACCAGAAGGCTCCCTGGCAGCATGCTGGGTGATTCCAGGAGAAGCTCTCTGCTCACACCTGCACACCTGTGCTGCTGGCTCCCTCCCTGCCTCCTGAGTGAGACAGAATGAAACTCCCTGGCTCACTGTCTCCATGCAGGAAGTAT
The DNA here is from genome assembly GCF_964194105.1 of Spermophilus citellus. Lineage (NCBI taxonomy): Eukaryota > Metazoa > Chordata > Mammalia > Rodentia > Sciuridae > Spermophilus > Spermophilus citellus. Next base: position 75,930,955 of record NC_138196.1, on the reverse strand, counting down.
TTACTGAAGGTGTTGCACAACCTCCACTGTGGTCCTGCAACAAAGGCACAGGCGAAGTGCTGGCTGCTTCCCTCCTGGCTGGTTCCAAGATTCCTTCATCATACGCTGTTTTTTCTCTCCCCCTTTTCTCCCTGTTCCCTGTGCAAAAGAAGCCCATTTCCAGTATGTTGCTATAGCCCCATGGTTACATGCAGGTAACTGCTTTCACGTATGATGATAAATGTGCCAGTAGTTTATCGTAGGCATACTATATGTGTGTGGTGTATAGAACATACGTATGCATATGTGTGCCATGTATATAGCACATGTAGTATATATTATATATATAATTAAACATATATTCTGATATATAATTTTTAGCTATGTTGCAAACCGTCATTCAGAGTATTATTCTTCCCTCACGTACATATGTGGTTCTGAAGATTAATCTCCAAGTCAATCTAATTATTATGTCAATTTCTCCTTTCCCATCAGCCTGGGTTCTATTTTCACATTATCCCAGGGAGCTGGAACCATCCTGAAATAAGAATGCATGACAGCAGGAGCATGGAGTTTTCCAGATTCTGGGGTGTCTCCGGGAAGCAACAGGAAACTTTGAAGCACAGAGGATGATATTTCGGGGCCTGTGATAGTGAGACTAAGAATGGAAATCATACTTCATAACTGATAAAGTAATTGATTAATTGGGCTTCTTATTAAGTTCCAGGGACTCTCCAAAATCCATTATACTTGTTATATGTTTTAGACACTCGCTGCTAGGACTGACTGAAAGACCCGATCAGCATAATTATAGAGGAGGAAAAGTTTATTTGGAGGCTCACGGTTGGTTTCAGAGGTCCCAGTCCACAGACAGCCAACTTCATTCCTCAGGGATCAAGGTGAGGCAGGACATCATGGCAGAAGAGTTTGGCAGAGGGAAGCGGCTCACATGATGATCAGAAAGCAGAGACTCCACTCTCCAGATACAAACTATGTGCACCCCAAAGCCACACCCCCAATTGCCACTGTCAGCCACACCCTACCACCTCACTTACCGCTCAGTTAAGCCCTATCAGGGGATTAATTCACTGATTGGATTAAGACTCTTACAACCCAATGGTTTCTCCTCTGAACCTTCCTGCCTTGTCTCACACGTGAGCTTTTGGGGGACACCTCACATCCAAGCCATAACATTATATAATGCTAATGACACTCATGTATTATAAATACTATTTACCTCCATTTCATATGTGAAAAAAATTGGAGTTTAAAAACATGAACTATTTCAAAAGATTAAGACTCAAGTCATCTTTACTACATAGATTAAGAAGATTAAGCAGTCTGCTCAAGTTACTTATATAGAAAGTGGCAGAGGTACTTTCTGAGCTCTTAGCTATATATGTCAGTGTTTCTCAATTAGCTGACTTATGTACACAGTATTATTTCTATTGATAAGATTCCTATGAAAGAGAAATCCCTGAGAACAATTTATTACTACAAACCCCAAATCCAGGCCACTAAAATTACATATTACTTTATGGATTCAGAAGCATATTATCATCATCTTAGAATGATTTCAATGAAAATGAATTCCTTCACATCATCATAAAAGCATCAAACAACAATCATAGGGATTTTTAAGTTATTATAATATTTATCATTATTTTATAGCATATCATAGTTATTGAACATTTGAACCACCAGGATTAAGAATCTCATGGGCTACATGAAAAATACTTCTCATAAATAGTTCCTTGCCTCTACAACCCAAGTTCTATAACTCTGTGCTTTGCAGGGAAGAGACAGGATATATCCACTTTTGAATTATTACACACATTTTTCTCCATTAATTCAGTACATATTTCATTAGTACCTAGCGTATGTCAGACATTGAGATCACAACTGGAAAAATCAGTCACTCGTCTGGTGAAGGAGACAGGAAGATCATTACCATGGATCTTCAGGCAATGTCACCAGTTCATCACGGCATCTTCTTCTAGTGAATGACGGGTGTGGACAGAGGTCAGAGGCCTTTCCCAGCAGGGCAGGGAAGGCTCCCTGAAGGAGCACTGTGGTCAACGAAGAATGCAGTGGACAAGAGTGAAGAGGATCCACTGTAGCACCTTAGTTTATGATTGGGGATACTGGGTATTGGTGCAGTAAGGAAATCCTGGGAATGGGAAGGGTCCCACCAACCTGAGAAGGCTCTTGCTGAACTTGACCCAGGCACAGCACTGTCTCCAGTAAATGGCTATGGAAGAATAAATTCACAGGGTACCTTGAGTTGTTATTCCATACATAAAAAAACGATTCTCTTCTTCAATTAGATTTCAAAATCCCTGGGCCTGGTACCCATGTCATATTCTCTATTCTGATTTCAGAACCCACCATGGGCTGTTTCCTAAGATTCATAATTTTGGCTGTGATTATATATATATAATTGTTGTGCTGTGTTCTCTATATATTTATGTTATTCAAGGGCTTCAAAATACTTTCAAAAATAATTTCTTAGATCCCAGCACGGTATCACTTGCTTATAATCTCAGCTACTTGAGTAGGAGGATCAAAACTTTGAGGCCAGCCTCAGCAACTTAGAGAAACCCTGTCTGAAATAAAAAAATTAAAAGGGCTTGGGATGCAGCTCAGTGGTAAAGTGCCCCTGGGTCCAATCCTAATAACAACAATAACAACTTAGAACCACCAGTTATAGAAAGGGAGACCTTATCTTGACCTCTGAGACACCAGGAGGACCTCACTGTAACTCTGTTTTGCCCCCAGGACCAGAATAACTATTCTCCCAGGCATTCTGTTCACTGAGTTAGAAGAGGAATTGCACATGTGAAAGACATATCTTACTGTTTTATTTGTTTCTATCTACTCTTTGATAAGAGAGGAATTCCCATCCCAGTGTTATGGGGAAGGCTGAACACATGATCATCTTCTGCACAGGTGTTTTAGATCTAAAAATATCGCCCAAGAGCTCAAGTGTTAGGCAATGTCCCAAAGTTCAGAGGTGAAAAGATTCGGTTATGAGAGATATAACCTAATGAATGGACCACTGGGTGGTAACTGTGGGGAAATGGGGTATGGCGGAAGAAAGTAGGTTAATGAGACTGTATCCTTGGGGATAGTATCTTGTCCCTGGCTTCTCTCTCTGTTTCTCTCTCTCCCCCCCCCTCCCTTCCTTCCTCCTTCCTGGCTACCATGAACTGAGAAACTCTACTCTGCCACACCCTTCTGCCATGTAGTTCTGCCTCACTTCATGCCCAGAGCAATGGAGTTGGCCCACCATGGACTGAGACCTCTGAAACTGTGAGCCCAAATGATCTTTGCCTCCCCTAAGTTGTTCTTGTCTGGTATTTTGCTCACAGCAACCAGAAGCTGACCGACACAACGGACAGAAGAGGTTGACAACAGTTCATGTCATGTACTTGCAGCACGGGGAGAAGGGCCACATGCCAAATTGGGTGAAACTGAGGTTGCTCAGTCAATCACCAGGGCTGTGAGAAGCAGGATTTGTGGTGTCAACCAAGGAGATGGCTCCTGTTCCCATAGGAATATGTGAGTGGTTCCCATCAGTGATTCTGCATATGGCAGGGAACTGAAGCTCACCACTCAGGAATAAGTAGGAACTAGGCCTGGTCCCCTGATGAGGAGAGTTGTTTGGCTAGGGAACATGATCTGTGGGAGCAGAGTACAAAGCAGATAAAAGACTTACAACCCCTTTCTCCTTTTTCTTCTAATACCCATAACTTCCATGCTCTGTTTGTTTTTTGAGACTGATCCTCCTTCAATCATGAATTCCACATGCAAATATTTATTCAGTTGCTACTGTGTTCTGTCCTTGTCTGCTTCCGTGACATGTGCTTCTGGGGTGGATGAGGCAATCAGTAAAGTTGAGAGAATAACGATGTAAGAATAGGCAATCCTTTCTGATTTTTTTCTCAACTTTTAACTGCTTGAAGTTGTTAGCCTGTATTCTGGTCAACCTGTGACCATTTGTGACAACCATTCATATATTCAGAGTCTATTAATTTTGTTTAGCAAATGGATCTGCTTAGCAGGTCAAGAATAAATTCATTTCTAAAAATGACTTAGAAAGAGAGGAAATAAATGCAAATGGACATAAAAGAACTGAGAGAAGAGTCTGAAGAAAGTAAGGTTTGGAATTTCATATAAATATCTTGTGGTCAATTTTATACATAAACTTGACCAAGTCTAGATATTTGGTCAAATCGTATTCTGGGTATTTCTTCGAAAGTAATTTTAGATAAGGTTAGCATTTCAGTTAGTGGACAGTGATTACAGCAGATTACTCTAGATAATGTGAGTGGGCCTCATCCGACTAGTCAAAGGCCTTAACACAGTAAAATGGACCTCCCCTGAGAAAGATACACTTCTGCAAACCAGATGATTTTGAACTTGAAGTGCAGCTTCACTCTGGGTCTGCAGCCTGCCTGCTTACCCTGCAGATTCTACATTTACTGAATACATGTGCATATGCACACACACACACACACACACACACGCGCGCGCGTGTGCATACACAAGTGCACACACACAGTTGATTTTATTTCTCTGGAGAACCCTGATTAATAGAGAATATATCTTAGATGCATTCCTTGTATAGAGTTACAAATTCTTTTTTCTATCACTTAAGATATAACAGAGGAAGACATGATTGAAACAGGTATGGAAATACATTCTCCAAGTTGGGAGTGGTGGCACACCTCTGTATCCCCAGAATCTCAGTGGCTCAGGCAGGATGACTGCAAATTCAAGGCCAGTATCAGCAACTTAGAAAGACCCTGTCTCAAAATAAAAAATACAAAGGGCTGGAGATGAAGCTCAGTGGTTAAGCACACCTGGGTTCAATCCCTGGTACCAAAAAAATAAAAAATAAAAAATAAAAAACCCAAATTTCTCCAAGAACAGGAAAACCAGCTTTCTTCTCCTGTTGGCCTTGTTTAGTAGTCTACTATGGCATGGAGGAGAGAAGAGCAGCCTAGTGTAACTCATCAGATGCTAGGGGCACTCATAAAGTGAGTACAAGAAGGGGAAAGAGAACTTGAACAGGTAACTGAGAATAATTCAGAGTGATAGATACTTGGGGAGCTTGTGTTACAGAAGGGAATTTCTAAATAAATCAAGTGGCCAGCAGCACCAAATCTCCACTTTTTATTTGCTAAATAAATACCTCCACTTTTTTATTTAGCAAGTAAAAAGTGGGCTTTGGATGTGGTCATGAGGTCACAGATGTCTTTGCCAAGGGCAGTCTGAGTGGAACAGTCAAAACAGAGTTGACTGGAGAGCCCACACGAGGACATTGTTTATAAAACTATTCTTTGAGGAAAAAAGAAGTATCAGGCTAATTTCCCACCCACCCCTGACCCCCTGGATGAAACCGGCTGTTTATAGTTGAAAGAAATGGGTTCAGGAAGAAAAAAGGAAAAGAAAAGAAAATTCCAGAGTGAAAATTTAGAGCTAATCTCGCTGAGTTTGAGATGAGCTGGGATTAAGATTATTTCATAGATCATCTTTCCTTCTCTATCCCTCTAAAGATGTCAAAAATCCTTCTTTTATTGAACAGTTTTTGAATACATGATACATGGTATGAATATTTCATTTTAAAAGTAAGTCTCCTTCTAACTCTTGCCTAAATTTTTCAGTTGCTCTTTGAAACTCACTGGTTCCAACTTTTTAAAAAATCAGAGACACTTCATGTGGAAATGAACAAATTAAAATACATTTCAGTTGAACTCTTTTTAAAATTACTCTTTTAGATTGAGCATAGTTAATATAGTTTTATATAGTTGATTCTAAGAACTTAATATTACTTAATCCATATTGAATTTTGTTATGCTGTTCTTAACTCTATGCTTTAAGTCTACCAAGATTATTTCTTCAGCATTTCATCATGAAGATTTGCAAACACACAAATTACTAGAAGGAATTTCCATGATGCCCACTTCCCAGATGCTACTAACATATCTCTAAAAGTGCCTGGCCGTCTACTACTGATCACTCCATCATCATGATTACAAGACAAGTTGAGTTATCCAATATGTTATCCGTCCATCATCAATTTCATACTACACATATTTTAAATCTATTTTTTCTATCATTGCTTAAGTCATTGATAAAGCTTTTGCTCAGGGTAGACTTTCCTGAGAGATTAGAAGAGACAGACCTCCTCAAGAAAAGGGCAAGAAGGTGGATGCTGATTTCAGGGAGGAGTTAGGAGCTGGAGCAGCAGAGTTTGGCCCAGCCCCACTTTGGTATTGCCACACATCCCTGATTCTTCTCTTGGCTGGCTCGCCTTTCTCCCCCCCAGCTGTTGCTGAACAACCTCAGCTTGTTCTAGACCCTTTTCTGTATCACAGTGGCTACTTTCCAACAGGAAAGCTTCTCCGGGGCTGGGCTTTATCTCTCTTCATTTTACCCCTACCCTCAGCTTCTACTGTGAGGCCCTTGGCAGGCAGCATCTCTCTGTCTGGATTCTTGCCATGACTCCTCTCCTTTTCCCCTTCAGGTCATACATAGTGATAAACTTCCTCTATTTTTACTAAACACAGAGGCATGTATGAACCTTCACTGGTTTCCTTAAACGCTGCCCACACCTTTGTGAACAGTCCCCTTGTTAAACTCTTCCCGACTGACCACTTTCAGCCTGCCATCTTTCTTTCTGTGAACTTAACTGATGAATCTTTTTCTCCAGCATCTTTTTATTTGCTTGGATGTTTCCTCACGGGGAGAGGAAACCTTTGTCACATTCGAGCATACCTGATCTCCTACAATAACTATCAACCAATCCACATGGAGCTGCCCCTCCCGCTCCAGCATGGCATGGCAAATAAACTTTCTCTACACCTCTCACTCCCTCAGTCAAAGCTCTGTGTTGTGTAGAAGTTTAAATGGACAAATGAAGGACAAGAACTACATTCCAGCCAAAATCATTAAAAGTTGGTTTAGCAGAGAGATAGCAAGAGCCAAGGCACTTTGAGGAGTCCTCTTATTACCAAATCAGAAAGTGCTTGGTCTGCCTCAAACCCCCAGCTGGACTCAGCAGGAAGAGCAGGTGTACAATTGCCTCTTCAGCCATATACAGCTCAGTTGGGTGTACAGTTTCCAGAATTTTCCTTCTTGAAGATGTGCTTTGGAGAAAGAGAAAAAGATGATAACACTGACTATCTGAATGAGAGGGGATTATGGGAATGGGAAATTACTAATGAAGGCAAAATATTACAGAGAGACCAGAAACACCAAAGATACAAGTACCAACTTCAGTTTTATAACAGGATTCACTTCCTCCTGAAGCTCTTCTTTGGTTCATAAAATCCTTTAAAAAATCTGAGGAAAGCTATTATGGACTTTACTCCAGATAAGAACAAAAACAAGAAAATAAAAATAAAATAAACAAAATGCTGCATAAACTTTCAAGTGGGAAGTACTATTCCCTTGAAGTCCACTTGTTGATCCAGTTGCAAAATCAGTGTTCTGGAACAGGTACTGGTTCCTAATATTAAAGGCAAGCTATACAGTGGCGACCAGGAGGCACCTACCCTATTGTAACTCCAAGTCACCCCCTCCATCTAACCAGCCAGGAAAGAATGTAGTCTTGCCTCCAACAAGCCGCCTACCTCTGTTTTCTTTGTCAGGAAGGTCTGCCAGGCTAGGGACCTGGTATTGGAACATTTCACCCATTTCCTAGAACACCATCTTCTTAAACTGTGGTTACTTAGTAATTTTCAAAGCTTGAGAAGTTCACTACAGACAGTGAGGAAGTTAGGAAATTGGGGCAGATTTTGACTTGAAGATTTGGGGTTTGGCCTCAGAGCAATATGACTGTGTGACCACTTAGTCATACAACCACTCTATTTTTCTCCTCTGTAAATTAATAGAGCCAGAAAAGATCATTTAAAATTCTCCTTTCTGCACTGTTGATGATCTCCAGCAAAAGGTGAGATTAGAGAGCCTGGTAAAATCATCAAACAGGGGAGTTCCAGTTCTATGTTTTTTTTTTAATTTTTTTTTTTAGTTGTAGATGGACATAATATCTTTATTTATTTATTTTTATGTGATGCTGAGGATCAAACCCAGGGCCTCACACATGCGAGGCAAGTACTCTACCACTGAGCCACAAACCCAGCCCCCAGTTCTACGTTTTTAGTGAACATTTATTCAATCTTAAAAGCCCATTAGGAAATGGTTTCAATTTTGTCCATAGAGAAACAGACTGATGGATTTAGCTTTTTTCAGAGACTTGTGGGCATGATATTTTGAAGTATAAATTCCTTCCATTTGTTGTACATTGTAGAATATACAATATCTACTAAAAATATATCATCAGCAGCATATTTTCTTCATCATAATGCTTTTGTAGGGCCGTATACTTGGGTAACACATATCAACCATAGACATTTCTGTTCTGCAGGAGTACTATTCTGAATTTACCATTTATATTTCCACAGAACAAGAGACACATTCATTTTTGACAAGTAGCTTACAAAGTAAGCTTGCAAAGGTAGTACTGATTCTCAGTAAATTATAAATACACACACACACACACACACACACACACACACACAAAGATGTATCAACCTTCTGCAAAGGTACAAAGATGAAGGAAAGACATCTCTCCTGGCACTAAGGAGTTTTCTCTGTCACAGCACTCATTTATTATTTCCCAAACTGTTCTGATTCATTTTATCCAACATTACTGTACTTTGTACTGCAATATAATATTATTTAACACACACACACAATTTTATGGTTTTGATGCTAACAGTCTTTCATCTAATTTGACTTAACTTTATGTAATACATATTTTACAGTGAATTCTAAACTTTGTATTGCCTGTGTAGACTAAAAGAGACAATGAAAATCATGGAAAACTTTTTCTCACATCTTCACTTTGTCCCTGTTTCTCCCCAGGTAAGTGTTCCTTATCATGTGTGAATCTAAAAAATTCAATTTCAAAATATCAATTTAAAGAATTTCAAGATTTTAATTTAAATTAAGACTAAATTAAATTAGTCTCACTCATATTCATATTGTAGAATATACAATATCTACTAAAAATATACCATCACCAGCATAAAGTATTTTCCTATAAAGTATTTCTAATTTCATAGCCTGCTCGTATAAGTAGTGACCAGTAGCAGCACATTGATTCAGCAAATGGCTGTATTGAAAACCAGGTGAGTCCTCTTTCCACAATGAATGGAGGGCATCTGTTTACCTGGGGCATTTCATTAGGGTAGACTGTGTCAGCACTCAAAACAAGAGGTTGGGGTTTCTTCACAGACCCACATTTTTAGGCATGTCCCTAGAGTCAACACTGGTTAAATAAATAACAAGGTAGTATGAAACCAACCATAAAAAACAAGAGCTGAGTGGGCAGTTGAGTGAGATTGGAGCTTCAGTATTAGTTAGCTGATTAATAGAAATAAAAAATACTGGAAAATGTGCTTTAGGGAAACAGTACGTTCAGTTCTAAAGATGCATTTGTTGTGAGTGACCATCAAAAAATTAAAAATGCAAAAAAAGAGACCTAGAGACTGGTATTGAACATACACATTGGGGACTTGCATACCTATCAGAGGTTGTGGGAAAGGAAGATATCCTTGAAGGAGAAATTATAAACAGGGAGGATGGCCATGGAATGGATTTAGTGTAGAACTTCTTGGAGGCCACTGGAGAAAAATGTATCAATGAAAGAGTGTGAGATAGAACACAAGAATGAGGACAGCTGTTATCACAGAGGATGGAGACAGAGATAGTGCCATGAAGAGAAAAATGGTGGGTAGCAAACTTAGACAAGAGGTCACAGAAAATGAGGTTTAAGAGAAGGAGGTAGAGGGAGATGAGAAGAGGTTACAGATCAAAAGGGTGTGAGAACTACCAACCACTTAAATGACTCAGGACACATGAATGAGAGAGTATGTCAATATAAAATAGAAACAGGGTGGGGGGGGGTTGTATTAAGATGGTGAAACCTAAATACACCGCCAAGCAACTGGTCAACAAACAGGGTGAGCATGAGGCTCCTGGGCAGAGAGCATACAGTGGCATAATATGTCTCATAGATGAAGGGGATAGGATTCAGTCAAGGGTGTCATCAGGAGAGATTCTTGACAGGAGGAAAGAGAATAGAGAAGATCAAAATCTAGGTGCCGTGGTTCTTCCCCTGAATGGACTCGTGGGCAGAGGAGATCGCCTGCTCACAGAAGCTGGGATGGGGAAGGAGTAGAGATTTGAGTGGACTGGAGAAGGAAGGGGACAGATACTTTGAATAATGCAACAGGGAGGCCACAAAAGTTAAATAAAAGGATTGTGGGATACCAATGGGTTACAACCTGCCATTAAAATTCTGGTAGAATTAGCATATATGCAGTAGTTACTGTAGTGATATTTGACGACAACAACAACAAAAAGTGAACAATGTGAATTTTCCTAAGTTGGGCTTTGGAAAATTTCAGTAGGAAAAGTTGACAGCACAGTTTTTCCCATAAATTATGCTCAATTTCATTATAAAATAATAAATAAAGAAAATGAGATTGGCAAAGGTTATGTAAATATCAATCAGTTGAGGAGAATTTCAAGAGAAATTTTCGTAGGTACCCTGACAACTGCCAAAAGGGATTCAGATAAAATGGAAGGAGAGGCTGAAGAAGAGATCACAACCTCAGGTGACAATGAGATCCACAGCGTAGAAAACTGTGGAGTCCATTTGTGTTAATAATTGGGGAGAAGAAAACTATGTAGAAAGGATTAGGTGCAGGTCACCACTGTGGTTTCCAATATGTCTGTGGAAGCAGGATTTTGCCCTCTGCTACCTTTTCAATGTTCTATACTTTTCAGAGATGACTTCTGACTAATCCCTGAAGGTTTGTTCAATTAATAGTACATTCTAATAAACATAAGAAATAAAAAATGTAAAAATATACATTTTCATTTTTTAAAGAGTAAGACCCTACTTCCTCATCATGTTGAATCATATAAACATTCTCCATATCAATTTTCAACTGTAGTGCTGACAGATTTATACCCCCGTGGTCTTCAACCACCCTGGCCCAACCGCTTTGAACTATAGTACTTTTTCAGTGTGGTGGGCTCATGGGGCTTCACCCCCTCCTGCTATCCTAAGTTCACTCTTCACAGGTTACCACTCTCACCTTTCAACAGGAATGAATAAAAGAATACTGGGCAACTTTTTCCATAGAATTTGCTAATTCCTATCCAGAGTCTCTGGTTAAGAACTTGGGCTAATATTTGCTGTTTTAGTTAGCTTTTCCCTCCTGTGACCAAAATACCTGACAAGAACAACTTTGAGGTAGAAAAGTTTATTTTGGCTCATGGTTTCAGAGGTTCAGCCCACAGTTGGCCTACTCCATAGTTCTGAGTCCAGGATGAGGCAGAACCTGGTAGAGGGGTATGGCCCAGGAAAGCAGCTCAGGACATGACAGCCAGGGAGCGGAGAGAAAGCTCTTCTCATGGGGACAAAGTGTAAACCCCAGATGCATTCCCCTAGTGACCCACCTCCTCCAGCCACACCCCACATTCCTACAGTTATCACCAAGTTAATCCCTATCAGTGGATTAATCCACTGATTAGGTTACAGCCCTCATAATCCAACCATTCCACTCCACCTCTTAACATTCCTGCATTGTCTCACATATGAGCTTTTGGGGACAACACACATCCAAACTATAACATTTACTATTAGGAGTACATACTGTACTGTCTTATTTTTATTAAAGACCAGTGGTCTTTACTGCAACAGTTATTCCCACAGGGAGAATTGAGCAAAAGATCCTGTTAAAGACCGAATCCTTTCAATCACTGTGAAGATCTGACTAACGCTGGATTTAAGTGTTCTAACCAAAGCTCTAACACTAGTTTTGGTGTTTTAAAAGTGTTTAGTTTCTAACTACATTTATTGTAACTGAAAGAAATTTAAAGATCAATTAATGAATCTGCACTTTCAGTGAAAACACAAATAAAATACAGGTTTGATTACACTGTGTATTTCATATGGTCAGTTGAAATACACATAGTTTTTGAGGTCAGTAGTTTTCACACCCCTTGCACTTCAGAATCACCTGAAGAGTTATTCAAAAAACATCAATGATCAGACATCCTCCAGCTTAATTAAGTATGGACCTCCAGGGCTGAGACCCAGACTTACATATTTGGTAAAAGCTGCCCAAGTGGTTCAAATACTCAGCCAGCCTTGAGAGGCACTGACCTCAGTCTTTGAGTCTACAAATTCACTTGGTTAAAATAAGCAGGTTCCTAAAACCTATCTTTTTGGATGGCTGTATTATTCCACTTGTAACTTCTCCTGTATCTTGAATAAACAGCCCTCATGTCTCGTTTCACCATTATAACTCTTCCTGAGTGTTGCTGAAGAGTTTTATACTGGGAGCTGACTCATAAATGCTGAAATAAAGCAAAAGTCTACTCTTAAAGCTCATCTGAGAAAGCCACTCACTAAAAATTGAAAACCAAAATGTAAGGACTTCTGGTTTAAAGTGGATGAAGACCAAGCTGTCATATAGGAAGAGTTCAGCAATGGTTTGAGAAGGATTTGGGAAGTTTCAAGCGTTGCCTTTTCTGACGCTGTTCGAGTCGACAGCATCAAGAACTAGGATTACAACGGAGCCAACTTGGCAGTGTTCACTTGGCACCTGAACTGCACAATCTATAGTGGACTTAGTTGAAGGAGAAACCTCAGCTCCTCAAAAAGGACAGGGAGAAGCTAGCTCAGATTTATGTAGACTCTTAGAGAAAATGAAAGGAAAGAAAACAAGTGACTCTTCTAGACCATTTTCCCATAGTCAACTTGAATCTGTTTCACCTTGACTCCTGTTTGAAGTGTGTGCTTTCCTCGAAATCATCAACAAAACAGACAATAGTCTTTAAAAACACAACAACAACAAGAAAAAAAGGGTAGATAGGAAGTACATGCAGTGACCACGGGCTGCTGTTATCCCCCATCAGCCCTCTGCCACCCAGCTGACTTTGAACTCATGCCACACATCAGTGGTTGGGATAAAGGGCAGAGCTTCACATCGTCTCATTCAGCTATGCTTCAATAAGTTCCTTTTATGCTGAAAAGACAGTTTATACCTGTCAAGATCCTACTTATCAGGCACATTCCCTGACTGTACAAAACTGACTTTGATTCTTTCTTCTCATGAATACCTGTAGGGCTTAATGCCTCCAATAATCTTAAGGCATTTAATGTAAACTGTTTTAACATCACCTTTCTGCTTATGTATTTATTGGCTCATATACTAGTTAAGTATAACTTCCCTTTGCCAGAATTTTCTCATGGGGGTCATGATGGTAGTTGTCTCATTAAATTATTGTGAAAATTCAATGAGTTCATACACCCACAAAGTTCCTAGAACAGTGCTTGGTCCAACAGGTTATAGAAGTGGTTGTGACATTCTCAATCTGACAAGACTCGATTACTCCATTGAGCTTATCACATGTGGATAATTGGTATAGATTTATTGATTTGCATTGTATGTGAAGGCTTACATCCATATCCTTAGTTTTTAGGAACCTAAAAAGAATTAATGCATATGCATCACCTTAAACCTTGCTATATATAAAGTACTCTTTGACAGAGGTAACTACATGGGGAATGATTTTATCTCATAAAATTAAGTAATAAATGCAGTTATAACCACTACAGCTGACAAATTTAAAAATTGCACACATTAGTCTTTGGTTGGAATATCTGGACCAGGGCAAAAGGGTGATAACCAGATGACACAGCAAAATACTAGTTAACACAGGTAACTAAGTAATCACTTTTTTTTTTTTTATTGGTTGTTTGAGAGCAACTATGAACAGAGCAGGGAGGAAGAGTAGGAAGAAAAGATTAACATTAAACAGAGACATGAGATGGGAGGGAAAGGGTGAGAAAAGGGAAATTGCATGGAAATGAAGGGAGACCCTCATTGCTATCACTTTTTGATCTATGGTATGACATTGCTCTGTCACTTGGTACCAAGTTAAAAACAAAAATAAAACTCAACCAAACTTTCAGCAAGTAAGTACATATGTATTTGGAAAACCTCATAACAAAAATCAAACTATCAAACTTTCATTTCATTACAGCTTATTCCAGTTATATGATTGATGCATAATATAAATACCAACTCTCCTCGTCCTATGCTGGCCTCTTTTTCTTTAGCTTTTCAGGATACACTTAACCATATAAAAAAAGAGAAAAGTAAAATAAAAGACTAAGGAAGAATATGTGTTAAAAAAATCTTCATGAGGTACAATCACATATGAGGACATTCTGGAGCGTGTCCTAGAAACAGTACTTATATATTAAACAAGCATTCATCAGGAGATTCCAAGACACTCTTTAAATTGAGCTGTGAGAAATAAGAGCGTGGTTGAACTCTGTGAAACCCTCAGGAGCAGAGGTGGAACCCAGCACCAGAAGAGATCCTGTGTTACGATGCTCCTGTGTGTCGGGGTGGACAGACAAGACAAATGCCAGCTAAGAAGACTAGTGTTAATACCTGGGAGTCCTCGTCATCCGGGAACTGCCACCAACTCACTGGGTGGTTTAGACAAGCCCCTCCCTGTCTCTGCTCCATTTACTAAATGTGGATGACATTATTTACTTGTGCACCACAGACAGAGGAAAAGAAAGATTTTTAAAGTTTAATGGGCAGATAAAGATGGTCTGTAAACTAAGAACTTGTAAGTTTTTATCAAAATAGGAACAAAATACCTCATTTTGTGTATGTGTTTATTGCCATACAGCTGCTTTTAAGACTGAAGCGTTATAGGAGGCAGATGCATTAGACTGTAGATCCCAGAGGGAGTTGGAAAACAAGCTTGAGAAATACTCCTGGAATTTAGAAGAAAAATATACATTCAGTATAAAAATGAAGGGGAACAAAATATGTCTCTATCTTATGTAGTATGAATATTATATAGGAAATTATGATGTAGCAAGAAAAATATTGTAGTAAGAACGGAAGCATATATATTCATTATTAAAAGTTAGCTAAAATGATAGTAAGATCATGGAATATTAAAAAAATATTTAAATGGTAAATATTTAAATATTAAAAAATATTTAAAAATATTTACATAGAAAATCATGTAATAAATTACATGGTATAACAAAGAAGATGCATCACCAAATTTTAAAGCAAAGTAAAAAATATTGTGTGATCTCAATTCTATATAAAAAGAATATTTTGTATATTCCAGAAAAACTGGAAATACAATAAAATATTTATTAATAGCAGTTTATTATAGATGAATGGAATATGAAACAGCCTGGCTTTCTCTGGCATGGGACCCAGGGCCTCTCACACAGACCAGCAAAACATTCTACCACTGAGCTGCATTCCTAACTCCAAGTTCTTTCTTTTTTATTTACTTTTTTCTTTTGTTTCCAACTGGGTAATGGAATATTAGAGAACAGACGTGTATTAGCAATGGGAGAAAATAACACAATTATGGTAAGCATGAAGAAATGTGGAGAAATGACCACAATTACATGCTCTGCTCATTGCCTTGATTGTCTGATTGTAGTGAGATTTGTCTGGGAATCTCCATACCCTGGAAAACTCAATGCAGATTTATCCTGTGGTCATTTAAACTAATCATCTGACATCCTGCTTACCTAACAGATGTTTTTTTGATTTTTTTGGCTCCTGTGCAAACAAATTTGACTGTGATGTACTTTACAGCTCTGGAAGTGTTTATTATACTTTTAACAAGAAACACTGGAAAAAATATTGATTTTTTTTCCCTTCCAAAATTCAGTCCAAGGACTGGCACAATCAACGAGAGCTATTTTTAACCAGAATTGGCATTTTATACCTTCAAAATTATGGTTAAACATTAAAAATGAGTAGCTGATGAAATTTACTGAAGAAATCAATCATGTTATTAAAAAATAATATAAAAATGAAAAAATACTTGCCTGGGATAAATACCAATATGTTTTTCTTCATATGTAAAAATGCTGTTATCAATAAGCAGTTAGAAATTCTGTGCATACACTATATCTACTGGTGTTGGATGCATTCATCAATTTAATACATACTTGAATATGGTGTGAGAGGCTAGGTGTCTGTTTGGGAGAATGTGGAGGGAAACGTGCTGATCTCCAAGCTTAGTTTTCAGCATGGCTGAGAGAAGACAGTGCAAGCATGGAAATGCAGGTGTCTGACAGCACAGACTGCATACGTGAGGACTGGAAAGAAAGGAAGGGTTCTAATGCTGAAGAAATTTGGGGAAAGAACATTTTGTTCTTGAGGGTTGAAAAAAACAATGTAGGTTTAGGTCTCATGTTAACAGGTATTAATGATAACTAGGACTCAGCAATTTAAAAAAAGGAATTTGGTTCCTCTTTCTTTCTTTCTTTCTTTTTGTTTGTTCTAATTAGTTATTCATGACAGTAGAATATATCAGACACATTTTACATAAATGGACGATAACTTCTCATTCGTCTGGTTGAACATGATATAGAGTTACATAGGTCATGCACATAGGATAATTGTGTCTGATTCATCCTACTATCATTCCTACCCTAATGCCCCCTCCCCTCCTTTCACTCCCCTCTGTTCAGTCCCAAATACCACTATCCCCTGCCCCTCTTATTGTGAATTAGCATCCACATATCATAGAAAACATTCAGCCTTTGGTTCTTTGGGATTGACTTATTTTGCTTCGCATAATATTCTCCAGTTCCATCCATTTACCAGCAAATGCCATGATTTCAGTTTTCTTTAAGTCATATTCCATTGTGTTTATATACCACATTTTCTTGATCCATTAATCAGTTGAAGGGAACCTAGGTTGGTTCCATAGCTTAGCTATAGTGAATTGAGCTGCTACAAACATTGATGTGGATTCACCTCTGTAGTATGCTGATTTTAAGTCCTTTGGGTATATGCTAAGGAGTGGGATAACTGGGTCAAATGATGGTTCCAGTCCAAGTTTTCTGAAGAACCTTCATACTGCTTTCCATAGTGGTTGAACCAATTGCAGTCCCACCACCAATGAGTGTATATTTTCCCCTACATCCTCATCAACATTTATTATTACTTGTATTCTTGATGATTGCCATTCTGACTGAAGTGAGATGAAGTCTCAGTGTAGTTTTGATTTGCATTCTCTAGTTTCTAGAGATGTTGAACACTTTTTTCATATATTTGTTGATTGTATTTCTTCTTCTGAGCAATTTCTGTTCAGTTCCTTTGCCCATTTATTGATTAGATTATTTGTTTTTTTGTTGTTGTTAGTTTTTTTTTTTTTTTTAGTTCTTTATATATCCTGGAAATTAGTGCTCTATCTGAGGTGCATGTAGCAAAGATTTGTTTTCCCATTCTGTAGGCTCTCTCTCTTCACATACTTGATTATTTCCTTTGCTATGAAGAAGCTTTTTAGTTTGATTCCATCCCATTTATTGGTTCTTGATTTTACTTCTTGCACTTTAGGAGTCTTGTTAAGGAAGTTGGGGCCTAATCTGACATGATGAAGATTTGGGCCTACTTTTTCTTCTATTAGGCACAAGGTCTCTGGTCTAATTCCTAGGTTTGTTTTGGTGACGATACCATACTGTTTTTGTTACTATAAATCTGTAGTATGATTTAAGGTCTAGGATTATGATGCCTCTTACTTTTCATTTCTTACTAAAGAGAAAAGTAGCTATTCTGGGCCTCTTATTTTTCAAAATGAATTTCATGATTGCTTTTTCTATTTCTATGAGGAATATTGTTGGGGTTTTAATTGGAATTGCATTAAATCTGTAGAATGATTTTGGTAGTATGGCCATTTTTTATGATATTATTTTTTCCTTTCCAAGAACATGGTATAACTTTCCATCCTCTAAGGTCTTTTTCAGTTTCTTTCTTTAGTATTCTGTGATTTTCATTGAAGAGGTCTTTCTGAAGAGTGGAAGATCTTGAGCAAAGATAATTTCCTTGGCAATGAGGAGATTGTGTGAATCTGAGAGAGACTGAGAATCATGGCAGGCTGGTGCAAAATAAGTCTTCGAAGATAGTGAGAGTGAGAATTTTAAGCTCAGCAACCTCAGCTGTTGTCATATAGACGAAGAGCACATGAAATGGAATTGGAGCAAGGTCATGATGGAAGAAATCCATGAGATATCAAGTATCAAATACTACACAAGATATAGAATACTGCTGAAGATCCTGGATTTATATTCTATGATGTAGATTTCTACTTTTCATACCAAAGTCCAGGGAGGTGACCCTGAGATGCTATGGGTAAACTTGTCTTGCTTGCCGACTCATAATTAGCAATATCCATGTCATCTCAGAATTCACTTCGTGAAATGCCCTTCAAGCCCCTTTTTCACCAGGTTGAGATTAGCTTTCACTTTTACTTTTCAAATTCCAAACTTCTGTATTTGTTTACTGAAACGTGTGCACACTACACTTACTATAGCATAAATAATAGTAAAGAATAATATTAGATTTCCCTAATAGAAGGAACTGTGGGAAGACTGTACTTAAAAGTCTCATTACTGCAACAATTAATGGTTTTTTTAATAATATAAGAGTAGTATTTTACAGAGCCAGGGAAGTATGATAAACAGAGAAATACAGATCTTTAAATTTTTTAAAAATGCTATGAATAAGAGATTAGATATGCATGTACTAATTGGAGACAAGATCCTTTTTAAATACTGAAGCCTCACTGTGTATAGTTAGGCCAATTTCCTGCAAACCATGCTACAAATGTCTTGTAGCTCAAAAATCCCCAGCTGCAAATGATGAGATGAGCCAAACCACTTAGAGGGGCCATTCAAAAAGCACACATGCCAATAGTGAGAAGATTTTCAGGCCTGGAAACCACTCCTTCCTTGTGGAATAGATTTTATGGAAAAAAATGAATGTATATATTTTATCATGTCAAATTAAAGAGATTAATCTCTTCTTTTTTTGTGCCACTAGAATAAGCCAAAGGAAATATGGTAAGATTCAGTCCAAATGGGTGGATCGATGCACTAGGTCAGCACAATATCTAAATCCAGGAGCTGAGGCAGTGAGGACCTGACTCCAGGCTGGAGTGCAGGAGGACAAATGGATACAAATTAGGCTGGGCCCAGGCAGAGTTCAAGTGCCAGGAATGACTCTGGAAC
The DNA here is from genome assembly GCF_964194105.1 of Spermophilus citellus. Classification (NCBI taxonomy): domain Eukaryota; kingdom Metazoa; phylum Chordata; class Mammalia; order Rodentia; family Sciuridae; genus Spermophilus; species Spermophilus citellus. Next base: position 75,911,811 of record NC_138196.1, on the reverse strand, counting down.
CTCTGGGGCTCTGGAAGCTTATTCCTACATATGGCAGAAACCATATGTGTGACCTCCCCAGAAATCACCAGAGCCCAGCACCTTAAACCTGAACAATCATCAGGATCACCTGAAACACTTCAAAAACACATAATTTTGGAACCACTCTGGATAATTTTCATTGAGTAGGTCTGTGATGAAATCTGGCATCCATATTTTAGAAACTTCTATAGATGATCTGGTGGCCAGACAGAAGAGAGAATACCCCACTTAGGCCGCTCTTTGTTCTTTGGACTTTATGCTCTCCTCTCTGCTAATGCCGCATAAACCTCCACAAACATGCTTTCCTGGCATTCTCCTTCCTCCACACTACTTCTCAGATCTTGGTCTAGTCCACAAATTTCATTATTCCTTTCTCTCTTACACCAATCTCATAAGGCCAGGCAGGGCATTGCTGTTATTTTTTCCCATGTGCCAAGGATGAACATGAGTAGGGACTCAATGAATAACCTGGAAAGGGAGGCCACAAACAAAATGGCAGCCAAGAACCAGGTGAGGAGCAGAAGAAGTGCCAGCTAGACAAGCGAGAACCAAGAATGCCGCTGTTGGAAGAGTCACTGCACCTAACACTGGGGCAGGCACAGGGAGGAACTGTGCTGGGAATGAAGACAATAGATAATTAAATGATATACAAACAGAACCAAGCCTCATGCAGAAAATGAGCTTACGATGCAAGAAAAATCTAACGGCTAGACAACTAAATTAGCTTTACAAGTCCTTCATCAAAAGCATTTAAATTAAAAGAACTCATCCTTTTTGTTTGCCTAGTCTTCTATTCTCTGTTTTCCTGTGGGCACCACTCTTGTCCCTAAACTCTGCAGTCAGCTGCCATGTGTCAGAGAGGGTGAGATAGGCAAGCCTATTGCTTTCTTTTCTGATTGCAGATCTGTGACTATGTCAGATTTTATGGAAGGGTTAGGGAAAATTTTAAAAATTACAACATAGCAGGACAAACATTTGTACTTGTATTTGAAACAGCTGTTTCTCCTAAGTTCTGTTGAGTGACTCTCCCCTACACTCTGGGAATCACCATCTCACCCACAATACAATCCTCCTCCCAAGAAGCATAATTTCACAGTCTGAACTATATCTAGAAATTCCCAAGTGGCAGAGCAAGGGTAAGGTGTTGGTCTATATCTCAAACTCCTTCTATGAAAGGGCTTAAAGCAGCCACTAACATTCCAAGTCCAGTCCTTTCAAAATTTTCTCACCCCAATGAATGATTATTTTCCTTATTATTCGACAGGACACACACACACAGGCATGCACGTGCACACACACACACACACACACACACACACACACACTGAAGGACAAACATCAAATCTCATAGATTCTAGAATATAAAAATTCCCCAAAGGGAAAAGTGTTTTCTTTTTTCTCCCCCATAATCTGCAGTGATGCTCTTGAGTAGAGAGAACTTTTTGTCAGGGGATGCTCAGGGCACTATAGAATGGTTAGTTGTATTCCTGGCCTCCATCCTCTAGATGCCAGTACTAACATCCCTCTTCATCTGCAAACTCAAAAATTGACTCCATCATATATTCCCAAGAGACCCATAAGGGGACAAAGTCCCCCCTCTTGAGAACTAATGGTCTGAATTTAGGACTTTATCCTACTTCTATCTCAGTTTCTCAAGAATTTAGGACTGCAGGATCCATTGTTTTTGCTGTTGAAACTTTGAATCAAAGAATTTCTAATGTGACTAAGTTCCATGGCTGGTAAATGTTGCACCAAGAACCATACCAGATAAGATTCCCGATACAGGGCCTTGACACTACAGAAGGACTCAATTCTTATAAATTCCACTGAAAGTATCTGAATTCAAAGAGAGAAGATGAACTCGGAGTAAATATGAGGAGATAACAATTGACAAGGTACTAAGCTGAGGAAGCCCTAAAAACATAGGAAAGAGGGTATAATTTGCTGAGTGCCACCCAAATTCCCTTCCCAGAGAATCCACATTGCCATCATTTGCGCACATGACTTGGGCGGGACGGATTCCTTTCTGACTGTAGGAATGGCCCCTGATTAGTTTCAAGCTATTCAGCAAATCCTGTCTCCTGTTCTGTGTGGTTCATTTGATGAAATGTCATAATATCCAATTCAGGCCAAAAAGAAAGAGCGAATCCTAAGATTTTCTTGGGATCTACCAGAAGAGCATCTCTCCCCACTCTCTAATGATAGAGGGTGAAGTTTTGGCATCTGGAACCAATTTTCACCTTAATTGTCTATAAAATCTGTGCAATCCCTAGACAAATGCCTGCTTCATCCAAGACTGTGGAAAAATTGCAGTAAATGGTAAATGTGTGAAAATCCTTTGAGAATCGGGATAAAAGGTCATCTAGTTTATGGTATTTGTTACAGCAACCCAAGTGACTGAGAGACCATCCTACAAAATCCATTATGGATCAAATATTTTCTGGAGTCATTATTTTTCACTTAGCTGCATGAGGAATAGAGACAGCCTCCAGGGTTAGCTACAGAGACAAGTCAAACACACTTACCAGGAAAAAATAGGTGGAATTTTGTGTACTATCCTTTTAACCTTTCTAAAAATCTGAATTTATTCCAAAATACTTTTTGAAAATATTCCAACTAGTTCTAAACTCTATTGTTCTGACTGGTCTCTCATAGACAATTATAACTAAATTTCGAGAATGGTGGTAAGACATAAGCAAACAAACAAACAAAAATGCTAAGATGTCAGATACCCTCACCAGGGGCTCATGATGTAACCACAGAAACAGATCAATAGAGGACAAGCTCATGGGAGCCAAACAAGAGGTAGTCCAAGTGCGGTGGGATCAACTTTTAAAGTACATTGTTCATACATCTCACCAAAAACGTTTGAAATTCCCAAGGGCATGCTAACAATCCTGTTGAGGTGTTTGAAAAGGAAACTGGGGCATTGCTCATTAGCATCCGCTATGAAATGTGTACCTAGTGACTGGAAGGAACTGGGGCTGACAGCACCAACAGGGAAGCCCAAAGCCGCCTCTGCTTCTGCAGAACCTTCACTTTCACAAGCACATGACAGAGCTTCGGCATCCTTCCCTACATCCTGCTGCCATCTAGTGATCAAATCATTTAGGTACAGCCAAGGTAGGAGAAAGCTAGGCCCTTCCAAACTGACCATTCAAATGTGGTCGATTTTGAACAAGACTGTGTTGACCAAATAAGGATTTTCAAAAACAATACAGAGTTTACAACTCTATGTGAGTGTTATTGACTTTGAAGTGTCCGGCATGAAAAGCTTTCTCCTTCTTTAATTATGCTAAAGACCTTCTGCAATTGCCCTAGATAATGTCATGGAATTTCTTAGGAAGTGACTTTAGAACCAGTTGAGGAGGAAACACTATCTTACTATATTTAGTAATCCCTACTCTATTTTATGGTTTAGAAAATACTAAGTTTCACACATTTTATTTTTCTGAAAAATTCAAATGAATGGGGTTCTGGAATTAATTCCAAAATATTACCGGAAATGCCACGGCATGGACATTCTCGGTAGGTAGAGAATATTCTCAGAAACAAGCTGTTTTAGTTCTTTCTAAAGGTAAGATAGCAAAACCTTTTGACAAAGAGTCTTTCAAGAAACTAGAAACTACCAAGAAAGCCAGAAGACCAAAATCTCCGATTTCTTTAAAAAAAAAATTAAAGAATTCTATTTTAAGTAGCCTGAAGTCAACCCAAAATTTCACAGTATCCAAAAAATAGCGATATGATGACATTATATTTGAGAACCTCTGGGCTTCAGTCAAAGTATAGCATATAGAAAAATTTGTAGCTTTACTAAAGAAAAATAAGTAAATGAGTGGAGCATACAACCCAGAAATACTAAAGGAAAAACAAAATCTGTTGAAGAGAAATGAAAAGTTAACTTGATAGATAAAAGTAAAGATATTCTGGGAAACAGAAGGTAACACTAATAAAACAATTTAAAAATGTGATTCTATAACCAATTAAATAACCATCTATATCTAGTCAAGAAAAAGGGCAGAATGCACAATTACTTAAAATAAGAATTAAAAAGATTAAATGACCACAGAAAGAGAGAGAAATGAAGATATGTGGAAGATAATTTTGTTCTCTGTGAAAATCAATTGGAAAATATTAATGAAATAGAAAATATTTTAAAAATATATCCTACACTTAAACTTGGACTCCAGAAGACACAGAAAATAAAAACACTAATTTTCAAAGAATAATTAGAAAAAGTTATTAAAATGATACAGAGCTGGGGCTTTCCAGGAAATGGAGGCTCCCTTCAAACCCGATTGTTGTGATCAAGTCAAAAAGATTACAGACATGTCACTCAGAGTAAGAGGCATAAGTTTATTGAAGGGATAGGAAAAGGGAAAGGGCACACTCTCAAGGGAGAACGTGGGGTCTCTCAGAGAGGAGAGGGACAGCATGCACCCCAGTTTTATTGAGAATCCCAGAGACATTTCCAGAGAGTTCTGCCCAGGTCCACCTCTTGACTTTTGACTGACATCAGGGTGACATCTGACTTTCAAGTCCCCACTGCCATGACAACTCTGGTCACTATGGCCCATACTGATCAGTTCCAACTGGATTCTTAACTGTAAATTCTTACAGATTTTATGGTTAGAAGGAATTATCCTTCTCTCCCTGAGTATGGGGATCTGGTGTGTGAAAAAGTCTTCCCCTGAAGGGTAACTTGAGTTCCTCGTATTGACAATATTTGGGGCCTGCATTTCTCCTGTAGATAACAAGTAGTTTGCTGAGAAATATGACATATCCTGTCCACTTAGGCCAGGCTGCTGCAGATATATTGCTTCTTGAAAAAGAAAGCACGTGGGGTTCAGCACAATAGTACCAGTTTATAGAATTATTCCTTTAACCTCAAATTCCCACCATTCATGTCTGTCTGTTCCCTATCAAAACTACTACCTTCCCCAGAATGACTAAGCTTAGATGTTCCTTTAGAGAACAAATCATAATTGTTCATTCTGTAAATGAAGACTATGAGATATAATATACATATAATAAAATGCAATTATTTTAGTTACACAGCTTGATGAGTTTGGAAAAACATGTACACCCAATTAACCATCACGACCACAGTGGAATTGTACATTGGGTTTGTTACACCAAGAAGCCTCATGTCCCTGTCTAGGCAATTCCTCTGTTTCCACCACATCACCAGTGCTATGCTTTGTGTAGTAGATGAACTTTACTTGATATAGAATATAGCAGTGGATTCATACAGTGGTTATTCTTACACATCTGGTTTCTTTCAGTTAGTAAAATGTTTATGATATTCATCAATGTCAGTATCTGTGTGGGGAAGCTTGTTTTTTATCTTTAAGTAGGATCCCAACGTGTAAATGCACTATGATTTATTCATTCATACGTTAATATTTGAATTTCTAGTTTAAGGTATTATTAATAAAGCTGCTAAGAACATGTGTGTACAAGATAATATATGAACATATTTTTTATTTAGGTGGAGTAAGTAACGATAAATTGCTAAATTTCATGGTTGTTCTCAAAAGTGTAACTTAGATATTGCCAAAGTATTCTCAAGTGTTGCTGCTACTTTATATTTTCACTAGTATTTGTGAATGTTGTGTTTTCCCACAGTATCTCCTGTACTTGATATCATCAAATTTAGCCATACTTTCTGATTATGTCCACACTGGAGGATATGTAGATTCTAATAGTTTTGGCTTGATATTTTGTTGGTGACTCAGGATGTCAAGTATCTATTTATGTTCATTTCAGGCTTGCAAGACCTTCCTTAGTTAAATGTGCATTCAAATCTTATCCCCATTTTGTTACTCTTTATCTTACTACCAAATTATAAGTTATTAGAGTTTTATATATCCAGTGTTCTTCTTTATTCATATGTCTGTATAATTCCTTTTTGAAATTATAATATTTTCTATCTATTTCCAATAAATTCATTCGGTCTGTGCCTGGCATTTTCATTCTCTAGTGGTATCTTAACAAAAGAATGAGTAGCATCAGAAACGGGAAAATATAAATAAGATTTTCTCAATTATTAAATTCCTTAACATGGTTTATTCACTAAAAATCAATTGAATACTAAAGCAATAGGAATGTAATGAAATATATTTACAAAATTGTGACCAAAGAAATATAAGAAGAGTTTTCAGCTATCCCTAATAGAAATACTGATTTTGTCAACTACCCATAGGTCACAGTACCTTTGTGGAAGTCCAGGTGTCCAGTGGACAGGTACAAGCACCTCACTGAAGCAAAGATATGAACATGGAAGCATTGAGGAAGGTTAAAAGAACAGTTTCTTTTTACCTCTATCACCCCTCCCCTAAGGCAGAACAACTCAGTACCAAGGGACATCTTCTTAGCCTGGGATTTTACCTATGAAAGAAAAGAAAATGAACATGAGGAGTCTCATATATTTTGTGGGTGCCTCATGATATCACCATATGTTGTGTATTTCCTATGTACATTCATGTTGTTGTTTGTTTGGTACCAGGGATTAAACCCAGGGATGTTTAACCACTGAGCCACATCCTCAGCCCTTTATTATATTTTAGAGACCGGGCCTCACTAAGTTGCTGGCTGGTTTGAACTTGCAATCTTCCGGCTTCCACCTCCCTAGCCTCTGGGGTTACAGACCTGCGCCACCAGGACGGGCTACACCTTTATTGTTGTTGATAGACATTAAACTGCTTCCATACTGACCATTGAAAATAATGCTGCAGTGGACACAAGGACTCAGATATCTTTGAGATATTGATTTCACTTCCTTTGGCTATATACTCAGAAGTTCATTGGTCAAATCATACAGTATTTCTGTTTTTTATCTTATAAGAAATCTCCTTACTGCTTCCCAGAGCAGTGACGTGGTACCCGCCCAAAAGCCTTGCAGCAAGCCCACAGGTGCCCACAGAGAAGCAGCAGGGGAGCGGTGCCAGAGCAGTTTTGACCCGGGTGCGCTGAAGCATCGCAGGCTGCCTTGGCGCCTGTGGTGGTGGTGTGGGCCTGAGGAGAGGCAGGCCAGGGCAGAGGTGACCTATTACCCTGCAGCAGACCCCTGCGCTTTGTGGGGATACCCTCTGCAGCAGCTCACGCCACAGATCTACTGAGCATGCGCAATTCAATGATTTCAACCTCCTGCTTCCCAAAATCTGGGAAATAAGGCAAACCTGAATAGGATTCAGGGGTAACCAATAGCTATATTACTTTTCCAAGTCTTGATTGGTTTAAGTTTGGACCGATAGAATTAGTACTTTTCCAAACCCTAATTAACATAAATTTGGACCAATAGCAGTGACCCAAGTGCTATATAAACCTTAGACCAGGGTTTTTGGGTGGAAGAAGGTCAGTGTGTGGTCTTGTCTTCTGCTGTGAGTTTTCTGTTCCTGTTTTGTCAGGTAAGTCCTACTCTTAACACTTACACATCCTGGTCTGTAGGTTTCATTCTCCGAATTAACAAGAACAAGGCAAGAAGAAGAAACTGACGCTGAGCTGCTGGGGTCTGCTGCAGCACTGGAGGACGCAGCCCCCCAGTAAGAGCTGCAACGCCTCTCAGCTACCAAGGCCTGCACCTTGCACAGACCCCACTGCCTTTAGAAGGGGAAACTTCCCGTCTTTGGACCACGCAGATGGGACTCCTTGGAAGGGTGAGTAAAATGGACCAAGAAACTACCGCTTTATCCCCTGGAGTTCTACACTCCTTTTAGAAATATCTCTGAAAAAGACCAGGCAGCAGCAGATAGCGCAGGCTGGTCTAGAGGCCTGTGTGGGGCCACCTGGAGGAGCTTGCTCCGTCTCCCTGGTCCCTATGAGGAGTGTCGGTGGAGCTGTGCTCTGGCTTCTCTTTGGAACCCGAACCAGGCCGACAGATGGGCTCAAGGGTTCCCTTCTTCTTTGGTTTTCAGACTGACTCGCCCAATGGTGGAGGGAGGATGCTGGCATTTTGGGTTTGAAAGGTGACCCTGCTCAGGGATTAGGGCGGCTCCAGGTTTAGGGTGGATCCTGCTGGAATAGGGCTGCTCCAGGTTTAGGGTGGATCCTGCTGGAATAGGGCAGTTCCAGGTTTAGGGTGGATCCTGCTGGGAATAGGGCGGCTCCAGGATTAGGGCGTATCCTGCTGCCTCAGGCGCCCGCTCCTTTAGAGTTCCTGTGGAGTTCTCCCCGGGTTCTGAGAGAATTGGTACGCAGAGCCTGGTGGAGGGAGTGTACTTTTCCCAGAACGTGCGTGCGTGTAGAGTGCGGGTGAGAGTTCCGGAATAAAGAGTTGCTGTTGGAATCTACAAGTTTTTGTGGTGGCTCCGTTATTTTGTGCCCAGCCAGACTGCGGCAGGAGGTTTCCCGCTTTGCATTTGGATCCTTCCTTTCCTGGGAGGCTGAAGTCACTGAGTTCAGCATGCTCAGTGGGGTGTCCCAAGCTGCAGCCTGTATGGGACGAGCTTCTGCAGTGGGAGTCCCCGTGTGTGCAGGCTGACTGCTGCAGGGTGACAGATCGCTGGCTGGGGTTCACCTCAGCATTGGCCTGTCAGGCCTCAGGCCAGGGGCGCCAGGGAGGCTCTGCCCTGCAGCCCTTGCTTGGTGCTATCCTTTAGCCCAGGTGTCATCACTCTGGCTTCACACTCCCCTGCTGCTTCTCTCCAGGGAGCCAGTGGGCTGGCTGCACAGACAGCTTGGTGATCGGGACCCATGTCACTTGCCCCTCTGAAGAAGTGTCTCTAAAAACCTGAGTTTCAGCAGTTGTCTGAGCATGGGTCTGCATATCCATATGTAGGGAGTCCCTTTCCTCTGCACCCCTGCCAATATTTGTTAATCTTTTCATTTTGATAATAGCTCTACTAAAGAGGTGGGTTAATATCTTTTTATGGTTTTGACTTGTATTTCCCTGGGTTTTTTTTTGTTGTTGTTGTTGTTATGTTGAGAACCATTTCATATACCTATTGGTCATTCCTATGTCTTTTTAGAAAAAATGCCTATTCGTATTCTTTCTCCATTTTATTTGTACTTACATTTTGCTATTGAGTTTTAGAAGTGTCTAATGTATTTTGGATTTTAGCCTCTTACGAGATATAAGGAGTGTAAGAATTTTCTCTCATTCCACAGATTTCCTTTATTTTTGTTATTATTATTTTTGCTTTTGCCATTAAGAAGCTTTTAGTTTGAAATGGGTCTAGTATATTTTACTTTGTTTCCCTATACTTTGTGTACATAGGTTTGTTCTGGTTTAGACATGTGTCCCCCAAAAGCACATGTGTGAGAGACAACACAAGAAGGTTTAGAAGCGAAATGATTGAGTTAGGAGAACCTTAACCCAAACAGTGCCTTAATCATCTGATAGGAATTAACTGAGTAGTAATTGTAGGTAGGTTGTGGCTGGAGGAGGTGGGTCCTTGGAGGCATGCCTTTGGGGCATATATTTTGTCTTTGTTGAGCAGAGCTATCTGTCTGCTCCCTGATCCTCAAGCTTTGAGCCACTTTCCCCCACCACACCCTTCTGCTATGATATCCTGCTTCACCTCCAGCCCTGAGGAATGGAACCAGATGTCTATGAACTGAGACCTCTGAAACTTGGCTCCCCAAATAAGCTTTTCCTTCTAAAATTGTTCTTCTTGTCAGGTCTTTTAGTCACAGCATCAAAAAGCTGACTAAAATAAAGTTTATTTCTGGACCGTGTTCTATCAGTGTTTGTGTTTCTAGAACTGGACCACACTATTTTGATTAATGTAGCTTTGTAAAATAGTTTGAAATCAGAAAGTGTAATGCCATTGACATTGTTCTTCCTAATGAAGATTGCTTGGATTATTCAGGTTTGTCTGCGGGTGTGTGTGTGTGGGGGGGTGGATTTTAGGATCTTAACGTTTGTTTCTACAAAAACTTATGTTGGAATCTTGGTAGGGATTACATTCAATCTGTAAAAGATAGTATGGATATTTGAACAATAGCAGTTGCTTCAATCCATGAACACATGGTATCTTTCCATTTGTTTGTGTTTTTAAAACATTTCTATCACCAAGTGTTTTTAAGTTTCCAGTGTGCATATCTTTCACCTGCTTGATAAAAGTTTCTTCTTAAGTATTTTTATGCCATTGTACATGTTATTGCTTTCTTAATTTCTTTTTTGGATAATTCATTTTTAATATGTACAAACAACTGATTTTTGCATGTTGATTTTCTGTTTTGCTACTTTACTGCATTTCTTTGTTCTAACATTTTTTTTTGTGGAGTCATTTATGTGAAATCTTTGTATTATTTATTTATTTATTCTAGTATTTATTTTTTAGTTGCAGTTAGACACAATACCTTCATTTTATTTATTTATTTATTTATTTATTTTTTATGTGGTGCTGAGGATAAAACCCAGGGTCTCCCACATGCTAGGTGAACGCTCTACCGCCAAGCCACAACCCCAGTCCAATCTATATATCTTTTAACATAAGCATCTATTGCTACAAACTTCCCTTCTAGAACCTCTTTTGCTGCATCCCATAGGTTTTGGTGTGCTATGTTTTCTTTTTCACTCATTTCAAGGTATTTTAAAATCCTTCCCTTTGATCTCTTTTGACATTGGTTGCAGAAATATATTGCTTAATTTCCACTTACTAGTGAATTTTCCAGTCTTCCTTCTTTTACCAATTTCTAGTTTAACAGAATTGTGGTCAGAAAATACAAGGCTTTTCAATCTTCTTACATGTGTAAAATTCTCTTTCTGTGGTCCACTATTATATGTTCCAGAGATTGCTCAAAAGATCGTATTGGACAGTATGTTCCAATATGTCCCTTATGTCCATTTGGTCTAGAGGGATGTTCAAATCTACAATTTCCTCATTGGTTCCTTTAGTCTGGGTGATTGTCCATTGTTGAGAGTGAAGTGTTGAATTCTGCTACTACAATTGTATTGCTCTCCATTTCTCTGTTGGTTTTATGATATCTCACTTTACATATTTAGGTGATCCAATATTGTATACATATATGTACACAAGGTTTACATCCTCTTGATGAATTGAACCCTTAATTATTATACGGTGACTTTGTCTCTTGTGATGGATTTGAACTAAAAGTCTTCCTTGTTTGATATAAAATAATAGTCATACTTTCTCTCTTTTGGTTACTATTTTCATGGAATATATTCTCATCCCTTTAATTTAAACTTATTTGTGTTCTTAAAGAGAAAGTCAGTTTGTTGTAGGTAGTATATTGTTAGGTCTTAAAACACACACACACATTTCAACCACTCTATTTTTTGATTAGAAAATGTGATTAACCCATTTATTTACATTTAAAGTAATTGTTGACAGTTAGGGACTCTCTCCTCCTCCTCCTCCTCCTCCTCCTCTTCCTCTTCTTCTTTTTACTATTTCATAGTTTATTTCTTCTAAACTTGATGTATTTTTGTGATATAGTTTAGTAGTATGTGCCAATTCATTTCTCTCTTTGGTGACCGTGCTAAAGGTGTTTTCTTTGTGGCTACTAGGAGGCAGTGTACAACAAGAAATGAGGGTGACTATGTCCAGTCTTACTCTGGGCTTTAAGAAGTTGTATAGGACTAAGAACCACACAAACTCATTACAAACTGATGTGCTCATTTTTAAATGAAATGAAAATACCATTATTTCTTTGAAATTTTACTTTTTATGTTTTTCAAATGCATACAAGTTGTTAAAACATACACATTTATTATGTTTTTGTACCTCACTATTTATTTATTTTTAGTTGTATAAAGACACAATACCTTTATTTTATTTATTTGTGTTTATGTGGTGCTGAGGTTTGGACCCAGTGCCTCACACATGCAAGGCAAATGCTCTCCCAAATGACCTACAACCCCAGTCCCTGTGTCACTATTTAAAAAGCTTTATTTTAGTTATTTCTTTGGGTCTACAGTACCACAAGGAATGATTGTTGTTGGGAGTCGCCTGGCTCTAAAGACTAATTTCCCCATCCCCAAAGAAGAGCTGTCCAATGGTGAGCCCTGCTGGCTCACATGATCTTTACCCACCAATCAGACTAGCCCTGCTGGCTCACATGATCCTTACCCACCAATCAAAAAGCACCCCATGCCGACTGTCAAACCCTTCAACCATTAAACTGTCCTAACTGTCAAACCACCCCCGGCTCTATAAATATGTAGAGCTGTTCCTCAATAAACGGGCATTTTCTCCGACAGCAAGCCTTGATTGTTCTTTCAGTTGTGTGTCAGAAGATTCAGTGAATCAAGAAACCTTTAAGCTAATCACAAATCAGGTAATTATTGGTAATAAACACAATCAAATATGTACCACCTTAACAAAGAGGCCACCAAACCTTTTCCATAAGGGGTGAGATATTCAGTACTCTACTCAGTGCGTCCCATATTTATTCTCTGTTTCATACTGTTTTTTGTTTGCTTCTTGGTTTTTGTATCCTTACAGAAGTAAAAATAATTCTTAGTTCACAGGCATTCTAAAACAGGCTACAGACCAAGTGCTGTAGTCTGAATTCTTGCAAAAGCTGCTGGCTAAGTTGGAGTCATGGGAAAGTTGTCATTGTCCCCACACAAGAATCTGATCAAAAACATTTGTGTTGTTTTCACCTCAGCAAAGTTTTCCAATGTTTGAATCCCAAACACTAAGCTCACACTTAAAAATATCTACAAAAGTTCACACTATGATTCAGGATTAAAACAAAATCTTACTCTATTTTGATTATGATAATTAAATTTACCTATGTAAAGATAAGTGGTCTATTTCAATATATATAAAATAAAAACTAAATGAAAAGAAGCCTTTTGATCATAGCTTAGTTGAAAGTGGCTTCTTCCTCACAAATATGTTAAAAATCATACATTATAAAATTACTGGAGTGTTAGACAATGAGCTATTATAGTAACTGGTATCAGCTTCATGTGGTGAGACAGCTTAAGGGGGAATGTGTTGTCTTATTTAAATTTAATCTCTTAGAATTGGAACAAAAGTATACTCACAGACAGCATAAACTAAACTAGAAGTTATATCATAAGTTACACTGAAGTACAGACAATAGAGTAATGGTGTCAAAAATTTTGGAATACACTAATAGGAGTGCTCATTGAAGCACTGACATCCAAATAAATATTGGCAAAAGTTATGGCTGTCCCGAAAACCACAGAGGACATGTTGATGTTATTGACGTATAGCCAACACTTTAAGGTATTTTGTTCATAGAGTGGGACTAAGCAAACACACTGCTCTGTATTTTATCAATGACTGCTGACTAATAAAATGTAAAAATGTAGGCTCTAGATTATCTTCTGACAATAAGAGGAACTAACCCTAAGTTTGAAATTCAGACAAAATTGCAATGAATTCTTTGATTACTAAACAAAAACAAATTAGGAGAAATGAATTAAGGATTCTTTTTAAAGGGCAGAGAATCAACAAAAAAGACATAAGGCAAGAAATTAATATTAAAATAAATATGTCAGTGTTGGAGAAAATAAATATTAAAACATCTGGAAGAACTTTTATGAACAGACAGCTATTTAAGGCTAAGAGAAGTCATAAAAAGTAAAATTCAAAATTACATATGTTATATATATAGATAGATAGATATTTATAATCAACCATAATTTCAGATACACATGGAATTATTAAGAAGTAATATCCCTTGATTGCTTTTCACTCAAAACATACATTTTAAATAATGCCTTTTATACTAAACATGTTAGAAAAAACATGTTTAGACATGTGCTTAAAATGTTTACTTTGTTAGAAAATTAATAAGCTGCTGACTTTCATACAAAGGTGAGGAAGAAATAAAATACATAGAGAAACTTAACAGAAAAAAAGTTAACAGTAAAAATATATAAAAGGATAAATGGATAAGACCAAAAAAGTCATCTGTATAAATAAGAGTAAATACATCAAATTCTTTAATCACATAAAAAGGAAAGAAATTCAGAAGTGAAAACAAAATTTGCCACAGTCTGGCTGGGCACAAAATCACGAGCCACTCACAGCCTTGTAGATTTAGATTCAAACAGCAATTCTTTATTCCTGAACTCACACCGGCACTCTACAAACAAGTTCTGGGGAAATTCACGTTCTCCACCAGGCTCTAATCAGCAGGATACGCCCTATTCCCTGCAGGGTACACCTTAAACCTGGAACCGCCCTAAACCCAAGGAGCAGGATACTCCCTAAAACCTGATCCTCTGTAAACCCGGATCCGCCCTGGTCCTTGAGCAAGGTCACCTTACTCAAGCATACATGCAATGTCACTGCAAATGACCTGGGTCCAAAGGCAAGCCCATTTCCACAATGGAGAGTCCTTCCTCTAAGCAACATGGGGTAGGCTGACAAGAAAATTTCGATGCGTCATTCCTACTTGGCAATGGCTCTCAGCAAAAATTGAATTGGCTTTTTTTAAAACCCTCCCAAAAAATCACAGGATGATATTAATAATAAGTCATTAACCAAACTCACTAATTAAAAAAATGATTTAAAATGTCAATGTTATTAGCATATATTTTAGTACAACATAAAATAAATATAATTGAATAGGATATCACCCACCTCAGGAATAAAAATATGGTTAATTTTCATTGATAATGTAAGTTTATTAGGTTTTCAGATCCAAGGAGAAAACTATTTCATAATGTAATTAATCATTATCATTGAATCACCTTAATATGTCATATTTCTTTTTTAAAAATCAGAACACCGGGTATAGAGTTCCTTTTTTTTTTCCTTTCAGAATAAAAGCTAAGGTAAAGACATTAAACTCACTAATAAAATAGAACTGCCACCTCTGATTGCAGTCATTCAACATTTTCTGGACTTTCTAGGAGTCCAGGAAAAATAAAGAAAAAGAAATAAATGATGTAAGCATTGGAGAGGAAATGAAATTAACATTGTTTGCAGATGATAGAGTCAGCAACTTGGAAAACTGGATTAATGTTTATAAAAATAAAATTGCCACTTACAGCCCATGCCAGGAACTTGACTTCTGGAACAGCCGCGTAAGCCCTTCCGTAACAGCCAGCAAGGAGAACGCTGGCAAAAAACGTCAAGTTCATCTTCTTCAAAACTTAAGGCTTGCAGCAGTCCAAATAGGTTGTACTCATGAATGTGGCTGACTCTCAGTAAGAGCACGAACGTGTCTAGATTCAGTTTCCATTTCCCAGCCACAGCCTCACAAATACACAGTAGCTGTGAAAACCAGCAGCCTCGTATCCACCACATGGGGCAAAGTGGGAAAAGGTCAAACATTAACAGAAGTTTGGACCCCAACTTTCATCAACCACCACCCTCATCACTCAGCAGCAGCTATGGACACTGAGGCAAGACCCTCCACTAGCGAAAATATTTCAACTTGATAAAGGTTCCAAATATCATTAGTCATTTTTAGCAATAAAACATTTTAAATTGAGGTGTGTACATTTTTGGACATGATGTTATTGTATGCTCTAGGATAGCATAAACATAATTGTATATGCACTGAGAAACAAAAAAAATTGAGCATAATTTGCTTTATTGTTAATATTCACTGTATTGTTGTAGTCTGGAACTAAGACCATATCCTGAAGCATGCCTGAACTATTGAAATAAGACAATATTAATCTGAAATAGAGTGTATAATTTATCAGGTGAATTACCAGAGATATCACTGAAAAATAACACAAAATAAAGGAAACAGTAATGATCCAAAAATGAAGTTGATAAAAGTACTTCCATCAAGAAGAATAAAATATTTAGGAATAAATGGTATGTTTAAGGAGATAAATATGATTACAGTGATTTAAATATTATACAATGTATACATATATTGAAACATGTAATGCTCCATTAATATTTATACTTTTGTGTTTTAAGTATCAGTTAAAAAATAAATTTTTAAATTTTTTTTTAAAAAATTAAAATTACAGACATCTAATATAAATGGATGAACCTGAAGACCCCCAAAATTCCAACTTAAAGCAGATAAATGAAATAAATTCCAACAGATAAATGAATTCAGCAGGATTGTACGATACAAAATTAACATACAGAAATGAGTAGTATTGCATAAGCCAATAACGAATGATCTAAAATAACCATCAAGAAAGCAATCCCAGACCTGAGGATTGTGAGTTCAAAGCCAGCCTCAGCAAAAGTGAGGCACTAAGCAACTCAGTGAGACCCTATTTCTAAATAAAGTACAAAATAGGGCTGGGGATATGTCTTGGTGGTTGAGTGCCCCTGAGCTCAATACGTAGTACCAAAAAAAAAAAAAAAAAAAGAAAAGAAAAGAAAGAAAGAAAAAAGAGAGAAAAGAAAGTAATCTGATAACCAGATAAATTAAAGACCTGTAAAATGTAAATCATAAACATTGATAAAAGAAATTGAAGAGAACAAAAAAAAAGGGGAATTGAGGAATCAATATTATTAAAATGTCCATACTTCCCAAAGTGATCTACATACTTAATGCATTCCCTATCAAAACCCCCAAGCCATTCTTCACAGAACTAGAAAAACAATTTAAAAATTTATAGAACCACCAAAGAAGGGGAAAAAAAAGGCAGGCTAGCCAAAGCCATCTTGAGCTAAAAGAAGAAAGCCAGAAACATGGCAATACCTTGAAAACATTATGAAGTGGTAGTAACAGTGATCAAAACAGCTCAGTCTGGCCCGGACAAGGCATGTCGGGAGTGGAACACACAGGACAGCCGGGACATAAAGCCTGGCATCTCCAGGGAGCTGATTCTCTACACCAAAAAAGAAATCAGAGAAAATTGCCAAATAATTGGAGATGTATGAAAATGAAAACATAACAGACCAAAACTCCACGGGAAGCAGCTAAAACATTGATTATAGAGAAATTCATAGTTGTGAGCACCTATCTTTAAAAACAGGAAATATCAAATCTATAACCGAATGTTCTACCTTAAAAAACTGTAAAAACAAGAACATCCTGACCCAACACAAGCAGAAGGAAGGAGATAACAGAGTACAGAGTGGTATTAAATGTAGTAAAGAACAGAAAATCAACGAAACCAAAGTTGATTCTTTCAAAATATTCACAAAACAAACAAATCTTTAGATAATATGACCATGTAAAAAGAGAAGTCTGCTGGGGCTGTTGGCACATGCTGGAATCCCAACAGCTCTGGAGGCTGAAGCAGGAAGATCGAAAGTTCAAACCCAACTGCAGTGAGGCCCTAAGCAACTAGGTGAGACTGTGTCTTAAAATAAAATATGAAAAGGGCTGGGGATGTGGCTCAGTGGTTAGGCATCCCTGGGTTCAATCCCCAGTACCAAAAAAAAAAAAAACAAAAAACAAAAAACAAAAAAATCACTGAAAGGAATGAAATGAGGGCATCATGGCCAAGGTTATAAGAGTACAGGGGACACTATGAACAATGGTACACCTAAAAATGAGAAAGAAGAGATGGCCAAATTCCTAGAAAGGCACAAACTGATCAAAACTGATGCAAGAAGAAACAAAATCTCAACAGATGTCTGGTGAGTCAATATTGAATCAGTAATGAAAAAAAAAAAAATCTCCACAAAGAAAAACCCATACGGAATGGCTTCCCAGACGGATTTTACTAAATATTGAAAGAATGTGTAATCTCCTCATGAAATATTCCAAAATCACAAAAGAGAAGGACAGTGACAATGTAGGACGGTGATCCTAGGAAGGTGGGAAGCAGGGAGGAAAATCCTACGTCTGCCCCAGTCTTCAGAATTTCCCATGACACAGCAAGGAAGGACGAAGGACGTGCTGCCCTGTCTCCTGCGTTAGGAAGGCAGAGTGGGGATGGGAAGGTGCCAGAGAGCTTAGGTGGGGGCAGAGGCTGAAGGAGAAGTGCCAATGAGGGACGCAAGCCTGCCAGGTGCTCAGTCCTGATGGGCTGACTGCAGCTCACACAAGATAAGCACACTTTCCTATAGGTGTGTTATATTTCAGTGTAAGAAATTTATAAGTGAATAGCTTTTCTACATACTGACAATAGCCTTTTTAAAAATAGACCTCATCTGGAAAAAATTATATTATTAGACTAAATTTAGTAAGTGTATCTTTTTGTGAAGATATATAGAAACTATTACATAGATGAATGTGTGAATCCTTTGGATTGGAATTTCTTGGATGGAAATACTGAATTATCAAAAAAATGTGAGTACCCTTTTTCAAACTGTCTCATTGATGTAAAGCTACTCTAATGAAAATTTGAACTCTACTTAATAATATGAAAATATATTAGTCTTAAGATACTTTTTGGAGGCAAAAAATAAGACAGATGTGGAGAAGGTTTTGAGAAAGAAACTAGGTGGCAAAGGACTTCTGCTCCCACGGGTACTTGTCATTGTTTTTTTGTAACCCAGTCACAGAACCCTTTCCTACACTTATGGACCCCTTCTTCTGAAGGGGCAAAGTCTACCTCCCAAAGACATGTAAGTGGGAGATATTTGCATTCTCACACTCCCCAGCTCAAGTTGTGGTCACATGGTTTATGCAGTGCTAATCAGAAACCCTACCTTGACTTGTAATGGAAAGTTAATATTGTATTGACGAATAATAAGAGTCAGCAGCTGCTCCGAGGTTCCCACAGCCACAGTAACAGTGGCATTAGTGTTCATCATCTGTCATAGGTACCTTTTGAATCCCAGCAGGGACAGAAGCACACTGGGTAATACTTTGGAGCATTCTCATGTCTTTGTAACCCACAAGCTTATTTCTGTGACATCTCTAAAGTTTCTGTAAATTCCTTCAGTAATCCTTTTCTTTGCACATAAACTCTTCACTCTTTTGTTTACAATAATGAATTGTAATAGCAATAACAGCTTATAGTGCAGGTCCCAAATGAAAACCAGGAACAACGGCAACATAAGAGGAGGAAAGCCACTTAAATCAACTTCATTATGGGGAAGTGGGCTTTCCCTGTTCCTTTACCAAGAGAATGCATACTCCACTTCTTGGCTAGTTGACATCTGGGGATCATCATGCTGGCACACAGAGTTGCTTAGGTGAGCTTATGTGACAGTGAGAAACTTTTCCTATAATTACTGCATTCGTGTTTGAATATATGATGACAATTCTTAGCATTGCGTATTTATATATTAAAAATAAATGATCTGCCATCTCCCAAAACGGAACTATCTCCTCAAAGGTAAAACTTTATGTTTCTAAATACAGTGTGCTCTGTTTACTGGCACAGTCAACATCTTGCAATCTCCTAATCTTTTAGGTGGCAAAAATTATATGTAAATGGGAACAGAGTGGATTCATTTTTTTCCTCATATCAGCCTTTAAGGGAGGAAAAGAAATTCACAAGTTTGGGTGCCAGATGTTGTGTTGGTGCCAGATATTGTTTGTGTCCTCACAGCATCCTTCCGTTGACTGAGGGAGTGTCACCACACTCAAGCCATGGGCTCTCATTCCAAAGCTTAGGGTCTTCCTGCAGAACATGCAGCCTCACAAAGCTGGGCTCTGTATATGCAGTCCTGACCCCAGACTTTGAAAATGAGATCATCAACCTCTGATCCTTTCTGTCCACCCCTAGTTGCACATTTCAAGCATCAGCTATGTCACTTTGTCCTCTCTCTGAAGCCTACTAATCTCCCTTTCCTCCAAACAGTCATTAACTCATCTGACTACTTTGCAGATAAATTTCAGCACTCCTATAAATGGCATGTTGTGATTTAGGGGTGTATGGGCTTCATAATCTCATCTGCTAGATTATGTCTCAACCAGAATATTTGTCCTGCCACAATACAGCATCAAGCTGAGTATCTGACTCTCAGCATTGTGTGTAATTTATAGAATTATTAGCAGATTTAGATAGCCTCAAAAGCAAACTCTGAGAAACTATGGGAGTTCACTTGTTCTACCTCATTGCCACAGTGCACACATTGATGATTGAAGTAGAAGCAAAACGTCTTATAGAAGAATACCAGAAAAGGTAAATTTTAAGTATCCATAAATAAATTAATAAAATGCCTCATTGCAAGGCATTTTAAACTGGAGCCTAAATATGCAATAGAGAAAAACTAGTGCTGTGGTTCTTAAACTATGTCCCAAGAAACTCTAGGGCTCCCTAAAGATATATCAGGGTCTTTGGGAGAAAAATAAAAACTGAAGAGACAAAACTCAGCCTCCTCCGAGCAGACTAAGCCCAGCGGTTGTACTGTCACTTGTTCCAAATGTTGGAGTTTGGCCAAATATTTCTTCTATATAATGGGCTCAGCTGGTTTAACCAACCGATAAACTTTAAACATCCCTGACTGGTTCAATGCATTCCTTCTAGGCATTCAGAAATTCTGAGTCAGTCAGGACAGATGGCTGGTCTGACCTCACCCAGCCAGAGAGTGGTGGATTTGAGACAAGATGCAGATGTATGAAGCGTTTAGAAATGACTGGCTGCCTGCTAAGTACCTCCACACCCCTTAAAAATCTATAATGTGGCCCCAGCTTAAGGATAGAACCATTCGTCGTAACAACTTGTTGAGTGATTAGGTTAGCAAGAAAAATATTTATGGTACCTTTATCACTCCAAAGAGAAGCTCATGTTACATTTAAATAACAGAACATGCTGCCTGGCATGTTCCCATAGGGAAATACCTTCTTACATATATTTATCTAAAGGTCTCAGGCATTTTTATTGTGTATCTTTTCCCCTCTAAACTGGCCTGTTCAGGAAAAGAATTTCTGTGAACAGACTCTGTGGCTCAAGTGACTTCTACACATGGGAACCACTTGGGGGCACCAAAGGCATTGCTGTCAGATATGTGCCCACTTGGAAGAGGCCATGCTGGCCCTGTCATTGTAAATTGAGAGGAAATGGGTGGGGAAGCCCAAGGTCTGGGAAAATGACCATAATAACAGTACCTTGTGTTTTTATAGCACCTTTCTTCAATTAGCTCAGCATGTAGGATTTGATTATTCAGCTGGGAGCGTCCAGTTGTGGGAAATGAGGCACAAGGCAAACACGTGGCCTTGGTGGGACAGAGGGGAAGACGAACGCTTATTCATTTCAAGTGCCCATTCATTATTTTTACTCTGAAAAGCTGATGTGTGATCTTTCCTGGCCATTTCCTTACAAACAATAAGTGAGAAGTCAGAGTTCCAAACCGAAATATATTAAACGGAAAGACTCACATAAGTTCTGTTAGGGAAAGAAATCACACTTCTCAGAGCCAAGCTGGGAACTAAAATAGAACTTTGAAAACTACATAAGTCAAGTTTCAAGGTGTCAGGTTGAATATACCGTTTTCAAGAGGACATCATGAAAAAAAAAAAAACATAGTTTAATCCTTGGGTACATTTGGTTTTTATTAAGGCCTATCTACTCAAATCTGTAATATAAATCACTCATTTTTTTATCCATATTCTGCCCCAAGATGACAAAATGGTTTAAAAAGCAAATTGAAATTATACATAAAAAGCTAAACCCTTTGTTACATATTCAAAAGCATACTATTCCAGAGTTTAATAATGTTAAATAAGTGTGTCAACATGATTTAGTAGACAAACAGCACGACAGAGCACTTAATAGACAATTAGGTCTGTGGCTTAGTCATCAGCTAAAATTATTGCCACAGTGAATGTTTCCAGTGACAGCGTATGCGAAGACTGATGTGTACTTCATGATTAAGATTAGATGCCTTTGCCTCCAAAGTCATTTAGGTCCTACTTGCTAATGAAATGTCGTGAGTTTGTTCCAGGCCTTAAACCTATGCTTTCTGTCATGGAATTAGATAGGGCATTTACTCCCCTGTTCTGATTAAGAATGACTGTCCCTAAACAGGATTCAACCAACAGGATCATCTTCTAGGGTCATCTGGGTTTTATCAAACACATACTTGTTTTTAAATTACAAAAGGGGCTTAAATATGGCCTTATTCATAGTTCAAATTATCTTAATGTAGGTCCAGCCTATAAAGACTTTCCCAAAGCATCCAGTTGTAAATGTTTGCAATTAACTGATCTTTATTTATGAAAATATAAAATTAATTCAGAGACTATGCATGTCCTGAAATGGAAAGCCTGTTTCTTCCTCTCTTTTATACTTTCTGATATGATACTGAATTTGAGAAATGCCAGAGATTTACTGAATTTTATGGGAAAAATATCTATTTTGTATGTATTTGGATGCTGACGTGAGATGTCTGCTTCTAGAAATGGTGAATATTGACCCCTATAAACTTACTGTCACCATTTTACATCATTTCCCCACTCTCAAAATATTATATACAGAGGATCTGGCTTTGGGGATTAGGAGTTTTAAAGATGTCCAGTTCTTTGGACAACTCAAATACATATAAATCCAAAGCCCTACAAAACAAAATGTTCCCTATTTCCATCCCTTTATGATTTGAAATAATTTATTACTCTACTTTTTTTGTTAAAACACCAAACCACAGCAAAGCAGACTAACTTGGTCATACATAGCCAGTGACAGATCCAAATCTTTCATCTAAATTCAAACAAAAAAAAAACTTTTTGGCTACTGTTTTTATTTATCTTTTTTATCTACCCTGTAGATTTTTCTTAAATGTATTTTAATAAAGATGTAAAAACAAAATTGTAAATACTCGTGGTTTTTTTTTCTTTAGCTGTAGATGGACACAATGCCTTTATTTTATTTATTTATTTTTTAATGTGGTGCTGAGGATGGAACCCAGTGCTTCATTGTGCCGGGCAAGCGCTCTGCCACTGAGCTACAACCGCAGTCACTATGTGTAGTTTTTTTAACACATGCATACATGGTGTAATCATTTTTTAGTATTTATTTTCTAGTTGTAGTTGGACACAATATACCTTTATTTTATTTATTTATTTATTTTTATGTGGTGCTGAGGATTAAACTCAGGGCCTTGCACATGCTAGGCGAGCACTGTACTGCAGAGCTACAACCCCAGCCCACCATGGTGTAATCTTTGAATTGGTTTAAAAATTTTCAAACATTTATCACTTTTTTGTGTGAAAATGTTAAAAACACATTCTTCTAGCCTTCTGAAACATACAGTATATCTTTTTTATCTGCAGTCGTCCTACTGTGGATTAGCATACCCAAACTTTCTCCTGTTGAACTTAGTACGCATTGATCACCTTCATCTATAAGCCACTTTCCCCAGCCTCCTGTAACCATGGATATTTTTTAACCTCTAGGTAATAGTTAGGATGAAAAAGCCAGCTGTCTCTAGATTGTGGGTAAATTGGTTTCATTTTATTTCATAAATACTTTGGAGGTACTGATGTATATAGAGTTCTCCTTAACAGAAAAATCAAAGAGTATTTGACCTCCTAGAACTGAGAACAAGTTTATGTAATTTCTAATCAATTTAGAGAAAATAAGGACAAAACTAAACGTTGACATCCGTAGTTTCAAATTACCTGATGAAAAATGTTTTCACGGCTAGGAAATATCTGCATGGAATTTTACCATCTCTCCTGGTACTTCCTCTTCAAGTTGGTTTCCTTCCAGAGTTTTTGCCTGTAGATGTTCATAAAGCAAATTTTCCTAAAAGTGATAAAGTCAAACATTTCAAATAAGTTTTGAGAGCTATCATGACTACTTTTCCCATTTAATTTATGAGAATAATTTTGAATACTGCCATTTTTCAAATTTCCTAATTATCATACTCATTGGAATAACAAGTTTTGATATTACATGTCCCACACATCTGTTAAAACATACAGCTTATTTTACTGAAAATGTTTGACCTTCATCTTTCCCACAAATCTTGGATTTCCACAAAGGTAGGGATTATATCCCATAGAACAATGAAAATTGCATGCTAAATGAATGATTAAAGAGTGAGTAGACATACAGATATTTGAATATGACAGTAGGGTAACTCAAGGACAGAAAGAAGATAAAATGGAAAATGAACAAGGACAGAAATTTAAGGATCAAGTACACTTAGGTCATCGTAAAAATAAAAGGAGTTGGAGAAAAATATGATAAACAATCAGAGAGCTAGGAAAGAGAGGCCACTTGTATTCTGTGTTGTGGGAAAAAAAAGAGGGAATTTTTAGAAGTTTGGGTTGGTATTACTGCTAAAGGTTAAAAATGATAGGAAATGTGGTAGTTATTAGAATTGCCCATAAATATTCCAGCTCTCTCTCTCTCTCTTCTGTGGTGCATTAAAGATCGTGTTTCCCTGACTTGTTTAGGCTAATGAAATGTGATTGGAATTGATGTGTGTTATTTTCCATTGAAACCTTGAAGAGCCAGTGCAAATGTCCCTTTTTCATTTTTCTCCCATGTTGGCTGAAGATTTAGAAAATCTTCCTCAATTTGGGACTGAACATAAAGACACATCGTGTGGCAGAGTCCCTTGCCAACCCACAAAGGGCATGTAATTCCAAGGAAAGATGTATTGCAGCTGTTTAAAGCCACTCATATTAGGAAATCACAGAAACCTATTCTGACTGCACAGGCAGAAGTAATGACTTTGTTATTAGAAACTGATTAAAATTTAGTTCAGCTTAAAAATAAAATAATGGGCAACCCCTAACAGGTATCCTTTTGCCCTACAGGAGTTATCTTTTCTTCTCATTTGAATAAATTTTAATTTTTTACTCCCCCCCCAAAAAAAAAAAGAATAAACAAATGAAAATAAAGTAATGAACTATTGATAAGCAACTAAAGGAAAGAAAGCCAGCTATTCTTTTAAAATATCAATATAAAAGGAAGAGAACCATCTCCTGTCTGTGTCAAAATGTCTTTTAAAAAACAGTTCTAATAATAGAATAATGGAGAAATGTATATTGACACTGGAAATAGAGATAGAGCTCCATCAACATGCTAACACTTTGAATAGTATCAAAGAAGGACACTGGGAATGTACCTGTGGTGATGTAGGATTGAAGGAATTACTGAGCAACTTACTGTTCATCTCATAACAGAAAAAGTGTGTTAAAATGGCACTTTCCACCTAAAAGAACTGCAATAACATCTTTGAGTGCAAAAAATAAAACCCCAAAAATGGAGAAGTCTCTGGGGGCAAAAAGCCTGTTGTTGATTCACTGGTTTCTTGGGGCAAGTAGAGACTCTTCTTTGGAAGTTGCTCCTTTGATTTGCAAAGTAAAGAACAAGCTAAGTAAAATATGGGTAATCTTCCAACTGCTGCTGATGAAGTGATCCAGGGGGAGCATTGGCTAGGCCATGTTCAGATTGCCATGACAGTCATGCCAAAGGCACTTTCTAGCACAGAAGTCAACCTGCCTCCCTGGAATACTATACGCAGTATCTATTTCCACTCAAAGTTCCTGGATATGGATCTGGCAAAGTTGAACTTGAGTAAATCTTATTTTTCCAACTATCAAAGAGTTTTAACAATTTAAATGTGGTCCCAGGGGATATCTAAAAGCACCATTTAACTCTAAGTTAGAAAAATAAAAAATTGGTTAGCAGGAATATTCAGTAACTAAATTTATTTTACGGAACATGGCTATTGAAAGAAGCAGAAGAAAATTTGAGAAAACCTGTAATCAAACTTTCAAAGAAATCTCAGAGGACATTGAAACTGTGAAGTCAGAACAAGAGAAAACACTAGAAAATAAGTTAAAGTCATGATTATTGAACAGTAGAAGTTTGTTCATCTCATGTTGGCCAGGAAGCAGAGACAGAGAGGAGAAGCCAGGGTCCCCAAACCCCCTTCAAAGGCATGTCCACGGTGACCTCACTTTCTCTCACTAGGACCCACCTCCTAGGGGGCCCACCACCTCCTGGGAGCACTGTAGGTTGACCACAAAGCCTTTAACCCAGGCCTTGAGGACACTCAATAAATACCCAACCTACAGCATCACCCAGTCCTCCTCATCAAGGGGATCAGGACAGCTCCTGCTTATCCTCAAGTAGTAGGCTTCAATTTTATTTCAATCCATAGAGTTATTCAAACAGGTTGATCACATTACTCCTATAGGAACCAGAGGGCACTTAACCTTGGGACTACAAAGCCTGATGCCACACCCCTAGCTGTTTGCTATGCCCAGTGCTACCCTCTGTGAGAGTGTGTGTGGCAGGTGGTGTCCTTCTCCCCTGACTGTGAGTATTGGTGACTAATAAACCACTGTGGGCCTTATGTGTACAGTTCTGGGTGCCTGTGTTTGGCTATCCCTGCAACCTTAAGATGGGAATCCCTCCTAGGCAAATAAAAAGAGGAAAGATCCAGGAGAAATAAAAGATTGATGGAACAATTTCCTAGATCAGGGACAAGCAAAGTAACTAGCAAAAAGACACATGCACTAATTTTGCTAAGAAAGAGGAAGGATAGAATGGGTAATGACTCCTCTGTGCCATTGCTGGACAGTCTGGGTCTGACTGAAGTACAAGGCAATGTCTGTTGCCACTCAAGAAGCAGTTGTGAGTGTTGGAACTTAAGAAGTGGGTCTGCTAGGATATTTTTGCTTATAAGTAGCATGATTCTTAACAGTAATGTAAAGGCAGTTAGTTGTCTCGGATTGTAAGAAGTCTGGTAGTACACAGTTCCAGGATGGGTTGTCATCTTTGAAACTTTCTCCACCTTCCCCTGAAGTGTCAGGATGGCTTTTGCAGATTCAAGCATCATGTCACATGACTGCTCCAAAGTGGGCAGAGCAGAAGTAGAAGGAAAACATGTTTCTAAACACATGTGCACACACATAGGGTATGGACATCATCTTCTCCAGAAGCCACCAGCAAACATCTCGATTTCATTGGCCAAAACTAGTCAGGGGTCATTCCAAGATCAATTATTAGCAGAGAAAATGGAATTGAAATGACTGGTTTAGATCAATCAAAATTTTACTCTAGGGCTGAACGTTTTGCTGCCGGCTGTTAACGCAACACAGAAGCTGAGAATGCATGGATTCGTAAAGAATATGATATACTCTGTTTGAGACGATTTTTGTGAACAAAGAACAGTTTGGAAATCAGAGGTAAATTCATATGTTCAGTGTGAAAGAAAACAAGAATGCTAGAATGTTCATGGATCCAGTGCTTTAGAAGGTAGGAGAGCTGGTCTATGCTCTTGTCTCCCTGAATGGACTGGTAGTCTGATTTCAGAAGCTAAGCAAAGTCAGATCTGGTTAGTACTTAGATGGCAGAAAGTAAACAAACAAACAAACAACAAAAAAAAAAAAAACTAGCCATGAGTTGAAAGAATTAAGAGAAAATAAAAAGTATGTTTCTGGGAATATGGAGGTAAAGATTTAAAGATAAAAGAAATGAAAAAGAAATGAAATGGACAGGTGAAAAATAAAGAAATAGCTTTTTAGCAAGTATATAGAATCTGAGTTCACTAGCATCTGGAATCATCTTTTTTAAAAATTTTTTTTCTTAATAATTAAAACAATACCTTTGTTTTATTTATTTATTTTCATGTGGTGCGGAGGATCAAACCCAGTGCCTTACACTTGGTAGGCAAGTGCTGTACCACTGAGCTACAACCTCAGCCCCTGGAATCATATTAACACAAAGTATAAACATGGCAGATGGAGTCTAAAGATTGGGATATAAAGATATTTTTAAAAAATCAGGATTGTCTATTGGGGCAGTAGAGAGAATGGCAGGAATAATGTTTTTCTTTTGCTTTCCTTGTCTTGTATTCCAAACTAGACTGTATTTTCTTCTAGGTTAAGGAACATATTTTGAATTTCTCACTTATCCTACTTCAGGAATGGTGGGAGGAAGAACTTTGGCTGTAGGTGTGATGGAGATAGTCTTCTGGGATTCTGAGATTTCACAGGGCTTCAATACCCATGATCACGTTAAGTCTGTACTTTGATTCTAAGTATTTTGTAAAATCAGAGAATAACTCGATATGATTCAGCTCTTCCTCATATTATAACTTCCTTCCCAGCCAGTGATAACTTTCCCCAAATATAACCAATGTCTGTGCCTGGAACGGGCACGTGTTCATAGATCACATCACGCAGTAGAAGGCCAGGTACCTACCTGGTGCCAGACAAGCATTTGTTGTGCCAAGTTTTAAAATGCAAAGCTAGAACAAAATATATGCAATAGTTAAAACAGTTGAATAGATGGTGATCTTTGTATAAAGTCACATGCTATAGACATAACATGATTTTTAAGTGTGTGAACATACAAAACAAAATGTAATTTCAAATC
The DNA here is from genome assembly GCF_964194105.1 of Spermophilus citellus. NCBI lineage: Eukaryota > Metazoa > Chordata > Mammalia > Rodentia > Sciuridae > Spermophilus > Spermophilus citellus. The sequence goes on along the minus strand of NC_138196.1, from coordinate 75,883,730 downwards.
ATTTTGTGCATGTAAAATATGCAAAATATTTTTTTTTTATACAGAGAACATGGATGACTTTTAAAAGACGATCTTTGGCATTTCACCTCTTTCCAAAATAAACATGTATTATTTAAGCAATAATTCATGGTGTAATAAATAATATAATAATAATAATAATAGATCTGGCACATTTTGCCCTTTAAAATGGTGGGGGAGGTGGATCTGGAGGGTAAAAGAGAATGGGAGTCATAAAGACTCATCATCTTGGAAGGCTTTTTCCTGGATGGCTAGAAAGAGTCCCCCACCCTATTCCCTCTTCTAGTCCAGTTTCCCAGCTTTTTGTCTTCTTCCTTCCCATCAGGGAAGTAGGTAGTGAGGCTGGCTTCTGAGTCACCCTAATTCCTATAGCTTTGTTTCCTGTTTGGGATTTGGACCACAAGGTCTGATTCAGCCAGCCTGATTCAGCCACTGTTTTATGTAAATATCTCCCAAGGCTCTTTCCAGCCCGGAGGCGATTTTCCTTTGCCCCTTTGGAAAGTTTGTTCTTCCAATGATGTCTTGTAGATTGCCGGATTAGAAACACTGGGCTTGGTCTGGAAGACTCTGAGCCCTCTGAAGGCTCCCCCGTGTTCAGACAGGCTGAGCCACTGCAGCTGGAGGGGTCCTGTGGCTTTGGCAAGGGGCTCAGTGGAAAGCAGGCAGGCAAGGACAGGACTTCCAGAGAGGCCTCTGTACCTCTCAGTTGAATGCTCTCTGGGGCTCCCTCACTATTGGCTCCAACAGCAAAAGCCTCAAGCATTGCCCCCAGGAGGTTTCCAGGGGCCACCCTTCTGCAGGCTTTTCAATTCTCAGCTTTCTTCAAAGGCCTTCTTCCTTTAGATGTCAGAGATTCTCAAGGATCCTTTCTACCTCCTGCACCCTTTGGCTTCAGGAACTCAACTGCTTCTTGTCCCAGTAGGTTGAGAAATTCTAAATCTAGGTCCCTCTCCAGAAGCTTCCTGTTCTGACTGGCTCCCCAAGGATTCCCTCTCCTGTTCTTGGTGTCTGTCCAGCCGTTCTGTGGGCCTTGCTCCTGCGCCTTCACAAGGCAATCTTAGGGCTACTGGGGCCACTCTGCCTGGACGAGTCAAGAGCCTCCATTGCCGGGAAGCTAGGGAAGATCATAACTGAAGCCTGATGTCATGGAGTGTAAAGCCCCTGGGCTTCCTCTGAGCAGGACAGAATTTGTGCTGCCTGTATACCCCAGAGTTCCCCTTGGCTTTGGAAGAGGCTGAGACTTACCTGAAACTTTACCTGACTTCCTTCTTCCCTTCCCTTGTTCACCTCCTGCTACCCCTAGAGGCATGTTTTAAGAAATCACATGCACATGAGTTTTTGTCCCAAAGTCTGTTGGACCTGTGTCACAGCGACCCATTAGACATTGCTGGACCTTCCAAGCACCCCACAGGATGCCTGATTCTGAGGTATTGAACTACAGATCCTATGCATTTTCCTATACATACATATCTAGGGTATGAATTAAGCATAGTAAAAGAAATAACAAGAGCTACTAATAAAATATAACAATTTTAACAATATGCTATAATATATGTAAAACTTGTAAATGGTTTACTTTTGAATTTTCAGCTGCAGTTTACCATTGGTAAGTGTAGCCACAGGGAAGTGAGACTCAGGATAGAGGGACCTACCTTAATACATTTATACTACCCACTTACATGTGGTCGCCTGGACAACCAAGTGAACTTTCAACTCAGTTTGCCTGCAACTGAACTTATCAGTTTGTTCATGATTGAATTTATCCTTTTCCTCCTGATCCGACTCCCTCTTTCCTAGTTCCTAACTTATAAATGTACGTGATTGTCCAAGGTGGAAGCATAGGACACATGATGGATGTTTCTCTCCTCCTGAGTCCACCGAATCCCAGTTTGTTCGTATTTTCATTTCTTAGCATTTCTTGGGTCTTTCTTCCTGTTTCCATTACCTCTGCTGTTCCACTTTTCAGCCATCTACGTTTCTCAGCCTTCTACCAACTGTCAGTCCTACCCAGGCTGAGCCTGGAGACCTACACATCCTTGAGCCACCTCCCACTGGAGCCCCAGGTTCCTCTTTATCCCCTCCCTTTGCATCACCCACAGACCTCTGTCACTTCCACAACTGTGTGCTTCCCTCTCATAACTGAGCACTGCTAGAAAAAATCACTCAACTTTATATACAGGAGCCACCACACCAGCGTAATTCCTAACCCCAAACTTCATCCAGTTTAGAATGTGAGATATCTTCTTGTCCATAACCAATCTCGTCCCAGCCCCAAACCTACTGCCTGTTTTTTCCTCATATATTTTTGTGTCCCGAATTTTCCCAAATCCTACTTTTCTCTATTGGTTTTCCTCTCAAGAAAGTTTATTTCATCCTAACACACACTTGTGTGTACATTCACACACACACACACACACACACACACACACATACACACACACACACCACTGCAATAAAACAAACAGTTCTTCTGGACTCCATCTTCAGCTACCATCCTATTATTATTCACTGTAAATCATACAGTAATTTAAAAAAGGAACTGGCTTTGCCTCCATTGGAAAGCCTCGTCACCTTGTGATTATGCTTTCAAAAGTTTATCCTGGTTTTATCTTTTGCATTGAATCATTTGATGCACTGAGATTTATTTTGACATAAAGTTAGATAGATATCCATATTTTAAAAAAACTGAATGAGTAATCCCATCACTGTTTATTCAGTGCAGTTTCTCAATATTCATTCAAAATTTTGCCGCAATTCCTCCTCCATGAGAATAGTAACAGCATCTACCATGTGCATTTGCTGAAGGCTTAGGTGGGAAGTCCTGTGAAGGATTGAGAAGCCTGTCTGGGCATGCAGGAGGTACCCAATGTACTTAGAAATGATTAGACATAACAAGATTTTTAGTTGATTTCTGCACCATCATGTGATAAACTAATACGTCAATTTTTACACTATGCCTCCTTACTAATTCTCTGCTTAAAAGGTTTCCTTGTTGTTCTTGTATGGCTATTCTCCTATTAAAATAATCTTTCTTTGATAAAAAGTCAAACTAAGCAAAGTATAGATATTTCTGATCTATGAATAACTTAAAGAGATCTAAATTTTTATAATTTTAGTCTTTCTATCGAGATATTTAAAATATTTAAATTTCATCTGTTATTTTAGATGATGGAATCCCATTATGTCTAAACATCCATTTAAGAATTACTCTATTTCTGGACTCATTTTTTCCATTGATCTCTCTCGCTGCTCATATGAAAAGCTATGTTATTTTAATTGTTTGCCTTGTATCATTTTCTCATAAGAAAATGTTTCCCCAATGTACCTTCTTAAAAAAAAATGGCCTGCTTATTTTTAAGCATATTTCCTTCCAAATAAATGGTAGGCTTGGCTCACCAAAATTCATTTAAGGTCTCTTTGAAAATGTATTAATAATAATACTTATAGGCCTGGCATCTTTATAACATTTCGTGTTTTCTTTTAAAATAGAATATCACAACATTGATCCTATTATTTATTACCATATTCTTCAATTAAATTTATTAATTCATCATTCTTATATTTGTCCTGCTGACTTTATTTGCATACATCTTAAAACTTTGGATTTTTTTTCCCTTAGTTGACATTGGGAAATGAATGTTTCTCCTGTTATATTTTTTATTTTACTTTTATATTATGGTATGTAATTAGCAGTTAATTTTGCTACTTTTGAATCCAGTTGAACTCTAGTAAATTATTTTATCTTAATAAAATTTAGTTGATTATCATAAGTTCTTCAAAACAATATGGAGATGTAGTATAGTTGGGAGTGGTGGCACAGGTCTAGGAGACTGAGGAAGAAGGATGGAAGTTGGAGGCCAGAATCAGCAAGTTAGCAAGGCCCTAAGCAACTTAGTGAGAGCCTGTCTCAAAATAAAAAATTTTAAAAAGGTCTGGGGATATGGCTCAGTGGTTGAGACCCCCTGGCTTCCACCCTTGTTATCAAAAATGAATAAATAAATAAATAGCAAAACTCGGTGTACTCTTTAATTACTGAATTTAGTTTTTTGTATTTTAGATCAAAACTTATGAAATTAATTGCCTGTCTTAACATTGTCAAGAGTGCTTGAGTAGTGGCAATTTATTATGAATATATGTGTGTGTACACATGTTGTGCACATGTATTTTTTTTCTTTCTTGTTGATAATGTTACTTAGCACACACTCCAATTCTGTCCCCAGGACGATGTATTTGTAGTTCTCCTCGAGACTCTATCACCTCTTGCTTTATACAGCTTTAAGTTTTACTATTAGTTGTGAACTTCTTGGCAGGCTGTTCATTTTTGATTATGAGGTGATCTTATGTGTGTTTGTCTTCAAATATTTTTGTTAATAGGGCCATATGGTTTCACTAACTTTCTGGGGCGTTTTGCCTGATGTAACTTCATTTATGCTTCTACGTTAACATTTCAGTGCACTTTCATTTTAGATATGTTTTCAAAACTGGAATTCTTTTTTTTTTTTCATTGAATTTGACACTTTTTAAGCTGGTAAGCTTAGTCTATTACTGACATATTTGTATTTATCATATTATTTTGTGTTTCTATTTGCTATATTTCCAGTTTTTAATCATTACTTTTGGTCACTTAATTTGACATTTATACTTTATATTTCATTACTAGCTAGTTTCCCGAAATGTGTAGAACACGTATTTCCCAATATCTAAAGTTAACTCATATCTCCTCTTTTCTTGCAAAACATCTAGGAGCCTCAGAGTGCTTTACTTTCAATTACCTGCCTTTCATTTCTATCATATTTTTGGCCAATATAATAGTTGCACCTTTATGTATAATTAAATCAATAATGCAATTATTATATTAATAATGAAATTATTATTAAATTATTAGAACATTAAATTAATAATATAGTCTATTATTACTGTTACTGTTATTTTTATTTTAAACAGTTCATGTTGCTTTACTTATTTTACTAATTTATTTGCTTTGTGTTCTGTCCTGTGTATCCTGCCTTCCTTTGTCATTTTCCTCCCAGAAGTATATTCCAGAACATGCTTTTTGTAGAGCATTTGTTCTTCCTTTCTGGTTGTTTAAAGAATCTCCTTATTTAGTGTCTTGAAGCTCACTCTGATATGCTTCCTAAATCTAGTTTTATACACTGGACTCCGTTGTTCATACATTTAACAGTGAGTATCTGATCTTATGATTTAACATATTCAGACCCCAAGAAAACCTCTTTTTGTAACCTCAAAAAAATAGCAAATAATTTGAAATGCTGTGGAGATTTATGGTGCTTAGTAGTGCAGAGAGAATTTGAGCAATAAACGACTTAGGTAAAAGAAAACCCTAACTTGTCAAACCCTTCTTTTCTGAAAGAATGAATGCAGAAGATTCTTGCACAGCAGAATGCATTTCCAAGTAGTATCTTGAATCCATTCCCATTTTTCTCTTCCTAGTCCAATGCATGGTTTCAAGATACCCCACATTGCACATAGTGACTGAGGAATATTTAAAAATATTAAACAATTCATGTTTAATCCTTAATTTTATGTGTTGACTTGAAGGAGCTACGGGATATCCAAGCATTATTCTGAGTGTCCTGTGAGAGTTTTTCCAGAACACAGTAGCATTGAATTAGCAGACCGAGTAAAGAAGACCCTCCCTGTCCAATGTGGGTGGGCATCATCTGATCCATCGAGGGCCTAAGTAGAGCAACAAGGGGGAGGAAGAACAAATTCACTCACTTTTTGAGCAGGGGCATCTATCTTCTGCCAACAGACAGCAGAGATTCTAGTTCTTGGAACTTAACACCAGCTCCCTTTCCTAGGTATTGGCTCCCAAGGCTCTCAGGCCTTTGGTCTTGAAGGGAATTCTACCTCTGTTTTCCTTATTCTCCAAAGAGCAGAAGCACATTGTGGAACTGCTTGCCCTCTATAATCATGTGAGCCAATTCCCATAATAAGCCTCCTCTATATTTATGTATCATCTATTGATTCTGATTCTCTGGAGAATTCTGACTAATCTGTAGCATTACTCTTAAGTGTGTGTTCATATATATCTGGATACACTTGTCCTTTTTATGATTTTATTGCTCTTACAATCACTTTAAGGGATGGTAACTCATTAAGTGATAACAATTCATTTGATGTAATATAATGTTTTACATTTTCTGCAACAACAATAGGTTATATCCATCCCTAAATGTAAAGATCTTAGATCATTTCAAAATCTAATGATTATTCAAAAATAATCATTAGATTGAGATAACTCAAGGAGAGCTGTCTAACAGACTTTACCATCAGTGAAGCAAAGTTCAGATGGTTGTATTTTTATTAAGTTCACTGGGATAGGTTTATCCAAATCTAGTTTTATTCCCTGGGCTCTACTGTGCATAGGGTGTAACAGTGAATATCTTAATCTTACGATTAACACTAAATTATTTAATTTTTCAGATGAACAAAAGAGCAATAATTTGTTGAATCTATCTATTAATTTATATATTGTGTACATTTTTGCACATTATGTATCCAATAACAGTCCATCAACAGAAAATCTAGACATGCATGCTAATAATTTGATTTAGTCATCTTTGATATTCTGCCAACTTTTAGTCATATGCAAGTCATTACCTGACACATTTTTGTATCATCATAAAGACATATTTGCCAAGAAAGAAGGATGTAAACTTTTTAACAAAATCTGTTAGCTAAACTTATACTTTTGGACTATTTAGACATCTGTTATGTTGACCTGCATTTGTACTATTACTTGGGCCCCACAAATGACTGATGGACAGAATAATTCCAGTCATTCTTCCAAGCAGTGTTCTAAACTGTTTAAGTTGGTGCAAGGAAAAATTATTTTTTGAAGGGATGGTAACTAAATTTATAATCATGATTCTTAACATCTTTCTGTTTGTCTCTCTGCTTCCCTTTGGCTAATTCCAAAAGTAACTTGTACATCTAGAAAGTACTCAATTTCTTTTAGCTCCATTATCAAGTGTTTTTTTACATAGTGTTTTTGTTTTGAATTCTTTTTTTTAATTTTGAAAAAAAATCTTTATTTTTTTTCATTTTTTTATTGGTTGCTCAAAACAGTACAAAGCTCTTGACATATCATATTTCATACATAAGCTTCAAGTGAGTTATGAACTCCCATTTTTACCCCAAACACAGATTGCAAAATCATATTAGTTACACATCCACATTTTTACATAATGCCATAATAGTAACTGTTGTATTCTGCTACCTTTCCTATCCTATACTATCCCCCTCCCCTCCCCTCCCATCTTCTTTATCTACCCCATCTACTGTAATTCATTTCTCTCCTTGTTTGTTTTCCCATTCCCCTCACAGCCTCTTATATGTAATTTTGTATAACAATGAGGGTCTCCCTCCATTTCCATGCAATTCCCCTTTTCTCTCCCTCTCCCTCCCGCTTCATGTCTCTGTTTAATGTTAATCTTTTCTTCCTGCTCTTCCTCCCTGCTCTATTCTTAGTTGCTCTCATTATATCAAAGAAGACATTTGGTATTTGTTTTTTAGGGATTGGCTAGCTTCACTAAGCATAATCTGCGCTAGTGCCATCCATTTCCCTGCGAATTCCATGATTTTGTCATTTTTTAGTGCTGCGTAATACTCCATTGTGTATAAATGCCACATTTTAATCCATTCATCTATTGAAGGGCATCTGGGTTGGTTCCACAGTCTAGCTATTGTGAATTGTGCTGCTATGAACATTGATGTGGCAGTATCCCTGTAATACGCTCTTTTAAGGTCTTCAGGGAATAGTCCGAGAAGGGCAATAGCAGGGTCAAATGGTGGTTCCATTCCCATCTTTCCCAGGAATCTCCAAACTGCTTTCCAAATTGGCCGCACCAATTTGCAGTCCCACCAGCAATGTACAAGTGTACCCTTTTCTCCACATCCTCGCCAGCACTTGTTGTTGTCTGACTTCATAATGGCTGCCAATCTTACTGGAGTGAGATGGTATCTTAGGGTGGTTTTGATTTGCATTTCTCTGACTGCTAGAGATGGTGAGCATTTTTTCGTGTACTTGTTGACTGATTGTATGTCCTCCTCTGAGAAGTATCTGTTTAGGTCCTTGGCCCATTTGTTGATTGGGTTATTTGTTATCTTGTTGTCTAATTTTTTGAGTTCTTTGTATACTCTGGATATTAGGGCTCTATCTGAAGTGTGAGGAGTAAAAATTTGTTCCCATGATGTAGGCTCCCTATTTACCTCTCTTATTGTTTCTCTTGCTGTGAAAAAACTTTTTTAGTTTAAGTAAGTCCCATTTGTTGATTCTTGTTATTAACTCTTGTGCTATGGGTGTCCTATTAAGGAATTTGGAGCCCGACCCCACAATATGTAGATCGGGGCCAACTTTTTCTTCTATCAGATGCAGAGTCTCTGATTTGATATCAAGGTCTTTGATCCATTTTGAGTTAACTTTTGTGCATGGTGAGAGGATTTAGTTTCATTTTGTTGCATATGGATTTCCAGTTTTCCCAACACCATTTGTTGAAGATGCTATCCTTCCTCCATTGCATGCTTTTAGCCCCTTTATCAAATATAAGATAGTTGTAACTTTGTGGATTAGTCTCTGTGTCCTCTATTCTGTACCATTGGTCCACCCGCCTGTTTTGGTACCAGTACCATGCTGTTTTTGTTACTATTGCTCTGTAATATAGTTTGAAGTCTGGTATCGCTATACCACCTGATTCACACTTCCTGCTTAGTATTGCTTTTGCTATTCTGGGTCTTTTGTTTTTTCATATGAATTTCATGATAGCTTTATCTATTTCTACAAGAAATGCTGTTGGGATTCATCCCTGGGATGCAAGGATGGTTCAATATACGGAAATCAATAAATGTTGTCCACCACATCAATAGACTTAAAGATAAGAACCATCTGATCATCTCAATAGATTCGACAAAGTACAGCATCCCTTTATGTTCAAAACATTAGAAAAACTAGGGATGACAGGAACTTACCTCAACATTGTAAAAGCTATCTATGCTAAGCCTCAGGCTAGCATCATTCTGAATGGAGAAAAATTGAGGCATTCCCTCTAAAATCTGGAACAAGACAGGGATGCCCTCTATCACCACTTCTATTCAATATAGTTCTCGAAACACTGGCCAGAGCAATTAGACAGACGAAAGAAATTAAAGGCATAAAAATAGGAAAAGAAGAACTTAAATTATCACTATTTGCAGATGACATGATTCTATACCTAGAAGACCCAAAAGGGTCTACAAAGAAACTACTAGAACTAATAAATGAATTCAGCAAAGTGGCAGGATATAAAATCAACACGCATAAATCAAAGGCATTTCTGTATATCAGCGACAAAACTTCTGAAACGGAAATGAGGAAAAACACTCTATTCACAATATCCTCAAAAAAAATAAAATACTTGGGAATTAACCTAACAAAAGAGGTGAAAGATTTATACAATGAAAACTACAGAACCCTAAAGAGAGAGATAGAAGAAGATCTTAGAAGTTGGAAAAATGTACCCTGTTCATGGATAGGCAGAACCAACATCATCAAAATGGCGATATTACCCAAAGTTCTCTACAGGTTCAACACAATGCCAATGAATTCCTTTTTTTAAATGTGTTGAACAGTTTTAAACTTTTTTAACGGCTCTCTTGCCGGGTGCTCTTGAAGACCTGATTTCATTGTCTTTCAGCCATGGTGACTTGAATTCTGAGCTTGTCATGTTTTGGTCATGTGCACTTTCCTCTGGGGGATTGATTGAGGACACCTTGGGGAGCTTAGACTGAGGATGTGCACCGCTGGGGGTCCACTTGATTCTGCTACACATCACAGTACATTGCCACCCAGATCCCTCTATCTTAGCCACTCAGCATAAGCACTCTCCTACCTAATCAAAACCAGCTTCCAGATGCAAATGATGATAAGTTCATGGTTATTGAACCATAGGGAAGATTCTATTCTTCTATTCCAAGTTCCAGCATGTAAGAAAAGACATATATTGAGACCTCTATTCCCCCTCCAATCCTGAATGTTCTAGCTCTAGACACTCAGATATAAATTAGTTGTTTTAGAGTGTGACAAATGTCATCCTAGATCCTGGGACAAGGCATACTTAAAGGAAAAATGAGGAATACGCTCATCCAACCAGAACTAATAATAAGTGTTGATTACAAATCCCCATCATCACCACAAAGTCATTGCTATTCTAAGCTATAGTTTTAGATTTTTTCCAGTATTGAGATGACTCAGCTATTTACAAACAAAAAAGCACAAATGAGTAAGTGAGTAAGTAAATGAGTGTGCCCTGACAGCCTTCCTCCAGTGACTGAAGCTGTGACCCCCTTAGTCATTTCTACTACTATCCATGTCCCTTCAGGCACACACTTAGGAACAGTTGCCAGCACAGTGTTGGAGGTCTGATGGGCCCTTCGCTTGGGTTGGGGGCCCCAGAGAGAATGGGAAGAATGTGGTGAGCCCATATCTTCCTTTCTCAAAGCAGTTACCATCTTTGGTTTACAGCAAAAGGGGAGCAATTCTTTACTCAGTATCCTGGGCCTGAACCTTTTCTCTGCAGGTTACGTGATCTCACTGAACCTAGCTGGAAGAAGCAGATAAGAGGATAAGGAAGGAGAAGGACCCGAGACCAATGCTAGTGAGTGGTCAGCCTTCTTACGCTGTGGACAGTTCCTCAATACCAGTCTGAGAAACCACTCAATGCTAAGAAACCATTTTAAGTAGGACACTTAATCATCAGAGACAGAGATACAATTAAAATAGACTTAAGGGGGAAAAATATAGAGAGAAGGGGGATCCATTTTGTTTGTTTGTTTGTTTTAAGGCTACTGGGAGATAACTGACTCAAGAAGTTAAACCTGGAGGAAAGTGGGATTCAAAGTTGTTTTGTTCCTCAGGCAGTAGAAACCCGGGACCCCAGGGCGACGGACGCCCTCCCTCTCTTACTCTCTGCCTCTGTTCCTCTGGGCTGATTAGTTCTAGCTTTTCTTAATGATAAGCTGGTGTCTCCACACCCTGGGAGATTCTCACAGCCATGGATATGCAACCTCACAGCTTCAGACCAGAGAGATCTGGGAATTTCCCCTCAGCTCCACAGAGCCAGGCTCATCTTAAGCCACCACCACCCCTTGCCCAAGTCACCATGACCAAAGGGGGACTACCGTGATTGCCCCCACCTGAACTGTGTCCACTGCTTTGACTGAACAGCTGAGGCCAAGTGGTAGGGAGGCAGTCAGTGGGCTCCACAGGGTGGAAGGCAGAGAAGGGGGGACTGTCTACGGCAGAAAGGGGGCAAGGGTGGATGCAGAAGAAGTCACCAGCCTCGGCACCACCAGCAGCACTGGTGTGGTGGGACGGGAAGTGCTGAGGCCAGCAGTTCTCTCAGTAAGTGAACCTTGTGAACTTACAAGTTGGGGACCGCCTATATCTGAATAATCACACAAGGGGAAAGAAGAAAAGACAATGGCTGTGGGAGAAAGTCCCTCGTGTCACTCATCATTTGTTTTCCCTGGAAGAACAGGCGTGGCTTTCCTTTGGGTTTCTGGTTGCCCCAACTGAGCTCGCTTCCTTAGCTGCTAGCCCAGAGCCCCTGCCCTTTAGGTCAAAGCCCACGGTCAACCTGATTGCCAGCCCAGTCTGTCCCGTCTTCTGAGAACCGAATGAGGATATTGTTTACTTTATTTAATAGAGTATAGAAGTATAGGTTTTTATCATGTTCGTAACTCAATGTTTATCATACCTTGTATCAAAGCTGAAATGAACCCTATATATAAATAGGTGTGGGTATATAAAAACACATCAATATGAGATTTACATCTGCCTTGTTGCAAAGCTACACATGTATTGTGCATATACGCAAATATGAATATACACATACCATGTTTCTCTCTATGCACACACATATACGTATATATAATACTTTATATATTTAGTCTTTCTAATTTCTTGCCCCGAGGCTCACATTAAAATATGCCCAATGCAAGATTTTTTGTATTTAATATCCTGATACTATATAGATATTTCTGTTATAAAATTACCATATAGAAACAATGTGGTAGATGCTATACTTGTTTTTATATAAATGCCAAAATAATGTGAATGAATGTATCTCAAAAGCCACCGAATGTTTAGCAGGACAGGGTCCTGTCAAAGGGCAACTGGGTGGCTCATCCACTCTGAAGAAAGACCTGTAACAGAGCCACAGTGGGAAAGGTTGCTCAGAGACTTTTGGCAGAGAGCTCTGGAAAGATTTTTTTTAAAGCTATTTTATGCAATTATTTTACAAATGTTAAATTGAAAAATAAGGAACCAGAACAAGAATAGTTTCTCAAAACACAACACCCAAGACTCACAGTCACAACGGAAGTATAGTTCCTAACAGCTGCGTGGTCCCAGCAACTTCTAAGGAGAAGTTTGTAGGGGGGAAAAAAAGAGGTAATTTTTTTGTTTGTAAAATAAAAATACCTTCCCTGAGGCTTTATTTTCTCTTCTCCCTCACTGTGGAAGAATGTAAGATTTCATAACAGACAATCAGCTTGCTGTGGATTGAGTCACTTTATGCAAATGTTTCACTGTGCAGAGAATTGGGAAAGAAGATTTCTTTCCCTCCCCGTGACATTCTTCGTAGACTCCCTGGAGCATCTGAGGTGATAGCACATTCTCTGCAATCTGTCATGTGCTGTGATTTACACATAACTCTGCATTTCCAGAGCCTTTGAGCTGGAGAGTTTTGCTTGGGCACACTCTTTGCACCCAGTGTTGAAGAGGTCAGGCTTCTTCAAGGAACCTTTAACTTTTACTGGAACTGATCTCAGACTTGCAGCTTAGAGGAAGCAGGTTACAAACCTTGCCCTGTCGACAACCTTTCAAAATGCTTCTGTGGGACACAGATGTTTCGTTGTTTTCTTAGCTGATGGTGAGAAACCCACTGAGATTTACATCTGCTTTGTTGCAAAGCTAAATTTAGCCTCATTTTGACAGTTTACTTTGGCCCTAAGTCATTTCCGTTAATCAGATACCTTTAACGGTCCAACTCATCTCACTGGCATGGAGCGGGTATCAAATGGAATTAAAAATATTCACAAGCTCATGTGAATACGTTTTATTCTAAATGGAGATTGGACCTCTGGGAACTGAAAATGGACTTAGTTTATAAACTGAGTTAGTGGTAACTCATGGATTGTCTTTGAATTATTGTTTAATGTCCAGATATATATTAACACAATGTTTGGTCACACCTCATGAAATTCAAAATTTCAGGAATTATAATGGGATAAGTAATAACAAGTACCCCAAAGAGTGAGCATTTTGTAATTCAGAAACCGTGGTTGTTTATTGGAGAAGGTAGTAATTGAGGGGAATTACTGTATATTTAACTGCCCAGTGCTTCTCATGTTCAGATGTACATTTTTATAACTAAGTTACATTAAATAGGGGAAGAAATATAGTAAAAATAAAAGGATACCAAGCTAAGGGTCAGAAACTTCTAGTCCCAGGGTTCAGACCAAGTTACATGACACCTAGAAGAAAGTATTTCAACTCTGAGATTTCATTCTCTCTGTATAATAGTTAATAATAACTCTAAAACATGACCAAAAATACTATAAAACATTCAGAGTAGCATAATAAAATATATTTCCTGATCACACAAGTCCTCTGAGGATTTTGTTTATCAAGTGCTTCTTGGGCTGCTCTTGGGTGGCACTCTGCCAAGAAGTGATTCAGAGACCAGTGTCCTCCACATCATGGGTTTTATCTTACTAGAGTCCTTCAGCTCTTGTTTCACACATAGGAGGAGGAAGAACATGGAAGATGTTATAGGATGACTTAGGAACTATGTCTAGGAATGATTTTTTTCAGTTTTGTTCACATTCTGTGGTCTAGAATTCCATTGTATTCAGAGTGGATAACCTCCATTCATTCTGGAAGTTCATAAGTAAAAAGTCACATTTCCTAAATGAAACACAAATTTCTCATACTTTTCCATTTAACTTATGAGCACCTAACTCATTTTTGGTAATGATGACAATGAAAGCTATAGACTTAAAAGTTGGATGAAACTGGTGAGGAAAGCATTAGGGACAGTTGGATCCATTGAAGATGAACTTTTTTTTTAAACTTCACATTTGATCTTAGACAGTCTTGGCACTGACAAATAAAAGTCAACATGGAACCAAACAATTAGCTCAGAACAGAGAGTCTCCCTACCGATCTTTACATGACATCCCATTTCTGTTGATGGACCCAGATCACATTCTTGGCCGTGGAAATGCAGTTGTGTTTATCACAACAGTGAGATGTTTTCTAGAGAGAGAGATGGACCTTCAAAGCTCATTAAACCTTTTACTTTGGAGTTTCCTGTTGTTGTTGGTGGTGATTTTTTTAAATTTTGTTTTGTTTTTAAAATGAATAACAAACAATTGAGGATCAAAGAGTCCTGTTTTTGTGGGGAGTTTTCCAGAATCCATAAACTATCCATGAAGATAATTCTTCAAACACACAATAATTTCAACAAAATAAAACAAAGCTGTTGGATTTTTGCCCTGTTGTCAAGGACAAAGGCGTGTCTCTCAATTAGAAAACCCTTCGCTATAGCCCGGACTCATGGCTTGAAATTGCTTGGTGACTTATATCAGTTCTTACGCCAATCTGAGCTTGGTCTCAAAACTCTCAAGAGACAATGAGACACCTTAAAAAGTGTACTAATTCCCTCATACCAAGAGAGAAATGTACAAACCTTGGGGAAATTTAGCAGTCGCTGTTATGGTTTAGGACCTGAAGTGCACCCCAGTGTCTCATGTGTATGCACTGGTCCCCAGAGCAGCCATGTTCAGAGGGGAGGCTTTGGGGGAAGTAATTGGTTCCTGAGGGTTCTGACCTCTTCAGAGGATTAATACATTGATAGCTGAATGAAATAATGGAAGTTGGTCTAAGCTGTAGGTAGTGAGGCATAGCTGGAAGAAACAGGTCACAGGGGGACTTGCCCTGGAAGGGTATATTTGTGTCCCCCACTTCCATCCTTCTCTCTTCCCCTCTTTCTCTCTGCTTTCTGGCTGCCATGAGCTGAGGTGCTTTTCTCTGCCACACCCTTCCTCCATGTTTTTCTGCCATACCTGGCCCCAAAGCAATGGAGCCAGGTGATCAGGGGCTGAAACTGTGAGCCAGAATAAATCTTTCCTTCTTTATTTGTCAAATATTTTGGTCACACCAATGAAAAAATAAGTAACACAGTAATTAATATTTAGTAAGTACTTATTTTGTACCAAGCATTGTTTTAAGATGTTTGTATGTAGTAATGTAACTAATCTTCTCTTTGAGAGAAAGTTACTATTATGACCTTATTTTACAATTGAAGAAATTTAAAAACAGCAAGGTGAAATGCCTTTCTAAAAGACATCTGAAAAAGTAGAGCCAGAATTCAAAAGCCCATGTTTTAACTTCAGAATCAAATACTTAATTGCAGCCATATTGCCTGAGGTGACATGAAATTCCTCCACCAGCCACCTCAAACCAAAGGAAAAGCAAACCTGAATGGGGGGATATCTTTAAACAGAATAATACATCTAGCCTGGAAATTAGAGAATAAACAGTTAGGAATATCCTCATAGTCTATACTTTGAGATATGTCTTTCAGCATTCATTCTGGTTTGGATCTAGAATGTCCCTCAAAGCTATGTGTTAGGCAATGCAGCAGTGTTCAGAGGTGGAAAGTTGGGTCAGGAGGGCTCTGAATTGACCCACCTGATGAGTTAATAATCTGGATGCACTTACTGAGAGATGGTGAAAACTATAGGCAGGGGTTGTGGCTGGAGGAACTAGGTCACTGGGGCATGGCCTTGGGACTCTATCTGTCCCTAGTCCTCTCTGTCTTCCTCTCTCTCTCCTTCCCCCTTTCCCAGCTGCCATGAGCTGAGCGTCTTTCTTCCACCACGCCCTTTTGCCATGATGTTCTGCCTCATCTCAGGCTCAGGAAAGGAAACCAGCTGACCATGGACTCCAACTTCTGAAGCCAAGATCTGAAATAATTCTTTCTTCCTTTCAGTTGTCCTTGTCAGGTATTTTGGTCACAGTGATGAGAGGGCAACTAACACACCATCTTTACAACAAGAAAGAGTCAAAGTAAAAGTCAACAACTTTTCTTGGAACAATAGAAACACAGAGTGCTATGGTTTAAGTATGTTTCCCCTAAAAGTCCACGCGTTAAAGGACCGGTCCCCAGTTGGTGCAGCTAGAAGATGGTAGAACCTGTAGGAGGTGGGGTCTAGGGGAAGGTCCTTCTGGCATGGAAGGTATGCATTTGAAGAAAATTGTGGGATTCAAATGTCTTCCTGGCTGTGCTTCCTAACTCATGAGGTCAGTGGTTTGCCTAACTGTGAACTGTCACCATGATGTGCTGCCTTGACAGAGGCCCAGACCAATGAGGCATTCAGTCCTGGTCTAAAATCTCTGAAACTGAAGTAAAAATAAACCTCTGATTGTTAAAAATTAATTGCCTCAGGTATTTCATTATACTGATAGAAAATTAATACACTGAGTTTGTAGGAAAGATTACTACCTCTAACTCTAATCAGATATGTGACTCCAAAATATCACAACTGAGATCTGCTGACCTACAGAGCAGAAGCCCCTGGAGCTATAAGCTGTAGTAGGCTTAAATGGAACTTTTGATAAATTTCTGAAGACTGCTTTGGATAGACTATAGGAGGGAGACTCCTGATGGCATCCATCTTTTAGTCTTTCTCCTGGGCTTTACCTATAGTACAGCCACAGGTTCCAATGGTAAAGACTTGAGAAAGATTGCCTCTTATCTCTGGTAAAGAAAGACCAGACCGACAATTGTTAAATATGCCTAAAATGTTCTCTATAAGAAATTCCCATTCTCCAGGGAAAAAATAAATCTTTACATGATTATAGAATTTTTTCCCTCTCCCATTCTGCATTATAATCATACCAACAAGGCTTCAGATAGTAGCAATTGTTTACAGCTGATCTGAAAGACTCAAACTCTGACCAAAGAACAGTACTCAGGAAAGTCTAAGTCAACTGTGGAGACCAAAAGAAGGACACCAGAGAAATTTGAAGACTTTAGCACATTAAACACAACAAACATTCATCACAACCCAAATTCTACTCAGATTCATATAGACTTCACAATAAATCTACTTAGTTCTTATTTTTCAATACAATAAATAAAAGTGCAGGACATGCCAAAAGTATCAGAAAATACACTCTGAAGAGACACAGTAAGTCTCAGAACTAGACTCAGATATGGCAGAGATTTTGAAATTATCAGACTGTGATTTAAAAATAACCATGATTAATGTGCTAAAGAGTTTAATGGAAAAAGAGTGGATAGCATGTAAGAACAAATGAGTAATGTAATCAGAGGGATGGAAATTCTAAGGAAAAAAAAACAAGAGGAAATGCTAGAAATCTCAAACACTGTAACCGAAGTGAAGAATGCTTTTGATGGGCTCCCCCGTAGATGGGACATGCCGATGGAAGAATCAGTGAGTTTAAAAATAGGTCAATTAAAAAAATGACTTTCCAAACTGAAATACAGAGAGAATGGGGTGGGGGGACAGAATATCTGAGAAATGTGGACCAACTTTTAAAGGTGTAACCTGGACTTCTCAAATGACCTCATAAAGCACTCAATGAACCTACTCTCTGGTCAAAAGAAAAAAAATCTGAAGAAAACTATTTTTAGATAACCATTTAAAAATCTCTGGAAATTGTTTTGAGGATATGCATCAAATGAAGAACACTTCATAAACAGCAAGTGTCTGTGTTATTTGAGACATAGCCTGTTCCTTAGCTCTCTCCTAACTTCAGTTTAACAAACACTCCACTCCAGGTGGTGTGGTCAAGTAGATAGGGGTGCCTCTTTACATTTCTTGGTCAAAGTTGACCTCCTCTTATGTGGGCAGGCAGGTCTCCTGCAAGTCTCCTCCTTTCCACCACCAAGTTGCAAAGGCTACATTTTTGGTCAATTTTAGAGTATCCTTCATCTGTCTACACTCCACTCACAAAGCAGAGGTGCTACTTCAGGCACTAGAGATGGAGATGAGGCCTGGCTCACTCTGTACTGCTTATGAGTAGGGCAGAGGTTTTGTTATAGGAAAGACAAATCAAGAAGGCCAGAGGCTATCAACTGAATACACAAAGAGCAGTTGCAGAGTGCTGAGCAGTTAGAGAAACAGCCTATAAGGAAAAGAGTTCTGAAGTTACCTCAAAAGGTCCTATCTGTGATTGAAACATTATGGGGAAGTTCAAGTTTAAGGCCGTTCTTAACAATGATGGGTTCTCCTGATCAAGAACAAGGTAAACCATAGGCATGCAAGTTCACTGGAGACATCTAAAGAAAGATAAAGTCAAGAACAGCTTTACTGGAACCAGAACCAACTTCAAGGACAAGTCTCAAAATCTACTCCAGGGTAAATTTATTTGAACCAGACCACTGAGCAATTTATGCCTAGGGAATTATTAAAAAAATCAACTGGTGTTACTGGAGATTAACAGGTAAGGCACAATACCAAATAAAGAAGACAGTGTAACATAGAGATTGGGGAAAAGGACAAAGAGAGCCCTCACTAAAACCATTATGCTGCAGAGTAACTGTGTACAGACCAAGGCTCTGCTTTTGGATGGGCAACACCAAAGGCTTCACATGGGGGGAGAAAACAGACCTCCCCCACATCATGAAACAGGTAGATAAGCACACAACAAAAACAAACCCGAAAATGGGAAGGTAAGTCAGAACCCAGAATTGCCTTATTACCTAAAATGTTCAGTTTTCAACACAAAGTAATGACACATACATAAGAACAGAAGTAGGCAGAAGAATCAGCCTCAGAGAGGAACCAGATTTATCCGAAGAAGACTTCCAAATAAACACAATAAATATAATCCAAGAACTGAAGGGAGCCATACTTAGTAAGAAGTAAAAGAGGGTACAAGCGCTATGTTTCATCAAATAGATGATGCTGTGGTCTTGGTGTTTGTCCCTTCCAAAATTCAAGTTGAAATCCAATTCCAAGAGTCTCATGTTAATGGTGTTTGAAGGTAAAACATTTGGGAAATAATTAGAATTAGATGAAGCCTTGATGTTGGGATCCTTATATTTGCATTAGTAGCTTTATAAGAAGAAGAAGAGATGCCCAAGTTAGCAAACTTACTCTCTTGCCATGTGACTCCACAGTGCAATGGTCCTTCAGGAAAGCCTTTACCAGTCAACAAGCAGATGTTATGAATCTTGAACTTCTGAAATGATGAACTAAACTAACCTTTAAAAAAATAAACTACCCCATCTGTGGTGTTTACTTATAGCAACAGAAAATAAACTTTGATGATTTGGTAAAGAGAGAGGAGTTATAAAATGAACAAGACAGAATATTGGGGTTGATGTGCAATCATCAGACTAAGAAAATTCATTAAAAGATCTCAATGGTATATTTGGACTAGCAAAGGAAATAATCAGCAGAGGTGAAGATAAATCAACAATATATGTAATCTGAAGAAAATACAGGAAAATAAATTTCAAAAAATGAAGAGTCAGAGAAATGTGGACATCTTTAAGCATACCAATAAACACATTCTGACACTAATAAAATAAGAAAGAAGCAGAAAAGATATTTGAAGAAATAATAGATGGAAACACATGAAATATGCAAGAAAAAAACAAAACTTAAATCTGTACATCCAAGTAGGAAAGATGCAGAAACCCATACACAAACAGAAAAAAATGCTGAAAGACATAGAGGAAATACTGTAAATAACGAGGGAGTCCCATGAAGATGAACAACTGACTTCTTATTAGGAACAATGGAGTTAGAGGGCAGTGAGAAGATGTACTGAAAGTGCTCAAAGAAAAAAAGACCGGTCGACTAAAAATTTTTCATCCAGCAAAACTAGTGTGCCACAAAATACACTTAGGATATGTCTGTAGATCAATAATACAGAATTGAGGGCTCAAAAGCAAGCCCTTAAATTTAAGGTCAATTGATTTTCAATAACATCACCAAGACTACTGAATGAAGAAAGAATACTGTTCTCAAAAAACTGATGCTGGTGTAAACAGATACCCAAATGAAAACAGATGACCCCTGCTTTACATTACATACAAAAAATAACTCCAAAGGGATCAAAGAACCAATGGGAGGAACTAAAACTATACAATGTTTAGGAGAAAATATAGGTGGAAATCTTGGGACCTTGGTTTAAACAATGATTTCTTAGATATGACACTGAAACAGGAAAAAAAATAAACTGACTATGCTCAAAATGAAAAAGCAGGGCTGGGATTGTGGCTCAGCAGTAGAGTGCTTGCCTAGCACAGGTAGGATGAGGGTTCAATGCTCAGCACCACATTAAAAAAAAAAAAGCATAGTATTGTGTCCATCTACACCTAAAAAATAAATATTAAAAAAAATGAAAAAAAAACATTGTACTTCAAAGGGCACAATCAAGAAAGTGAAGAATGGGAGAAAAGTTTTCCAGAATCATACCTGAAAAGGGACTTCTATCATGTTAAGAAGTGTGGCTTCCATATAAACCCTGAATGTGTTATTTCTGATCTGATTGACAGTTACGAAGCCTTCCCTGGCAGGCCTCACTTGGGAAAGTGTTTGTCCCAGTATTAGATTTGGCATATGATAGACACACAACAGCTTCTGACAGAGTGGGGCCCCTCTGGCTAGTCTGAATCAGGCTCTTAGCATATTTGCATTCCCAGACCACCAGCTTTCATTCTTAGGTCAGAGGCTCTTCCCAACACTTTGGCTAAGATCTTGTGGCCAGAAGAAGAGAGAAAAACTTTGAAGTGGCTTTTTTCCACTCTGATTCAGTACCCACTATTTTTATATCCTCATGTTTCTTTCTCCCATTCTTGGGTCCATAAAACTAAGAGATTTTTGTTTGCAGCTTCTTCACCAGTGAGAAAACCCCCACGTCTGTGCTGATTCATCGGACCCTTGACTGGTTCATCATTCCTTGAGGAAGAATGAACCATGGGGTGCTGGTACTTTCTCGAGTTTTAGCCTGTTTATCCTACCATCTCAGTCAGTAATTAAAGGCTTAACTCTTTCAATTTGGACTTGTTGCTTTAATTGGCTTCTCCAACACCTGGAAGCCAAGGTCTGCATTCCAACTCACCTGAGCACTTCACATCTAAAATAGATTTTTTAAATGTAAAACTCAATGATAAAAGGACAAATGATCCAATTAAAAGGGTACTAAATAACTAAATCGACATTTCACCAGAAAACCCACAAAAGATATTATATCGGTTAACAACACGTGGGGAATGTGGAGCAAAACCACAATGAAGCTACCACTTCACCACCGCTGAGGTGGCTATGATTGAAAAGATGGATAGCAGGTAGCACGAAGATGTGTGGAGCCATATGGTACAGCTTCCAGGGAAAACAGTGTGACAGTTCCTCCTATCATATGATCCAGCAGTTCCACCCTAGCTAGCAGCGCAAGAGAGATGAAGTGAAATAAATGAAATGAAAGTGAAATAAACATTTGCACCCATACAACTCAGGATAGTGCTGTTACTTTTGGAATTCAGGAAGTAGTGGCCCTGCTCCCTCCACCTTTGACCTAAGGCCCTGGTGTCAGTGAGGTTCCCAATGGTTTCTGAATCACCCTTGGAGTCACTTTTTCCTTTCCTTGGAGAATAACATGTGTTCATGGCTGAGCAGCTTTGGAGGCCTGTTTTCTATCTCTAGAGGTCTTCCTTCATTCCATCTCATCTCCACTTCAGTCCAAACTGGCAGTGTTTCTGCTGAGATGATTGATTGGATCCATAAAATGCCTAGTCTGTTTAGCAAGTGGTTATCCAGCCACACCCTCTGTGTTCACTCCAGAGCACACTTTCTATTTTGTGCAATATGGATAGACTGATGCTCTTCAAAAAAAAAAAAAAATCTTCAAATTCTGATTAACATTCTATTCTTCAATTTATGGCTTCCCTCTTGCATTTTACAATTAGTAGCAAGGAGAGGCCAGAGCATGACTTCAATACACATCCTCAGCTGAATATTGAAACTCATCATTTACACATGCAACTTGCTACCCAAAGAACACACTTTTGCTCAGTTCTTTGCCACTGTATAAGGATCAAACTCTAGAAAAAAATACTACACACTTTTAAGTATAACTGATGTACTAAAATAGGATAAAATGGAATGATATAAAATGCTTGATTAAAACTAGCAAAGGCAGAAAAAATAAGGGATTTAAAAAAAAGAAGTATAGCAAAGAAGAAACATAGATATTAATCCAGCTATATTAACAACTACTTTAAATATGAATGCTCTAAACACAGTGATTAAAGACAAAAGGTTGTTAGTTTGGTATTTCTTTTTAGTTAACTATCTGTTGACTACAGTAAGTTGGTTTTAAGTATAAAGGATTTAGATAAGTTGAATCGTAAATGTAATCAAAAGAAAGTTAGAGTAACTACATTAATTTCAGGCAAAACAAACTTCAAACCAAGAAAAGTTTTCATGGATAGACAGGAGTATTACCTACCAATAAAGGGATCAATTCCCCAAGAATATATAACAATTTTAAACATGTATGTACCAAACAACAGAGCCTCAAAGAACATGCAGTCTGAATGCTGAAGGAGAAAGAGAAAAGATATGACTTCCGGGCATAATTTACATGAAATCATATTAAAGAAAGTTAACTACCATTTTCATATGAGTCATCACAGAGGGTAAAAAATGACTCTCTGGCAGAATCTTGGCTTCCTTATATGGGTCAAGAGATTAATTCAAGAATGTGCCAGGGAAGAGGTGTGTGATGGTCCTCTTAGGACTTCCTTTAAAAGAACCTGACTGGCCACACCTAGACTATGTAACAATGAATGGGAAAGGAATGAGTCCTAGCTAGAGCCAACAGCCATGGCCAGGCACTAAGAATCTAGTCAGAAGCAGAGTAGCAACATGATTTTCTCCTGATGTACAGAAAAGGGAAACCAAACAGATGTCCCTCCTGTGTCACCTTGAGCCTGAAGCATCATGATCCACAACCCTGGTGACAGGACAGGCATGCTTTAATTTGTGCTTCTTTTATAATGAACTGAGTATCTCTTTGAGATTTCCTATTATTCATACTGTTACCCTGTTTTCTTTCAAAGTCCATGTCTTTCTTCTTGTTATTTACAAGTGTTTCTCATGACTTCTACATATGATTCCCTTGTCAGTTTTAGATATTGTAAACACCTTCCCTTGGTCTATATTTTCTATAATCTTCTATCTACTTAACATAAATCCTTACTTTTATGGAATAAAATATGTTGTTTTGGTTTTATTCTTTTTGTACTTGTGATTCTTATTCAAGAGGTTGCGTACAAGTTCCAGCCAGGAATATATTGTAGATTATCTCCCAATATCTCTTTTGGTTTCTTTGGTCATCAGCTTCTTTTTTTATTAGTTATTCAAAACATTACAAAGATTGCAGAATCACATCGGTTACACATCCACATTTTTACATAATGCCATAATAGTAACTGTTGTATTCTGCTACCTTTCCTATCCTCTACTATCCCCCCTCCCCTCCCCTCCCCTCCCATCTTCTCTCTCTACCCCATCTACTGTAATTCATTTCTCTCCTTATTTTTTCCCATTCCCCTCACAACCTCTTATATGTAATTTTGTATAACAATGAGGGTCTCCTTCCATTTCCATGCAATTTCCCTTTTCTCTCCCTTTCCCTCCCACCTCATGACTCTGTTTAATGTTAATCTTTTCCTCCTGCTCTTCCTCCCTGCTCTGTTCTTAGTTGCTCTCATTATATCAAAGAAGACATTTGGCATTTGTTTTTTAGGGATTGGCTAGCTTCACTTAGCATAATCTGCTCTAATGCCATTCATTTCCCTGCAAATTCCATGATTTTGTCATTTCTTAGTGCTGCGTAGTACTCCATTGTGTATAAATGCCACATTTTTTTATCCATTCATCTATTGAGGGGCATCGGGGTTGGTTCCACAGTCTAGCTATTGTGAATTGTGCTGCTATGAACATCGATGTGGCAGTATCCCTGTAGTACGCTCTTTTAAGGTCTTCAGGGAATAGTCCGAGAAGGGCAATAGCTGGGTCAAATAGTGGTTCCATTCCCAACTTTCCCAGGAATCTCCATACTGCTTTCCAAATTGGCCGCACCAATTTGCAGTCCCACCAGCAATGTACAAGAGTACCCTTTTCCCCACATCCTCGCCAGCACTTGTTGTTGTCTGACTTCATAATGGCTGCCAATCTTACTGGAGTGAGATGGTATCTTAGGGTGGTTTTGATTTGCATTTCTCTGACTGCTAGAGATGGTGAGCATTTTTTCATGTACTTGTTGATTGATTGTATGTCCTCCTCTGAGAAGTGTCTGTTCAGGTCTTTGGCCCATTTGTTGATTGGTTATTTGTTTTCTTATTGTTTAATTTTTTTGAGTTCTCTGTATACTCTGGATATTAGGGCTCTATCTGAAGTGTGAGGAGTAAAAATTTGTTCCCATGATGTAGGCTCCCTGTTTACCTCTCTTATTGTTTCTCTTGCTGAGAAAAAACTTTTTAGTTTAAGTAAGTCCCATTTGTTGATTCTTGTTATTAACTCTTGTGCTATGGGTGTCCTATTAAGGAATTTGGAGCCCGACCCCACAATATGTAGATCGGAGCCAACCTTTTCTTCTATCAGATGCATAGTCTCTGATTTGATATCAAGATCCATTTTGAGTTGACTTTTGTGCATGGCGAGAAGAGGGGATTCAGTTTCATTTTGTTGCATATGGATTTCCAGTTTTCCCAGCACCATTTGTTGAAGATGCTATCCTTCCTCCATTGCATGCTTTTAGCCCCTTTATCGAATATAAGATAGTTTTAACTTTGTGGATTGGTTTCTGTGTCCTCTATTCTATACCATTGGTCCACCTGCCTGTTTTGGTACCAGTACCATGCTGTTTTTGTTACTATTGCTTTGTTGTACAGTTTGAAATCTGGTATCGCTCTTGATCCTATACATGGTTTGAGCAAGATCTAATCAGCTCTGTTCGTCTACAGTAGTAAGAATAAGCCAGGTGTGTGGTACTCTACCTGGACAAACAGTGCTTCAGGGAGAAGAACTGGAAGGAGAAAAGCCTTAAGTGGAGCCGGACTCAGCCTCTTCCAGGAACAGGAATAATTCACTGTGGTCCAGGAGGACAGAGCAAAGGAGAGAGCAGTCAGGAGCAGGAGGAGAGGCTTGGCTTCATGAGGAGGTTGGTGACAGCAATCCACTGGGGGGTAACACATTTGGAATTATGCTTTAAAGATCTCAGTGGGCCTTCCTGTGATACACAGGATGGATTAGACACCATCTGCCTTTTTTCTTCTGTTAATTATAAATGTAAAACCTTGAACAAAATTCAAAAGCAACTATTAGAAGGCTCAAAAGTGGATTTTTAAAAAGTCAAAAAAGACCTCAGGACTTAAAGGATAATTTGGCTTTCCCTGGGGTTGATTTTTATTTTCCTTGTTTGGCCAGTCTACTTCCCTGCTTTATGGGGTTGCTAGGGTTCATCCTATCTCAAACCCATATGGTGCTGTGCATTACTGGCTCTGACTGGTGACCCTACTGTCCACCTACTGTTAAAAGTAATTAACCCAAATCATATGTGTTTTACAAGAACTGCTTTGATAAATCCACCCTTTTCCAAACAAAACATGTAAATGTGTCTCTCTCTCTCTCTCTCTCTCTCTCTCTCTCTATATATATATATATATATATATGTGTGTGTGTGTGTGTGTGTGTGTGTGTGTGTGTGAGAGAGAGAGAGAGAGAGAGATTTGGATATTTGTAATTCCTTGCACAGTCCACAGAGTGTACTCAATTGAAGCTTTTACTATTAAGACAAATGATACGTCACAGCCAAAGAAAGAGAACTCAAGTAAGTAAGCATCAGAGGTCAGAGGGAGATCATGTAGCTCAAACTCCCCACCAGTCTCTCTGCCCAGCAGGACCAGGCTGAGGCCACGGTTTGAACCACTAAGATCTGTACTAGGCATCTTGATTTCAGATGAATACTGTTAAAAATCCCAGAGGCTCTTTCAGTCAGACCAGGCTTATCAAACCTATTAGGCCAGTTGCCTACCCATTAGTAAAGAGGCTAACCTTGGGGTTGGCCAGGGATGTTTCAGATTTTAAACAGTGCAGACAGATGTCATTGTCTTATCTTGGTTAAGAGTCAAAACTATCCAGACATCCATCTATATGCAAAGGTAAATACAAAGAGGACTTACAGAACAGCTGTCAAGTAGCTCTCTCCCCACAGCCTGCCCTCTCTCTTGGTCAAGGCATGTTAGGTATAAATTGCTTCTGAATGTGCCTTCTCTTATGTCTTTCATGTCCCTTCAGAATAAAGGAGAGAACAACTGCCAACATATTAATTACTTGTATCATCAAAGAGGGGTAGGCATCCATCATTATAAAGGAACTTTTGAGTTAACCAATGATCCCAGAAGGCTCCAGCACAAACTTTTTCATAAGCATGCACAAGCCTGACAATCATTTACCTCTTTATGCCACTGAAATGTGAATTTTGTGAAAGTCATTAATGGATTGTTTCAACCAGACCACTTATCAATGCATTATGAACTAAATCCTGGCTCCTCCTCTGCCCAGTCAGCTTCCATTGGAAGAATATTTGTAGAGTTTCAGATTCAGTCTCTCAATATGTTTGATCATTAATACCAATATTATCATTGGTTTAGTAAAAATCATTGAATTAACTTTACAAATTATACAAGTAATATACCAAATAGCAATTCAATTTGAGTTATATTAATATTACAAAACAAGTCAGTTAAAATTACAATAGTACTTCCCCAGCCTTCCCAGATAAAGTAACCTTGTCCACATACCCTTACTTGCAGGGACTGGTGCATAACGGCCAATCTCCATTGTTCTAGATTCTTTGTAAACCTAGCTGTCTACTGCGTTTGACACTACAAGGTTTACCAGTGAATCTAACTTTTAGTAATGTCCATCTTTCTACCAGTGGTAAAAATTTGGTTGAGTGTAATAGGCTCTCAGTTCAACTGACTTCACTATCAGATGCATCTGTTTTAACTTGTGCGTGGGGCCTTGGCCGTCAAGGGGCTCAGATGTAGGTTATATTTTCCATTTAGGAATTTCCACATGCTAATGGGATCATATGTTTCCCATAACTCATCCATGTATGTCTTTTGCCCAATCCCAGGCCATTCGGTATCTCTGATTCCATTTAAAGGAGCACACTTTATAGGCCTTCTTTGGTCAAGTGAATATTCTTTTCCAGCTGTATTTCCCAGCATTACCACACCACCTGCTGAATGTACTGAATTACTTCTTCAAGGCTATGTTATCTGCCCAGGATTTTTGTCATATTTTTCCTTTTTTTCCTGAAATAACATCCAGGTTAATGGGACAATAAGTCTGTTTTTTAACACACACACACACACACACACACACACACACACACACACACACACCACAGTAGTAAAAACAAATTTGACTTGTCCTAAGAATCCTTGTCCTTTGCAAGTTTCACTCGGGTCTCTTTTAAAGTGTTTTGGCCAATGTTAGATTATCCACCAAATAGGCTCTTGCTGTAAAGTACTTGTTGAGAACAATTTAAGTACATACTTTGGATGCAAAATGATAGATTCCTGAGGATAATAGCAAATGATCAATAGTCATCTCCTAATTTATTTTAGTTTGAATATGCCAAAGAGTTTCCCCAAGATTCCCTTTGTAGATACTGAGACTGTCATAAGTTGGTATATAAGTCCACCAAGTCACTCCTAGCTGACATTGGTATCTGACATTGGTATATGTTTGACAAATATTCTTTATTTTGATGATTTCTGTCACAAAAACATGGATTATATGCAATGGATACTATGATAAATTGACATGCCACACATTTATTCATCATGTCTATGCATCTTCCCCAACAGGCTAGTTTAATAATTACAGTGATCTGTGACTCTTCCCTGCATATTACAACCCAAAACATGTCTCCACAGGGTGGAGCTAATGTCATTGAGACACTTCATACAGATGAACCCAGGTTGATGACTTCAGTTTTCTGGAGCCCGTCCTAAACCTTCAGATTCAAGGACTCTTATGTGCATCTAAGGAAGAATCATTTTTTGTCTAGATTTTCCTCCAGAGCACTATCCACTTATTAACTCCTGTTAGATTACCAGGCAATTCCCTCTCCTTGAAGCCATTATTGATTTTCACCCACATTCTCCTTTTACGCCTGGAGGACAACAAATTTCAGCAGAGGACTTGGCCCAGAGAGGTGGTAACAACGTGAGTCTTTCCAATGCCTTCCCCTTTGTCCACTTCAGTCAGATGGAACAGGGCTGGACAGATGCAAGCTCCTAGGACCGTCTTTTCCACTCGATAGGAAAGCATCAAGATTTCCCACTTAAATTCTCCCATCTTAGACAAGGGAGGAGAAACAACAACTCCTCATTCCCTTAGGAAGTGGTACATCCTCTAGTGACATCTAGGGATGCTGTCATTTTGAAATTGATTCATATTCTGAAACACTTAAGTGCAACCCAAGCCCTGGCATGGCAGGATCAGGCAGAGAAAAAAATTCTAGAAAAGGAAAAGGTTACAGAAGTTGCTAGATGCCCCCTTCTCTATCTTCTCCACAATATCTAAACAGTCTACTCAAAGGCAAACTGCTTTCCTTCCACACATTTTCACACACCTTTGGTCCATCCTGGGAGACATCCTTTCAGTCTATTATCATCTCTAATTTAGTAAGCAACTGCTTAAATGATTGCCCATTCCAGTTGTTAGTCCATTCTGTGTAGGTACTAAACTTCCTAGTACAGGATGCTTTTTAGCACAGGTTGAAGAGTACTGCCTACAAAATTGATTCTTTGATTATAAATATAAAAATATTGCCTATTAGATAATAGATGAGCAGGAACTCCCAAGTAGTATTTTCTTCTTTAGGCTTATATGGTATTAGAGGAGTTTTCTTTGCTCTCAGATAAGCAAGTCCGAATTCAAAATGAGTACCTAGCCCCATGAAGACCCACTGGTGTCCCCCACAAAGCAGCAAAACCTGCCAGCAATAGGTGGGCCCAGATCACTTTAAAGTGGGTTCATGGCCGTATTTAATCTCTAATGTTCCTGTTGACAAACAGAAATTTTCACTCACTGTTCAAGCCTCTGAGGGAGATAGTTGGATATCTATCTTTCCCCTTGCTGCACTGATTGAATGCCTCTGTGGCTGCTGATTGCTGTTTTGTATACCTTAAAGTATAGATGAGGACTTTTACTCTTTTGTCTAAGTCCACTCAGAAACCAGGAGAATTTTTTATGGACATCAATGTTTCCCACTTAAATTCTCCCTTAAGGTCCTTAAGATTTTTCATAACAAGATACCCAACCCAATGTTCCTTTTGTCTTTTGGTCATTGAAGGACCATTCTCCAAATCACATTGACAGCCCAATGGCTCTGAGTTCAAAATCCTAGCTGTTGCCGCTGGGTGGCAGTAGCAGACCTTTACACCAGACGCTCCAGTCAGCACAACTGCAAGTAACAAAAACTTCCCAGACCATCATCATATCATTTAGTTCCTACCATCCACAGTTACCTCCAGGATCCGTGGGCTTTGCTTGTAGGTCATACTGGCCTATGATACGAGGAGTGTGTGAACACTAATATGAATGCACATTTGATCTGTAATTAAGGCCACAATTTCTGTATGCTTTCTAGGACATCCTATATTGTTTTAAATTAACCAATTTGGATAGGCTCAGGAAATTCTAAAGGTTTCCTATCCAGCATGCCTAATTCAAACAGGAGGAGGAGGAGACCAGAAAATCCCTTTCCCAGTGATTTGGATAAGGGACCAGTCCCCATTCAGATTTCACAGTCTTTACAATGGTAGGTTTCAATAAAAGTAAGAAAATGGCCTACAACCATGCACAATTTGCATTCACAAATCTCCACTTTGAAGCATACTTACAATTCACAACACCTTGAGTCCTCTAATTTAATTGTGTTGCCCATTAACACTTCATTAGCAGGTTTAGAGTGTCTCTACCACTTGCAGATCACTTGACCCACACCAATGCAAATGGCTTCCCATTTTGGCTGGGGAAGGTTGGGAAGGGTTTCCAAGGGATTCAATTTTCCCATTCCTCAATCATAATCCTGTCTTTACACTTATTCCACTGGAGTAGGCTCTGAAGAGATTTGAGACACTTTTCTTGTGTAGTACTTACATTTTTAATCCATCACATCTAGGACAAATTGAGTGAATCCGTCTTGGTCATTTTATACTCTGAGGAGTCGATGTTGGAGTTTTCATAATCTTTTATAGCTGTTCATTAACATTTTAGTACCCACTCCATGTACTTACTCCTTTTTCATACCATTCTTAATCAACCATGAAATATAAAAAATTGTGCCTGGTTCAATTGCCACAGGTTTATTTCACCCCTTGTATGCTTATTGTCTCATTTCTTTTGAAAACTCGAATCCCTTTCCTATCATTAAACCCCACTTGGAGGAGCTGTGCAAGGAGATGGCTTCTCTTACAACAGGTTGTCCTTCCGAGTAGGAAGGTGACCCAGGAGCCCACAGACTTGGAAATCCCTCCCTTACAAGTAACAAGGGCAGTCATCACCTGACATATTGGGTGCCCATCATGCTCAAACCCATGTGACAGTACCAGCTACTCAGCATTTCAGGAGCCCTAGAACTCTCCCACTTAAATCTCAGAGAGTGGAGTCATACCCTCTTTCAGTTCATGAACCATGTAGTTTTGATTTTTATACAACTCATCAGGAGTGGAAGTTCACTCTCCAACCACAATTCTGGGAAAGCCGCAAACCAGTTTAGGATTCTGAATAAGACCAACATGAAGTCACCCTTAACCCCCCAAAACTCAATTGCCATTTCAAGAGCAGTTGCAAATGGAGCTGCAAAATGGATTCAAAAAGTAGTAAAGGGCCAGATTCAAGCCCAGGAAAACACCTGCCCAGTTCCCTGTGGTCACTCCCTCCTCCTCTTGGGGAGGACACAGGCCCCAACATATTGGCTCTAGGAGCTTCACTCTGCTTCTCTGTGATCTTCACTCAGCCTAGAATAGAAGGGAACAGCCAAGGCACCTGCTCCGAGCTGTCTTCTCTTCAGTTTAGACTTCTTTTGTTGCCTATTCAGTTACCTTCTCTGATTTTCTGCCCATCAGCCAAGGGAATGATTTTGTGACCTCAGCCTAGCGGTGGATGGTCAGAAGCCAGTTGAAAACAGCACTTCCTTCCCCCACCCCCTTCCTTTCTCCTCAACAGTACCTTAGCTGCCATTATCTAAATTACACAGGGAACAGGGTCTTATCAAATCTCCTGTCAGGGCCACTAACTATGGTACTCCTCAGTGGGGGTATTTTGTTGTTATTTTTGGTCTTTTTTCCTGCAGTACTGGGGATTGAACCTAGAGCTTCATGTATGCGGGGCAAGTGCTCTACCAACAAACGACATCCCCAGCAAAGGTTAGGGTATTTTGAAAAGTATTTGCTAGGCCCAATAGATTTTCCTCCTGTGAGGTTTTATTAAAAGGCAAAGGATATAGGATAAGAAGAGAAAGAAAATCCTCACAGGCATTGTATATTGGAGAGACATCCCCCCAGCAAAAACCCCAGCACAAACTCCCAGGGCCTTATCTCTGTACCAGGGACTGACTGAGTCTCTGGATTAAACTAGAAGATCTGGTCAGGGAAACTCAGGGAGAAATTCCCCCAAAAGCTCTCTGTGGCTCTTTAGATAATCAACGCAGGTTATGGAACTGGTTAGGCCAGTTGCAAACCATCAGCAAGAAACTGACCCTGGAGTCACCAGAGAGGTTCTGGATCCTAAGCAGCACATCATAAATACCACTGCCATTATCTTTGCCAAAACTAAAACCAGATATCCAGGAGCTCCACGGATAAAGATCAAGCATTTCCAGTCCAGCTATAAATCATCTTTCTCTCTACATACCATCTAACAAGAAAACTGCAAGCATTTATTGCCCTTATCATTATTTAATTACTATACCGTTATCAAAAAAATCAAATTTTTAAAAAAATTTTAAATTTTTAAGCCATGTGTGTATGTTTTATTTTTCCAGTTCTATCATTTTTGATAAGGGAGTCTGTTTTTTAATTGCTGAATTGATGTTTATTGTATAAAAGAATAGAAATGTTATCATTGTTAATGAAGAGTAATGACACCAGAATAAATTAGAAGCAGGTCACTACTAATCCACAGTACTAAAAGGGATTTTGTAATCATAGGAGAGATGCCACCTGCCAGTTTCTATCTGGAGAGATCTAGTATGTCAAAATTCCTACTTAGGCTTCCTATCTATTAAATTTAAAATATTAAAATAAATAAATACATACATCCAAATCTTTAGTCTATGTAATAATCTAGGTCCTATAGAGTTTGACAAAATTAGAATGACAAATAATAAGACAGCAAGAAATGAATTTTTTGTAGTGAGAAATTTGATTTTCTACATAGAAAACCCAAGAGAATCATGTATGAAGAGTTTCTGTGATACAATATTTTATTCTTTTGTTTCGTTTTTTTAAAACGGGGGTTGATTACATAGTTATCCACTGTACTGGGCACTTATTCTTTATTCACTTTTTGAATGTGAACTATTAGAAATAAAATATTTCAAAAAATCAATAAACTGCAATCAATAATGTTCCTCTAGAGAGCAATAACAAATCGGAAGCCATAATTAGAGAAGATAAAGTGAATCTTCACTTATAAGAAACTGTCCCAGGGATTGGGAAGGGGACATTGGAGAGATCTGGAATGGATCTTCCTACATAGCAAGACAGTCGGTTGGAGACTTGTATGCCCTCTAGGTTTAGTTGAAGCAAAGCACATATTGATCTGAAAGCTGGAAGACAAGTCTTCAAAAATGTTGTTTGAACTGAGAATAATCAGAAATTATCTGAAACAGTCCCCACTAAAACTTTGCAGTTCCCAATACTGAGGCGAGACTTCCTCTCTAAAATATTGCTAACTCCTCTAAGAAAGTCACTTTTCCTCATATTATCTTGTGTCGTTGTCTAAATGGCCTAGGTTGATCAAGAATGCCATTTTTATCTACACAAATATGATCAAGAAACAGATGTGTAAGGACTTACCCTCTCTCGCCAGCCTCTGAGCAGCCTCCCTGAGAGACGCGTGTGACAGAGCCATCTTGTCCTTCGTGTTCTGTTTGTAGTCTTTTTGATCAAATATCCAGCCTGGCTTAACTGCCTAAGTTGGAGTTTAGTTAAAAAATGACCTACTTCAATTTCAATAAATGTGGTAGTGGAAATTAAAAGTCATATAAAAACTCTTTTTGTGAGAAGGAAATAGAGATTATCTAAACTGGGGTTTCCTATGGATGCTGACATTTGCTCTCCATTGTGAATTATAAAGCTTTTGAATGGGCAGCATGATCCATTCTTGCTCCCTGCCCCCCCCCCATGTCTACTACTCTTTCAGGATAGAGATGTTGTTGAATTCATCTTTGGAAATCTTACCAGACCTCGTCAAGTACTTTGATCACTCCAGGTATCAAATAAATGTGCGTTAACAGTTTTTAGTGCTAACATTCAATTACACATTCATGCAAAATGAACACCTACAATATAAAATAAATATGGTGGGACGTATGGGGATTCTGTCTTTCTCTCTGCATGTTCCAAGAGGTGGACGAATCAATGTACATACTATGCTCTGTTGCTATCATTTTGGGTAGTAGGAGCAAGCTTTGACTTCCTCTGGACCTTAGGCTTCCCTAGCCATTGTCATGACATGGAAAATAAATAGTGCTATTACCCAGCTGAACAGAGGCACGAGGACAGTTCAGATTGGACTTTAATGAGAACACTTCTCATAATAGTGACCTCATTACATTTGCATAGCATTTGAAGTTCCCAGTGTTTCTTCACACTTCACCCCTGCAGCATGCCTTCAAGACAGGTGGCCACAGGAAGTATCATCCTCATTTCACAGAGAAGGAAGCCGTTTCTGGTAATGCTACATTGTTTGCAAGTCACCTGGCAGGAACAGCAAATTCAGGACCTTGCAGTTCTATGGGTGTACTTTCTACTGTACAACACAGACACAGACTTAGGGCAGCATAAGAAGGAAGAGGCATCAAGAAGTAAGTATTGTGCTTCCAACTGCAAAGCAGCTAATTTGTTTTAAATAATAAACTATAAATCAGAATATTAAATTATAGCTTAAAGGAAAAAAATCAAAATGGATATGAAAGCAACATACATTTTGTAAATGACATTACTTAGATTTTTTTCTCAGGTGGTTTATTTACAGCAAACCTAATCAAAGAGATGTTTAGATTTGTTATTTTAGCATCCTCTGCTAATTAAAAATGAAATAAGACTAAAATTCTGTATTCGGTGTTTTGTTAAAACTGTTAAGCGTTAGGCATTATGCTGTGTTCTATAATTTCATTTAGCCTCATAGTTACCTTAAATAGGGGTAAATATTATTGTCTTTGTGTTACAGATAAGAAATCTGCAGCTCAAAGGGGCTTGAGACTTATCTATAGACACATGAATAGCAAATCTCAGAGCTAAAATTTGAACCTAGGTTTGCCTAAACTACAAAATCTGGGCAACCAGCCATTCTAAATTGGGCCTCCCATATGTAAGGAGAAATGAAACAATTTTAGGACAGGTGATTTTTCATTCACAGAAGCAGAATCACTAGGATAGATGTGCATTTTGTAAAGGGACTTTATCTTATGTGACCGGGGCCTAGTCTCTGTCAGGTTTTTGTTTTTGCATCTGATGCTGGGCAGTTGGGAAGGCAAGGTGGATGTGGGGAGGGTGAGAGGAAGATGGAATGGGAGCCCAGACACAGAAGCTGAAGGACAGCGTGAAACCCACATCAATTTTTGTTGCCTCTGGTCTTGTTGATGAGGATATCTTACAGAAGCCAGGCTCTTGTCACAGAACTAAACACTCCTACCTGGTCCAGGGTGTGGGGAAGCCGAGAGAGCATCTGTGACGAGGTCAGCTACTGCAGGCCCTCCGCTGCCTCCTGCCAGCCAGGTGAAGCAGCAGAACAGTGACAACTTGTGTGACCTACACAGTGGCTGCTGCCTCACTGCTCCCTCCTCACCTCCCACAGGAGCCTCTCTTCTGGCCATTGCCAACTAGGAACATACAGGAAAGGAAATTCTGGGAAAGAATACCACAAAGCCACCACTATTAACTACTTTTCAGATGTGAAAAGTAAATATTGGACAGGTTGTGGGATCTGTCTAGGAACTCTTAAAGAGTTGAGAGTAAAATAATCCTATTAACTCCCCCATGCATTTATCTCCCTACAAACAGGGCGACATTTAGGTTTCATTTTACTTGCCAAATGGAGGTAGATTGGTACTGTCTGCTTGAAATACTGGGTTGTGAAGGATTCTGGGGCCAAGATTCCCTTTGTTGATTAGTCATGTCTTCCAAGGCAGAGAAGGGGGACACTGTGTTATGTACACCACAAACATGCCACCTCACTTTGAACTGTTCTGCTTCTCTTTAAGCAAAATAATATTTTAAAGGGATATGATAAATAAATCAATTTTAGAGCCATACTAAAAAGACAAAGTTAAGAGCAAGGAACTCTAAATTTATAGAATAGACATCAAGAAGATAACCACATGTTCTTCCTAACATCCCTGATTGGAAACAGAATATAGAACTAAGCCTTTATAATATTCCCTGGAAATTTAGGATCAAATGCACTTTTCTAATATTCACTTCCTCTTTAGAAACCTGATTAAACGTGCAAATCAGTTTGCACTTATAAACCTTCTATTGACAGGCATGGTAACACACACCTGTAATCCCAGCTTACTCAGGAGGCTGAGGCAGGAACACTGCAAGTTTAAGATCCTGCCTCAAAAAATAAAAAGAGCTGAGGATGTGGCCCAGTAATAAAGCACTCCTAGGTCAATTTCCTGTAAAAAAAAAAAAAAAAAAAAAGGTTTTTCTTAACATGGAAATTATAAACAAAAAACAATATATATTTTGCAATCAACTATTCGTATAAGTGAATTCATTGTATTTTAATTGGTGCTGATCTAAAAATTGGGTTTTCCATTGCAGCAGCATAGAGTAGCAAGGAAAGGAAATGTTCTCCCGCTGAGACCCTGGTGTGTTCTGACAAGCTTGCATGAGCCTCCTGATTGGCAGTCAGCATTTATCTTTTCATGCATGTCCTCTGTCTCGCTCCTTTCAGTAACACTGTGAAGCAGCTATGACTCTTGATTTCACTGATAAAGAAATTGAGATTCACAAGTGTAGAATTGCTGATAGCCACACATCTGGTAAGTGACAATGTAATAATTCCAACTCAGGCTTATTGGCTGAAAGGCAGGCTGATTCCTTCCTGATAGTTGTTTCACATACTCATGTTCACCCTCGCCAGGAGGAAATACTCTCATTCTGGGGCAGACTCGGGAAGCTGGCACAGGAATTCTATTTTCCATTTCAGATCTCCATTCACTGTTTCTGACTGCTTGGCCATTCACCCCCATGCACGCCTACTTGAAGGAGGTAATGTTGCTCCTTCCTTGATGGGGAGGGTTGTGTCTCTCTATATTTCTTTCCACTCTCCTAACTCTTTCTCTTTCACCTTTCATCTCCCCCCACCCACAGAAAGGTATTAGGATGGTGGTGGAATTTTATAATTTTCTGACAAAATTCTGCTCTCAATTACGTGCTTTATTTTTGTATTGGCCTTAGCTCTTCCAGAATAGATATCCATTAAAGCAGAAGGTGAAAATAGGAAAATAGGACCTTTCTTCTGTAAATACACTGGGATAAGAGAAAGGAAAGAGAAGAGCAGGGATTTCTAGTTAGTGCTGGGCATTCTGAATCACATTTAATCTTTGCCACCATGCTTTGATATTGGTCTCATCTTTCTGGTTTGATAAATGAAGAAGCTGAAGTTCAGAACACTGAGGGTACCCTTATTCTCACAAAAGAGTTTCCTATTGTGAAGTACAAAATTTTTTCTTGTTCTATCTTATGGGGTCACAAAAAGAAGTATAATTTTTGTGCAATAAGTAAATATTTAGCAATCAGTAAATGAATCTAACTAAAAAATAAAACATGCATTATATATATAAAATATATTTTATAATGTATTATATAAATATATTCAAGCAATGAACGTGGATCAGGGATTTACATAGACTTTCAGAACAAGACCAATTTACCCTTCAGTGGCAATGCCCGTATTAAAATATGAACTGAAAATTAGCTTGGTGTTTCACAACAGCAAAAAAAAAAAAAAAAATGTTATGTACTTTTTCCTGAAATCCTCTATCTGGAAAGAATGGGCCTTAAAGTAGGTAAAGTAAATTTACAAAAGCCATGCAATAAACAAGCAGTGGAGCTTGGGTTTGAGCAGCCAGTCACCTGGACACTCCAAAAAGGCTGGGACTAGATTCGATAGTCTACCAATAAAACAAAACAAACCAAACAAACAAACAAACAAACAAACAAACAAAAACCTCTAGTTCACTTAGAATTGGGATAGGAATGGAGAGGAGGAAGTAAGAGGAAAGCCATAGAGCCTTCACTGAAAACTCAGTGGTCTTCCCCAGTGTATACAGCCTGTGTGGTCTGTAGCTAACATAAAAAGCAATTAATAACAGCAGCAACAACAACAAAAACATCAGAAAGTGTTTTGAAAAAGTATTTTGAGAATTTACTGTTCAATTATTTTTAAATAAACTTCATTTCTAAGAGCAATTTTAGATTCACAGCAAAACTGAGCAGAAAGTAGGAAGAGAGGAAGAGTCTTCATGTAGCCCCTGAATACGTTCTTACAGTCTTGACCAGGAACAACTCCCTGGTCACAGTGGCACCTTTGTCACCATTGTCAAACCTACACTGGAACCTCAATCACCCCAAAGTGCAGAGTTTACCCTCTCTGAGTGGTGTACCTTCTCTGGATCCTGATAAGTGCATGAGGACATGGGTCTACCATGGTGGCATCACACAGAAGAAAGAGTCTCTTTGCCCTGCAGATCTTCTGTGCTCTGCCTGTTCAGCTCTTCCTCCTCACTGCCCACTGGCAACCACTGATATCTCTATTATCGTCATCGCTTTGCCTCTTCTAGAATGTCACATCATTGGAATTATACATTACATAGCCTTTTCAGTTTGGCTTCTTCCACCTGGCAGTACACCTTCAGCTTCCCCTATGTCGTTTCATAGATGGTAGCCCTTTTCAACTTAGTACTGAATAATATTCCATTTGGGAGAAGCCCCACAGTTTGTTTATCCATTTACCAACCTGAAGGACATTCTGCTTGCATCCACATTTTGCAATTATAAATAAAGCCACTATAAATATGTGTATGCAGTTTATATATGGACATAATGTTTCCATTCCTTTGGGTAAATACTAAGGAGGGAGATTACTGGATCATATGATAACAGTATGTTCACTTTTCTAAGAAATTGCCAAAATGTCATTTAAAGTGACCAATCATTTCACATTCCAACTACCAATGAATGAGAGTTCCTTTGATGCCATCTGCTTATTGGCAGTTGGAGTATCTGGGACTTGGGCCATTCTGATAGGTGTGTAGGGGTTTCACATTGTTTATTTTGATTTAATTCCTTAATTTAATATAATGTTGCACATCTTTTCATATGTACTTTTGCCATTTGTATAAATTCTTTAATAAGGTTTCTGTTCAGGTCTTTTGCCCAGTTTAAAATAAGTTTTTTTAAAATTCTTGTTGTTTAATTATTTTTTTTAATTCTTATTGTTTAATTTTAAGAGTTCCATGTATATTTTGGATAGAGTTCCTTTATTATATGTGTCTTTTCCAAATATTTTCTTCTAGTCCATAACTTTTATTTTCAAACTTCTGCAAGGCATAAAGGTTTTTAATTTCAATGAAATCCAAATTATCACTTATAGTTTTCCACAGATTGTACCTTTGGTGTTATATCTTAAAAGTCACTGAGTACCTGATGGAATCTATATTTTCCCTAACCCTATCTCCTAGGACTTTTATAGCTGTGCTTTTTACATTTACATCTATGATTCATTGTAGTTAATTTCTGTGACAGGTGTGAGTTCTCTGTCTAGATACACTTGTTTGCATGAGTATGTCTAGTTGTTTTAGCACCATTAACCGAAAAGACTGTCTTATCTCTATTGTATTGCTTTTGCTTCTCTGTCAAAGATGACCTGATAATCTCTATCTTAGTCTCTTTCTGAGTCGTCTGTTCCATTGGACTGGTTTGTTATTTCACCACTACACTGTCTTGACCACTGTCACTTTATACTAAGACTCACAGTTGTATAGTATGAGTTGCCAACTTTGTTCTCCTCTCTTAATATTGAGCTGGTCATTCTCAGTCTTTTGCCTCTTCATATAAACTTTAGAATCAGTTTGCTAATGTCCACAAAATAACTTGCTAAGATTTTGATTTAGATTTCCCTTAATCTACAGATCAAGTTGGGAAGAATGAACATCTTTTACAATATTGAATCTTCCTAGCCAATAACATGATAGGCTCTTTACTTAGCTCTTTGATTTCTTTCATTATACTTTTGTAGTTTTCTTCATATATGGTTTTAATCTATATTTTTTAGTTTTATACCTAAGTATTTATTTTTTATATAGTAATTTAAAGGATAATATGCTTTTAAAATATCTTTATTTTATTTATTTATTTTTTTATGTGGTGCTGAGGACCGAACCCAGGGCCTCATGCATGTGTACCACTGAGCTACCACCCCAGCCTGGATAATGTGTTTTTAATGTAAAGTTCTAGTTGTTCGTTGTTGGCATATAGGAAAGTAACTGATCTTTATATGTTAACCTTGTAACCTGCAATATGGATTCAATCACTTATTAAGTTCAGGAGATGACTTTTCATTGTTTTGGGGTGGTAGCTGTGGTTCTTTGGACTTTTATATAGAATCAAATAATCAGGAAGCAAAGAATTTTATTTCTTCTTCTCTGATTTCCATACCTTTTATTCTTGGCTTATTGTATTGATGAGGACCTTCCAGTTCAATGATGAAAAGCAATTACAAGGTGAAAAGAGACATCCTTGCCTGGCTGTTAATGTTACTGGGAAGCTGCACATTCCTCACAAGTGTGATGTTAGATGTAGGGTTTTTTGTATATGGTCTTTATCAAGTTGTAGAAGTTCCCCACTATTTTTAGTTTGGTGAGAGTCATTATTATAAATGGGTGTTGGATCTTGTCAAATACTTCTATATGCCTTTGATATAATTGTGATTTTTTTATTCTTTCACTCATTAATATGATGATTTACATTTATTGATCCAGGTCTGCATACCTCAGATAAATTCCGCTTCATCATGGCGCATGATTTTTTTTTTAACACATTGCTGGATTTGATTCACTGATACTTTGTGTTGATTTTTATACTATTCCCATGAACGAGAATAGTCTGCTGTTTTCTTTTCTTGCATTTTGGTATTAAGATAACCCTGGGCCTAACAGAATAATTTAGGAAGTGTTCTTTCTATCTTCTCAAAGAGATTGTGGAGTATCGAGATGATTTTACATTAACTGTTTTGGTAGAATTAACCAGTTAAAACCACCTGGGTCTAGTACTTTCTGTTTTGGAAGGTTACTCATCATTGGTTCAATGTCTTTGACAGATATAGGGCTATTGACATTTTTTATTTCTTCCTGTGTGAGTTTTAGAATATTATCTCTCAAAGAATTGGTCTATTTCATATGATTATCAAATTTGTGGGT
The DNA here is from genome assembly GCF_964194105.1 of Spermophilus citellus. Classification (NCBI taxonomy): domain Eukaryota; kingdom Metazoa; phylum Chordata; class Mammalia; order Rodentia; family Sciuridae; genus Spermophilus; species Spermophilus citellus. The sequence goes on along the minus strand of NC_138196.1, from coordinate 75,842,863 downwards.
ATAGAGTTGATTATTCTTTGATGTCTATGAGATCTATAAAGATGTCCTCTTTTACACTTCTGATATCATTAATAATGCACCATCTCTTTTTTATTTGTTGTTTAGAGGTGTATGATCTAATTTATTTCTGGAGAGACAGACTTTGGTTTTATTGATTTTTTTCTGCTATTATCCTATTTTAATTGCATAGATTTCTCTTCTAATTTTTATTATTTTTTCTTCTCCTTCCTTTGAATTTAATTGCTCCTCTTATTTTTTTTCATCTCCTAAAATGGAAGCTTACATTATTGATTTTAGACCTTCTTTTCTGTATATTTCATTCTACAAATTTGCCCTTAGGAACTGTTTTGGCTACATCACACAAATCTTGATGTTTTTAATTTTCATTTTGTTCAAAATATTTTTAAAATTTTCTTGAGATTTATTAACTGGAATGTGTTATTTAGAAGTGTATTTAACCTCTAAGTATTTTGAGATTTTTCCCAGTTATCTCTCTATTACTTTATAAAGTATATTTTGGGGCCCAGAATGTGGTCTGTCTTGCTGAATGTTCCATGTGACCTTGAGAAGAATGTAAATTCTACTGTTGTTGAATGCAGTGGATTATTCATGTCAATTATAGACCCGTGATTGATAGTATTGTTAAATTTCACTGTGTCTTACTGATTTTCTGCTTGCTGAATCTTATCTATTTCTTATAGAAAAATGATGACATCTCCAAATATAAAAGTGGATTCATCCATTTTTCCTTTCAGTTTTATTAGTTTTGGGCTCATCGTTTTGACATTCTGTTGTTAGACACGTTAGGGGCTGATATGTCTTCTAGAGAACTGACAGCTTTGTTCTTTGGTAGTGACCCTCTTTATCCTTGATATCCTTCCTTGCTCCAAATCTGGTTCTAAAAATGTCATGTTTATTTTAATTTTCTTTTGATTAGCACAGTACAACTTTATTATTTTACTTTTCATCTATATTTGTCCTTTGAAAAGTGGATTTCTTGTAGACGATATATAATTGGGTCTTCTTTTTTTCATTCAATTTCTTCTTTTAATTGGTACATTTAGACCATTGACACTCAATGTAATTATCAATAAAGTAGGATTCATGTTTATCATATTTGTTAATGTTTTCAATTTGTTGCCGTTTTTTATTTTTGTCTTTGACTTTTTTTTCTACCATTTATGACTTTGAACATTTTATAGGATTTCACTTTGTTTTATTTCTTAGCATATCAATTATATGCCTTTTTAAAAACATCATTACTAGTTGCCTTAGAAATTGCAATACACATTTAGCTAATTTAAATCCACTTTCAAATATACCCTAATGCTTTATGTACTTTACAAGTACTTGCACATAACAAAATTTCTAACTCTTCTCTCCCATCCCTTAAGTCTTGCTGCTATTCATTCCACCTATACACAAGCATGCATAAACACACACAGAGACACAGAGAAGAACATATAATCAAATACATTATTGCTATTATTATTTTGAATAACTGTTTTCTGGTATATTAAAGAAAGCTTTGCCATATTCTTCATTTATTTATTTTCTGATACCCTTCCTTTCTTTATATAGATCCAGGTTTCCTACCTATACCATCTTCCTTCTTTTTGAAGAACTATATTTAACATTTTTTGAAAGGTAATTCTTCTGGCAATGAACTTTTATTATTTGAGAAGATACTTCTTCAGTTTTGAGGGATAATGTTGCAGAACACAGAATTCTAAGCTGTTGAGGGGTTTGGGGGTCTTAATGTTTTAAGTATGTCATTCTCTTCTTACTTGGCATGGTTTTTGAAAAGTTAGATGTAATTATTATTTTTTCTCCTTTATAAGTATTTTTTATTCATCTGGCTTCATTCAAACTTTTTTCTATATCATTGAATTTCTACAATTTGAATGTGATGTATTTAGGTGAGGAGTTTTTTGGGGTTTTGTCTGTTTTGTTTTATATTTATCTTGGTAGATGTTCTCTGAACTTTCTGAATCTGTGGCTCGTTGTCTGACATTAATTTGAGGATATTCAGAGTCATTGTTTCAAATGTTACTTTGTGGGAAATACTAGGGATGGGATCAGGGACATTTTACCTCTGAGTTGCATTCCCAGCCGTTTTTATTTTATTTTCATTTTGAGACAGGGTCTCACTAAGTTTTTGAGGGCCTCCTGAAGTTGCCCAGGCTGGCTTTGAACTTGTGATCCTTCTGCCTCAGCCTCCCGTGTTGCCGGGGTTACAGGTGTGTGCCTCTCTGCCTGACTCAAATATTACTTTCTGTTCTTTCTCTATTTTTCTTCTGGTAGTATTCACCATGTGTATATCACACCTTTTGTAGTTATCCCCAGTTCTTGGATATTCTGTGCCACTTTGTCCTGGTTTCCTGCCCCGCCCCCTTTACTTTTCAAATATGGAGATTTCCATGGCCATCTCCTCAAGCCAGGAGGTTCTCTTCTCAGCCAAGCCTAATCCATTAATGAGCATTCTTCATTTCCATTGTTGAATTTTACTTCTTTTTGACTCTCTCAGGATATCTACTTCTCACTTTGCCCTCTCTCCTTTCACTCTGGCTGCCTGTTTCCTCAATGCTTTCACATATTAATCAGCCCTGCCTTAAGCTCCTGATCCCCATACTCCTGCCACGCTGGTTCTGATGCTTGTGTGGTTTAAACTGCGTTTCTGAGTTTTAGCGTGTCCTGTGATTTTTGGCCAACAGGTGAGCCTAATGTTGTAGGTAAAGGAAATGTGGTAAGCAGGCTTCTAGGAAGGGGTGCAGTGTGGGGTGAGGGGTGTTCTATAAATTGATGATTAGGTTTTTGTGAGCCAGGGCACTGGACTATGCGCTTCACGGTACTTTTCAATATGGTTTTTCCACCCTGTTGGGTGGTCCAGGGAGAGAAGAGAGGGCTGGAGTGGGGCATTTCCCTTCCTGTAGGTCAGTTAGACTCTGAGGAAGACGTTGTGCCCTTCACTTCTCCTAAGGGCAGGCTTTGTGAAGCACAGCTCTGGAGCATTTCAGAAGGATCCCTTTTCCATCCCCTGTTGGAAACCCTAGGGAATTCTCCCCACAGTGCGCCACGAGAAGCTGGTAGAGGTCCTGCAGCGAAGCTCACGCAAGTCTGGGTGCCTTTCTGTGTCCTGGTTCCCAGGAATCTTTAACTCCTAGGCTTGTCCACACTGTGACTTTGGCACTTGGTCAATTACCTACCCTACCTACTTTGTCAATTTTCCTACCCTGGCATTGTTTGCAAGGTGCTGTGTGCTGTGGGTTTCTGCATCAGTAAGCTGTAATTCCCTGTGTCTGTCTGTCTGCTTGTCTACAATTCCAGAGGCTGCAGGTTGCCCTGTCCTGAGTTGTCTCGTAGGTCTATGAGGAGTTGTTGAGTTTTCATCTTATTTTGCCTTTTACTTGCTGTTAGGATATACTGGTATCATCTGAGCTCCCTTAAGTGCTGGTCAGGAAATGAGAAGTACCTCAAGGGTATTTTAAACCTTCTTTTTCCTTTCAAGCAGTTTTAAAAAAATCTAGAAAAAGATATTTAAACTAGAAAAAGGCAAAAGAATGATGATGTAGTATTGATTAACCTGGCCTGGATTAAGAACAGTAAGAGCAATAGCTTTATGGACAGAAGTAAAAGGTCAGGTGGGAGAGGCACTGTCCTCTCCTACCTGTGATCTTAGATCCCTGCTTTAGTTGACAGACTGACAGTTGCCTTTTGGCTTTTTTCTTTAAACTCCATTTGTTTAGTTCGATCTTGCACTTGAACATATGCTGTCATTGATAGGAAGTACTTTGCTCACAAGGCCCTGAAAGCCATACCTAAGTAATGGCTGATTAAATATAAAATTATTACAATATGATTAAATATGAAATTTACTGCAATATACTAACTGAATTATAATTCTACTGAAATATACAAACTACAACAAAGTAATATATTTGTTCAAAACCCCAAAAACGCTTAGGTGCAGTTTGACCATTTTCTAATTACCCTGTAAATGTCGTAACCTCCCCCCACCTCACCCCCACCTCCGAGTTTTACGTCAAGGTGTCACTCATTTGCTCTCTTCTACCAGCACAGTTGGTTTGCTGTCAAAACACGACTCTGCCTCTGTGGCATCCCCACAGAGTTAACTTCCTCTGTAAAATGGGAAAAATATCTGCTGTAGCTTTTTTTTTTTTTTAATGGTAGTTATTTATACACTTTGTTTTGTTGACCTAGCGGTGGTTAAAAACAGGTTTCTGGGACTCAGTACATTTTAAAAGGCCTTGTAACTGAAATCTGTAAAACGTCAGTTATTCAAATAGATGTCTCCCTCCAGTTGTTCCAATATGTCAAGCACATTCACACCTCAGGACTTTGGGCATTATTCAGTTCTTGCCACTTAGAACATTTTTCCTTCCGACATTCACAAAATTTATGTCCTCACTTTATTTAGGACTCAACCAACTGTCAAAAGATCCTTTGAGAAACCTTCTCTAACAAAAATACCTAATATAGAAGTTGAAATCACTTTTTATTTCTTTATATTGCACTATTTGTTGTCATAGAAACTGATTATGTGATGTGTTATGGTTTGCCTATGAGGTATCTCCCCCAAAAGCTCTTGTTAGGCAATGTATCAATGTTCAAAGAAGAAATGATCAGATCATGACAGTTGTAACATAATCAGTGGATTAATCCATTTGATTAATGGATTTCTGGGTGATACCTGTAGGCGGATGGGCATGGATGGAGGAAGTGGTCACTGGGGACATGCCATTGGAAGTGATATTTTATCCCTCAAGCCTTGCTCTTCCTCTCTGCTTTTCAGCTGCCATGAACCAAGCAGCTTTCCTCCACCACACCCTTCCACCATGATGTCCTGCCTCACCTCAGGCCCACAGTGATGGAGTTGGCCAACCATAGATCGAGACCTCTGAAACCATGAACCCAAATTAAACTTCTCCTATTCATAGTTGTTCTTGTCAGGTGTTTTGGTCATGGCCACAAAAAGATGACTAACACATTATGGAAAACATTAATTGTTTATTTGTATACTGTCTGTCCTACTGGAATGGGGGTCTTGGTGTCTTTTCTGCAGGACTCTATGTCCTTTGCTTAGTAGAATATGCTTGACACAGGGAAGATGCTCAGTAAAGCTTTGCAGAATGACCAGATGCTTCTTCTAACATCTTCTCTTCCAATGTGTAGACTGAAATTATGTCACATAATTTTTCTATTTTTATGAATTCAATGTAAAAGAAAGTTGTACATGTTTTCTCATTCTTAGTTCTGTATCTGGTCTTTGGGGTGCATTGGAGTCAAACTTTGGCCATGCAATCCTGCCAAACTCTGGACATAACTTAGGACTTTCTCTTTGGAAGGTTGAAATTCTATTCAAGAATTATTACCTCTGAATTTGTACAAGATCATGGTGCATTAGTACCATTATATTTAATCAGAGAAACAACTTTAATAATATGAATGGGCATGCCATTCAAGTTTTTAGTTAGTAACAAAATATTCATAATCAAATGAAGGTCACATTCTAGAAATAACTTAGAGTGAAACATTTATTATGCTTTATGTTTAAAAATTCAGTCATCTGGAAGAAATGTAAATATGTGTACATATTAAAGTAGGAGGAAAATTCTTTTGTAATAACTGTGAAAGCTGTTAATTATATTATAAAAACAACTATTAAAACCCTCAAGTAGTTGAATAAATAGAGTAATGTATTTATAGTCAATTTGAAAATACTAGGTAGATTATCTAGAAGTATCTAACTTCATGGAAAACACTATGGTGTTAACAGAGGGCAAAAATATTTAGTTAAAAATCTAAATAATAGTAATTGGTTGAAAAATGGAGACAAATTATTATCCTAATTCTAATAATTTAAAGAACTAGCACACCTAATATTATGTAAAATAATAATTATATTTTTAGTTATTTAATTCCACTTAGGCTCTCAAGATTCTTTTAAAATATCCTATTTATTGAATGTCTCCTCTATGAGGATGGATTACAATCTAAAATCTCATGAGAAGGAAGTTTTTCAAACATATATAAAAATCAATGTAAATTACTTTCATGCAGAGCAATATACAATATAAATAGCATGAGGAAGAGACAACTTTGAAGAAAAGGAGTACCCCAAATACCACTATTTCCTTTAGTCAATTTTCAAGAAAATAAATATTACAGAAGTGTTTTAATAAGATTTTCCATGTCTGCTTCTCGGAAAGGAAAAATTAACAAAAAGTTATCAACAAGACTGTTGGAGCTACTCAAGCATTTTCAAACTTTTGACAGCTCACTGGAATAGTGGAGATTTCCACAATGTCTCTGTTTTGCTTGCTGCTGAGTGATTGATGGATTCCACAAAACCAACAGTAGAGGGAATTCATAGAAGAAATATTTATAGGATGAAAATAAGTATTAAACCACTGTCACTGTCATGCAGTTGACATTGACAGGGACACAAATGTGGTTTAAGCTTTAATTAATTAAGTCACAAGCATACATCAGGAGTTGAATATTCAGAAGTAAATTATAGCACAGTATAACAGAGAAGAAATCTATTTCCTTAGAATATGTCAGGGGCATTTACTTTTTTATTTTTTTCACCCAAAGATAAACTGTATGACATAGGAGATTTGGGGACTTCCTCATCATGTATGTATGTAGATATTTGATGGAGATGAGATTATAGCCCCAGGTTAAGAAAACATCTCAAGTATAATAAAGGCTTAGTAATCTAGTTCTAGATCATGATACCTACTAGAAGAAAATGTAGGCCCAAATATCCAGCATGTAGACTTAGGCACTGACTTCCTCAACAAGACTCCCAAAGGGCAAAAGTAAATACAGAGTCATTAAATAGGATTGTATCAAACTAAAAAGCTTCTTCACAGCAAAGGAAACAATCAAAATGTGAAGAGAGGCTGGGCCCAGTGGCACATGCCTGAAATCCCAGCAGCTCAAGAGGCTGAGGCGGGAGGATCAAGAGTTTGTACTCTTGATCAGCAACTTAGCAAGGCACTAACAACTCAGTGAGACCCTGTCTCTAAATAAAATACAAAATAGGGCTGGGGATGTGACTCAGTAGCCAAGTGACCCTGAGTTCAATCCCTGGTATACCCTTCCCCCCCAAAAAAAAAAGAAAGAAAAAAAGTTAAAAGAGCCTATAGAATGGGAGAAAATCTTTGCCACCTGTACCTCAAATACAGCATCCATCTCCAGGACATATAAAGAACTAAAAAACACAATGCCAAAAAACAAGTAACCCAAGAAATAAATGGGCAAAAGAACTGAACAGACACTTTTAAAGAAGAAGAAATATGAATGGTCAATATATATCTCCAGCAATTAGAGAATGCAGATTAAAAATACATGGAGATTTCATCTCACTCCAGTAACAATAAATATTGTTGAGGATGTGGGGAAAGGGATAGACTAATATATTTTTTTTTGGTGGGACTGAAAAATGGTGCAACCACTTTGGAAAGCAGTATGGTGATTTCTCAGAAAACTAGGAATGGAACCACAATATGGCCCAGTTATTGCATTCCTCAATATATACCCAAAGGACTTAAAATCAGCATACTTCAGCAATGCAGTCACATTTAGATTATAGCAGCTCAATTCACAATAGCTAAGCTATGGAACCAACTCAGGTGCCCTTCAACAGATGTACAGATCAATAAAATGTGATATATATACACAATGGAATATTAGCCACAAAAAAGAATTACTTGTGACATTTGCTGAAGAATAGAAGTTCATTGGATTAAACAAAGGGGAATGAAGGGAAGGGAAGGGAGACAGGATTAGGAAAGACAGTGGAATGAATCTAACCTAATTTTCCTATGTACATATATAAACAACGCAGTTAAACTCCACATCATGTACAACCACAAGACTGGTATCCTAATTAGAATAAATGTACTCCATGTTCTTATAAATAAGCCAAAATATACTCTACTGTCATGTATAACTGAAAAAAAATTTTAAAAAGAAAATATTAAGATGTCAACAACTGCAAAATCCTTAGATTCCAAGGAGATTCCAATTCCAAGATCAATAATAAAGATTTTTAAGATTGTAATTTAAAAAATAAAAAGGTCATGATGCTTACATCTAGAGAAATAGCAGAGGAAATGATGAGAAGTGGTCAAACCCAGAGTGTATTTCAAGGAGAACCTGGCCATCAAACTTAAACAAGCTGAATGCATGGTGTGTAATAAAAGCAACTTCATTCTATCTCCTGCTATCATTTAAAACAGACGAAGCCTTGGCATTCCTGAGATTTTCCCAGGGTCTGCCTCACGATTCACCTTTGTGACCTCTACCACTTTAGGGCCTTAGCACCTGGGCATGAAGAAGTTGCTAGCCGACTGCTGGGCAGGGCAGGCAGGGCAGAAAGCTTTGTTCCCTATATTGTCTCTCCTGCAGTGAGTTTGGGGATTTAGGGGCTGATAGAGGAGAGTTATGACCACCACCGGGTAGTAGCTCATGACCAGCTCCATTGGGCAGCACTTGGATGAGTTTGCCTAAGGTGGTGAATTCCCCAGAGCCTGGGAACTGCCAGAGACAGAGCAGGGGGTCAGTCACCGGCAAGAAGGAGGAGGGGAAGGAAACTCAGGGCAAAGGAGAACTGAGGAGCATCCTCTACAGCAAGATGTGTGGGCGAGTGCACAGGCCCTGGGTCCTTCAGCCAATCCCAGGCGTGAGGTTCAGATATGAGTCCCAGTCCTTGGGCCATTTCCTAAATGTTTGTGGATAATTCATGGGACACAGTTATCTGAGCTTTTAAATCCAGGGCATTTATGATTCTTGAATCATTTTAGAATTCGCCATCGTTGCCAGTAAAGAGAACTTTTATTTTTCAGGAGAGCCCCAGAGAAACAACTGGATAGACTCGGGACTCATTTCAAATTCCTCCAGACTTGCCAGGTTATCACACTACACACCATCTGTTGCCTGATAAACTCTCTCCAACATCCCAACTGGTGGAGGAGATCCTTGGCCTCAGCTAACATTTTCCATTGACAGTCTGCCAGGCTGTTATGTGGCTTAATGTAGGTTGAACAGCTCCCCAAGCCATAAAAGTTCACATCAGCAAGGTCTGTGTGAGAGAGCCCAGGCTCCCTCTGCACGAATTCTGTAGGATGCTGCTGGGAATGTCATTTTTGCTCCCACCACCATGGCGGTCAGTGTTCCTCCACCAGGCACATTCTAGACAGGCAGGCTAGTCCCTTCTCATTTGTTTCCTAGGCTGACTCTCAGGGTAGAGAGAGCACGTTTCCTATCCCAGCAATAAGCTTCCCTCCTCCTTGGCTCTCTTCTATCTTTTCTGTCTTCATTATTCTGTGGGTGGTTACTGCTAAGCAAGGGATAAGTTATCCCAGTCACTGTCCCAGGGAGATGGTGCTGTCTTTTCATCTGGAGAGTGCCAGTCCTCCTCCCCAGGGTCCTCTCCCTGGGTCATCTCCCCCCAGGACTTTGGGCCTCTAGCTCCTCTGCAAGGGGACTTCTGGTAGGAAACTTCCATAAAGGGGGCCCAGCACATGACCTGTGATTGGAGCATTGGTTCCGCAGGACAGCTGCTCCCTCAGAGTCCTGGAAGAGACAGGGTTATAAATTGTCTTGTTTTCCTTCACTTTCAGGAATACTTTGGCTAGCTCAGCCAAGGGTTGGAGTCTTGCTCTCCTTCCAGGGAGAGGCTATAACGACAGCATCACCACAGTGTAACTGACTACTCTGGAGGAGTGCTGGCCAGTTGCAATGGCAGAGGAAGTGGTGTATTTCAAAGAGAAATGAGGCTTAGGAGACTGGCCTCCATCTGATGTCTGCCTCAGTGGCTCATGTACCTGTTATGGCAGTCCCCAGGGGTGAAGACTCTTCTCTCGGAATACCCAAATCACTAGCCTGGCTGCAGGGAGCTCCTGTTACAGAGTCATCACAAGTGGCCCATAATTGGTCCATAAGTGATCTTCCTGTTCAGGATCACATGCCATACCACATACAGCACCCTCCTCATGGAGCACCAGACCAATGCACTGACCCCTCTTGCTGAACAGTTCAGTTCCTATGACCCCCAAAGTCAGTTCTAATGGTGAGAGTTTGCACTAACGCTACATGGTCAGGTACTACTACATGGTACTCCATGGTCAGGATGCTGAGGCTCAGGGAGAAACCATAGAGTGTGAGATAGCAGAGCAATGCCATGCTAAATCTAAATATCAGCATTCCAAGTTTTGAATTCCAATCATTTAAGGCTGGTTGTTTTACTGACTGGGTACACAGCCATATGAACTCTGTAATCATCACCCAAATCACCTAGTTCTTATTGTCACTTGTACTGAGTTTAGGAATTTCAGAGTTGATCAAGGAAAAGCATGATCCTATGATCACCTAAGCAAAAGGTGATCACAGAAAAAGGAGATTTGAGTGGCACTTTGATAGGTTTGAATATGTGTATGTGGTAGGAGGGTATCCAGCATAGCATAAAATTAGCTGGAAACAATGGCACAAAACCCTCACCTAGATGGAGAAGACAAGGCCAAGAGAGAGGAATTGGCGAGGGTCACAGTTGTCTACACAGTGCCAGGAAGCAGCAAGATGCAGTCTTGGGGGAAAAGATTTGCAAAGGGCAGCCGCGTCCTGGAGTCTTTTACCAGGGCTTGTTTTTATCTAGGGCTCATAGATGTTGGGTATAATGTTGTGGAGTATGCAAAACAGTTTCCAAATAACTAAAAATATGCTTATATGGACTACATTTTTGGTCCATTGAGTGTGCAAAAAATTTAATTTGGCTCTGTGCTGATGGTGCTATTAATGGTGCTGTGAAGAAATAAACGACACAGAGCCAAGATAAAGGAGTCATCTTTGATTTATTTAACACTCTCATCAGAAGCGAACCCCTGGGCTTCTGGAGGAGGAAAGCAACTTTTTTTTTTGACTCCAGGGACAGGGAATGAATGGATGATTTTAGGGTATGGATAGAAGAAAAAATATCTGTAGCTCTTGGGGAAGAAACAGGAAACCTTTCCAAACCTAAAACATGTTGACATCCTTAGATAAAGATGCTTGCAGAGGGCATTGCTGCTTGGAGAAAGACATAGGAAAAGTGGTCCACCTGTGAAGGAAAGGCAGGGCATCAGACCCGGCTTAGGATCCTACATCGTGCTAAACAGAGGTCTGCTGCCAACAGGGAAAGGACGGTGAAATCTCTCTCCAGAAACTGACCACAGATACAAACAGAAACTTTCTGCCATGGACAGTGGACAGGAGCACCAAGAAAGCCCCGAACCTGAGACTTGAACACAGAGAACAAGGTTAAGATTGAGACTGGACAAGAACAACAGAAGACCCCCTGCACCTACCATGAACCTAATACCAAGTAACAAGCAAGAGCAGTCTACTCCTGGGAGAGGGCAAGAACACAAGAGGCGTCGGCTCTGTGGTTGAGATATGCAGGGATGTTTAAAAATGGAATGAGAGGTAGAGAAGAACCACCTGCCAATACCCTGGTGTTTCAGCCCCTACTTTAACCAATAGACAAAGCAGATCATTTTGAGAACTGTGATAGAGTAGAAGTAATAATAGCAACAACAGTGCACCACGATAGCTCAGCTCCTGGCTCCAGTCAATGCTTCACACCAGAGAGGCTTTACCATTTCCAGCCACAGACACAGTTTACCTCAGTCACCACTCAAAAATCATGAGACTCCAAACAGAGCAAGGAGAAGCAACTGATTGTCAAGAGCTAAAGCAGACTGTACAACTAGACTCAGACATGAATCAAATGCTGGGGTTATCAACTGAGGGGGTTTTTCAAAACTCTGATTGGTATGCCAACATTTTTAACCATAAAAGATGGAAAATATAAATATGGGAAATTTTAGTGAAGAAATGAGAAAGACTCAAATGGAAATGTTACAAATACACATATTTACAATATCAGAGATAAAAAAAAATTCTTTTAATTTGCCACAAGCAATAAAAGTACCTATGACCTAGAAAGTAAGCCAGTATAAACTATTTTTTAAAATATGTAAACTCAAATAACAGGAGAAAAAGATTCATAGAACAAAAGAAACCACCCAAGACCTCTTGGATAATATACGATGAACTAATATATCATTGAAATCCTAGGAGAGGAAAAAATAGGGCAGAAGATATATTTGTAGATAGAATAACCAAGAATTTTTCAAAAATAATAAAAGATATCAAAATAAATCCATGAAGCTCAGAAAAACCCAAGCAAGATAGATATCAAATAGCTGAGGTGCTAAAAAACAAATGTTAAGTACAAACTTTGCAAAACAGAAGGTGAAAAAAACATTATATTAGAGGAACAACAATAAATACAACAGTAGAGAATTGTACAATTCAGAAGATGAAGGAGTGACATTTTTACAACAAAAATTTAAAAACAATCCAAAATTCTCTACCCAACAAAAATATACTTTGGAAATGAAGGTAAGGAACAAAACCTTTTCAGACAAGCAAAATCTTAAGACAGTTCTTTGCCAGAACATCTGAGCTACACAAAATGTTAAAGAAAATTCTTTAGGAGGTAAGTGACAATGACAAATGACAAATGTCAAATGACAAAGGTCCAAGAATTGAGTCTTAGAAATGTTTAACATCCAGACAAAGAGAAGAAGAAAACAAGGCAGAAGAGGTAACTGAAAACCTATAAGGTAAAAAGAAACTCTGAGACTTATTCAGAAGCCAAATGGAAACAGAAGATCAAAATAGTAGCATTGATTACTGTCTGAAAGGTTGCTAGAAATTAATGATGAAAAATAGCATCTTGGCCATCAAATTTGACAGGTAGCATGGAGATGGCTGATAATAAGAACGAGTAGAGTTAAATTTGAATGATGTGGTAGAAGGTGCAGATTGGAGTGTAGACAGAGAAAATGGAAGTAGGAAAATGAACACAATATAAGTGTACTTTAACTCTTGTTTCTAAAATCAAAGCAAAAACAAATATAGGGTTAGCACATGAGTATATAATTTTTATATATCATAAATAAATGTAACCCCCTTAAATCCAATGCTGTATAGATAGCAGTAAGCAAGACCAATAGGAGAAATTCAAAGGTAATTATTAAATAAATTTTATTTACTATAATTCATTACAAGTCAAAGGAGACAATCATGTTTATAAATGCCCCCAAAGGAAAGAATATAGAATATTATGTAAAAACAGGATTTTAAACTCGCTTTTTTTTAAAAGTTTTGTTTTACATCTGAAATATTATATCCTAGCCGGTAAAACTGGGATTATACTAGTACCTGATTTGTAGGGTTTTTTGAATTCCATGGGATTATACATGTTAAGTACTTAGTGTAAAGTTCATAGTATTTATTAAATAATCATTTTATTCATAATTAGAATGAATTCTCATTCTTGATTAATAAATATTTTTCTTTTTACATTGAAAAAATGTCTTAAGCTAGATAAATCAGCAAACTTTGAGATGAAGTACTCTTCACTCCAGTTATTTAACACTATTTCTTAAGTGCAAGCTAAGTTAGAAAACCCAGTAATTTCTATTGGAAAAGGAAAGAAGAGCACCACTTACTTGTAGATCATATGATCACCTGTTTTGAAATTTAGAGACTGCTGTGCTATCTTAGCCAGGATAATGTGTTAATATATCCAGATGAAAAGCAAATGTACAGCAACCAGTAGCGTCACGATTTATCAGCTGCCACCTGATAGGGTAAGTGTGTGAGAGGAGCAACACCTCAATGATTATTCAAATTTTAAAATATTATATATCCAAGAATATATAGCAATTTTATACCAATATATTATCTAAATACACAAAAGTATACAAGTTTTGTGATTTTCCTTTTACAGACATAAAACAAAACCTTAATTTTATATATATAATATTCCTAGATGGGAAACACCATAAGCACAACGTTCCCTATCAAATTTATTCATAATTTTTAAATATTAGGGGGAAAAGTCCCTCTGAAAAGCCTAAAAGTTTTTTTTTCCCTTTTCTTCAAGAAGTTTAATATTTGAGACAAATTTAAAAGTAAGCCAATAAAATGTTAAAGGACAAGACTCAGAAAGAGAAGATAAAAGCTTCCCATCCACAATTACACAAAATCAGATAATTTTATGTATGAATTTAAATATTATAAATATCATACTTTAAAGACATGCCAAAATGGTGAATTTTAAATTAATAGAATTGGAAAAATGAACCAATCGTTTGCAAGTAATTTAAGGAAGAATATTATTTTGCTTTGAGCTGAAGACAAACATGTAAATAGTGGAGCTACTATTTTGAAAATAAAATGAAAAGAGCCAGGTATGGTGGCACATGTCTGCAATCCCAGCAACTCCACTTCCTTCCGGAGGCAGGATGACTGTCAGTTTTAGGTCAGCCTCAGCAACTGAGCGAGGCCCTAAGCAATCGAGAGAGGCCCTGTCTCAAAATAAAAAATAAAAAGGTTTGGGGATGTGGCTCAGTGGTAAAGTGCCCCTGAGTTAAATCCCTGTACCCAAACAAAAAAATAAAATAAAATGAATGAAGTTTGTCAAACTTTCTATAACCTTAACTTTAAGGAGAACTTTTGCCTTATTGTATAATAAAGAGAACTTTTTTTAAAGTTCCAAAGGTGGAACTTAGGACATATTTTTTTCCCTCTAAACGAGTGAGATTTTTTGCTGGAAACAGACTCACCAGATAGAAAACAAGGAAGTTTGAATTTCTCCCCCCTCCCCTCCAGCTTTTGCTGTGGGTGATGAAATGGCAGGAAATGGTAGCCAAGGAGAGTCAGAGCAATCGACTTGTTCACACTGCCAGGCTGAGCTTCTGCACAATAGTGGAGAAGAGGTGGGACTTTGTTCTGTCTGCCTGTATGTCCCTGGGGAAACTGGGTCTTGGTTTCCTAGGGAAGGAAATGGACTCTACTTGCAAGTCTTAACAGGAAAACAACCCTGGTTTTGGTGACGTGTCTATCTTGTTTCATGAACTGCTCCAGAGTTTGCCATCTGGAAGGCTCTATCAGAGGCCAACTGTATGGCCCTAAATCTCATCAAGATCTACAAGGAGATTCAACTAATTCACATTCTCTCTCTCTCTCTCTCTCTCTCTCTCTCTCGCTCTCTCTCTCTCTCTCTCTCTCACACACACACACACACACACACACACACACACTCATGCCATATTTAAAGTATATTGATATTCCTTAATTTTAAAAACAACACTAAATTCTAAATTCAAGATTTTATCTTATTATTGACTTTACATTAACCCCTATAAGGCCTACAAGTTTCAGATCATTTCGAGAACACGCTGGTGATAGAATAAAGCCTTATTATAAAAGAGTATTAGACCACGATTTCATTCCCCACAAATTTTTGTATTATATTTGACTATCTAAAAATCCGGTCAAAATACATAAAAATTAAAGGAATACTGTTGACAGGTGATAGCATTTGCAATCTATAAGGTATAAGGGCTAATCTCAATGATTTTTTTAAAATCTTACTCATAAACAGGAGACAAACACCCCAAGAAAAACTTTGGAAAATGTCTAAGCAAGCAATTAAGAAATGAATAAAAAATAAGCACTTAATATATGAATTTAAAATAGTCATTCTTAATAGTAAGCTAAATATATCCAAATTAAAACCATAATACATTTTAAATTATCAAATGGAATTTTAAAAAATAAAACAATAACTCTGCAAACAGGAATTTTTGTCTATTTTAACAAAAACAGGCACAATATTTAGAAGGGCAATTTGCAGTTTATAATAGAAAGAAACTATTAATTTCTCACTATGTGCCATGATTTTAAATTGTTGTATACACAGTAGTCCATTTAAATCTTCACAACAGGTTTGAGACAGATTCCATTACATGGTATACAAGTAAAAAATGGCAAACTGAGAATCTGTGGCACACTTAAGTCTCATAGCTAGACAAGGGTAGAATCAGAATTCTGAGGCAGTCTGACTCCACAGTCCAAGTTCAAAATTACTTTCCTACAGCATGCCAGAAGGTTCCAAAATAAATATACCCCTGATACAAACTTATGCTAGAAATAGAATGCTAAAGAAATAACCATGAATGTCCACAAAGATATCATTAAAAATGCCTCCCAGCAACATTGTTTGCAATAGCAGAAAATTGAGGTCCATCAAAAAGAGAATGTCTGGATAAACTAAGTCAGATAAAGGTAAATCATGGAGTAAATAAAATAATTTTACAAAAAATGTAAAATGACATAAAAATGCTTAACATGTATGGCTTGGTGCAAACAATTTGAAAAACAGTGTAGAGCATATCATTGTTAAAAACCTAGAATGGCAAATACCAAAGTAAGGATAATTTGATTAAAGATAATTTTGTTTACTTTTTATCTATATGTATATTTTATAATATCATAATAAAACAAATGGTTCATTTTAAAAGAAAAGCATGTACGCATATATTTAATCTCTCCTATATATGCTTATTATATATTTCTTATTTTTTTCTATGAAAGAATTGAAACAATTCAAAATGATATTTTATACCATGTAAAAATTTGAGATATCTGAATGCTAAAAGCATTCACAAAAATGTGAAAAATAAATCATTCTCATCATATATTACTCAAAATGCTTAATATCCTAAAGATTAATGTTTTGTGAATTGATAATGGAAAAAGACAACCAAGAAAGAGAACAAACTGCTGACATGGGATTAATTTGAAAAATTAAAGCAACATTCAAATGACCAAAAAAAACATATTTAATTATATTCATACTCACTGGTTTGAATGATTAAATAGTAGTTTGCGCCTGTAAGATTTGGTCTATGTGTTCCTTATGACTTGAAAGTATCCTAATCGATAAACTTTTGTAATATGTGGTGTGACTGGGTGCTTATGGGGTAGCAGAAACAGAGTAAGGTGGTAATAAGTCATGTGAAAACTTTCTCCAAAATATATCCTAAATGTCTACTCTTCAGTTGGCCCTCAGTTCCAATATCCATGAAATCCAGAGCATCTTGTTCTTCTTCTCAGAACTATCCAGGAATTTCATATTGTACCTTCAAAGCAAATATAATCTATCATATTGTCTAGACCTATTTCTTTGGTAAGAGTTATTTGTAACTGGAAAATTGTTTAAGGGTAAAGGAATAATTTACTTGTTTTTTTGTAAATAGCAATAAACTAGTATGTTTGTGTCTAACATAAGTATTATGTAGGTTATTGTGTATTGCTCATAACTACATGATGAACACCTAGAAAACTGCCTGACACAGTAGGGGCTCCATAAAGATTCATACAGTGAATGGCTAAGTTATT
The DNA here is from genome assembly GCF_964194105.1 of Spermophilus citellus. Taxonomy (NCBI): domain Eukaryota; kingdom Metazoa; phylum Chordata; class Mammalia; order Rodentia; family Sciuridae; genus Spermophilus; species Spermophilus citellus. The sequence goes on along the minus strand of NC_138196.1, from coordinate 75,825,538 downwards.
GAGATGATAATGAGTGGAGGAGGGGGAGTATTCCAATGGGCCATGACTCCAAAGGGGAATCAAGTATAGGTTTTGATTTAACTTTAAAAATCAGGGATCTAAATGGATCTTATCTATTTTATCCATAATTACTATTCTTCAAAAGTAAGTACTATGTTAAGGTCAGTATCAAGTCAATATAGTTTATGTGAGTCACACAGTAATACTATTACCAGGTAATAGAAGGCATACTGATCATTCAAAGGAATAGCTTATCTATGAATTATAATCTAATGAGGAAAAAATACGCATATACTTGAGATTGACTGTCCCAGAAGATGTCTCTTCTCCAATTTGTAGAGAAGAAAACTTCTATTTAGAAAATGAGACATCTTCAAGATATGTATACACTCTGTTCACAGCAGGATAATTCACAATAACCTAAAGGTGAAAGAAAACAATGTAAGTGTCTACTGACCAATGAATGGATAGGCAATTGTGGTACATATGCAATGTGGAATAGTATTCCACCTTACAAAGAAGGGCATTCTGACATGTGATAGAGCATGGATAAACCAGTCACTAAAAGACACATGCTGTATGATTCCTTTTATGTAAGGTACTAGGGTAGTCAGCTTCCTAGAAATAGAAAGATTGGTGACTGCCAAGGGCTGAAGGGAGAGAGAATGGAGAGTTATTCTTTATGGTACAGAGTTTTAGTTTTGCAAAATGAAAAGCATTTTGGAGATTGATTGCACAATGACTATGTTTAATGCTTCTGAAGTTTAGACTTAAAAAGGATTAAGAAGGTACATTTTATGGTATATATATTTTACCAAAACTAAGTTTTTTAAAAAGTGAGATATACTTTAATTAAATAAAAGTCTCCCAAAAGTAGATTGTTGAGAGTCAAAGATTATTTTTTAGAAGATCTTTGAATGATTCTCAAAGTATGAACCAGTCCAAGATTTTTTATATCTTCAACTGCAATGAGAAATTGCCACCAGGAACCAGTCAGAAAGCCTGAAACTTTAAAATCCAGAAGCTAATTAATTTCGTAAATGCACAAAGCTTGGAAAAACTAAGCCTAGGATGAACACCAGGAATCCTGAAGCTTCTCAAAGTTCAGTGCCAATTTATCCCTTTCCTGTGTCAAAGACTACCCTGAAGACATCAGGTCCTCCATATGAATCTGAGCTGTTCTTCAAATCAGTAATAAATTTATAAAGTATTAAACTTACAAAATATATTAAGTGGCTTCTTTTGATTTTTAGATACATGTCACCTCATAGGACTGTTTTTTGCTATCATTTCTGGTCTGGTATTTTTGTTGCATGACAGGCACTGTCAGACTCAAGAGTGGTGAGTCATGTTGAATAGTTTTGTATTTTCTACTTAATTAAACAAGTTGTGAATGGAATCAGTTTTAAAGTGTCAAAAATGCGATATTGGGAATTAATCACATAGATGTTAGTGGAGTCCAGATTCAAAGATACTTTCAGAACACAGGAGAAATGTTTATGCCTAAATGAAACGGCAATTCAACCCTAATTCTTTATTTAAAAAGAAAAAATGGCATATTTACCACCGTGTCTTTCTCAAAATATTTTAAAGTGTTTTTTCTTTTCTTTCTTTCTTTCTTTTTTTTTTTTTTTTTTTTTTGGTTTGCAAATTCACATGAAATGTGGGCTTGATTATTTGGGATGTCAATGTAGTCCAATATATTTAACCAATATGGCCATCTTGGGGAAAGGAAAAGCCCATCTCAGGGCTTACATTCTATCAGATTGTCCTCAGGGATATCTGCTTATTTAGGGAGTGATCTGGGTACACATAGCCATCCCTCAGTGTCTCTGGGAAATTGGGTCTAGAAACCCCCACTCCCACCCCAGCCCCACCCCCTAGATACCAAAATCTATGGGCCTCTTTTATAAAATGGAATAGCATTTGCATAGAACCTGTGCACAGCCTCCTGTATACTTCAGATCATCTCTAGAGTACTTATAATACCTAACAGAATGTTCACATAGTTGCTATACTGTGTCATTTAGGGAATAATGACAAGGGAAACCTCTGCATATGTGGCCTATACACTCCAAAAGTTTTTTTTTTTTTAATATTTTCAATCTGTGGTCAGTTGACCCATGGAGACAGAACCCACAGATCAGGAAGGCTGCCTATATTAACCCAGGGCTTTACTTTAAGAAAAAACTATTTGTCCTCTCTTTTCATGAAGACTTCTGCTTTCCTTTGAGCAAAATACTGAGGTTGCACTAAAAATAATCCTTCCCACCAGTTTTAGATTAAGACCATCAAAGGCAACATTGTGGAGAATTACTGTAAATGTGTGTATAATGATTGCTCCAAGTGTACCAGCAAATTACCATAGACAGAATTTGAAATATTAGAATTAAATGAAAAAAATAAGTTGTTTTCGAATGCAAAAGCAACAGTGTCTACTTTCAAAAAAAAAAAAAAGGACACAGCAAATTAAGGAAATCATCTGGGCAATTATGAGTAAATGTTCATGTAATCAGGGCTCCAGTGATCAGATTATTCTCTTTCCCTTCCTCGGTTCCCAAAGCATGTATGGATCCAGTCAGAAGAGTTTTTGAAGTTCATGTGTTTCCTGAGTTGCGGCATTTCACAAGTGAGAATACACAATGAGAATGCTTCCGGCCCCAGTGGCAAAGAATGTTGAACAGGGCTTAATCACATCCATAAAAGTCTCCCTTAAAACAAAATGTATTACTTATGAATGACGTCGATTGCTGTCTGATGTTTGTTTCAGGTGGTGACTTCGTAGTTGAAAAATGACTAATGCACAATGCCCAAAATAAATCATATCTCCTCCATCCCCATTTCCCACAAACTCCTTCCCACACACACTTGTTTTAAGCGAATGGAAATAAAGCTAAAACAATCTAGACTGCCAAATTCTATTGTGTATATAATAGTCATTTTCAGCCTGAGATGACATCCCAGCCTCTCCCCCTGGGGCCTTGCTAATGCCTCTGTCCTCTTCATAGCACAAGGCATTTCTTCTTGGACTCCTGCCCCAAGGAACTCAGAAGCACAGAGAGCTTCTTTCACTTCAAGTACTTTCTAACTAGAGATAACTAAATAGAGATTATTGAAAGATAATACTGTACCAAAGGATATTTCCATGTACTTGAGTCATCTTGGAGCAGAAAGATTAGACAAGCTAATGTAGAACAGAGACGGGCCTAACAGTCTGTCTAGCTCACCCTTCCTGTGTAAAAGAGGCACAGCTAGGCCCCTAACTTGTCCCACCTGAGAGCTGGCCCTAGCGGACTCCTAATTTGATGCCTTTTGTACCCTATCAAGCTACTGACCCAGCACTGAATCAGGATGAGAAAAGATGCCCAAAGCCTCTTGGCTCTCGGGGCCTTAAGAGAAACATGTTAACAGCAAGAATCAAATACTGGCTAAATCACCATGAATCAGAGAAGCAAACATTAAAAAAAAAAAAAGACAGAAAGAAAAAAAACTTGAATTGTTTCCTCTTATGTCCCCTTGATTTCCTTTCTGGGTAAAAAGAATGAAAAATTGAGGGCCAAAAGAGTACAAAGGAGGAAAAAGAGAATCAAAGATACAGGTGACTTAAAAAGTTAAATAATGCCTAGACCAGATCAACTCCATTGTAATCAACTTGGTGGACCAGAAGCCTCCCAGCCACTCTGTAATACCAAATGAGTTTTTCTTTAAGAAGTGTGTTGAATAAAAATGAAGGATAAAATAAAAAAAGTCTAAGACCTCTGGTGTTTCCTGAGGTTAACTATTGTAAGGTGTTACTTATTGTAAGAGGCCATTTTGTGAAGTGGAGAAAACTCCATTTCTTTAAAAGTTATGTTTCATGTATGTTTATTTAAACTTATGTTTTAAATGTGTATTTTCTTCCCTGCTTTAATAGTTAAGTTTAGAGCCAAATTTATAGTCTCTCTGTAGCAATAATACGGAGCCTATTACATATCTTTTTAATACTAATCTTAACCTAATATCAACTTATATTTTTCTCTTTTCATTCTTTCTTCTTTGCAACTGCAAATCCTTTTGGGAATAAAGTATAGAATAAATCAATCACATCCATAAACCCTATGCTTTGCCATTTTTCTTGAATAAAGAGAACATGTTTCTGGACACATGGTAAAAAGAAAGGCCAAGGTTGAAATTATACTGTGTGATGGTGAGAATGTGATTCATAAACTTACCCACAAACACTGTTCTGCTTTAATCTCCAGATGTAGATGATTCCATTAGAACTTTACATAAGTTGAATGATAATAAGAAGAAATAAATGCGACCACTGTCCAGTGAGCAGAACTTGGCAAATCAAAATGTGATCCTTCCTTGTAGCACAAAATTAATTTCCTGGTGATAGCTCATTAAGATGAATGCCAAGCACAGCCTTTGAAGTCAGGAGAATGTGTTGGGAAAAGTCACAGAGCTTGTAGTATGGAGGGTTGGGGCAGGAGATATACATGGGTGTGTGCACGTATTCATCCACTCGTTGGTAAAACCAGATCCTTCTAGTGTGGGTATTAGGTTCCATAGAGACGTCGAACAAAATTTCCTGGGATTAGAGAAGTCATATATTCTTGGGAGAGCTCTTACCAACAGAATTCAGATAAAGGTCCACTAGTTAAATATCACTAAATAAACTTTACCATCTTAACAATTTTTAGTATATAGTTCAGTAGCATTAAGCACATTCATATTGTGAGTTAAATCTCCAAAACACTTTTCATTGTGTGAAATTGAAACTATACCCATCAAACAATTACTTCATTTCCCTCTTGCCCAGCCCGGAGTAACTGCCGTTCTAATAGTTGTTTCTATGCTTTTGACAACTCTAGATGCCTTGTATAAATGATAGTATCAGGTATTGGTCTTTTTGTGACTGGCTTATTTCACTTAGCGTAATGTTAGTCCTCAAAGTTCATCCATGTTATAGCATGTGTTAGAATTTCCTTCCCTTTAAGGTTAAATAATATTCCATTGTATGCATAAAACATTTTATTTATCCATCCATCTGCTAGTGTACATGTGGGTGGCTTCTACCTTTTGGCTACTATGGATAAGACAGCTATGAACAAGAGCATAAAAATGTCTCTTCAAGCCCTGTTTTCAATTATTTTGTGTATATATAAAGAATGGAATTGCTGGGTCATGTGGTCCTGTTTTCCATAGTGTTTGCACCATTTTTCCTTTCCATTAACAGTGCATGAGGTTTCCAATTTTTCCACATCCTCTCCAATTCCTTGTTATTTTCTGGATTTTGCTTTGTTTTGATAACAGCCATCCTAATGAGTGTGAGGTGACTTTTTTTTTAAGAAATAGAATCTCCAGAAAGCTCTTCTGCATTTCAGAAGATGAGGAGAAAGGAATTCTTAATAAAAGATGGGAAGATTCACAAGTGATACCTAAGACAAGACACCCCTCATCATCTAGTCTGATTTGAACTCTGTTAATAACGTGAAAGCAACACCAATTCTTTCCTCCATCTCCCTGCTTTGCCTAGGATGTCAGCCCACTAAGCCTAACAGTTGACTCAGTGAGGTAAACTGCAAAACCTGGCTGATTGTGGTTAGGCATCCCTGCTGAACTACTTCTTGACCAACCATAGGTGGCAGCAAATAAGGCTATCGATGACCTGGTCTCTTTACAGAGAAAGCAGAAGTCCCAGTACTTCCTTCTCACTCTTTCCCCCTAAGCATTCTGCATTGGATAAAACCTAAAACACAGTTGGCCCTGAGAAGCACCACCGCCCCCGCACACACACACACACACACACACACACACACACACACACACACACCATTTTTTAAACATGTGTGTCTCAAGAGAATGAATCCATATGTTTCTGATTCATTTATAATTAATTCATCAAAATGTTATTTTGATGTCCAAGAAGCTTTACTAAGGCTCTCTCATGAGTCTTTTTTCTTAGAAACAGGAAATCAGGCCTTGCCAAAAGTCAAACTCAAAACACACTAAAGGGTTTTGAGCTGAGTTTGAAACATCGGGACTTTAACATCTAAGAGACTGCCAAACTTGGACAAGAACATCTCTTCATCTCTACATGCAAGCCAAACCCAGATTTAATGCGAGATTAATCTTTGGCTCTTGAGATGCCCAGCAGGACAGAAGCTTTTTTGTACAAGCACCATAAGATTCCAGGTGAGCAGCAAGAAAGCAGAATGAGGATGAGAAAAAAAGATCAACGGATTTTTCAAAGGGGAGGCTTGCAAGACAACAGTGAGTTTATAAAAATGCCTATGGGCAGTACATCCACAGATAACCCGAACAGACTCTTTCATCCATCAGTCTTGTCTCCAATTTGTGAGCTATTTCAAACAGGGAGGCTTAGCACAAGGTGATATTCCACTCCAGAATCCAGGCTGTACTTTACCTATGTGCTCCCCCAACACACCACACCTCTCTTTCACAGACATCAGTCGCGTTCACTCTCAGTGTTCCAGGAGTCAGCCCCTCAATGTCTCTGGTATTATGTTCCTCTTCCACTTGGACTCATACAGATCTATATCTTACATCAATCCTTTTCAAACACTCCAATTTAGCCAAGCACGCCAGTTTTCTCCAGATCTCTCCTTACGCTTTTAAATCTTCAAGTTCTTACTCTGTGCCACACCATGTAATTCTGCTTTTCTGAATGTCACTCTCCTCCCTCTGACTTGCTCCCTGATTCTATATAGGTCAACCATAGTCTGGTAGCACCCCTTCTCCTTTAACTGCCCATCATGCTTATTCTAGTAAGGTAGGACATTATTTCTACACTCCTTGGTAACATCTTTTTTTATTGTAATCTTACAAATATTAGAAAATTAGTTAAACATGAATTAAATCATGTTTAAAATATTGTATTGCTTCCATAACTAGTTGCTAGAATTTTGTATCCTAAAAAGAAAAATGATAAATGATAGATTAAGTGTATTTAAAATGAGATCAAAATTGACTGCACTTAGAGAATCTCATATGTGATAAGATATATAGACAGGTTATAAAAATGGGTTTTGACACCAGTTTTGTAAATATGGAGGCTGTATATATTATGCATAGGAATTCCTGGAGAAACAAAAATTAATAGTACATACTTAATATGAGGAGAAGGAGGGATCCAGGTCTGAATCTGCTGAAGTTAGGTCTATCAGATAGACTTCCAGTTGCCTTAAAGTCTGTTCAAACTATCAGAAGGAAAAGGAAATGAAAATAAAATATTCCTCTTGTCATAATCCATATCAACAAAGAATATGAGGTTAATGATTTGAGGATGAACTGAATTTTGAGGAATAGTGATTCTGTCAACCAAGACTTTGTGACCAGGGAAGGAAAAAATCTAAAGAGAAGAAGGAATACAAAGGGAAATAATAAGAAAAACAATGAAGTGGGGGCTTTGCTGTAAGGTGAGATTATCTAAAGGATGTGGGAGGAAGACAGAAAGGGTGCTGGAGGCATTTTTCTTCCTATCTCAATCTGGTGGACGAGTAGACGTCCACATGTCACTGGGGGCAGGAGAGGGAGGCTAGGTCACTCTTCTGTCATCATTTAGTGCCAAAAAAAGCCAGGAAGATGAATACTGACCTTGAAAACATAAAACCATCTAAGCATTCCACTGACAGTGGGTGGGAGAGGTAAGCGAACCTTTCCACCACGCATACACTGCCAGGTACAAGAACATGATCCACCCCTGCCACCCTGCGGGCCTACCCTGGTGGGCTGAAAAGAGAAGTCTGAGAATCTGGCATTACAGGAGCTTGCTTTTAGAGCCCAAAAGGTGGAAAAACACAGCTCAAGGAAAGCCCAATCTAACTATTCCAGAAACAAATTTCGGATCACTAGGAAAGAGCATATTTCACTTCTGCCCACTTAACCAAGGTTGAGCTCAGCTCATAATTCTACAGATTTGTTGGTGAGGGAAGGGAAAGATATTTAAAATAAATCTCTGCTCTCAAATTCTTGAAGGGACAGTATGTTTCAGTTTTCAATTGTTAGTAGAGTTATGGATTTATAGTTAAAAAAAATTTTTTTTTGATACCAGGGATTGAACCCAGGGACACTAAATCACTGATCCACGTGTCCAGACTTTTTAATTTTATATTTAGAGACACAGTCTCAATAAGTTGTTGAGGCTGGCTTTGAATTTGTGATCCTCCTGCCTCAGCCTCCCAAGCAGCTGGGATTACAGGCATGCACCACTGTGCCCAGCTGATTTATGGTTTATCATCATCTTTAATATATTAAAGATGAGTATTTAATATTTAGATATAATATAAAGAGAATTTGGTGATCAGTCTTATCACATTCCACATTTTCAGTGTATAATTGAATATTGATTCAAGCTCTAAAAATCTCATGAAGTTAATATAAAAATTAAAAGTTTTAGAGATATTTAGTTTCTTTTATTAGGTTACAAGACCTACTTAAGCACTTAAGAATATTTGTTAGATAACTAAAGTACTTTAAAAAGTGAGATACAGTAAGACAAAAAATGAAGTTTAAAATACCTTAAAAACTTCAACTAGGTTAATAAGTGGTATCAAATATTAATTAAATACGTACTTAGAAATAACTGCTAAAATTTGCTATTGGCTGATACACACCAGCAAGATGGTAGACAGGAAGCCCTGGCCCCTCCTTCCTGTCAGAGAGACAAAGATTGAACAATACACGGATTGATTCTCCTTGGGAAAATTACAGAAGCCGATGAAGAGACTCCTGAACCACAGGCATATGCAGAACCAGCTGCATGGGCACTGACAGGAAAGTGCATGGCATTCACTTGTGATAGTCCCTACCCATGACTCCATAATCCAGTGTTCAAAATCCAAGGGCTTAGCTTCTGTCTTGCCTGAATCTAGGTGATGACAACAAAGGGTATCAGTCTTGGGGAGGGTAAGAGCGAAGGCAATAGTCTAGGCTGATACACACCCACTATCCATGGTTTCTCTCACCAGGTTAGTATAAAATAGGCAGGGGTTGTGTGTTAACATTCCAGACTTTTAAGGGGACTAAGAAATTGTCTTTTTCTGTCTGAAGAGTGCTAGCGATGTATCCTATCCTAGATACCCCAAGGTTACAAAGAATAAATGAGATCTGGGAGGTTTGCTGCTGTTCCAGAGGAGACATGGTAAAGCAGATAGAAACTGATACAAGTTGATAGCCTTTTTCTGGGGGGGGGGGGGAGCATGGAACATATCTATTCAACAACCCAGATTTTATGGCCACCACCCAAAGGACTTAACTTCTGTCTCACCCAACTTAGAGAACTGATGAGACCAGTGTACTCCACAAGCCCATGGGTCACTAGGAGCAAAGGGAGATGGGCTCCTTTGTAGAAGCCTAGATTACCCGCCTCTATAGATGACACAAGAGGAAAACAGAGAATATGAGTTCCTATACGAAGGAACTAGCAAATCTCTCATGCTGAATATTCATGTTCACAGAAGAGGTTCACAGAGAGAGACCCATATTCTCATGCCAGGCTGACGGCTGAAGAGTCTTTCCTATAAACAACAGTTCATAAAGACTCAAAAAGGTGGCTGGGTTTCAAATTGTGTGGATCTCAACTCGAAGTTTCAAGGCAAGTGAAGATACAAGAAGCGTAGCCCATTCAAATGAATAAAATAAATCTCCAAAATGTCAAAAGAAATCCTGATATTATGTGTAACTATTATGAACCAATAAAATTATGTTAAAAAAACAGGTGTCTGACTTATTTGAAAAAGAATTCAAATTAACCACTGTAAAGATGGTTAACAAGCTCAGAAAAATAATGCTATGAACACAAGGAGAATATCAACCATGAGTAGAGAACATGAAAAAGCAAGCAAATTTTGAAGCCAAAGAGCACAGTGACCAAAATGAAAAATTCACAAGTTCAACAGCAGACTTAATTAAGCAGAAGGATCAGTGAACTTGAAAACACATTAAAAACTATCTATCAGAAAAGAAATTAAAAAGTAAAGAAAGCCTAAGGGAATTAAAGGGCTCTATCAAGGGGACAAATATATGTACCATGGTGGTCTTAGAAAAGAGAGAAAGTGGCAGAAGTTTTTTTTTTTTTTTTTTTTTTTTAAGAAATAATGGTCCCAAACTTCTCAAATCTGGGAAAGGAAATGGGCATCCACATTCAAGAAGCTCAAAGGACTCCAACAAAGAGGAAGCAAGAGTTCACAACAATACATATTCTAATCAAATTGACAAACCAAGAGAAATGGGAAAGAAACAAAAGGACGTCACTTATCATGTACAAAAGAGACGTGTACAAAAACATCAGTTTATTGATCATCAATAAATATGCAGGCCAGAGAGAATTGAGGTCACAAATACAAAATGCTGAAAAAAAGTGTATTCTTTCAATAGAATGTTATTGCTATACCCAGCGATACTATTCATCAAAAGTAAGGGGAAATAAAAAGACTCCCAGAGGGAAAAAAACCTAAGAAAATTTAACACTGCTAAAAATACCCTTCAGGAAATATTTAAAAGGGGTTTTCAAGCTGAAACAAAAGGATGTACAGGATAAAAGTATAAAGCTAGCTGGTAAATAAAGAGATAAATACAGAATGAAATAATGCACAGTGGTAATAATACATAAATTAGTTTTAATTTTGATAAATGTATTTTATACTTTTATTTTTTAAATTCTATAACTATCAATATGTTAAATGGATATACAATATAAAAATGTGACTTGTGACTTGAATAATATAGAATGTGGCAGATGGGGAAAAGTAAAAGCATAAGAGTTTTATATGCAGTTGACATTTATCAGCTTGAAATAAATGGCATAATTATAGTTATGTTTTATGCAAGCCTCATAATAACTGTAAAGATAGTACCTATAGGAGATACAAAAAAAGTAAAGGAGAAAGCAATCAAAGCATCTCATTGCAATAAATCAATGAAATAAAAAGGAATTCATCAACAATGCTACAAGACCAACATAAAGCAATTAACAAAATGTCAATAGTAAGTCTGTTTGTATCAGTAATTATTTTAAATTCAAATGAATTCAATTTCCAGTTAAAAGTTATAGAGTGGCTGAATAGATTAAACACAAGACACAACTATGTGCTGTCTATAAGAAACTCCTGTAGAGTTAAGGACACATATAGACTTAGTTTAAAAGATGGGGAAAAAAAAGTGTTGCATGCAAATAGTTACCAAAAGAGGGTAGAAGTAGCCATAGACACATTTATCAGACAAAACACACTGAAAAATCAAAAACTGTTACAAGAGACAACTAAACATATAAGGGTTCACTAAAATGCAGCACTTATAAATGTGTATTCACCCAACATCAGAAAATTTAAATATATAAAAAAAATTAATAGAAATAGCACTGCAGTAAGAGTATATATCAATATTCTACTTTTGACAATAGAAGGAACATCCAGACAGAAGATCAATAAGGAAACATTGAAGACTAATTGATCTTAATAGATGTATGCAGGACATCCCATAGAAGAGCAGAAAAATGGCAAACTCTTCTTAAGGCACCCAGAATATTCTCCATGATAAGTCACAAAATAGTCCACAGAACAAGTCCTAACAAATTTAGGATTGAAATAATACCAAGTATCTTTCCAGCCACAATGGAATGAAGCTAGAAATCAATAGCAGAGGGGGAAAATGGAAAGGTCTCAACTATGTGGAAACTAAACAACACACTTGAACAACCAGTAGATCAGAGGAGAAAACAAAAAAGGAAATTAGAAAATATCTTGAGACAAACGAAAATAAAAACACAATACACCAAGCTTATGGGCTGCAGCAAAAACAGTATTAATAACAGTGCTTATAGTGATAAACAAATTACAAAAGAAGAAAGAATTTCAAATAAACATCCTAAATTTTCTCTGAAGGAACTACAATCAAGTCAACAAAGAAGGAAATAATAAAGATTGGAATAGAAATAAATGAAACAGAGAATGGAAAATAATAGAAAAAGTAATCATCAATACTAAGAATTATTTTTTAAAGAAAAAAATTGACAACCCCTTAACTATATTAAGACTAATATGGGACTAAATAGCAAATATTCAAATAGATAAAATTACAAATGAAAGAGGGATGTTACAACTGATGACACAGGAGCATAAAGGATCATTAGAAAGTATTGGGAAGAATACACACCAACAAATTGTGTAACTGAGAAGAAATGGGTAAATTCCTAGAAACATACAAGGCACCAAGACTGAATCAAAGAATTAGAACAAACTTGTAACTAGTAAGGAAAATGAATCCAAATTTCAAAACCTTCCCAAAAGAAAATTTTGTGACCATGTAGATTACCTGGTGAATTCTACCAAACATTTAAGAAGAATTAATCCCAATATTTCTCAAGCTCTTCCAAAAATTTGAAGAGGAGGGAACATCTTTTCAAGCTCATTTATGAGATTAGATAAGAAAGATAGACAACAACTCCAAAATATTTCAAGAAAAGAAAATGACAGGCCAATCTTCCTTCATGAAAATAGATGGAAAAATTCCCGACAAAACACCTGCAAACTGAATTCAGCAGGATACTAAGAAATCATACACCATGGCCAAGTGGGATTCATCCTTGAGGTCAAGGATGGTTCAACAAACAGAAAACAATCAACATGTTCAACCATATTAGCAAAATGAAGGACGATCCTCCCAATAGATGCAGAAAGGCCACGTAAAACATTTAACACCCTTCACTTTAAAAACCTCAAAAAAAAAGAAGAAATAGAAGTAAATTAACATAATAAAGGCCAAATTTGAAAAGTTCACAGATGACATGCACAACGAGGAACAAACTCAGAATTTTCCATCAAAGATGAGAAACAAAATAAAGATCACTCTGGCCTCTGCCATTTGACATAGTCCTGAGCATGATAGCTAGAGAATTTAGGAAAGAGAAGAATAGGCATCCCAACCAGGAAGGAAGAGATATGATCTCTGCATGTGATATCCCATTTGTTGATTTTTGCTCTTTTTACCGAAGTTATGGAGGTCCTATTCGGGAAGTCTTTGCATGCACCAATATCTCTTACTTCCTCTTCTAAGGGTTGCAGTTTCTGATCTCATACATAGACCTTTGATCTGTTTGAGTCCACTTTTTACAGAGTGGATATCCAGTTTTCCCAGCACCATTTATAAAGAGGCTATCTTCTCCAAGGTTGGGTTTTTTTTTTTTTTTTTTGGCACCGTTGTCAAGAATCAGATGACGGTAGCTGTGTGGGTTTGTCTCGTGTCTTCCATCATGTTCCATTGGTCTGTATGTCATTTTTATGTCAGAACCATGCTGTTTTTGTTGCTGTGGCTTTGTAGAATAACCTAAGAACAGGTATCATGGCACTTCTAGAATTGCACTTTTTGTTTAGGATTCCTTTAGCTATTCTGCATATGAATACGGGCAGTCTTTTCTAAATTAAAAAGCTTCTGCCCAGCAAAGGAAACAACACAACGGAAAGACCATTGAGAGAATGAGAGAAAGTCTTTATCAGCTACTCATCTGACACCTCAGCTAAACTTCCCACTCAACACTGAGACAAAAATAACCTAATCAACAAATGGATAAATGAACCGAGCAGTCGCTTCTCAAAAGAAGATACACGAATGACCAAAAATCATATGGAAAACAGGTAAAACATCATGAGCCATCAGCAAAATGCAAATCATATCAAAACTAAGATTCCACCTCATTCCAGTTAGAATGGCAATAATCAAGAATTAACAACAAATGCTGGCTCAAATGCAGAGAAAAAGGAACCCTTATAGTCTGTTCTTGGGAATGTAAACTGATACAACCACTATAGAAAGCAGTATGCAGGATGCTTAAAAAGCTAAAAATAGAGCTACCATAAGATCGAGCTATACTACTTCTTAGAGTTTATCCGAAAGAATTGAAGTCAGTGTACTTTAGATACATACATATCCATGTTTATTATTAGCACAATTCACTAAAGTCAAATCATGGAATCATCCTAGGTGTTCATCAACAGATGAATGAATACAGAAAATGTGCTCTATATACACCATGGAGCATCCAGTCATCAAGAATGAAATCATGCCATTTTCAGGAAGACGGATGGAACTGAATACCATAAATTTTGAGTAAAATACTCAGATTCAGAAATAAAAGTGTCATATGTTTTCTTTCTTATGTGACAGCTAGAGGGGGAAAAACCAACCAACAAACAGAAAAACAGGGGGAAAAAGGGAAGGGGATTTCATGAAAGGAGAAGGGAGACCATTGGGGCAAAGGAAGGGGGCCAGGAGGGTAGAGGGAAGGTTGGGGTGTTGGAAAGTAAAATCAGTCAGATGACATTTTTATGTCTATACAATTATGCCACAGTAAAACCTACCCTAGCATGCTCCAGTGGGAAAAGAAATCTCCATTTTCACATGACATAACTTTCTGTGTGTGTGTCATCTTTAGTATTTCCTACACAGAAAGTTATGTCGTGTGAAAATGGAGATTTTTTTCCATTGGAAAAAATACTAAATACTAAAGATGATATATAAAAAGAAAAAAACTGAAGTAAATAAATTCAGCAAATTTGCAGAATACAAAACCAGTATACATAATCACTTGTGTCTCTATGCACAAATAGTGAATGATCTAGGAAGGAAATTAAGAAAATGAACCCATTGATAACAGTATTACAAAGAATAAAATCCTTAGGAATAAACTTAACTAAGGAGGTGAAGACTTGTACACTGAAAAGTATAAAATATTGTTAAGATACTTTTAAAAAGACACAAGTAGAAAGACATGCTGTGTTCATTGGTTAAAAGACATAATATTATAAAAATGTGGATTTCATCCAAAACACAATGCAAATTCAATGCAATGCCCATTATAATCCCAGAGGCATTTTTTACATAAACAGAAAAAACATAAGACTAACATTCCTGACAAGAATATGGGGGAAAGGTTGCACTCATATTGGTGCAACCACTCTGGTGGGACTGCAAATTGGTGCAACCACTCTGGAAAGCAGTATGGAGATTCCTCAAAATACTAGGAATGGAACCATCTTTTGACCCAGTTATCCCACTCCCCGGTATATATCTAAAGGACTTAAAATCAGCATATTACAGTGACACAATTGAATCACTTATTACAACAGCTTGATTCACAATAGCTAAGCTATGGAACCAACCTAGGTGCCCTTCCATAGGTGAATGAATAAATAAATGTGGTCTATATACACAATGGAGTATAACTCAGCTCTAAAGAAGAATAAATGGAAGAAATATTAGTAAAATAGAGGAAAGGAAGCAGTGAGTGGGAAGGGAGCAAGGTTTGGGAGGTGGTGGGGAAGGGGAGGTTCTGGGACTGAAGTAGAACAAGATATAGTCCATCCTTTTGTAATAATGACAAATGGATTCTACTGTCATGAATAACTAAAAAGAACCAATGAAGAAAAGAAAAAAATTAATACATTCATATGGAATCACATAGGACCCCAAATAGCCCAAACAATCTCCCAAAAGAAGAACAAAGCTGGAGACCACACACTTCCTGACTGTAAAACACATGCATTGCTACGATAATCAGAACAGAGTGGCACCGGTGTAAACAGAGACTGCAGACCAATGGAACAAGACCAGACCAGAGTTTGGAAATGCTATAGGGCAGCAGACCTCTGACAAGGCTGTTAAGAATGCCCAATGAGGAAAGGACAGTCTCTTCAACAACTGGTTTTGGGAAAACAGGAGAGCCACATACAAAAGAGGCAAATGTACTTCGTAAGCAACACCATACACAAAACTCGACTTGAACTTCACTTAAATGTGAAACCAGAAACTATGAAATTCTAGAAGAAAGTATGGGGAGAAGTAAGTTCATAATATTGGTCTTGGCAGTGACTTCTTAGATATGACACCAAAAACATGGACAATAAAGCAAAGACAAACAAGTGGGGCTTCATCAAACTGAAAAGCTTCTGCCCAGAAGGACACCGTCAATAGAGTGAAAAGACGGTCTGCAGAGCAGGAGAACATTTGCAATCACACATCCAATAACAGTTTGGTATCTGAAACATACAAGAGACTTCCTACAACTTCAGATCAAAAAACCAAATAACACAAGTACAAATGAAAAAAGGACTTGAATAAACACTTCTCAAAAAAAACACATAAAAATAGCCAATGAGTATTTGAAAAGATACTCAACATCACATACCATCAGGATCAGGTAAATGCAAATTTAAAACCATGATGAGATAGCACCTCACACCTGTTAGGATGACCAATATAAAAAAAATGGTGGTAGAAAAATTGAATGTACAATTGTGCAGCTACAATGGAAACATTATTGATGCCCACCCCCCAAACAAAATTAAAAATAGAATAGTCTTATCATGCAGAGATCTCAGTTCTGGGGATTTATCCAAATGAATTCAAGACAGTATTTAAAATAGATAGTTCTGTTCCCATGTTCACTGTGTCATTATTCACAGTTGCCAAAAGGCAGAATATTATTCAGTTTTGAAAAAGAAAATGGTGTACTATTATATACTACACCGTGGATGAACTTTTAGAACATCATGCTAACTGAAATACACTAGTTAGAAAGGTAAACACTGTATATTTCCACTCCTATGAGTTACCTAATGTAGTCAAATTCACCAAAACAGGAAATAGAATGGTGGTTGCTAGGGCTTGGGGACAGTGAGGAATGGAACACCGCTATTTAATAAGTACGCTCATAATCATGCAAAATGAAAATATTCCAGAACGACGCTGTGCTGTGGCGTGCATACTGTTGAAAATACTGTGCTTTAATAATAATCATAATGTAATCTGACCATTGTTTTATCACATCCATGCAAATAGCTTCAAACACATATCTCCAAACCCAGTCTTCCCAGAATCACAGACCCTCGGGTCCCTGCTGGTTTTCTCCATTCTCTCTTGGGGTCAGCAATAAAGCCTAGACTCAAAATGTTCCCAGTCTAACTCATCCTATTCCCAGACACCAACTGCTCTTTCCTATCAGATGTAGTATCATCGCCAACCAGAGAAACTTGAAAGTTGACCATAGCTACTTCTCCCACTCACAAAATCTGATTTATCAATACGTCTCTGGTGGCTTTATAAATATTTCTTTCATTTTTTTCTATATTCTTTTACCACCCCCAATTTCCTCTACCACAATTCAAACATTCATTATTTTGATTTCAAGCATTTGGTGCCATGTCTAAAACTGTAGTTCAAACATTATTTTCAAATGTGTATTCTTTCAATATATTGTTGTATTTCAAACTTATAAAAATTCATAAAATGTGCAGTGTCCAGGTAAAAGATCCAGAGATTTTAACAGATTCTAAAATGGGTCAGTGACCTCAGACAAGCCAAAGGCCACCTCTCTAAAACCAGCCCGTCTCCAGACTTTATCTTCATACAACTCTCAACCTGAAAAATGAGGGCACACACCAATATCTATTAATTTATAAATCATGCATATGCATTACACCTAATCTGTACAATCAATATTATCAAAGCTTAATTGATTAAGTTGAAAAGAAAATGTATCATTGACCTCTATCATTTGTAATTTTTCCCCTCACTCTGTGAGCCACAGTCGGGTACACTCTTACAGAAACCGTGCAGAAGAGAAATCATTCTAAACTCTAACCACCCCACCTTCTTTGCCTTTGCTCCCTTTTCTTTTTGTTGTCTACAGATAAATTAAAATGCCTTATCATAACCTGCACGCTGCTGCAACTGTCTCCAGGCCAGCTTCCGGGCTCCAGCCCCCCTTTGCACTTTTTACCCATCTGTTCCCTGAACACACTGAGAATTATCCCCCAGTTTTGACTCTGCACATGCAGCCTGTCTGCTTAGCAATGCTCTCCTTGCCCTTTCAAAGAGGCCAATATGCTAAAGTGTTGGAGCACACAGGCTCTGGGCCAGGCCATGGAAACTCCAGTCAGCTCAACACTATGGCTGGCCTGACCCTGGACATGTTTCTAAGCTCTGATTGCTTCAGTTGTCTCACCTTTACACTGGGGGTAACAGCAGGACTCTGATCCGCCAGGCCACGTGAGATGCTTAGAACTGTATCTGGAATATAGTCACAAGCATATCAGAACTTTGTAAAGTTCTCTGACATCAGAATAAAACCTATTACACATGTCTTATTAATATGCACATTGGCTAGCTGTTGTCTTTAACGCCCAGTTTAAGTGGACTTTCTTGTGTGAGGTCTCTGCTGACTGTTGCAGTTGGGTTTGCACCCATGAGCCCTCTAATCACCCACGTGACTTCATCTGCTTATATTTTCTAGCAAACTGCAGCCATTGTTGTTGGACTCATTTACTTCTTGAGGGCAGGAACCATTATCTCTTATAAATTTTGTGTTTCTGGTTCTATCAGGCGAACACAAGAGAACAGTACCTGTTTGTCACAACTGGCTGGGACATTTTGAGGGATGTGGTGGGCACATTCCTTCCCCTGCCTAAAACTCTGCCTATGGTTATACCCTTCCTGGGATGTGGCTATAACTTCCCTTGAGCAGACTTACCAGAATTTGCAGCAAAGTTGTTGTCGAGAAAACCCCAAAGTAGTTTCAACCTGTCAAAAGTTGTTAATGCTTCATAAACTCTACAGTGCTTCATGACGAAACCCCAGTTATCTCAAAATAATTGGGAAATGCAGGGTTAGATGACAATAGCTCCTAAGGTCATCAACTGCATAGTGAGATCCCCGGATCTGATGCACATGAATGTTGCTGGAACATTCTAGAAATGCAGTTTTCAGATCCCATTCCAGACCTACTACAGATCCTGCCTGAATGCACCTTGCAAATCTTTCTTCACAGGTCCTCTGAGTAATGCTGATGCTCCCTGAAGCCTACACCAGGGTAGTAGGGATCCATCTTAGGTTCCATGGGACCTGCACCCGGGCCAGCACCTTTGCCCACTCCACATGCTCCTTCGGAATGAGCTTTACTCTGCATATCCACACCATTACACTTGGTTTCCAGGAAGTTGAACCCCTCGGGGATGTTTGGTTTATTCACTTACAGATCAAGTCTTCTGTGTGGACAAGTGGTACTGGGACTGGTATCAGTGCAGTGTCCACTGTATGCCATTGGAAGGGAAAAGGGAAGCGGGGGAAAGAGTGGAGAAAGGGAAAAGAGCTATTTCCATGAGAAGAAATTGAGTTTCAGAGAAGTGCTTTTCCCAAGTAAATGGAGAGCTAGGGAAAAAGAAAAAATAAATTCTACCCAAGGTTTCATTCAGAGGCTGGTTTCTCTCTCTCGTACCACTCTGTGTCATGTCCCAGTGATTTCTGTTGCACTCTCAGAACCCTTTGCCTTTCAAAATGTCTTGCATAAGAAAACAAAACAAAAAATGTGCATTTCATGTTCAGTTCATTTATACACTATCTCTAATCCCCACAGCAACGTTCCAAATTAGATCCCAGTATGTCCGTTTACTGAGCAGTCCGTGGCAGTCTAAAGATACAGCCCTGGGAATGCAGGGCTGAGTTCAGGTCTTCTGAGTCTGACCCTTACCCTCTGTACCTGTGCTGCCCCCAGCCCTGTCACCTGCCTTATCAGTCAGCTCAGCTGTTTAACAGTACCTTTAGCCCTTCTGGAGGTTGGGAAGTGCAAGGCCAAGGTGCCAACAGATCCAGCTCCTCATGAGGGCTCCCTTCCTGGTCTGGACACAGCTGCCTCCTCCCTGTGTGCTCAAATAGCTTTTCCTCACAGTGTGCCTGTGGAGAGACAGCTCCACCTTTCCACGGGAGCTACTTCTCGTGACCTCATCTCCCCCTAATCATTTCCCAAAGACCCTGTTTCCTGAGCCTTCTCGGTGTGGGTCAGAACTTCAACATTTGAATTGAGGACACAGATACTCAGTCCATAGCACCTGCCTCTCAACCAACTTGGCCTGTTCTCCTCCTACCAACTGTCAGCTTGGCCATGTACTAACCATCTCCAAGTCCCCTGCTTCTCCTCCAACCAGCCCTTTCCTGGGATGAAGAAGAACTGCTAATCACCAGCACTGAGTTCTCCACCAGTACTTTTTAGTGACCGTCTCTCTTTGGCCCCTTTGACTTCTCCCAGTATGCCAGGGCCTACTGCATATCTCTTTGGGATTGTATACACTTGCGTATTCCATGAGCACACTTTTCCAGTAGACTCTCAGGGTTGGGCTGCTATAGCTGAGAGTGAGCTTAAAGAATGGGGACATCAACCCCCTTATTTTTACAAATGAGAAAACAGAGGATCAGAAAGATAAAAGAACTTACCTCATAGCCTAGTCTATTTTCCCCACAGCATGCACAACCCAAGGAAATAATTTCATTTCTGTACATATTAGTCCATAAACTACAGGCAGAACATTTCCCTGTCCTGTCTTCCCTGATGAGAAGATTAAACTCTATGAGAACAGGGATTTTTATCACTTTCGTGCCCTGAGAGCTAATCTTTGTTTTTATTTTTAGAAATGCATCCTCAATGTAAATTGTCAGTTTGGGAAGATAATAAATACTGGACTAGATATAAAGTATTGCTTAGTAAAGGGGTAAACTTTCATCAAGCCCCTAGCAAATATTAATGTCAATCAATGAAACCCCAACAACTACATTTAATCATTTTACCCTGAGCACTCATAGCCAAAGAGTGGCATATCTCAGATTCTTGTGATCATTGACAGCCCACTTACAAAAGAAAAAGTGGAGCCATAAATGTTCAAGGAGAAAAAGATTAAAAGAAGTAAGAAGAGAAGGCAGGTTCTCATCTGGGACACTTGTATATTAAAAATCTATGTCTTTATTGAAATTTACCTTTGCCCATAGCGTGATCAATTGCTTTTAAGATTTAGGGCATTTATAGCATGTCTAAATCATAAGGTTGACCAAAAGGCCAAACAATTCAGTGTGGTCTAAATAAAGACTATAAGAACAGCGGGAGGCAGATTGAGACACGCAAAAGGGCACCAAACCAGGAAAAAGTGACGCGGGACTCAGGGACATGCGAGTACCCATCCTGTCTCTCGAAAACTTTGGCTTAAGTCAAGTTGTTTTGAGAAAACATTCCTTACATATATTTGTCCTCTGTTATTAATTGCCCCACGTGGGCCCAGTCAGGCCATCAGGAACTTCCAAAGCCTTAATTTCAGGCATAGGGAAAGAATTTCAATGTCACCCAATTTCTAAACAAAGGGTGGCTTCCTGGGTCTTGAAAACCAGAACAAGTCTGGTTTTGTGGACTGACATGAGACAGGGAATATCCAAAGTTGATATAAAACAGATTTTTATGAGCAGAGATACTGACTTCTTTTAAGGTAACACTATTGAAACTCATAGGTTCACTTTCTGAGAACTGTGGGATTTAAAATGCAATCTTACACCTCAACCCTGTATATCATCTTGGGACAAGAATCCTCTCTGTACCAATAACCAGATCATGTGTGCAAGGATGAAACTAAAGATGCCTTACGTCCAGAAATGAAAATACATGGACATGTTAAGCAGAGAGAAGGTCCCAGCCACACTCTGACAGAAGGCAAATATACCAGACTCTCATTTTGACATCAATTGACTAATTTACTCCAGGTTTTCCTGAGGTTTCTTTTAGTGTATTTATAACCACAAAAAGCATTTATTTTGGTCCGAAGATAAAAAATCTTTTTTATGCAATGGTGCATATTTCTAAGGTAACAATGTTTCCATTGTCAAAACAACCATCAAAGAGGACAGGGCGGGAGGGCCACCTTCCCCATGTATCTGATTGGGCATTGGCTTTACCAAACATTCTGGTCTGGAGCCTATCCCAATTTCTGTTGCACAGTTGCTAGCTGACAGAGGGAACGATGCTTGTTAAATGATTTCATCTTTTCTGATATCATGAAAAAGGAAAATATTTTACGCACCAATGTCCTAGGACATTTTATTCTCCAACCTGGTACCCAGAACTCGTGCATACTGGATTAGACACAAGGCAAAAGGCAGATGTCCAAAGGATAAGTGAATTCAGATGTTTTTTCTGCTTTTTATTAATACTGTGCTCCAGCTGTTGCATCTTAATACTGCTGAAATCTGAAATAGCATAAAGGATGAAGTAGCAGAAGGTGAGGGCGTTCTGGAACAATAAAAGACCAAAATGATATTCTGTACAAAATTGAAGGTAATACCCCCCAAATCAGGGCTAGAAATGTTCACTTTGACAATTTCAAAGGGACAGGAAGTAAATGATGAGCTTTGTCCTCCTATTGGGAAATAAGATAACAGTCTCATGATTCTACTGGCCATTGGACAATCCCCAATTGTCCTCAATCAAGACTGTCCCCAAGAAAATACCAAAAGAGAGACTGGGTGAATCATGTCCCCCCCCCCCTTTTTTTTAAATCCTCTCTCACACACAAATAAAAGTCAACCACAAGAATGAATAGAGTTGAACAATAGCAAAACAAATTAAAAGTAGTGCCAGCCTTCACTGGGTTGGAAGCTGCATGCAGCTCAATTATGACAAGCAAGATGTTCATTCTTCGTCTAAAAAATGTTTTCCTAGAACAGCTGGAGGGCATCACTCATCGGCCTGAACATCTGGTTTGATGTACCTAGACTTCTTGGAGCCCTGGGCCAGAGTCCTGGTGTGATTTGCTTAACCCTTTACCTTTATTTTATTTTATTTTTTTATTGGTTGTTCACAACATTACAAAGCTCTTGACATATCATATTTCATACATTAGAATCAAGTGGGTTATGAACTCCCAATTTTACCGCAAATACAGATTGCAGAATCACATCGGTTACACATCACATTTTTACATACTGCCATATTAGTGACTGTTGTATTCTGCTACCTTTCCTAACCTCTACTATCCCCCTTCCCCTCCCCTCCCATCTTCTCTCTCTACCCCATCTACTGTAATTCATTTCCCTCCATGTTTGTTATCCCATTCCCCCCATAACCTCTTATATGTAATTTTGTATAACAATGAGGGTCTCCCTCCATTTCCATGTGATTTCCCTTTTTTTCTCCCTTTCCCTCCCGCCTCATGTCTCTGTTTAATGTTAAACTTTTCTTCCTGCTCTTCCTCCCTGTTCTGTTCTTAGTTGCTCTCATTATATCAAAGAAGACATTTGGTATTTGTTTTTTAGGGATTGGCTAGCTTCACTAAGCATAATCTGCTCTAGTGCCATCCATTTCCCTGCAAATTCCGTGATTTTGTCATTTTTTAGTGCTGCGTAATACTCCATGGTATATAAATGCCACATTTTTTTATCCATTCATCTGTTGAAGGGCATCTGGGTTGATTCCACAGTCTAGCAATTGTGAATTGTGCTGCTATGAACATCGATGTGGCAGTATCCCTGTAGTGTGCTCTTTTAAGGTCTTCAGGAAATAGTCCGAGAAGGGCAATAGCTGGGTCAAATGGTGGTTCCATTCCCAGCTTTCCCAGGAATCTCCATACTGCTTTCCAAATTGGCCGCAACCGTTTGCAGTGCCACCAGCAGTGTACAAGAGTACCCTTTTCCCCACATCCTCACCAGCACTCATTGTTGTTTGACTTCATCATGGCTGCCAATCTTACTGGGGTGAGGTGGTATCTTAGGATGGTTTTGATTTGCATTTCCTTGACTGCTAGAGATGGTGAGCATTTTTTCATGTACTTGTTGATTGATTGTATGTCCTCCTCTGTGAAGTGTTTGTTCATGTCCTTGGCCCATTTGTTGATTGGGTTATTTGTTTTCTTATTGTCTAATTTTTTGAGTTCTTTGTATACTCTGGATATTAGGGCTCTATCTGAAGTGTGAGGAGTAAAAATTTGTTCCCAGGATGTAGGCTCCCTATTTGCCACTCTTATTGCTCTCTTGCTGAGAAAAAACTTTTCAGTTTAAGAAAGTCCCATTTGTTGATTCTTGTTATTAACTCTTGTGCTATGGGTGTCCTATTAAGGAATTTTGAGCCCGACCCCACAATCTGTAGATCGGAGTCTACTTTTTCTTCTATCAGACGCAGAGTCTCTGATTTGATATCTAGCTCCTTGATCCACTTTGAGTTGACTTTTGTGCATGGCGAGAGGAGGGGATTCAGTTTCATTTTGTTGCATATGGATTTCCAGTTTTCCCAACACCATTTGTTGAAGATGCTATCCTTCCTCCATTGCATGTTTTTAGCTCCTTTATCAAATATAAGATAGTTGTAACTTTGTGGATTAGTCTCTGTGTCCTCTATTCTGTACCATTGGTCCACCCGCCTGTTCTGGTACCAGTACCATGCTGTTTTTATTACTATTGCTCTGTAATATAGTTTGAAATCTGGTATCGCTATACCACCTGATTCACACTTCCTGCTTAGAATTGTTTTTGCTATTCTGGGTCTTTTATTTTTCCATATGAATTTCACAATTGCTTTATCTATTTCTACAAGAAATGCCATTGGGATTTTGATTGGCATTGCATTAAACCTATAGAGAACTTTTGGTAATATCGCCATTTTGATGATGTTAGTTCTGCCTATCCATGAACAAGGTATATTTTTCCATCTTCTAAGATCCTCTTCTATTTCTCTCTTTAGGGTTCTGTAGTTTTCATTGTATAGGTCTTTCACCTCTTTTGTTAGGTTGATTCCCAAGTATTTTATTTTTTTTGAGGATATTGTGAATGTAGTGTTTTTCCTCATTTGCGTTTCAGAAGTTTTGTCGCTGATATACAGAAATGCCTTTGATTTATGTGTGTTGATTTTATATCCTGCCACTTTGCTGAATTCATTTATTAGTTCTAGTAGTTTTTTTTGTAGACCCTTTTGGGTCTTCTAGGTATAGAATCATGTCATCCGCAAATAGTGATAATTTAAGTTCTTCTTATCCTATTTTTATGCCTTTAATTTCTTTCGTCGGTCTAATTGCTCTGGCCAGTGTTTCGAGAACTATATTGAATAGAAGTGGTGATAGGGGGCATCCCTGTCTTGTTCCAGATTTTAGAGGGAATGCCTTCAATTTTTCGCCATTCAGAATGATGCTAGCCTGAGGCTTAGCATAGATAGCTTTTACAATGTCAAGGTAAGTTCCTGTTATCCCTAGTTTTTCTAATGTTTTGAACATAAAGGGATGCTGTGCTTTGTCAAATGCTTTTTCTGCGTCTATCGAGATGATCATATGGTTCTTATCTTTAAGTCTATTGATGTGGTGAATAACATTTATTGATTTCCGTATATTGAACCATTCTTGCATCCCAGGGATGAATCCTACTTGATCATGGTGCACAATTTTGTTGATGTGCCTTTGTATCCGATTCGCCAGAATTTTATTGAGGATTTTTGCATCTAGGTTCATCAGAGATATTGGTCTGTACTTTTCTTTCTTTGAGGTGTGTTTGTCTGGTTTCGGAATCAGGGTGATGTTGGCCTCATAGAATGAATTTGGCAGAGCTCCCTCTTTTTCTATTTCCTGAAATAACTTGAAAAGTATTGGTATTAATTCTTCTTTAAAGGCTTTGTAAAACTCCACTGTATACCCATCCAGTCCTGGGCTTTTCTTGGTTGGAAGTCTTTTGATTGCTTCTTCTATTTCATCTATTGATATTGGTCTGTTTAAGTTGTGAGTATCCTCCTGACTCAGTCTGGGCAAATCATATGACTTAAGGAATTTATCGATGTCTTCACTATCTTCTATTTTATTGGAATATAGGTTTTCAAAATAATTTCTAATTGTCTTCTGTATTTCTGAAGCGTCTGTTGTAATATTGCCTTTTTCATCCCGTATGTTAGTAATTTGAGTTCTCTCTCTTCTTCTCTTCGTTAGCATGGCTAGGGATCTGTCGATCTTATTTATTTTTTCAAAGAACCAACTTTTTGTTTTGTTAATTTTTTCAATAGTTTCTTTTGTTTCAATTTCATTGATTTCTGCTCTGATTTTAATTAATTCTTGCCTTCTGCTACATTTGCTGTTGTTTTGCTCTTCCTTTTCTAGGGCTTTGAGATGAAGTGTGAGCTCATTTATTTGTTGGTTTTTCCTTTTTTTGAGGAATGACCTCCAGGCGATGAATTTCCCTCTTAAAACTGCTTTCATTGTGTCCCATAGATTCCGATATTTGTGTCTGTATTTTCATTTATCTCTAAGAATTTTTTGATTTCCTCCTTTATGTCTTCTGTAACCCATTGATCATTCAGTAACGTATTGTTCATTGTCCATGTGATGTAGGATTTTTCCTTCCTTCTTTTATCATTGATTTCCAGTTTCATTCCATTATGATCTGATAAAGTGCATGGTATTATCTCTACCCCTTTATATTTACTGAAGGTTGCCCTATGGCATAATATATGATCTATTTTTGAGAAGGTTCCATGTGCTACTGAAAAAAAAGTATATCCACTTGATGATGGTTGATATATTCTATATATGTCAGTTAAGTCTAGGTTATTGATTGTGATATTGAGGTCAATAGTTTCTTTATTCAACTTTTGTTTGGAGGATCTGTCCAATGGTGAGAGAGGTGTGTTGAAGTCACCCATGATTATTGTGTTGTGGTCTATTTGATTCTTGAACTTGAGGAGAGTTTGTTTTATGAACATCACAGCGCCATTATTTGGTGCATAAATATTGATAATTGTTATGTCTTGTTGGTGAATGGTTCCTTTTAACAGTATATAATGTCCTTCCTTATCCCTTTTGATTAACTTAGTCTTGAAGTCGATTTTATTCGATATGAGAATGGCCACCCCTGCTTGCTTACGAGGACCGTGTGCATGGTATATTTTTTCCCAACCTTTTACCTTGAGCCTGTGTATGTCTTTTCCAATCAGATGTGTCTCCTGGAGGCAGCATATTGTTGGATTTGTTTTTTTAATCCATGTTACCAGCCTATGTCGCTTTATTGGAGAGTTTAAGCCATTAACGTTTAGAGTTACTATTGATATATGGTTTGTACTTCCTGCCATGTTTGATTATTTATCTCTCTTTTTTTTCTAATTTAGTTTGTTTCTCCATGATTAGCTTTCCCCCCGTCCTCTGTCTTTACCGAGGCACTTCCCGCTGATGGTTTTGGTTATTGTTTTTCATTTCTTCCTCGTGTAGAGTTTTGCTCAAGATGCTTTGCAATGCTGGTTTTCTGGCTACAAATTCTTTTAGCTTTTATTTATCATGAAAGATTTTTATTTCGTTGTCATATCTGAAGCTTAATTTTGCTGGATACAGAATTCTTGGTTGGCATCCATTGTCTTTCAGTGTTTGAAATACGTTGTTCCAGGATCTTCTCGCTTTCAGCGTCTGTGATTAAAAATCCGTTGTTAACCTTATTGGTTTACCCCTAAATGTAATCTGCCTCTTTTCTCTTGTAGCTTTTAATATTTTCTCTTTGTTCTGTATATTGGATATCTTCATAACAATGTGTCTTGGCGTTGGTCTACTGTGATTTTGTGTGCTCGGTGTCCTGTATGCATCTACAATTTGTATATCTGTTTCCTTTTTTATTTCTGGAAAGTTTTCTGTAATTATTTCATTCAGCAAGATACTCATTCCCTTGGCATGAATCTCTGTGCCTTCCTCTATCCCGATGACTAGTAAGTTTGGTTTTTTTAAGTTATCCCAAATCTCTTGGATGTTTTTCTCGTGATTTTTTACCAGCCTATCTGAGTTGGCTAGACTCTTTTCAAGATGATATATTTTGTCTTCATTATCTGACATTCTGGCTTCTACTTGCTCCACTCTGTTAGTGATACTCTCGATTGAGTTTTTAATTTGGTTTATCGTTTCCTTCATTTCTAGAATTATTGTTTGATTTTTTTTATAATCTCTATCTCCTGATAAAGATGCTTAACTTCTTTTATCTGTTTATGTAATTCATTTTCAATGTGATCTTTAAGGTTCCTTTCCATCTGTCTAAGGTGTTCCTTGAGTTCTTTATATGGCCATTTTTCTGATGACTCCAGGTCCTCCTGAATATTTTGGCTGTCCTTCATTGTTTGTACTCCTTTTCTTTCTTACTTTTTTATGCTCATGATACTTCTTGTTCTGTTTGACTGCTGAGTTACTGTTTACTATTATAAATTTATTTGATGCTTGGGAGGAGAGGTATTAGAAGGGAAGGGAAGAAGTCACTAAAGAGAGTGAGTGTAGGCAGGTAGAATTCAATAAAGGGGGAATAAGAAAATTGAAAAGAAATGAAAAGACAAAAGAAAAAAGTGAAAAGAAAGAAAGAAAAAATGAAAAAATAAAATTTAAAACAAAAAATTATAATGATAATAAACAAATGGAAATTAAAGTTTAAAAAATAATAGTAATAATAATAGAATAAAAAGAATTAAAAAAATTGAAACCATTAATAAGAAAGTTGAAGAGCAGCAACAACATCAACAACAAAAAGTGAAAATAAAATTTTAAAAAAATACCAATAATAATCATTAAAAATAATAATAATAATAAATGCAGTCATAGAGCTCAATTAACTTCTCTTCCAGTAGGTGGGAACTGGGCCAGGCTTCTCTTCTTGAAGGGTGGGAACCAATCACTGTTCCTCAGCTCTTCTTCCCAGACTGTGCGGGTCTCCAATCCTGAGTGCCTAGGGCCTTCTCTTGTGGTTCCTCAAGCCAGGCCCTGCTCACCTGTGACGCTCACCACAATACTGGCTACACGCTGGGTCTGCTGCTCCTGGGAGCCCTGTTTCCATGGATGCCTGGGCACACCCTTTCTGTTTGCCTCCCTCAGACCCTAAGTTTGTAGGGCTTGGGGCTGAGGACCCCCAGCGAGTTTGTTTGCCTTCAGGTAGCAACTCCCCTGGTAGCCGGTGCAAGGGACCTCTGTTGTCAGCAGAGGGATACCCTGGGTCTGACTGTCGTGCTCAGTTGGCTTTTACCTCTGTGAGTTCAGGTGGGCCGACTAGTTATTTCAGCGGGATCATTAGTGCTAAGTCATGAGAAGCAGGCGAACCAGAACTAGAATGCAGCCCAATCCGGGCTCGGTGTGTTCTGAGAAGGGCAGACTGTTCGGCTGGGATCCCCTTCAGCTCAACAGTGCCTAGTGGTCCTGAGCGAACAGTATTTTGACAGTTTACTTCTCCCTATGCTCGCGCAGCTGAAGGGGTTAGAGACTTGATCTCTCCGCATCCGCCGCCATGTTGGATCACTTAGATTTTAAATTGTCACTCATCTTATCAGCTGTTCCATTTAACTCGGCAGCTCACTCGCGCGGTGAAGAGTCTGCTCTATGGTGCTCCGCGGGAGGCGGCGGCGGCGGCGGTGGCGGCGCGGTGGCGGCTCAGCTGTGGCCTTCGGGCCCCCCGGGGAGGGGGTGCAGGCTGGGGGAGGGGAGGCAGCACCTCGGGTTGCATGGGCCGGGTACCGGACACGCAGGAGAGCGGGCGGGGTTGGGGAAAGAAATTGAGATCTAGATTTAGGGACTGAGCGTGGGAGGAGAGACAGCTGGGGAGAAGAAAAGCGGAAAGGCGGAGAGGAGAAGGAGAAGGGGCCGAGGGAGCCGGGCAGCTCGGGCTGCGGCCTTACTGCTCACGCTGAAGTCGTGATGGACTCACTCCACCTTGGCTGGAGTCGTGGCGGATTCACTCCACCTAGGCCCCTTTCTTGACACGGTGCTGAGTCTTTGTCGACAGATCTCCTTTAATGATCTTTACCTCATCTTTTTAGACGCGGCGGCGCGGAGCACGGAGCGGCTTACTCACTTCCTGCCGCCATCCGCCAACCCTTTACCTTTAGTAGAACCAAATACAATTCCCAACTCTTCAGAGTGTGGTTCTTGGGTAGTTTGGAGAGAGATGTAACCACCCTCTCTCTGCCTAGAGAGAAAAGAATTCCAAGGATTAAACTTGACACATGAGACCCCTGTTGCTTTCTTTTGATTGTTCGCTGGGTTGCCACATTTGTTGTTTTATGTCGGGTCTTTTATTTAAGAATTTCTAAATGCTACTGAAAGGGCCTCATGGCACAAATGAGCAATTGTCATGTGGTGAGGATGAGAAGAAATGAGACACCAGAATGCCACAGCCAGTCAGAGAAAAGGTGGTAATGAGATTCAGTCAATTCATTGGCATTCATGGTCAGATCAGGTGACAGACCTTTCTGGGGAATGGTGCAGCTCAGATCAATGTGCATCTTAAACCCCTGCAATAATATTGGTTGGTCTGAAAGAAAAGACATTACATACCATCTTTGAGCTTTAGTTGTTTCATCTTCTTACTGATGGAAATGATACTCGCCTATCTGGTCCATGCAAAGATAAAATGAGCTAACATCTAAGGATATGCCTAACATATACAGGCAATCCAGAAATGCGACCACCTTTTTGATTCTGACCCATATCCTTGCAAGAGGTGTGCAAGAGGGTACTTTTTAAGAGTCCTCATGTCTAGAATGCATTGTCTGGAAATGACAAGCCAGCAGAACTTCTTTCCCTTGTGTTGAACTCCTCAATGAGGTGTCTCCTTCTTCCCCTGTCCACTCCTTTACACACTCCATACACCAAAAGCAGCCATCCAGACACTCACAAGTGGTTTAAGAGTCTAGTAAAGAAAGACAGATTCATACTCAAATAATTACAACACAGAACAATGAATGATACAGCCAAATATTTAGGATGTAAGACAGCAAGGGTTTGATATATTTCCTTTTATTTCCCAGAGTATTCTACCCAGATGAGCAGTTCAGGAAGAATTTTTTTCTGAAGCCAAGTTTTATTAATAGTGACAATAGGCACACAGTGTCCTTCGTCTTCTGTACAGTTGTTGTTGCCATCTACCCATCACAAGGTATTGCTGAGAGGATTAAGTGACTTCGTTCATATAAAGCACTTAGCACAATGGGTAGTAAATATAAATCACCTGCTAATGCTGCTCTCATAATTATCATGAAATACCATAATCAGATCATCATTATGATGTTATCATCCAGTATGTGCTATGGTTTGGATTGTACAGTCTCCCAAAAGCCACATGCTAAAGGCTCAGTTACCAGACTTTGGCATTAATGGGAAGTGATAAAAACTTCAAGAGTGGGGCTTAGTGGAAGGAAGTTAAGTCATTGGGGGTGTGACCTTGGAAGGGATACTGGGACCCTGACCACTTTTCTTTCTCTTTCTCTTTTTGCTTTCTGGCTGCCATGAGGTGAGCAGCCTCCCCTGCCATATTCTCCTACCACGATGTGCTGTCTCACCACAGGGCCAGAGGCAACAAGACCAAGTGACCATTGACTGAAATCTCTAAAGTCATAAATCAAAATAAGTCTTTCCTTCCTAAATGCTGATTTTTCTCAGATGTATCATCACAGCAATATGAAACTGACTAACACCACATAGGACCATGATATAACCTCACAAACATAAAAATGGGGCAAGGTTTATAGGGGTTAAGATGGAGTTAAGGTCCATTCCCATATATATATAAGAAAGAAGAGTCCTCAGTTAAATCATAAATGTTTGATATATTCATTTTCTTTCCACCCCAGGTCCAAGAATCCAATAGTTTCTGAACCACAGCTGTTCCAAAAGGTAAAGAAAAATAACTGTCATCTTAAAAACATTTCTAGAGACTTCCTAACAAATACCTTTCAATTCTATACCTTTTGAACCTATAGAAATTTCCTGAAATTCCTTTAGCAGGAAAGTCATCTTGATGAGGACAAATACACTTGAGGAATCCACACAATACCAACCAAGAGGATATTTTTGTCCCTCTCCTCAGAACATATTTGTAATGTCTGGAGACATTTTTGATTGTTAACAACAGAATAAGAGGGACTGGAGAGAACAGGGAGATGCATGGATCTTGTAGGTAAAGGCCTGAGGTGATCAGCCCACGACAGAATTATCTGGTGGAAACTGTCAGTTTGGTCAGTAGTACCAAAGTGGAGACATTTTGCCCTAAAGAACACATACTTCTTTAGATGTAGTTAGATGTTCCTGTTTCTTTTCCCTTTCCACCTGATTTCACACTGTGATATGCACGATCGAACTGTAACTTCCTGAAACAGGGATAAGTGAGGGGTTGTGGGTTGGAGAAGGCACAAGGATATTTCCTCTACAAGGAAGGAGAAAAAAAGGGGATCTCATAGAAGGAAAGAAAATCTTCCTATTGCATGTTTATGCAAGGGCAATCACAGTGAGTTCCTCACAGAAACATTTTTAGTGGTATAGGATTGACAGGGGATGGACACATATGAGGAGTGTCATCAATTTCCACTGTGTGATTGATTTCAGTTGTAAATCCATGTTTCATTTTGTCATGTCCCTGAAGAAGATCAAACTAGACTCTTGAAGATTCAAAGGTGTAGAAAATCCACTTAACAAAAATTTTGAATATCTATAGATCTAGATCTAGATGCTTCAGATATGGAATATACAAAGCAAAGACACCCATTCTACAGGTCTCCCATTCCATCAAGTTTTGAGTAAAGTTTTGAAAATTATATGTATGTGTGTATATATATAATATATATATATAATTTATATATATAACATGTATATGTCTTATATATAATGTTAATATTTAGTATATAATTATGTTATTTGTATATCATATTTGTAAATATATAATATATGTAATATAATTATATATATTAAAAATGTCATCTGTAAAGGCATTTAAGTTCAAGAATTCTTGAATGCCTCTATATATGGCATATTTTTTCAACCTACTTATTTTTTTGTTTAAAAGAAGTTAATTTTTATGGAGCTTTTACCTAACTTAGATATTAATCTATTTCCAAGGCAACACAGCAAAAGAGAGTACAGTAGCAAGCCATCATTTACAGATGGTTGGTTAGGAAAGTAAGGTTGGCAGTATGTGGGAAGTTAATGAGAGGAAGACATCCATGCCTGGGTAAGTCCCTCTAGTCCAGGTGAAACAGAGATGTTCTGTGGTTTGCCGTATTAGGAGGAAGCCTTCAAACCAGAAAACTGGTAGCTTTGGGAATAGCCTGCCATGCCTCTGTGAACAGTAGAGGTCACATGGTATTTAGTTCCGGTCTGCAGCACAGTTGAAAGCACAGGGCTCTTCTCTCTGAACTCTTTTTGGTATTGGTGATAGAATTGAATCCTTCTCCTTATAGTTCTGGTCCTGGAAGACTAATGACAACTTGGACCTGTCTTGTTCTGCCCTTTAAAAGCCTGGAAAAAGGTTGGGGTTGTGACTCCGCAGTAGAGCACTCACCTAGCGTGTGGGAGGCACTGGGTTCAATCCTCAGCACACATAAAAATAAATAAGTAAGTAAGTAAATAAATAAATAAATAAATAAAATAAAGATATTGTTTCCATCTACAACTAAAATAAAGAAAGAAAGAAAGCCTGGAAAAGAGGCAAGCAGATCAATGTCATCTGCTTTGCAACTCTGCTGAAGTTCTGCCCCCACAGAGTGCCGCAGTCTGGCTGGGCACAAATAACCAGGAGGTCACAAGCCACTTGTAGATTCAAGCAGGAACGAACTTTATTCCAGAACCCAGGCGAACTCAACTCGAACTCCGTGAGAACTCAACAGTAGCGGGCACCCGAGGCAGCAGGAGCCGCCCCTTCTGGCAAAATGCCAGGCACCATCTTGACCTGGCCCTGGCTCTCAACAACAGAGGACACATTATCTCTGGGAGGTTTGGCTGGGTTTTCCTTCTCCACATTTTTCTTAAATATATATTCATTCAGATACCATTTTGAATTATAAAATTATTCTCATGACTCCTAGACTCTCCATGACTTGCAGGAAGGGACTGTTTGGACCATTTTCTCCTGGCAGCACTTGCATGATACCTGACATCCACAGTGAAAGGTGAGTAAAGCCACCCAACGGATTCATAAGCACTTGGATGGAGGGAGAGGATGGTGACACAAGAAATCTTGAGAATCTGGGAAAGCAGAAATAGAAATTAATATACATAAACAGAGTTACTGAACAACTACCGTAGCTGAAATCTAGAGAAAGCACATGTATTAATCAGGGTTCTCTAGAGAATCAACAGGAATTATAATTATAAAGGGGGGATTTCTTAGGTTGGCTTATGCAACCAGAAGCTGGATAGTCACAGTGGCCATCTGCAGGCTGGAGAGCTGGAAGAACCAGTAGCTGTGCAGTCCAAGAGGCTGAAGCCTCAGAACAAGAGGGATCAACGGTGCTACCCTAGTCCAAGACCAAAGGCTTCTGGAGAATCTGCTTTGGAAGAGTGAAGAAGCCAGGGAATCCAATATCCTCAGAGGATCACAGCAGCAATTAAGAACCTAATCAAGAAGATGGAATTTGCATATATTGCTGCTGCCTTGTTCTTCCAATTTTTATTCCATCCAAGCTATCATCCTTTTCGCCAGTGCTGCCCATGCTTCGGGAGGATCTCCATTTCAGTTGGCTATCCCACATGCCAGTCTTTCCTAGACACACCTTCACTGACACACCCATATCCCCTTAATCCTTGGCATCTGTTAATCCAATCAAGTTGACAATTCAAATTGACCAATATAGCTCACCCCTTGCCTCCTTGATCCTGTTAAGACCCTTTTCTTTTCTCTGCTTTTAAAAGCTTAGTGCATTTATAACTACACATTTATTTGTTGAACTCATAAGGTGGATGGAATTCCATGAGAAACAGAAAGGATTCATACTGGAGTCTGAGGCATGAGGCACCCCAAGCTCTGCTTCGGGTCTTCCTACAGAGCTGCTACAAACCAGAGGCATGAGAAGCCCCTGGAGCCATCTGCAATGAGCCTGTGAATTCCTGTTGGCTGTAAAACTTTGGCCAATCCCCAATTGAGCCAAGAATGTTCTACATTTACACTAATATTTATGTAGGACTGTTTCTGCCTTCGAATTTGCCTTCATAGTTCATTATTATACTTACTTTGCAAACTAAATAAACAAGACGTTGAGGCCCATGTCAAAGACTGTTCATAAATCATAATAAACAAAACAGGAAATGAGAAGTCTTGAACCCTCTGCCTCACAATCCACATCATTTGTGTAATTCCTAAATGCTGAGGTCTTTTATCCAGAAGGTCTGCACATCCTTGGGGCCCCACTGAGAGTTCCTGGAGTACCTCAGTCAAGCTGCACAAGTTACTAATTTCTGTCCCACTTTCCAGCCTTCCTATCAGTGCAGAAGATTTCCAGGCATTTGGTTCATCAGCATCATGGCCCATGATGTCTTCAAGCAAATGACTGGAGCATGTCATGTGGCTTAAGGTCCGAACAGGAGGAATCCAAAGAGCTAAACCGGATCGATTGCTTCTGTCTTTTATTGAGAGTTAATATATAGCTTAAGAGGTCAAATCCAAATCCTAGTCTTTCTTTAGGGAAGTCTAGGGCTTACCTTCTGCCAAATATACCCATGAATTCAAAGATGTACCAGGAGCAGAGCAACTTAAGGAAAAAAAAACACAGAATAGTTTAGGTTTTGAAATGAAGAGTAACTAGTATGAGATCAGAGAAAGATTTGAAAACCAATTTGAAAAATTAGGACAGGGTGGGGTTTAAATGTTTTCCTTGTTCACTTTTGAGGTTTAGAGAGTGATTTTTGGATGGCAACTCACTATGTAATTGGTCATGAAATTAACTTAGTAGAGCATCAACCAGCACTTTCTAACAAAATAGACCAGTTTTGAAAACTGTTATACTGTATGTGTGTGGTTATGGTCATAATATAAATGGTGTTTCTCTAAAAAGATGTGAACCCCCCCTGACGGAGTGTGCATATTTTGTGGGTCTCTAGGTGGGAGAGACTTGTTCGACTTTTCATGGATCTCTGTTGGGACAAGTGAGTAATATCACCTGGCCTGAACTCTTCAGCAAAAATTTTCTTCCCTCCAAAGGAGTCAATTAGTTCCTTAATCAGGTTCCCTCTCTGCCTTGTGGCCTTAGCAAGTATCTTAAAATGTTAGAGTCTCAGTTTTTCTATCTACAGAATTGGGGATACTATCAACTAATTCAAGTGTCAGGGTAATGACTGATGGTGAATAAAAGCATTTAATACTGTTCCTAGTACAGACTAAGAAACAAATATATATATATATATATATATATATATATATATTTTTTTTTTTTTTTCCTTCCATTTTTTGTTCAGGGAAAAATAGACACCTTCTGCTATTCCCCATTCCCCTCTAAAGAGACAGGGTCAGCTCTTGCAGGATGCCCAGAGTTGGGACACTGTGACATTGTCAAGTGCTTTTCTCCTATCAAATTTACAAATGATTACACCTGTGCATTTCCTTGGTCAGCATAGCTCGCTCATAGAAAAATCAAAAAAACATCTACAAGTAGAATCTGCCAATCGGCTCAGTTGCAAAGCAATTTTCTCCAGCTGTTATGAGTGAGGACAGCTGTAAATCACTGAACCTATTTGCATTTGTACTGCTTTAAAAGGTGGTGGCTTTGGAAAGATGGAAGGTACCAGGTATGTTACTCCAGATCACTTTGTGTTTTGTTGGTAACATTCTCTCTGTGCCAGAAGAGCAGGGGCAGGGGCCAGAAGAGTTAGAGTAGCCCTCAAAATCAAGATCAGAATACCTACCTCTTAGAATTGATATCTAATCATTAGCCTCACTTGGTTTTCCTTGGAAAATGACGGGGAAAAGCTTACTTGAGATAGTTTAATTGTTTTGTAATGCAAAACATAAGACCAAGTAGAACACTCACAGTGTTTGTGATAGACCTCTTGGCTTTAGCATCTCAGTGACATTGACTCTATCCCTGAGCAATTTGAGATAAGCTAAGTCAGCAGCTGGGGAGACCCCAGCTGTAACTAAGCCTGATGTCCTTGCCTCATCTAAGAGAAGGCTCATGGGGCTGAGTCCAGGAATCCAAAAAAGAGAGAAAATATTTTCCACTACCAAGGACAGATAATCTGAGCTATGTTAAACCCAGTCTCTCCGTGGAATTCTTACATGAACATTTCTCCCTTAGAGGTAAACCAAGGTCATTCAAAGAATGTCATAGCAACTTTATTGAGAAGAATCTTGCACTTTCAGCAATTATTTTGCTCTCGAAATAAATGCCCTCCATCAGTAGAGAGAAGCTAAGGAGGCCTGTCACAGCAGTCCTGGCATGAATCAGTGGTCAGTCCTCTGACACCACCATAATTAGTGCTCCAGTGAGGAATGTCTTCCACGTAGAAGGATTTGTACTTCTTCCCAGGATGGAGGGCAAACTATCAGAGAGATAAAAAATAAATTCCTACTTTTAGTTTAAGAGAGGAAGCACTGATTTGTATAGAGAGTCCAAAGTTGGACATTCTCGTATTCCCAGATTTACCTTCTACATTTTGAGGGAAACTGGACAATCACTGCTATTTCCCTACTTCTGTATGAAGGCTGTCTTCCAATGAGATCCCTCTTTCCTTCAAACTAAACTCCTCAATGAGGAGCTATAGCTTTCATGTCTACTATTGTCTAGAGTTATCATTTCCTTCTTAGTAGCCAAACTCAATTCCTTATCAATCTGTCGATCAACCTATCTTTCTATCTCTATATCTCCCTCTCCCTCTATCTCTATGTCTACATCTTTCTCATTCTCTGTTTGATCTCTCAGACTCTCCTTGTGCTCCTCTTTTGACCTTAGCTTCTCACTTATACAATTTTGGCTTTTTATTAGATGACCTTACCACTTCCAACATCTCTCTAACCTGTAAAATGATGTGATAAAATATTCTATTTATGGTCCTTCTTCTGCTTCTCCATTTTCCCTCCCTGGCTGATCTCTTATTTTTTTTTTTGATACCTCCCTTTTCTTCTTGCTTCCCATCTGGAGTTAAGTCCACTGGCAATTCATCTCATCAAATTTCTCCCCATGCTGGCCCCTCTTTCTGGAATGTCCAAAGAGAGCCCAAAGTTGGACATTCTTGTATTACCAGATTTACCTTGAACATGAAAACATCCCCATCCTCTCATGTTTTAAGAAATTCATCTCTCTCCATTCACATAGAGACTAGAATTCAAACTCACCCCTTGAGACTCCAATCAAAGATTATGACATTGAAAAGCTTTAATCAAAAGGTTGATCCTTATGCCATATGAGGGAAAGAAAATATATTCTTAGATAACATAAAAACTCAAAAGAATCTAAAAAGGTCCTTGAAGAAGTACATCAAGTAAGCAAAACTGAATCTGAGCCATACTTCAAGAAAGAAGACATGATATAGCGGAATTAGTGATAAGTTCAAACAAGGAAAACTTTTAATAATCCTAAACAATTACTAATAAGGTCTGTGAAATTGACAGCTATTGTTAGGAAGAAATATTCAAATAGGATAATGGGAAAGATAAGACAAAGTTACAATAGTAATAATAGCAACTTAAAGCTAAATATCAAATTATTTCATCAAAACATGAGTGATGTTTTGGTGTGGCTAGCCATGGAGAGAGGTTAAAACAGGCAGGAATCTTATCTTGTTCAAAAACGGAAGGCTATTAATATTATAATTCTTCATTTTAATAGGTAATTCAAACATGTCTGTTAAATATTTAAGCATAACTATTACTAAAATATGCATGAGATATATAGTTTCCAAATAAGGAAGAAAAGAAAAGAAGAAACATAAAATGTCTATAAGCAAAGAGAAACTAGGAGTGGAAATTAAATTTAAAAACATAAAATGCATAAATAAAATAAAGGAAAATAAAATAATATGCTCTAGAAAGGACCAAACAGATCAGGAGGTATAATGAGCATGAATAAATATCATTTATCTATTAAAACAAAGGATATTATTCAGATTAAAAAATAATTATTCTTTTCAAAGGAAGCAACAGAGTGACACAGAAAGATTGAAAATATGAAAAAGATCAAGAAAATGAAATAAAAAGAAATTAGAAATAATAGCAGTAACACCAGCTCTATAAAAATGTAAAGAGCATTGCCAATAGCCCATGTATAAAGAAATGCAAATGGCCAGCAAACATGAAAACATCCTCATCCTCTCATGTTTTAAGAAATTCAAAACAAAGTGATAAAAAGATGCAATTTTCCATATATCAGATTGGCAAAGATATGAATGCTTCATAATATCCATCATTTGCCAGTAGGGAAACAGATCCACTTAAACATTTTGGCGACTACAAACTGAAACAAAACTTTTGGAGAGCAGTTTGGCAGTAGCTTCAAAATGTTTTTATATGTATACTTTGATCCCGCCATTTTATTTCTAGGAATTCATCCTACAGATAAAATTACACAATGGTACAAAGATATATTTGCAAGGATATTCTTTACTGCATTTTATATGAGCAAAAACCAAAAAAAAAATCCATGTTCATCAACAGTGATCAAATGAGATACATTTTGTATATCCCCACAGTAAAATCTTAGAAAATACTTTAAAAGAATGGATTATGTCATGTATACTGATATAGAAAAATATCTATGATACATATGGAGTGAAAACAGTTGCTTATGAAAATACATTTATATTATGATCCATTTGTAATTTTCACAGCAAAATATAGATTCCATCAGCTGCACCACTGTATCTCCCATCAATTAGGAAATCATATCTGGTTTGTTTTTTCAATCATCATTCTTCGCTGCCCTGCCACTATAAAATCTAGTATGTTCCGAAGCTCCTCACCTTCAGCTTCACACCATAACAGAATGAGGGGTGGGGTGGTTGGTGTTCCTCCTAGAGCCTACTTCCAGATACCAGTCAGAATAAGAGGCTGGAACATCTGGGCCTCATCAGCATCAGCACTTTTGATTCTGCCACAGGGCATTTCTTTTAAATGTGTATTTTTACACAGTCTGAAGGTCATTGTCCACTGCTGTTTATGCCCTCCTTGGTTCAGATGTCCCAAGTCTGCAGAAGTGGCTACGTCATCCCCCAAGACTGTGGATCCATTAGTCATACCCACACACTCATCTCATCTCCGCAAATCACATCATGTGCCTAAGAAGAGTTGCAGGGGTTCCAGACTCGTCCCCACCCACTTCTGCAGCCCGCTCTCTGCTGTGGAGAGCCCATGGCCAGTCCAGAGGACATCCCACAGGGCGCCTCCTTCCCATGAGCCCCTCCATGGTTCCCACTGGGTCATGTTATTAAAGCAGCTGTAACATCAGATTATGAAACGCAGGGGTCAGAAGTCTGGTCTTCCTCTCATGTTTTAATTTAATATTTCTCACCAGCACTTTGGCAAGCTTTCTACCAGGGCGAGGGGTACTTACCTTTGCATAACTGAAGTTGTCCGCTTTATGAAGTTTCCGTTAATGATAGTGAATCTTCAAAATGTCATGTCGTCCTTCATTCTAGACAGAAGAAGCAGGCACACATGCACATGTGCACATTCACAACTTCCTATGAACATGGATGTATTTCTTGACTCTATCCAGTTCTGTTTTAAACAGTTTATTTCTTCTATAATCGGTTGTTATGTTATATACTATTGAGTTACACTATGACAATACCATGTTGCTATAATTATTATATAATAATAATGTTATACTATATAAAATACATATGATGTATTATATAATATAATGTATAATAACATACAATGTATAATAATTATATTATCCTATAATGATAGGATATATTCATATATTTGTTGATTTCAAATATTCTTGCCCATTTTGTCCATTTTTATCTTCTTGTGAAACCTTAAAATCTGCTCACCAAGACTAATAAAATACTCTGTTGGAAATTTTAACTTGGTATTCCACCAAATTGTTTAAATAATTTTGCAATAATTGGCATCTTTACAATATTGAATCATTGTCTCCAGGAAGTGATGTGTGTCTGTCTTTATTCTATTATTTTAATATAGATTGTGTGACTTCCTCTTCAGTATATCAGAGTTCTGTTACTATTAGGAATGGAACTATTTACTCTGTTACTTTTACTAACTGGCTATAAATACAGATTAGGAAAGCTGTTGATATTGCAAGCAGTCATTTTACTATTCTTACAGTTTTATATTTGACTTTCTTCATTTTCATGTATTGTTCTATTTCCAGGGAAAATGTGCGTCACTGCCTATAACTCTTACTTAATTATTCACATCTTCCCATATTGGCTGTAATATCCAACAAATGCTAAATGGTGTTGGTCATTGTGGGCATTCTTGTCTTATTCCTGTTGCAATTAGAAATGCAATCATCTCTGAGTAAATTGTGGCTTCCCTGCCTTC
The DNA here is from genome assembly GCF_964194105.1 of Spermophilus citellus. Taxonomy (NCBI): domain Eukaryota; kingdom Metazoa; phylum Chordata; class Mammalia; order Rodentia; family Sciuridae; genus Spermophilus; species Spermophilus citellus. The sequence continues at coordinate 75,784,483 of NC_138196.1, read as the reverse complement.
TGTCCTTCTGGGCTCCCATAATTAGGGGCCCGCAGATTTAATTAGGGGCCCACAGATTGCTAGTTTTGATGCAACTGCTCAAGACAAGGGCCAGGAGTGCGTCAGGCTCTTTCTGGCTGTGCATCACCCTCATCATGTTAGGATTTTCCTTTACTTCTTACTTGCAAAATGGTGCTTTCTTACAACCAAGACACACAGACGAAGGGCAGGTGAGGACTGTCTGTTGCCTCCTTCCATCCAAAAAAGGAAAGAAGCTCTCTCAGAACGCAAGAGACTTTCCCATATAACTAAGGGAACAGAACTCCATCCCCTGATCTCCTCCCGCAGCAGGGGAAGCTGGGGAAACAGGCACTTCACCAGGTGCGTTGGCGCCCAGAAAGGGCATTGACATTTTGTTCATAAGGAAGAAACAGGCATGATAATGAACAGACAGCTCACAGTGTTAGCCACACTGACTTTCCAGGGGAGGTGTCTAGAGTTTCCCTAATTGTGAGGATATGTGCTGTAATTTTCTGATTCAGGATTTTATCAGCCTGAGGAAGCATTTTCTATTTTGGGCTTGATGAATTAAATCAGCAATGAATGTTAAATGCCATCAAAACCTTTGTGGCACCTACTGAGAAGACATTGTAACGTGGTTTGTTTTTTCAATTAATATGTTAATTTAGAATAATAGATTCCAGTTGTTGAATTATTCTTGCAATCCTGGGAGAAGCCATGTTTGGAATGTGATTATTCTGCTAATCCATTACTGTATTTAATTTGAAAATACCATATTCAGATTTTTTTATATTGATCTTAATGAGTGAAATTGATCTATGGTTTTCTTTATGCCATTCTTTTCTAGTTATTTTCATAAAGATTTCACGTAGAACGAGTGAAGAAACATCTTTTTTTTCTCTATTTGAATAATTTAAATAGAACAATGTGTCCCTTGAAGATTTGGTAGTTCTTTCTCACAATAACTTAAGCCAATGGTTGCCTTACGTAGCAGGTCCGCAGTTATGTTTTCGTTTCTCCCTTGATTCTTGGTGTCTTCAGATTTTCTGCCTTTTATTGAAAGTGGGGTTGTTGGTCTAGCTGGTTGAGTGATCTGCTTGCTTCATCTTCCATTTCTTGTTCTAATATATGTATATTATTAAGAACTTGACCTGGAGTATTACTTTGTTAGTTTTGATATTTTGATCATATATTCATTCTTTCTCAAATCGATTATCATTTTAATATTGATTTCTTCTTTAAGTTACATTATTTCTTTTTAAAGTTTTCTTCTTCTTCTTCTGTTCAACTGAATAATACAGGGCATTTTTTCGTTTTCCTATGTCACCAGTTGGTGTTGGTGTTGCCAGTAGTAGTATTTATTACTTGGTACTACCTAGTATTCAGTCATCCTTTAATTTTGATGTGAGCCTCTGCTAGGTGGGTCCCAGCGGCATGGGCCTGTCATATTCAGAACATATGTGCCCATGTGATGTAGACTTTACCAAGTTAATGCTCCTATCTCAGATTTTAAAGGTTAAAAGAGATATGCCAAAATGTAGAGAGCTGGGAATTGGTGTAGAAAGTGCAGAGGTAAGGGCAGCTATAGTGTCCAGGGGCAACACATATCTAAGAATAATAATGCATGAAGCAACACCCAGACTAGACCTTGGCCATCCTTCCTGAGAAGGCCTTCCTTGCACCTTGCCTGGTTCTACAGCTTACAATCAATTCTGAAGCTTCCTATTCTTATTCTGATAAATTTCTTTACTGTTTAAAAGAGTCTTAGTAAGTTATTTTACTTAAAATCAAGAAGTTCTTTTATTAGTAATTTATTAAATCCTTCATTAAAGCTAAAGAATATTTTCTATAAAAATTTTGCTTCATGACCAATGGATAGAAGTCACAAAGACAAATGCACATAAATATAGTCATGTGATCTTGATAAAGGTACCAAAAACATACATTGGAGAAAAGACAGCCTTTTCAACAAATGATACTGGGCAAACTGGATATCTTTATGTAGAAGAATGAAACTGGATCATATCTTTCACTGAGTACAAAAATAAATTCAAAGTGGGTCAAAGACCTAGGAATTAGACCAGAAACTCTGCAATTGCTACAATAAAACATGGGGCAAACATTCCAACACATCAGTGCAGGCTCACTTCATTAACAAGACCCCAAAAGTGCAAGAAATAAAACCAAGAATCAGTAAGCAAGATGGCATTAAATTAAAAAGTTTCAACACAAAAAAGGAAAGAGGAATATGAAGAAAGAGCTTAAAGAATGGGAGAAAATCTTTGTCAGCTATTCTTCCGCTAGGAGATTAATATTCAGAATATATAAAGAACTCAAAAACTTAACACCAAAACCCAAAAATAACCCAACCAATAAATGGGCAAATGATCTAAACAGACTTTTCTCAAAAGAAGATATATGAATGGCTAAAAATGTATGCAAAAATGCTCAACGTCCCTAGCAATCTCAGAAATGCAAATCAAAACTACACTGACACTTCAATCATTCCAATCAGAATGGCATTCATCAAGAATACAAATAGCAATAATTGCTGGTGAGGATGTGAGGAAAAGATGCACGTTGTTGGTGGGACTGCAAATTAGTACGATCAACTTGGAAAGCAGTATGAAATTCCTCAAAAGACTAGGAATGGAGCCACCATATGACCCAGCTATCCAACTCTCCTTGATATTTATCCAAAAGAACTGAAGTCAACGTACTATAGTGATACAGATGTATTGATGTTTACAGCTGCACAATTTACAATAGCCAAGCTATGGAACCAGCCTAAGTGACAGATGAATGGATAAGGAAAATGTGGCATATATACACAATGGAGTATTATTTAGCCACAAATAAAAATGAAATTTTGTCATTTGATAATAAATGGATGGAAATGAAGAATATCATGCTAAGTGAAATAAGCCAGATCTTAAAGTCAAGTGTTGGCTGCTTTTTCTCATACGTGAAAGCCAGAGAGAGGAAAAAAAATCAGTCAGTCAATCAGAGAGGGTCTCACTAAAATAGAAGAGAGACTAATAGAGTAGAGGAAGGAGATTCAGAAGGGGTAAGGAGAGGAGGGGAGGGGAAAGTACTAAGGAACAAAAGCTACCAAATTATGCTATTATCATATACAAATATACCACGGTGAATCATAAGTATATGTATATATATACACATATGTATACACGACACAATCATAATGCACTAATTAAGATAAATGATAGAAGGGAGATCAGTAGAATAGAGCAAGTGGATGGGGAGGGAGGAGAGAGGGGAAAGGGAAGGCACTGGGGGATGAAACTCACAAACTGTGTAAATTTATGAATCTGGCATAATGAATCACACTATTATGTATAATTTTAATGCACCAGTACAAAAGAGAACAATTCTGCTTCATGAAAATGTATGGAGTTTTTTTTTTAATTTGGGGCCTACAACAGATTTTATTAATAGTACATCTTTGCTTATTGTCAGTTTATTAAACACAAGAGTTCAAACATCAAATTTATTTCCTATGTAATTCAAGATTTCTATTAATTTTTGTCCTATTTGCTTTGTTAGTTTCTGAGATAAGTGGGGTTAAGTCTTACACTCTGGTTATAAATCTGGCCAGGTCCTCACCATTTTGCTAGTGTACTCTGAAATGTTAGTGTCTGTAGGCGTTTCTCTTAAGCCAGTTCCCCCAGAGAAGAATCTTGAAGTTCCTTGCCAAGAGAGATACAAGGCCAGCTGCCAACAAGCTGGCTGAAGAGTATCAAAAGAGGGCCAAGAATATCCCACCAGAGATGTATTTTCTCTGAATCTCTCCACATTTTGTATAATGCTTAATGCTTAACCTCTGGCCTAAGATAGGGCAGCCTGATCTCACCCTAGAAAGAATCTCTCATCTTCCAAAGTGTCAGGGAAGGTAGGCATGCAGTGGACTGAGGCAGGTATGGGGTCTCACTAATCATCACACAGATTTTTTTAAAACCCTAATTTTAATCATGCCCCCTCCTCTTTCTGCCCAGGTAGCTTTTCCACAGTGCTGCCATGCCGGTGACCTTGCTTCTCTCTTGCTTTCCCTAGAGTCCCGTAGGTTTTAGCCTTCTTCAATGTGCTAAACAGGAAACACTCAAACAACTGTTTTCCTTTGTCCCAAATCTGCTGACATCTCTGGGCAGCAGGCTCCCCCTCAGTTCTCTTGCTGTTGGTAGACACACACACACACGCACGCACACACACACACACAGTTTTTCATAAGTAAATAAAGATGTTTCTTTTTTTTCTCCTTTATTGTCTTCTTTCATAGTGATAGAAGAAATTTTATTTTCTCTTTGTTAATCTATATAGCTTTTTACCAGAATATTGAGAAGGGCTGGGAATACATGAGGAAGAGAGGATGGAAAGAATAAGAAGCACTTGCTCTTAGTTCTGACCTCACCCCTGCATGACCCTGAGAGTGAGTACCTCCTCAAGACACATCTTATGCGTATCACCTTTACCCTACTATCTCCTGACTCTCCTTTAGGTATTTCCTTGTTTGCACTGCATTTCAAGGATAGAACTCAAAAAAGAAATTTGTAGTATTATTGGTCTCAGGTGTACAAGATGGAATTTGGAGTTGCCAGAGTAGCTGAAAGTTAATGTAGGAGGTCTCAGGAAGGAAGTAGCCATAGTCTCTGAATGCAACCTTCCCTCAAATTCTTTGATGACCCCTAACAGTGCTTGCATGGGATGAGAGTCCAAGTAGCCCAAGAAAGGCTGAATAACTGAATCCAAGGTCTCTACATCATATAATGTGCAATGTTCAGGTAAAAGTATTTACAGATTTTCAAAAACATTACCTATATTAAAGAGGAAAAAATAGTTAATATGAGTAGAATCGTAAATGTTCCAGATGCCTCAGACTGAGCTACCAAATAAGAATTTTAAAGTAACAATGATAAACATGTTAAATAATCTACAGGATTTAATGGCATAAAGATTCACAGTCTTAGGAACAACATAGAATTTCATATACTGAAATGATATTTCGTACCCTGAAACAATAAAAACGAAACAGAAATCCTAAAACTAAAAAATATAACAACTGAACTATTTGTTGGATGAAATAGACCACATACAGAAGAGAAAATAGTGAACCTGAAAACAAATCATTAGGACATTTTTAAATTTAATCACGGTAAAAATAAATTAAAAGTGAAGAATAGTCAGTCAGAAGTTGAGTAGTGTTTAGTTGTAATTATAGCAATTACAGCTCCGTCTTTCCTACAGGAAAGAGGAAAGACAACAGAGAGAAAAAAAAATAACATTAAAAAGTAACATTACCTGAAAGTTTTTCAAAACTGTCCCCAAACAGAATCCTACTGATCCAGGAAGCCGAAGCAGGATAAACATAAAGCATATCCCAAGAAACTGAAAAAAATAAAATAAAAGGAAAAAGAAGCCAAGGGAATGGGGCCCATTACACACAGGGAAATAAGAGCAGTAAACGCTGACTTCTCCTCAGAAACTGTGGAGGCCACAGAATGATGGAAAGATAATGTGCTGGAATAAAAGAACTGTCAGCCTAGAATTCTGCATCTAGGGGGAAATTGATTCAGAAATGAAGACAACATAAAGTCATTTTAAGATAAAGTCTTACAACATTTATCTTCTGTAACTCCACACTAGAAAAAAAATGCTAAATGAAGTTATTCAGACAAAAGTGAAATGATATCATAGAAATTTTTAAGTCTACAGAAAAGAATAAAGAGCACACTGAGAGTGCTCAATATCTAAGAAAACATAAAAGACTAATTTTCTTTTTCACTTAAAGATTTGTTGCAGTTAATTGACTCTTCTAAGCTGATAATAATAATATAAGATTTATCACATATAATGGTAAAATACATGATGGTAAGAAAAACAGTGGGAGAAGTATAAATGGAAATGTATGTCTATAAAAGTATTACATTATAGGTGAAATGATGTTATACTAATTCAAGGTTAGACAGTGATAAATTAAGGATATATATGATAATCTGTACAGCAGACACTAAAAAAAAAATTGTAGAAATTAGGAAAACACCCTGTCAACCAAAATGTCATCCAGCAATGCTCTGAGCATCAATGGTATCCTCCCAGCCCACTCACACTGGGCCATCCTATCAAAGTAGGAGTCTTTGGCCTAGACCTCTGTTCCCCACATTCCAGCACAAGGCTCCTCGGCTGCACCAGCTGTGGTTCAAGAAGCCCCAGGTGCAGTTCAGTCTACACCCTGGAGGCTGCAATCTGTAAACCTTGGCAATGTCTACATGACACACTAAATATGCAGGCCTGCAGAATGCAAGAGCTGTGGCAGCACAGAGACCTTCACCTCAAGGTTAAAGTATATTTCAGTCAACCTGGGAGCTCAGAGGCTTGTTGCAGGAGCAGTCACTACACAAAACCCTAGCTTAGGGAGTTGGTCAGCAGAAATTTCAGGCCAAAGCTGCTACCTAGTGTCCTTACAAGGACAACACTATAGAGCCACTCGGGTGGTACTGCCTCCAAGAACCCAGAACTATAGAGCTGCATGCAGTGCCAGCCTGGGAGAGCTGAGACACAGACCCCAACATGAGAACAGAAGCATGGGTTAAACCCAGGCCAATCACAGGGGAGTTGGATGCCCATGCCCTACACCAATCTGTCCGTGCAGCAGGACATGAGTCACGGAAGGTTATTCTAGAACCTCAGGATTTAATGTGGTTTTCCTTGTTGAGTTTTGAAATCATTATTACTTCTGTCTTTTTGTCTATTTCATGGGTGGTAATTTCTATCCTATGTATTCTAGAAGTGGATGACTTATTTGCTTTCACAGACTCATTGGCTAGAGTAGATTTGCCTGAGACATGCTTTTGAGTCTTACCCATTCTTAATTCAGATGAAACACTGGGCTTTGGGCTTTGGAGATTGGACTGGAACAAGTTAAGGCTTAGGACTATTGGACTGGAATTAATGTATTTTACATATGACAAAGATGTGAATTTTGAGGTCCAAGCAGAATGCTAAGATTTGAATATATCCCCCAAATTCTATGTATTGAAAAATTAATTCATAAATTCTATGTTAATGGTCTGTGGAGATGGGGCCTTGGGAGGTGCTTTGGTTTGGAAAAGTGTCCCCCCATGTCCAGAGTTTGAAGATTTGGTCCCAGAGTTGGAAAGCGGTGAAATCTTCAGGAGCTAGAGCCTAGTGGGAAGTTCTTAAATCATTGAGGATATAACCTTGAAGGGGATTTGGGGACTCTGGCCTCTTCTTCTTTCCCTTTTGCTTCCTGGAAAATGAGGTGAGCAATTTTGCTCTACCATGGATTCCTGCCATAATGTCTTGTCATAGGCCCAAAGCAATGGGCCAATCTATCATGAACTGAAACTGCTAAAACTGTTGTTTATTGCTGTGACAAAATACCTGAGAAAAACAACTTTGAAGGAGGAAATATTTATTTTGGCTCACAGTTTCAGTAGTTTCAATCCACTGTTAGCTGGATCTTTGGTGTGGCAGTACCTGAACTTTGGGGAGATTCCAGATCCAATCTATAACAAAAACTATGAATCAGAATAAAACATTTTCTCTTTATAAGTGAATTATCATAGGTATTTCATTATAGTGAAAGAAAGCTAACTAACAGAAAGTTATTAGGATTAGATGAGATCATGAGCATATGCCCCTTATCAGGTAATTGATGGCTTTTTTAGAAGAGAAGATATCAGAGCTATTGTGCTTGCTCTGTCTTGTCATGTGATGCCCTCTATCATGCCCTGACCATCATTAACAAGTAGATGTGGATGCCACGTTCTTGGACCTCCAGAATCATAAGCAAAAACAAATTTTAATCTTCTTTATAAAGTATCCATTTTATAGTATTCAGTTACAGTCACTGAAAATGGACTGATTCTCTTTCACAGCTTAAAATAACTTTGTACTTGTGGAAAATAATGAAGAAAAATGAGGGTTCATGCCCAACTAGAATTCAATCTGGGAGAGCAATAAAATGAATATTCAATAAAAGTCCAAGATGTCAGTCAAGGTTTTTTCCAAGTACATCAACAACTCCGGTCACCGGAACCCTCATGAAGTGCCCATCCTTTCTCCCCACATGACCCTGAACATTTGATTAGTGCCTGTGTGTTCCAAGGTCAATATTCTCCTCATGCACTGACTAAATTTGATTCTGAAGGATTTCAAATGCAAGGAAAGTTGATCCACTGCAGAGATGAAAGATCTTCTTGACAGCTGCAATGGAGATAATTAAAACAATTGAACGGTTTTCAACTGGGAATGAAACTCTGCTCATCACGGCCCATGCAGACCAGGGCCCTGGGAGAGCTGACAACCAGCAAACAGAAATGGATGGTGACAAAGCCAGTCGACTCCTGCAGTTGGAATTTATGAAAAGGACAATATGCCTTCAGAAAGAAGCTCATTTCGTTTCTGAATGTCTTCCTTCTCACTTTAAAAATATCCCTTGCTCTAAAAATGCCTATAAAACATCTTGGGGATATACATTTTCTTTGGTGTCGAAACAGAAATCACTTTGTCATGGTCATGGATGTTAATTTTTATTGATTTATTGAAATGTTTTTCATACAAAATGATCCAAATTCAAAAACACAAGTTATGGAATAGCTGATCAGTTATCGTGGCCCGTCAGAGAAGAGTCCAGATGTTATCAGGTGGAGTCCAGAATCACCAAATATGGAAATTGAGGAGCGAGTGTTCTCCAGAGAAGCAGAATCAATTGGATGCAATCTGCAAGTGTGTGTGTGTGCACAAGTGTGCCCGTGTGTGTATATAGAGAAAAGAAACAAGATTGGTAAGGAATTGGCTTGTGCAATCATGGAGGCTGAGACATCCAGAGACTGCAGTCAGCAAGCTGAAGGAACTTAAGAAAATGTATCAAAAACAAAAGTCTTTTGAGCTACAACTGGGTTAGGAATAGGATCATGAATGAGCACAAGTCTACAATGAGGTTAAACAATTTTTTATAATATGAAAATTTGAAATTATTTGAATGCCCAATACTGATTTAGAATACATCATAAAATAGAATATTACTTTACCATAAAATTAATGATAGAAGAGTAATATGTCAATATATCCTAAATAAAATGTACTGAAATTACACATTATAAAACCATGAATATATTTTTGTGCAATGAATTGTACATTTATATAGCAATATAATATGCTTAAATATATAAATATTTCTTCATATAGTGGCTATATACCAACAAGTACATATATCAAAATTTTAACAGTGATTACTTCTAAAATTAGGCTAAAATTTATTCTTATTTTCTTAATGTTTTATTGTATTTTCCAAATGTTTTAAAGTAAATTATATCACACCGAACCCAATTGGTATATACAATTAATATGAGTTAATAAAAAATAAACAAAATGCATAAATAAAATGCACGATGATTGGCATGATGCAAACCAAAACCAAAATGAATTGTATTACTTTTTTTTTATAGTGGTGGGGGGTTTAATCAGGGAATGAACTCAGGGCACTCAACCACTGAGCCACATCCTTAGCCCTATTTTGTATTTTATTTAGAGACAAGGTCTCCTGAGTTGCTTAGCACCTTGCTTTTTCTGAGGCTGGCTTTGAACTTGTGATCCTCCTGAATCAGCTTCCTAAGATGCTGGGATTACATGCCAGTGAATTGTATTACTTTTTAAACCAAGAGGAAATGTGGAGATTCCTCAGAAAACTTGGAATGGAAAACCATTTGACCCCGCTATCTCACTCCTTGGTTTACACCCAAAGGTCTTAAAATCAGCATACTACAGTGACACAGCCATATCAATGTTTATAGCAGCTCAATTCACAATAGCTAAGCTATGGAACAACTTAGGTGCCCTAAACAAATGGATGGATAAAGAAAATGTGGTATATATACACAATAGAATATTACTCAGCCTTAAGGAAGAATGAAATTATGGCATTTGCAGGTAAATGGTTGGAGCTGGATAATATCATGCTAAGTTAAATAAGACAAACCCCAAAAGCCAAAGGCCAAATGCTTTCTCTGATAAGCAGATGCTGATCCATAATGGGTAGTGGGCAGTAGGGAAGAATGAAGGATCTTTGGATTGGCAGAGGGGAGTGAGAGGAAGGGAGGAGGGGGCGGGTGGAAAGGACAGTGGAATGAGATGACATGATTACCCTGTGCACATGTATTATTACCCTGTGCATATGTATTATTACCCTGTGTACATGTGTTATTACCCTACCGGTGTGACTCTGCACCATAAACAGCCAGAGGAAGAAGTGGTGCTCCCTTTGTGTATAATGTATCAAAATGTATTCTATTGTCCTGTATAACTAATTAGAACAATTAAAAAAGAGGAAATGTATCTAAAAGGTCGGTCAGTCATAAAAATAATTTGGACGTTTTTAAGAACGAAATTGAACTTGTATGATACCACTCAAACTTCCACCTCCTGCTTAAGATTGCCAGTTTTGTATTTCTTCCTTTCTTCAATTTCTTTGGGCACCCTTAAGAATAGCAGCAAGCCCAGCTCTCCCAACGGGAAGTTCAAATAGTGAACCACCCTTAAATTATTCAGGTTTGCCAGTGTTCTGCCAGAAATGATCCTTTCAGAGAAACTAATGTGTTCATACCTGCTCAGGCCTCCTGCCATTCTTAACTGATGCTAAGACTCCATATAAATTGTCTATTGTGAAATCGTAATTGGCATGGAATGAGCCACAGCCTGCAGCATCACAAACACTGTCAAATCCAAGTTGAGTAGCTGTGTGGGGTTAGACAGGGATCTGATTCTTGGGGGCAGGTGGAGGAGAGGAATGTGTGTGAGGCATCCTTGGTAAGAAGACTTCATTTATGCTCACCAGGCTTAAATACATCCACAAATACATACACATGTGCTATCATATATGGCTGGTCCAGAAAATAGTGGACAATTGGAGGAATGATTATCCCTTTAAATAATAAATTAAATTCCTTTAATGATTATTCCTTTAGAGTCCTTTAAAATTGAGAAGAAGAAAATGAACTTGAGTCCTCTGTCTGCAGCTGGAGGAAACAGACTCGGGGCCGTATGTGCACCTGAGTGTGAGCATGCTTTCAATCTTGTCCTGTAGCAAAGAAATACACACTATGGGAGTGTGGCTGGACACCTTCCCTGGGAAGTCACAGAGGTGAAAAGCCGCTCTGTTTCTGCTGGAAGAGCAAAGAAGGAAGGGGCGAATAGCCAGGGAAATCGGCCAGACTGTGGATATTAAACCCAAAGAAAGCACAAACACAGTTTCCCCTGAAAATAGCACTGGCTGGACCAACTGTGGACTGGAAGAACCTGTTGAGAAAGAAATTGCTGAGGACATTTTAACTCTCTGCAACCATTTGACTTCTGCCACCATCGTAAAAACCACCACAAAGGGAGAAAGGCTTCCTCACCATGGAAGACAGTGGTGCAAAGACAACACTTTGGATGAAAGTTGTGCTACTGACTGTATGGTGGCCTAAATCTATCATCCTTCCATAGGATACATGAGTCACCCTTGCCACCTAACAGTGTTATAGAAGATTTTCGTAAGAGAAAGTCCCTTGGATTGCTCAGTTGTGATAATAGGCAGATGCCCCTAGATGCAACACAGCTATGTTCTCTCATCTGGTGACATGGAAACCTGTATCAGGAGGTTACAGGGACAGCCCTCAAAGCCCCTGTCTCTGATGACTGGTTCCACTTTAAATGGTTCTCTGTTCCAATTCTTTCAGCAGGATTCTTCTCTCTACCTATTTTCCTATAGTCTGATGACTTATTCTGCAGAAATGTTGAAAAGCCATGGTCTGTGTGGACTGCAAAAGGGTCACAGTGTGTCCATGTCCCTTACAGGAAGTCCCAGACCACATGCTTTCTGACCACTGTCACCAATGATCTCTGATGTGAACTGGAAGGAACTGCACAGTTTATTTATATACATCAGAGTATAAAGTACTCATCACAATGGATTTTGACTCAAAGTAGATGAAGACTCACTTCCAAAACTAGATTAATGAAAATTAATGATAAATTCTTTGATAATTCTGTTTTTAGTGTATTTTTTTCTTTTGGACATTCTTAAAGCAACTTCACCAAATTAAATGTTTACATGAAAGAGGGTAGAATATTGCTATACATAGAGAAACTTCATTTTTAAGTAATTATATGCCATTTAAAAAGACAAGTAATGCATTCTTCGTCAGCAGGAGAAAAGCATATTGTGGAGAACCAAGCATGCCTAGCATTTACCTGGAAAACTTCAAGGCCTATGTTATGCTTTATAACACAGACCTGCCATTTGAATGTGTGTGATCCTCATTATGGAATCAGGCAGCAAGGTTTAGTTGTTTTCATCAATCCACTGTTCTAATGGTTATTCTAGAAACTTGCAATTTGACCTTCTGTGGCATGTTATTACATTAAGAGGTACTGTGTTTTCTCCAGGGATGCTGGGTTAGATAATTCGTGTTTACACCCCCAATCACCTTTGCATTTTTCACAGACACCCTTACACATGGAAGGGGATTGGTATTCTCAACAATGATTTCAATTACCAAGTTAATTGTTCAATAGCATGCTTGCTATACTGCCCCACATTTTTAGAAATCATATATTAAGCATTTTTCAGAATATCAATTTTTTCCAACCAAGTTTAAGGAAAATAAACATCTTCAAATTCTTTCCTTGCCCTTTCCCAAATATGCCCTTGCCTAAAAATGATCACTCTCCTGACTAATTCACAGCCTCAGAGTTTTCCCCATCAGTCCTTCTCTTTCTCAGCTAGTATCATTATGCCCCTCTGCAAGGGGTATAATGACATAAACTTTAAAGGTCTGTTGGAGAGAAGCAATGAATGGTAAGCCTTTCCATGAGCTTTCTAATTCGTGGACAGTCATGATTTATTGGCCAACATACTTTCCAAAATTACAGTTTTAAGATATGTAATGAAGTGGGGATGAGGTAGGGTACATTGTAAAATGTGGAAAAAATGATACCCAGCCTCTCTTGTATTACCCCCATGCCCTAAGAAATTCTAACAATTTTCTTCGTGTAGATTTCTAAATAACAGCTGTAACATCTGTGATGTTGAGTCCAAACCTGAAAAAGTTATTTTCAATGCCTAATAAGGCCCACAACTTTTTAGTTTGTTTTGAAAATATAGAATATGGCAAGGGAAAACATTTTTTTAGCTGTTATGATCAGATCTTCCCAACTAAATTATACTTTGGCAGATTTTCTTCCAGATTTGTGCCAATATACATATGGTATACACATACTCACATACATACACACATGGTATTTTAAGTAAATGAAATATGTACATGGTATCTACCTATATAATTACATTAAAATATTTATCTATTAACTACACATATGTAATTTTCATTAACTGATTATTAGAAACATGAATATTATCTATGTGTCCATTTGGTGCTCTGCATTGGCTGTTGATCATTTCTCTCATTACTGTGACCACAATTATCTCCTCATCTTGGTTTAGTCACTCAGGCTTCGTTAACTTTAGTTTCTGCCCTGAAGAAAAACAATGTGCATGATAATATTGCCCTGCCTGCTTCCCTAGACTCTCAGAAACGCTTCAGAGAAATAGTGTGGAAATGCACAGGGCAGACAAGCCCTCCGAGGGGCAGGTAGCTGGGCTCACTGCCCTGGTACCACTCTCCTCTGCTGGTGACCAGCTTCCTCCCTGGTAGTGTTTCTGCCATGTCCTCAGCTCTGCCCAACCACATTTTGTGCCTCAAGACACAGTTGGAGATTCTAACTGCACCAGGGAGTTTGTAAAATGTGCTCTCTTTGCCACTTCTGAACCCTTGGGAATTTATCTTCTCAGTGGCCTTGTGTTTGGGAGAGGGACTCCCTGAAAAATTACTACCTTCTCATATTTCATAGGAAAATCTCAAAATATAATGCCTGAAGCTGAAAAAAGAAAATTAAAATCAAGCACTAACATTATAAAACCTGGTACTCCAGGCATATGTGTTGCTACCAAGAGAAAAAGATGGGGGAACAAAAGGCAGTAAGCTGCCTAGGAGTGGGAGACGGAAGGAGCAGGATAGAAGACACAGTTGTTGGAATCTATGTATGTCTGTTTGACTCCTGAACCCATGTTCATATACAACTTTTATAACAGTGGAAACTTTTTAAAAAGTTTAAGTTAGAAAAAGTTTTTAAAATTGCTATGGGCAGAACCTGCTACATGATGTATGTATTTTTAGTCAAAATTTTATCTTCTGTTTTACGGGAGAGGTGCAGTTGCTTTCTTTTTAGCAGAAGCCTGCCCCCTACCTGCTAATTGCTCTCAGTAGTGTCCTCCAAATCTGATGCCATCAGTCAATCCCAACACCTGAGGCTGGACAAAGCACCCGCCCAGACTCCTTTTGATGACAAGGCTCTAGAACATTATTCCATGTCCTTCAAAACTACGCAGACACAGAAAGGAAAACACCACATGTTCCCTCTCACAAGTGGAAGCTAAAAAATGTAGATCTGAATGCAGAATTCTGATGACAAGTTCATAACAATTTATATATTTTACGAGGAACTAGAAGATGGCGACATGGAAGTGCTAATTAAGCTGATTTAATCAGTACACATTGCATATAAAATCATTAAACATTATGTATATATGAGTATCACACTATACCCCAAAAATATGTACAATGATCACATGTTGAGCAAAGAGAAAAAGGAAAAAACAAAAGCTCTCAGTAATCCAAATAACTGCCTAATATATGCTTCCACACTTGAATTCTGCTGAAAAGTTCCAGACACATCACATGCCCTCTGCAAGACTTCTGGGAAGTCTGGAAGCTCGGGCTCCCTCCGTATGCACCATGCTCCTGCCCAAGCTGGAAGTCTGAGTTTCAGCTTTATTCTCTCTGCCTCATTTCTCACATCAGAACCAAGTCATAAAGATCCTGACTTCAAAATACATCTCAAAATTACACACCATCCCTCATTACCTCTACCACCACATTAGTCCACCTTAGCACTATTATTTACTAGAAAGATTACAAGACCTGTCTAATTAGCCCCCTTGCTTCTTCTGCCCCTTGGTCTTCTACAGGTTTCCATACAGCAGGCAAAGAGACTTTTGTAAATATATCTGATCAGGTTAATTCCTTGATTAATTGCTTGAATGGATTCACACTGCAATTAGGTCCATGAGAGTTTGATTATCTGCAAAGTCTTTTTTTTTTAAACTTATGCCCTCTTCTTAATTCTCACTAGGTCCTGCCTGCTGTTCTCATTTCAGTCTCTCAGATGCACCTGGCCATTCCTTACATCAGGGACTTTGCTCTGGAGGCTACCTATGTCTAAACACTCATCTGTACTCTCAAGAGCTGACCATCTCCAACTTACACTTTAGGTCCCAGTACAAATGTCCTTTCTTAAAGAGAAAGAGACTTCTCTGGTGTATTGATACCAAGAAACATTTATTGCAGATTTTCCATCTATGTGTGGGAACATCTGTTGGTCGACTCTTTCTCCTAAACAACGTCCTGGGAAGTCAGGGACCATATCCACTGTGCTATCTATTGCATCTGGCTCAGGACAGGTGCTCAGCAATATTTTAAAACACATTCCATAAAAGGTTAATTCATGAAAAAAAACCCACAAAGTTAAACAGACTGCAAGGACATAGCCAATGGACAATCTATGGGTCCCTTTCTAACAAAGAGCCTTTGAAAATGGTTCTTCTCACCCAGTCTTCCAAACTCCAAGGGTCAAGGGCGCAGAAGGATCTTGACGATTTACACAGACTCAGCCCGGGATTGCCAGACCTTCTTTTCCCCTTGGCTCTATATGCAAATAATATGAACATTTTCTTATTAAAAAGGAAAAGAGCATCTAAGGTATTTTATTCTGAGTATTTGTTCAGTGAAGAGAAGTTTACACAGCTTGCGGAGAACTATTCAGCAGGAAATTAAATCTCCGTTATTCTGAATTTTCACTTTGCTTTCAATTGGCAAAGCTTCCTGGCAAAGCACTCTGTCCCCTCTAGAACATTCATAATCCCACATCCACCACCAAAATGTGCTTTCTGAGCCAAATCACAAAACAGGTTGGACAAGATGCCTCTCTGGAGGTCTGAGATACTAGGTGGTAGGAAGCCATGGGCACACTACCAGAGCAGGCTGATAGGCCAGCAACTAACACCTAGGTTTTGCAGGGTAATCTAAAGTTTATGAAGCACCCACCTAACATAAAAGATTAACAAAGAAAATTTTCTTGCATTATCTACGTGAATATATTATCTGATTTGGGCATTGCCACAATTTCATGAGATTAATTCTAGAGCTCTATTTAACTGGTGAGGCAACTGAGCTTAGAGAGGCTTAAATGACTAGCCTACGGTCACACAACTGGTGCTTCTGATGCAGAACTCAAAATTAGAATTTTTCACAAATTACTTTTTTATACAATGCTGATTATCTTCAAAAAAAACTGACTGCTCTGGTATTTCATTTAAGGAAAATAATTGGTTTCACCTAGAAACCAATAGCTCTAATAAGGAGTGGACTTGCATGCTAACAAACAGATAGCTGGATCCTCTGTATACTAAGAGAGCCAAAAGGACTTTTGTCATTTCACTTTGCTTCAGATAAAACATTTGTTAACAGGACTAAAAGAATTTAGAGGATTCTTATATAAGGAATATGGAAAAATTGGACATTTGCCTTATATCATTGTATCTAAGACACCATATGTTGTTAAACTCACCGTTATTTTTGTGCATTGAGAAAGAAAAATACTTTCCCAATGAACCAAAATAAATGAACAGTAAGATCAATCCCATTTTCAAAATCATTTAAACATTTTAAATTATGAATTTAGAATTAATGAAATATACAAAACAACTCAGATCAATATAATAGGAAAAATTATTGTCCCTCAAATATCTCTTTAGAAACTCATTCCTTATTTCTGTTGCTTTTGCTAAAATCTCATTTTAAACCCTTGTATTTGTCTGTTTTTTGTTGCTATAATAGAATATCTGAGTTTGGGTAATTTATAGAGAAAACAGGTTTATTTAGTTCATAATTCCATTTGTTCAAGAACATGGCACCAGTATTGACTGGATTCTGATGAGTGCCTCATGATAGAAGAAATCATGGTGAGAGTACATGTAGAAGAGATCACAAGTTGAGATAGGCAACCAGAGACCAGGAAAAGGCCAGTTTTGCTCTTTATACTCATGGGAACTAACTCCATCCATGAGACCAGTATTAATCCATCCCAAGGCCAGTGCTTCTAATGACCTAACCACCTTCCACTAGAATCCACCTTTTTAAGTTCCACCTCTTAATGCCACCAAACTGGGAACCAAAACTCTAATGCATGAGGCTTTAAGAGACAAATCATAATCAAACCATAGCAGCCCTCATCATCTTTGGGCCAGAATATTAACCTGCAAAACCTATTGTTTTTCCCATATCACTCCTCCTCGCCCTCATCCACCTTCAGTGTTGGCTATAGAGTAATCCTTCTAAAATATGGCTCTGACAATGACTTCCACAGGATAAATTTTCTTGTTTTCTGACATACAGGACAGAACCCAAATACTTAAACTGGCATCCACAGCACTTCACAATGGGCTTCCAAATGATCTCTGTATCTTCGTCTCCCTCTCTGGACGTCCCAGCGTACATCACTCACAGACCAGGCTTAGCTGCTCCCCATTCCTCAACCCTGTGTCCCAATGCACCAAACATACAGAGGTGAGCTTTCTGTTTTACTTCTCAGCAATGCCACTGTTCCCCTCTTCCTCTAGCAAACTCTTGCTCATCCTTCAAGAGGAATCCAGTAGAAAATGTTTTGTGGAGCATTTCTCCCTCCGAGGCAGTGATGGGAGCTGGAAGGGTCATCAGCAATAATTTAGCCCCAATCACGCCTTCTACACTTGAGAAGGAGGAGATTCCATCAAGTGCTTTGCAGAGCAGTTGGTGACAGTGTTAGGACCAGGATCCATGGCTTCTCATCCTGGTTCACTTCTCCCTGAACTTTCACTAACAGTGAAAGAGCGAAGGTCAACCCTAAGACCATCCCTGGGCAGCAGACCTTCACAGCTCACCTTTAGCCAGGCTGTCTGGGGCTCACTAGACCTGCAAGAGGGAGGAGGATGCCCTGAGAAGTCCCTCAAAGGGGACTCAGGTCTCTGTGCCCCTGGATTACTTCTCCCTTGGAATAATAATCTCCACCTTACAAAATAACATGAAGATGAAATAAAATTTGTAGATTTCAATTGCTCATCACAGCTCCTAGCTTAAGTAAAGCCCAACAGATGTCAGCTTTTACCCTTTTCCTATCAGAAGAGACCTAAATGGGGTTATTTTTAGGTTCAACTCATTGTTAAACTACCAATGTAATTGGGGAGTATTTTATTTAATACATCTGAAAAAACACACAGCTTTGGTATAAATTCCCCAATGAGGGTAACATCACCCTGTTTACATAACACACACATGTATTCACTTTGAGAATGGGGTGGGTGGCATTGCCACCAAAGTCATCACTTCTGGGTATTCACCCCCAGCTGGAAAATGGACCAAATGGGCAAATAGAAGGAAGCAAACAAATCTACAACTATAAATGTCAACACACACACCCAGAAATAGGGAGAGAGATCAAAGGCAGATTATAGCTACCCACGAGAGACACCAAGAAGATTCGCGTTAGGGCAGCAAGATCAAGGCACCCAGAAGACCTTTTCAGGACTTCCAACCATATCTGGAGAGAAATCAAAGGCTGAATCCTTGGCTATTGCATTTCAAAATAAATAAAGACTCCTCTACTTCCTTCACAAAAGATCAGCCAAGCTAAATTTATGTTCTAGAATATTACCCTGGGAGCTGTCCCTGGAAGAAATCATTTTAACCCTAATACTGCTCTTTGTTTTGAATCCAAGTCTTCTGCCTTTGCCCACACAGCCATTAGCAGAAAAATTAAAAAAGCATTCAATTGAAAAAATATTTACTGAGCAAAATGATGCAAAGTGCTATCCTAGGGGAAATGCCAGTCCCCAGAAGTGATTCAGACACCTCCCTTCAATTATTCAAACTTACTCCATTACTAGTTCCTTCTTTAGGGTTAAGCACTGCCCTCTTTAGAAGGTCGTCCTTGAAGTGTCAGAATCCTTGGTGTGAGGATACAACATGAGGTTGACATCACCTTTCCGGAGGGGAAGAACAGCTGACCTGTGAGAGCATTAGACTTGAAAGAGATCATGAAGCATTAAGAAAGAGGGAAAGAGAAGAAGATGAAGAAGCAAGACTTGTACTTTGGTAGTAATTCAGATATAAATTCAAAATAGGTCTTATCGCCATGCTCATTTCTATCAATTGGTTGTGACTTTCTAGAGCTCTGTGTCCGATTTCTGAACACGGGACATCAGCTGATTGTCTTCATAATGGACATTTTCTAAGCTTGCTAGAGGGGAAGAAAACAGCATTTGAAAGTAGAATCTGGGCTCTGCCATTTGCAAGCTCTATGGTGCCATTCAACTTTCTTATGTACAAAACCAAGGACAATAGGATACAGTTGGGATACAGTTTTAAAAATCTAACTTCCGGTTAAATTTAGTAGAAAGAACTCATTACTAGGTATTAAGCGGCTTAAAAAATTACTATCAGGTTGGAAGAACTCTTGCAAACATGATTCCTGGAACATTTCTCAGCTCCCAGCATCTGCCTCTGCCATGATGGCAGAATGGTCACCCATAAGGAGTCAGATTAGAAAGTTGCTAATTGAAAAATGTCCCTGCCTGTGCCACAGAGGGAGCATCTCCTCCCTCCCCTACTTCTCTCAGTTCTGAACGAAAATCCCCTAAGAGCACCTCTGATTGCTGGAACTGAAATTACCTGCAGCTCTCAGCTGAGAGGAAGTCTGAGATGCGCAGATTCTGTTCCTCCAGCAAATCTAGTCTACTAGGGCTCTGCAGATGATGCCTCATGGGTAGGGGAAGATGCTCCTCCAGGACTGAGCGCTCGCCACCCAGCTGCTGAGATTGCTGGGGGCTGATGACCATCAGGGGAGTCTCCCACTGGGCATTACCATCAACTGAATTGAAAAGAGCTACCTCGTTCAGGATGAGTCATATATTCCCAGGGGTGCACTGCCTTTATTACTGGTCCACATGGGGGTGTAAAGAAGCAAGACATTTGCTTCATGGCAGAACATCTCCGGAGAGTCATCCCAGCTCCAGAGGTCCTCGTGGAATTGACTGAATCCTGAATATCTCTTCTTTCACACCTCAAAAAATGTGGGTGAGATTCAGAAAGGGGAATTAAATGATTTTTTTTTTTTGAGGCCTGAAAGAGGCTGAATGCCCACATCCAAATCCTGGTAAAGGAGTACTTCACCTTATGTGGCAAAATGGAATTTGAAGATGTGGTTAAATTAAATGATGTTGAGATGAGAATAACCTCCTGGATTCTCCAGGTGAGCCCTAAATGGAATCACAACTGTCCTTAAAAGAGAGGGAGAAGAAGCACCATGAGAAGAAAGAAGAGGAGTACCTACTCTGACAGCAGAAACAGACTGAAGAGATGCTGCCCCAAGGCAAGGAGCATCAGCAGCCACAGAGACTAAATGAGGCAAGAAAAAAAAGATGGCAGGGCTCTGCTCTGAACCCTCCAAGGAGAACCAGCCTTACTAGCATCTTGGTTTTGTAAGACTCATTTCAGACTCCTGACCTCAAGAACTGTAAGAGAATAACTATCTTTTGTTTCACAGTAGCAAATTTGTGATAATTTGTTCTGATAACAACAGAAGACATTACGGTATTTGCAGAATTATGCAGACGCATCCCCTGGAGAATGACAGTGAGATCTGCCAAGCCATTGCAGGTTATCAGGAACAGCCCAACGAATTCTGAAAATACTGTCCTTAGCCTTGGACTTCCCCCTACCTTCTACCTGGGATAGTGACTAGGTGGGAAATGAGATTCATACACATAGTGAACATACACTTTTTCATGATCATTGGTAGGTAAAGTTTCTCTTCCCAAAATTTAATTTATGGGAGTTATAAATTGTGTATAGGAAAAGTCTACTAGTAAATAATATATAATAAGATCCATACTTAAATTTCAGAATAAATTTTTTTCTGTGTGCCACCTGACAAGTGGCTTTGTGCACTGTTAAAACAAGAGCCAGAGTTGAAGTCCACATGAATCCAAACATCAAACAGGTAAGATCAACACTTTCTGTAGGAGGTAGGGAAAAAGGGAAAGAAACCCCCATCCAAACACCAGGAACATCTCCTGAATTCTGAGACCTCGCTCCACCTCAGCCTTCTCAGCCCCTGACCAGCCTCATTGAACCCTTCCTGAGACAGAGTGGATATACAGAAAGACACATAATAAACAGCTCCATCCATCTTCACCGCCTAGATATGACTACAAAAAACCTTGGCAACAGCTGCCATATGAGTCAGGAAGAGGGAGAAATTGTCAATTTCTGAGTAATCGTAAGTTGCCATGTTGAGGAAATTTGAAAATAAAGGGGAGCTATGACAGAAAAACTAGACCAATACTTCTCAATCTACCTGTAGTGAAAGAACAGTTTCACTAAGATTTCCCATTCTTCCTGGTCAAAGGTGCTTATAAAATGCAATCAAGATGAATGATTTAGAAAACGGAAATGAAATGATATACAAGATAGTTATTCTCTTACAGTTCTTCAGTTATTTTGCTGATTACATTCAGTGAAAATCAAATCACTCTTTCAGAATGCTATTAATATTTCTGAAAATTGCCTCTTCATTTCTGTAATGATTTGTCACCATCTTGAACAAGAAGTTCAAGGATGGACACAGGTCCACCAAAAACACCTTAAATAGCACTTTCCTTTACCAAGTCTCCAGGTTGATATTTTAGGTAGATTCACCTCAAGACTCAACTTACAAGATGCCATTCTCTAATGTCAGTTAAGCATCTAGGTTTCCTGAGAGAAGTGTTGCTCTCACATACTCCTCCTGCTAGCTCTGCAGCATCACTATAGTCTTACACAATACCATTTTTGTCATTGAAACATTTCCATATGCCCTAGCAATTTGAAAATTATGTTGGCTTCATTACCGAATTCAGGGTATCTTGAACTCCTTAAGATTGAATTGTGGAAGGCGAAAGTAACATAGACCAATCAGACGATTCTGTGTAATTAGGTAGAACTAAATTTCCCAAAAGCCTCTGCACCAACAAACATTCCACTCTCCAGTCGTCTCACAAAATATAAAGAAAATCTGCCTGAAGGTCACCTCCATGCTTGTTTGAAAGGCATATTCCAGAGCCCCATCCCAGCACCACTGATTCAGAATCTTTGCTAATAAAACTTAAGAATTCACAGTTTTATTAAGCAATCCATCTAGAGTTTAGACATACCAAATATTAAAAAGTAGCACATTCATTTAAAGAAAAGGAACATTTGCAGCACAAATTATTTTCTTCTAATAAAATGCAATTAAATACTTTCTCTGTTTTTCACTTTTACATTCTTGTAGAGCTTCATAGATACATCACATTAGGGTTAGTGTGTGTTGAGATTTAATGTTTTTACATCTCATCTTTTGATTAAAACTACCTGCAATATTTTGAAAGGAAACATTTTTGAGTTTTGTAGTTTTTATTACAGAAATTGGTTGGCATGGAAGATGTGGAATACACATGGGCGGGGGGAAGGTATAATGATGGATTTTAAGGACAATGACACTCAACCTAGAATAGCTAGAATCATTTGTGATTTATTTATCTCTGCCTTAGTGGGAGAACTGATCAACCAACCCTGGAAACTGAGTTATCAGCACCAAACTTCTGCAGAAAAGTCTGATTCTGACTACTTAGTTTGATGGGAGTATAAATCTCTATCTTTCTGATATTCCTTGATCTTAAACTAAAACTCTCAATTCACTTGTCTTTATCAGGAAGTACTAGGCTTTTTTTGTTTGTTTGTTAGTTTTAACTCCATCCTTGACTCACAAGAAAATGATAACCAAAAAGAACCATATCTTTGTGCTGGGCATGGAGGCACAAGCCTATAATCCTAGCCAGTCAGGAGGCTGAGGTAGGAAGATTGCAAGTTCAAAGCCCATGTCAGGGTGTGCAACTTATTAAGGCCCTAAGCAACTTAGCAAGACCCTGTCTCAAAATGAAAAATAAAAATGGCTCAGTGATTAAGTGCCCCTGGGTTAAAGGCCCAGTACCAAAAAAAGAAAGAAAGAAAAGAAAATTCTGTCTTCATGACTACAATGGCTGATTTTCAGGGAAGAGGAACCAAAGAGAAAATAATTAAAGCTTCCTTTCATTTGAAAAAATGTTATATGTCAAATATTATATGATTATTCCTTATAATTCTGCAATGAGGGTATTAGAATCCCCATTTTATATAAATGAAATGGAAGATCACTGAAGGTAAAGAAAAAACAAAAACAACCTAGAAACTTCACAGCATGAAAGTGACCTAGCCAGACGCACAGCCAGCTCCCCCATCCCCCAGCTGAACATTTTACACAGTGAGGCCTCCTGACAAGATGAGGTTAAAAGCTTTTATCTCAGAGATGCAAAGACTCTGGAGTTGATTACATAGGCTTTATGCAGAACCATACTGCCTGGATATAAAGAGCTTAGGTACCATCACAAGAGCGGGTTCAGGGTATCAGTAGAATAAGTTTGTCCAAGAGTTCAACCAACCTCCCACTTCAGGCTTAAGAGAGCCCAATAAACATCCTGATATTCAGCTCCTTAGCCCAATTCCACTCTGACAGCTCCCTAGGGTCTCTACTAATTGAAAAAACCTTGATAGAAAAAACAGCATAGCTAAGACAATGAACTGAAGTTTCTGAAGAAATCCAGATGAAACCTCTCTCTTTCGTAAATCCACATAAATCTTCAACTATAGAAGGTCAATGGCACTATCCAAAACCACAGAGCACAGCAAGTAACCAAGAGATTATTTAATACTTCAAAGAAATGCTGCCGGAGATGGAGCAAGTCCATATTTTGGTTACCAAAAACATTGATAGACTAGGACTTAGTTATGAAAAACCTGAATGGCCTTTAAAACTTAGACTGTGTCTTACCATCTTGCACTGACTACTCCTACTCTCAGGGGTCAAGCAAGAGAAATTAAATGGACCAACACAACTTAATCCCCCTTAAACAAGATCTTGCTGATGTATACCTCTTGATCTCAAAGGCAGTCCAAAATATTTTACTACCAAATCTCTTTATTTTTTTTGTTCATTTTCTACTGTGTAGCTCAAAAGTCTACTAAAGCTGTATTTAATAAGTGATTTTTTCAATTATTTATAAATAAGGTGTACTAGCCAGTTAGAGCTGCTGTGTGGATTAGGTAAGTATACATAGTTGATATAGTTTCAACCAGCAGCAGAGATCTGTAGCTGTAGGTGGCCCTCACACAGGGACATGAACACTTCCAACTGGGCTCCGTGGAATAGTGCTGTGGACAGCCCACCCCCCACCTGCACGCCCCCTCATTGCCTCTCTTGTCTGCCTCAAGGATGAAACACAAACCCAGACAATAAGTGGTCATGTTCCCTGTCATCTTTTCTCTTTATGTATTTATTTTGTCCAGTGGAAGGTCTGAAAATGAGCCATTTCATAGTAAATGAAAAAAAATTAGCATTTTTTTCCCTCAGTTAAGAGGTTTCATGTTGTTAATATTGTTTTTTTAAAGAAGTTTTTGGAGATGTTTCTTTTCTTTTCTAGGCAAGAAACACATTAAATACAATGTGGTACCCTAGCTTTGGTCTTGGAATCAAATAGTAGTTGAAAATCTACTGAAATCTGAATAGATTAGGTAGTTTAGTTAACGGTCATGTACAAATGCTAATGTTTTCCACAAATGCACTTCAGTGTTATGTCAATGCTAGGAGAAACTGGGTAAAGAATACACTGAAAGAATTTACTGGAATTCCACCATCTTTGAAGCCATTTTATATTTACAAGTATTCCAAACTGAAACTTGTGTTGTTGTTGTTTTAAAGTAACACATAATTCCCCTTGACTGGTAGTTTCACTTCCCACAGTTTCAGTTACCCACGGTCAACCATGGACTGAAAATATTAAATGGAAAATTCCAGAAAGAAGCAATAAGGCTAAAAATGCATGTCATTCAGAAAAGCAGGACAGAACCTCACACTCCCCTGTTGTGGCCACCCAGGACATGCTTCCTCGCTCTGTCCTGTCACTTCCATGGTCACCTTGGTTATCGGATCAACCCTGTGGCCTGCAGTGCTTCTGTTCAAGGGACCCTTTCTCAACTTGATGATGGTCCCACAGCACAGGAAGAGTGAGGCAAAGAAGGCACAGGGCATAAAATATGGAAGGACAGATTAATCCTGTATTTTGTGGCAAAGCTGGAGGGCATAAGAAAAAACATAGTATACACAAGGGAGGTGCTCTCTGTGGTTTCAGACATCCACCAGAGTTGGAACACACCCCCACGGATAACAGGGGCCACTGCATGCATTCAGTATAGAATATTTTGAAAATGTAAATCAACAGAACTATAAAGAGGGTGTGGTGGTGCACACCTATAATCCCAGTAGCTCAGGAGGCTGAGGCAGGAGGATCATGAGTTTAAAGCCAGACTCAGCAATTTACGGGGCCCTGAACAACTCAGCAAGACCCTGTCCCTAAATAAAATATGAAAAAGGGCTGGGTATGTGGCTAAATGGTTAAGCACCCTGGTACACCCACCCCCTAAAAAATAAAAAATAAAATTTTTAAAAAGGTAAGACTTTGAAGAGGACTTAATAAACTTTGGAACTTCCAGTTTTATTTACTTATGTTTTTAGTCTGAAAAGATATCTCTGACTCTTATTGCATATATTATCTTGAGACATGTATTTTACTTAGTACTAAGTGATATTTACATGTCAATATTAATTTAGAACACTTATCTTTCCATCATTCAATTATATTGACCAAGGGTTTCCTAGAAAAGATTTATATGGTGCTGTATTGCCTGTATCTACCATCAGTTACTAGAATATTTAACAATTGTAGAATTTCATGTTGTTATTTCATTTTTAAAATTCTGTGAAAATACATTAGGGGACAAGTTATTGTTCATGGCCATAATTATTAATAAAATTTCCCACATAATTATCACTTTAGATTAAGGATAAGCCTCCGGAATAGCTAGGATCACAGGACCACTGGCATTTTGATAGGGATTACATTGTATATGAGAATACTATGGGTAGTATTAACGTATGTTCCTATGTCTGCTTCTCAACTTTATGTCTTTGTATATAAAGTAATAATGTCAATTATAAAAGTTTGGTTTTTACTCTGGGATGGTGGTTGGCTGTACATTGGAAGAATGGTGGGAAGTGGGGGGTCTTTGAAAAATAATAATGTCTGAATCTCACATCTGGAAATTCTGAAATAATTGGTAACAACTGGGATTTTCCCATATATTTTGCCTTATTTCTTTTAGCAACATTTTATACAAGTATACAAGTCTTTGGTCTTCAGAGTTAAGTTTATTTCAAAGTGTTTTATTATTTTTAATGGTAATATAGATGACATTTTTTCTAATTTCCTTTTCAGATAATTTGTCATTAGTGTATATAAATGCAATGTATTTTGTATGTTAATTTTATATCTTTCATATTTTATTAATTTCTTAGCTATGACATTTTGTGTATGGAATCTTTGAGTTTACTACATTTAAGATTATGTGAACAGATAATTCTACTTTTTCCTTTCATGTTTGGGTACTTTTTATTTCTCTTTCTTGTTTAATTGCTCTGGCTTGAATTAATAGATTAAAACAGTGATCAAAAACCTCTCAACAAAGTCTGGTAACCGCTGTCTATACTGGTCGATCCCAGTAGACATTTAGAGAGGTAACACTCAACCTTTTTAAACTCTTCCAAAACATGTAAGAAGCAAAAATACTTCCAAATTCATTTTCTGAAGCCAGCATTACCCTGAAGCAAAGGCAAACAAAGATACAGCAAGAAAAGAAAACCACAGGCTAATATTCCTGAGACCATATTGTATTGACCGCAATACAATAAAGGTTTGACAAATTCAAAAGTGCATTAAAAGGATGGTACACCAGTGACCAAATAGAATGTATCCCTGAGATGCAAGAATGGTTCACCATATGCAAATCAGTTCATGTACTACTCCACATTGACACACTTCAACAGAACAAAGAGTAAAAGTCACATGGTCATCTCAATGGATGGAGTGAAAGATTGACAAAATTCAATATCCTTTCATGATAAAAGCTCTCAGCGATGAGGTACAGAAGGAATTTACCTAAACATAGTAAAAGTCATATTTGAAAAGCCCACAGATAACACAATACTCAACGTTGGGAAAAATGAAAGCTTTTCCTCCTAAGAAGAGGAACAAGGCAGAGAAGTCAACTCTTGCCACGTTTATTCATCATAGGCCTTGAACTCCTAATACTCCTAATCAATTTAAAAATACTTTTTATTGGTATAAATTAAATTTGTGCCCATTATATTCATGACCATTTCCTCTTCATACAGTCTTCCCGGTACAGTAGCAGGAGGGATCCTTTTGAGGAAAAATCAAATATGTTACTGGGAACAGCCATCCTTAACCCTTACTGCACATTATTAGCTTTACCAGGAACATTTGAAAATCCCAGTCTTCACTTGTCACCAGTTATTTCAGAATTTCCAGATGCAGGATTCAGACATCATTATTTTTCAAAGACCCCCCCCTTCCTACCATTCTTCCAATGTACAGCCAAACACCCTCCCAGAGTAAAAACCACACTTTTATAATTGATGATACTTCTTAAAGTTTAATATTTTTGAGAATTGCCTGAGGAACTTGTTGCAATACAGATTTTGGTTCCATAATCTGGTCAGGGTGACAACCAAGATTCTGCCTTTGCCACATGCTCTCAGGGGACATGACACTGTGTGCCCTTGGGTCACACTTGAGGGGGCATGAGACCCGTGTTCTGATTCCTGTTCTCAGTCTGATTTCCCCCACTGCTCTCTCCCGTGTTCATTCCATCTTAGTGTCTTCTCACCCTTTCACTAGTAAGCCACACACACACACACGTTCCCCTCTTCAGTATTTTGATTGGTTCTTCTCCCTCTCCAATTCCCTTCTTATAGCTGCTGCTGGTTACCACTGAGGAGGGAGGCGAGTCCTGGGTCCTTTCTACCTCTCACCCTTGGGAATCTGCATGCCAGTTCATCCTGGCGCTCACTATGGAAAACTGACGCTGCAGTAGTTAGCGGAGTTCAGCTGTGTTTCTCTTCCTGTCTCTGCCAAAATATATCATCTGTAGCATAATGAATTGGTGAAATAATCAGTGTGAATAGTTTGAACACTGTGTCTCCCTTAATATTTTGGGGGGAAAAAAACTCCAAAACTTTCTGAACCCAGCTTCCTTCTGGAACATTTCTAGTTTCTTATAAAATGTAAAGCTCTTGTCCTTGTCTATTTGTGTAATGGTTTGAGTTCCTTCTCAGATCACTTGTTAGAGGGCAGGTTAATTGACGAAGCTGCCAAGCCCTGCATTTCTACTTCTTGATAAGTTTTTATATCATTTTGATGTTTGAAAAATTGGAAGTTGGATTCCTTACCACTCTGACCTTATACAGCCCATTTTCTATGACCTCTTTTTTTCCTCAAAAATTGCCCTTAACTATTACTTTTATCTACTACTTCCTGACTACAAAATTTGAGATAAAAAAGAAACAAAATTCTGAGATTTACTGAGAGTTCCACACCCTGCTAGGGCATCGTCTTGATTAACTAGCACCTTCTTAACATAAAGTGCAAAAATGCATATCCCAAAAGCCTGTTGTGTTTTAAATAGTGAGTCCAGGCAAACAAAGAGCCAATGGGATTTATACAATTTGTTTTCTAGTTGTATTGTGCATTTTAAGGAAAAAAAAATCTTACCCGCGTATTTAATCATCAGCATAAATACCTACATTTGCTATTTAATCATGAACACGGAGAAGGACATTAACTGTCACTTTAGTCTAATTGGGGAAGTTAAAATTATCAGTAGGTTAACTTCATGTGAGCACAGCTGGTTCCCCTCCTTTGGGGTGAGTCTTGAGCCACACATCTGGGCTGTGAGCAGCACAGCTTCAGAGATGGGTTTTGTGTCAGCTTTGCCAATAGCGGTTCTCCCTGGACACCCACAGCCAGAGGGGATCTAGAAATTCTCTTTTCCTCTCCAAAGACCCACATGGTCCACACTGCTCCTGACCCCATCTCCTGGGCCAGGAGGTGAGGCATTTTAACCTCCACAGAAAAGCCTGGTAAATACTGAGTCATCTGCAAGGATAACTTTCCTTACATGTTGTATTATTTTTTCAACCAAGAAAAGAAAAAGAAAACAACAATTTAAACTAGGAGAAGCAGCCCAGAAGTAATGAATAACTGAAGAAAATAATTAGAAGTAGGGTATGAGAAAACCTGCAGCAACAAATTGCCCCACACAGAGTGGGGAGGAAGGGAAAAGGATGTTATAAGGAATAGCAAATACCGAGGGAAGGTCTATTTTTAAAGGAAAGTTATGAAACACCTTATAATTCATTTTAATTGCTTCTAATTTTAGATAAGAAGTCAGTGTGAGATCCATGGCATTTTGATAAAAAAAAAAAATTGTGTGGGAAAACAGGTTCCATCTTTCATGTGAAAAAAAAAAATGAAGGCACAGACACCCAACCCTGACATCTGACCATAGGACAGCCATCTCAGTAGGACATCTCATCCAGGTAAGTAAAGGCAATTGTCCTGGTGTACTGTGTCAGGGGAAGATGAGTACAACAGATGTCACTGAGACTTGTGGCTTAGTGAACAAGCAGAAGATAGCAGTTTCCACCTGCTGACAGTGAACATCAGTATTGATTTTCCTAACCCACCCTCCAGCAACATACCCCAAAGGAATTACTCAGCCCCCTTTGCATTCCACAAGACCTTCTTGGAAGTGTCCAACTTGGATACTACATTTATTTGATGGCATTTGAACATATTAGGTTTCATCTTATGAAAAACAATTTGAACTTCAATCTTAGTCTTCAATTGAAAATTCTGTAATATTCAACCCAGTAAATCAGGATAGGGATGAAAGGCAGTACTCAATTTGATTTTTTTAATATATGTATTTTTTAGTTGTAGATGGACACAATACCCTTTATTTTATTTATTTATTTTTTATGTGATGCTGAGGATCGAACCCAGTGCCTCACATGTGCTAGGCAGGTGCTCTACACTGAGCCACAACCCAGCCCCTCAGTTTGATTTTCCAAGTTATCATCTCCCTTCCCTACCCTAGGGAAACTATTTAATATGCCTAAACTGTTTGGGCTGGGTCTACATCCCCTCTACTTCCTGCAAAAAGACAGAATTCAACCAACTGATAAGGAGTTTATTATTGAACCGGGCTAATATCACAAGAATGTGGTTAGAGTGAGTCCTGAGGAAAAAGAAGGTCTCATGCGATCAAGGCTGCAAGGCACCTGGAGAATCCTGGGTCTCCTGTCCCCACCATTGCTGCACACCAACCAGCTCAGGTGCTTTGGAGAATATCTCTGAGGCTCCACTTCTTCCTTAAGAAAAATTAATAGTTTATCTCTGACTGGTAAGTTAATTAAGATTAGAATTTAAAAATGTACATGGGCTAGTGATGTGGCTCAAGCGGTAACACACTCACCTGGCATGCTCGGGGCGCTGGGTTCGATCCTCAGCACCACATAAAAATAAAATAAAGATGTTGTGTCCACCGAAAACTAAAAAATAAATATTAAAGAATTTCTCTCTCTCTCTCTCTCTCTCTCTCTCTCTCTCTCTCTCTCTCTCTCAAAAAAAAAATGTACATAGAAGAGCTGTGGTGTCTTGGGCACAGTGAACTGTGTTCCTGTTCTTCAGCTGGTGCCCACCACACCCCTCAGCGCCTGCTCCCCCCTTCTTTTAGCAGCAACCTAGAGAAAAACCTTACACTCTCCCCAACTCTTTCATCTCTTTGCCCTGACTGTTTATTCCATGCCATGTTGGGATCCAATAAAGAAAGTCTCAATTATTCCTAATGATTATATTAGGCTTATTTTTCTTACAAAAAAACTGCATTTTAATAAATAATAATACTTATTTCCAAAATGGGGGGGTGGTAATAATGGCTGAATTCTAAGTATTTGTTAAATTTTAAGAATTTAGTCAAGGATTAGTCCTCTAACAGAGAGGTCCACACAGTTTTTTTAGAGAAGGCCAGAGTCTACCTAATGTAGACCTCAGGAGCCACATGGCCTAAGCCCACCCCTGGAGCCGGGTGTCCAGAGATAATGAATTTAAATGAGTGGAAATCACAGCTCTGCTCCAATAAGCTTTATTTATGGATTCTGGATTCAAGCTTTATATCATTTTGTGTTTCTTCTTTTGATGTTTTTATTTTAACCATTTAAAAATGTAAACACCATTCTGAGGTCCTAGAGCTACACAAAAACAGGTGGGCAACAGGATTTGGCCCAGTGGCCAGCATGTACTGACCTGTCCTGTGGGGCTCAAAATGTGCCACATGAGCAGCCGTCAACCCACTGAGCCAAATGCAACCTGTACTCAAAGTTTTTCAGTAAAAGCCCAAAACAAAAAATAAAAATAAAAAACAAAAGAGAGAAGAGAGAGTAGAGAAAAGGAAAACAGAAGAAAGAAGAGAAGCGGGGAGAGGGGAGGAGAGCTCAAGAAGGCCCTCACACTTCTCTCAATCAGGAAGTCGCAATCCCACCACAGGGAGCCTGTCTTGGTGTTTGCACTACTTTGCTTCCTGTGATGTTCTGATGGTTCTTATCTGCCTTTATTGACAGCTTTTGTATAGCCCTCACATTTCCTATTCCGGGGACCCAGGTGAGACACTGTGCCACTGAAGGCTGCTGGCCGCCTGCACAGTGGCATGATCTGAGGTGACCTTGCTGCAGAAATCATTCCTGCTGTCTAGGGGCTGGATCTCAGGTAAGATAATTAATCTTACTCAGAAAGTCAAGAATTGAATGCTTCCTCTCACATGTGGAAGCTGGAGAGAGGGGGAAAAGGAATAAAATAGGGATCTCGTGAAAATGGAAAAGAGACCAACAGTGTAGAGGAAGGGAGGGAGAGGGAGGCCAGGGAGGGAGGAGGGAGGCCGGGGAAGCCCTGGGGGCAGCCTGTCACATTGTGCTGTGTCCACCTATGAATCTACCCCAATAAGTCCTGCTTTATGTATAATTGAAATCACTAATTAATAATAATAACACAGAAAGCAAGTGGGTCACAGGGACAGAGGCAGGGAGCGAAAGGCCAGGCATCTGGGGATGAGATGGGTCAAATTATGTTCTACACATGCACAAATATGGCATCATGAGTGACGCTACTATATATGATTATAATGCACCAATAAAAAGATGATTAATCTTTAGATGTTAGTTTTCTCATCTTTAAAGTGGGCTTATAATGGTCAAAACAACTCATGTGGTCCTACCACACTGTGCCTACTGAGGCTCTGCCCTGCTACTTCCTAACTTATAAATTGTAGTGAATCCTCCATGCATGCATGTGTTACTAGGCGTCAAACCATGCATCTGTGTGTTACTAGGCTGATCTACACCCCCAGCCCTTTTGTTCATCTTTATCTTGAAACAGGGTCTCCCTGAGTTGTCCAAGTGAACCTTGAACTTGCTATCCTCCAACCTCAGTTTCCTGAGTAGCAGAGATTGCAGGTGTGTGCAGCTGTGCTCAGCTTTTGCAGTAAATCTTAAATGGGAGAATTCTATATTTCAGATTTCGAGAAGAGTTACTTTAAAAATTAAGCTTATCCTTATTGTCTTGTTCAATATACACCTAAAAATCTGATCTTCTAAAGCAAGTTTCAAAAGCAGTAGAATTACTGTACCCAGAAAGAGTACTGAACATTTTCCAAGTGGACTGCGGCTACACAGGCTGATAAGCAGGCACAACTCCTATTGCTTGAAGCAGTGCTGTTGCTAATGGTGTCCAGGGAAGTAAATTACTTGGCGACATATTGGTGGGTCATTTTTCATGAGACATGCAGAGGAGGGAGGAAATATCAATGCCTGCCAATTGGTTTGGATTTTTATCAGAATTGGCAAGGAATTTCTATTTGAACAGAAAAAAGAAATAACATCAAGTAAATGTGTGGTTTTAAAGAGAGAGAATAAGAGCAAAGACAATTTTGTTCATTTTCTTGGACGCTTAATAACTAATTTGGCTCTTGGTTTGCATTAGAAAAAAAAGTGCTAGTTAAACTCAAGGTAGTTCATGTCTGAGTCATAGGAAGTTCTGTAGTAGAGGGAAATTATATCATGTGGTTTTATGATCTGCTGGACAGTAATTTAATTTAATAAAGACACAGATGTATGTTTTGCCACATAGAGAAAAGTTTTCAACTGTTCCCATCATAACTTTGATCAGTTTTTAGATTTTAATTCTTCTGGCTTATTTCTCCTTTACTCTTAGAAGAAATTTAATTTTGTAAGATAAAAAATAAATAAACTCCATGGAAAAGCCACTTTACTTAGTTCCTCTAAGTTTGTAAACCCTTCCTAGCGCTACAACCCATGCCAGAGGACCAAGTCAATTAAAAGAAAGAGCTTTTGAACAACCTGGAAACCATCTTGGATATAGGTTCTTCTGCTCAAAGAAAGGCAATGGCTGAACATAGCACTGGGAAAGGAAAGCAGTCTTTTTCACTGAAGTCATAAAACTAAGTCAAACATCTAGTAAAAATTATGCATTGTTGGTTCTAATTCCTTGTGATAAATGATATATTCCTTAGGAACAGAATCATGTTTTCTCACCATTACTTCATGATATCAAAATCAATAATTAAATGTATGTGTCCAGGACTTCCCATTTCACCTCCTGCACGTAAAGAGCAGGGGAACTGTCACTCCCATCCCTGCAGTAAGTCGGGGTGAATGGACTGAGAAGCAATGGCTTTTCCTGGACACATAGGACAGGTTTCATGGCACACGGCCTCTGCAGGATTTGGGGAAACAGACCCTGATGCGCCATCTCTGAGTGAAGCTGTGGACTGGCAGGAACACTTAACAGCCATTGTGATAAATTCCTGGAGATGAAGTGTAGACTAGCCTAAAGAAAATCCTGGGGGGGGGGGGTCGTAGTCTTATGGGGTGTCACACGTTCCTATTTTTCCCCAAAAAAACACACAAAAATCTTACTGTGGATATTCAACAAAGATGACTCTGGCTGTGATTGGGAATAAACATTATAAAACACACCTAGGGCCTATTCATAGCAAAGCCCACCCTCCTGTAAGAAAGAATTTTCCAGAGTCTTATCCCATGTAGTAGAGGGTCATTGTTCTGGCTCAAGCCCTCTCTTTAACTTTTCTGTCTAACCTAAACTGGAAAAGCTAATAAACACCTGTGAAAATCACAGCCCAAGGTGACAGGCCCACTAAAGTACTGAGATTTAATCGTAGGATTACAGGATGCTTTCTCTCCCACATACCTTCCAGGACACCAACAGGTCTCCATTATAAAAGCAGAGGATTACATCTCAGTGAGTACCAAGACATAGGCTGTATGGAAAATGGGTTTCTTAGGGAAGCTCAAAGAAGTCAAGCAAGACAAAAACAAAGAATTCAAATTTACTACAGGAAT
The DNA here is from genome assembly GCF_964194105.1 of Spermophilus citellus. Lineage (NCBI taxonomy): Eukaryota > Metazoa > Chordata > Mammalia > Rodentia > Sciuridae > Spermophilus > Spermophilus citellus. The sequence continues at coordinate 75,749,791 of NC_138196.1, read as the reverse complement.
TTGAAGACTCTTGGACCTACAACCACAGCAAATATTAAACACAATTCAAATTCAACACAGATAACATAAAAGTTTACATCAGATGCCTCTTTAAATCAATTTCTCTTACCACATTGTTTAGCTTTCAAAAACAACAAAAAGAAAAAAAAAAGAAGATACACTAAAAATTAGTACAAAAGTCTGTTATAAAAATCAAGCATCAGAATCAAATTTATATATGAAAGATTTGGGGATCAACAGACACAAATATAAAGTAGCTGTAAAGGACTATAATGACAAACTGACAGCACTTAAGAATCAATAGATAATATAAGCCAAGAACAGGAAAAATGCTAAAAGAGTACCAAAGAAAATAGTAGATGCCAAAAAAACTCTAACCTAAATGAAGAATGCTTTTGATGATCCTCTCAGCACACTGATATATAGCAGAGGAAAGAAAGAATCAATGAATTTAAAGATAAGTCAATAGAAACTTGCCAAACTGAAATGTAAAGGGGGCAGGGGGAGAGGATAAAGGAACAGAGCATTTTGACATGCTCTGTTCCTTTATCCTCTCCCCCCAACCAATAAAAAAAAAAAATAGCAAAAAAAAAAAAAAAAAAGGAACAGAGCATTGACGAAGAACTAAATAAATGGAGAAATATACTATGTTCATGGACTAAAAGACCCAATAGTATTATGATAACAGTCCTTTTCCATTTGATCTAGAGAATACTAAATAAAATTCTAGAAAGCTCTCTTTTAAGCTAAACTATGGAACCAACCTAGGTACCCTTCAAAAAATGAATGGATAAAGAAAGTGTGGTACATACACACAATGGAATATGACTCAGCCATAAAGAAGGATCAAACTATTTGCCAGTAAATGGATGGAACTGGAGACTCATGCTAAGTGAAATAAACCAATCCCCCAAAAAACAAAGACTGAATCTTCTCTCTGATATGTGGTTGCTAACACACGATAAGCAGGTGGAAGGGAAGAATAGAATTTTATTGGATTAGAAAAAGGGAAATTAAGGGAAGGGAAGGGGGATGGGAATAGGAAAGATAGTAGAATGAACTGACATAACTTTCCTATGTTCATATAGGAATACGCGACCAGGCTAACTCCACATCATGTGCAACCACAAAAATGGGAAGTTATACTCCATGTGTGCAAGAGTCAAAATACATTCTATTGTTATGTATCACTAAAAACAACAGATAAAAAAAATTTAATAAAAAGCCCTAATTTAGATTTTGACAAACTGATTTAAACTTTATGTGGAAATGCAAAAATATGAGAAATAACCAACATAATGCTGAAGAGGAAGAACAAAGACCGAGGACACGGATTATCCAATTTTAAAAGTTACTATAAAACTACAATAATAAAAACAGTGTGTTGCTTTTGAAAAATAGACATATAAAGCAAAGAAAACAGAATGAAGAGAGCAGAAGTAGATCCAGATATGTATAGTTAAGTAAACTTTGACAAAAGTGCAAAGGCAATTCAAAGGTCAAAAGATGGGTTTTTTTATGAAGTTTACTGCAACAACTGGATATTGATAAGCAAAATAAAAAAATAGACAAATACCTTATACCTTTCAAAAAATGTATTTCAAATGGACCATAAACCTAAATGTATATTGAAACTATAAAACTACTAGCAGAAATCATGGAAGAAATCTAAGTGTCCTGGAGGTTGGTGATGTTTTTAAGTTTTAACACATGAAAAAAGGTGACCCATTATGTCAGTCATATTTTTGTCATTGTGATAAAATACCTGAGGAAAACAATTTAAAGAAGAAAAAAATTATTTTGGCTCATGTTTTAAGAGGTTTCAGTTCATTGTTGGATGATTCCATAGCTCTGGGCCTGTGGTAAGGCAGAGCATCATGGTGGGAAGGGTGTAGTGGAACAGAGCTGCTCACCTCAGAGGCACAGAGGCAGAATGACAGAGAAAGAGAAAGAGAGAGAGAGAGAGAGGGAGAGGAAGTGTCCAGTGACAAGACATAGTCCCCAAGGGCATGCTCAAGAAAATATTTTCAAAGCACATATCTGATAAAGTACTTGTATCCAAAATAAGCAAAGAAATGTTAAAATCAATATTAAAAGTAAGCAACCCAATCAAAGAATGGACAAAAGATCCAAATGGGCACTAAATAAGATACAGTGATGGTAAATATACACGTTAAAGATTCTAATGTAATATTTTATTAAAAAATGTAAATCAAAGAAATATTCCCATTAGAATTGCTAGATTATTTTATAAAATATAATAAAATAAAAATAACAATTTTGACAAATATATGGAGCAAGAGGGAATATCATTAATTGTTGAAGAGAATGCAGAGAGATACAGTCAATTTGGAAGACAGTTTTGTTGGTTTCTTTTTTTTTTAAAGAGAGAGTGAGAGAGGAGAGAGAGAGAGAGAGAGAGAGAGAGAGAGAGAGAATTTTTTTAATATTTATTTTTTTTTTAGTTCTCGGCGGACACAACATCTTTATTGGTATGTGGTGCTGAGGATAAAACCCGGGCCGCACGCACACCAGGCGAGCGCGCTACCACTTGAGCCACATCCCCAGCCCTTGTTGGTTTCTTAAAAAGCAAAACAAGCCATGCATTTGCTCCTGGTAACTTGGGAGTCTGAGGCAGAAGATCTCAAGTTCAAGGTCAGCCTCAGCAACTTAAGAAGGCCTTAAGCAACTTAGCAAGACTCTGTCTCAAAATAAAAAGAACTTTGGATATGTATGTGGTCATATGAGTGGTCAGCCTCCCCTGGATTAAATCCCCCAATACCAAAAACAGCAGGGGTGGTGGTGTTCTTGCCATATAATGCAACAGTTACATGCATAGATATTTACCTGCTTATTTTAAATGAATCCCCCCCCCCCCACACACACACATAAAGAGATTGTATGGCTTAACACCTGAGTGCCCGATAAAGAAGGCTTGGGGCGTAGGGTCTGGACTGATCAGCCTGCATATTAAGTGCATATTGTTAAGTGAAAGAAATCATTCTGAATGTCCACATGCTTCCACTTGAAGAACATTCTGGAAAAGGTAGAACTGTAGAAATAGCAGAGCCGTGGTTACTAGGAGTTTATGAAAGGAAGGAGAGTTGAATAGTTGAAGTACACAGGACTGTTTTAGAGCAGCGAAGCATACTGTGGGATCCTGTAACTCTGGATGGATGACACTATGAATTTGTCAAAACTGACTTGATTTTACAGCCCAAAGACTGAACCTTAACATGTTTAAAAATCATTTAGGATGTGGATGAAAGCAGACTGGGATGAAAGAATCTACTATATCACAAAATGTGTGCAATAATGTCACTGAAGGGGGATGGGGGGCGTGCTGACCTGTGTAACTAAAAGAGAGAAGCAGCAGAGAGTGCAGAAGCACTACCTTCTAGCTGATAAGTCGGTTTCCAAGGAAGCACCTGCTTGCAATTCCAAGAACCACTGTATGCATATCCTGGAACGGAACAATTAATTAAATGGATGGCCAAAGAAGGAGGTCCGTTTCTCATATTCTGGAGTGAGCTTTTAAAGATAAGCAAGGTAAGAAGGGCTTACTTGCAAGTATGGGTTAAACTTGGAGACATTATTATGTTCTCATATTTGTCCTAATATAGATGCAGTTGGTTGTGTATGGAAAAATTAGTAAATGTGTACGGTCAGGATAGTATACACACATGTATTTTCTTCCTTTGTCAACTAAGAGATCCTGGAAGCATTGACACCCGAGTAGCACCTAGCACCCAGATTTTGATTTCTAATACCATTCTCCAATAAAAGAATGCTTCCAGTACCATTCAGCAATAAAAATGCCATCCCTGAATACCAAGACTTCTTGGGAAAATGTCTGATTCTAGGAATGAGGCAGAAAATATAGAAGATGAGCCTGGAGCATGTTTCACTGACAGAAAGTGAGGAACTACTAAAATACAATACAATCAGATGATAATTAAGACATATTGAAGGAACACAGAAGCCAACTAAAAGAGCTCCTAATGAGTCAAGCTGGAAGAAATTGAAAAACAAAATACAGTATCGGAATTATAACTTAAAATATAAAATAAATTATAATGAATACATACCAATTTCAACAATAATTGAGTGAGTGAGTTAAGTAAATGGAGGAGACAAATCCTCAGGCAGAAGAATCCCAGGTAATTGAAACTTCACTCTCAAGTGAGAAGCAAGAGTCCCCACAAATTATATGTGGGCTCTGCACAGTGACCTCCTTCCCAAGAGCTCAGTATGGAAGTGGAGGGATAATGTTAGAACAAATAAACCTGGCAAACACTCCCTGAGTTAGGGGACCAAGGCTCCTGTGACATGACAAGTCACGTCAATAGTGTGTGACCTTTTATGACATGATGAGAACATCATTTTACCTCTGTGCTTTCCCTCCCAGAACACATAACCCCAATCTAATCTATGCAAAAGATGTGGGACAAATTCCACCGGAGGCAATTCCATCCAACACCCAAGTGGTACGTCTCCAAACCTTCAAGATCATCAGATACTAAGGAGCTCTGGAGAAACTGTCGCAGCCAAGAGAGTCCAAGGAGCTATGAGGGCTGCAACAGAAAAACAGCATTAGTTTAAAAAACAACTAAGGAAATCTGACAAAGTGTGAACATCAGGTAAGAATAATGTGTCCAATGTTGTTCAAGAAGTGTGGCAGGGCTGGGGATATAGCTCAGTTGGTAGAGTGCCTGCCTAGCATGCATAAGATCCTTGGGTTCAAACCCAGCACCAAAAAAAAAAAAAAAAAAAAAAAAAAAAAAAAATTGTGAGAAATGTGAAATGTTCCCACCAATGTAAGGTATTAAAAACAAGGAAACTGTACATGGAATAAATTGATACAGAGTCTCTGTAAATCTCTCTCTCTCTACATACATACACTGTATATCAGAATGCAACATAACAGTTTTAAAGAAAAACAATCATTTTTTTAGTTACCTAAGGTTGGTAATGAACTGTCATACATGAGTTTGATCCTGACCTTCTGCCTGCTTCTAGAAGATGAACACTCCTCCCATATACATTTATTGGCTTATTCTTTGCTCATGCAGTAATTCAACAAATTTGTTTGATTAACCACAGGACCAGAGTCTGGATTACTATACAGAACTAACTGCCCTCTGCATTGTTACTCTGTGTCTTTAAAAAGTGTGATGTAATTATACTCTAAGAATTTTAGTTAATAGTGAATTTTAAATTAAAATAAAAAACAGAAAATGATAAAAGCAAAACTCTCCAAGTTATCAGAAAAAGTGATTGATTATTTCATTAACAAGGAAAGACTAACCAGCTATTTTCTTCTAAAGGCGCAACAAGGTATTTCACAGTCTGCTGAATTTTAAAGATCTGCTTTTGTCCACATACTGAGTGGTGAAAATAAAGAGAGGGCTGTGAAGCCTGCCACTTCTTTCACCCAGACGTTCTTCAGTCAGGCTCTGTGACCCTGTGGATCTGGTGGGGCTGGAATTGTCTGGACAGGTGAGCTTTTGGCAGGAAACTCCAGGGGACTCACACTGTAGAATTTTAAGATTTTGGAGCAAAACTGCCATTCTTTAACAATAGCTTTCTGGGTTGGTTGGTTTGTTTGTTTTTAGAAATGTTTTCTGGTCTTGGTAGAAAATAAATGCTTAATCGTGGGTTTTTAAGTTACCATATGACTTGAATTTCCATCATGTATTTGGATTGTTGGACATACAAAGACAGAAAGTTAGCACTCCATAATCAAATAAAAGGGGAAATTTAAGCCCATTCTGAAAGCAGATGGAGAGATGGCCAGAAGTATCTCATTCACAGACAGTGATTAATGGTTTAGTAGACCATCGGGGCTTGGAAGGAAAAAGACTGGGAAATTGGTCATGAGGGGGTCTTGGGAAAGGTGTGTGGGAAGATGTAAAGATACTTGTGTCATATGTGGAGGCTCACCAGGGACTGCCTTCAGCAGTCCACCTTAATTGAGTGGATAAAGTTCTTTTTATGGGTATCAGTCAACCTTGTTTTTCCAAGCACCACTACCCTTGCCCGGTGACTCACCAACAAAGTGACTCTGGCAGCAAGATGTAGATCATGTGTGTGCTTAGCCACATAAATGTATACTCTCCAAGGTTGATCCAGCAATGCTGCCTAGTTTTAAACAGGAGAAGAACCCCATTATGGCCTTCCCACCAGGACTGGCCAGGTACCTAGAAGCCCACTGCTGGGGTGATTACATAGGACACTTCCCTCAACGAAGGACAGCATAAGAATAAATAAATACTTATTCTGGACATAGATTTGCCTTCTTCACTCTAATATTTCTACAACAACCACCATCCATGAATTTATAAAAGCCTTATTCAGAGTCCTGATATTTCAGATAGCATAGCTTCTGACCAAAGCCCTCATTTAACAATACATAAGGGCGGCAATGAGCCTGCATACAGTGCCAGCTGGATCATAACACCTCCCAGGACTGTAGCACCTTGTAATTTCACTAGGAATTATATATTCCCTAAACCTGAAGCCAACATATGGTGCTATTTCTCCTATGGCCCAAGTTCATGGTTCTGGGTATCAAGAGGTGGAAATAAGAATGGCTCCTCGGACCATTAACTCTAAATATCCATGGGTGAACAGCATATTCATTTCTCATCCAGAAAACCTTGATTTGTGCCAGACTAGATGATTTTATTACCAAAGAATGTGTGCTTCTACTGAAAGACTCAACAATAGCCCTGTTAGGAAGAAAGTAGTAACTGCAGAATTTCTTGGATGAGGGCAAAGTGAATAGTGGAATTGGACAGGTATGAACACCTGCTATGGCTACATGACCCCCTGTAAAAATGAAGACTGTAATAAATTACAGTATTTCTTATTTTAATGGAAATGTAATTGTGTAGACAGTTACTTGCTGCTTAAGAATGCAGACACATTTTGAGAAATGCATTGTTAAGTTGTTTTTTCATTATGTGGACATCATAGAGTGTGTTCACATAAACCTAGTTGGTACAGGTCACCCAACATCTTTTGATGCAATCCAAAGTCACAGTCAACAAAAAATGTGTGAGGTTGGCATCAGCATAATATAGTATACTGTTCAACAGTAAACTTTCAACTTACTGAAGTGACAATCACATAAAAGTATAGCATATAAAACCATATACTGTACATGAAAATAAATGTTACTGGTTTATGTATTAGTACACAATACATTTTATATTGTTTTAGAGTGCAGTACATGTAAAATATATGGTATACTAATACATAAATCAGTAACATTTATTATCATGTACAGTATATGGCTTTATATGCTATACTTTTATGTAATTGTCAGTTCAGTAAGTTGTTTACACCACCACCACAAACACAGAAGCAATGTGCTGTGACACAAAGTCATGATGACCATGACATCACTGGGGAGTGGGAATTTTTCAGGTCCATTACACTCTTAGGAGACCATCATCACATCAGCAGTACATAGGTTCCTCCACCAGCTCCTGCCATTGCATAAGCTTAAGTCCTGCTATAAATCTTTCATTAATCATTATTATACTGATGCTTCTCTGAATGAAACCTATCCATAGAGTATCTTACTCTTCACTCTGAAAGGATGAATGAAAATACCAAATGCAAAGATCAAACACCCCAAAATTCATAGGTAGGAGGAATTTCACTATCAAAAAGTAATATGTACATCCTATCCTCCTCTTTTTTTCATAGTCTAGAAATAATTTTTTTTTCATTTTTTTTAACCAAGCTCTTGTTTAAAATCATGTGGCATGCTGGGAACTTCCAACCAACAGGAAAGAAGAGGCTGGGAGTAGTTTTGGGTGAAACCAAGACACATGTACTAGGAAGAAAGAACTGTCCCCATGCAGGAAAAGATCATGAGTTCAAATGAACCAAACACAACTCTTTTTTGGAGACAGAATCTCTTGGTCCCTGGAAGGGACTGGGCCAGCATGTGGCAGCAGACTGCTGGTTGTCTGGCAACAGCAGCAAAAGCTTTAGTTACAGACTAAGGAGGCTCTTCAGGTCTAGATGCTGAGAGAACACAACCTTTTGTTGCCTGTTGGTTGTAAGACTTCAATAAAAGTCATTTACCTGGGAATCCTGGAACCTTGTCCTATATCAAAAAATGTAGTAGTTAGACATAGTATTGAATGAGAAAATAAGTTACTTATTTCTGCAAGGCAGGCTAAGTGCAGGCAGGAATTGATCATTTTAAAGGTTGATACTATAAATACTTGCTATTTGAGTAGACTAACTTAAAATGTGTTTCTTAAATTGTATCAGTAATGTAAATGATATCATTTTGTCTGTCCCTGTCTGTGTGTGCAAACACACATATATAATGTGAAATATATATCAGTAAGGTTTCTTCCACTTGTTTTGGATGCCCATGCTCTGATATCAAAACCTCCCTCCTTTCTCTTTCTCTCTCTCTCTCTCTCTCTCCCTCTCTCTCTCTCTTTCTCTCTCTTTCTCTCTCTCTCGATCATAGATGTTTGCCCCTAGAGCTTACTAGTATCTGTTAGTCCTTTTGTATAACAGGCAAAAGGAAGTTTGACTTTTCACAATAAATTATCACTAGCAAAAAGTAATCCAAGAAAAAAAATAGAAAATATCAAGGGAATAAGGATAATGAATTTGAGGAAAACTAGATGCTAGGATAGGACCTTAATTATTTTTTACCCAAGCACAAAGAATCAACTTCTGTCTGCCTCACCTACTCTCAGGCCCAGCCCTCATTGGTTTCTAAGCCTAACTCCAACTAGACAGGGAATGTATCTGCTGTAGTCACTGAAGGTAGACTCACCCTTGTAAAATGAAACTCTATTCAGATTCGTGCATCTTTCTGTCCCCTGGGCCTCCCTATGGACACACAAACGGCTTTCCTGAACCCTGACCTCCCCTCTGCTGGCCCCAAGTTCCCTGACGCTGGCTCACCCAATCCTGACATCAGTGAAACCTCTCTGAAGGGCTGGCCCTGTTCTTCACACTTCAGTTGATTTTCCGTGTTCCCTGTGCTTCTGTGGCTAGCCCCACCTGCCATGTGGCACCACCAGCCCAGTGTGGTCTGTCGCTTCTCTCGCTGGTCCATTTCTGCTCTCCCCAGGTGCCTCTGATGTGAACCTGACATGGAGAATAACACTCCAGGTACATTTCTGAAGACTATTAAAAATTAAATACCAATAGGAATGATAAATCTGAGGCACCACAGTAATTCATATCTTCTCTTGGTGGAACAGATTCCTTTTCTCAGAGTGATTAATTCAGACGTTTTCATTCAGATGTCTTCCCTAACAGTCCAGAAGGAGCATGAGCTTATCTTTCAACCTCAAATGTATATGGTACAAGAGTCCAAATGCCCCTGCAAACATGAGCCTCTGGACGTCCTTCTCCTTTAGAAGTTTTTCTCAAACATCTTGATGTCTTCAAACGAACTTGGTCATGACTGATACAGCTGGCTTTCCACTTTCTGTATCTCAGAAGGAGGAGAACTAACTTAACCTAATGTGTCCCAAAGAAGAAAACAAAATGGGGGAGGGAGGAGGATTGTGCCACTCCTAATGGACAACAAAGAAACACTGCCTGACACCAGTCCTGAAACTATTTGCTGACACTTGCTTACTAACCCAACACCTCTGTTTTGGATAACTAGGAATCCATAGGGAAAACTCTCTCTCATGCCACAAGAGTGCAGAAAAAAGTAACCTCCGGGTTACTTTTCCAATTCCTAAAAAAGTAGAATAGGGCTGGGGTTGTGGCTCGGTGGTAGAGCACTTGCCTGGCATGTGTGAGGCACTGGGTTCCATCCTCAAAACCACATAAAAATAAATAAATAAAGATATTGTGTTTATATTACAACTAACAAAATATTTTTTAAAAAGTAGAATATTAGCATTTATGTTTAATAAGAGCTACCTCTAAAACATATTTAAATAAGACTCAAGGAAAAATAAACTAGTGATTTAATCCATTATTTTTTAAAGGAAGAAGAAAATTGGTGACTTGAGGAAGAAAATATAATAATGTCCTTCTATTAGGAAATCGTGGAGAACAGGTAACCAGTGGAAACAGAAATCTCATGGCACATTGTGTGATGAGGCTTCCAGTACCACAGTCAGAGCCTTCACTAAGAAGTTTGTTTAGGACTAATAAAGCTAATTGATTTTTTGGGCTCCTGAGAATTTTAACATACTCTGCAAGACTAGAGACAATAAGTGCAGAAAACATGATGTGTGGACATAGTAGTTCCACACATTTAGGAACAACTGCCCAGCCTTACCCAAGAAGAAATAGACAGCTTAAATAGTCAGTCTACTAAATGAGTCTTTAATCTATAAAGGCATTAAAGACATTTAGCATATAGTCAGAAACATTCTGCAAAAAAATAAAAATAAATACAAAACGATGGATGCAAGTGTTTTTGCTGACCTTGGCAAAACTCCCAAACTTTTAAAGGTCACATAATACCAATCTTACAAATCTTTTCCAGAAGGGAAAACACTTCCCAACTCCTTCAATGAAGTCAGCCATGCTCTAATTTAAAACAAAATGAAGACATTCTAACAAAGAAAGAGAATCACACACAAAAAAACTCACATGAAAATTTGTAAAACATCCTCAATAAATATTAGTAAATTGATACAATAATATATAGTGAAGATTCATGCAGTACAACCAAATGAAATCTGTCCTGGGAATGCATGGCTAACTCAACATTCAAGAACCAACAAATGTCATTCACCATCCTATCACATGAAATAAGAAAACCCTTATATAGAAGTAGAACAATCAATAGATGTAGAGAAAGCATTCACCAAATTCAACACATATCCATGGTAAATTTATCAGCCAGAGAAGGAAACTTTCTTAAATTGATGATCTTTTAAAAACCTACAACTAGGATCATAACTGATAGTTAAAGGCTATTCATCCCTTCTTTCTAAGGGAACAAATAGGGCAAGTACATCTATTCTATTTTTACATTTCATTGCATCATAGATCCTAACACATGCAAAAAGGCAAGAAAAAGAAATAAAAAGCACACATTTGGAAAGAAATAAAAGTATCTTTATTTGCAGGCAACATAATTGTATATGTATAAATGCATAAAGAATTCATGAAAAGGGGCAAACTGTGGGGCAAGATTTTCAAAACCCATTTTATTTCTGTATCCTGGTAATAAGTGATTGAAAATTTGAATTTTAAAACTTCTGCAATTAAAATACAACTAATACCATTAAAGTATGGTATAATAATTGATAAATTTGATAAATATTTGTAATTCATTACAATAAAAACATTACTCAGAGAAATTTTAGAAGATATGAATTAATATAAAGATGGACCATGATCAGAGAATAAGTCATAATTGTTGAAAGGCCTATTTGGAGCTCCACAATTTGATCTATAATTCAACATGATTCCAATAAAAGTCGAAGATGACTTTTTGGGTAGATTCTAAAATTTACATGAAAATGCAAACATCCTAAAACAGCCAAAACAATTGTGAAAAAGAACTAAGTTGGAGATATTACACTGACTGATTTCAAGACTTACCATTCACCTACAGTAAATAGACAGTGTGGATTGGCACGAAGTTAGATAATGGAAGAGAGAAACAGAGAGCCTACAAATATACAAATCTGTATATTGTCAACTGATTTTTGATGAAAGTGCTAAGATAATCTTCAATGGGGAAAGTAGCCTTCAAAACAAGTACTGGAAAAATTGGTTACTCCTATGTAAATTAATGAACCTGGACTCTTACTTCAATCCATATATGATAACTAATTTGAAAAGTATCATTGGTCTAATAGAAGGGCTAACACTATAAAACCTCTATAAGAAAACAGTGGAGAAATGGTTGGTGACTTTAAGGTAGGAAAGGTTTTCAAATTATAAAAGGAAATAATGGATAAATTAGGCTTTATCAAAATTGCAAGCTTCTACTCTGTTACCTATTGTTAAAAAATGATAAGGCGAATTACAGACTGGGGAAAATATTGGCAAGTATATCACTGATGGAAAAACTTAAATTTAGAATATGCATAGAACTTATACAACTCAATAATAAGAAAATGCAAATACCAAAGAGAACAGGCAAAAGGGTTGGATTGATAATCCACCAAAGAATATCTACTGATGGCAAGAAGTATGCACATGAAGAGATGTTCAGCATCTCTGATTATCAGTGAAGTGTAAATTAGAATCACAATGCAATGTGAAGCCATAAACTATGCACTTGAATTTCTAACATTAAAAATTCACTGTAACAAAAGTTTGCTGATGCTGATGTGTGGAGCAAGTGGAATTCCCCTGTGCTGCTGGTGATAAAATAAGATAGTACAACCATTTTGTTAGAAAATCTGATAGAATCTTTCAGACTTCGATATACAACTCTTGCTATGAGACAGCATGTCCGCTTCTGGGTTTCTACCCTAGAGAAATTAAACCCCAGTTCCACATAAAAACTTAGTTGTACACAAATGTCCATAGGAGATTTATTTGTTTGGGATGGTTTGTTAGAAACTGGAAACTAGAACAACCCAATAACAATAACAATTGAATTAATAAATTGTGGTATCCTTTAACAATAGAATACTACTTAGACAATTATATCTATTATAGCTATTGACACATATTATAACATAAGTGATTTTCACAACAAATGTCTAAGTGAAATAAGCCAGATCTTCTACATAATGTATGTTTTCATTTGTGTAAAATAGTGGAAAATATAAATTAATGTATAATGACAGAAAGCAGAGAGGTGATTACTGGGAGATGGGAGTGACAGAAGAGCCAAACTATAAGAGATTATTAGCAAGCTGTAAGGGTTCTAGAAAAAGTTTATTTTCACTCTGGTGATGGTTTTCTACATGTTGAAATTTACCAAGTTCCCATATTTACAGTTCATTGGGTATTAATTATACCCCAAGAAAAAATTTTAAATAGTTTATAAGACAACCAAAATGAATAAAACCTATTTTTTTAAAGTCTGAAACTTATTATTAGATAACTTGGGTAGAATACAGCAAATCTATTGTTCTGTAAAAGGTCATTACCTCCTAGTTACTCAAAACATTGATGCTACTTGGAAGAGATAATCTTGAAGCTGCTCTAAGTAGCTCCATTCCATCAAAGAGTGCACTTTGTTCCATATTTTCCCAATAGAACTAGGAAAAAAGACATTTTTTTCTAAGGATTCTTACTGAATCTTTCACAGAACCTTGGCCAGCCTTGCTTGAGCCATGGCCTCTTCTGGGATTCAGTGGGCTGTGGGATGGAGTTCAGCACTATTACCCTCAGGCTTTGTGATTATTTACTGAAGAAACAAAATAATTGTCTAAGACTTCCATATTTTTTACTGAAATACGAGACAAGAACCACTTAAAGAAGGCAAAGTTTACTTTGGGCTCCCAATTTCAGAAGTTCAGCCCAGAGTCAGCCAAGTCAATTGCTCTAGGCCCTAGATAAAGTGGAGCATCATGGCAGAGGAGCATGGTGGAGGAGCTCATGGTGGCCACAAAATAGAGAGCATGAAAGGAAGGGACTGCAGGGAAGAGAAACTCTTCCATAGCATGCAGCCAGTGACCCACCTTCTTCTCCAGCCATGTTCCACTGCCTACAGCCACCACACACACAGTCCATTCAAACTAGGATGGACTGACTAGGTTACAGCTCTCAAAACCCAATCATTTCACCACTGAATATTCCTGCATTAACACAGGGGCTTGGGGGGGTGGGGGGACCTCTTATCCAACCCATAATGCCGTCTGAATCTTGAGTTTTGACTGATATGTAATAATAGGTCATTATCTCCTAGGTCAGCCATAGGGATAAGAACTGTGGACTTAACTAATTGGACATATTGCTACTATAAAGAAAGTTGCTAATAATTTGGAATACCTTTGTGAAAATCAGTAAAATAAATGAAGTTGGAAAATGCAAATGTAAAAAGCATGTACATGAAACCATACCGTCCTAGATGAGATAATGTATTGACAAAAGGGTTAAGTTCCTTAAATCCCTATTTCAGAACTTTCAAAACTTATTATTTTGTTAAAACAACAAAATAAAACCGAGATAGCAACTTCCAGAATCAGCTTCTGCCCCAGGACTAGGGGAACAAAGAGTAAGTGTTGGCCAGCGTCTGTAGAATTAGAACTCAACCCCAGCCATCTCAGGACTCACCTATGGTGCCTTGGAAGAGTTGCACTGAGGCTTGTCTGGGAGTTACAAAGGTCTCTGCAGGGTAGATGTGCCATTATAAGGGTTATATTAATAAGAACAGCCAGAATACAGAATGATAGCCCCTTTGTCCTTGTCCTTCCTATCATCATATTGTGCCATCTTCTTGTTGTTCAGAAACCATCAGGAAGTCAGAAAACAGGGAATAAAGGAAGTGTCATTTGCAGAATCATGCCATCAATGGGTCAGACCAGTGAGGGGTAGATTTGGAGTTGAAGGACAAGAGGTCACTAATCATCACAGAAGTTTCAGTAATGATGAGTAAGTGTTAAGTGAGGAGTGTGGATGATGGGAATCTTCTTCTAGCAGAGCCATAGGAGCACCTGATTTCTTGGGGTGGACCTGACCATACCAGTACCTGCTTTGACCAGATCGGTTCATCTGTAACAGTGAGGCTCAAACTGTGACCTCTGGACTTCTGGCAGAGTCCATCTGAGGGGTTGTAAACTAGTACAAAAATGCAAACTCTTTCTTGTTACCATATAGTTAATGATTTACAATTCAATGCCCTTTTTTCTATACAAAAACAATCACAAACCACTTAAGTAATATACTAGGTGAATTATGAAGAATGACCAAAATTGGAATTCATAAGAACTAAAGTATGAACAGAGTTTGCCAAAACATCTAAATCCATGTTCTAGCAAGGTGTCTGGATGACACAAAATCTTCTACTGGGTTTGTGCAGATATTTGGAACTCCTGTGCAACTCATTCCACATCAGGACTACCATTCAATTCTTAATTCATTCAGAAAGTGGAAATAGAAGGTAGGTGGGAGTCAGTACTATGGGAACAAAATTTGAAAGATACTAATTTTAAGCCCTAAGGCCTTTCACAAACAAGCCTTCTTTCAGGAGTATTTTAGAAACTTCTGCCTCAGCAGCAAGTGAAATTTATAAATCCGTTATGCTGCTAATACACTGGATAGTTTCCATAGCATAATCAAAGATTCTTCTTCTGCCTGGTATGTTATATCAATACATGTGACTGGATATCTATCTTAGAGCCCCTACCCAGCACTTAGGATCCCTCCTGTTACTAGAGGCCTATCCCTTCCAGCTGGGTTAAAAACTGTTTTGACTCTTGATCAGACTCTCCACCTGTGTTTCCTCCACACAATTGGCCCCTGCTCCCTAAACTTTTACCTGCTTCCTAATGCTTTTAACCACCTGAACACCAATACTGTCATGTCTCCAATTAAAAATATTACCAATACCATAAATATTTATTGTCATATACATATGTTATTTCACCTTAGATATCTACCCAAGTCAGAACTGAAGCAAGTATTTGTCATGATTCTTTGTTGACACTATATTAGGAAAGGTGGAAGCCATTTGGTGGCCAATCCTATATCCTTGTCAATGTCTATACCCATTCCCTACCTTTGATCAATATCAAACTGCTAGAATGACTTGAGGTTGAGCTTGTAATATACAAAATACCCTGTTAATCTCTCCTTACTCTGATCCCAGATACTTACTGTGTTAGTCAGCTTTCTGTCACTATAACAAAATACCTGAGATAATTAATTTACAGAGAAAATTTTTCTTTTGGCTCATGGCTTTAAGGATTCCAGTCCATGATCAGGTGGCCCCGTTTCTTTGAGCACATCCTGACAGGAGAATGTGATGGAGCAAAACCATTTACATCATGAGCCAGGAAGCAAAGAGAGAAAGAGGAGCACCACAGTCCCCTTCAAGGCATGCCCCTGATGAATGAAGGGCCTCCCTCTAGGTCCCACCTCTCAAAATATCCACCACCTCCCCATAGTGCAACCTGGGGGACCAAGCCTTTGACACATGGGCCATCATGTGTCATTTAAATCCTACTGATATCATTTACCAATCACCTTCTGGCCTGATTAGTTTTACAAATACAATGTAGAGGGGGAAATATTCCCTCACGATAAAGTTATCGTCTAGCTTCCAGGTGTTTAAAAAAATAAATCACAAAGGAGTCTAGCTGAATGTAGTGGTTCCAGGGTTTAGGAATCATAAAAGCAAGCGTTAGAGTTCAGAGACTCTTTGGAGAGATCTCACCTACATTAGGATGCTTTATGGTTCCATACAGGCCTGGGTCATTCCTTTAATCCTGAGGAAATCATTCTCCTAGGCAGGGAAAAAAATACTCCGAGAATAAAGACACCTTGGTGGACCGACTGAGCTCTCTTGCTGCCCACTGTCCTGCACTGTCACCACAATTGCTGCCTGGAGGCCAAGGACTTCTGTGGACATCAGGAACAGAGCCACTGGTGCTCCAAATTTTCTCTCAAGTTATCCCTTCAGCATTTTTTTTTCTTTTTCTTTTTTTCTTTTTTTTTTTATTGGTTGTTCACAACATTACAAAGCTCTTGACATATCATATTTCATACATTAGATTGATGTGGGTTATGAACTCCCAATTTTACCCCAAATGCAGATTGCAGAGTCACATCGGTTACACATCCACAATTTTACATAATGCCCTAATAGTAATTGTTGTATTCTGCTACCTTTCCTATCCCCTACTGACTTTGAAGATTTTAAAGGGGAGGCTTAGAAAGAAGGGCCCAGAAGGATTTAGTAACTCACTTAAGGTCACACCAAGATAAGTGGTAGAGTTAGGATTTGAAATTTTGTTTTGCTACCAAGTCTCATTTTTTTTAATATATATGACAGCGGAATGTATTACAATTCTTATTACATATATAGAGCACAATTTTTCATATCTCTGGTTGTATATAATGTATATTCACACCAATTCATGTCCCCATACATGTATTTTGAATAATAATGATCCTCACATTTCACCATCATTTCTAACCCTCCCTTCCCCTCCAACCTCTCTGTACTATTTAGAGTTCATCTATTCCTCTCATAGTCCCTCTCCCTATTCCATTATGAATCAGCCTCCTTATATCAGAGAAAACATTCAGCATTTGTTTTTTTGGGATTGGCTAGCTTCACTTAGCATTATCTTCTCTAACTCCATCCATTTACCTGCAAATGCCATGATTTTATTCTCTTGTATTGCTGAGAAATATTCCCTTGTATATATGTGCCCCATTTTTTAATCCATTCATCTATTGAAGGGCATCTAGGTTGGTTCTACAGTTTAGCTATTGTGAATTATGCTGCTATAAACATTGATGTGGCTGTGTGACACCCTGTAGTATGCTGTTTTTAAGTCCTTTGGGTAGAGACTGAGGAGAGGGATACCTGGATTAAATGGTGGTTCCATTCCCAGTTTTCCAAGTAATCTCCATACTGCTTTCCATATTGGCTGCACCAATGTGCAGTCCCACCAACAGTGTATGAGTGTACCTCTTCCCCCACATCCTCACCAACACTTATTGTTGTTTGAATTTATAATAACTGTCATTCTGTCTGGTGTGAGATGAAATCTTAGAGTGGTTTTGATTTGCATTTCTCTAATTGCTAGCGATGATGAACATTTTTTTCATATATTTGTGATTGATTGTATTTACCTTCTGAGAAGTGTCTGTTCAATTCCTTGGACCAATTATTGGTTGGGTTATTTTTTGTGTGTGTGTTAAGATTTTTGAGTTCCTTATATACCCTAGAGATTAGTGCTCTATCTGATGTGTCAAGAGTAAAGATTTGCTCCCAAGATGTAGGCTCTCTATTTACCTCACTGATTGTTTCTTTTGCTGAGAAGAAACTTTTTAGTTTGATTCTATCCCATTTATTGATTCTTGATTTTAATTCTTGTGCCAAAGGCGTCTTATTAAGGAAGTTGGGGCCTAATCCGACATGATGGAGATTAGGGCCTACTTTTTCTTCTATTAGACTCAGGGTCTCTGGTATTATTCCTAAGTCCTTGATCCATTTTGAGTTGAGTTTTGTGCATGGTGAGAGATAGGAGTTTAATTTCATTTTGTTGCATATGGATTTCCAGTTTTCCCAGACCATTTGTTGAAAAGGCTCTCTTTTTCTCCAATGAATGTTTTTTGTACCTTTATCTAATATAAGATAATTATAATTTTGTGGGTTAGTTTCTGTGTCCTCTATTCTGTACCATTGGTCTACCAGTCTATTTTGGTGCCAATACCATGCTGTTTTTGTTTCTATTGCTCTGTAGCATAGTTTAAGGTCTGGAATAGTGATGCCTCCTGCTTCACTCTTCCTGCTAAGGACTGCTTTAGCTATTCTGGGTCTCTTATTTTTCCAGATGAATTTCATGATTGCCTTTTCTATTTCTATGAGGAATGCCATTGGGATTTTGATCAGAATTGCATTAAATCTGTATAGTGCTTTTGGAATTATGGTCATTTTGATAATACTAATTCTGCCTATCCAAGAGCAAGGTAGATCTTTCCATTTTCTAAGGTCTTCTTTGTCTTTTTTCTTTAGGGTTCTGTGATTTTCATCATATTGATCTTTCACCTCTTTCATGAAGTTGATTCCCAAGTATTTATTTATTTATTTATTTATTTATTTTAGGCTATTGTAAATGGGGCAGTTTTCCTCGTTTCCCTTTCTGAGGATTTGTCACTGATATACAGAAATGCCTTTGATTTATGGGTGTTGATTTCATATCCTGCTATTTTGCTGAATTCATTTACAAGTTCTAGAAGTTTTCTGGTGGAACTTTTAGGGTTTTGTAGGTATAAAATCATATTATCAGCTAATAGTGCCAATTTGCGTTCTTCTTTTCCTATGTGTATCCCTTTAATTTCTTTCATCTATCTAATTGCTCTGGCCAGTGTTTCAAGAACTATGTTAAATAGAAGTGGTAAAAGAGGGCATCCCTGTTTTGTTCCAGTTTTTAGAGGGAATGCCTTCAATTTTTCTTTATTTAGAATGATGTTGGCCTGGGGCTTAGCATAGATAGCCTTTATGATGTTGAGATTTGTTCCTATTATCCCTAATTTTTCTAGTGTTTTGAACATAAAGGGGTGCTGTATTTTGTCAAATGCTTTTTCTGTGTCTATTGAGATGATCATATGATTTTTATCTTTGAGTCTATTGATGTGATGAATTACATTTATTGATTTCCATATGTTGAACCAAGCTTGCATCCCTGGGATGAATCCCAGTTGATCATGGTGGATGATCTTTTTGATATGTTTTTGTATTCGATTTGAGAATTTTATTGAGAATTTTTTCATCTATGTTCATTAGAGATATTGGTCTGAAGTTTTCTTTTTTTGATGTGTCTTGCTTGTTTTTGGAATCAGGGTGATATTGGCCTCATAGAATGAGTTTGGAAGTGCTGCCTCTTTTTCTATTTCCTGAAATAAATTGAAGAGTATAGGTATTAGTTCTTTAAAGGTCTTGTAGAACTTGGCTCTGTATCCATCTGGTCCTGGGCTTTTCTTGCTTGGTAGACTTTTGATGGTGTCTTCTATTTCGTCACTTGAAATTGAT
Source organism: Spermophilus citellus (assembly GCF_964194105.1). Taxonomy (NCBI): domain Eukaryota; kingdom Metazoa; phylum Chordata; class Mammalia; order Rodentia; family Sciuridae; genus Spermophilus; species Spermophilus citellus. The sequence goes on along the minus strand of NC_138196.1, from coordinate 75,730,158 downwards.
CTGTTTTAATTGTGTATATCATCCTGATTCAATTTGGGAAAATCACATGACTCTAGAAATTTGCCAATTCCTTCAATATTTTCTATTTTATTGGAGTATAAGTTTTTTTTTCTTTTTTTTAAATTGTTGGTTGTTCAAAACATTACATAGTTCTTGATATATCATATTTCACACTTTGATTCAAGTGGGTTATGAACTCCCATTTTTACCCCGTATACAGATTGCAGAATCACACCAGTTACACTTCCATTGATTTACATATTGCCATACTAGTGTCTGTTGTATTCTGCTGCCTTTCCTATCCTCTACTATTCCCCCTCCCCTCCCCTCCCCTGTTCTCTTTCTACCCCCTCTACTGTAATTCATTTCTCCCCCTTGTATTATTTTTCCCTTTCCCCTCACTTCCTCTTGTATGTAATTTTGTATAACCCTGAGGGTCTCCTTCCATTTCCATGCAATTTCCCTTCTCTCTCCCTTTCCCTCCCACCTCTCATCCCTGTTTAATGTTAATCTTCTTCTCATGCTCTTCGTCCCTACTCTGTTCTTAGTTACTCTCCTTATATCAAAGAAGACATTTGGCAGTTGTTTTTTAGGGATTGGCTAGCTTCACTTAGCATAATCTGCTCTAATGCCATCCATTTCCCTCCAAATCCTATGATTTTGTCATTTTTTAATGCAGAGTAATACTCCATTGTGTATAAATGCCACATTTTTTTTTATCCATTCGTCTATTGAAGGGCATCTAGGTTGGTTCCACAGTCTTGCTATTGTGAATTGTGCTGCTATGAACATCGATGTAGCAGTGTCCCTGTAGCATGCTCTTTTTAGGTCTTTAATTACTAATAGGGCATTATGTAAAATTGTGGATGTGTAACCGATGTGATTCTGCAATCTGCATTTGGGGTAAAATTGGGGGTTCATAACCCACTTCAATCTAATGTATGAAATATGATATGTCAAGAGCTTTGTAATGTTGTGAACAACCAATAAAAAATTAAAAAAAAAAAAAACAAGTACATGAAAAATGCTCACCATCGCTAGCAGTCAGAGAAATGCAAATCAAAACCACCCTAAGATACCATCTCACTCCTGTAAGATTGGCAGCCATTATGAAGTCAAACAACAACAAGTGCTGGCGAGGATGTGGGGAAAAGGGTACACTTGTTCATTGTTGGTGGGACTGCAAATTGGTGCAGCCAATTTGGAAAGCAGTATGGAGATTTCTTGGAAAGCTGGGAATGGAACCACCATTTGACCTAGCTATTCCCCTTCTGGGTCTATTCCCTAAAGATCCCTTCAGCATTAAAATACAGAAATACAGTTTACCGCACAGCGACGTGTATTATAATCTGTGCACTTTTGATCCTCAGCAAACTCCTCAGCTTCCTGTCAAAATAATTCTCCCAGTGGAAGTCTGACTGATCACCAATAGGGAAAAACTATCTAAATAAATCAATCAATGTTTTGACATCTGTGACATTAATTCCCTGAGAATGTTGTATCTATAAAGAAGGAGGGCAATGGACCAATGGATGGGAAGACCTCAAGATTGACATCATCTCTCGTCCTGTGAATGTTGGGAATATATTATGCAAGTGTTGATAGTTCTATTAAGGAAAAGCCCACATAGATATTGGTTGTGGACTAGCTGGTAATTTTGTTCACAAATATATTAATTCTAAGGACGACCTAGAGTCATCTCCTAGTACCCCGTTTTCAGAGTGGGCAGGGAATATAAGGGAGAGCTCAGAATTTTTGAACTCATCCCCAGTCTGTTAATCTTAACTATGGTCAATCAGATGACCCCATCATTAAGACTCTAGATTTTACTAAGCCCAACACTGAGGAGATGGGCATTCTCCCAGGGCAACGCATGTGACATGTTTCATCCTGGAGCTGAAGCTATTGCAGTTACAGCTCACAGAGCAAAAATGTTCCTTGGCATTGTTTGGGGGAAAAATTGCTTCCAGGCATCAGAGAGCAGCTGGGCTGTATTTTTTGTTCTAAGAATTCTGGCTACTTCAGAAAGCTCAAAGATAGTGACAGTGATCATATCTAAAATGATCACAGCATAAAAGAAAATTGCTGTGTCACCATAGTGAACATAACACTCGCTGGCTGAATTCAAGAATCATATTGCAAATTGTGATTTTTCTCATGTGAAAAATGGAGGTGATATTATTACCTATTCGTGGCCCAAGTGAAGTAAAATATAAGTATCCATGCTAATGTAGTGAGTGTCTAATATAAATTCCTTTTCCTTTCAACTTGGATGATAGGGTCCATTCATTTCCATGAGTGTATCACTGTCGCCTGACTTCACTCTCTGCAAGTAATAACTTTTTTTTCAGGTATTAGAAAGCCAATTCCATTCTAATTTCCAAATATGAGTATTACATTTTTTAATTTGGAGCATTTTCCTATGCCCAGCTTGGGATAACCTCAGGTGGAGAGCCATGATGAGGGAAGGAGGACACGGACTTCCTCATTACTGTCCGGCGTCCCTCTGTCCCTCCTCCTCTTCTCACTTGCCCTGCTGCCTCCGCTCCTCCATGGCAGAGCCTGGGGACCAGAACACAGGGGAGTCTCGCTCTTCCTTGCTAGCCTGGATCTTCCTTGGTATCTGTGCTTTTCTGATGTCGCAAAGGGGAGACCCAGTTTCCCACGGCTCTTTTGCTGACCTTCTTCATAACAGTCAGCCTCTGCTTGTTCCCAGACACCTGCAGAGCCCTCCCTTCACCCTCGCTGCAGGCTCCAGTTTATTTACTGGGCTCTGGTCTCAGTCTCTACTGCAAGTCCCTCATCCAACACCCGTCCGTTCGGTTCTCTTTTTCCTGTCAGACTCTTTCCCTGTAATCCTGAGCCTGGTGCCTGTGGTACGTAAGTCCAGCTGTCCGTGGATGTACATCTTCTCCTGTGCCCATTTGACACCATCTGTATAGAAGTCAAAGAGGGGAAAAGAGACACCCTGAAGAGCTCTGATGCTTGACCTGCCAACCAAGGACAATCACATTTCTTCTTACTCATCTTCAGCCTCCTTGATCCAAAGTCAACTCCTGATCACCAGGGCCTGATGCCACGGAGAAGAGAAGCTGGACCTGGAGCTGGGTGAGAATAAGGACAAAGGGGGACAGATGGCGTTAGATGCCATGGCGCCATGGAGGAAAGTTATTCCACAGATGAGAGGCTGTGTCTCTGCAGAGAGGGTGACACTGGGGGGGGGGGGGCTTGAGGTGGAGAATAAGGGCCCCCAAGCCTGCTGATAGGGAACAGGTAGGGAGAGGCAACCAGCAAAGAAACTCTAGCTAATCCCCACCCACAGCACACCCTGAATGGGCCACCAGAGGAAAGACTAGCCGGAAGAAACAAGTGGTTTGGATTTCTCTTGGATTTTATGTAGAGGTAGATTTACCTTGGAGCTGATGGAACGAGGCCTCACTGGAGAGGCCTTTCCGAGCCCTGCCTTGTTTTCTGTGGACATGAGAAGGAAGCAACAGGCAGAGCCTAGCACAGAGGTGACTGGGAATCTCCTGGTGTTCTGGTGGTGTTCCTGGCAGTCCACCTCCACACCCTCTACACTTCTCCCATCACACGTCTCTGAAGGACTCCAGACCTTTCTGAAGTGACCAGACCTTTCACTTTGTTCCCTGGGAATCTAGAGAACTGCAGCTTCATAGCATGTTGACCCACAGAACAAACAGATCCTGAGGGGGCGGTGGGTAGAGAAAGGACCTGGCAAACGTAAACCAACTTGTATGGCAGGACCAAGGCCTGGAACGCAAACAGGCTGCCATGTTCCCAGAGCTGGCATGCTGTCGTCTTTCCAACCTGATGGAAGCCAGAGTCTTGTTAACAAAGATGATGGAGAGTTGATATTGGGTAAGGTCCTAGCAGCCTCAGAATGAGGAAAATGAAAAATAATAAATATATTTTGTTATTTCATTGGAGTGAAAAGGACAACGTTCATGAAGTGAATACTTTTCACTGTAACTTTTTTTCTGTTAAATGGCAGTTAAAGATACTTATATAAGTGTGCATGGAAGTAACACAATATGTCAAAGACTAGTTTGCCCTTAGAACAGTCTCTTAACTTCTGACTTACAATTTACTTCTCTATAAGACGTGAGCAGGCCCATGAACTATACCACACTGATTGCACCAAGGTGTCATTAAATGAGATCAAGTATGTGAAAGTGATTTACAAACTGTGAAGTCTGGTAGACCTGTGAAAGAATGCCATGGCTTTCAGAGTACAGAGGTACTGCTGTTGGCTAGGAGTACCAGGAAGTGCAGAGGGCTGTGGAATTGAACTTGGAAATGACTGCACCGGGAACAGCCACAGCGTCCAGCAGAGATCTCAGTTTCAACTTGAGATTTGTCAGTCTTTAACTGTGTAATCTTGATTCAGTTACCTAATCTCCTGAGTCGGACATTCCTTCATCTACACCATCACATACAACAGGAAATTTCTTATTAAGTGAAATAAGATGAGTCAAACGGTAAGCACAGAGACGGGGATGTTGTAGGTGACCAGGAATTGAGAGCTTCAGCAGTGACTATGCTGATGAGGAGGAAGAAGAGGGGCATACAGTGGATTCAGACAGAGGTGAAAGGGAGCACGTTCCCCATCCTCCACTGCCACAGATCTGAGCTCTCAAGAGCAAGGTACTAATAATTAGCACCATGGACAGAAGCAAAGAGGATTTGACTCCCCTCACCAAAAATCTTAGTCATTCGAATCTACAAAAGAAAGGACATACCAGATAATCTGTTAAAATATGTATTTGTTATCAACATTTTCATAATTAAAAAGTAGCACGTACCTCCTTGCTACTCCCCTAGGAATCCTTCCATATGTGGTCCACAAGAGCAACCTCTGTGAACTAGACGCTGTGCTGGGGACACATGATTCAACAAAGCAGGCACTGTCTCTGCTCCTTAGAGCATGTAGTCTAATTGGAAAAATACACAAACAACTAATTACAGTGAGATGTAATAAGCACCAGAACAGGAGAAATTCATATGTCAAGGGACATGGAGCAGAGGGATTTTATTGTTTTGCAAAGGGATAAAAAGATCTCCCTGAAGTAACAGAGTTTACACATATTTGAGAAGTTAGGTAAGAAAGGGGAAGCACTTTTCTGGCAGATAAAATATCCTGTATGGAAGTGTTCCAGGGAGAGCACACGCACGTTGGGCTGATTGTAAGGAGGAGGAGAGGAGAGGTGGACATGGGTTCTTCTCAGCTATGCTAAGAAGTTTTGATTTTTCCCTGAGGACAACAGGAACCTCTGAAGCATTTTGAAGAAGACCAAGATTATCAAATGTGCAATTATGATTACCCTAACTGGCGCCTCTTCCACTTTTCAAATGTCAAAGGTTGGCAGAACACAGCTGCCAGCCTGTCACCCTCATTCAGGTCCTGCTTCAGTGACTTTTCTTTGAAGTCTTCCCCGATTTCCTGAGGTGATGATTCTACTCACATTCCCTCAGCCTTTCAGAATGTTTCCTCTGTCTTCGGTCCCTCTCTGCTAGAAATTTCTGTAATTCATATCTGTTTCATACAATCTTTAATCTCAAACATAAGACACTTGACGTTACCCTATACTTGACGTTACCCATACAGGTCTACACCCTGTTCTTGCACTAGGATGGAATCACAATTCACCAGTGATTAAATGGATCAATGATAGCTTTATCACCAAAGGAGAAGATATTCCTGTTTAGAAGCTATAAATGGCAATGCAATTTATAATCTTGCTTTCTCAGAAGCTCATAACCAAGTTTCTGTATTGCAATGTCACAAAATGTTCAGATTTATGGCTATTTTAGGAATATTTATAAGGATAAGATAATAACAGAAAGAAAAGCATCAGAGTTTGGATTATTGTGAGAATAGTTGAGAAAATTGAACCACTTTTTTCTTAAAATATATTTTTACTTGTCAATGGACTTTATTTACTTACTTATATACGGTGCTGAGAATCAAACCCAGTTCCTCATGCATGTGAGGCAAGTGCTGTACCACTGAGCCATAACCCCAGCCCTCAGAACCAGTTTTTAAAGTAGTAAGTATTACTTATATAGGAAAATATGATATACATTTTAAAAAATGCATATTTCATCATGATTTCTTGCACTGACTATTAGCTGCCTGCTAATGATGCCTAGAAACACATTCACAAAATAAACCTTTTCTGGATTAAAATCATATATATATTTCTGGATTAAAAATCATTGTTAGTAAGTATACAACTTATAAATAGAAACGTAGTATAATGAAATGAACATGGGACCATGAGTCAGCAGAGTTGGTTTTAACGATGAGTATATAAATTACTTCTTCCTTGTGTGATGTTTCTCAAGTTTTCAGATTTTCCAGGGCTTCTGTTTTCTCCAGATAAGAATGATAACCTCACTACCTCATAGTATTGTAATAAGAACTAAGTTCATGAATATAACAATGTTTTTACAAACAGCAACATTCTAGCGCATTATAAATGTTAAGTTTGTTTTTTCCATTGATCTACTGAAGGTCATAACATAAATAAGCTATTATAAATCATGTGTCAAATGTAGAAAATTCCTCACCCTAGTAAGTATATTATGCAAAGCCTATAGTGACTCTCTTCTTGAAAATCCCTGTTGATTTTTCCAGATGGATTCAAAGGTTAGATGAAGCACTTCACAGGGAGAAAGGCAGGACACAGGAATGGTGATAAATGTATATCACAGTGAAAAACTTACACATAAGTTTCCACCAATATTATATTACAGTCTAAGCTCTTTTGTGTACTTCAACTTGTGCAAAACATTCAAATGTTAGAAAGCCAACATAAGCAATTGAGTTATGGCACATTTACTTATTTATTTTCCAAATGCTCATTGAAAGCCACATTGAAAGTGGATCCCCTTAAAAATTCTATATCCTTGAGATAACAAAGAGAAGGTATGGTTATTGCTGTATAGAAATCCCATAAAGGCAAGACTATATAGTACAATATGATAAATTTCAAAAAAGATCTGCATGGAGTACTATTTACAACAAAGGAAGACTCCCGAGAAATAAATGAGAAAAATTTCAGATCCAAAGAAGCATGCACTATGTCTTAGAGAATAAGGAATCTTTTAAGCAAGTGGGCAAAGAGTTAGATGGAAGGAGATTCCAAATCAAGGGGAAAGCATATGACATGAAGTCCCAACTTATCTGAAAAAAGGAAATCCTCTCTGTTTTTCTAAGAGAGTGGGAAGTTGCCGGGTGGTGATCATGGCAGAAAGAGACACCGTCCTCTTTAATCCTTCATTTTATTTAACAGCCAGCTCTTAAATCTTCCAACCATTCTTGAAAGGGAGAATGACTCAGTATGACGCGACTGATGCTGACACCTCTGCTTTGCTTTAATGACACGCTAATTATTACAAATACTCATTAATTAACTATATTATGTGCAAACTTTACATGTTCAACAGGATGACAAATGGGGTGTTTTCCCATCATGTTAACTTTGGCTGATACCCTAAACCTGAAATTAAAGGGTGAGGGATACCCAATATTCTAAGGACAGATACTGGACCATCTAGCAGGTGGTCCAGCAAACAGGCTTAGCAAACTCTGGGCCACGCAGAGGGCACCAAAAAAACAGCAGTGCCTCGTATTGACAAGAAAATGTTAGAACATGATCACTTCTCTTTAGGAAAAGCATTTCATCTCAGTAGACTGGGTCTCAGAAATCTTGAATGTGCCCTCTAATTTTGGAGGTCATTGGACCTAGAACTGACATATGTTCCACACTCCAAAAACATCTAAAGGCAAGAAGTTTCTTAGTGCATGACAGAAAAGATATGGCTGGTTAGAGTGAAGGTCATCACATAAATAAACTATACTGCAAATGCTGTATCAAAAGTAGAAAAATCCCTTCCTCTGCTCTATCTACTATGTAGGAAAAGATCTTCACATCTTGGTTCTGCTTACTGAAAAGAGATGGAGATTGTAGCCTTGGGAATGTCTAGAGTTCCAAGGATAAGAAGAGATGGGGCACTGGAAACAGCCCAGATGTGAGTCAACTTGGAAGGGGCCCTTTGCAAAAGGCAGGTTTGTAAAAGTAAGGAAGTTGATTGGAATTCATATAAATGGGCTGAGGGGGCTTCTAAACAGCCAGCCATGAAAAATGACCCCCATCAGACAGTAGCAGATGGAAAAATCCCCAGAAGCATGATCCACTGAGAAAAAGAGCCCAAAAGAGAGAACTGGGTCTTCCTTTGAAACATCAGAAAGGGATGGGTACAAGGGAAAAGCCAGGCTAGCAAAGAAGAACAAGCTCTTCCCTGTGTTCTGGTCTCTGCCCCACAGGAGTAGAAGCAGCAGGCGAATGAGAGGAGGAGGGACACAGGGACATAAGAAGGTACTGAGGAAGTCCCTGTGTCCTCCTTCCCTCATCAGGTTTTCTCCACCTGAGGCTATCCCTAGCTGGGCACAGGGGAAAAGTAAAAGAAAACTAATGTTTGGAAATTAGAATGGATTTTGCTCTGTTTTTTTTTTTTTTTAAGTGAAACTATACATTCACACGTAAGAATGATCTGGCTGCCTGCTTGGAAGTTCATGCAGGGAAATGAAGGAGTCAACAGAACAACTTTAAAAGAACAAAGGGAAGGGGCTGGGGGTATAGCCCAGTTGGTAGAGTGCTTGTTGAGCATGCACAAGGCCCTGAGTTCAATCCCCAGCATCACAAAAAGGGGGGGGGGGATCAAGTTGTTTCCTACCCACACCCTCCTCAGCCCATAGCATTCGATAAGCCAGTTACACATGAAGCACCTCCTGTAAATAGCATCAAATCCTATGACTTACACATCTCATTCTGAATTTATAGATCATGAAACTGAGGCTCAGTAGGTGAGGGAATCAGTTGAGGATTACTTCCCACCCAGGTGGGTTTAAACAGAAGTTTTCCTAACTCCCAACCTTGGACTTACTAGCTAAGTTATTCTGACTTCTCATTATGTATATTGTAAACTGAAGCTTCTGTTAGTATTAAACAGATCTTGTTGTGAAAGTCTTACATTTTACTAAAAACCAAGATTCTAGAAAAGGAGATGATAAATGTGTGGCAAGGACAAGGAATAATGAAGGAGCACATAAAGGCTGATGTCATTGGGTCAGCAGGTCATTCACAGATTCCCTCTGTATTCTGCAGGATAGGGCTGGTGTGTGGATTTGACAGACATGTGTTGAGTTTCTCCTATGTGTCAGGCACCACGTGTGCCAATGAAGACAGACAAGAAGGGGCTTCCACCATCATGGGATCAGGGACTGTGAGCTCTACAGATGACCTTCCAATCGCAGTCCAATCTGTTACATTTTCTAATGCAAATGTGCATGCGCAGAAATGGGGCTCTGGCCTTCACCTGAAGGTCACAGAGGGCTTCCTGGAGGAAGTGACTTGTCAGCTGAGACCTGAAGGATGATAAGGGCATGTATAGCAAAGAGGATTTTGTCCACAGTGAGAAGAGTAAATACGCAGCCCTGGATGCTGGAGAGGGTACGACAGCCTCAAGGAACTGACAGAAGCCCTCTTGGACCTGGAGGAAGAGGAGGAGGAGAAAGAGACCCTAGCAGGCAACTCGTGAGTTGACGCAAATTCCTGAAATCATTTTAACAATCCAACTTCCGAAAAACCTCTCTCCTCCAAACCACAGTTCTGATCCAAAAAGTTGGGGAAATGGGAGGAAAGCAAGCAACCGACACTGGTGGCCACTTTCCCAAAGCTGCTGTTTCCTCAGCTGCTCCTTCCGCTGGTGTGGGCTCCAGAAGGACCAGGTAACAGGGACACATGTGCCGCGGCATCCAGATAGACACCTATGACCCGCCACAACATCGGAAAAAGTCTGGTCATTCACGTTTCTAAAATGCTGGAAATTAGGATTGACCCCCCACCCCTTCCCATTTTGAATCAGTGAAACAATCTTACTGGGTTCCGTAGAATACAAATGTATCAACCACTGACGATGATTGCATTTTTTGCGAGGCTCCAAAGCTTTGGGGCTTTCTCTTGTTTCTCTTTGCTTTGTACTGTTTGTGTAGAAACAGAAAAATGCTAAACAGAGACACAGGTCCAGGATTATCACCCATCTGAAGCCAAAATATCTATTTCTCTGTTATTCCTACACTTCTTTCTTTCACTTCCTTCTTTTGATTACTCTTCTTGGGCATTATAGGAGTAGAGTGAGAAAATTAGCATTTAGCAATGAATAATGATATAAAGTACCATTCGCTTAACTTTCCACTCAAGCATAATACTGGGTGGTTTGCATATAGTATCTCACTTAATCCTCTTACCACTCCTGTGACAGGTAATGGTATCTTTAACTTTCCAGAAGAGGATCTAAAGCTCAGGAGAATTTACTACAGGTATTTTCTGCTCTTTAGTACTCTAGTACAGTTAGAAATATCCTTCGGCCTCTTTACTCTTTTACCCACAGCCAGTCTTGTATGAATTCTACCAGAATAAAATAAGCTGCTTCCTATCATGAAATGTGTTAACTTGAGAAAAGATCTGTTGTACTCGAGAAAAAATATGCAGTACTGCATCCATATTCTTTATCCATAGCCTCAATTTTTGATAAAGGAGCAAATAAAAATTTTCTTTCACTCCACAAATCTATTTTTCATTAAAAGCAGACATTCCCTCAAGTAATATTAAACATTGGGCAGGCAATCAAAATATATTGCCAAATTCCTTTCTTAATTTGGTAGGGTGAAGCTATTTCTAATTCTCCCTGACAGCAAGTTTTCTAGGCTGACAATTGCTCAGCAAATTTGCATTATAATGCATTCTCGAAACTTAGGAGGTTTTGCAATAGGAAAATTTGAATTTTCAGATCTATAACCCCATGAAAGCTATCATTATAAGATGAGGCAAATGTAAAGGACACTATGAATTTTAATACATAGTAAATACCACTTCCTACTTGGATTTCTACTGATGATTATTAAACATTTAGATTTTGCTTGGGGATTGTCTCCTTGAATGTGATGATCTCGGAACAGAGAACTTCTTGCAAGGCATGTGTCAATTGGCAAGTAAGATGCAGATAGACTGAAAACCATTGCCTTTTGGATTGCAATCTCTAACACTGAGGAAGCTTCTTTGTTAATCTCTAAAATGATTGAACAAATTGAAAATATGATCTGCCTCAAGTAACCTAAAAAGTCCTGCTGGTGTGGATATGGTTTGTCCCCTTGAGGTATGCATGTGCTAGAAGCTTTCTCTCCAGTGTAAGTGCATTGAAAGGTGGTGGAATCTTTATGAGGCCTCGTGGGAGGTAATTAGTTCATGGACACCACCCTTGGGAAGGATTCATACCTGTCTCACAGGAGTGGAGTAAGTTTTCTAGAGACTAGATTAGTTACCATGAGAGTGGGTTGTGTTAAAACAAGGCCACCCCATGTGTTTGTCTCTTCCACATGTGACACTGCACTGATATGTGCTTCTGCCATGTGAGGCCATCTGCTGTGCTCGGGAGGCACCTTGAGGACCTCACCAGGTGTGACTGCCCACCCAACCTCCTGAACCATGACCCAAAGAGTATTTCCCTTATGAAATGCCCAGTCTTGGGTATTTTGTTATGGCAACACAAAATGAACTAACAGAGGCTTCCATCCTGAGGTTTAGCCTAGAAACTAGAAAGAAGAATTGAGATTGAAATCTGAGCTCATAGGATTAAGAACCACCCTTTCTTCTACCCACTTCCAAATTGCTACTAGGCACCTGGAAATAGAGGAAGTCTAGGATGACAGAAAATGAGAAAAGTATATACACCAAATAAAAGCAAAGAAAGGGAGAGTTGGGCCTTCTCATATTTTCTTACAATCTTTAATTTTAGCTTTATTGAGGTATAATTGACAAATAATTATATATATTCAAGATGCAAAATTTAATGTTTTAATATGTTTACATTGTAAAATTATTTCTGTAATTAAGCCAATTAACCTGTTCAAATACGTAAGCTCAACTCTCTTTGCAAATTTCAAGTATATAATCTGTTATTAACTGTATCCACTATGCTGTGTACTAGGTCTCCAGAGTTATGCATCTTAAAACTGCAGTTTGTACAATTTGACCAACAGTTGTCTGTTACCACTAACTTCCTAAACCCCCATAACTACCTTCTATTGTTTCCATAAGTTAGAGCTTTATAGATTTCACATATAAGTGAGAATATACATTGTTTACTTTTCTGATTTTGGCTTATTTCACTGTAGGTGATGCCTTCCAGGTTTATCTATATGGTCTCCAATAGCAGAACTCTCATATATTTTAAGGCTAAATAATAGAACAGTATTATATGTTGTGTACATTTAGTATATAACTCATATGTTTTGTTCTAAATTCTATTTAATCACAATTTCTTTATTCTCTCAATTGTTTTTATATATTTGCTGTTGTGAATGATGTTGCAGTGAGCATGGAAATGTGAATATCTCTTTGAGATAGTGAAATTGTAGTTTCTCCACTTCTGGGGGCAGGTGAGGTCTGCATAAGCTGCAGGCCTCTGCAGTGGAGAAAGCCTCGTTATTGTTAGCAGCCAATCAAGGCCCCAGATACCTGTTAGCACCAGCTCCAAGGACCAGCGCTAGCAAAGCCACTACTGTCAAGTGGCCTCTTACAGCTCTGAATGGAAGACTATGCCCTCCAGTGTCAGGGCAGACCCCAGCAGCTCACTGCCAATTTTTTCTAGTCCTTGTCTCATAAATCTGAAGAATGAAATTCATGCACAACAACAGAAGGCAAGAGTTATTGCTAAATAATTGCAGTTATTGCTAAAGTGCTTACTATTTCCATCCTAGACCCAATCTTTTTCCTTTCTTCCTCCTTTGCCATCTTACTTTGTGATTTTCTCTTCTTGTGATGGTATTCCTTCTCTTTTGTGTATATTTTATAGGTTTTCTCTTTGTAGTTTCTTGAGGCTCACACATTACATCTTCTATTTATACTAGTCCATTTTAAGCTGATAACACCCTAACTTTTATCCCATGCACAAATGTTATGATATTCCTTCTCCCTTCTCCACACTCTTTGATGTCACATTTTTTATTACCTTGTGTATACTTTAGCAAATTATCACAGCCATAGTTATTTTAACAGATTTGACTTTTAATCTTTATGCTGGAAATCACTTATGCACCACCATTAGAGTTTTAGAGTATTCTGAATTTGACTCTGTACTTGCTTTTACCCATGAATTTTGTACTTTCAAATGTTTCATGTTACTAATAAGTATCCTTCCATTTCAGCTTGGAAAAAACTCCTGTTAAAATTTCTTATGAAGCAAATTCAGTGTTGATGAACCCCTCAACATTTGTCTATCTGGGAAAGTCTTTATTTCTCCTTTCCTTAGGAAGGAAAGTTTTGCCAGTAAATATCCTTGGTTGACAAGTTTTTACTTTTGGCACTTTGAATATGTTATCTCTGCCCCCGCTTATTTCTGCCAAGAAAACCACAGATGCACTTATGAGGGTTCTTGTATATGATGAACCTCTTTTTTTCTAGCTGCTTTTTCCCTCTTCGTCATTGGTTATTGACAGTGTGGTAATGCCTTTGGGTTGAACTTGAGTGAGGACATTTCAACATCATATGCTTGGATGTTTCTCTTTCCTAAATCTGGAAAAATTTCAACCATTATTTCTTTAAACTAAATCTCTGTACCTTTCTTTTTATCTTCTTCCTCAGAAATTCTATAATATGACTATTAGAAAATGTCCCATAGACCCCCTAGTTTCCTTTATTTCTTTTCATTCTTCTTTTTTTTCTTCCTCTGTTTTCAAAGGACCTTAAGTTCACATATCATTTTTACTTGACTGAGTCTGTTTTTCACACTCTTGACTTCAGTTTTAATTTCACTCATTATAGTCACAAGTTACGGCATTTCTATTTGCTTTATAACACATTATTTCTGTTTCTCTTGAACTTCTGATTTTTTTCTTGTATTGTTTTCCTGAATGTTTTTCAGACATTTACTAGTGTTCTCTTATAGCTCACTGAGCTTCCTGAAGACAATCAACATGAATTACTTGTCAGATAATTTAAATAAAATTTCCATTTCTTTGGGATCACATGCTTAAAAATTATTGTGTTCTTCTGTGGTGACATATTTCTCCGTTTTTGTTTTTGTTTGTTTGTTTTCATGTTTCTGGTTGACTTGTGTTGATGTCTGCACACTTAAGGAAGCCGGTCACTTCTTTTTTATTTTATGGCTAGTTTTAGTGGGGAAAGACCTTTACCCATGGATGAGTGTTCGGGCTCTAGCTGGGCAGGTTGCAGTGGCTATAGCTCCAGTAAAGATATAGTGATGCGCACTCCATGAAGCTTTGTCAGCTGAAGTTGACATTGGCAGAAATGTTCCGTGTTGCTTGGTAGCCAAGGCTGTATATGTCTGCAGTGGTGATAAGAGTTATTGGAAGTTTGGTTATCGAGGTGTCCAGGATTCTCCTGATCTAGTTTTTTTCCATAGGGAAGTTGTGAATTTGCTTGTATAAGTGGCTCTGGTGTCCTCCTAGCAGCCACAGAGACTGGGTCTGGTGCACAGGGACACATGAAAGGAACATGGTGACAGGATCCAGAGCAGGGTGCAGGTCCTGACTGCCACTTTGATAATAGCAGAGAGGTGTAGATCCTGGTGAAACAATCATGGCACCGAGGTCTGGGAGGTGGCATGTTCAGAGATACTGCTGCTCTGGGAACAGATCCTTCTGCTCAGTGGTGGCTCCAGTTTCCTAGTACAGGTACTCACATGGCAACCACAAAGACAGGTTCTGGAGAGCAAGCACATACAGAGCCACAGTTGGATCTAGGACACGGTGAGTTCCCTATGTCAGTAGCTCTAATTGCTAAGGCATGGATACACATGGAATAGCAATAGATATGGGGCCTGGACTACAGATAACGTAGATGACTATGGCCTGAGGTGCAGTGTAGCACACTAAAATGATGACTTAAATGCTTGAGGTGCAAGCCTCACAGAACAGTGGCAGAGCCAGGGTCTCTTGTACAGCTGGATGCAGAGCATGCGTGGCTTAAGAGCCTGGGGAAGGGCTAGCCTGAGGCAGTAGTGGCTCCAGTATTTGAAGAATGGGCACATATGGCATGGCCACAGAGCTGGGATCTATACATTGGGCACATGGTAGAAAGCTGTCTAATTGCTGCTTTGATGTCGTTGAGGGTGGGAGTGTGGGGATGGAGAATGTATCTCCTGCTTCACTCTTTTGCTGATGTCACACATTTAGCCAATCTCAGACTAATTGTAAGTCAGAGTTCAACATCCACTGGAAATGTCAATGGAATAGATAGTGATCATAATATCTTTGTAACCCTAACTTCAGAGCAATTCATTTTATAGGAAGCTGTTTGGGGCAAAGGTTGGCATTTCCAAGGTCTTAAAGTAGTATCAAAGAAAATAGAGGAATCCAGATAAAGCAAAATTCCTATTCCTAAGAAATTCCTAGCTTACCCTAGGTATAGATAGGCTTCTTGCTAAATATGATCAGGGGTTGATGTGGCTATTTTGTAACAAGTAGTCCTGGCACTTAAAGAATGCTGCTATGGGGGGGGGGGGGCGGGGCTGGGGTTGTGGGGTTGTGGCTCAGCGGTAGAGCACTTGCCTCACACATGTGAGGCACTGGGTCTGATCCTCAGAACCACATAAAAATGAATAAACAAAGATATTGCATCCATCTATAATTTAAAAATATTTGAAAAAAAGAAGGCTGCTATAACAAACATATTAAAGAAATACTTTGCCCCAGAGAGAGATTCCTGCTTGAATATTGAAAATTATAGCTCCCTTTCTACTTTGCAACTGTAGCATATACCAGCAAAGTAGATATCTAACAGAATCCAATATGAATTACATAATAGCTCCCAAAATTCTTACACTAAGCATTTAAACCAGCTTTGACCCTCTGTCAGGATGAATCAATATAAAAAAAATTTTGCATTTTTAACTGAGAAAAATAGAACTAATATTACTTTCATTAAATAGTTGCTTCAAAAAAATAATATGCAGAACAACTTTATTTTTATTTTTAAGGAAATTCAAGAAAGAATTAAATTTCTGAGCAGATTGAGACAATAATTTAAATGAAAAATTATGAGATCAAGAAACTTTTATTTGGAAATTTAACACAAAACTAAGAACATAATTTTAAAAGTATAATTAGGACAATTAGAAGTTCATAATTATTTCAGAAATCATATTTGCGAGCTAAAATTAAAATTTGAGAGAGTCTCTTGGAAATAACAGGAAAAAGATAAAGATAAAAAATATATGAGTTAAGAAAGAGAAACCACTCATTCCTCTCCTCAGCTTGTGATAAGCAGCAGAATTATCAAAATAATTGTCAAAGGAATAGATCCAACAAGTAGATTTCTTCTAACAAAGAAGATTCTTCTAAGGTTGTCATCACTCCTGTCTTTGCAATAGAAACAAAGAACAAAATGAAAAGCAGGGACTTTCTTGTACCATTAGAGAGCTGGGGTAGCAGGGAAACCACCGCCTCAGTTTCTAGAAATCCAGCATATCCACACAGGCTCATCTGAGATCTGCCTACCTGTAGCAGAGGAGTCGAGAGCCACCTGGAGTCTGAACACAGACTAACGTGAGAGTGAGAAAGAAGGAATAAATGTGCCAATTTTTCAAGAAATCCACCTGTCATGGTTAATTTGAATTATCAACTTGATTGGATTAATAGATGCCCATGATTAAGAGGCTTCTGGGTGTGCCAATGAGGGTGTGTCTAGAAATGATGGCATGTGGGATAGCCAACTGAAATGAAGACCCTCCCTTAGAGTAGGCAGCACCATCCAGTAGCATGATGGCTTGGATAGAATAAAGTTGGAAGAACAAGGAAGCAACAGCAGATGCACACTGATTCTTCTTGAAAGGGTTCTTGATTGCTGCTGTGATCATCTGAGGATATCAGACTCTCACTTCCTCACTCTTCCAAAGCAGATGCTGCCAGTGATTCTCCAGGGAGTTTCCAGAAGCCTGCAGTCTGGGACTAAGGTAGCACTGTTGATCCCTCTTGTTCTGGGGCTTCAGCCTCTTGGACTGCGCAGCTACTGGTTCTCCCAGCTCTGCGGCTTGCAGACGGCCACTGTGGACTATCCAGCTTCTGGTTGCATAAGCCAACCTGATAAATCCCCTTTTTATTTCATACTTCCTGTTGATTCTGTTCCTCTAGAGAACCCTGACTAATACACCACCACAGAAGTCATTCCTAAATTGAGCCTCTGTGTGTGGAGTCATAGTACTTAATCATGGCTACTGCATAATCATCACATCCTGTTTCCTCAATTCAAAAACTAGTTGATAGCTTTTCATCACCTAATTGTTACATGGTATAATTCTGTTCATCTCGCTGTTTAAAAGGTACAAAGCAGCAACACATTCACCAGTCGCCTATGAATGCGCACACACATCACCAGTGTCTTTCTGAAAGCGGCTTTGCGTGGCTGGTTAAGAGCACTGCAGTATTACCAGTAAGTCCACCTTGCATGAGTGATGCTGAGGACGGTGTACTGGATGGATGAGGAAACCAATGATAGCTTCCCAGAATGTTTGGACACAGAAAATTACATTTTGTAAATCCATACTTTGCAACACTATAGTACATTTTTGTCAAGTGTAACATTTCAAGTATAATGAGCAAATCTTCATCAACTAATACATTAATTTCTTCTTTTCAGACAGGAAAAACATTCACTGGGCTGTCATGAAGAATGATGTGCATGGATTTGGACTATTCAATTTTAATGTATATTCACAAGTTTATATTACATGCATCCTTATCTTGCACCAAAGACAGTTTAGTAATAAATTATTTTTAAGTAATATTGGCACAATATTTTTTTGAAATGGCTTCACATGATGGTTGAACCTCACTTTTCCAAAACAAAACAAAAAAATCTGGACATCTATGCAGAGAAATATGCTATGCATCTTTAGTTTCCAGCCTTTTTCCTCCTTGCTGTCTATTACAGAGATTATAAAAGTTAAAACTCTGTTTGCAGCCTTTCTATATTCCTGAGACAGAATGCTAGTTAATTAGATTAGTTAATTAAGTTAACTAAGGATGTACCTGCTGGTGAAATCCTTCTCTCTCTCTTTCTCTCTCTCTCTCTCTCTCTCTCTCTCTCTCTCTCTCTCTTCTGTGTAAGTAGGAACCCAAGATAGACAACTATAGCATCCATCTAGAAACCATCTGGGACAAGCAGTAAAAAAAAAAAAAGCACCACATACCAAGGATTATGAGGCAGGTAACATTAAAAGGTCTAGGGTGGGTTTCCTGATGAAATCAAGTCCTGCCACCTGCCCCAGACAGCATCTCACCAAGCTGTGTGAGATAGCCAGACAAATCTATTTGTTAAAGTCAGTGTTTCTCAGATTTTCTCATATCACTGGAAACAGTTCAAAATGAGACACTAAGCCTGGTAAAACCCAGAAGGTAAAAATCCAGGGAACAATACATGGAAGAATTTTAAGTTTCTGAATATTTATGGTTACAACCATAAATGAAGTGGGGAGATAAGTAAAAGTGTGAGAGAGAAAAATCCACTTGAACAACATAAAATTCAGAACCAAAACATGTATAAGTCACAAGCATTGATTTTTTTATACTGGGGATTGAACTCAGGGACACTCAACCACTAAGCCACATCCCCAGCCCTATTTTGTATTTTATTTAGAGACAGGGTCTCACTGAGTTGCTTAGCTCCTCTCATTTGCTGAGGCTGGCTTTGAACTTGGTATCCTCCTACCTCAGCCTCCCAAGCAACTGGGATTACAGGCATGTGCCACCACGCTCGGCACAAGCATTTATTTTTGAAAGTGCAAATAGTCTACTTGAAAAAATTGCAAGAAAATATTGAGGCAACCTCACAATAGAAGTATAAGTGGCTGAGATATGTTTGTCTCTCTTGTTTACAGCTCAATTGCTGGTGTTAGCATGGCACTGGTAACTAATAGTGGTTAAAAAAAATTAATGGGAGTATCTAAATAGACTGCCAGCATTATTGGTGAGCAGAAACAAAAACAAGTTTTAAAAATAATGGGGCATTTTTCCATCCTAATAACTTTCCTTTGCAATAAGTAGGACACTAGATATATGTCAAAGATATAAAGTTTAAATATGAAACAGTGTAGTTTCTAGAAGAAAACATCTCTGCAAACTTAGGCCAATATAGGCAGAGAAAATAATAAAAATATGAGAAAAATTTATAAATTAAGACTCATTAAAATGAGGAATATATACACACACACACACACACACACACAGAGAATTAAGAGACAAAAATAGGTAAAGCTGAGAGAAGATATTAGTATTACACATTCTAATAAAGCACTTAAATCTCCAGTACATAAACGAACTACAAATAGATCAAGATAAAGCAAAGAACACAATCAAAATTATACAAAAGATTTTGGACAGGAAGAAAAAATTTTTGCTTGGCCAGTGGATTTCGTAAGGTGTTCAAGGTCAGTGCTCCTCCGGTGAACACAAACGAAGGCTTTAATGAGGTATCTCCAAAAACATCCCCAATACATAAAACAACAAAGGACTGACAACAGGATGAGCTGATGAGAATGCAGAGCAGTTAGAACTCTTTTACATCAACAGTGGACACGTGAACTGGTTCAAACCCTTCAGGAAACTGCTTGGCAGCTTCTTCTAAAGCCTAACGTATGCCTGTCCCTCAAAACAGCTGTTGAACTCATTGGTGTGCACAAGAGAAGTTGTGTCAGCATGCACTGTGCTATGCACAACATGTGCATAGAAATTTTATTCATAATAGACCAAAACTTGAAATAACTGAAACATCCATCAAAAGGAGCAAGTATTTCAAAAGCATATTCATTCCATAGAGTACAAGAAAATACTCAATAGCAATAAAAGAGAAAAATTTATGAATACAAGCAACTACAGAGATGAATCTCACAGTTAAATTTGTATCTTTATGTAATGAGGTAATAAATCCTACTCTGGCTGTTTTAGTCAGATTTTGCATCACTGTGACCAAAAGTCCTGATAAGAACAACTTAGAGGAGGAAAACTTTATTTTGGCTCATAGTTTCAGAGGTTTGGTCCACGGTCCAATGACTACAGCTCTGGGCCCCAGGGGAGGCAGAGCGTCATGGCAGAAGGACAGGGTGGAGGAAAGCTGCTTAATTCCTGATAGCCAGGAAGCAGAGAGAGCTCCGTTCATCAGGAACCAAATGTGAACTCCAAAGGCACTCCCTCAGTGACCTACCTGCCTAGTTACCACCCAGTTAATCTGTATCAGTGGATCAGCCCACTGGTGATGTTACAGCTCTCGATGTCCCATCATTTCACCTCTGAACACCACACATCTAAATCATAACACTGGCATGATGAAAATCAAGCAGAATAATGGGTGTGACAGGGTTTTATATATAGTAGTCCTCAATTATCTGCTGAGGATATAGTCTCAGAACTCCAGTGGATCCCTGAAACTACAGATAGAATCAAACTCTTTACATGTGCTTTCTCCTATATATATTTATGATAAAGTTTAACTTATACAATAGGCACAGTGAGAGATTAAAAAACAACCAGCAATAAAATAGAACAATTATTATGATATAAGTTATATGAATGTTTCTCTCTCTCTCTCTCTCTCTCTCTCTCTCTCTCTCACACACACACACACACACACACACACACACACATGTTGAACCAAGGGATGATTCACTTCCTGGCTAGTACAAAGCAGGATGGGCCACACCACTTAGAATGGCAATTTGAAACCTATGAATTATTTGTTTTGTTTTAGTCAGAACATGGTTGACCACAGGGAACAAAAAACATGGAAGGTCAAATCACAGATAAGAGAGCACTATTGGATTCTAAAGTCTTATGTAATATGAGCTTTTTAAAAATATGAGCAACTATATATTCATATATATAGTTATGATGCAAAATCTTACTAAAACAGCCAGAGTAGGATTTATTACCTCATCACTTACATATATATATATATATTTGCTCATATTTTTTAGATGTTTATCACTACACATGCAGATAGAGCTGAATAACAGTTTATAATCCCAATCAAGAACTATTCTTAATCTTCTTTAAAAGAATTACAACAAATGATAGCTAATACTTCTTTTAATGTAAATTTCATAAAGTAAGAAATAAGTCCTGTAGAAACTTACATCATAATTTAATCTCACCCTTATTCCACAAGTGTGAGCTCCTTGAGGAAAAGACTGTGTTTTATTTCTATTATCTACTCACACAGGGCCTAGCACAGTGCCTGGACTTCAATCAGGACTTGGTAACTGATGATGAAAAGATGAAATAAGCCCGTCACAGAAAGACCAATGCTGCACAATTGCACATACACAAGGTATCTGAAACAGTAAATTCTTACACTAAAGAATAGAACAGTGGATGTAAGGGGCTGGAGGAAGGGAAATGGGGAATCACTAACTGATTAGCCTAAAGTTTCATTTGAACAGGATCAATAATTCTAGAGATCTTCCGTTCAACGTTGCACCTATAGTCAACCACACCACTTCATATATTTACTTTGTTAAGTGGGTAGATCTTATACTGTGTTCTTAATACAGTAAAGTATAATTTTTTTCAAAAGTGAAAGGTGAATGAACCACTTCAATTTGCCTTATCTTTCTTAATTGATCTACATGTTCTCAGCTATCTTTCTAACTCCACTTTTCTTTTCCTCTATTTCCATTTTCACAATTAACTTAAATCAGCTTACACCATTTGGGAGGCTTGTCTTTTACTAAGACTGACTTTTCTTAAGACTGCTTAGAAGTATCATTAAGAGCTCAAGAGTTCCTCTTAAAAAAATATCACCAAGAAAATGTTAATTAGAAATTTGGCATCAATTTAAAACAAAAACTCAGCCTTTTATCACAAAATTCTACTTCATCTATGTGGTGAAGCCAAACACCAACCTTATAAATGATGGAGTCTGTTGACTTGCTTCAAATCTCAAAACAGGTTTTAGAGAGGGGTTTCTGGATGGTATGCCGAGTTCATCAAAGTGCACAGAGGGATTTGGTTCAAAATTCAAAGCTTGCCTATCTCCCAAAGCACATGTTCCTTCCAGGTAAACCTGTTAGATCCTGGGTTCCAACAAATCTAGGTTTACATCTTCAATTTCTCTTCATCCTCCTTGTAGAGTCAGGAACAGAATCCACAGGGAGTATAATTATAAAGAGGGGATTTATCAGGTTGGCTAATACGACCAGAAGGTGAATATTCCACAGTGTCTGTTTGCAAGTTGGAGAGCCTGAGGAACCAGTAGCTTCAAAGTCCAAGAGGCTGCAGCCCCAGAACAAGAGGGATCGACAGTGCCACCCTAGATACCAAAGTCTTCTGAAGAATGTCTGGCAGAGTCTGCTTTCGAAGAGTGAAGAAGTAAGAGTCTGATATCCTCAAACAATCACAGCTGCAATCAAGAACCCATTCAAGAAAAATCAGCTTGCATCTCTGCTGCTTCCTTGTTCTTCCAACATTTATTTCATCCAAGCCATCATCCTATTGGATGATGCTGCCCACACTTAGGAAGGATCTGCATTTCAATTGGTTATCCGACATGCCAATCATTTCTAGACACACCCTCGTTGACACACTCATAAGCCCATTATTCACAGCTTCTCTTAATCCAATCAGTCGACAATTCAAATTAACCATTACACTCCTTAACACACACACACACACGCACACACACACCTTTCTCTTGGCATCTTAACACACACACCTTTCTCTTGGTAGATAGGGATTTCTTGACCTTTCTGCCACATTCTCATCAATTTCTGACCTTTCTGCTCAACTTGAGTTTTGTTACCCACAAGTATGTTTTCTTATTTTGAAGTTCCTATGGCTCTATTATTGTGTTTGTTTTAGTAAAATATGTCTTGAGATAAAAATCTTTGGGGGTCCTGCTGATCCTAACAAGGTGGTGGATAGTTTCAAAGTCAAAGTTTAGGCGTGGTGGTAGCCACAGAAATTTGAGCTTGAAATTTTGTGGGCACCTTTTCATAAATGTGTTTGCAAATGAACCCAGAAACAAGGAAACAGAAGTTTCATTTAGATATCATCACATATCTGTTTGCCAGCTTTCTGTCACCATGAAAAAAATACCTGAGATAAACAACTTAAAAGGAGGAATATTTATTTTGACTGTCAGTTTCAGGATTTTGGTCCGTGGTCAGATGGCTCTGTTTTGGAGCCTGTGACAAAACAGATCATTGTGGTGGGAATGGCTGGTAGAACCAACCTGCTCAGCCCATGTCAGCTGGGAAGCATAGAGAGGACGGGGCCAGAGTCCCACATCACTTGAAAGCACATCCCAATGACCTAACTTCCTCTCACCAGGCCACAAGTCCCAAAGGTCCACCACCTCCCAATAGCACCAAGGGTCGGGGACCAAATCTTTAGCACATAGGACTTTGGGGACATTGAAGAGCCAAATCATAACCCTATGTTCAATGAAAGACTTAGATTATTACCTGATCTCTGAGCAACGATCTAGCTTCAATAATGTTACCATCTAGACAGCCCAGCTGTGAACTGGTTTATTCTGGAGGAGAGAAGGGAAGGAAATATTTACTGAGGCAAGTAGACCTTTCTACAAGCCCTAGCCACCTAGAGACCAAACACTGTCCGTGTTAGATGTTGTGCCAATTCATTGTATATTAAAAATTTAACTTTCCCTGGTGTAAAAAGGGGATTATTTTATAATAAGAAAATGCTTTTGAAGTTTTGTTCCTGATTTATTTAGTATAAGGTTAAAAGTAATATTTCTAATATTTCATAGTAGAACTGATTTATTCATTTAAGTAACTCAAAGCTCATTGTATTAGAAAGAAGTAAAAGGAAATACATGTAAAACACCATTTTTAAGGATGTAACTATTTATTTGAAGGGAAGAGTTATTCATTTAAAAAAGAAGAAGAAGAAGAAGAAAGAAAACAGTATATCACATAATTTCCAAAGTGACTATATCTGTGGACACTTTATCCTACCAGTTGTAGGAAGCAACTACAAAATAAATCAAAATATGCTTATGAGCATTGTGATGTTCTAATGGTAACTGCATACTGCAAATAAAGGTGATTAAATTTGGAAAACTGCTACAAACTTCCTAAATATGAACGGAATATTCACAGCCACTATGTTTCCCTGTTTGTAACATTGGACAAAATTCGCTTCACACAAAGTCTAAGGTTTCTTTAAATTCCAGCTAGATATTTTCTAGGAAGGTCCTGGATACTTAGTCCTCCCTCCACCTCCTCCAGAGCCTTTGATGTGTACCAGCAGTAAAGGCTCAGCTACTCCCAGGAGGCTTCATGCCACCTCCCCCAAGCATCGCCTGGCTGTGCCTCTTTGCCTGCTGTTTCCCTGTGTGTTTAACCCTCCCAGAGCTGCAGTTTCCTTAGCAACAGGCTTTCCCTTTAAGAGGATCCAACCAGACAGCAGCTGTGGGCATGCGCTCCACCAGGTCTCTCTGCTGCAGGAAGCCTGCCGCCAAAATGTAAAGTGCATGCTATTCACTTTTCAAAAAAAGAAAGAAAGAAAAGAAAAGAAAAGAAAAGAAAAGAAAGAAAAAAGATGGGGGCTGTTAACAAGTTGGGAAAACACATTTGAACTAGAATATCTCATTTAAAGACAAAGTATTTGTGAAAATGAACATTTTCACCAAAAGCAAGGAAGGACAGACCACGGAAGGAAAGATTGCAAAGGAATCTGGACCACCACGGCTTCATGAGAAAACACCAAAGGGAAACTCTGGAGCAGCTTGCAGAAAAACAATGTAAACAGGTTTCCCCATGCACTCGCATTTCATAGTTAGAAGGGTATGAGAGGTCCTCCTGACCTTCTGGTACAAAAATCATCTCTACCGTGTAGGGTGCTGTGCCTTATGATCTGGAAATTTTTGTTTAAAATTCATGCAGAATATAAGTTATAGACATTTTACACCTGTAGTGAAAGTCATTTATTGAACTTATGCACATTAAAAACCTGGAGATCATTTTATGGTGATAGATTATCATCTCCCCCCCCCCTTTTTATATAGAATTCCGTTTACTTAGTCATCAAATATTTGTAAATTTTCTGTTTTGTGTCAGGCACTCTTCCAAGAGCTTGAAAACAACACTGAACAAAACATATTTTTGAAACTTTCTTTCCTTAAGAATGTATTTAGGGCTAGGGTTATGGCTCAGTGGTACAGGCTTGCCTAGCATTTGTGAGGCATAGGGTTCGATCCCCAGCACCATATAAAAAAACTAAATAAACAAAATAAAGGTATTGTGTCCATGTACAACTAAAAATATTTTTAAAGAATATATTTAAATTTAAATTTATGCAAACATTCACCAAACAGTAGCATGTCTTGACAGGTGATGGCTTTGAACTAATTACAAAACTGTAGAACTTAAAACAGCATGGTAGTGGCATGAAAATAGATATATTGATCAATAGAACAGCATGCACACCCCAAAATGAACCTACATATTTATGGTCAATTCTACTTGAAAAAGCTGTCAATGATATACAATGAGAAAAGAACAGTCTTTTCAAGAACTGTTAAAACTTTATATCCACATGAAGAAGAATGAAACTGTACCCTTATCTCAAACCATATACATACATTGGCTCAAAATGGATTAAAGACTTAAAATTCAGACCCAAAACTACAAAACCCACTTAGAAGAAAACATGAGAAAAAATTATGTGACATTGGTGTGGCCGGCAACTTTGACACCAAAGTTCAGGCAACAAAACCAAAAAAAATAGACAAATGAAATTACACCAAATTTTAGTACAACAGAAGAAACAACAGAGTGAAGAGGCAAAGTACAGAAATAAAGAACATATTTGCAAGAGGTTAATGTCCAAAACATGTAATAACTCAAGCAACTCACTAGCAAGAAAGCATATAACCCAATTTGAAAAATGGGTGAAGGATTTGAGTAGATATTTCTCAAAATAAAACACACAAATGGCCAAAAGATATGTGGAAGAGTGCTCAATGTCACTAATTATTAGGGAAATGCCAATTAAAACAAAAAATGAAACATAACCTCACACCTGTCAAAATGGCTACTCTCGGGAAGATGAAACGTAACAAGTGTTGACAGGGTCGGGCAGAAAAGGAGCCCTGGTGCCCTGTTGATGGGAAGGTAAATTAATAGAATCATTATAGAAAATGAGTGGAGATTCCTCAAAAACTAAAGCTGCACTTGTCATAGTTTCAGCAACCCCACTTCTGGGTATAAACCAAAGGATTTGAAATCAGTGTGTGAAATGGATATCTGTGCACCCCTGAGTACTGCTGCATTATTCCCATTATGAAGTCATGAAATCAGCCTAAGTGGCCAATGAATGCATAAAGAGAATGTGGTATACATTCACAGTGGAATAATAATCAGTCCTTAAAAAGAGGAAAGCTATCTCATTTACAACAAGATGGCAGACCTGGACGATATTAAGTTAGGTGAAATAAACCAGGCACAGAAAGACACATGCTGCATGACCTCACTCATATGCAGAATATAAAGCAATTAAATCCATAGAAGCAGAGAGTGGAATGAAGGGACTTGGAGTAGCAGGAATGGGGAGATGTTAGTCAAGAGGTACCGGGGGAGTAGTGACAAGCATTAAGAGGGATATATTAATAAGCTTGATCCAGTCTCTGCACATGGTCTATATATATCATCATCTTCATGGCTTCACTTTGTACCCCAGAAATATATATAATATAATTTTCCAATATCCAATAAAACTTTTTAAAGGACTGCCCCTGCCAACTCAGGCCCAGGACCAATCCCACAGACCCACCTTGGAGCCTAGGCCTAGTTACAGTAGACTCCATCTTAGGACACCAGCCAGGACTGGACACCAAACACCAATGTGAGGTACAGGTAAACTTCAGGGACTCTACAATATTATAAGGTAGAAACTATAATACCTCACATCCTCACTGCAAAGAAGGAAGACACATAGACAACATGAAAAAAATGGGAAAAAGTCCTCCCAAATAAACCAAGAATCCATTGACAGCACAGTTGATGAAATATCAAAGAAGGAGTTCCGAATGTACATAATTAAAATGACATGCAAATTAAAGAATGACATAAGAAAGCAAATACAGGCAAAAAAATGATCACTCCACTAAAGAGATGAGAGCAAATACAGGCATCCATTGATCACACCAATAAAGAGATAAGGGAGCAAAGAGCAAAGAGAGCAAAAGATTGCTTCAAGAAAGAGAGATTCGGGGGGCAGGGGCGAGGGACAATCTGAAATCCTTGAAATTAAGGAAACAATAAACAGATAAAAAAAACTCAATAGAAAAAAATCATCAACAGATTAGATCACGTGGAAGACAGAACTTAATATAATGAAGACAAAATATAAAATCTTGAAAATAAAGTTGACCACATAGTGAAGATGGTAAGAAACCATGAACAGAACATCCAAGAATTATGGGATAGTATCAAAAGACCAAATCTAAGATTTTTTGGGATAGAGGAAGGCACAGAGATTCAAACCAAAGGAATACACAATCTCTTCAATGAAATAATATCAGAAAATTTCCAAAATATGAAGAATGAATGATTCAAACACAAGAGGCTTACAAGACACCAAATGTGCAAAATTACAACATATCTACACCAAAGCATATTATAATGAAAATGCCTAGTATAGACAATAAGGATAGAATCTTAAAGGACACGAGACAGAGGAATCAGATTACATACAGGGAGAGACCAATTTAGATCTCAGCAGATTTTCAATCCAGACCTTCAAAGCCAAGATATCCTGGAACAACATATACCAAACTCTGGAAGAAAATGGATGCTAACCAAGAATCTTATAGCCAGCAAAATTAAGCTTCAGATTTGATGGTATAATAAAAACCTTTCATGATAAAAAATTGTTAAAAGAATTTACAGCAAGAAAGCCTGCACTACAGAGCATATATTAAAATATTCCAGGAGGAGGAAATGAAAAACAATAATAAAAATCAGCAAAGGGAGGAAATACACTAAAGGAAAGGCCAATCAAAGGAGAAACCAAGTCAAGTTAAAAACAAAAAAATAAACCAAAATGTCTGGGCATACAAATCATATTTCAATAATAACCTGAAAGTGAATGGCCTAAACTCATCAATTAAAAGACATAGACTGATAGATTGAATTTAAAAAAAAAAAGACTCAACAATATGCTGCCTTCTAGAGACTCATCTCACAGGAAAAGATGCCACAGTCTGTCTGGGTACAAATCACGAGCCACTCAAGCAGGAACAAACTTTATTTCTGAACTCCCACGAACGCCATCCACACAGCTTTCTCTGGGACACACCACACACCAACCGGAACTCCCCCCACCGGAACTTCACCAACCAATGCGAACTCTTCAGGAATCCCCGCGAGAGCTCAATGGGAACTCAACGGGAACTCCGGAGAACTCAAAAGTCATCATCTTAATGGCTCGCTGGCATCACCTTCAACCACTACTTCTGGCAAAAATGCCATGCATCATCCTGACTCGGCTGTGGCCCTCAACAGACATCCACAGACTGAAGGTGAAAGGGTAGGGAAAAAACAAACCACTCACCTGGATCACATAAACAAGCAGGGATTTGCATCCTCATATCAGATAAAGTGGACTTCACACTAAAGCTAGTGAAAAGGGATAAAGAAGGGCTTTTCATACTGCTTAAGGGATTCATACATCAACAAGACATAGCAATCATAAATATATATGCCCCAAACAATGGGGCATCTATGTATATCAAACAAACCCTTCTCAACTATTAGAACTAAATAGACCACAACACAATAATACCGGGTTACTTTAATATACCTCTCTCACCACTGGATAGATCTTCCAAACAAAAATTAAACAAAGAAACTATAAAACTCAATAAAATGATCAATAATTTACACTTAGAAGACATATATAGAATATTATATCCATCATCTTCTCAGTAACTCATGGATCCCTCTCCAAAATAGACCATATGTTATGCCACAAAGCAAGTCTTAGCAAATACAAAAAGTACAGATACTACCCTGCATTTTATCTGACCATAATGGAATGAAATTAGAAATCAATGATAAAATAAAAAATAGAAGCTACTCCAAAATCTGGAGACTAAATAATATGCTACTGAATGATGCATGGATAACAGAAGACATCAGGGATGAGATAAAATAAATTCTTACAGGTAAATGAGAACTCCATTACAACTTATCAAAATCTCTGGGACACTCTGAAGGCAGTGCTAAGAAGAGAGTTCATTGCATTAAGCTCATTCATTAAAAGAATAAAAACTCAACAAATAAATGACCTGACATTACATCTCAAAGCCCTAAAAAAAGAACTAACATCAAAAGTAGTAGAAGACAGGAAATAATTAAAATCAGAGCAGAAATCAATTAAATTGAAACAAAAGAAACAATTCAAAAAATTGACAAAGCAAATATCTGGTTTCATGAAAAAGTAAATAAAATTGTCAAACCCATAGTCACCTAATGAAGAGAAGGAGAGAGAAAACTCAAGTTACTAAAATTTGTGATGAAAAAGGTATTATCATAACAGACACTGTTGAAATACAGGAGACAATTAAAAACTATTTTGAAAATGTATACTCCAGTAAAATAGAAAACCTCAAAGTTACCAACAAATTTCTAGAGGTGTATGGTCAAACCAAACTGAACCAAGAAGACATATCAATTTAAACAGATCAATTTCAAGCAAGGAAATCAAAGATGCCATCAAAAGCCTACCAACCAAGAAAAGCCTGAGCTTCAGAGCTGAATTCTACAAGACCTATAAAGAAGAATTAATACCAATACTCTTCAAATTATTCTATGAAATAGAAAAGGAAGGAACCCTTCCAAACTCATTCTATGAAGCTAATATCATCCTGATACCAAAATCAGCCAGAGACACATCAAAGAAAGAAAATTTCAATCTAATATCCCAGATGAACATAGATGCAAAAATTCTCAATAAAATTCTGGCAAATCACATAAAAAATATATAAAATATAGTGCACCATTGGGCTAGGGCTGTAGCTGAGTGCAGAGCACTTGCCTCGCACATGCAAGGCACTGGGTTTAAACCTCAGCACCATGTAAAAATAAATAAAGATATGGAAAAAAAAGATTTAATCCTTTAAAAAAAATAGTGCACCATGATCAAGTGGGGTTTATTCCAGGAATGCAAGATTGGTTCAACACATGGAAATCAATAAATGTAATTCATCACATCAATAGATTTAAAGATAAGAATCATATAATTATATCAGTTATAAAGAGAAAGCATTTGACAAAATACAGCATCCTTTCCTGTTAAAAACACAAGAAAAACTGGGCATAATAGGAATATACATCAACATTGTAAAAGCTATCTATCCTAAACCCAGGTCAACATGATTCTAAATGGAGAAAAATTGGAAGCATTCCCTCTAAAAACTGGAACAAGACAGGGATGTCCTCTTTCACCACTTCTATTCAACATAGTACTTGAAACTCTTGCCAGAGCAATTAGACAGATGAAAGAAATTAAAGGGATATGAATATGAAAAGAAGAATTCAAATTATCATTTCTTGCTGATGACAGGATTCTATACTTAAGGATCCAAAAAACTACACCAGAAAAAAATTAGAATTAATAAATGAATTCAGGAAAGTAGCAGGATATAAAATGAATACTCATAAATCAAATGCATTTCTGTACATCAGTGATGAATCCTCTGAAAGACAAATTAGGAAAACCACCCCATTCACAATAACCTCAACAAAAAAAAAATACTTGGGAATAAAACAAAAGGGGTCAAAGAACTCTACAATGAAAACTATAGAACACTAAAGAAAGAAATTAAAGAGGACCTTAGAAGATGGAAAGATTTCCCATGCTCTTGGATAAGCAAAATCAATATTATCAAAATGACCATACTACCCAAAGCAATATACAGATTCAATGTGATTCCAATTAAAATCACAACATAATTCCTTATAGAAATATAAAAAGTAATCATGAAATTTATTTGGAAAAATAAGACACCCAGAATAGCCAAAGTAATCCTTAGCAAGAAGAGAAAAATAGGAGGCATCACAATACCAGACCTTAAACTATACTACAAAGATATAGTAACAAAAAAGAGCGTGATATTGACATCAAAATAGACATGCAGTCCAATGGTGCAGAATAGAAGAGACAAACTCACTTAAATACAGCTATCTCATACTAGACAAAGGCTCCAAGAACATACTTTGGAAAAAAAGATAGCACCATTCAATAAATGGTGCAGAAAACTGGAAATCTATATGCAGCAAAATGAAACTAAACCTGTATCTCTCACCATGCACAAAACGCAACTCAAAGTGGATCATGGACCTAGGAATTAGACCAGAGACCCAGCACCTTATAGAGGGAAAAAGTAGGCCCCAATATTTATCACATTGGATTAGGTCCCAACTTCCTTAACAAAACTTCTAAAGCTCAAGAAATAAAATCAAGAATCAACAAATGGGATGGATTCAAACTAAAAACTTATGTCAACCGAGCCTTCATAGGTAGTGGCCACAGGTTTGAAACGGGGCTTGGGAGAGACAGTAAGGACCCACCCGTTGCATTGGTCACCCGGCAAAGGGAAACAAACTGTCGCCATTTGCAAGAGATACCACCATGGCAGAGAACTGACGTCACCAGACTGCGGCGGAGGAGATAACTTCATTGAAACCTGCGGCTACAGGTGTGTAATTCCCAAGCCTTCCCTCTCCACACATCGGGGAAACCTTAAGGGCCCCTCACAGCTCTCCCGTAAGGGCCCCTTCCAGCTCTCCCGTGAGCGCCATAGCCAGACCAAGGGAATCAGACATGGCGCGGAACCGTGGCTCGGAACTCCCAGCTACTGCTCTCACCAGTGCTGACAAGTGAGGTCTCTTGTACCAGTTACTGGGGGCGTGGCTACGGGAGGGCAAGTAAAATTCGCTGAGGATTCTCAGCCTCAAGCTCTACAAACTTAGGGTCTGAGGGAATGGCAAACTGGAAGAGTGTGCCCAGTCGTTCATGAAAACAGGGCTCCCGGGAGCAACAGACCTGGCATGTAGCCAGTAGTGTGGTGAGCGGCACCCGTGACAGGGGCCTGGCTAGAGGAAAAGTGGGAAGTGACTAGACACAAGAGGAGGCCCTAGGCACTCAGGATTGGAGACTCGCCCAGTCTGGGACGAGCTGCTGCACGGTGATTGGTTCCCACGTATTGACAGGAGAAACTTGGCCTGGTGGGCACAGCGCCACCTACTGGAAGAGAAGTTAATCAAACTCTAAGACTGCATTTATTAGTTTTTTTTTTTTCTCTTTTTTTTTGATTTGGGTTTTTTCTTTCATTTTCATTTTTCTTTCTTGGTGTTTTTTTAAATTTTTTTTTATAATTTTTTTTAAAATTTTTTTTCTTCTAATTTTAATGTTAATTTTTTTTATTATTTTTTTAATTTTTTAAATTTTTTTTCTTTTTTATTTCCTATTATTTTTTCTTCTTTTGTCTTTTCATTTCTTTTCAATTTTCTTATTCCCGCTTCCTTGAATTCTACCTGCTTACTCTCATTCTCTTTAGTGACTTCTTCCCTTCCCTTATAATACCTTTCCTCCCAAGCATCAAATAAATTTATAGGAGTAAACAGTAACTCAGCAGTCAAACAGAACAAGAAGTAACATGAGCAGCTTCAAAAAGCAAGGAAGAAAAGGAGTACAAACAATGCAGGACAGCCTAAATATTCAGGAGGACCTAGAGTCATCAGAAAAATGGTCATATAAAGAACTCAAGGAACACCTTAGACAGATGGAATGGAACCTTAAAGAGGATACGAGACAGTAAATTCAAGCAGCGAAAGAACACATTGAGAATGAATTACATAAACAGATAAAAGAAGAAGTTAAGCATCTTTATCAGGAGATAGAGATTATAAAAAAATCAAACAATAATTCTAGAAATGAAGGAAACGATAGACCAAATTAAAAACTCAATTGAGAGTATCACTAACAGAGTGGAGCAAGTAGAAGCCAGAACGTCAGATAATGAAGACAAAATATATCATCTTGAAAAGAGTCTAGCCAACTCAGAAAGACTGGTAAAAAATCACGAGAAAAACATCCAAGAGTTATGGGATAACATAAAAAAACCAAACTTACGAGTCATCGGGATAGAAGAAGGTACAGAGATTCAAACCAAGGGAATGAGTAACCTGCAGAATGAAACAATTACAGAAAACTTTCCAGAAATAAAAAAGGAAACAGATATACAAATTGAAGATGCATACAGGACACCAAGCACACAAAATCACAGTAGACCAACGCCAAGACACATTGTTATGAAGATATCCAATATACAGAACAAAGAGAAAATATTAAAAGCTACAAGAGAAAGGAGGCAGATTACATTCAGGGGTAAACCAATAAGGTTAACAGATTTTTCATCACAGACGCTGAAAGCGAGAAGATCCTGGAACAACATATTTCAAACACTGAAAGACAATGGATGCCAACCAAGAATTCTGTACCCAGCAAAATTAAGCTTCATAATGGAAAGAAACTGGAAATCAATGATAAAAGAAGGAAGGAAAAATCCTACATCACATGGAAAATGAACAATATGTTACTGAATGATCAATGGGTTACAGAAGACATAAAGGAGGAAATAAAAAAATTCTTAGAGATAAATGAAAATACAGACACAACATATCGGAATCTATGGGACACAATGAAAGCAGTTTTAAGAGGAAAATTCATCGCCTGGTGGTCATTCCTCAAAAAAAGAAAAAACCAACAAATAAATGAGCTCACACTTCATCTCAAAGCCCTAGAAAAGGAAGAGCAAAACAACAGCAAATGTAGCAGAAGGCAAGAAATAATTAAAATCAGAGCGGAAATCAATGAAATTGAAACAAAAGAAACTATTGAAAAAATTAACAAAACTAAAAGTTGGTTCTTCGAAAAAATAAATAAGATCGACAGACCTTTAGCCATGCTAACGAAGAGAAGAAGAGAGAGAACTCAAATTACTAACATACGGGATGAAAAAGGCAATATCAAAACAGATGCTACAGAAATACAGAAGACAATTAGAAATTATTTTGAAAACCTATATTCCAATAAAATAGAAGATAGTGAAGACATCGATAAATTTCTTAAGTCACATGATTTGCCCAGACTGAGTCAGGAGGATACACACAATTTGAACAGACCAATATCAATGGATGAAATTGAAGAAGCAATCAAAAGACTACCAACCAAGAAAAGCCCAGGACCGGAGGGGTATACAGCGGAGTTTTACAAAACCTTTAAAGAAGAATTAATACCAATACTTTTCAAGTTATTTCAGGAAATAGAAAAAGAGGGAGCTCTTCCAAATTCATTCTATGAGGCCAACATCACCCTGATTCTGAAACCAGACAAAGACACCTCAAAGAAAGAAAACTACAGACCAATATCTCTAATGAACCTAGATGCAAAAATCCTCAATAAAATTCTGGCAAATCGAATACAAAAACACATCAAAAAAATTGTGCACCATGATCAAGTAGGATTCATCCCTGGGATGCAAGGATGGTTCAATATACAGAAATCAATAAATGTTATTCACCACATCAATAGACTTAAAGATAAGAACCATATGATCATCTTGATAGACGCAGAGAAAGCATTCAACAAAGTACAGCATACCTTTATGTTCAAAACATTAGAAAAACTAGGGATAACAGGAACTTACCTTGACATTGTAAAAGCTATCTATGCTAAGCCTCAGGCTAGCATCATTCTGAATGGACAAAAGTTGAAGGCATTCCCTCTAAAATCTGGAACAAGACAGGGATGCCCTCTCTCACCACTTCTATTTAATTTAGTCCTTGAAATACTAGCCAGAGCAATTAGACAGACAAAAGAAATTAAAGGCATAAAAATAGGAAAAGAAGAACTTAAATTATCACTATTTGCGGACGACATGATCCTATACCTAGAAGACCCAAAAGGATCTACAAAGAAACTACTAGAACTAATAAATGAATTCAGCAAAGTGGCAGGATATAAAATCAACATGCATAAATCAAAGGCATTTCTGTATATCAGCAACAAAACTTCTGAAACGGAAATGAGGAAAAACACTCCATTCACAATATCCTCAAAAAAAATAAAATACTTGGGAATCAACCTAACAAAAGAGGTGAAAGATTTATACAGTGAAAACTACAGAACCCTAAAGAGAGAAGTAGAAGAAGATCTTAGAAGATGGAAAAATATACCCTGTTCATGGATAGGCAGAACTAACATTATCAAAATGGCGATATTACCAAAAGTTCTCTATAGGTTTAATGCGATACCAATCAAGATCCCAACAGCATTTCTTGTAGAAATAGATAAAGCAATCGTGAAATTCATATGGAAAAATAAAAGACCCAGAATAGCAAAAGCAATTCTAAGCAGGAAGTGTGAATCAGGCGGTATAACGATACCAGATTTCAAACTATATTACAGAGCAATAGTGACAAAAACAGCATGGTACTGGTACCAAAACAGGCGGGTGGACCAATGGTATAGAATAGAGGACACAGAGACTAATCCACAAAGTTACAACTATCTTATATTTGATAAAGGGGCTAAAAGCATGCAATGGAGGAAGGATAGCATCTTCAACAAACGGTGTTGGGAAAACTGGAAATCCATATGCAACAAAATGAAACTGAATCCCTTTATCTCACCATGCACAAAAGTTAACTCAAAATGGATCAAGGAGCTTGATATCAAATCAGAGACTCTGCGTCTGATAGAAGAAAAAGTTGGCTCCGATCTACATATTGTGGGGTCGGGCTCCAAATTCCTTAATAGGACACCCATAGCACAAGAGTTAATAACAAGAATCAACAAATGGGACTTACTTAAACTAAAAAGTTTTTTCTCAGCAAGAGAAACAATAAGAGAGGTAAATAGGGAGCCTACATCCTGGGAACAAATTTTTACTCCTCACACTTCAGATAGAGCCCTAATATCCAGAGTATACAAAGAACTCAAAAAATTAGACAATAAGATAACAAATAACCCAATCAACAAATGGGCCAAGGACCTGAACAGACACTTCTCAGAGGATATACAATCAATCAACAAGTACATGAAAAAATGCTCACCATTTCTAGCAGTCAGAGAAATGCAAATCAAAACCACCCTAAGATACCATCTCACTCCAGTAAGATTGGCAGCCACTATGAAGTCAAACAACAACAAGTGCTGGCGAGGATGTGGAGAAAAGGGTACACTTGTACATTGTTGGTGGGACTGCAAATTGGTGCAGCCAATTTGGAAAGCAGTATGGAGATTCCTGGGAAACATGGGAATGGAACCACCATTTGACCCTGCTATTGCCCTTCTTGGACTATTCCCTGAAGACCTTAAAAGAGCATGCTACAGGGATACTGCCACATCGATGTTCATAGCAGCACAATTCACAATAGCTAGACTGTGGAACCAACCCAGATGCCCTTCAATAGATGAATGGATAAAAAAAAATGTGGCATCTATACACAATGGAGTACTATGCAGCAATAAAAAAATGACAAAATCATAGAATTTGCAGGGAAATGGATGGCACTAGAGCAGATTATGCTTAGTGAAGCTAGCCAATCCCTAAAAAACAAATACCAAATGTCTTCTTTGATATAATGAGAGCAACTATGAACAGAGTAGGGAGGAAGAGCAGGAAGAAAAGATTAACTTTAAACAGAGACATGAGATGGGAGGGAAAGAGAGAGAAAAGGGAAATTGCATGGAAATGAAGGGAGACCCTCATTGCTATACAAAATTACATATAAGAGGTTGTGAGGGGAATGGGAAAATTAACAAGGAGAGAAATGAATTACAGTAGATGGGGTAGAGAGAAAAGATGTGAGGGAAGGGGAGAGGGGATAGTAGGGGATAGGAAAGGTAGCAGAATACAACAGTCACTAATATGGCAGTATGTAGAAATGTGGATGTGTAACCGACGTGATTCTGCAATCTGCATTTGGGGTAAAATTGGGAGTTCATAACCCACTTCAATCTAATGTATGAAATATGATATGTCAAGAGCTTTGTAATGTTGTGAACAACCAATAAAAAAAATCCTTAAAAAAAAAAGCTTCTTCTCAGCAAAAAAAAAAAAAAAAAGGCAAAAAGCTTAAAAGAGCACA
The DNA here is from genome assembly GCF_964194105.1 of Spermophilus citellus. Classification (NCBI taxonomy): domain Eukaryota; kingdom Metazoa; phylum Chordata; class Mammalia; order Rodentia; family Sciuridae; genus Spermophilus; species Spermophilus citellus. The sequence continues at coordinate 75,692,877 of NC_138196.1, read as the reverse complement.
CATTTTGGGAGCAAATTTTTGCCACATGCACATCAGATAGAGCACTAATTTCCAGAATATATTAAGAACTCAAAAAACTTAACACCAAAAAAAAAAATAAATAAATGGGTTAAAGAGATGAACAGACACTTCTCAGAAGAAAATATACAATTGATCAACAAATGTATGAGTAATTAGAAAAATGCAAATCAAAACTACTCTTAAGATTTCATCTCTTCCCAGTCAGAATGGCAGTTATCAAGAATACAAACAACGATAAATTTTGTTGAGGATGTGAGGGAAAAGGCACACTCATAATACATTGCTGGTCGAACTGCAAATTGGTACAACCAGTCTGGAAAGCAGTATGGAGATTCCTTAGAAAACTTGGAATGGAGCCACCATTTGACCCAGCTATCCCACTCCTCATTCTCTATCCAAACTACTTAAAATCAGCATTCTATAATAATGTAGCCATATCAATGTTTATAGCAGCTCAATTCACAATAGCTAAACTATGGAACCAACGTAAATGCCCTTCAATAGATGAATGGACAAAGAAACTATGGTACATATATACAACAGAATATTACTCAACATTAAAAGAGAATAAAATCACAGCATTTGCAAGTAAATGGATGGCGTTGGAGAATATCATGCTAAGTGAAGTAAGTCAATCCCAAAAAACCAAAGGCCGAATGTTCTCTGTGATGAGTAGATGCTGATCCATAATGGGGGCTGGGGGGCATAGGAAAAATAAAGAAACTATGATTGGACAAAGGTGGAGGAGAGGTGTGTGGGAAGGAAAGATGGTGGAATGAGATGGACATCATTACCCTAGGTACATGTATGAGTGCACATATAGTGCAACACTACATTGTGTACAACCTGATAAATGAAAAGTGGTGCTGCAATTGCATTCAATAAATTAAAATGCATTCTGCTGCATTAATTAGAATAATAAATAAATTTTTAAAACTTTTCTAAAACAAAATAAAAATAAAACCTCACAGGTGAATATTGTTCAAGTGAGCGCACTGCTGATCTACCTGTGCCTCATAATGCATCGAATAGCAGCAACACTTGGTTCTCTTTGCTCAGTAATCATTCTGCCTACCACAGTGGATACAATAAAAACAATTGTGATTATTTCTATGATTACCATTTCTATGATACCATTTGACAAGTGGGTAACACCCTTGAAGTCTTTGAAGACAATCAAGTTTAGCAATTCTCATTTTAAAAACTTAAGGTCGACTTTTAACATTTTAGTCATGTTTTTTACTGTGTAGCTTGTGGTGATTTCTAACGGCAGTTAAATAATAGGACACATGAAAATTGTTTTGAACTGTTGACATATTAGTGGAATGAATACCGTGTCTTTCACAGGGTCCGCCATATAGGAGACTGCAATCCCTAAGCATGTTTATTGTGGAAAAAGAGTGGGGTTCTATTATGGTTTGGATATGAACCAAAGCTGTCCCCTGAAAGCTTACAATTGAGACAATGCTAAGAACGTTCAGAGATGAAATGATTAGATTATGTAAACTGTAGCATAATCGGTGAATCAATCTACTTGAATGGATTAACTGGGTTTTGACTGTTGGCAGGTAGGGTATGGCTGGAAGAGGACTTCCTTTGGGGTTTATATTTTGTCTCTGGTGAACAGAGCTCTCTCTGCTTCCTAGATGTCATGGATTAGGCACTTTCCTCCACCGTGTCCTCTGCCATGATGTTTTACCTTGCCTCAGGACCACAGCTGTAGAGCTGGCCAACCATGAACTGAACCTCTGAAACCATGAGCCAAAATAAACTTTTTCTTTCTAAATGGTTCTTGTTGGATATATTGGTCACAGCAGCACAAAGCTGACTAAAACATGGTCCTTCACTCATAGCCCTGCCTCAATAGTGTCCCTTCAAAAAGGATAGAATGTCAGTGAAGATCAGTTCTGGGAACATCCTGCATTGACATATTTCAGCATGATCGAAGAGGTAAAAAGAAAAAAAAAGTAGTCACCAACTATGTTGGTCCCATATCATACAGGTTTTGTCCAACCTTGTTGAAAAAGAGTAGGGGGATCATAAAGACTTTTATTCATTTTTCCCACCCTTAGCCTCAACACTAGGGCAAGAAAAAAGCATATTTTCCCTCAAAAGCCCTCAATGCACTTTACAGAGCTCAGACATAGGGTAATTCTGAGCCTCACAGGATGATTAACATTTAGCAACAAGAAAGGTACAAGAGTAAAGGCACAGATTAAATAAAATAATAAACAAGTAAAATTAGAATCCCCATACCAATTTTATGATTTGTTCCAATATTTTCAGCAGATTTAGGAGCAATTTATTATTCCTGGTGAAGTCTGGTCAAGATCAAGTTAAACATGTCCCAATACTAGCCTAGGCCCTTTCAAGGTCAAAAAAGAAGAATTTCAAGGCTCAAAAACCTCCATTTAATTTCAAAAACAATATTAATTAACTTTCATTGAATGTATTATTAAATATAATTATTATTGATATTTTGGTGAGAGTAAAAGGTGTCTACTACTATTCACAAATTAAATATACCTTTATTTAAATAAATATTTTTTGTTTTATCTTACAATACTTTTTATTTAAATTTATATTTTAGTACATTTCAAATAACTTAAACTGTTGATAAAGTAGCAAATGTTTACTACTTAGGATTTATACTTATACTTAAATATATATAAATTGGTGTGTATACAAGTAGATGATTATGAACCTATATTAAAATATATACAGATATGAATATACATTATAAAATATGCATACTTTACAGGTACATGCTTAGACATAATAGTAAAAGCAAGAGGGGCCATCAATGCTTCTCCATGGATATAATTCCTGTGTTAGACAGATTTAGTGTCTACATAATCCGTCACATCCTACCTATGTAACATTGAATGAGTCATTTCGTTTTGCAAAAGCTCAGTACTGGTAGAGTTGTCTGTAGAAATTGGTGTTCTACATCAGATTTTACAATTTATCAAGATATATCTCACCTAACAAAAAACCTGCCTCTTGAACAATACAATTTAGTAGTTTTTACTACATAGACAAGAACTGTACAATATGATCACATTCTAAATTTAGAGCCCTTTCAACAATCTGAAAATAAACTTATACACATTTGTAGTCATACTCCATTCCTGCACCCCCACCCTTACTCCAGTGTTTTCTAGTTCTGGTTGAAAAAAAAATCCTTGTATGAATATAACAATAGTGTTTAGCAACTTTTCTGTTGATGAATATTTCAGGTATTTCAACTTTTTGATAATTATGAATAAATCTTCTATGAACATACATGTCTTTGTTGACATATATTTTCTTTTTTGAAACCTATGAAAACTCTATGGGTAAATACCCATGAGTGGAATTGTTAAATCATATGAAAACTCTATGCTTAGCAAATAGAGGAATTGCCACAGTGTTTTGCAAAGTAGCTTCCTCTTTACATTCCTACCAGCTGTCGTATGAAGGTTCCGATTTCACCACATTCTCCGAGAACATGTTATTTCCTGTCTTTTTAGTTTTAACCATCTTCATAGATGTGAAATGGTATCTTACCATCTTTTGATTTTCATTTCCCTAACAGCTAAGGGAATTCAGTATCTTTTGTGTTGTCAGTTTGCATGTTTTCTTTGGATAAATGTATTTCCTTTTATTTAGATCTGCCTTAATTATTTTCAACAGTGTGTGTAGTTTTCAGTGCACAAATCTCTTATTTTTTTAGAGAAATTTATTCCTAAGTATTTTCCTTTTTTGATGCTGCTATAAATGGAATCATTTTTAAAATTTAATTGTCATATTGTTCCTTTCAGTGTACAGCTACTTTGCTAAACTTTCTTAGTTCTAATCGTGGATTCTTTGTTATTATCTATATACAAAAGTATATACAATATTATCTTCAAATAAAGATAGTCATTATTTCTCCCTTTCAAATATGGATGCCTTTCATCTATTTTTCTTGCCTAATTGCCCAGGTTAGAATTTCCAATACACTATTTAATAGAAATTGCAAAAGCGGCATCCTCATCTTGGTCCGTATCTTAGGAGAACGATATCATGTCTTTTGCCATTAAGAATGATATTAGCTGTGTGTTCTTCATGGATGCCTTTTATCAGGTTCAAAATTTCCCTTCAATTCCTAGTTTTATTTATGTTTTTTATCATTAGAGAGTATTAGCTATCAGTACTTTTTCTTCACTTATTGGGATGTTTGGTTGGGGGGTGACCTTTATTTTATTAACATGGTATGTTGTATTGACTGATTTTTCAGATATTAAACTACACTTCCATTCTTGAAACAAATCCCGATGGGATGTGGTATATAATCCTTCCTATACATCGTTGGATTTGCTTTGCTCACGTTCTATTGATGATATTTGCATTTACATTCATAATATGGGAATATGGTTTCCTTTTATAATTACATCAAAATGAATTCTGCTGTCATGTGCAACTAAAAAGAATGAATAAATTTAAAAAATGTTATCTTAGTGGTGGCTCTGGAGTTTACTATTAACATCATAATTTAAAACAATATAATCAAATTCAACTTAATTTGAATAGTACACAAAAACTTTGCTTCCATTGTCTTCCCATTCTGTGCTACCTCTGTCTTACAAATTATAATTTAATATATTATTGGACTTATAGTAAATGCTTTTATAATTATTGTTTTATGTAGTTGTCTCTTTTCCTACTTGATGGCAATATTCTTCAGCTTTTTTCCACATTATTTATTGGTGCACTATAGTTGTACATATTGATGGGGTTGGTTGTTACATATTTATACACCCACCCAATATAACAATACAATTTGGCCAGTACCACATTCCCCAGCACTTCCCCCTCTCTCCCTGCCTTTCACTCCTTGGTCCCTTTCCTCTACTGATCTCCCTTTGATTTTTAGGAGATCCACTCTGACCTTTGTTTACCTTTTTCCTCTCTAGCTTCTGCATATGAGACAGAACTTATGTCCCTTAACCTTCTAAATTTGACTTAACTCTGCTTAACGGGATGTTCTCTAGGGCCATCCATTTTTTCTGATAATAATTTCATTCTTCTTTATGGCTGAATAAAACTCCATTGTTGTATATTTACAACATTTTCTTTATCCATCCATCCATTGGTGGACACCTAGACTGGTTCAACAGTTTGGCTATTGTGAATTGTACTGCTAGAAACAAGGTTACACATGCATCAATGTAGTAAGATGCCTTCAATTCTTCAGAATCAATACAAGTAGTAGTCATATGGTGGCTCCATGCCTATCTTTTGAGAAGACTCCAATCTAATTTCCATAGCAATTGTACTAATTTACAGTCCCACCAACAGTGTAAAAGTGTTTCTCCACATCCTTTCTAGCATTTATTATTTTTATTCTTTATGACTGCCATTCTGACTGATGTGAGATGTGATGATATCTCTGTGTAGTTTTGATTTGCATTTCCTTAATTTCTAATGATGTTGAAAAGTTTTCATGTAACTTTTGGCCATTTGTATTTCTTTTATAGAGAACTGTCTGTTTAATTCATTTGCCCATTTACTAATTGGGTTATCTGATTTTTTTGGTGTAAAATTCTTTGAGATTTTTATATATTCTAGATATCAATCCTCTGTCAGAAGAGTAAATATTAGTGAAGATTTTCTCCCATTCTGTGGGTACTTTCTACACATTTCCTAATTGTTTAATTTGCTGTTTAGAAGCTTTTTAATCTGATGTCTTCCTATTTATTAATTTTGGGCATTATTTCCTGAGTTTTAGGTGTTCTATTAAGAAAGTTGTTGCTTATGCCTAAAAGCTAGATTGTTGACCTTGTATTTTTTCTAGAAGTTGCAATAATATCCATTTTTAGTTGATTTTTGTGCACTGTGAAAGGTTAGGGTCTAGTTTTAGTCTTCTACACATGAATAACCAGTTTTCCCAGCAGTGTTTGTTTAAAGGCTGTCTTTTCTCTAATATATACTTTCGGTACTAGTCAAGGATCAGATGAATATATATGTGTGGGTGTGTCTCTATGTCTTCTATTCTGCCCTACTGGGGTATGTGTCTGTTTTGATGCCAGTACCATGAAGTTTTTATTACTATAGCTTCAAAGTATAATTTGAGGTCAGGTACTTGGATTCCTCTCACATTGCTTTTTTATCTTAAAATTGCTTTGGCTCTTCTGGGTCTCTTTTTCTCCCAAATGAATTTTTTCCTAGTTCTGTAAAGAATGTCATTGGTATTTTGATAAGGATTTCATTGAATCTGTAAATTGCTTTTGGTAGTATGGCCATTTTAACAATATTAATTCTGCCTGTCCATGAATATGGAAGGTATCTCCATCTTTACAAGTCTTCTTCAATTTATTTCTTCAATGTTCTGTATTTTGCATTGTAGAGGTCTTTCACTTTATTGATTAGATTTACTTACAGGGTTTTGTTGGTGGTGGTGGTTTTTGTTTTGTTTGCAGATATTGTGAACCAACTTGTTTTCCTGATTTGTTTCTCAGCAAATTTATCATTGGTATATAGGATAGCTATTAATTTTTGTATGTTGATTATAAAACATGCTATTTTGCCAAAATTTTTTGTTAGCTGTAGCAGTCTTTTGGTGGAGTTGTTTTTTCTTTTTTATGATCTAGGTATAAGATCATACTATCTGCAAATAGTGATAATTGACTTCTTTTTTTTTCTATTTTTATCCCTTTTACTTCTTTCTCTTACCTAATTGCTCTGACCAGAATTTCTGGCACTACATTAAATAGGAGTGGTGAGAGTAGACATCCTTGCCCTGTCCCAGATTTTAAAAGAAATGCTTTTAGTTTTCCTCCATTTACTATGAAGTTGGCTTTGGGTTTTTTAATATCATCTTTGGGAAGTCGAGTAGGTTCCTTCTATCCCTGGTTCCTTCAGTGTTTTAATTATGAATGGGTGATGAATTTTGTCAAAGACCTTCTCTGTATCTATTGAGATCACTAAGTGATTTTTGTCCTTAATTCTGTTTATGTGATGAATTACATCTATTAATTTGCATGTATTATTAAACCATCCTTGCATCTCTGGAATAAAACCAACTTGGTCAGGCTGTACAATCTTTTTTTTTTTTTTTCCAAAACAAGCAAAAACATTTTATTTTCATTCAGAAAGTATTCATTGAGTGCCTGTGCAAAGTTCTGTGCTAGTTACAGGGGATACAACAGTTAACAAGACGAGTCTTCCTACCAAGAAACTTACAGTTAACCCAGTGATCAATAAAGCCAACAAAAAGTTTTATTGTTGTTTTGGGTGCTGGGGATTGATTCCAGGGCCTTGCCCATGCTAAGCACTCACGCTACCATTAAACTTCACCCTCAGCCCCCAACAAAGAATAATTTAATGCACCCCTTATCAGCCACTTCCAGGAGGTCTGAAATGTAAAGGTCATCTGGCTGTGGAACTGGATAACCACTAACTTCAGAGGGAGAGACTGGTTCATCTATTTGCATACGCTGGCGCCTGAAAGCAATGCTTCTTTTCTTGCCCCCAGGAGTTTGTAATACAGCAAGCAAATTCTTTTCTTGAAGTTTTTGAATTTTTTCATTCTTAGCTCTGCTTTCTTTCTCCAAAAGTCTGAGTTTATGAACATATTGATCATTTAGAAATTTTAGATCAGCGGTTTCACGTGCACACTTTTTCAAAGTAGTTTTCAACTCTTTAATGTGTTGGTCGGAGTACTCTCTCTGTATCATTAATTCCAGGTATAATTCATTATTTTCCCTACTCAATCTTGCATTTTCAAGTTTATAGGGTTCCAAAACAAAATCAAAGTTGGCACTTTCCTTTTCAGCTTTCACAGTAGATAATTTTGATTGTTGAAGGCTTTCTGTGGTATGAACTAAGTCTCTGAGAAGTTTTTCCACCAGTGGTAAACACTCCAGTGTCAGAGTCTGGCGGTATCCCAACTGATCCAATCTTTTTCTAATATTAATATACTTTCTTTCTGCAGTTGTAGTCATCTTGTCTTACAAAACCAGTTTTATTCACTTATAAAGTTCCTCAGCTCCGGCCTCCACGTCTTCCACCTGCGGCCGCATCTCTTTCTGCACTGTCTCCCTGGCTGGCTCTTTCCGCGCTGGCCACCGGCTCCTGCCTTAGAGCAGTTTGAAAATGGTGCCAAGAGACAGTCGAGGCCCTCACGGAGGAGACTCTGCGGTTGCCCAGGTAACAGGAGCGTCGCCACGCAACTGGTGGCCATGACGGCGCTGGACCCCCTCCTGCCGTACAATCTTGTTAATATGTTGTTGAATACTATTTGCTAATATTTTATCAAGTGTTTTTGCAACTAAGTGCATCAGGAATATTGGAAGGGTTCCCACCCTTTCTATTTCTGCTTGTATCTCAAGCAATATTGATCTGTTTAGGTTTGTTATGTCTTTTTGATTTAGTTTTGGCAGATCATATTTTTCTAGAAATGTATCTATTTCTTCTAGATTTTTCAAATTTTTTGAAGTTTTCAAGATAGTCCCTAATGGTCTACCAGATTTCTAAGATGTCTGTGGTGATTTCTCTTTTTTCACCTCTAATTTTATTAATTTGGTTTTTCTCCCCTTTTCTTTTGGTTAGTTTGGCTAAGAGCCTATCAATCTTATCTTTTCAAAGAACCAATTCTGTGTTTCATCAAGCCTGTATATTTTTTTTTATTATCAAGTTTGTTGATTTGGGCTGTGATATTAGTTATTTCCTCCCTTCTACTGGTTTGTAATTGGGTTGTTCTTTTTCAAGGGCCTCAAGATGCATCATTATGTTGTTTATTTGGGATCTTCCTTATTTCATATGTAGGCACTGATATCTATAAACTTTCCTCTTAGAACTGCCTCTGTATAGTCCTAGAAGTTTTGGTAGGTTGTATCACTAGTCTCATTTGAGTCTTAGTATTTTTTTTATTCCTCCATTAATTTGTTTTATCACCCATTCATCATTCAAGAATGTTGTTCAGTTTCCATGTTTTTAGATAGTTTCTGTAGGGTTCAGTCATGTTGACTTATAATTTTGTTCTATCATGATCTGATGAGATGAAAGGAATTATGTCTTTTTTTTTTCTTTTGTATTTGCTAAGAGTTGCTTTGTGGCCTAAAATATAGTCTGTTTTGGAGAAAGTTTCATGAGCTGCAGAGGAGAAAGTATATTCAGCTACTATTGGATGAAATATTCTATAAATGTCTCTTAGATCCATTTGATTTATGGTATTTTTCAGGTCTAAATTGTCTTTACTGAATTTATGTCTGGGTGACCTATTTAATGTGAAATAGATTAGCTGAAATCATTCAGTGTTATTATATACTGGGAGTCTATTTGAGTTGTATTTTATATAATTAGTTGCACCCATGTTTGGGACATAAATATTTATTATTATTATATGTTCTTGTTGGATTTTTTCCTTTTCCAAAATAAAATGACCTTCTTTGACTCTTCTGATTGATTTGGGTGTGACATCTGCTTTGTCAGGTATGGCAGTAGCTACTCCTGCTTGTTTTCAGGCTCCATTTGCATGGTATATCAATTTCCATCCTTTCACTTTCAGCCCGATGTTGTCTTTGCCTGAAAGATGTGTTTCTTGCTAACAACATATATTTGCATCTTATTTTTAAATAACTCTTTCAGACTATGTCTTTTAATTGGAGAATTGAGACCATTTATAGCCAATGTTGTTATAGAAAGAGGTCTATTAATTCCTGCCATTTTGATTTATTTATAATGCTGAATTTGGTCCTGTTTCTCATTTGCTTAACTCTTCAAATATGATTTGTTCTTTTGCAAACTCTGAGGTTTTTTTTTTTTTTTATTTCTTCCTGTGTGCAGTATTTCTTTAAGTGTTTTATAATGCCAGTTTAGTAGTCATAAATTCTTTTAGTTTCTGCTCATATTAGAAGGTTTTTATTTCATCTTCAATTTTGAATGATAGTTTTGCAGGATATAACAGTCTTGGTTGATAGTTATTTTCTTTCAGGACTTTGAACACATTGTTGAAAAGCCTCCTGGCTTGTAGCATTTGAACAGAGGTGATTCTGATTGATTGCCCTTAAATGTGACCTAATGTTTTTCTCTTTAAAATTCTATTGTTGCTATGCTAGGTATTTTAATTATAATGTGACATGGAGAGGTTCTTTTTTGATCTTGTCCACTTGGGATTTTGAATGCCTCCTATATCTGGATGTCCATCCTATTCTGAAAAATGAGAAAATTTTCTCTTACTATTTCCCTGAATAGTTTATTCATTCCGTTAACTTGTATCTCACAGTGCTTCTCAATTCCAATGACTCTTAAATTTTGTCTCTTCATGTTGTCCCAGAGTTCTTGTATATTCTGATCATGGTTACTTGTTTTTTCTTTACTACTGTCTGAATGTTCAAGGTTGGCCACATTGTCTCTCAGCTCTGACATTCTGTGTTCATCATGGTCTAACCGATTAGAGAAACTTTCAACAGAGCATTTTATTTGATTTATTGTATCTTTGATTTCCAAGATTTCTGTTTGATCCTTTTTCAATATTTCTATCCCCTTATTGAATTTCTCATTCATATTCTGTACTAACTTCCTTAATTCATTTGGTTGTTTTTCTGTGTTCTCTTGGAATTCATTGATCATTTTTATGATTATTCTTTTGATCCCTTATCTGATATTTCATCCACTTCAATATTTTGGGGGTCATTTACTGGTGAATTATAAATTTTAAGAGGTAGATTTTCAGCTTACTTTTTTATATTCCTTGTATTCATGTGTTGGTTTTTATGTATCTGTTGAAAAGGATTTCTTTTTCACTACTATGTGTGGATCTTTGTACAGAGATGTCTTCTCTTGCCAAAGTGTCCTAGAGTGATCTGGACTGAGGCCCCCTTATAGGTGTGGTGTCCACATCCTTTGAGTTATTTCTCTCTATTTTCATTACAGCAATGGCTGTCCAGAGATAGTACCTGGGGGCCCGCCCCTAGCTGTGTGTTAGTTTGGGGGTTGATCTTTTATATTCTTTGTTTTAATATACAACTGAAGATTGAGTGTCATTAATTTGAGGGTGAAGCAAGGTGTGCTATCTTTTAGTTGAGTTTAGTTCAGAAGCAGAACTAAAGCAGAGTTTCTGCTCTGTGAACTTGTAGTGTTCCCATAGGTTCCTGGAACCTCAGAAAAGAGGGGGAAATGAACAATAACAACCACTAGTGAGAAGAATATGAAGCATTAAACTAAATACTTGTTTCTTACTATGACATCTACAATGTTAATTGCCAAAAAAACCAAAAAACAAAAAATAAATAAATGGTTGGGTCAGCAATTGCCAACAACAAAAACAATAAGTAACCATGTATTATATCTGGCATTAAAGCAAACAACAGGTGTCAACTATGTCATCCATCACAGTAAAAATTGTAACAGCATTAATGGTGGGGGAAGGAATTATATAAATTGACTAGTGTGAAAATGTAGCAAGAATACAGTTAATTAAAAGAAAAATAAAATGTGGTAGGAAGGTAGAAAAGAGTTCATAATTTCAAAAAGTGAACAGAGAGAATGCAGAAGAGATGTAGTGTGTGATGATTATAAGGAAGGAGGATAAAGGAGAAAAAACAGGAATAACAAAGTAAAGGGAGGGTGACAGAACAATAGAATTTGGCTGTTAAAAGAAAAAAGAGAAACTGACAAATAAAAATCAGTGCAAAACAAACCAAAATATACTTTTACCCCAAAACTCTAATCTTCAAAAGACATGGCAAGGAAAAATAACTCTTTTTAAATGTTAAAATTGAGAAGTAGAAAGAAACAAATATGTATATGCACATGTGTCTATGAAACATGTGTATATGTATGTATGTACAACACAGCAAGAGCACACACCAAAAAAAGAAAAAAAAAAAAGATTCTCAATGAAAAATGAAGGAATTGTTTCCACTGAGGTGGTCAAATAGTCAATGAGGATAGATCGACACTGCCTATGACTGACCCTTTTTCTTTCATTTCTTCTTGAGCTATGTACTGCAAGCAAGAACAAGGGCTGGGTTTGTTAACCCCTTCCTCCTTTGTGTTTCTCACCAAGCTGCCAGTTGAAGTGGCATAAGACTGAAAGTGGTTCAAACAATTCTTGGCTTCTCTTCTCTCCAGTATGAGGTAGGATAGGAAGGGAAGTACAGTCAGTCAGAGTTTTGTCTGCACAGACCAGATCAGTGCCCTCCCATGCTTTTTGATTTCCAGCAGGTGGGGCTTAGGCCTAATCAGCCCTCACAGACTTTGCTGGATGGTCACTGCTCTGGATAGATTAGATCAACACATGGCAGTTGATCTCAGGAGCCTCCAAAGTATTCTACTCATGGGGTGGAGAGTCAACTTCATCCCCCACAGGCTGCCCAAACACATACTTTCCAGGATTCCCAGGCGTAGTTTCTGAATGTATTCACACCTGCATGTTCAGATTCCCAACCTGCTTCAGCTGGTCACATAAGCCACCAGACTCAAAGGGGGAAGAAAGTGGTGCTCCCTTTCACTTTTCCAACTTGAATCCCCCTGGGTAAAATATCCTGTGTCCCTGTTTCACTCCTGTTCTAGATGTACCCTAGGCTATTGCACTTGCCAGAACAGTGTAGCCACATTTGCTCAGCTCTCCCGGCTCCTGCCACAGCAACTGCAGCATACCACCTCAAGATGGCTCCCACCTCGGCTTTTCATGGCCAGTTGGGAAATCCAGGGCACTTTTCAAGCACAACAGAATAGCGCAGCCTCTGGATCAGCTAAGAGCAGACTGATTTTCTGATCTCAGGTTTTTCCATACTAAACCTGTCTATTGTATTTTCTCTGTGTTCTCCCTTCCGCTGTGCGGTACCACCATCACTGCTGCCACAACTGGCTTGGTTCCAATGTAGTCTTTCTTCTTTGTATAATGTACGCAAATTACTGAGTCCCTAAGATACTGAGACTAAGACTGAGTTTTAGTAAAAGCCCTCTTTCACCCACCCTGCAGAGAAGCAATACTCCTGCTGCTTGAATGCCTAGAAACACAGCCTTCTTCCCCCTGGCCATCTTGAATCTTTCTATGTAGTTGTCTTTTTAAGACAATAGAAAAGCAAATTGTTTAAAATATATAATGTGTATTTACAGTCTGTCATAATGCCTATCATTTATCTTTACTGGAGTCATTTCTTCATATGAAATTCAGTTATTATCTAAAATGCTTTTATTTCACCTGCAGGATATACACAAGTATCTCTTATAGGATATTATGCTTTTAGCAAATTCTTCATTCTGCTTCTCTGGAAATTTCTTAATCTTCCATCATTTAAAAAAATGACTTATCTGGAAATAGGATTATTGTTTCACCATCCTTTTCTTTTGATATTTGAAAGATATTATTCCACATCTAGCCTTCATAGTTTCTGATAAGTCAGCTGTGAATCTCATTAAGGATGTCAAGTACATAATGTATCATTTTTATCTTTCTACTTTCAATATTTTATTTTCTGTTTTATTTTACTGATTTGATTATGATATCTCTATGTAGGGATAGCTTCACGTTTATCCTTCTTGGAGTTTATTGAGATTCTTATTGCATGGATTAGTATTTTTCACTAACTGAAACTTTTTAGTCATTATTTCTTCAATTATTTTAATGCTTTTCCTCTTTCTCTTATCCTAGAGATTCCCTTTCTGTGTATGTTGATGGCTTCACACAGTTCTCTGATACTGTTCATTATTCTTTTTCTTTCTGTTCCTCAGACCAGATAATTTCTACTGAACTTCCTTCAAGTGTACTACTTTTTCTTCTGCCAGCCCAAATCTTCTATATAGATTATAATATATTATAAGATCTGTGGTATCAGGTTCTTCTGCAACCCTCACATTTTGTTACCATTGCTATTGCTTTTCTTGTTGTTAGCTATGTTTGGCACTTTTTCTAGATTTGTTTTCCCTGGTGTGTGTGGTCTCAGAGTTTGTCAGCTTTGGATCAAGTTCATATTTCTATTTTTAAGCCAGGATTGCTCAATCACACCTGGTTCATGTAACTCAGTAGTCAGCAAATGATTGGTCAGAAAGTTTCTTTAAGTTCCTTGTCTTTAAATCTTTCTCTCATGTCAATAGGACCTGTGTATAAGTTGGTGGATTAGTCAGCTTTTATTACTATAATTAAATACTTGAAGAAACTACTTATTTTTTTAAAAAGTCCATTTAGCTCACAGTTCTGGAAGTTCAAAGTCCAAGATCAAACATCCCCTGGTCTGGTCTCTGGTGAGGGCCGAGAGGAGATGGCATTATATCATGGTGCATTACAGTGGCTGGAGCATTGCCATTCAGGAAGCAAGAGAACTGATTGGTATCAGGTTTGGGCTTCAGTTAAGAGTCTTCTAACTACAATTACCAGGAGTTCCCACAAAAACTACCCAAAGGCAGTACCCTCAACTGGCACAAGGACCTCCCACTGGATATCACCTTTTAAAGGTTCTGCCCTATCCCCACTGCTGCACTGGGGACTAAGCTTCCAACTCGTGAACCTTAGGGGACAAACTTTGTAAAAATATAGCAGAGGGTAATCCTCAGAACCTCAGGAAATCTATGAAATGTCCTTATCTTTTACTTCCTACTTGTTCAATGTCAGCCAGCAGTGGGTGACGAGCACCTTCTCCCTTCCCAGGTCTTTACTGAGTATTTGCTCAGGTTTGCACAAGTTCAGCCTTTTAGACCTCCACAAACATGTCTGGGCTGTTTAAGTTCCCTATGGCTGTCCAGTTCTCCAGGATTTTCATTAAATTACCAGCCAGGCTCTGATTTGCCCAGTTGAAATCACAGCCTTAGGCAGCTGAGATGTTGCCAGCAGTTTGCTACTGATTCAGTAATGTCCTGAGGTTGGCCCCCCCTACACACACACACACACACACACACACAGAGAGAGAGAGAGAGAGAGAGAGAGAGAGAGAGAGAGAATCCATCAGTAGCCACAGTATCACAGAAAAGAGATTTCACAGGTATTTCAAGGTCAAACAAAATATTTACTGTACTCTGGGGATGATGCTTTTAACAAATCCCCAAAAGCAATCAGACCTCTCCCTAATCTGCAATGCTACCAATATCTGACTACCTATCTGCTGAACTGGGAATGAGAGGGTGAAAGAAATGGCTTCAACTTAAAATTTCATGAACCCCTGTTTTGCTGGACTTTGGTACTTGTTTTGGGATAGATAACTTTCAGTTCCATCTATGGTTTCAATTATTGCCATATTTCTTTAATGTTTGTTTTTAGTTATTTTTCTCCATTTTGGGGGGTGGTGGGGTTACCAAGGATTGAGCTCAGGAATGCTTAACCACTGAGCAACATCCCCTGTCATTTATATATATATAAATGACCATGATTCAAATATATATATTTGACCATATATATATTTAAATCATGGTCTTGTTAAGTTGTTTAGGGCCTCACTAAGTTGCTGAGGTTGGTCTAAAATTTGTGATCCTCCTACCTCAGCCTCCCAAGTTGCTGAGATTAGAAGTGTGAGCCACCGTGTCCAGCTCTCATATTTTTATTGAGAGGGCAAGTAGGTTCACTGAAATCTGTATCCTGTCATTCCAGAAGACCACTCGGAAGTTCATTTCTCCATCCATTGTTAGAAAGATGTTGTAATATTGTTTGACTAACTAAAATATTCTCTGGGCTGTTTTTTTATCCCAACATACATGTATTATAAAAGAACCTTGCCAAAATTAGTATAGAAGTGTCTAGAGAATGGTACCAAGAATGTACGTATGTAAATATGTACATACACAGAAATGCATAAGGGAAGTACATAGGCTTTCCCTCCCTTGTTTTAAAAATGATTTAACATAATGATAGGCTGATTTACCATGAGAACTTCCCATGACAAAACTGGCTGGAATAAGTTGGCAGTTGATAACAAGTTGGACCAAAATGTTATATGATTCCTGGAAGTCAGGGGATTTGTAAAGATAATTTTTAAAAAGTTAACTTTATCTCCCAGTGTCCCTTTAACAGTTTAGTGATGCTGGCTTTTCTCTGCCATTCAGTAAAGATCCAGTGGCTCTCCCTTCCCCCTCAGGGACCCCTCCAGACATTTTACAGTAACAAGATCTATCATGAGTTTGAGTCACACTCACTCTCCATTCAGTAATGAAAATTACCCAGTTTAATTACTTACTTTGATCAGAGGTAAGACTTATCCCCACCCCCTTCCCTAGCTCAGCTTCTTGGATAAAGGAAAGGAACTTCAGTAGCTTCTCTTTCTCTGTCATTTTTATCCTCACACACCTGTCTACTGCTGATCCCTTCCTCTGTGATTAGAAGAACGGAAGAGAAAAGAAGTAAAGGGAACAAAAAGGCTATCATTTGACCAGCCATAAGCTGCCTGGTCTCCAGCAGACAAAGCCCAGGTTTTTCCTGAGATGCTTCCATGTTTCTTTGGAGTTTTGTGATGCTCTCACTCCAGTGCTCGTATGTATCCCCTCTTTTCCTAGAACCTTGTGATAAAGACCCCAGCCTTGAAAGCAAGCTCCCTGAGGGGAAACTTGCATTTGGCTGCAATATTCCAAGTTGCCCTGTTTTCATACATGAAGACTACTCAGGATGTCCACCTTGTGTTACTGTGTTACTGCCTCCCATGGCTACTTAGCTATACAAGCCTCATTTCTTTTATTTGTTTATTTTATTATTTTTTATGGTCCAGGGATTGAACCTAGGGAACTTAACCACTGAGTAACATCCCCAGTCCTTTTAAGATTTTGTTTTGAGACAGAGTCTTGCTGCGTTGCTTAGAGCCTCCCTAAGTTGCTGAGGCTGGCTTTGAACTTGGAATTATCCTGCCTCAGCCTCCCGAGCCACTGGGATTACAGGCCTGCTCCACTGTATCCAGCAATTTTTGACTCTTGAATCAAATTATGTGCTTCTCCCAGCTACAAATGACATCATGTGTTCTTTATAACTTTGTCATCATCTTTACTGTAATTCACAGTTGAATAAATATGAAATGCTAGTTATGTCAGTAACTCACACATATTGAGCATTTATTAGGCCTTGTCCAAATGGACATTGATTTATGGTACATATTAGCACTGTTTACAGATAGTATCACATGCAATTTATGGGGTAGATAAAGAAAGCCACGGGATAGGTATTACACCCATTTTGTGTGTGAGGAAAACGAGCTGCAAGGAGATTAGGCAAATGATTCCTGAGCACGTATCTGGTGGTAGCAGAAACATGTTTTAGCTCATTGTTTTAATTCCGAAATTCATATGCCTTCACCCTCTGATAGGTTATCTCCCTCATGTCCCAGTGACTCTGACACTAATTTCTCAGGTGGTCTTGAGCAAGTAATCTCCTAGTTTTCTTAAATTTCCTGTCTATAAAAGGAGGGGTAGGCAGGGTCACTCCTGCTCTGTCATTCTGTGGTTCCAGGAAGACGTCCTTGCATGGAGCTTTATCCATTAGATGGTCACACACTGACCAGCTCCAACAATAATTGTGGCAACGATCTCTTTCCTCCCCATGCATCCACTCACTTGACTTTTATGGCTTTTCCAGGTGTCACTGAGTATCAGGAATAGAGCCTCAGAAACAGCTGCAAAACTAACAACAACACAGAAAAAAAACAAGAAGCCCTGAATTCTGACTCCTGAACACTTGAACATTTTAGTGCTTCCTTGACCTTTAGATGCTTAAATTCAGAACTTGAACTTATCTAGCCTCACAAACTTAACAGCAGGACCATAATAAATAAAAAGAAAAAAGTTTGGGACATATTATCTGCTAACTCTTAAAAGGAAAATTCTTCTCTATCACTTTCTGTGGGACAAACTTTCTCACTAGGACTATTTTCTCTGAACTGCCCCCACCCTTCTTCCTGCTCTTTCCACCTTGGTTTTCTCTCCTTTCTTACTGGGTAATAGGTTTCCAGAGTGCTTAAAAATACAAAGCCTGATGCACTGACCTGACCTTAACACTAAAACCCTTTTTTGAGCCATGTGAAAAGCACCAAGGGAAACTTTGCTCATAAGTCTAAAAAGCCCAGCACATACAGGTTTGATTTTATGCAAGATATCCAGAATATTGATCTGACATAAAGTTTCTCAAGGGTGGCAATGCACTCTCATTTCTCTAGAAATCATAATTGAATATCATCAAATTATCACTTGAAAAGAGGTTACAAATCAACCATGGAGAAGTAGAAGAGAAGCCTGGATCTGGCACCATGTTTGAAGTCAACAGAAAGTCTAAAAATGACAAGCAGCAGGTAATCAGCTCTAGAGTTCACCATCACTAGCAGATCCATGAATGGCATTTGTGCATTTGTTCTGTATCCTGCCTGCACCCATCTCAACAGTTTCTGGCAGGAGGATCCATAACAAGTCGATATGCAACAAAGCCAATAAACACAGCTGGTGGAAGTTTAGGCATAATAAGTACAACGCCATATGTCCATGTGGGACAAAGAGATTTGCACAGCCCCAGGGATCCAGATCCTATCTTGACAAGCCATGCCTGTGTATGACTGGTTGAAGGGCAAAGGCTTCACAATCTATGGTGAGCAAACAGTATTAAGTTTGCATAATCTGACAAACAAGACAAGTGAGGATGATAGTCAATTCTCATTGATTCATTACTACCAGAGAGCAGGGTGCTATGGCTTATACTAGAATCATTTCAGTCTGGCTTTGATTAAGTCATTTTGAAAAGGATTAAACACATTTACCTAATATGATAATTGTTACACAGCCAGTCTATGGTGGCTGTGAATCTGGAATCCAGGTCTTATGACCACCACAGAGAGGGTCTTACATTTCTATCAGATTATTTTCCAATGTGTGAGCAAATTCCAGCATTGGACAGTATGAGGAACAAGACAGACATGACTCTAAAGAGGAAGATACAGACCTAGGATCCTTTCTCTAACTTTTCTCAGATCCTGAAGACAGCACTAAGGGAGAACAAGAAGACTGGCTAGAACTGCATGCAGAAACAAAATCACATATCTGCTGATGGCCTTAATTATTTAGCTATTGTTACTTATTTCACATTTGTCACCTCCTGGCATTATTGAAGCTTTTAGCAAGTCAATTTATTAATTTCTGTGTATCGTTGAGCTTTATTATGTCATTTTTGTCTGTTTCTCTAAAGGAACTCAAGTCTAGATGTGGGGTCTCTGTCACAAATGTCTGTATAAACCAACTCTTCAGCTGTGTCTCTGGCAAGAACTTACTCTGAAGAAGATAAGACTGAGTTCACGTGTCCAGTCTGATGGACTTTGTGAAAGATTTTGTGGTCAGGAGAAAACTTTATCATCATATTGCTCTACTAGATATGTCTATTCCCAAGAAAATAATAAAGACTAGAATAATTGGATCACTTCTAATGGCAATGCATGAACTGAAAATCAGCCCAATGCACACAAAAAATGGTTGCTAACATTCATATCCTAACAGTTGCAAAATGCTTTCCCACCATCCCTGCCTTGATGAGCTTCTTCCTCTCATTTCTATTGTTTTTTGCAATCTCTGACAAATGCTGCTATTATAATAAGAGGGAGAAAAAGGAAAAAAATGAACTGACCACTCTCAAAGTTTGGCAGATTATAAACACCACCTAATTGCATACTTGGTGTTATTATTATCTCATGAGTATTACAGTTGAACTGAGGAATTTATTAACTCAGTAGCTTAAAATCATCATGAGGGATTCAGGACTTTTTTCCCATTGTCAGCATGGTGTCCTCAGTCTGTTTTCTTTCATCCTTAGGCTTGTTTCTCATCATTGCAAGATGGCTTCGGAAGTTCCATCTATTGAAGGAGTTACCAAAAAAAAAAAAAAAACATTAAAGGGTAGCAGAAAAGAGAAATAACTCCTTCAGCATGAATATTTATTTACCAGTGAGGGGAAGCATTCCAAGAATCATTCAACAGACTCCCCTTCGTGTCTCATTATCCAATGCTGTATTCCATGTCAGTGCTTAAACCATTCACTGTGAAGGGCAATGAAAATAGCTATGATTGGCTAAAACTAGATCTTACTCATCTCCTTGTTGCTGTAATAAAGGCAAGCTTGCCACCCCACCTCAAGGATTAAGGGGAACAACCAGAAGTAAATACTAATTTGATAGGGTCATAGCAAGATAAGATGGAAACCCAAGAAGTTTGGAAACCCAGAAAATGAATCTGATTTGAAATATAGAATAGTGAACTAGAGTGGCAAATCCAGCAATTGCAACAGGTTTTTTGATGCTTCATAACACTGGTAAATGTTATGGCATAAGAGCAGATACCATTGGCAGTTCTGTAGTATAGAAATGCTTCTGTGTGACTAAGTTTAAATTAAGTTAGCCTTCTGCACCATTGTGCACCATCACATCCCCTGACCCCAGGAAAAAATTTCAGCTATATTTACCATATGGCATCAATTCTAAGAACACTAAGCTATAGAATTGTTCATTGGTCATTATTATGCATGATCTCACATTGAAAATGGTGTTAAACAGCACTTAGAAAAACATTCATTGTACAAAATCAATGCTCACTAGAGACATCACCAAGTACTACAGCAGCTCCAGACCATGGAGAGGATGTTTAACTGGAAGTAAAATAAATAAATAAATAAAACATTAAGACTGTCAGAAAGATGTTTCTGAACCTGTCAATGATAAGTTTGCAAATAAAGGCACTGTAGGTACTGAAATTATGTTTGGAAAGTGAATAATTGTTCAGTACAAGGTGCTTGATTGGCTATCCATATCCTTTTTATCAATTGTCCCCTCAGGAAAGATCATGAAATAGTGAAGGAGTGGAGTCCTTGCACAGCCACTCAAATGATCCCAGCAAAGAGGAGAGACCACCCCCCCTCCAGGTGCCCACAACTATGGAATGAGCTCACTGAGTGGGTCACTAATTATTAAGGTTTAAGAAGGAGCACAAGTTGTGACCTGAGAGATAAATTAGAGATGTATTTAGAAGAGAAGTAAGTCTAACTACTATGTGGTGGAGAAGAGGGATTTGGAGAAGGGAGAAAGCAACCAAGAAATACTTATTTTTCCTTTCCAAGTAAAGTTTTCTCAAGACCAAAGTGTGATTCACTACAAGATTCATTATTCCTTTCTCCATTCCTTATTAAATTTTCTGCCTCCCAGCTCTGCCTTCTCCACTTCGGTAATTCATTAACAAACACAGTTATTAGACACAAAGTTTATGAAGGTGGCACTGCTTTTGGAAAGCTGGGTAACAAATCGCCATCATCTCAAAAGAACAAGATGGAACAGCATTACCATGCAAGGGGACAAAGCTATAAAAGCAAGATCTGTAAAATAGGATAGAGTGTGCTGCAAGAAATATTGTGCTTAATTTAAAAAAAAACTGTTATACCAACTTCTTCAAATTTATAATCCACTGTTGGCAGCCTGAACATCTCATTCCATCAAGTTTATTTTCATCTGACCCAGTCTTCCACATCCCAGTGTTGCCATCTTGTTCATCCCTGTCCAATTAGTAACATCCTCTGGAAGAACCTTCTCTTGAGTTCTATTCCTTTGATGAAGCTCTTTTCACCACTTTAAGCAATGTTGATCTTTCCTTGAATCACTCTGTACTTAGTATCTGTTCTGATCATTGGGTACCTTGCTGTACGTTTTTCCTTGCCCTACTATAATTATGCCTCATTTAATTAAAAAATAATAATAAATAAATAAAATAAAATGTTATATAGAATAAAAAGAGAGGGGAAAAAAAAGGTGTTCCACAGTTTCAAGTAAACATCTCAGGCCTGGGTCTATGTTTTAGCATCCCTGGTTTCATGGGCCTATGGTTTTCCAAAGGCCACAATAGAAATGACCTTGAACCACGTAATCAGACTCAATTAAAATTTTGTACAAGTCAAAGGAAAGAGTGGAAGAAATGGACACATATGTTGCAAGGTCATGAATTAGATTATGATAAGTTAATTACTTATATTGTAAACACCAGAAAGTACTCAAAAATTACATAAGGCATTTCAAAAAACCCAATACTGAAGACACAGTGAAATTGTGTACAATGTTAAGTTAATCCAAAAGAAGGAAAGAAAACAAGAAAATGGAACAAATAACAGATGGAATGAAAAGAAAACAAATAGTAAGAAAGTAAATATAAACCAAACTATATTAATAATTGTATTGCTATAAATATTCATCATATAGTAAAGAGTGGATATATTAAAATATCTAATTTAAATTTCAGTCTTTTAAAAAGCAAGCCCTAGCCCGACATGGTGGCACATGCCTATAATCCCATCTGCTTGGGAGGATTGAGAGTTCAAAGCCAGCCTCAGCAAAAGTCTCACTAAGCAACCCAGTGAGATCTTGTCTCTAAATAAAATACAAAATAGGGCTGGGGATGTGACACAGTGGTCAATTGCCCCTGAGTTCAATCCACTGTACACACACACACACAAAAAAGCAAGCCTTGTCTATTGTCTATAGAAAAATTCACTTTAAATATAGAAACATAGATAAATTATAAGTAAAAAAAAAAAAGGAAAAGAATGCAAATAATAATGAAAAAAGCTGGGTCCCTGTGTTAATATCAGAAAAAAATTAATCAGCATACAATAAATATTCCCAAGGAATGCCAATAATGATTAATTTAATAATTAATGAGTCTATATATGTGATCATTTTTAATCAAAATCTCAATAGGTTTTCTTTGTCAAAATCGACAACTGATTCTACATTTTGTATTCAGATTACTTGGTTTTGAGAAAAGGATTAATTTTTGATTGAGAAAGAAGTCTTTGAATAAAACAAAAAAGAGGAGGTTAAGACAGCTGTGGCATAGGGACATTGAGTGGCCTGGAAAAGAATTACAAAACTGCCACTGGATGGCTATCACTCTCTATTCAGTGGGCAGTGAGGCATCAGCTACAACAGCAGTTGGTCAGCAGTCTGAAAATCCTAAAGAGGGAACTAACATTTGGGAATGGCTTCTGAATTTAATGGGAGGATGAGGAGGTTAGGAGTACATAAAAGAATTCTAAAAGGAGGGCTGAGAGCTGAGTTCAGTCTGGAAAGTGTGTATTTGTACAGGCACCTTTGGGTGACTTACTCCCTGTAATTCTCAGAGGCTAGAGTGTAGCATGGTTTATATGACTGCAAATGTGCTATTTACAGTAGGCTGGTCTCCTCGTGGCCTAGAAGGGTGTAGTGATCAGGAGTTGGTAAATAATGAAAGCAACAATAAACGATTGAGAAGAATGTAGCCAAACGATATGGTTGCCAAAATTACATTCTTTTCATGAATGAAGAGTGGACACAAAAAATGCTAGCTCCTGTACATGGATCACCCCCCCACACACACATACACATGCAAGGCACAGGCACATATGAAATAAGAGTGATATGTGACTAAAGTTATCTCTAAGGAATCTTATTTTGGGATGAAATCATTAGAGAACCCGATTGCCGGGAGATGTGAAGCTTCTTTTTGAAGGTCATGCATGCAGACAATATTAGAAACAAATAAAAACCTGGAGTCCATGGAGATTAAGCTTCCATGTTTAGAGACAAGAAAATTGCGTTCAAAGAATGTCTTACATATGGAGAAACACATCTGTCAATGATATTGAAAGTAAACTGCACTGGTTTGGGGAATCATTTGGACTTATTCAAAATCATTGCTTACAGTTGCTTGTATTTGTTGTTTTTGTTGTTATTTTGTTTTGTTTCAATGAGCAAAGAGAATTGCAGCTTGGGATGGTTTCAGCTTGAGACATGGAACTTTAAAAGGCTTTGTTTTCACCCCTACAACAACAGCAAAACCCAACAAAGAACAAATTTGTAATTTTTCATGAACCCATTAGGGTAACCAGCAATCTAAGGAGAAACAGATGCTTCAAGAAGAGTCAGAACCTTAGTCCTACTTACCTGGGGCAGATACAACTCTTCACAAAGAATTCAACAAAGTTGTCAATGCAAAGACAGGAGAACATAGAACACCCGGGGAGAAGATATAAAGGAACTTGCACCCAATTCCAAGCCCTTCGGCCCATACCACCTAAAAAAAAAAAAAAATGACAATATGTGCTTGCTCCCAAAGCCTGTATAAGATTATTTATAGCAGTTTTATGTGTGATGACCCAAAACAAGAAACAACCTAGATATCCTTCAGCCACCAAACTGATAAACCAACTATAATACTCCCATGCAACAGAATATACTTCAGCAAGAAAGGAACAAACTATCAATATGCACAACATGATGAATCTCAAATGTATTTTGTTCAGCTAAAAAAAAAAAAAAAAAAAAAGGAAGAATAAGCCAAAAGGCTACAAACTGCATGTTTCTTTTTATATGATAACTGGAAAATGTAAAAGCAGAGCAGAGATCAATGGTTGCCAGGGAGGAGAATAGGGAGAAGTGTCGACTTTTAAAGAGTTGGGTTAGAACATTCTGCCTCCCTTGACCTTTCACACAGAGTATCAGCTTCGTTCCAAAGAACAGGGGCTCCAACAGTCATTTGGGGAAGTGCTGATGTAATAGAGAAAACTAGCTTTGGGGTTAAAGAAACTCAAGTCAGAATTTCTACTTCTTGCAGAAATATGACCTTGACTAAGGTATGAAGCCTCTCTAAATCCCAGTCTCCTCATCTGTTACATAAGAGTTGTCAAAATCTACTGAACAATGAGTATAAAAAACTTATAAGAAAATCGATTCCTCTCCCTTCTTTCCTTTGCTCCTTCTAAAAGGTCACTCTTGAATGTCAGTAAGTCCTGGCATTATCGGCTCTCCTCTCTCCTTGCAGAAATCAGATGTGCTGTTCCCTTGTGATTTCCAAAGCCAGATAGTGACACATGTCAGAATGTTTCTAAACTATTAGTACTTGTGCTGTGATTGAAGATCTGAAGTTATCTCCTATGAATAAATTATGCATTCTTTTGTGAGATTCATGTTTTGTGGAAGCCATCCATGGATTTAGCTATGAGGAGCTCTGAAGCAAGAACAAGGGTAATGAGCAGGCATCGAAAAATCTTGGATATTAAAAATAACCCCCCAGAAGGCAAAATGACCTCCATTTGTTTATGCTCTCCAGCCCACGCTGAGCAAGCTGCCACAGAGCTTTATTATACAACCGCAGAGAAAGATTATTTTCCCCCACATATTTAATAATGATTTGGGGATTTTGTTAAATGAGAAAGTAAAAGCTAAGGGCAATCTCTTGCAGTCTCCTTGTCCCTCACACGGAGAGAAAAACAGGAAGCTACTGAGAAGTGGTTCAGGGGTGATCCAGAAGCAGGGTGGACCAACAGAGGGGACACGGTGGACAGACAGCCAATTTCAGTACTCTATCATCCCTTCACCCCATGTCCCCCAGATTCTGCCCAGGAGAAATGATTCTGGCATTTCAGAAAGATAATGGAGCCCTCAGTGGAAATGGGATAAGTAGGAGGAAGTAGGAAGGTGGGAAAGGAGAGTGCTTTGGGTAGGTCAAGTTTAAGGTAGCAGCAGGATGTCCACATGGAGATTCCAGAGGACACTTAGCAATAGAGATTTGGTGTTCTGATGATGGTCCGTGTATAACAGGTAAGTTTGGGAGAAATTCCCTTAGAAATACAAGTTGGACTCATGGAAGTGTTGGAAATCACCAAGGCAGAGAGGACAGAGAAAGGGTGAGAGAGTAGAGTGTGGGACAGGAAAGGAAGCACACAGAGAACAGAGAGCCAAGGTCAGGGTGAAACTAAGAGACAGGAATTCCTAAGAAGACAACATGAATGAGCAAGATCAAATATTATAATGTGGCCAGGCAAGAGGCAGGGATAAAGAAACAAGGATTCTCTTTCTCCAATTCCATAACAAAAAACAAATACTGAAGGAGTCACTGAACATTCCCCTCCCTGACTCTTCACGGTAGGCAGTCCCTATAGCGTGGTCAGAACAGGACGCAGCTGTCCCCAGACTCTGACCTTGGCCTCACACATATAATAGCAAGTTAAGGACAACTGCTGGAGAAAAGTTACAAAGGGAAATCAAATGCTTTCTCTTATATGCAAAAGCTTGAGGGGAAAAAATGAATTAAGAAAGAGGAATCCCACAAAAATAGAAGGAATATCAGAAGAGTAGCCAATCAGGGATGGGGGTGGGGGTGGGGGTGGGGAGAAGGAAGGAGAAGAAATGGGGAATGAAGCTGACCACATTATGCTATGTGCATGCACCAACACATGACAAGTCCCTCCAATTGTGTATATAACAATAATACACCAACTAAAAATGAATAGATAGTAGGAAGACCAAAAGAGAAAGGGGATCAAGGAGGGGAGGGGAGGAGGGAAAGAAAAAAATACTGGGAACTGAAATGGAGAAGACCATGTTGGATGCATTTATGAATGTGTCAAAATGAACCCCGTTATTATGTATAACTAAAATTTAAAAATAAGGAAAGGCAAGAAATCTGTGCTTCTCCAGACTTCTTAGAGAACTTGAGACAGAGCTTCACTCCATGTGTCTGCCTCTGCTTCTTGGGGAAGATCAGAGGGAAAAGCCTCAGATGTTACTAATTTGATTCAGCAAATGTTCACTGAGGACCCACTCAGTGCAGGGCTCCAGGCTAGGCAACTTAGCAGCAGTTTTAGGCTTAGACTGCCTTAGAATCTCTTGGACCACCTGTGAAACAGATTGAGAGGCCCTGAGCCCAGATAACCTGATCAGTAGGTTAGGGATGGGTCCAAGAACTAACTCCCTAACAACTGCCAGGAGACAGCGCTGTAGAAGAACCTCACTCTCAGAACCAGGGACTTAATTGGTGATGATCAGAGAAGGAATGAGTCAGGGCCATTTAGCTTAGAGAAAAAAAAAATAGAGTATAAAACTCGGTAACCTGTCCTAATTATGGGATGGATCATTTCAGTCAACTCAACATTCTTGAAATCAAAATCAATCCAAGGTCATATACTTCTTGCCTGAGGAAGGAGGGCTGCAACAAAATACACTCATATCATAAAAAGAACAAAAAAAATTAATGCTCAGATATTTCTTTGCCTAATAGTTCCTGAATCCTCAGGAAGAAAAACAATACCTGATTAATGTTCTCCCAATCTAAAATAACTCATCACATCATTACCCCCTTCTCACATTTGCCCCCAGTATTTGTTTCTAACTCACTCTTAAGAGTGAACATCTTGACAGCATCGGTCTTCTTTATTCCACTTTATATGTCTGGTTTCAATTCCAGGACTTAGCTCACTAGGAAGGAAGGAAGGAAGGGAGGGAGGGAGGGAGGGAGGAAGGAAGGAAGGAAGGAAGGAAGGAAGGAAGGGAGGGAGGGAGACAGGGAGAAGGCAGGAAGAGGGCTTATTTCCTGGACTCAACTGAAGTCTGTACCTCTGTCAAAGCAGCTCACCCTTGGTACTGTCCCCTGTCTGGTGATCAGGCCTTGCTGCAGGGTGAATCTCCTCTGCACTTTCTGTTTCACCTCCCAGCTTTAGTTTGACCCTCCTCACCTCCTTCCTCCCTTGTAACTCCTCTTCTCACTCACAGCCCCCTCCTCCTCTGCATCCTCCCACGTGACCCTCCTAGTCAGCACCACTGCCTGCTCTGAAGCCCTTTACTCTCTCCCACACCTAGGCGCAAACCAGATGCCCTCCGTCTCCTTTGCAGCATACTCCCAGGGGATCTTCATGATTTCTCGTGGGCCCCCTCTTTCCCGGCCTTATCATTGCTCTCTGTGTTCCAGAGGACAGTTCAACAACCTTGTAACTGGGATCCCTCTCCCTCTATGTCCCCGCTCCAGCGCACTGCTGTTGCCACATTAGTCATACTTAAACACCACTTTCATTTTCATAGTAGCCGTTATTCCTTATTAAGCACTTAATATGTGTCCAACGTAATGCTCAACATTTTATATGTATAATGTCATCTCATTCTCACCCTCTGAGATACGTATTATTATCCCCATTTTAGAGATGAGGTAACTAATGCTTACTCATCTATAAACACTTGCTTGAAGCACTGAGTTTAAGAGCCTCCACCATTTAACTTGCATTCCTAATATTCTCTCTCTTTCTTCTTCTCTTCAAAGCTTCCATTCCAGTCAAACTGGTCCCTGGAGATATAGCGCACCTCCCCCACTCTATCACTGTGTGCTTCTCTCCGAGTCAACACAAAGGGCCAACAAGGCCAGGTCTGAGTAGCAAGCCCAGCACACTTTCTGCTTCCAGGAAAGCCCAGGTATCCCATGGTACTTGACCATATAGCCACTCAAACTTGACCATTGCAGCCACTCAGACCCAGGAAATAATGGTCTCCTATTTCTTGATGGGTGAAGAAGTTTAGTCTCTGGCCCCTGCTTCTTACCATCTTGAGCCTTCTGGAATGTGAATCAAAAAGTCCTACAAATATAATTGCACCATGATCTGGGTTGAATGGCTGTCTAGGTCACCATATAGTCATTCAAACAGGCAGAAGAAATTCAACAGAATAGATCAATATATTTTTGAGAGAGATCATATATAATATAGCTGTGTGTGTGTGTGTGTGTGTGTTGTGTGTGGTGTGTCACTTACCTTAACTGTGAAGCCCTCTACATGCATTGGTACACAGATTGTAGAGTTTAACTGGTGCCCTATTCTTTCTTCACTTAGATTCTTGGTTAACTGCCTCACACCATTCAGGTCTCCACTCAAGGTTCCTCCTCAGAGAGGTCTTCTGTCACTACCCTGGTTGAAATGTCATCTGCTTCCCCTCATAGGCTTTATGTTTTCTTCACAGGCCTTATTGCTGCTGGGTTCTCTGCTGCAAGCACGTCTGCCCCACTCAAATATAAGTCCTTGAATTCAGGTGCTTTGCCTGTTGTTCCCTGTTGTAAACCAAAATCTAAAGCAAAACTCTGTACTTCAAACATTCATGGAGAGGATGAACACAGAGAAGGTGACTCTAAAGTGATGAGATGGAATAAAAGCCTCATTTGAAACCAGTCTTTTTAAAATTCTGTGCATGTGCAATGTTAAATTTTTAATTATATGAGGGAGCCTGTTGAGAAGTACATCCTTGCCTTTTCCAATCCCCTAACCAGTGAGCATTTAATCTGGCTGCAGCCCCTCTGTTCATCTGGTGGCATACTCAGAAGGTGGTATCACTTCTTAGAGTAGTAAAAAGTTTCTGTAGGAATTGCCTTGACATTTGAAGTCCACTTAGCTATGGAATAACCGTCCAGTCCACCCGGCCTATAGACCAGAACAGATGGCTAGGTATCAAAGGATGGTGACCAGAAATATACCTGTCCTATTTCATGCCCAATGGCAGGAGACATTTCCCAGTGTAATTATAAAGAAGCGATAGAGGCTGAAAATGAAGAAGAATGTTTCAAATTTTCTTAGAAATAATGGAATTCTCTGAAAAATTTGCCTGACTCCATGATAAAACAAAGATGTGCTCATCTCCCTCTCCCCAGACCAATCATCAATATATCTCCATGGTTGATTTTTGGATTCATGTGGTAAAATTTCACCATTTCAGGACATAATGAGGGCAAAATAATTGGTGATGATGTGCCCTTCCTGAACATGAGACAGCTGTGTACACCTCGACAGACCCAAGACAGACACCGGGAGTCAGGACTTCAGAGCAAACAGGACACTCAGCAACGCCAGAAAGCCAGCACCCACTAGCTCCCCTTCACACTGGACCTTCAGGGAAGCCTCAGATAGCTCTGTTTCAGGAATATTTTAGCAAAGATACTTGCTGGATCAACAGAGGGGAGCAAGAGGAAGCTCTGCTGAAAGGGCAATGAGGCCGGCTCTCAATGCAAGGGCACCCTGACCTTTTCAAAGGGCGTTTGTGCAGGTGCAAGGCCAGCAAACTCAGAGAGAAGCTTCCTCTGGTCCTGCCCTGGACACATACAGTCAGGCCATCATGGACCGTGGTGCAGCCAAAGCCAAACATGGTAGGAAACCACTTCCTTACTTTTCAAATTGATCTTTCTCCACAGTGACATTGGACCGTGTTCTGCTTTGCTTTCCTTTTTACTTTGTAATAATGGTGTGTAGGAAAGGGTCCTAAATATTTTTTTCTTTCTTTTTTTCTTTTGTTTCTTTATGGAATAGAGCCTTTGTAAGTTAACAGAAGCTAAAACAAGTTCAATTAATCACTTGTTTGTCACCTACGGTATTCAAGTCATATAGAAAATGGCCATTTAACAATGAATTGTAAAAATCAGGACCTTCTCTCAATGAAATGTAATCATCCAAATATATATAAAATAATGACAATCATTTCAAGAGGGCATTTTTCTTTAAAATTCACATTTCTATGAAAATTAGAGTGAAGACATTCCAGGAAAATAATTATTCCACATAATGTTTATGTCTTCTGTCTGTCCCTGTGGATCCACCCACTTTGGGTCCCAGTTCACCTTTTTCGTGCCCTAGGAGGCTGACTCTGTGGACCATAATAATATCAAGGACTCTTTTGTCCTCTGGCTTCTAGTTCTGTTTGGTCCATGAGGAAGTTCTGGCAGGAATCATAGAGAGAAGGAAGCTGTAGGATTTATTTCTTAGCGGCCTTCCTACAGAGTCAACTTAGACTAGCTCCATCTCTTAATGAATCCTCTTGAGCTGATCTTACCCACATAACTCTTTTGCTGAGTTTCAGTAACCACTCCCAACCTCCTGCCCCTCAGCCCTGCATGTCTACTGTGCTATTAGTTTCCCTACACCCTGCTCAGAGCTGTGCAAAAATTTTCTTTATTAAGCTCTTTTCAAATTATCCTGAGCATACCATCTGCTTCCTGGTGGATCTTGGCCTATACATAACTCAAGTCTCCTAGTGGAGAATATAGACCAGAATGAGAGAAAGGGACCAGTGGAGAGGAGGAGACAGAAAATACAGAAGAAAGAGCAAGAAATAGGTGATAGAATCCTTCCCTGGGACTAGATGGGAGAATGCATGGTACAGAGCCCAGACAGAAGGATTAGTCTGGACAGAAGCATCACTACCTTTGGCTGAAGAGAAAGAGACTAAAGGAGTTGCAGATAAAGCCCATCTATCAGTGTGTAGGAGGACAGTAAGACAGTTTACATCTAATAATCCTGACTGACTTAGTGAGGTGGGAATCAAAGAAGTAGAGGACCTAAAGATTGTGCAGAAAGTTTAGACTAAATAGTCCCTGCAGCAAGAGAAAGAATTTTTTAATGTGACCCATGTAAACTGACTTCATGGAAGAGCCCAGGTGGTTTTGAAGAAGATGATTCCATAGGGGCACCATGCACCTAGTGGGGGGGCAACTTTCTCTAGCAGCTCTCAGAATCCCCAATATGAGATTAGAAAAGTGGATAACAAGAACCATCTAAGAGGCAAATACAATCATCAAAGAGGGTAACTGCAATCCTTCGGGGGCAATTGCAAGATGAGGGATGGGGGCATTAGCACCATGACTTCACCGAGGAGAGCTTCTAGAGAAACTCAGTGCAACTGTTCCAGCTGTACCACTGGAGGCAAGGAATCCAACCAACCCTTTTTGGTCAGAATTTCTTCAACTGTATAATAACAACATCTAACTATGGAGCTTTTTTAAAGAATGAAATATGACTATCCATGAAAAATGGTTAGTAACATTCCTAATGCCCAAAGTGAACTTAATAAATGTCATCTTCTCTTATTACTAATAAAATGTTGAGGGTGGTGGAGAAATGCAGTCTAGGCTAATTGGGGAAGAAGTCAAGTCATAAAGGAGGCTTGCAGACCGGGAAAAAGGAAAAGAAAGAAAAATCTGAGGTTGAAGTGCAGCCCAAACCCCAGGCAGTGAGTGCAGAGCAAGGGCTGAAGCACAGAAGGGCTTCCGAGGTGATGCTCAGCTGAGCTTGTCCAAGTTAGCATAGGCCATTTATGGGACACCCCTCTCCCCTCGCACTCAAGGACAAGCCACTCATCACAGCACAGGTCCTGCAAAAAATGGAAGTGGTCTGTGATCCAGGGGACAATGTCCTCAGCCAGGAAAGAAGAATACCTGGAATTAAGGCAGTTAGAAAGGTCAGGTTGTCAAAGGAAGGGAGCAATGGCTGATGGCGTCCTCATGCCCTGTGAGATGAGCAGGTAACTGTCCCTTCTCAAGACAACTGAAGCAGACAGCATCCTCAGAAGAGCCAGGGTTCTGATAAGATAGAAAGGGAAGGAATCCCCAACATCAGACCGTAAGTGCTTTTTGGATGGAATAATATTTAGTTAAATTTCAAATAGTTTCTAAAACATGTGTGTTTTAATTTGTCCATTAGTTCACAACTTTAGCTTAACATTATGCATTAAAATATTGTAAACAAGAGTATGCCTCATTTTTAAAGGGGAAGAAATTGAAATACATAGACGTATATTTATTAAAGCTAAAATATGCATATGTATTAATGATAAATTTATTACAGATGCAAACTTCAACTTTTCTCTTTCTCAATTTGTGAATCAAATACAAAGGTTGTATGTTAATGAAATTTTTAAAATGAACTTTGGTAGTATGCTGACATAAGCAAAATATTTTGCTTGATAGCATTTTTTATTACACACCAAGCAAAAATATCAAAAAGAAAAAAAAATCTGCTTTCCAAATTAAAAAAAAAAAGGCGGGGGGGGGCATAAAAAAAGAACTCATGAGTTTGAAAATGTGGGCAGCTTAAGTGAAGTGAAGGGAAGGTGTCAGAATTCTGTGAAGAGACTAAAGATGAAAAAATACATATTGATGATGTAGTGGTATTTCCAACAGAGATGGTGAGCAAGGGACAGTGGTAGGAAGAGTGACTTGGACAAAGTCCAGGGGTAAGAAGAGAAGGAAATGGGAAGACAAGAGGCTAGGGAGGCTGCTTGCAGGTGATGGGCCACAGGCCTGGGCTGCAAGGTCGGGCTGGCGGTCCTCAGGGTCTCCTTGGTGGCAGCAGAGTCTTCCAGGAGACCACAGGCTGAGTGAAGTCACAGCGTGTGGCCAGGCCAAGAGACCGCAGATTTTGTTTGCTCTGGAATCCAAACAGAACCCTGGTGAGGTGCCCTTTTGGTGACCCTGAAAAGGGCCACCAGAGATGACCGTAAGGATTAGAAACCTCCACACCTGGAGGCAGGCTGCAGATGGTGGAGAGAATTTCCTGGATCCTCAGCTTTTGGTTGAGTTCACTGTGGCTGCAGAGATGTGGAAGTCTGGAGGGGCTGAGCTCAGGGGGCTCTGAGGAGGAGCGCTTGGTGCCGGTTAAATATGGAAGATTAAAAATGAAGTTTGGCTTTCAATTCCTTTCTAAGGCTCCATTAAAAGCAAGGCCAAGAGGTTTCCTATGTCTACAAAGACTAAAATAAAATAACAGGGAAATATCATTCTCTGTCCTGTCTGCCTGCCCAGGAAAAGACTAGATGTTTCCTAGACAATTTGGAAGGATGTCTCAAAGAGACATTACACAGCTGGGGACCCTGAGGTCCTGCACAGGGATTGTGGAAAGGTTTATATCCTGAACAGTGAGACTCACAGCTGCATCCTTGAATTGACTTCTAGAATAAAAACAGCAGAAGGAGATTACAGGACCACCTTCTGGCTAAACTGAGCCGCCCAGTGAAACAGCCTAGCCCAGTCACTCATCAGTGAACTAGCTGGTGGAGAAGCCTGAGGCAGAGGCCACCTTTCATAACTTCTCTCTCAAATATTAATTACTGCCATGGATCATCAGATATTGGAGGGAAGCCTGAAAACGGAAGGATGGAAACCAAAACAAATAAGCAAAAGAAGTTCTAAAAAAAAAATAGACCTTTCAAGAATGAAACCTTATCATTTCAGGAAAATGGATGGAACTGGAGGTCATGATGCTAAGGGAAATAAACAAGGGATAGCGAGGCAGGTCCTGCATCTCTCATGTGTGGAAATAGGAAGGGAGGAAGGGAGGAAGAGAGGGTGGAAGGAGGAAAAGAAAGAAGGTGACCTGAAAGTACAAGAGGGACTATTAGGGAAGGGGAAAGGCACCTGTCAAGAGAGGGGAGAAGGACGGGTGCCTATTATTGAAGCACAACGGATGTATGCCCAGAAATGTCCTGGTGAAAACCATTAACTTGTACAATTCATATGAATTAATATTTATAATAAAGGAGAAAATGTTCCAGAAGGAAAAAAAAATCACTATCGGTGTCCTCAAAGAGATAAGGAAAGATATTGAGTCCATGAAATGGAACATGATACTATATTTTAAAAAGAACATTCCAAGAACAAGAAAAATTCTTGGAAACTAAAAATACAAGAGTAAAATAAAGAACTCCATGTAAGGAAGCTGGAAAAGGAGATAAAATATCTTAAAGAGTAAAAACTAGATGAGGAAATATAAAATAACAGAAGCTTAAAAAATGTAAAATTTTCAGAATTAGATTAGCATATTGAATAGCCAAATAATTTAATACCAAGAAAGAGAATTAACTAATATATTAGTAATACAAAATTTTCCCAAGTTACAAGTCATGAGTTTCTAGATTGAAATAGTCTACCAAGAGTCCAACGTAATAAATAGTTAAAAAAAGATTCATATATTGGCATATTACTATAAAATGTCAGAATCTCCAGGATAAAAAGGAGAACCAAACACTTTCTAAGAGAACACACGAGTCACATTAAGGAAGAGAAATCACGATGACGGTGGCCTTGTTAGCAGCAAGTCTGTAAGTGATAAGGCGATCAATCAATTCTTTCAAAATTCCAAGACAAAAAGTAACATTTACCTAGCATTCTATATCCAGACAAAATATCAAATAAGAGACTAAAATGAATTTGCACACATGTATTGTGTCAAGAAATGTACCTCCCAGGCTACTGTGCAATGTCCTCCACCAAAACAAAGCAGCACAGCAGAGGATAACTGAGTATCTAGAAACTTTTATAGCATTGGTGTCAAAGAGGAAGGTCTTAAAACTATCCAAAGACTTAAAAGTGCTCATACACAGAGTCAGAAGTCAAAATATAATAGCCTTTTAAGCAGCAATGCTACATAATACAAAAAAAGGGGACATGGCCTTCCACATTCTTGGAGAAAAATCATGCTCATAGCAGCTTGATTCACAATAGCTAACTGTGGAAGCAACCTAGATGCCCTTCAATAGATGAATGGATAAAGAAATTGTGGTATAGATACACAATGGAATATTACTCAGCATTAAAACAGAATAAAATTATGGAATTTGCAGGTAAATGGATGGAGTTGGAGAATATCATGATAATCGAAGTAAGCCAATCCCAAAAATCAAATGTCAAATATTCTCTCTGATAAGTGGATACTGATCCATAATGGGGATGGGGGAATGCCTGGAGAAAATGGAGTAACTTTGGGCAAAGGGGAGGGAGGGTAGGTAAAGTACAGGGGGGGCAGGAAAGGTGGAATGAGATGGACATCATTACTCTAGGTCCATATATAACTGCACATATGGTGCAACGCTACTCGTGTACAACCACAGAAATGTTAAATTGTGCTGCAATTGTGTACCATGAATCAAAATACATTATGCTGTCATGTATACCTAATTAAAATAAATTAATTAATTTTAAAAAAAGAAAAATCAATTCCAACCTGGAATTCTTTATTCAGTCAAACTATCCATCAGATATTAGAGTAGGCACGGATCCCAAGGCTATGGAGAAGCAGTGTGTTTCTAACAAAACACCACAGCCCCAACACCTCTATCAGACACACCATTTACAGAGCCGTGGTGTATGGCACAGGCTGTGCACTGCAAAATGAAGGAGGTGGGAGAGGCCTACCAGAGCTGTTCTCTCCCGCTGGTCAGTTTTAGGGTAGTCACAGTCATGACAGCCATGAAGAGATAAGCTCCCAGCAGTTTAGGTTTGAAGATCACAGATCTATAAAGAGTATCATAACTTTATAAAAGCACAGCAGACAGTAGCCAACCATTTAATAAAAAAAAAAAATCAACTATACTACAAATAATGCTGTCAACCTAGGTCTAGTGCTATTCTCACACAGAGATGTCCTCTCTATCCTCAGATTCAACCAATCAGGGATCAGAAATAGTTGAGGGGAAAAAATTGCATGTGTACTGAACACATACAGACACGTTCATTGCCACTGTTCCACAAACAATGGAGTGACAACTATTTCCACAGTGCTTACATTGTATTAGTTAGGTATTAAAAGTCACCTAGAGTTGATTTAAACTGCACAAGTTGATTGATGTACATGGGTTACAAGAAAATATTGCACCATTTTAGGTAAGGGATTTGAGCATCTATGAGACTTTGGTGTTTCAATGTCCATGGGGACCCTGGAACCAGTCCCCCACATACCAAGGGACAACTCTGAATGCACGTTCATGTTTCCTCCTTTCTGCAGTCTATCAATTGTAAATATATATAAGCACAGATTTTAGATGCTTCAAAGAATTACTCATCTGGATTCTTAGCCATTACTAAACCTGTTATCTCTAATTCATTAGTGAAAGCACAGCTATGATCTCTTTGGGTGGGGTAGGGATAAAAGAATGAAGTCTGATGTGGGAGTTAACTGGATTGCATTTCAGAGGAAACCTCCTCCGGGCTTGATTGTCAAAGTCAGCCAATCTGAGATTTAAAACCACAAAGCAAAGCACACACCAATTAAAATTCAAAAGAAAAGCAAATAAAAAATATTTCATCAGAAAATTTCAGAACTTCAAGAGATATTAAAAACTGAATACCAAGATATTCAAAGGCCCTAAAAACTGTATAAGAATTTAGAGTATTTAAGCCAGGCACAGAAACCCTGCATGTTCTCACTCCAGGGTGGGAACTAAAACAGTTGCTCTCATCAAGGTGGAGAGTAGAATAATGGTGGTTACTGAGTTTGAAAAGGTTGACTAAAGGTTCAAACTTCCAGTTAGACAGAAAGAGGAAGTTCTAGAGTAGGGCTAGGGTTAGGGTTAGGGTTAGGGTTAGTTAGCAATAGTTAACTTTGTATTGCAAAATAACTAGAAGAGAGAATTTTTGAATATTCTAACCCAAAGAAATGATAAATATTGGAGGTGATGGGAATGTTAATTTCCCAAATTTGATTATACTATGTACTGATATATCTCATTGTATTCCATAAACCCGCACAATTGTGTATCGGTTAAAAATAAAATTAAAAATTTTAAGGAATTGTGAATACAATAGTTATTTCATGCAGCATTCCAAAGCCAGCCCATTTATGCATTTCTCAATTATCAAGCTCCCTAACTGTATGATTTTGTCCTCTCTAAACTTGTGTGTGATTCCTACCCTTCACCAGAAGGAGCTTCCCTACCATTCAGGCCTTACCCAACCTTCAAAGCCACATTCAGACTCCAGCGTCCCCACCTAGGCCTTTCCTGATCACCCAATCCCATAATTTTTGTTCTTCTTTGCTGTTCAGGAGGAGTTTTTGTTTTGGAATTCAGGTGCACCTACAGAAGTCAGAGGTCTTATTCTATCAATTATGCTTTCCACCTCTTGAGATCCAAGACCTGGCCTTGGACTTCACGTCCCCAGGAGCACACAACAGAAGCTGGGACACGGTCAGCTCTCAACAGATCCTCACCAGGTACTGCTTTGTGTATTACTACAGAAAAGGGGTGTCAGGGTTAAATTCTTCAGATGGGGGGGCAGGACACATGACCACAGATTGAATGAAGCAGTTCTAGCGTAAAAGGAAATGTATAATGACATAATGCAAATAATAATAATAATAATAATAATAATAAGAGAGCTCGTGTATAATGGCATAATTTGGTGTGAACATACTTTATATACAGAGTTAAGAAAAATTGTGCTGTGAATGGATAATTATGATTGTAATGCATTCCACTATTGTCATGTATGTAAGAAATAAAAAATAAAAATAAATTAAAAAGGGAATATAAAAGCACATTTTTACCCACATTTCCACATATTATACTCTAACATTTTGTTCCAACATAAAAATTGCTTAAAACACACCTGCTACAGAAGAATCGGAAACACTTCATCACGATGTCACTCTGGTTTTCCATGACGTTACATTGTCTTAAGGTTTCTCTTACCTTCCAGTTGTCTTCTGTTTTAGGTAGTAACTCATCTCTCCCTTCGTTTTGAAATATGGGGTCTGCTCTGTGCTTCTTTTTCAGTTCTCTCCGTATTCCACAGTCTCTTCTAGACCACCTCATGATGGAATACAACAGTGGTAACATGAACATCTACTTTCCAGACATCTTTCCGGAGCTGTAGAATTGCATAGCCTATTGCTTTTCTGTTTGAATATCTCAAATTCAGCATGGCTGACTCGAACTCAAGGCTATTCTCCTGTTCAGTTATATAGCTCAGCAAAAGGCCTCACCGTCCTCATAGAGCTCCAGCCAATAACTCCGTGGTTACGTTGAATCCATCATTCCAATCAATTCACTGCCAGGTCTCTTTCTCATATCTGATCTATTGTTACTTGGGTAACTATCTCCTTTGTGACCACCTGGTCCAACCTATTGTGATCTGCTGCCAAGTTCCTCCTGCAGTTTCCTACCTGATATCTCTGGAGCCAATCTTGCCACCTTCCCAATCCACTCTCCATGCAACAGCAGAAACAATCTCTTCCAAGAAAACAAACAAACAAACAAATATATATATTTACTCTCAGGCTGAAAACCTTGCCCTGATTTCTCACCAGACTTAGGCAAACGTCTCTAGTGGATGCCCTGGTAGTCAGAAGCTCCTCTCTGCAGGACTGAGGCACACCTTCCCACAGCAGCTTCGGACACACCACATGAAACCTCTCAGCCGAATTCCTCTCCAGGACTGACCATCAGATGAAGAATGCTACCTCAGCCAAGATCACACACCCTTCCCCAGGGAGGTTCGCATTTGGCCACTGGTGAAATGGTCACTGAGGAAGTGACCCCTCAACTTGCAGCAACTCTGAGGGGCCTTCCCTGTAGGACAGAGAGACATGTTTGCTCAGACTGTATCATAGTTCAATTTATTTCTCTGCCCAGTCCTATTTCCTTCCAGAATAATCACCTATAAACTTTCTGCCTGTTAACATGGCTGAGTTGTTGCAGTATCTTTGACCTGATTTCTAAGCTATCCCTGGTCTGACCTCTGTTGACCTGAAGGCCATGCTCCCCCAAGCTCTCTATAGGTTTGTCATTCCAGACTTCTTTCAGCTCCTTCACTGTGACATTTTCCTGCATGCCTTAGGCTCCACCTGAGACAGTAAATGCTAGCTCATCTGCATTCTCCAATTCCTTCACCATCACATCACCTAGTTAACTAACAAATTCTTACTCTGTGTTCAAATTTCAACCCCAGCTCTGAAAAGTCTCCTCAGACTCTCAAGCCCAGTTAGTTTCCCTACAATCTGCTCCCACAGCCTAAGAGACCTGTCTCTCAAGGTACTCTAAAGGAAATATAATGAACTATTTTGTAACTAATTGTGAGATGTTTGCCTCCCTTGATATAACATCAGATCCTAGCTCTCTTGTTTGTTCCTGAATTCTAATAATGATCACTCAGAAAATTAACAAGTACAGCATACCTAATATGTTTGATGATCAATCATATACTTGGAGCTAACCTGATTCAGTCTCCTTAAGGGAACAGCAAATAAATGAGTGGAGATAAGGTAGTCACCAAGGTCAGGTCAGTACATCTACATTGGAAGGATATACTTTATAGCTTAATTCGACCCCTGATCTTCATGACAATGAAAAGAACCTGTGATCTCCCAAACTTTCAATAGAAAAGAATCCCAAAGGCTACCTGAGGAAAGGTAGCTACCACATAAACTTGCCAATGCCCATCGCAAAGAAATCCACTAAGGCAAATCTTCCTAGAAATGTGTCTGGAACAACAGAGAGGGAAGCAGGACTCGGTATATGTTAGGAAGGGGATTGACCAATGCAAACAGAACAAAGACCCTGACTGGTAGGGAATATTTGAGTTAAGAACAATAATGGGGAAAAATAGGGACAGCAATTTTAAGTGTGTTGGGATGATGTGGAAAGAAGTAAAGTGGGCACATGCAGTGACTAAGTATATCACTGTGTTCTGACTCCTCTATAATCTAGTGCTGCATCTTGGCATGGAAGGAAAGGTTGGTCCACATGGAGGAAGCTTCCATCCAAGTCACACAACACAACTGAGGAGGCTCCGTTTCCATTGCACCCTCGGTGAATGGTGCCTTTGTGACTGCAAGGCAGTCGAGTAGTAGAGGCCTCTACTTAGATTTGAGAGCTAAAAATATAAGGCCCCTATCCTTAACTCCCCCGTGCATTGTGGCAGCTCAGTTTTGGAATGTGGTTGATTAATTCCAGTGGTAGTTATCATAATTACACCTTTGGGATCTCAGGATGAGTCGGCAAATGGATGTGTGGTGGCAACTATTTCATCACTGGCCCTACAGTCAGCTTTCACCATGAAAGGCTTTAAGAGGAGTTGGAGTCAGGAGCCAAGTTTGGATAGAGTATCAAGGACGAATTCTGAACCTATCAAAGATAACTCTGGGAGAACAGGCTATGCAGAGCAACTATGAGATGAGACCTCAGTGTTCGGGAAGGAAAAGGGGTCACTGGTCAGGTTTTGAAGGTACCTATGATGTCCATAGCAAGAGATGGATGGAGAGAAAGGTATGCAAATGGAAGCTTAGGAAGTCAAGGCTGGAGGCCAGGAACGGGCTGCAGATAATTACAGAATAATCCTCAGAATCAGAAGGGGCAGTTGGGAGTGAGAGGTAATTTGGTTAATGCTGTGTGTTCGTGCCAGTGGGTGTAGGAGCTGCGAGGGCACAGAAGGGTGGCTCTAGCAGTGTGGGGTGCTCCTGGAACTGCCCGCCAGCCCTGTCTAGTGCTGCGCCTGTTCTGTGAAAAGAACCACATGGGTAGCTGATGAAGCCAACATGTGTCATAAGCATGGATGACACTCACTGAAACAGGCATCTTGGCTCGTTCACAACCCAATATCACCTTCTTTGACAGAGAAGTTAAGGATATGGATTTTATTTATTTTTTAACCCAAATAACCTGAGTAGTGGCCTCAACTATTCCCTCTCTTTGTGCCAGGGGAGGATGGAATTCAAGCAAGGCATCTGTGACTAATCAAAGCAAGCTCACCACCACCCCACTCCTCCAGGACCAAACACTGCACCGGAAGTTTCCGTGGCTGTAATGGAATCTGAGCCTCATTACAGGGGGCTTTTGAAAAGCCTCTGGGAACAGGAAAATGACCTATATCCATTTCAAGAGAGCCTAAGTACAATGGCTAATCTTAGGTACCAACTTAACTCGGTTAAGCGATACCCAGACAGCTGGTGATGGTAGTGTTTCTGGGTATATCTGTGAGGATGTTCTAGAAGAAACTGGCAATTCAATAAGTGGTCTACGTGAGGAAGATCCACCCTCACCCTTTGTGAGCAGGGGCACCATCCAGTCAGTGGAGGGCCCAGATAGCACAAAATGCAGAGAAAGTAGATGCACTCTTTCTCTTAAAAGGTGGGTGCCCTTTTCTCTGACCTAGGACATTAGAACCCTAGGTCCCCAGCCTCCATACTCCAAGACTTATGCCTGTGCTTCCTCAGGCTCTTGGGCCTTCAGTCTCAGACCAAGAGTTTCACCATCAACTTCCCTGGTTCTAAGGCTTTGGGATTTGGATTAAACCAGGCTACTGACTTCTCTGGTTCTCCAGCTCTGGGAGGGGTCTCTTTGAAACTCCAAAATCACATGAACCAATTTTCTTAATAAATACCACCCCCCTAATAAATCCTGAATCTGTGGATTCAACCAATCTTGGATCAAAAATACTGGAGGGGCTGGGGTTGTGGCTCAGTGGTAGAGTGCCCCTCTCCATGAGTGAGGCCCTGGGTTGGATCCTCAGCACCACATAAAAATAAGTAAAATAAAGGTATAGTGTCCATCTACAACTTTAAAAATATATATACTGGAGAAAAAAAAATTGCATCTGTCTGAACATGTACGGAATCTTTTCCTTATCATTATTACCTAAACAATAGAGTATAACAACTATTTATATGGTAGCCACCTAGCATTGGGTATTGCAAGTAATCTGCAAGGGGTTTGAAGTATACAGGAGGATTGTGTAGCTTTTACACAAATACAGCCCATTTTTAGGGACTTAAACATTCACTTATTTGGGGACACAAGGCATCTTAGAACCAATCCTCCAGAGATAACGAGAGATGACTATATGCATATCTATATCTATCTAGCTAGGTATAGAGATAGGTAGGTAGGTAGGCAGATGATTGACAGATCTTCCCTATTAATTCTGCTTCTCTGGAGAACCCTGATGAATTCAAAAAGCAGACACTCAGCAACCACAAAATAAACAGTCTCTTTCAAGGCACTGATCAGTAACATGGTGTCCAGGTACAACCTGGAAACGGAGGAGAAGAAATGGAGGCTTGAGAGATCTACAACTTAGAAGGCACATACACGCTGCATTTCTTTTAAACTGAAGAAAATAGGAGTCAGCTGTGAATTGACAAAGAAAATGAAAGAATCTGGGGCTTGAAAGGAAAGAAGGTGAGTTGGGAAGACAGGAAAGGAGACCCGTAATCCACCTCATTCAAGGCCAAGGCTCTCACATTCTTCAGTGGAGTGCAGAGTTCGCCCTCTCAGCTATCCAATTCAAAAGGCTGACTAGGAGCCAGGCTTCCTCCCCCCTCGTCACTACACCACAGGCTGGGAACCACAGCAGCGGCCGCAGGTTTCTGGCTCAGCTCCAACTGCTTTATTACTTATTAACTTATTTTATATAGCCTTCAGCACGGCAAGAAAGCTTCCTTTAATTATCAACAGGAATGCAGAAGCCACAAGGGGAAATCAGAGCTGGAGAACTGCGGCTGCGCTGATTACACCCCGGCTCTTATCAAGGCGGACACAGAATTTGAGTTGAGCAGATAGGATGCTAGGAGCTGCAGGCAGCGCGTGGGAAGGGACCTGAAGGCAAGCTCCATGCTGGAATGAATTCTCAATGAAGAAGGTTTTTTCCTCTTTTTCTTCCCTTTTCTTTCAGTTCAGGGCAAGTTAGGATTCCAAGTTGTCAGAGACAGAACATAAAGATGAGGTGCAATCTTGTTATGCAAGTGGGCAATGTGGCAGAGCCAGATAGACTGCAAGGTGGTGAAGAAGAGGAGAGCATTGATCACAGAGCAATGTCTAAGCCTTTGCATAAGCTTTAAGAACGGTCATTGGGGCTGTCTTACCAGCAAGCAGAGACAGGGCAACTCATTGGGAGAGCTGGGGAATACAGGAGACCCTTCCCCTGGCCAGATGCATTTCCCATTTGGGTTCCAGGGTATCTAAGCCAGCATGCAAGATAGTGTACTGCCTTCCCCTAGTGTCACTATGCCTTCTCATAACTGTGTCTATCCCAGCAAAAATTTTACCAGTAAAAGTGCTTGGTGGAGAGAAGTAAAAGAAGACACAAGAGAATACTGAACAAGATACTTAGAGTACGGAAAATAAACCATCCGCCTTCCTGACTTCCACGTGCAAGAGATTCCCAGACTATAGCATCTGAAGGGTCTTCTGATTGTGTCCTAGACTCTGATTCTCTTTGGGGGAGATGTCACATGCCATACCTTGAGTTCACCTCCAAAGAAAAGACAAGCCTCAATGCAGGACAAAAGGAGCAGATTAGAATGGGCAGGTACAGGGAGATGTTAAGAAGGATTTTTCCTCAATGGGAAACTTGTAGAAAGAAGTCAGTTTTCCTGTCTTAAGGAATACCTGGCACACAGAAAAATGCTACCAGGGTCCCTGAAGCTCCCATGACACAAAGCTAAGATGTAGTGTGGCAAGAACAATGACTGATTTGCCAAGAGACAGCCAGCCTGTCCCCTGTGAAGACTGTCACAATGAAAGGCTAGAGAGTGTGTATCAGATGCACCCGAGGGCCAGGGAACTTCCATATCACCCTAGAGCAGGAAGACAGTGGTTGCCTAAAGTATACATTTAGAAAAGAAGTGAGATGTAAAATTTTGACAGTGGAAAAACTGGGGGAAGCAGAATAACACTGGGCGAGAGAACAAGTTGGTGGAGCTGTGTCGAAACAAAAGGGAGTCCAGGCTTGGTGACATTCCATGACCTCTGGCAAAAAGTAGGACAAGTGCTGAAAAGTCAAGTATGCTAGGGAGAGGTGATTATAAAAGGAGAATGTATTGAGGAAAAGGAAGAGAGGAAGAGATAATCAAATTTTTCTTATTATTATAAAAAAGTTAAAATGTCCCATAAAAAATATTTGGCTTACTCGAAAGAGGGAACATAACTGTAAATTTGTACATCATGCAAGTGTATTTATAATAAGAAGCACCTGTGAGATAAAGAAGCACTTTGAAAAAATAATATGTTCTATGTAAGTCATTAAAACAACTGACTCTGTCCCTCTTATTCAAGACTTCTCTCCCACAGTTTTTCTTGCTTTGGTCTTTTCTAGATCTTCTTCCCATTCTCAAACATGTTTGAACTTCCCTGTATTAAAAGTCATTAAAAAAAAAAGAAAAAGCTTATCTTAAAACTTTCTCCTATTATTTTCTGCCACTGTCCCATCTCTGCCTCTCTTACAATAGCCAAAAATAAACTTCACGTTCATAGTCTCCACTTGCTATGTTCAATTTTAAAGTCCTCCATCTTCCCTTCCTTTACTTAATAATTTCATCAATCCAGCTTCTACAGAATTGTATTATATGTCCATGGCATAATAGCTACTTCCAAAAACATCCAAGCCCTTTTTTCATACTTTACCCTCTTCATTTCTCTACCATATCTGCAAATCGCCATCCCTAAATGCTCCTAATTTGTTCCTCCCTTTCTCCTTTGTCTCTTCCTGCTCCCAGGCCCCATGGTGTCAAGATCCTCTTTGCACAACTCTCTCTACAAGGTAGCAAACCAAAGCAAGCTCTCGGAGCCTTACACTTTGGAGACACAGTTCCATTGTTTCCAAGCCAGACAAAACAATTAAGGACATGGATCTTGGCCAGTGTCCAGAGAATCCCCTAC
The DNA here is from genome assembly GCF_964194105.1 of Spermophilus citellus. Lineage (NCBI taxonomy): Eukaryota > Metazoa > Chordata > Mammalia > Rodentia > Sciuridae > Spermophilus > Spermophilus citellus. The sequence goes on along the minus strand of NC_138196.1, from coordinate 75,647,926 downwards.
GTTGTCATGATGCTGTAGTTTTCTTTCATTTGATCAGGGAAGATATAGATCACAGTAAGCCAGGAGAGAATGCTTACTTTGAGCATTTTGATCAGCTTTGATTATTTTCTATCTCAATCCTGTGTCCAAAGATAGTGTGGCTTTTGTAGGTGGCATACCAGATGGCTGGAAGGGAGGCACAGGAATGGGCTGTATATTGTCACCTTTGCCTTATTTCTTTGATTTGTAGAAACAAATGCTGCCTTCCACTCACCATCCTCTGTAGCAAATGTATGACATAACTCTGAAAGTATACCAAGCAAGAAAACAAAAAATGAAAACCGTTGACAGCAAATGCCTCCAAGCAGGAGAATAGGCTAGCTGGAAGAAAGAGGTGAGGGGCTGACTTCATGACAGCTGTTCTACATTTTGCCTTATGTGCTGTGGTCATGGAACATGGATTCAAAGAGCAATTTTCAACAGAAAAATGCAGAAAGCCTGCTGATCCAGAAAGAAATGGAGACAATCCCTGCTCTCAAGGAAGATGGGACATTATTTTCAAAGGAAATAAGAGATAGTTTGTTTATTCTGGCCCTTCCACAAACTCTCTGCCTAACATTAGCCAAGTTATTTAACTATTCTGATTTTAGTTACTGATTTTCATTTTTTTATTTTATAATTAAATTATTTATTTGTGGAATGAAAAGACTAAATAGAATAATTACTTATATTCATCCATTTACTCATTCTTTTGTTCAATTTATTCATTCAAAAAATATTTAAAGAGAACTATATTCATTGGCTTTTTCTGTATAACCATCTCAGAACTTAGTGGCCTAAAGCATACCACTTAGCTCAGAATTCAACACAAGGGCAACTTGAACTGAGCTCAGCTGGGTGGCTCTTCTGCTAGTTCAGTTGGGCTTCCTTACATGTCTGCAGTCAGCTGTCACGTTAGCTAATGTGGCTTTGCTTTGTGGGCTTGGAAGTTTTTTGGGTTTTTTTTTTAATGTAATGTTTTTTATTACTTCCAAGATGATTTTTTTCTCAAGGGTTTAATGAGACAAATGGGAAAAAAAAACTTTTCAGAATAGCAAGGTAAAAGGCTATTTCTTACATAACTATCTCAACAGCACTCAAAATGAAAGAGAAGTTCTGATTTAACCCCAGAAGAAACAGGCTAAGTCTCTTACAATCCAATCATTTCTCCTTTGAACCTTCCTGCCTTGTCTCACACATGAGCTTTTGAGGGACACCACAGCTAAACCATAACAGGTGGCTGGCTATTGATTGAGACAACAGAGGCAATTGGGCCACATGGTTCACACGTAGACAGCTAGCCTGGGCTTGTTCACATGGCGACCTGAGATTGCAAGAGTGACAAGAGGGCAGAATCTCAAGGAAAACCCTCTCTTCAATTTTCTGCTTGTATCATGTTAGCCAATGTCCCACTGGCAAAATTAAGTTCAGCCATATTTAAGGAGTGGATTATAGGAGTCTAGACATGATGAAAAAAGCTGGACAGTCAATTACAAGGAAGAGATAAAAAAAAAAGGCATAGGAATAATTTGAAACCATTCTTGCAGTTTTCCACAGCATCCTCTTGGTGCGGAGTCCTCACCTTCATTTTGTCCTTTCTGCTACTGAGTTTCTACTGCCAGCAAACAGTCAGTACAAAAATCCAGGGTAACATGGACCATCAGGCAATTCTCTAAGGGAAGTCATCATTTCTGTAGAATTATTATGGCCAGATAAGCAAAATCCTCTTGAGATGGACTATTATGGACAAACTCTCCCAAATACTAACTCAAATTATTTTGTTAAACTTTACCTGAAAAATCCACTTGCATATCCAAATGGCATCACCTCTGTCTGGACCTCTTAAGAGAGTGGAGGGAAGTAATGACTGTTCACAGATTTCCCTCACTGGAGCTCACAGGCTTTCTTTGTTTAACTGCAGCTTGAGGAGCAATAATCTATATGTCCCCTTAACCATCAGGAACAGAAGGAATCAATCAACTAACAATGGGTTCTAAACACGTACATTGTTCCCAGCACTAAGCCAGATAAAGCAGGGATCAAATGAGGCTAAATCCCATTCCTTCCATCTGGAAGTTTGGCTTGTAATGAGGAAAACATGCACATGTGCATGTGTGTGCACACACACACACACACACACACACACATAAACATCCAAAGAAAGATAAGTTACCATACCACGTAGTAAAGTGATAAAGATGTTGAATCCAAGACTTCTTCCAAGTGTAAGGTTTCTCCAGGTGTTCCAGCTGCTCTTACACTATCTACTCCCCACTTCCTGCTGTGTCGAGTGTCCCACTGTAAATTACCCTGTGGAGAGGAAATGACATTGCCGGGCTCCATCACACCTGCTCACACACCTGCTCACAACCTCACATCCCTCACACCCCTGTCATCACCCACCAGATGCCCCCTCAGCAATCCTCCACATTGATGTATAAGTTTACATCCTCATATTTAAATTTAGAGAAGACATTCCCTCCCAACCACGTATGAGGGAGAAATATCACTTTTTTAAAACAATGAAAAATAGGCACAAGCAAAGGCTTCTGCTTTTTCTCCTTGACAGGAACTCAAAAGAGAAACCCAAATCCATGTAGACAATGACCCAAAGGGCAGAAGAACCTTGAAAAGGGGAGTTAGCTGCTGGAAAAGGTACTTTGCTAGGGCTAAGAGCCCTGAGTTCTAAAGACAGTATTGATATTGTTCCTGGTGTCATTGGGGGCATAACCACTGTGACTTTGAGTTTTCCAAATTTCAAAGGAAAAAAAATGAATATGAAGTTTTTCCTACCTACCTCTGGGGATTGCTATAATTTTCCAATGTGGTAAGTAAATAAAATAATTCCACAAAAGGTAAGTTCTCATATCAGTACATTAACAGTGACATCTAAAACTGGGAATGATACCCAAAATATTTATAGACTGATGTGGCATTGCACAAATGAATCAGAGACACCTAATCAGTCACCGTAAACACTGAATGCTTCATAAATTCTGTGTGAACTGATGCCTGTCCACAGGATATCAGCCCATCCCTGCAGATCTATATGTTATAGTGAGAGAAGTGGTCCAAGGACAAGACCACTCCGGGCCTGCCCCAGCTCAAAAATAAACACTGGGCTTGGAGTGTAGCTCAGTGGTAGAACACAAGCTTAGCAACCACAAGGACCTGTGTTCAATTCCTAGAAGCAAAAACTAACTAGCTAAATAAATACTCCTTACAGCATATGAAGACTCCTAATGCTAATAAACTTTTCAAAAACTTTGAAACCCAAAAGGTAAAGAAAGCCTGAACATAATTTTTAAATTAGTAAGATGAATGTGTGATTTTAATATGCACATTCCCATGAACTTTTCAAAATCACTCAAAAAGTGTAGTGACTATCTAGACGTCTTCTACATACTTTTGCCTAAAAAGTGGCTAAATATCAAATGGCTATCAAACTGCTGTGTAAGTGCCTTGTCTTCACTGGTGCCAGATGAAGTTTTGTTTCCTTGAGGCTAATGATCAAGAGGTTTTAGAAAAGATACCCAGAAGATACTATCATCAGGATACATGAGAAGATACCATCTTTTCAAATGCTGCACTAAGTCAGCTGTACGGAGCTCCATACCAGTGAGCTTCAGGGGAACTAACATGTGAGACATGCTCATAAGAAGGAGGAAAAGTCCGAATGTAGGCCCCTGTCAGTGCCTGAAAGTCCCACTACAAGGGCTGATGCCTATCTGTGCTTGTCTGGCAACCTGATCTGCTAGACTTGCCAAACATCTAGTTGAATGAGGGATGAAGAAACCTCCTGGGGAGAAGTTCCAAGGGAAGAGAAGGTCAAACAGATAAGCATGGCTGATAGGGTCAGAGAAGGGACAGTTCTAAGACCATTCCAGTGTGTGTGTGGCTAGAATTGGAGTCCTGTGGATGTGGTGGAGCTTGGTGGCTCCAGGAGGAAGAATTTGGAGTTGCTCAACTTAAGGGCACAGGCTGACTTTGGTAACTCCTCTGCACCCACATCCACACTGTCACCAGCCCATCCACCTCTGGGACCTCAAGGAATCCAACTAAAACTGCTCTGCCAGAGGCAACTCCAGGTACCCAGAGGACGCAACAGTCCACAGGAGGAGCCCCCGAGCTCCCAGCAGATGGCAGTGGTGCCTGGCTGAGGCAGCAGAATCTGTAAAGGTAGCTCACTGGACTTCAGTCCTCTGGCTGGAGTTGGGGTGCAAGGAAGGGAAGTCCAAGGATCTGAAAGGCACAATTCCTGAGAATGCCAGAATTGGAGTCCTATGGAGTCCCTGGACTCAGAGCTCAAGCCTAGTGCCTATCCCCTCTCCATCTCCTCCTCTTTGAGAGGCTGTTTTCATCCCAGCAACTTCAATTCTCTATCTCCCTCCCCTGCCCCCCTACCCCGCCATCTTTCTTCTGCGTTTCAGGTTCATGCATCTAATTGGCTAATGGGTATCACCATTTGGATACCAAACTTAAAATGTCCAAAATTGAACTCTCCATTTTTTCCCTTGCAAACATCTTGAACCTGCTGCCTTCCTTATCTCAGTTGATGGGAGCCTTGTTCATCAGTTGATTCCGCCAAATATCTGGCAATCATTCTGACCTCCTTAAGGTTTCTATTAAAGAGAGGAAGTTAGAGAACCTGTTGTATGTGTTAAAAATCCCTCAAGTACTATCAATGCAAGCAGGACCTCTCCCACCAAAACCCTCCACTGCATCAGGACGCGGCACACCTCTGTCCTCCCATGCAGGCTTCCTAACCACACCAGCCTATGAGGCCTTCTTTGGCCCTGAGCCCCACAGTGCTCCCAGTACAAGCGGCTCATTTAGCATTTCACTATATTCTATTAGGATTGTGTACTCACCTTCTCGTGTGTTTTAATCTTGTTGCTGCAACTGAATAATGAGGCGGGGGTCCTGAGTTGTCCCATAGTGGGGGTCAGTTATTTGGAGCAGTCTGACCTATGTGCTGAAGAGGAGGTGGGATGACCAGGCTGTTTTCAAAGGGGGTTGGGCTAAAGATTTTGAGTGTGTGTGTGTGTGTGTGTGAGAGAGAGAGAGAGAGAGCGCACATGTACATGTGTATTCCAAGGTGGGAAAGAGGGAAGATGGGGAATTCAGAGAAGCCTGGATTCCGACTTCAGAGATTAGTTCTCCGTTCAGTCTCTGGGCTCCAACTCTGAGCCCAGTAGAGAGAAGAACTGTTAACAGAGATGAGCGATTTTTTCTTGAGCAGTACTTGAAACAAGGGAACTAAGGTATTCCACTTTGATGTTTCTGTGGGAAAGAGAACAGAAAGCCAGGCTTGCTGCCTACTTCTCAGAGTGGCCCAGACTTGCAGGATCTTAGGGAGGACTATAGCCAGACAAAGCAGATTTGGACCCCTTTAAAAAGAAAGAGAATTCCAGACTCCTTCAGCAACAGGTGAGTGCCGCAGTCTTGGCTGGGCACAGGATCACGAGCCACCACACACCTTGTAGATTCAAACAGCAATTCTTTATTCCCAAACTCACACCGGCCTCTACACACGTTCTGGGGAAATCCCAGTTCTCCCGCCGCCCCATTCACCTACTCCACGAGGCTTTCTTTTCCAATACTTTCTGAATCTCACGAGAACTCAATGGGAACTCAAGGATCCGGTGTGCCTGAGGCAGCAGGATACGCCCTATTCCCCCGCAGGGTACACCTTAAACCTGGAACTTCCCTAAACCCAAGGACGGGATACTCCCTAAAACCTGATCAGCTCTAAACCCGGATCTGCCCTGGTCCTTGAGCAAGGTCACCTTACTAAAGCATACATGCAATGTCACAGCGAATGTCCTCTAAGCAACATGGGGTACGCTGGCAAGGAAATTTCGATGCGTCATTCCTACTTGGCAATGGCCCTCAGCAGGTGAGCTGAAAAACTAACACTTTATATTGACATTTTATGTAGTTAAGCCAAATCCCTTCTGAATCCCCATTGAGGGTAATGGAGAATTGGGATTTATGCTTCTTTTCTCAGGGAGTTAATATGATCTGGAGATATTTAAAGTATTACAATGACCTCAATTTTATCCATAGACCACTGAAGCAGGGGTTGCCTGAACCCTAACACAAACTCAATGACGAAAGGCCCAGTGTTTGCTTGCATGGCGCTTCCCAGACCACCGACACTGGGTTCTGGTTACTTAGACTTGTCAGTCTTTCAGACTTGGTATATGAATCAAAAGTGGGAGTCAAATCCAATTCCTAGCAATGGATTTGGGGGGGAAGTCATATAACCTTGATGAACTTAGTGTCTCAAACAATTAAAAGTGGTCATCTCTAGCCTGACTTCCTGTTGTGTTGTCAGGACAATCCACAGGAAACATGTGCCTGAAATGCCTTTAAAACTATAATGCACTAAAAACTTAAAATATCATTATTCTCACAAGGTATCTGCCCACAAAACTGGAAATTAGGATTGAGATAACAGCTGGAATCATTTTATTTTTTAAGCCCATTTCATTAGCTAGATATTTATAGCGAGCGGTACCTAGTTGATTAATTTCTCAATTCACTTTGCACCATTGAAATTTAAAAAATAAAAGCCTAAGAAATAAGTTACAGGCTTTTTCAACTGTTAAGGACAGTTGCTTATTATTGAAATGTCCCTCACATCATTAGTATCTCAGTATCAAACATGGACAACAAAAAGTTATAATCTGAAGGCCACTTTATTACTTATAAAATGAAACCTTCCCCAGCAAAGTTGTCTCCTGCTTATGCTCTGCAGGGTTCTGGGAGTAGAATGCTCTGTGTCTTCCTGATGTTCGGACACCACCCTGCTACCATTTATCACTCTCTCAGTTATGAAAGCCGAAGGGTTGTGCTCAGGCTCCTCCTTCCGTTCCACTAATGTCTCCCATAAGCCACTGCTCCTCAAGAATTTGTTTCCGGGGGAAGAAAGGCTTTATCAGCATCACTGAAGTCACATTTTTGGTTTCCTGCAGACATTTTTCTGACCTGGCCATTCAATTTGTACAATAATAATCTGACTAGGTCATTGGATTTGTAGAATAATAATAATAATTACAGTAATTATTATTATGATAACTATGACTACATCATTTAATTTGCATTCAATTTGTGTCTGAATGCATACATTTCACCCTATATTGATTTTTAAATTTTTTATTTTTGGTGACATATAATTAACATACAATAAAATGCTCAGATCTTAAAGAGATTTCAGAGGTTTGACAACTGCCTATGCCAAGTTAACTAGCCAAAACAAGATATTAATTCATGAGTGATGGTGGACCTGTGTTTCACTGCTTCTGCCTAAGACAGTTGTATGGCATATACAGCGATTTCCTGAGTAAATTAGATTTCAATAGATTCATTGAGACTCAACACCAATTGTATCCAATACTGATTTGGGGGCTCAAACATTCATCAGTTACATACCTTTAGATTTTCTGATGATAAAATAACTAGTTTTTATTGCAGAAAATACTAAGATATATATATATATATATATATATATATATATATATATATATATATATGTGTGTGTGTGTGTGTGTGTATATATATATATATATATATATATATAAAATGTAGATCATCCACAATCCTATCACCCAAATAAAATCAATGACAGCTCTGTGTCATATAATCTTTTGAAATACATATTTGATAGATGATAGATGTGTGAATGTCTGTGTGTGATTTTAAAGCAGGCTCTCTCTACACATTCTGTTTTATGCTGTTGCAGGAGTCTCTGATTTGAGGTTCTGCACTCTGTTCAGCCTGTGCATCTTGCTTCACACAGACTGGACCCATGAGAGAAGACAGGCTAACCAAGAAGACTTCACCTAGCCCCGCCCACAGCCTCCAGAGAGAACTGCTGCCCCAGAGCCCTTCCAGAGGCCTGCCTGACCAGCACTGTGTAAATGGGGAAACTGACAGGAACCTTCTGAATGTCGAATTCCAGACTTGTAAAACATTGCAGGAAATTTAGATATCAGTATGCATAAGCCTCTCTTTTCTGGCCAGTTATCGGGCTCCCTGTGTGAACAAATCCTTCTCAGCATCGCCTGGCATGAGACCTTCATTGTTGATGCCATAAATAGCTTGCCTATAGAGACCATCGTGGAGTTCTGCGAGTATTTCCAATCCTCCCATCCAAACTCAGTGTGACTCTGAGGCTGCGCACTGAGGAACTGGATTTGCAAGACAAATTGACTACAGTTAAACCAATAAGATGTATTTCTACAGGCAAAGTTATTCAAGGTCACTATTTTATCTGCTGCTTTGATTAATATTTTCACAGACCTTCGAGCTCCATGTTACCAATTTTCTCTATCCTCAGTATGAAATTCTTTTTTAAATTTTTCCCTTGGCAAAGAAATATTAGTTTTGTAATCTTCTATTTGCACCCTCCCCCTCCAAAAAATGTAATATTGCTCCTGTTGAATAGAGCACAGTTCCCAAGATGAGGAAAGAGCTGGCCCCCAGGCGATATGAAAGATAAGATCTGTGTTAACAAAGACAGGGGAGGGGAGAAAAGAAAAAAAGAAAGGAGAAATTGATTCCCAGAGAATTCAGCAAAAGAAAGCCTGTGATTCAGCAAAAGAAAGCCGGGATGATCCTGTTTCGCTCCCAAGTACACATGACTGCAGCTGGGGAAGGCTGCTCTCTGAACTCTCCGTCTTCTCAGCCAGCCAGAAGCAAGGGACATTGTCACAGCTATTCTTTTCTTTCTTTTTAGGAAATCCAACTCCTAGGGAAGATCCCATGCTGTCTGAAAAAAAAAAAAAAAAAAAAAAAACTACCTATGAAGAAAAATGAGAACAATTAGGCCCTAAATCTGTACAAGAAACTTTCACAGCTGAGACTCTAAAACAAAAATGGAGATAATGCTAATGATAATGTTTTATAGCCTCAACATGCCTTGCGTCTGGAGGAGATCCAAAACCTCAGCAGGTTGTCACATTGATGGAAGGGCCCCTGCTGAGACGCAGCTGCTTCTGGGGAAAGCCGCATCTGGAGAACAGCTGCATATCAATCCCTGCTACTCCGAGGGCAGCAAAGCAAGATAAACCGTCTGCCAGGGCATCCGTCCACCTGGAGCTCTCTCCCTTCTCCCAAGATCCAGAAAGGCTGGGGTGTCACATTTGCTAACAAATTGAAATGCTCTCTGTAAACTCTGGGGAAGGAGATGGTCTGAACAATCCAGTTTTCTAATTTGCAGAGGGGCTTTGACACATTTAAGCAGCAACTTTTGTTTAATCATTACGGATTTAAAAAAATTCTAAATGTTTCTCTGGATTCCCTGGATTTCTCATTCAAATTCATCATATATTTCCAATGTTACACATTCAATTCATCCTGAGTCCTCAACATGAAAATATTTATGGTGTATCAATGGGCTGTTGTTACAGATAAAGCTTCCAAAGCATCCTCTGTGTACAGAGTGGGTGTCTGTGCACACAGACATGCACACACTTAGGGAGAGGGAAGAAGAGAGACAAAAAATGTAATTCCAGCCTTCCATGAATGGGCAGTGTAACTTCAAATTAGTCACCCCAACTCTCTGTGTCTCTGTGTCCTCATAAAATGAAGGAGAATCGATGAGTGTTCATTGAGAATGAACCAAATTGTAATCTTGATAATTCTCTTAAGAATTGTATTATTCTAAATTCCTCCCTTCTCCATACTCTACTTTCTCTCTCCCTCCTCCCTTCTTCTCTCTCCTCCTTCCTTCCTTCCTTCCTTCCTTCCTTCCTTCCTTCCTTCCTTCCTTCTTCCTTCCTTTTTCTTTCTTTCCTTTCAGTGTCTAATTAGTCACTATTTGAAGTGTCAAGACAAATGACCTAAATAAATTGGAAATGCTGTGCCAAATGAGCTGCATTTTCAGCTAGATGTCATGGTACCTGGCCTCAAGGACCTTAAGTATTATTGTAATATGATTATAACACGTTGTGAACACCTCATTTCCTGTGCCTCTCTCCAATTTTGAGAACTACATGTGTGGAGAAGATAGGAAGGAGAGAGATGGCCATGAGCCAAAATATCCTGAGACAGGTTCTTGGAAACAGTGTGTGAGATATTCAGGATTTGGATTCAAATAAAGAGCTAAGGAAGATATGCTAATTGTGTGGGTGTGGCATGAGCAAAGATAAGTGTGTAAGACAGATTTGGTCTGCAACAGGCAGAGGAGGACACACCCCAGGACCCACACTCTTCTGTTATGGTGGGAGCCCAGGAAACCCTGGGGAATTTCCATAGCGAGTTGTGCAGGCTGTGAGGACTTGAGTACACCGGCCCAGGTGAAAGGACTTAAACCAAAATTTTATAAAATACTTATTGAGCAAAACACATGGGTCTCCAAGCAAGACAGGCCAGTAGGACCACAGTGTGTGACCTTGCATAATTATTTAAATGGCTTGCTGTTTTATTTTTTAAAAAGAAGTAAAAAGGAATCAAAATTATATGGCCTTCATAAAAAAATAAGTCAACTTAAGGTCTTGATGAATAAAACATGATGAGGTTAATTTTAAATCCCTTTTATGCTATCTGTCTTCTGAAGAATTTTCCATTGTCCTTGTACAATAATGTAAGTTATCACATTGGGAATTTTTTTTTCTCATCTATAAATAGCTTTCTTCACCCATAACCCAGGGATGACAGCCTACTTTTATTATTTAAACATGTCTCCAACTATGAAACAGCTATTTCCAGGAAGTCCAAACTGCCACAGCCACACGGCTGTGGGTTGGGGTGTGAGGCATGTGTTGGGCAAATGTTGCTATAGAGAGGGTTTCTAGGCCGAGTCCTGCTCTGATTCAGCAAAAAAAAGACGAGCGAGAAAGCTGGCACCATACTGCTGGGGAGAAATCGGGGCAACCAGTGCTAAGGGTAATTACCACAATCAGGAGCAAAGATTCATGACTGTTCTTCAGAGGGACCCCAATGCTCAGGAAGTGCCCAGACATAAACCAAACCATATCACAAAGATTCTTATTGATAAAGTGTTTATACTTCATATTATCTGCTTCTGTGGATTCAATGATCTTTTTCTCTCTTTTTAAACATAGTCTAGCAAAAAGGAAGCTTTAGCCACAAGAATTCCAGAGTTTTCACTCTGGAGTGAAGTTGTCATTAACATAGAGCTGGAAGCAAAGAGCCCAGTTTCCCCATCTGCAAAAAGTACTCAAGAATTCCACAGTACCATAGCACTAGTACCTCCTCATAGAACAGTTTGAAAATAAACTGAGATGATGAATGTAACATGCTTAGAACAATGCCTGACATAACAGTAAGTACCCAAAGACAATTGGCTACTGTCATGGTTTGGATATGAGGTGTCCCCCAAAACTTCTGTTGTTAATGCAGGAATGGACAGAGGTGAAATGATTAGATTATCAGAGTTTAACCCCAGCAGTAGATTAATCCATTTGATGGATCACTAATTTGGACTAAGTAGGTGGTACTTCTAGGTGAGTGGGTGTGGCTAAAGAAAGTAGGTCACTGGAGGTGTGGCTTTGTGGTTTGTACTGTTGGTCCCTGATGTTCTGCCTCATCTCAGGCCCAGAGAAATGGCATCCACCAACCTTGGACTGAGAACTCCGAAGCTTTTCCTCCTCTAAGTGGTTCTTGTGGGGTATTTTGGTCACAGTGCTGAAAAGCTGACGGGCATGACTACTTTATTGTCATCGTCTTTCAGGGGATGCCTAGGACTCACTCTTTCTGGGAGATGTGACCACACACATGGCATCCCATAGCTTTGGTCTCTGTCATCCTTGATAGCAGAATCACAGGTGCTGTCCTCTCTGGCGCGTCATCTTTGTATGTCCATTTCTTCCGCCCCCTGACCCCTGTGCCAAGCCTGCCACCTTCCCCATGCCCAGTCTGTGATGGAACATCTAAACATGAAATCAAGGATTGCAAACGTACATGTCAGAAAGGCAGAGCAGAAAGAAGGAAAGGGCAAGTCAAACCCCTCTCACAGTGCAGAAGAGAGAACAAGTAGCCATGATGCCATCATTAACAGGGAGTGGCAGGGTGGATGTCCAACCAGAGAGTGAACCAACAGCCCCATCTCACACGAGCAGGGCCTGCCGCAAGAGGATGCAAACTCCTAAAGAAACTAGAAATCAGTATTGGCAACTACTTCATTTTTTGTTTTTTTAATGCACAATGCTAATCAAATCAAATCAGTCAGATTCTGATTTCAGATTCAGATTCAGATTCTGAGTCAGGTGGAAGACATGGCCTCAGCTCCCCGTTGCCCCAGGAACATGGTTTTCTTCTGGCTTCCACTTTATCCCCAGTGTCCTTCATACCTCTCTGTGTTCATCTGGTTAATTCTTGTGCATCCTTCAGATTTCATCTAAAACTTCACCCCGACTCTCCATGTCCTATTGCCAGAGTACCATGATGTCCTACTTATAATCCCCTAATACTTTCTGAGTTTCCTCTTCACTGTCAGCTTGATAATGATAAGGGTGTTAATTGTCTTATTTTTACCATGATGTCCCCTCATTCAACAGAGTTCCTGGTGCCCTGGAGATGATCACATAATACTTGCTAAAGGAATCAAAGAATAATCCATCCATCTTGGTGCACAAACCAATCTCTACCCAAGTTCTGTCCGTACCTTTCTTGATGTCCCCTGGCTGCCCTCAGCTAGATAGACTCTCAGAAGCTAAAATTTACCACCTCTGTGGGGGTTTTAAAGAGATGTCCACACATTGTTCCTTCAAGAGAGGTGGCGTTTCATTTCCCTCAAGTAAGTGCAGGTTGGATTTGGTCACTTGCCAGGTTGGTTTGTCCACGATTAAACTGTAAAAAACTAAGGCCTTGTCTGGGCTCAGGCTCTCACTTCCCCTCTTTCTTCCCTCTGTCCCTGTTCTTCTCTTCTTCCTCTCCTTCTCCCTGTCCAACCTCCTCCTCCTCCTCTTTCCCTCTCTGCCTCTTGCATTTCTTGCTCTGGGGGAGGCATGTTGTGAACCGTCCTATGGAGAAGTCTATGTGGCCAGAAGCTGCACCCTCCTCCAGTGGCCCTGTCAGTGAGCTTGGAAGGGGATCCCCGGATGAAGTCAAATCTTTTAATAACAGCAGTCTGTGCTGACAGCTTGACAGACCTCACGAGACACCCTGAGCCAGATCCACCCAGCCCAGCTGCTCCCTGATTCCCCATGTTGAGACATAGTACGTTTGCCCTTCGAAGCCACTAAGTTTGGGGAGGGTTTGTTAGGCAGTGACAGGGAACTAACATGCCATCAACACTGAATTCATGATCATCCATCCTTCTGCCTCCCCTGCCCCACCTCCAAACCTCCCAAGTCCCTATAGCAACTAATGAATGATTCCAATCTTTTCAAGTCACTAAGGCACAAAAACTCAGGGTCAACGATGACTTTCCTCCCTGCATCCTTGACCCCACACCCAGTTTTTCAAATTGTGTTTGTAACACCACAGTATTCTTTACTCACCCCCTTCTCTCTATTTCTGTCCCCATGTCCCTGTTTTACACCTTCCTTATCCTCTTTCTGGACCTCCTAACTGATTTCCTTATCTCCTTTTTTTTTTCCCCTCTGTCTCTGAAGCATCAGACAAGATTTCAGGTAAATTTCTATACAAACAGGCCATTCACCTAATTGGCATGTCTGATAATTTTCCACCATTGATGAATGAAATCCAGATGTCTGAGAGGGATGCAGTTAGGCCTGGATCTTTCCTCCCTCGATCTCCATTGCATTTGTCATGGATTCTGCACAGATGTAACAAACTTCTAGGAACAGTATCATGGCTTGTTGGTACTTGTTCCAGGTATCTGTTGCAGCTTTAAAATAACCCCCAAAATGTCAGTATTCAAACACTCAATTTCATTTAAATCTGACTTTGTGGGTCAGGAATTTGGGGAAGATTTGGTGGGTTTATTTCTGATGCACATGGCATCAGCTGGACCAGGCTACCCACTTCCTGGGTGGCTCCTTTACTTACCTGTCTGCCACTGTGAGGTCTCTTGGACTAGTCTCTACAAATAGCATTCCACCTTCCTGAGCTTCTGCACACGACTGGAGCTTCTCATGACCTCTTGACCTCAGGATATCACAGTGGTGGTCATTTGTTCATCTTGGCTAATTTCTAAGAAGGTTTTCTGACAGTTAACATTCCAAGAGATTCATTCGGACAGAAGTATCTTCTTAGGACCAAATCCTAGAAGTCAGGAAGCATTACTTGCACCACACCTCTATTGGATGAGTTTCCAGGACAGTCGGATTCCAGAAAAGAATATTAGCATACCAGGGTGTGGTTATGGAGAATCGTGGTTCTATGAGGAAACCATATCTGAAGACTAGTGAACCACAGTATCCTCAAAATCTGAGGACACCTGTAGGATGATTTGACGATATTGGGAGGGGTTTCCAGAAAGAAGGATGACAGGCAATTATTAATAGACACATAAAACCTTCTTTCCCCTAGAACCTGGGGACAAGAAGTGGTGAGATGTGTATGCATGCAGGCATACACACACACACACACACACACACACACACATAATTGTGCTGCCACATCTTGTTTTGATTAAAGGACAGGAAAGAATCTTAAGGAATTGTGTTTTAGGAAAACATACTGGGGGCAGAAACACAGCAAATTCATCCATGGTACCCACCTAGCCCATCTACCCCTCCACACTGCCTAGTCTAACTCGAAGCTTACTTTCAGAGAGTAACTTCCCAAACTCATACCCCAGATAGAAATGGACTAAATTCCCTTCACTGCAAATCCAAACCTAATTATCCTTTAATATCCCAGTAAGTCCCTTTCCATTTATCAAGTCTTCCCTGGAAACCCCAGCTCACTGTGATCCTTCCCTTTCCTGAGATACCCAATCTATATCTGATTCTCCAGTGGGTTAACATGCTTAGCACCATTTTTTTTTTAATGTTTTAATGAAATAAAAAGAAAGTGGAGCAGAATGGCAGTGAGACATCATCTAGGCCAATTCCTTCGTTCAGTACGAGGCAGAGTGACTGGAAGTCACTGCTAACTGATCTCCCAGCTGCCTCCCCAGCATACTGTCCTCTGGGTGGGCACCAGTCTTGACTCTCCGGGGAAGGTAAAAACCTTCCCGAGCAGAAGCATTCCTTCTCTTTTTGTGTTTAGGGGTTAACAGTGAGAACTCATCATGGGATTTGCAGATTAAAGGATAACTTTTTTTTTCAGTCCAGATATAAAATTGGCTAGAGAGGATGATGCTGGAGTTGAATTGTGTGGCCAGAATTTTCTCAGACAGCTAAAGGTGACTAAAGATCCCTGAGAACTGAATAAAATAGAATCTAAACAGAAAAAAGAGGGGGGATGGTTGTAAGTAGACCTACACCTAAGATAGTGGGTCTGCTGCTGTGGAGGGAGAGCTACGGCTCATCTGTGGAGTTCAGGTGGGGTGGTGGTGTGAGGCACCATGTGTCCAGAGAAGAAGATCCCATGGAACAGACATATGGGGGACACTCTGAAACTTCTGGAGAACACTTGGGTAGGAGAGAGAGCTAGTTTCCTACATCAGTGCCATGGATATTAGTTGGATTATAATTTGAATTACAAAACATTTAACTTGTGTTCTAGATGTGGCCTCATAACCATGATCCACTGTAGCCCTATTTGACTTTAGCCATGAATATGGTTTTCCAGCCATTAATCTGAACTTCTGATTCTAGATCTTCTGGTTAGCTTGTCCCCAGTGGTACAGCAGGACCAGTGGTTTCCTGCCAGTGCTTGCTCTGAATTCTGTCAAATATAATGCCTCCTACAGAGGCTCATCTCATTAGGGCTCATGCTATAGTGCTTTGGGTTCTTTGTCTAAGAAAAACCTGTTGAAGGTGGGGAGTCTGACAGCACAGCACCCTCAGCAGTGCCCTGCAGACTGAGCAAGTCTCAGTTGATCTCTGTTTAGTCATGGGGATATGATGTCACTGGTATACAGAGTTGGGTTCAAGCCCTGGCTCTGAGGCCTGGTGTGTGTCTCTGAGCTAGTTGTAGAAGCTGCCAGTTTTAGTTTTTGCCTCTGAAAAATGGGGCCACAATACCTCTTTCCTAAGTTTGTTGTGATGATTAAATGAAAGGAAAAAAAAAAAAAAAAAACGCTTGAAGACAAGATGACACTTTTATTATTTGAAATGTGTTACCTAGTCATCATAATCCAGAGGTGGGCTTGTTCCTCTCTTCTTTAATGACTGAGAACATTTGTGGTGCTCTAATACACAGACCAGAGACAGAAACCATTTTGAACTCTAAAAACCATGTTGGCATTAATCCTTCCATGGACAGACTATGAAAGACAAGGTCACTGTCCTGACATAAATCCACCACCATCATGTCACGAAGGAGAACCACTCAACATGCGGTTCCTATGTGATTCCACGAGCTGGCTGAAGGCCTTCAAGGGCTCTATTAGAGAAATGATATATTCACGTCCAGCCATGAAGGAGATCAAGGAACTGAGTCAACGGAAGGACACTCTTGTCTCTCCCTGTCCCATGCTGCCTTCTTGTTCCAGAGTATGGACAGTCTTGTGGGTTCCAACATTCCACTTCCTCCCACTCGTGAAAGATTTTTTTTCCCCTCTGCACCAGGAAGTCCTTGAGCAGACTTGGGCAAATTACCCTCCTCCCTAGGCTTGTTGGGATTGAGCACCGACAGGCCCCTCCAGGTTTGTTCCTCCACCCAGGCTCTCTCTCTGGGAAGAGCTGACTTCTGGTGTGTGCTGCAGAACCCAGCAGGACCAGCCAGGGGCTCTCCAGCAATGCCTTCCTCCCTGGCTCCAAACTCTCAGCCACTCCAGCCCTGTAATTTTCCAGATGACTTGAGGTTTTGAAAGCAAATGAAGCAGCAAAACTGCTTTAGCTGCTAAATTCTTCCTGGATTCATTTAGAAATGACAAAAAGCTGCCATCAATGGTGATTCCAGTTATGCGGACATTTTCTTTCAGTCTTCTGTATGAAGACATTAGCTAAACCCAATTTCCTTGGAGACCAAAATCAGACTTGCACTGAGTTCCCTTTTTAATTGGGATGAGATTCGGTTATAACTGATGATAATATTTATATGGCATTTTGTGATTTGCAGGGCATCTGCACAGAGCTTGGATTCATTTGATCGTCACAGCCAGTCTGTGAGAGAGAGCAGGTCCCATCATCCCCATTTATAGAAAAGGACACTGAGGTTCAAGACTTGCCCCACACAGCTGTACCAGGATAAAGCAGAACTGAAACACAACTCAAGTTTTCTGATCTCAAATGCTGTACTCTTTCTGTCAGCAGTTCAGATGGAAGCCCATGTGCCTGGATATGATGTGATGGCTTCATCTTCACTTGATTCTACATAACTCCTTCCTTCTTCTCCATTGGCCCCAATCTTGGATAATTAGATATCAAGTGTTTTGTCCAAATGGGGTTCTTGAGAAAGACATTAAGTATGGCATTCTAACCTTAGGTATTTTCAGAACTTTGGCAGACCTGAGAACACACCAGCCTTTAAGCAGAGAGGCACAAGTTATAATTCTGAGACAGGAAAGGAAATGGTGCCTTATCTTATCAAAAGTATGCAAAAATGGAGGAAGGAAGCCACGGAGCACCCAACTACAGAAATAAAACACATGACTCCTGGGGTACAGAAAGTTTGCCTCTCCCAGAGGGGTCAGACAGCACTGTGACATGTTGCTGTTAGTTTAATGTGAACTACTCTCTTTGGGACCATGAAGTCCAGAGCCCTTTGGGATTTGAGCAACTAAGCCCAGTGTGTGACACTTGCCTTTTGCTCCTTCCTGCCACCAAGATGGTGCACCAGGATAGCTGACACTGGGCAGAGGTAAAGAGACCTTCTCATGGCTCATTTCCTAGGACTTAAGAAAATCCACAAACATCAATAAGCAAATGAACCTCCACCGAAATGTGGCTGAAGGTAACTCAAAGATGATTTACCTCTTAAATAAATTAATAAACCCAAGGGAAGCTTCCTCCCATTTAAGATTTCATAATGGCCAAGACTCTGCACAAAGACAAGCAAGTTTTCATAACAACTTTTTAAAATAATGAGCAGAATTCTCTACTACAGAGCACTGTCTCTGCTGAGCATTGCTTCATAAACTTCACCCCTAGTCCTCACAGCAGCCCCGAGACACGTGTGAATTGGCAGAGGTGGAAACTGAGGCCACAGATTCTAAGTGACTGGTCCTAAGTGACAGCTCTGGTAACTGGTAGAACCACTCAGAAGACTTGTCTTTCACTCGGGCACATTCTTAGCGGCGGGAAGGGGCACTTCTGCCACTTCATGACTCTAGGAATGGCAGCTGCTTCCTCAGAGGCAGAGTGTGGGTTGCAGTTTGTAAAAGCAGGGAGGATAGATGGCTGACCCATTAGTGATCCTGGGTTCTTTTTCTAGCAAAAATGTCACAAGCTGTCATGATTGGAGAGGGTGAAAGGAGAGAGAGGGCATCAGTCAGACCATATTAATTTATTTTTCTTTTCAAATGATAAATACAGTAGCCTCCAAAGGCATAGCAAAACGAGCAGATTAAAAATATATTTTTATCCCTAAATGTTGTCCTGGAGAGCTACTGAGGGGACATTCAACCCCTCAACAATTTTTTTTGAGCTGCTTTGGAAACATTTTTCCCTGTGGATACTAAACGAAGGTCATAAAATTTCTGAGTGAATGGAGAAACTGAAATATAATCTGCAAGTCACCATCTGGCATCTGCTTAATAATGAGGCTGGGGGGAGGGAAGGGAAGTAGAATTTTAAAAATTTCCCAGATAAACCAACCTGCCGGAGATGGAGAACCCCTTAACATCTAGCACCTCTGCCACTGAAATCTGTGGACAGTGAACACACCACCCTGACTGAGGCGGTGAGGATGGGGACAGCAGGACCTCTGGTACAATCTCACTTCTGCAAAGGCCAGCAATTCCACTGCCAGTTTGTCGGACAAACCTCCAACATGCTTCAGCCTCTCCATCAGGATGATAGAAAAGCTCATTATATTTACATCTCCCAACACTAACATTCCTATTTTTACAGCTGGAAGTCTATTGGGCTAAAATTCTCATATATTCTCACAGCCATTCTCCTCCCAACCTTTGTTAGAGAGGTGGGGCCAACGAATCACAACTGGACCAGAGCCAGTTGTGTCCCCAGTGAATGTCACTAGCAAAAAAAAAAAAAAAAAGTCACTAGTCACTAGCGAGTGTTATAAGGAGCAAAGGCTTTTTTAGAAAGGATATTGGCGATAACTGGAGTGAAGGAAGATGGAAGAATAAGAATGGCAAGGAAGACGACCACGGCCAGGGGAATGAGTGGCATTTAAGTGTGAAGAACCAGCCAGAATAACCTGATTAGAATAAAACTGCCTGCTGTTCACCCCAGTCAATAGTTTTCAAATACCAAGAACACCTGCATGATTCTTAAGAGATTTAATGAGATGCACACGACATTTTCCCAGAATGCAACTATATCATTTCTAGAGCAGCCATGACATGCTGCCAACACCTGAGTGGCTTAGGAGGACGCAGGCATGTTCTACCCCAGTTCTAGGGGCCAAAAGTCTGACACCAAGGTGTCAGTGGGGTCGGTTCTTCCTGGCACTGAGGAGCATCGTTCCCTGCCTCTCTCCTGGCTTCAGGTGGTTGCTGGCAGTCCCTGGCATCCTTCCATCTGTATTGTGTTACCACTGGCTTTCTTCCCTGGGTGACTCTCTGTACCTCTCCTCTTCTGAGGGCCCACCCTTATCCGGTATCGTTTCAGCTTAATTTCATCTGCAAAAATAATATTTTTTAAATAAGGTCATATTCTGAGACTCTGGGTGGACATGAATTTTGAGAGGACAGCCTACAACCCACTGCAATAAGTAAATTCTGACACTCTGTTGGGTTTTATTAGGAGTTGTCATGTAAAGAGTCCAGAGAAAATCAGGGCTGTCCTTTGGGTTCCCACTTCATTTCTCATTCACTTGGTGTCTTCTCCGATGGACAAAAGCCTCCTTACAGCAGGGATGATTTCTTGGTAGTTTCTATGTCTCGTTGCTTAGCCCAATGCCTGGCATATAGTTGATGCTCAATATATGTTTACTGAATACAGGAACAGAATCTCACAGGAACAGAATCTCTAAGCCCTGTTTTAGTTCACTGAGACTTTGATGTGAACCTGAAAGCAAGGAATCCTTATGACTTTGAGGGCTGGAATTACTCAGACCATCCAAATAGTTTCCTTTTCTTCTTCAGAGAGGAAACAGGGACCAAGAATCCGTGCATGGGAAACACCCCTCTTGGTGGCAGAGACCAAAAATTCACGTGACTTAATTGTGGCAATAAAAGGAGGGTCCCCAGTCTTAAAGTAAGTTATTTGTAGTCACTTCCTTTTTTCTTCCTGGATATTTATTTTGGACTTTCCACTGTGTTCCAGGAACTCCACTGTGGTCTGCTAAATTGTTTGAAAATTCCCTGTGCTTGGTGCTAAAATTCTCTCTTCCTTCTCTCAAAGGATGTTTGGGAGTGAAGATGAGAGAGGAATCACAGATGTATCACCGGGGAGAAAAACATATTTCTTATTCAATGTGGGCAGAGTATTACAAAGGCAGAGTTAAATGCAGGAAATGCAATAACTTCATTCATGCCTGTTTCCTGTGCTGCTAAGCAAACATGCAATTTAGGCTTTAAAAAAAAAAATAGGTTACCAGAGAGGAAAAAGAAAAGTTCCCACTGGTACAATCCATGGACAGGGTATTTAATGGTCCTTCTCTGGTGTGTCCCCAAGTACAACATTGTGCCTCTGTATGAAGCTTGTAACATTTTTTAAATGGAGTGGGGAAGAAAATCAAGTTAATTGACAGATGTGTGCCAGACCCAAGTGCTTGCTCTCACTTCCCAAAGTGTGATTCTTCCTAATGAGGCCAGGAGTGGGCCTGAATTCAAGCAAAAATTAGCAAAAGTGGTCTTAATGCCTCCTTCCTCCCCTTCCACCTCTGCCTCTGCCCTGGGCTGATTCTGATTCCCGAGCTGCCTTCCAAAAAAATCAAAATCTATTACCAAATTCCACTGTCAGCCTCAGGAATAGCGAAAGCTATTATATTATATATGATATTATTATCAGTCTTCTTTGGTAAGAAGACTGATAAGAAGCCGAAGAATCCTGAAGGATGTTTGACTTTTAAATGCAGATTTCCAGCCCCAATCCCAGACATGCAGATCTTAGGGGGGTCTCAGCAACACACCTTTGACAGGTCCCTAGCTAACACCATGGACCCCAGTGAATGCTCCAGACCAGGGGAATTAAAGCTCCCCATCATTCCCAAAACCATGGCCCTCGATTTCTGCTAACCCCCCTTATTTCACAAAAGAGAGCATAGGAGGAAAATCTCACAAAGGACAACCACTGATGGCTGAAAATTTCCATTATAATGGAGAATTGATCTAGAATTCTCCAAATCAGATTAACTTCTAGACAGATGAAAATCATTGTAGGGCCCAGGAGAACATCTCTTTGTCAGGGAAGGACACTCTGAACCTCAAAATCCCCGAAATTTTAAATCCCCACTGTGTGCCAAATACTGGATTGGGAATTCTGCCTACAGGATTCCACTCAGTCCTCCCAAGAACACTGAAAGGCTAGTCCTAGGAGGCAGGTATCACTGTCTACATCTTATTAGATGAAGAAACTGAGATTCAGAGTGGTTGGCTGACTTGTAGAGCTGGGAAGCAGTAGGATCTGGTTTCTCAAGTCTCCTGACTTAAAGTCCACAATGTATGCTGCAATCATTTCCTCTAATCACTAGCCCAAGCATAGCTTGAAGGCAGTGGCCTAGGTACCAAATCACTGAAGTGGAGTTAAAATTAGACTTCTAGGTGACTGATGATGAATCCCCAGAGTTCTGGTTTGTTTTCCAAAGCTCATTTCCTTCCCCGGGTCATGGGAAGACGACCATCCTCCCTGGCTTTACATAGTCCTCCCCACACACAGATTCACTCCATATTCCTACTCGCTGCTAAAAAAGATAGCAGATCATCTATGTGGAATTGGTCAGCCCATCAAGGGTCCTTGAGCCATCCCACTCCAGGAACATTCCTGCAGAATCCAAGGGAAGGCTTGGAATATCTACAACAGATGTCCTTAAAATGACCTCAGCTTCCACCTGTATAAAAAGAGCAGAACTGGAGGAAAGAAAAGCACAAAAAAAAAAAAGGAATGCTTTTCCCTGAACCCCACACCTTCCAGAAATAGCCCTGATCTCAAGCAATAAAAAAATTAAAGATAACATTTTCAAGGTCTGGGATGGGGAAGCAAGCAAAAATAGAATACTTAATCAATGGAAGCATTCTTGGAATCCGAAACATGTGGAGAAAAGCCTGGGTGGCAGGTGGGAGCTGGGGGGGAGGGGCGGGGAGGCTGACATTCTCACCCTGTGCTTGTCCAAAGCTGCCTCTGGACAGCCTGCCCTGGACTGCCCGCCTGGCACCTGTGAGTCCTTGTTACAAAATACAAGGATATCTTTCGCTCTGAGAGCGTCCAAGAAAGACTTTGCCAGATTAATGTAAGTTAAGGGCAATCGTCTGTGTTGGCTGAGGGCCGCTGAGCGCCTCATCCGTCCCAGTAGGTATAAAGGAACATTCAGGGGCTTTTTGCTTTTGTTTTTAAAATTTACACATTGCCTTTTAGGTAACCAACTACTGTGTAAAAATAAGGCCCCTCCGTATGCTGGAAGTTTAATCTAGAGATAAGAATTTCCCTGAAAACTCATGACAGTCCTGTAGGAACAGCAGGACTAAATGAACAGAATCTAAAACCCAAAACCCGATGGCAGTTCTTCCCTCCTCTCCCTATTTCCATCCCTCATCCCAAGAACAGGCTAGACAGCAAAGAAGATCCATGACGAATTCACGAGAAGGGAGTGAGGAAGATTCTTTACGTGGCCTGTAATTCCTAACCTGCTATCTGATGTAGATCTGTCCCCAGGCCATGAAGGGCCACATCTTCCCCCTTGTGTACTCTAGCAGGCCTGACCTTCTGCATGCGGTGGGGGTGGCCCTGCTCCTGCCTTATCCCTGGACTCCTGCACAGCCAGAGAGAAAGAAGAAATCCACTGGAAGAAGAAAGTCATTAAATGGATGGAGAGGTGTTGTTCTCATTTCTGTCTCCTCTGCCTTCCCTCTGTCTCATCACCATGGTGTGGTTTAGATATGAGGTGTCCCCCAGAAGCTCATGTGCTCATGTTCAAGGGGCTGGGATTGTGGTTCAGCAGTAGAGCACTCGCCTAGCACATTCGAGGCCCTGGGTTCGATCCTTAGCACCACATAAAAATAAAATAAAGATATTGTGTCCAACTACAATTAAAACACATTTTTTAAAAATTTAAAAAATTAAAAAAAAAAGTTCAGAGGTGAAATGATTGGGTTCTTAACCTAACCAGCGCATTAATCCACTTGAATGGATTAGCAGGGTGGGAAGTAAGGTATGGCTGGAGGAGGTGGATCCCTGGGGGCACGTCTTTGGGGCTCATATATTTATCCCTGGTGTGTGGAGCTCTCTCTCTCTCTCTCTCTCTCTCTCTGCTTCCTGGTGGCCATGTTCTGAGCTGCTTTCCTCCACCATGCCCTTTTACCATGCCCTGCTCTGCCTCACCTGGGGTCCCGAGGAACAGTCAGCCATCTGAGGACCGAGAGCTCTGAAACCATGAGCCCCAAGTGAACTTTTCCTCCTCTACATTGTTTTTTTTCCCGGTCTTTTGGTCACGGCAGTGAAGCGGCTGAGTAAAACACAGCCATTGTCCTCATGTCAGTCCTAGAGAGTAAGTGTGTGTTGCCATCTCTGTAGCATGAAGGAGGCTCTGAGAGTGCAAGTCCCTAGTCCAAGGTCACACCCTGGTAAGACATAGCACTGAGATGCACTCCCTGATGTACTGGTCACACTTCAAGGCACACTGTGTCTCCCTGACCCACAGTGGCCCTCCTGGACCTCTTCACATGAAGCCACAACCTGAAGCTCTTAGTATGGTTCTCCCTTCTCCAAGCCACCACCCTCTCATCATGGTAAAGAGAGAGAGGCAACGGTATAGCAGCCACATCTGTGTTGCTCCCTCAAGCACAGCCCCCCATACAGACTCAGTAGAAGAACTTTAGCCATTTCAAGCATGCATCATGTTTTATGTTTAAGGCTTATCTTCTCAAGCAGCATGGCTTTGTGATAGGAAGGAAAATGTCCTTATACTTAAGAGAGGTATATCAAAGCATTTTGAGAAAGCAACCTGGTGTATGCAACTTACATTCAAATTGTTTAGGAGATGATAGGTAGGTAGGTAGGTAGATAGGCAAGTAGGTGGATAATAGATGATAACATACATAACAAAATATTAATAATGGTGAATCTGCAGGCAGCGTCGACAGATATTTGCTGTACCGTTCTTTCAACTATTCTGCAATTTTGAAACTTGTTTTAAAAAAAGAAGCTTTTTTTTTTAAAGAAAGAAATATTCAAAGGATGAGCAATGATGTACCAGTAAGGTAGATATTTTTTGAACTTGGAAAGGACAGAGGCACAGAAAGGTCCGAGCCCATACACTGTCACTCCCTCACTGAGAGGTGGCTCTTCCTCTTTGTGGGGAGGATCCTCACAGCTGCTGCTTGAACAAGCCCAGCCCACCAACCACTGCTCCTCAGGTGATCTATGGCTGCCCCAGAGCCTGGCAGCCAGCGGATGCACTTGGCCACCGGAGGCCTCGCCCTCCGCATCATGGTGTCACTCTGGTGTTCTCTTTACTGCACTTACAGGAAATGAAAAGGCTGAGAAAAAGGAGACTTTGTGGAGAAAACATCAGTGCTTTCCATTCCCTGGAACTATCCTTTATGTTGCAGACAACCACAGAACAGGCTGCGAAGCACATCCATGCAAAGTAAATCTTACCTCCTTATTGTCTGTTTTAAAGCTTGTTATAGTCTAAGTTTCACACTGGGCTAAATTGTCGATTTTGAGTGTGGGAGGACTTGGAAGGTGGGCCACTCCGATGTCTGGTGAGGTGTGTGTTAAAGCAGTAGAGTTCAATGGGGGGAAACGACAGCATCAGAGCTCTGTGGAGCAGTTATTCCTAGGTAGTGGTTCATCTTTCCTTTATAGAATCCCGAGCAACCTGCAGCTCTTTCCTGACTGTGGACATCTGCAGTTCATTGCTTTCCCAGATCCCAGTGTTTGTTTCCACAGTGGGAGGCCCCCTGACTCTAGACTCCAAATTCCCAGAACTTTGTTTCCTTCTGTCCTTTGTCTGGATGTTTGTGATGTTTAATGGAGCTTTGGTGAGGACCATGGATTCACATTGTGTCTGAGCTGTAAGGCTATTGAAAGTGGATTGTGTACCACTCCAGCAATGCCGAGACTCTGTCATGAACTTGGCAATGAAGACTGGCCACAGGAGCACTCCTACTTTACCTATTTAATATTAAAATTTTATGATTAAAGATGTAACTCTATATTTAAAGGTGAGAAAACATCTTTAAAGGTGAGGAAAAAAAAAACATTTTTTTTCACACCGAAGGGTTAAGGCACTATCAAAGTTTTATATCTAGTTCCCAAGAAACTAACTCATGTCCAAAGGTACAAGTAAGTAGTTTTCAAGGTACTACTAAATCCCCAAGGCACAAAATCATTTTTCTTAGTGGTATTCAAGGCTAAAACTTTTTAAAGATAATAACATGACCACCAAGTGACTCAGGACCTATCTCCCACAGATGAGAAGTGGCCATCTATATAAATGGCCCTATATATACAAAAGGTAGGCAGGTAGGATAAAAGTGGACCAGTAAGGGTATCACCCTTCTCCTAATTCTGAACAGCATTTTTACTTTACATGAACACAGTTGCTGGGTGCTTCATATACATTACTTCATTTAAATGATCTAGCAAATCTCTATGGCCAGTGATAATTATTTTAATCCTAATTGATTCTTAATTGTATTTAAAATGTTGAAATAATGTATTTAGTTGTGGATCTGTGGCATCAGATTCCCCAGCAGCATATGTAAAAAAGAATATCCCACTAAAAATATGTGCCTAAATGTTGACATATGCAACAAGAATAAATTTCTCCAATATTGTGTTCAGTGAAAGAAGTCAGAAAAAAAAGAATGTAAACTCTATATTTCTATCTGCCTGCCTTTTGTATATATGAAATTCAAGGTTCCGCAAAACTGCTGTATGATCAAAAAGTTTTTTTAAAAAGGTTACCTCTGGGGACGGGGGTGACCAATGAGAAAAGGCATGAGGGGACTTTCTCTAAGGTGCTGAACACATTCCATATCTTGAGCTGGATCAAGAATACACACTAATTCTTATGTGGAAATGTTCCCATGCTAGACATATAATATTAATGCCTGCTATGGACAGAAGGTTTGCATTCCCCACAGAGTTCCTATGTTGAAGCTTTATTCCCAGTAGGATGGTGTTTGGACTTGGGACCGGGGAGGTACATACGTCACACGGTTGGAGCCCTCATGATGGGGTTGGTGTCCTCGTAAGGAGACATAGGAGAGAACTGTCTTGGTTTTCCTCTCCCTCTGCCATGTGAGGATGTATGAGAAGGTGGCCATCTATATAAATGGCCCTATATATAAAGGAAGAGGCTCTCACCAAGAGCCAAATCACCCAGAACCTACATCTTTGACTTTCTAGTGTCCAGAATTGAGATAAATTCATTTCTCTTGTTGAAGACACACACCCAGTCTATGGCATGTTTGTCCTAACCACCCAAGATGACTATGATAGGGCTTTTGACACACTTTATTACCAGTAAATGTTATGTGCTCAACAAAAATAAAGGAGTAGGAAGAAAGAAACAGAGAGAAGATAAAAGGGAGGGAGGGAGGGAGGGAAGGATCTCTGACCCTGATATTGAAGAGTGAGGAGGAGGCTGGTGATGCAGACATGGGGTCACAGGCAAAGGATGAGATGGGACTCTCAGGGGAATTGGGACCAACCTTTATGGAACTCCACTCCATCTTGGATCTCCCTGAAATTGTGCAATGAACGACTTTCCCAGCCCTGGAGTGAGCACGCAGAACAAGGAGAATAGTCCATGAACAAATGGGGATAATGATGGTCGGAGGATGGAACCCAGAGGAACATCAGCATCTAAAGTACAAGCAAACAAAAGAGCCATCCAAAAGAGGCCTATCCCTCCTCTGAAGCCCAGTTCATTGCTTACCAAACACACTGATGCACAGGCCATGCCTAAATTACTGTTAGTAAATAAGTAAAATACAGACATGAATGACTGAAGCAAATATGGTTTTTATACCTGAAAAAATTAATGTGGTAAAATTTTTATAAGATACCAACTATGAGAAAGCAGTCTGTAGATTAAAGAGTTTTGAGAAGGCAGAGCAGGAGGAGAAGAGGGAACGCCTGTGAGATGGTCGGTGTAATGATTAATTTGTGTCAACTTGATGGAGCTAAGGGATGCCCAGGTAGCTGGTAAAACCCTCCATCTGGTATGCTTGTGAGGTGTCTTCAGATAGACTAGTATGTAAACCAGTACACTAAGTAAATAAATTTCATAATGTGGGGGGCATCCAATCTTAATCCATTGGGGGCCCAAGTAGAACAAAAGGGTAGAGGAAGAGTGAAATCACTTTCTTTGTTTGACCTGGGTCATCTGTCTCCTCCTGACCTCAGATATCACTGCTCCTGGTTGTCCAGCCTTCAAAATCAAACTGGGTTTATACCATTGCCTTCCCTGGCCGCTCTTTTTCCTGGTTCTCCAGTTTACACATGGCAGATAGTGGATCAACCACTCAATCTTGATAATCACACAACCTGATTCCTTATAAATATGTTATACACAGAGAGAGATGCTTCTAGATTTACCATAGGGTTGCATCCCAACAAACCCACCTCAAAGTTGAAAATATCATAAATCAAAAATGTGCTTGGTAAACCTAACTTACCAAACGTCAGAGCTCAGCAACATTGTACACTGCAGAGTATTGGCTGTTGTGCCCTGGGACCTCCTGGCTGACCAGAAGCTGTAGCTCACTACCGCTGGCCAGTAAGGTGGGAGAGTACCACAGCACATATCACCAGGCCTAGCCCAGGAGAAGAGCAAAGTGAAAACGTGAAGCACTGTTCCTACTGACTGCATATTGCTTTCCCACCGTCAGAAAGCCTGAAAATTGCAAGCCTAAAAATTGTAACTTATAAGGTTACGATTGTAAGTTTGGACCCTCTTGGTTCTGTTTCTCTGGTGAACACTAACACAGCCAGGTCCCTGCAAAGGGCAGAGGCTTTGGACAGAAAGGAAGCATGTGCCAAAGATGAACTTCACTGTCTTCACATGCCGTCCTGAAGACCAACTCAACAAAGAAAATAAAGAACTGCACCCTAGGCAGATGAAGCCACACTGCAGCTTCTGACTCATCCACTACCTTAAGCTACTTCAGCTCGAGGAGCAGAGAGCTCAATTAGGAGATAAAGAATACAATTTGGGGAAAATGGGATCTAGCTTCTTAGAACCTATGACCAGGCGGGGCCCCTGGAGCACAAGTCTGGGGGTGTCCCTTTTTTTTTAATGAGTCACCTGGTGAGGTCCCCAATGCTCCCATTGCATTGAATTTCCTCAGGCACAAGAGCTGCTCTGCTAACTGCAGAGAGTGACGTCAGTCCCAGCAGTAATGGTACAGCCCAGGACTGGCACCATCAGATGTTGCCCAGGAGGATGTTTGGCTGGCACTGGCCACCTTTCATCTGGAGCATCTTAGAGCACTTACAGGAGATATTTAATTAGGCTTCCTGGGGCTCTGGGTAGGAACAGGCTTCACAGACCGTACTTACGTCTGTGCCTATGTAAGAAGAAATTCTCAGCGACTAATTACTTTGCATTTGTACTCATCACCTGCTTTCACACGGGATCTCAAAGCAATTTCCCAAGGTAAGTAGGGAGTTAATTGCTTGGTTCCTGGGAGGCCTCTAGCCTATCTGGGGTAAGAGCGCCTCACCACAAATTATTTCTTCTTGGGTGCTCAGGTTGATGCATGGGACCTTGAGAGGTGAGACCCAGAAGCAGGATGCCTAAGTAAATGGCAAAGCTGTCCATGGTTGGACTAGGATGGTAGAGCTGGGCAGGCCTTTTAACATCATCTAGAGCACTTTGTCCAATGTAGCAGGGACCTGAAGCCACTGAGCACTTAACCTGAGCTAGTGGCATTGAGATGTACCACAGTGCAAACTACACATGGGACAGAGTTTTTACAAGATATAAAACAGAGATTCTTCAAAACAGATTGAGCATCCTCTATCAAAAACTCAGAATTTTGAAATGTTCCAGAATCCAGAACTTTGTGAGCCCTAAGTGGAGATTTCCATGCCTGACCTCATGTGATAGGTCTCGGTCAAAACACAGAAACACTAAAAATATTAGATAAAATTGCCTTCCAGCTATTTGTGTAAGGTGCATGTGAAACAAATGAATTTCAAGTTTAGATGCAGGTACTATCCACCAAAGCACCTCATAATATATATTCCAAAATTCAAATATATCTAAAATCCAAAGCATTCCGATATCTGGTCCCAAGCATTTGACATAAAAGATAATCAATTCATATCTCATTGGTAATTTTTAGGTTAATTTCCTGTTGAAAAATAATATGTAAATATGCAAACTAAAAAAAAATTGTTTTTCTTTATTTTATAAAGGCAACTTCCAGCAAGTTTTAAATTACCTGAATGTCTCACATTATTTTTCTGTGCAAACATGTTGATCCAGACTACTTCCCTTGTTCTAAGCATCATCCCCACAACTAAGGAAAGGAGAATCTGGCTGCGTGGCAGTGACACCGTCAGCAGAGTTAGGACTGGAAGCCATGTTTCCCCTCTCCCCAGTGTCTGTCCATGACACTCAACAAGCAATGGTCCTAGCCTCTGCAACCTATCTCACTTAAGATTCAGCACACCTGAGTTGCAGATGGGTCTTGGCCATCACCCACAATCAGAAACATGATCCTCAAGCCACCTTATAACTTATATACTCTTAAGTAAAAACAGCATGTCTGCTACTCCAAACAAACCTCCAGTCAGCTGGTGCACCCTGCCATTCCCTAGCCCACTCTTGCAACTAGGTTGCTGTCCAAAGCCTCTCCACAGCAGACTAGAGCCAAACCTGCTTCTTCTGGTGCCCTCTTGCTCAAAGTCCAAGAGCTCACCTGTAAACCATGAAACCTCAAATGTCAACTATGCATCATCTAAACAAACTGCACATATCAGAGTACTTTAATTGGGATTAAAACTCTTCCCACCTGCCTCTCATATCAAGGGGATGGGACAGTTGAGCAATCTTCCTCCTCTCCTACTGGACTCTCTTCCTCTGGATCATCCAAAAGAAAGAAATGTGATAGGACTCTAGCCAGAGACAGCAGTTGACTGGATGTTTCCAGATGGTCATCTTTCCACATTTTCTAAGTGTGCAGTCATGGCCATTGAACTAGTACACTCTCCAGAATTCCAGGGCTTGGAGGACCTGAAAGGAAGTTATGAGTCCTGCTTGTTTATCAGACAAGGAAAACCTAGGGCACCTGTTATTGGAGCAATCAATGTCATACGTGGTTAATGCACCACACAACTGATAAAAGGACAGGAAGAAAACTAACCATCAAGCAGTGAAGGGATCCTGGTCCAATAGCTTCCCTGAAGGGCCGTTTCTCCCCCTTTGCCACCTGCAGCCCCACCTGTTCGTCAGCACCTTCTGGATTTTGCGTTGAGGGTATCATATATCACTTTATCTTACCTATTAAATGAATACTCTGAAATAGATCCACTTGTAGAAAACTCTTCTTTAACATCACGCAGTATGTGAATGCCAGACTTGGCATCAGGGTCTCCTAGACCAGTGAAGATCTTTGGCTGAACACCAGTGCCACCATCCTCTCTTGGAACTCCCCAAAACTGCTTTCCAAGACAGTTGTGTACCAGTTATTTTCTCCCTAACCTGAGATGGAGTGCTGCCTATGCTCCCTAAGACAACAGTTTTTAGAGCAGTGTCTCATTTTTAAATAAATGGAATGTACCCCCACAGATAGTAGACCAAGACATAAGCACGCATGAATAAAACATGTAGTTCCATGCAGGGTTGTGCTCCGGCTGTGTTAGTGTGGTCTGGAGCAGAGCGTAGAGGTGGTGGGGAGAGGCTTTCTTGAGGCAAGTTGCAGGCAGGCAAGACAAGGAAGTTCCCTGGTGCCAATCATGGCGGAACTCTGCTAGCTGTCCCTGGTACATCATCCTAGGCTGGGCTCACGCAAGAGCTGCTGGAGGCTTTGTAGTTTTACTACATCTTTATTTTTCACCATGATAAAACACACACACACACACCCCTTCTATGCAGTCATGGAAGAGATGCATGGCCGTTGTAAGGTTGAGTTCATGCTGCTGGGGCATTTCTACAGCTATGAGCGCTGTTCTCTGTGAGGTTAGGGGTGTGTGCCCTCCCCACAGTGCCCTGGCATCTGCCTGAGGGGCTTTGGACACTAAGGCCTGGGTGGTACCCCTGCAGTACTCTGAGCAGTCCACACTCTCCTTGGAGAATGCTTCTGTTTCCCCCTATGCTATGCAGCAGCTCAATCGCTTGCTTGCAGGTGCCCCCCACCTCTGGAGAAAGATTTCTGCTCAGTTTTCCCGTCAGCCACTCCCTCTGGCTTCGCTGGAGTCTCAGTGACCATACTGGTTCTACAACAATTCAAGAACAGTAGGTAGGATGTCATCTCACAGTCTACATTGACTTTGGGGAAATCACTAATCGGCTAAAGCCTCAATTTGCTTCTCTGTAAAATGGCAATAATATTGAATATTTTACAAAATTATCTTGCAAACTCAATGGGATAATATACTTGAAAGCCTCAAATATAAATCTTTATGTGTAATGAGCTTTCAATAAATGCCAACTGAACCTCAATCAGAAGTATTAGGATTAGTGTTTTTCTAGCACAGAGTTGGTTTGTTTAATATGAAAATCATGTCGCTAATTCTAAATAAAGTTAAAAGGAAAAAAAAGACTGCTTTTCACATTTTTTAAAAAAATCTTCCTTATTAGGAAGGTGGAATGTTGTCTTAGGACCTTCTATACAACCTACGGTATGTTTTTCCCAAAGTTCATATTTGGCTCATCGTCCATTACCATTCTCACTTTTGTTTTCTGAATTTTCATGTTTGTTTAAAAATAATACAGTGAAGTACTAAGATTCATTTCCAAAAATTAAAATGCCTTAATTCTCTCTACGTCTGTGCCCTTTCTCTTCCTCCCTTCTTCTGTCATGGGCTTGAAGTGCACAGATTGTCGTGTGAGTCAATGACAGATTCTGTGGAATAAAAGAGACAGTGAAGTCCGTGGCCTCTGAATGTCCTAATGCTAGATTTTCAGAGCATGAGGTGAGTCATCCATGCATCGGCCCAAGAGTTTACCTGCAGAGCTGAAGAACTCAGTTGAAATAGCTAGATTTATTTCTTGGAAATGTCGCTCTGCACAGAAGGACCTAGACATTCCAAAAGGATGTGTTGCCATGTCAACACCTGACAGTCTCCCCACTGATGAGAGAGGCCATTGGATGGGACTTCAGGTGACCACGTGGGGAGAGGTCAGAGTCATAAAGCAAACTCCCTGGAGGAGCAAGGGGGATCTTCCTCCTCAAGATAGGACAACAGGAACAGGAGAAGAGAAGGAAGAGAACACACCCTGGCTGTGTCAGCACCACTGCCTCAAGAACGGAAATGGTCCACACTCCCCCATTGAGAATTCTGGAAGTCAGAAGGGCTCTTCGAGGAGAATTCTGCCCCCCTTGGCCTGCTGAGGGAGCACGTGAGTGAGTGCCTGGTACCACAGAACTGGAATTTGGTTTTGATCCAAAGAACTTCTGTTGTTTGAGCTCCAACAGCTCTGAAAGAAAAAGCTGACCAAGGGAACTCACGTCTGTGAGCCACGGTCAGATGGTTTGTTGTTTTATAGGAAAGGGTTGTGGAGACAGGGGTGGAAGAGTTTACCTTTTCTGTCAAAGGGGGAGACGGCCCTGCAGTCTTTGAAAAAGAAGGGCAGGAGCATCTGGGAGAGCGAGAGAAGAGTCCTGGCAAACTAGCAGCAAAAGACCCATAAACAGATCCCAAAGGATGAAGGCAGCAGGCAAGAGGGAGTCCTGGCAGGATGACGGCAATGGTGAGGGCAAGTCCCCTGGCAGCGGTGGCCACAGCCCCGCTCCAGTAGCAGGAGCAGCAATTGGCAGACCAAAGAACAGCATCCGCCTTGGGCCAGAGCCTGCGAGTTCCAGTAAGCCCGACTTATGAAGGAACAGCCTAGCACATCCTGGCCTTGGTGAGGTGTTGAATTTCTTCACACTGCTTTCTTCATTACAGTGGGCTCTTGGTCTTCCTCTTAATGTAATACCCTGGGGACTGAGGCTGTAGCTCAGTGGTAGAGCGTCTGCCTTGCATGTGTGAGGCACTGGGTTCGATCCTCACACCATATGAAACTAAATAAATAAATAAAAGTATTGTGTCCATGTACAATTAAAAAAAATAAAAATTAAAAAATAAAATAAAATAATACCCTGGCCTCTTTTTATGTTTCTTCTAATTTCCTATTCAAATTCTGAACTTGGTGACATCCGGATACCTGTTTAATATTCCCCTCTATTGGTATTTAATGGCCCAATAGTGTTAAGCTTTCTAGTGGGTTTATACCTAAAGGACAATGAGAGAACATTCTACCAACAGCAGAATACACATGCTTCTTAAGCACATGTGAAATATTTTTTAGGATGGTCTATAAAACAAGTCACAATAAATTTAGAAGGATTGAAATCATTACAAAGTGTGCTGTTCAACTACAATGGGATGGAATTAGGAATCAATAACTGAAGAAAATTTAAGATACAAATATATAGACTTCAAACAACCCACTGTTAAATAACTAATGGATTAGAGAAAATATCATAAGAGAAATAGGGCAGTCCTTAGAGACTACTGAAAACAAATACATCAAATCAAAGTCTATGGAATTTAGCTAATGCAGTGTTTAGAGGAAAATCTATGGTTTTAAGATAACATGTGTTTAAAAAGAAATATCTCAAGTTAACAGCCTAGCCTTCCTATGTGGGAAACTCCAAAATAGGAGCAAACTAAACTCAGAGCGAGAAGGAAGGAAATAATAAATATGAGTGGAAACAAATGAAGTCAAGAATAGAAAAAACAACAAAAGAATTCACAAAATCAAAAGCTGGTTCTCAGAAAATAAAAACAAGACTAGCAAACGTTTAGCAAGATTGAATGTGAAAGAGAAATCTTAATTATTAAAATCAGAAATGGAAGAAAGCACTTCAGACCCTGCAGAAGTAAGAGGAATTATAAGAAAATAATATAAATACTATGACAAATAGTGATATAATATGATTATGATATTTTTATAATTACATGAAAATAATATGTTTTTAAAGTAGATAACTTACATGAAATAGATAAATCTTAGAAGGGCATAAATTACAGAAATTGTCAGGGAGATTAGGAAAATTTGGATGGACCTAAAGCACAATCACAAAATTGGATCAATAATTTAAAACTTCCCACAAAGAATAGTCCAGACTCAAATGGCTTCATTGATAAATTCTATAGTCCATTTTTAAAAGACTGGCATCATATCCCACACTTAATCAGGGAATAGAAGTGGAAGGAAAACCTCCCAGCTCATTCTATAAGACCAGTATCACAATGACACCAAAACCAAAGAAATCAAACACAAACACAAAAATAAAACTAAAGACCAATATCATTTATGAATACAGATGAAAAAACCTCTCCACAAAATACTAGCAAATCAAACCCAGCAGTATCTAGAAAGAATTAATCTACCATTACCAAGTTGGATTTATCCTAAGAAGAAAATTTACTTTTACCAGGACAGTGTATTACTGGCCTAAAAAGATAAATGGATCCATGGGATAGATTTGAGAGTCCAGAAAGACAGTTTTGCATTCCAGCTGGTTTATTTTCAACAAGAATGCCAAGACAATGCAATGGGGATATAAAAGTTTGGTTTATCTTCTGAAAATCAATCAGTTAATACATAACATTAATAGAATAAAGGACAAGGGTGATATCCTCAGGCAAAGAGTGAAGGGGAACGTGCTACTCAACACCAGAGAGAAGGACAAACTCAAAATGGGTCCTAGACTAAATGTGAGAACTCTTAGAATAAAGTAGAAGAGTCAATCTTTGTGATCTTGGAAAAGACAATGGTTTCTTAGAAGGCAGGACACCTGTCTCTAAGCCAAAACAAATTTAAAAGGAAAAAGATGGATTTAACTATATTGATTGAAAACTGTTGTGCTGCAAAAGGTACCATGAGACAGTAAGAGACAACCTATAGGATGGGAGGACACATTTACAAATTATGTACAAGTAAGGGACTTATACCCAAAATACATAATAAACTCTTAATCCTCAATAACAAAAAACCAAAACAACACAAAAACAAATAAGCCACTAAAAACTGAGCAAAGAACCTGAATGGGCATTATTCCAAAGAAGACATCAAAACGGCCAATAAACACATGAAAAATATAGAAAATAGTACAAAAATTAGCCAGTAGACAAATGCAACTCAAAACCATTATGCATACCACTTTTTACCCACTACTCAATCAGGCAATAAAAGAGGAAAGAAAAATTCCCAGCTCAGTTTTTGAGACCAGTATCACACAATGACACCAAAACCAAAGAAATCAAACAAAGGAATTACAAAAATAAAACCAAAAACCAATATCATTTATGAATATAGATGAAAAACTTTTCAACAAAATACTAGCAATATTATTTATAGCAATATTATAAATAATATAAATATTATTGAAAATGGAAATTAAAATAGTATTGTCAAGGATGCAGAGAAATTGGAAATCCCATCTGTGGATGAAAAGTAGAGAAAGAAGAGCAGTACCGCCATTTTGGGAAACACCCTGCAGTTCTTCAAACTCTTAAACATATGTGTCAGCATGTGACCCAGCAATTCCACTCCACACAATCAAAATGATGTTCAAAGGTTTATTCTGGGCTGGCAGTAAGGCTCCATGGGAGAGGGCTGATGATGGGTTCCATCAAAAAAAAAATATGATTTATTCATAGCCCAAAGCAACCTAAATACCATCAACTAATGAGTGGACAAATAAATGTGGTATGCCCATTCAAAGGAACTTTATTCAGCAATCAAAAGGAATGACTTATGGACACATAGTACAGTGTGGGTGAACCCAAGAACATTATGCTGTGTGATAGATGTGTATCACAACAGACCATGAATCGTAGAGTTCTATCTCAATGAATGTCAAAAATAACCAGATCTGTAAGATAGAAAATAGTTGAATGGGTACCTAGACCTGGGAACAATGAAAAGAAATGGAATGAAAGAGTGATGAAAATGTTCCAAAGTTAGATTATAGCTCTATTATTTTACTCAGGCTTCTATGGTAAAATATTACAAATGGGGTGGCATAAACAACAGAAATTTATTCTTGCACATTCCTGGAAGTCAGAAGTCAAAAATCAAGGAGTGGAACATTCTCTATGGCTTGTGGACAGCTGCCTTCTCACTGTGTCCTCACCTGGCTGTCCCTCTGTGTGCCATTTCCTGATCTCCTCTCCTTTAAGCATACTAATCTTATTAGGGCCCATCCACATGACCTCACTACCTCATTTGCCTTTGTATGAACCCAATCTCCAAATATAGTCACAGTTTCAGGAATTGGGAATTCAGTGTATGAATGGGGAGACACAATTCAGTCCAGGCAGTGGTGACAATCACAACTCTATGAACTCACTAAAAACCATTGACTCGTGCCATTTAAGTGGGTGATTTTATTACATACGAATTATATCTCAATAATATGATAGTTTAAAAATGAGCAATAGTCCCGTTCGCCTGCTTCCCGCAGACAAACAGCTGTGACTCAGCACTAATCCATCTGGCTGAAACAACTGGTCAGCCCTTCTCATCCTACGGAGGTAAATGCCTACCGAGCCTTCATAGGTAGTGGCCACAGGTTTGAAACGGGGCTTGGGAGAGACAGTAAGGACCCACCCGTTGCATTGGTCGCCCAGCAAAGGGAAACGAACTGTCGCCATTTGCAAGAGATACCACCATGGCAGAGAACTGACGTCACCAGAATGCGGCGGAGGAGATAACTTCATTGAAACCTGTGGCTACCGGTGTGTAATTCCCTAGCCTTCCCTCTACACACATCAGGGAAACCTTAAGGGCCCCTCCCAGCTCTCCCGTGAGCACGATAGCCAGACCCAGGGAATCAGAGGTGGCTCGGGACCCGCGGCGCGGAACTACCGCTCCCACCAGGGCTGACTGCTGAGGTCTCTTGCACCAGCTACCGGGGGAATGGCTACGGGAGGGCAAGTAAAATTTGCTGAGGATTCTCAGCCCCAAGCTCTACAAACTTAGGGTCTGAGGGAATGGCAAACTGGAAGAGTGTGCCCAGTCGTTCATGAAAACAAGGCTCCTGGGAGCAGCAGACCTGGCGTGTAGCCAGTACTGTGGTGAGCGGCACCCGTGAGAGAGGCCTGGCTAGAGGAAAAGTAGGAAGTGACTAGACACAAGAGGAGGCCCTAGGCACTCAGGATTGGAGACTCGCCCAGTCTGGGAGGAGCTGCTGCAGTGATTGGTTCCCGCGTATTGACAGGAGAAACTTGGCCTGGTGGGCACAGCGCCATCTACTGGAAGAGAAGTTAATCAAACTCTAAGACTGCATTTATTAGGTTTTTTCTTTTTTTCTTTTCTCCTTTTTTTTTTTGTTTTGGGTTTTTCTTTCATTTTCATTTTTCTTTCTTGTTTTTTTAAATTTTTTTTACAATTTTTTTTAAAATTTTTTTTCTTCTAATTGTAATTTTATTTTTTTTTATTATTTTTTTAAAATTTTTTTTTCTTTTTTTATTTCCTATTTTTTTTTCTTCTTTTGTCTTATCATTTCTTTTCAATTATCTTATCCCCCCTTCCTTGAATTCTACCTGCTTACTCTCATTCTCTTTAGTGACTTCTTCCCTTCCCTTCTAATACCTTTCCTCCCAAGCATCTAATAAATTTATAGGAGTAAACAGTAACCCAGCAGTCAAACAGAACAAGAAGTAACATGAGCAGCTTCAAAAACCAAGGAAGAAAAGGAGTACAAACAATGCAGGACAGCCTAAATATTCAGAAGGACCTAGAGTCATCAGAAAAATGGTCATATAAAGAACTCAAGGAACACCTTAGACAGATGGAATGGAACCTTAAAGAGGATACAAGACAGCAAATTCAAGCAGTGAAAGAACACATTGAGAATGAATTACATAAACAGATAAAAGAAGAAGTTAAGCATCTCTATCAGGAGATAGAGATTATAAAAAATAATCAAACAATAATTCTAGAAATGAAGGAAACGATAAACCAAATTAAAAACTCAATTGAGAGTATCACTAACAGAGTGGAGCAAGTAGAAGCCAGAATGTCAGATAATGAAGACAAAATATATCATCTTGAAAAGAGTCTAGCCAACTCAGAAAAGCTGGTAAAAAATCACGAGAAAAACATCCAAGGGTTATGGGATAACATAAAAAAACCAAACTTACGAGTCATCAGGATAGAAGAAGGTACAGAGATTCAAACCAAGGGAATGAGTAACCTGCTGAATGAAATAATTACAGAAAACTTTCCAGAAATAAAAAAGGAAACAGATATACAAATTGAAGATGCATACAGGACACCGAGCACACAAAATCACAGTAGACCAACGCCAAGACACATTGTTATGAAGATATCCAATATACAGAACAAAGAGAAAATATTAAAAGCTACAAGAGAAAGGAGACAGATTACATTCAGGGGTAAACCAATAAGGTTAACAACGGATTTTTAATTACAGACACTGAAAGCAAGAAGGTCATGGAACAATGTATTTCAAAGACTGAAAGACAATGGATGCCAACCAAGAATTCTGTATCCAGCAAAATTAAGCTTCAGGTATGACAACGAAATAAAAATCTTTCATGATAAACAAAAGTTAAAAGAATTTGCAGCCAGAAAACCAGCATTGCAAAGCATTTTGAGCAAAACACTACGCGAGGAAGAAATGAAAAACAATAACCAAATCCATCAGCAGGAAGTGCCTCGGTAAAGACAGAGGGCAAGGGGAAAGATAATCATGGAGAAACAAACTAAATTTTTTTAAAAAAGGATAAATAATCAAACATGGATGGAAGTACAAACCATATATCAATAGTAACTCTGAATGTTAATGGCTTAAACTCTCCAATAAAGCAACATAGGCTGGTATCATGGATTAAAAAACCAAATCCAACAATATGCTGCCTCCAGGAGACACATCTGATTGGAAAAGACATACACAGGCTGAAGGTGAAAGGATGGGAAAAAATATACCACGCACACGGTCCTCGTAAGCAAGCAGGGGTGGCCATTCTCATATCGAATAAAATCAACTTCAAGACTAAGTTAATCAAAAGGGATAAAGAAGGTCATTATATACTGTTAAAAGGAACCATTCACCAACAAGACATAACAATTATCAATATTTACGCACCAAATAATGGTGCTGCGACATTCATAAAACAAATTCTCCTCAAGTTCAAGAATCAAATAGACCACAACACAATAATTATGGGTGATTTCAACACACCTCTCTCACCATTGGACAGATCCTCCAAACAAAAGTTGAATAAAGAAACTATAGAACTCAATATCACAATCAATAACCTAGACTTAACTGACATATATAGAATATATCAACCATCATCAAATGGATATACTTTTTTCTCAGCAGCACATGGATCCTTCTCAAAAATAGACCATATATTATGCCATAGGGCAACCCTCAGTAAATATAAAGGGGTGGAGATAATACCATGCATTTTATCTGATCATAATGGAATGAAACTGGAAATCAATGATAAAAGAAGGAAGGAAAAATCCTACATCACATGGAAAATGAACAATATGTTACTGAATGATCAATGGGTTACAGAAGACATAAAGGAGGAAATCAAAAAATTCTTAGAGATAAATGAAAATACAGACACAACATATCGGAATCTATGGGACACAATGAAAGCAGTTTTAAGAGGAAAATGCATCGCCTGGTGGTCATTCCTCAAAAAAAGAAAAAACCAACAAATAAATGAGCTCACACTTCATCTCAAAGCCCTAGAAAAGGAAGAGCAAAACAACAGCAAATGTAGCGGAAGGCAAGAAATAATTAAAATCAGAGCGGAAATCAATGAAATTGAAACAAAAGAAACTATTGAAAAAATTAACAAAACTAAAAGTTGGTTCTTCGAAAAAATAAATAAGATCGACAGACCTTTAGCCATGCTAACGAAGAGAAGAAGAGAGAGAACTCAAATTACTAACATATGGGATGAAAAAGGCAATATCACAACAGATGCTACAGAAATACAGAAGGCAATTAGAAATTATTTTGAAAACCTATATTCCAATAAAATAGAAGATAGTGAAGACATCGATAAATTTCTTAAGTCATATGATTTGCCCAGACTGAGTCAGGAGGATACACACAATTTG
This sequence comes from Spermophilus citellus, assembly GCF_964194105.1. Classification (NCBI taxonomy): domain Eukaryota; kingdom Metazoa; phylum Chordata; class Mammalia; order Rodentia; family Sciuridae; genus Spermophilus; species Spermophilus citellus. The sequence continues at coordinate 75,607,288 of NC_138196.1, read as the reverse complement.
AACAGACCAATATCAATGGATGAAATTGAAGAAGCAATCAAAAGACTACCAACCAAGTAAAGCCCAGGACCGGATGGGTATACAGCGGAGTTTTACAAAACCTTTAAAGAAGAGTTAATACCAATACTTTTCAAGTTATTTCAGGAAATAGAAAAAGAGGGAGCTCTTCCAAATTCATTCTATGAGGCCAACATCACCCTGATTCCGAAACCAGACAAAGACACCTCAAAGAAAGAAAACTACAGACCAATATCTCTAATGAACCTAGATGCAAAAATCCTCAATGAAATTCTGGCGAATTGAATACAAAAACACATCAAAAAAATTGTGCACCATGATCAAGTAGGATTCATCCCTGGGATGCAAGGATGGTTCAATATACGGAAATCAATAAATGTTATTCACCTCATCAATAGACTTAAAGATAAGAACCATATGATCATCTCGATAGATGCAGAGAAAGCATTCGACAAAGTACAGCATCCCTTTATGTTCAAAACATTAGAAAAACTAGGGATAACAGGAACTTACCTTGACATTGTAAAAGCTATCTATGCTAAGCCTCAGGCTAGCATCATTCTGAATGGACAAAAGTTAAAGGCATTCCCTCTAAAATCTGGAACAAGACATGGATGCCCTCTATCACCACTTCTATTCAATATAGTTCTCGAAACACTGCCCAGAGCAATTAGACAGACGAAAGAAATTAAAGGCATAAAAATAGGAAAAGAAGAACTTAAATTATCACTATTTGCAGATGACATGATTCTATACCTAGAAGACCCAAAAGGGTCTACAAAGAAACTACTAGAACTAATAAATGAATTCAGCAAAGTGGCAGGATATAAAATCAACACGCATAAATCAAAGGCATTTCTGTATATCAGCGACAAAACTTCTGAAACGGAAATGAGGAAAAACACTCCATTCACAATATCCTCAAAAAAAATAAAATACTTGGGAATCAACCTAACAAAAGAGGTGAAAGATTTATACAATGAAATCTACAGAACCCTAAAGAGAGAAGTAGAAGAAGATCTTAGAAGATGGAAAAATATACCCTGTTCATGGATAGGCAGAACTAACATCATCAAAATGGCGATATTACCAAAAGTTCTCTATAGGTTTAATGCAATGCCAATCAAAATCCCAACGGCATTTCTTATAGAAATAGATAAAGCAATCATGAAATTCATATGGAAAAATAAAAGACCCAGAATAGCAAAAGCAATTCTAAACAGGAAGTGTGAATCAGGCGGTATAGCGATACCAGATTTCAAACTATATTACAGAGCAATAGTAACAAAAACAGCATGGTACTGGTACCAAAACAGGCGGGTGGACCAATGGTGTAGAATAGAGGACACAGAGACTAATCCACAAAGTTACAACTATCTTATATTTGATAAAGGGGCTAAAAGCATGCAATGGAGGAAGGATAGCATCTTCAACAAACGGTGTTGGGAAAACTGGAAATCCATATGCAACAAAATGAAACTGAATCCCTTTCTCTCGCCATGCACAAAAGTTAACTCAAAATGGATCAAGGAGCTTGATATCAAATCAGAGACTCTGCGTCTGATAGAAGAAAAAGTTGGCTCCGATCTACATATTGTGGGGTCGGGCTCCAAATTCCTTAATAGGACACCCATAGCCCAAGAGTTAATAACAAGAATCAACAAATGGGACTTAATTAAACTTAAAAGTTTTTTCTCAGCAAGAGAAACAATAAGAGAGGTAAATAGGGAGCCTACATCCTGGGAACAAATTTTTACTCCTCACACTTCAGATAGAGCCCTAATATCCAGAGTATACAAAGAACTCAAAAAATTAGACAATAAGATAACAAATAACCCAATCAACAAATGGGCCAAGGACCTGAACAGACACTTCTCAGAGGAGGATATACAATCAATCAACAAGTACATGAAAAAATGCTCACCATCTCTAGCAGTCAGAGAAATGCAAATCAAAACCATCCTAAGATACCATCTCACTCCAGTAAGATTGGCAGCCACTATGAAATCAAACAACAACAAGTGCTGGCGAGGATGTGGAGAAAAGAGTACACTTGTACATTGCTGGTGGGACTGCAAATTGGTGCGGCCAATTTGGAAAGCAGTTTGGAGATTCCTGGGAAAGATGGGAATGGAACCACCATTTGACCCTGCTATTGCCCTTCTCGGACTATTCCCTGAAGAACTTAAAAGAGCATGCTACAGGGATACTGCCACATCGATGTTCATAGCAGCACAATTCACAATAGCTAGACTGTGGAACCAACCCAGATGCCCTTCAATAGATGAATGGATAAAAAAATGTGGCATCTATACACAATGGAGTACTATGCAGCAATAAGAAATGACAAAATCATAGAATTTTCAGGGAAATGGATGGCACTAGAACAGATTATGCTTAGTGAAGCTAGCCAATCCCTAAAAAACAAATACCAAATGTCTTCTTTGATATAATGAGAGCAACTATGAACAGAGCAGGGAGGAAGAGTAGGAAGAAAAGATTAACCTTAAACAGAGACATGAGATGGGAGGGAAAGGGAGAGAAAAGGGAAATTGCATGGAAATGAAGGGAGACCCTCATTGCTATACAAAATTACATATAAGAGGTTGTGAGGGGAATGGGAAAATAAACAAGGAGAGAAATGAATTACAGTAGATGGGGTAGAGAGAGAAGATGGGAGGGGAGGGGAGGGGGGATAGAAAAAAAATTAGCAATAGGGAGGCAATTATCAAGCAGGAAAGTGCAATGATCCAATCTGGGTTTCATAAAAATTATTCTGGATGAAAGTGGGAGACCAAAGACAAAATGATCAATAAAGAGATTTTTGTAGTTACCCATGTTGGTATCTTGAGGGTCTCAACAAGACCAAAGGACTGAAATGAAAAGGAAGGGAATACACATGGTCAGATCTAGCTACCTACCAGAAAATTCTGCAGGCAATGTTATGAGGCTGGACGTCTGGCATGGTGTGCCAGTTCCTGACAAGTCTAGGGAGCTCTGGAGATTTCACCAGCCTCAGTGCCCAAAACAGTATGGTGCTTTGTTCTGCATTGCATCTAAAGCTCTGAATAAAATAAAACTTGACTTCTGTGTTACTCAAAGGCAACATCTCAAGAGATGGTTACCATTTGCTGACATATTCAGCACAAAGGATTCTGGGGAATCTGTGAGTCATTCGGCTGGCTTAAGGGCCACGGTAGTCTTACAGGTTCTTCTCAGGCAAAGGCTAGAATGAAAGAGGCAGAGAATCCTGCTTGCAGCAGGCTGTTTACATACCAAGGGCGGAAGAGCTTGTGCAGCTAAGAAAGTCCAGTGAGCAAGGGCGGTGAGCCACGTCTCCCAGGCCTGATGCTGTGTCACATGGGGGTATGGGTGCAGCCTTGGTTTAAGAAGGGAGGCATTTTCTCTGCCTATATTTTTATAACTTCTTGTGTCAAGTTTGGTTTTCTAATATATTTGACTGCTACAGCCAGAGTCCAGTTAAATAAAGTCAAGCAAGTTGAATGAAGGCATCTCCATAAATGATGCACACACCATAGCTGTGTGTGTGTGTGTGTGTGTGTGTGTGTGTGTGTGATGATGCATCTCTTTTTTTTTCTTACACACATAAATACAAATATGCGCAACAGCTCCAAGGAAAAGAAAAAAAACTGGAGAAGCACAATGTGTCTCTGGACCCTCCACCTACCTACCTGTGCCTGTTCCCTCTTCTGTAAATAGCTTGATTCCCTCCCTCTTTTTTTTCCTCTCCCAATCTACATTTTTAGAAATTGGATTCAAATCACCAATAAAATTCAGCTCCATCTACTGAAAAATAAAATAAGATCCACCTCTTGATGACCTCCATCTGACCTAGCTAATCTGATCGAGAGTGTAAACCTGGGGACGTGTCTTACTATCTCTGAGCTTGAATCTTCTCATCTAAATGAATAGGCAGCATCATTGCTCCATGAGGTTGTATGAAGTTCTAATGCAATAACATAGGAAAGCACATGGAAAGCTCTGAATAACTTAGACATTATTACTTCTCCATATGGTATTATTTTGTAGCATGGAACTTTAGACTTGGAGGTGGGAGAATATTAGGGGTGAGGGCAGGAGGTCTCCCAGACTAGACTCCTCCAATCATACACAGGCAATGATTCTGTTTTGTCTACACGTAAGACAACTTTTCATGTGCACACATGTGCATACATGTGTGCGCCCATGTGCGTATACACACACACACACACACACACACACACACACACACACACGAGTTGTTAATCTCTGAAACTACTCCAGACTTTCTATTTAGGTCTCAGGTATGCATTTTCATACTCCTCTGGTTAAACACAGAGTGGAAAATTCCCAGAAATCAAGTCCTCTCCTCAGCTGTCCAATTTGGGGTTGATAAGCTACAGAGACCTCGAGGATGGTGTCTCACTTGTTTTGCACCATCTGGTGGACTGTGCATGGAGGTACAGGGTCTGCTCTGGGATTGCCAAAGCTGCAGAACCTGCCATCTCTGCCCCAGGGTGAAGGGGTGAGGGCATCCTGCCTGGTGGGCTAATCAGCATCAATGAGAAAGATAGGCTCCACAGAAAGTAACAGAAAAGACCCCAACTTATCTTTCTTGGGGGAAAAATGTAACTGAATTGGTCTCAGCTTACCCAGCATCCCCTAAGGCTGGCAACCACTTTCTTAGATAGTTCTCAGCCTGGTTTTTCTTTCAGAGTATAAACCTCTTGAAGCTAGGATAACAACCTTAGCAACTATGTACAAACTCCTTCCTCTTCTGGTCTTACCTCTTCTCTCTCTCTCTCTCTCTCTCTCTCTCTCTCTCTCTCTCTCTCTCTCCCCACCCCTGCCCCGCGCTCTCTCACCATACTGAGGAAAATGCTCAATAAATATTTATGGTTACACTGAAACAAATAGATAAGAGCTTTCTCAAGGCTCAAAAGAATGTTAAATTCTAGAGGAGCCACCATACATTGTGCAATCTTGGAGCATGCACTGGTCCTCCTCCTTCCTTTTCCACCCAGTGAAACATGGACAGTAACTGATGACTTTGTGATAGTGCAGATGTACACAGGTGCTACCAAGAATCCAACCCATCCATCAGCAGTGGTTTCTGAGCAACGAATTCCGTGCTGAGGGCAAATAGGCAGAGAGAATGAGCCAGCAGATAAATAAGACCCTGGTAGTTCCTGCCTTCCAGGAGCTCACAGGACTCACCAAGAGAAAATACGTTCTGAAAAAACCTACATGCAAACCATCAACTGTGGATAACACATGGGCTGCTCCACCTTACCTACACAGCAGTCAGCCAAGTGACTGGAGCAATCAAAGAAGAATTCATGGAGAATATGATCAGTCATCATGGCTCCCCACTCCTTCCCCTGAGCAGCTTCCCTGCCTGACTGCCTTCTCTCACCTCCAGTTTCTCAAGCTCTATTCAGTCCTCCAAGTCCTTTCTTCCACACCCTGGAGAGTCTTTCTTAATCCCTCCAGGCTCTGCTAGAACCTCTACTTCTTCAGGGGCCCACACTACCTTAAAATCCTTAGCAGTTCATAAAACACACAATTGATCAATCACAATCTCATACTTTCTGACATCTGTTGTAAATGTGTCATGTCCTCACCTAGATCAACAGCGCAGGAAGGTGAGCGTGGGGCTGTGTCCCTCTGCAGTCCTGGGGCACCTGGACAAGTACTTCCCAGGCAGGAAGGATGCATAGTATTTGTGGTTTCTACTCCTGTGGCCTCCAGGAGAAGGTGGCCCCATTCTAGCTGGGGCAATAACTTCAGGCAGGGTCCTGCACAGTGACTCCAGAAGTCAGCCAGCTCAGAGGGACGAGGAGGCTCTACCAGCTGCACATGGCATGGGCAGTCCCTGCCTCAGGCCACAGTCTGATATCTCCCCATGGAGACATCTCCCCTCCTATCCCTACCTGAGTGGCTTCAGGACTTTTCTCCCTCAAGGGCACTCCTAATATACCAACAGAGGAGAGAAGAGACCTCTCCTGAGATCCAAGGGCTTTGAATAAAGACAAAAGCACTTTGAGTGGAACTCATTTAAGGGAAGCTCTCCCCAAGTATGTTTCACAAAATATTGGTCTTGTCAGAATACTGAGACACAAAAAGCAATCTCAAGTCAAGTATGTTTGGAAACACTGCACTAAAGAAAATTCTAAAGACAGAATTTTGTTTTGTTTTCTTCTGTTCCATTTTCCTGAAGAAAGTTTCAGATCCCATAAAGGGCATTGTAGAGTCCAAGAAGGGGCTGAAGTGCACCACTCCAAACACATTTGAACGTGGGAGGGTTTTTCCAAGATGACTTTACCCAGAACATTTTAAAATACTGTTTAGATTTCTCTTTCACCCTTCTTGAAAATTCCCCACAAGGTCTTAGGCATTTGATTTCTTTTAGAAACTATGATATAGCTATAGGTACGTCCATATAAAATGATTTTCTCTGAATTTCAAAGTAGAATGGCCATGGCAGAAAAGTTAGAGGTTAAATATACAAAGAAGAACATTGAAAACCAGGAAAAAGTAGACAGCATTCTAAGCCCTCCAGTATTTCCTATTGAGAAATAGTTAATTCTGCAAACTTCCTGCTACAGGGAGGAGCTAATGTGGCTTTCCCCATAAAATCTTGCTTTTCTTGGTCCCACGAGTCATGGCTATAGCACCGCCTCCTGTATTCTCACAAAACCCCCAGTGTGCTCTCATTCTCACCAAAATCAACCCTCAGGAATAAAAACGTGTATAAACTATGTATAGGTGATGTGAACGTGGAGGAATTGCAACGGTAGGAGAGTCACAAGGCTCATAATGAAGGTTGTCACATCTAACCAGGCCTCTTGAGGTGATCCCAAAAGTAAGGGAGCTGATCCACAGAAAGCTGTCCAGTTTGATGAGCCCAGAGGGATTGGGAAAGGGGATTTCTGAACTTTGGTTTCCTTGTGAGCAAAATGAAGAGACTGGATTACACAATATCTGAAGTCACTTCCCGTGTGAATATTCAATGCATTCTATCCAAGAAATGTCCCAGAGAAAGTCACACCAATGGTGAAGAAAGTCAGATCTACCTCTCCCTCTCAGTGATTAAATTCTCCTGCACATGCACACTCAGGTGAAATCATGTTTTCAAGGAAAACATTCAGAGGACAAGAAAGTCGCCAGAGGGCAAGGCTACAGAGTCTGTGGGTAGGAAACCCAGCAGGCCACTCTGCCAGGAAGCAGCCCCTGCCTGAGCTGCCTGTGCTACTGGGGCTGCCTCCCAGTGTTCTCAGTCTTTGACCAGCTTGGAATGAATATGTCACATGAGATAATATGTAAGTGCTTAAAAAGGGGGGAGAAAGGGGAAGAGGCACTCAATGAAGATAGCCATGATTATTTTAAGTTTTCCCCCCAAAATTACAATATTCCAAGATCCAGGTCTTAAACAAAAGAGAAAATGCAGAAACAGTTTGTTGATAATCACATGATAATGAAGAAGGCTATACTTAACACTAGATACCAGATAAGGGTCTTGTGCAAAGATCCACATGAATTTTCAGTCTGGAAGGGCAGGTGGAAGGTGAGAACATGATATACTAGCAGGGTTCCTATTCCCATCCTTACACCTAAAAGACCATCCCCAAGACCCGCCCATTTTCTCTGGAAATGTCCCATGACTCAGATTTTCACCTTGTTCCTTTCTCACAGTCAACACTGGCAAGGTCAGCCACCGTGCTGCAATCTGTGCCTCGTTCAAGGTCTTCAATTTTCAGCCTTGCTCAAGGCCACCCAGTGCCATCCAAATAACTATCTTACTGGACACTTTGGCCTTCCATCATCTCACCTGTCCACATAAAACCCTTCACAGGTTTCCACGAGGTACAGAATTAAACCCAAACTCTCCAGCCCAGCCCCAAGGGGGCTCTCTGCAGCCTCCAATTCCCATCTCCCTTCCTTTCCTGTCACCCATTGGTTGGGCCCAACCACAAGCCAGCAGGCCAGGCAGCCTGCTGACACCCTGTGTTCCTGCAGCTGCTCAGGCCACAAGAAGACGAGATAGGAATCGAGAGTGGTCCTGAGGGAGCAAAGAGAATAACAAGCTCAGCCACGAATGCAGCTTTAAAAATGTGAGAGGAAAGAAAATTCAACCAAAAGGTTTCTGAGAAGTAGAAGGTAATATTCACACAGTCTTGGGGCTGGGCCTCTCTAGGCCTCTGTAGGCATGACCCCTGCCAGGTTCTCTGCAGAGCTCATGTTGTAGATACTCAGATGTGCACATGTGCACAGCTCTAAATCAAGAGCTACTTATGGGTTTAAAAAATCAGGAAGACTGTTGTACAAACCTAAAAACTGCATGCAATTTCAGTAAAAATTAAGAATATTTGAATATGTGACACGACTTCAATTTATCAAATGAGTAACATCTTTCAATACTTGATTACCTACTCTTGCCCCGGGTATGATTCAATGGGCAGATGCGAACATTGATTCAAATTTCTGGGGTGATGTAGGCAACAAATATCAAAACCCTTACATTTTTTTGTACTTAGAGACTTTGATCCTGAAGAATAAATTATGAATGTCCATAATTCACACATTCATAATTTAACAACAAAGACTTTTAGGGGAGATGTTTAAAAGAACAAAATATTGGCTATAAATTAAATATTTCTAAAAAAAAGGAAGTGTTAAAGAAGTTATGGGATTCCTATATGACAAAATACCATGCAATCATGAAATATATTGTAGATTATTACAACATGGAAAGATATTATGACATATTGCTGAGGGGAAAAAAGCAATAAAAAAATTTTGTGAGCAGTATGATATTGCTTATAAAATATGCATTTCAAAAGCCCAAAGGATAATAGTAAATGTTATCAGTGGATATCTTTGGGTGAAAAGATTCAAGTGGTTTTTATGTATTTATTTGTGCTTATCTGTTCTTTTCAAATTTTCTGCATGAAATACTTTTGTAATAAGAAAAGCACATAAAAGCCTTGTAAATTAATAGAAAATGGCTTCTTTTCTATGCAGAGTGATTCTGTACATGAGCCTGAGCTGGTGTCTGATGCCACCCAGTCTGCATGTGGTCTGACTCAAGTAAGGCATATTTTTTGCACATTTGAACTTATTTCCAAAAAAAAGTAAGGTAATAATGATGATAATCTACTGTACCCAGTGCAGGAAGAGGCAACAGGAGGGCTAAGTGAGTTCCTCACATCAAAACCTGGCCCCATGGAGCCAGGCAAACTGACCTTTTCATTCAACCTTCCGCTTTATAACAAAACTTCCAGTACCTTCAGAACCCTTTGTGAAACTAAACCACAGAAAGAAAGAGCTCTTGTCTGGCAGCCGAAGGCAATCTGCCAACCTATTTCCATCCTTCATCTAATTCTCAGTTGTCCAGCTAAGTGAAAAAGGTAACCAGAGACAGGAGAGAAGGCCACCGATAAGAATGACAGATAAGTAAATAAAACATTCTTGAGCGTCCCTTCTCCGGGGCTCAAACTCATTCTGGGTGTTTCTCAGTGAGTGTGGCCATCTAAAGAATTAATGTTGCATTTTTAAAAATGGACAGTGGGACAGAAATCACAATACAGAACAAAAATAGACCCAGTGTGAAGCAAGGAGCGTGGAATGGGATAGCACACCTGGAGACGGGCTGCTCCTTCATGAGGCCTGAGTCTCCTGGTCCATCCAGCAGAGAGGGGCGGCTGGCCTTTGGCTGTTTTGAAACGTCACGCTGATGACACAGAGACCACGCTGGGTGTGGATGCTCCTGTGGCATCCCCAGTGTGATGGAGGCGGCCTATTGGTTTAGTTGCTGTCATCAGCACTTGGTCTCATTCCTCACATGCACTCGCCCCTGCATAGTTTCTCTCCATCATCTTCCATCTCCATCGACATCAGCTCGGTCTTCTCCTCAGAAGAAGCTTTGACGAAAGCCTTGAACATTGGTAACTTCTAACTCAGGGTGAACTTGAACCAGGCAGGGTGTCTGTCTTATCTCTGATGGTGGGACAGACAGATCTGAAGGCCCTGGACACACATATGTGAAGTCAAATCTCATCACAATGTGAACAAAGATCACTCAAAGCTAAGAAAGTGTCTTCCCTCCAGTGTCCAGTGCCATATGTTCTAGTGAAGGTTTACCTCTCACAGTTGATTTCAGGACACGGCAGTGTCCACACGCCCAATTTCACAGCCCCCAAATCCTCCCCATCTAGTTGATGACGCAATGAAAACCCCTATAAATAGCACTCATTCCATGATCAGGCACATTATTTAACCTCTTTAAGCTGTAGTTTCCTTATCTGCAAAAAAAGGGGGGATGGGGGAGGGGGCAACTTTTTATGAGCAAAGCAGCAAAACAGAATCCAGCACCATGTGGGACTCCAAGTACAGGCCAGTGAGTGTCATTTTCTTGCTTTCTCCTTTCTTTCTTAACCTAGTATTAGTTCTCAGAGCACCCAAATTAGGCAAAAATGGATTCAAACATATATTACTGAAGTCTAACAATGGTATAAAAATCCTTAAGGTCAAAATCACAAAAGGTGTGACAGGACAGATATTGGGGACCCAGGTTCTTACCCAGACACCCCTCCACGCCCTACAGGAACATGCACGCTTGGTTAGGACCATGAATGTGGGCATCACATACTTGGACTCTGACCTCCTTCCCGCCTTCAAAAATGTACAACCCTAGGCTGGTGCCTGATCCTGGAACGCCTCATTTCCCCATCAGTGAAGTGGGTGTAATAAGGGATCATTAACGAATTCTTGAATTGATAAATCCATTAGTGAATGTAGGGAAAAAAATGAGAGTCTCTATTCATTATCTGTGTGATCTCAGAAAGACATTTCCTGTGTGGATGTCCATCCCACTCTCCGTAGGAGGGTGAGCAGATAATTGGAAGATAACCTCTTGGATCCTTCTGGAACAAAACCTCCTCAGATTCCCAGCTCTCCCCAGGAGCCCACCCTCTTGAGTTCAGGGTCACAGTCCTGGGCTGAGGCTGGCAGCTGCTTCTATCATGCAAAGTGATAGGGCAGAGTGGCCAAAGAATGGGGAGAGAAAAGACTCCACCCAGGCCAATCTGAAGGAACGTTGAACATTGGTGACTTCTAACTCAGAAGTTTGAAGGAAAAAAAAAACAGAACCGTGACTTCCTTTTTTTGTTGTTTCAAGTCAAGAAACAAGAAGGATTCCAAACTGAGCCCAGTCTCCAGAGGCTTCAGTGGGATCACATGTCTCTTCAGAAATGCCATTTTAACTGATGTAAATGTGAAGGAACTGGAACCCCAGGGATTAAGTTTCTGCTGAAATACACATGTTTCTTCAGGCAGGGGAAATGAGCTTTTGACCCAGGGAATGCAAAGGCTTTTAGAAAATGGTCCTGAGCCTGATAGGGAGGGTATCAGATGCCACCAGCTTTTCAGGACTTCCATCCTGCCGTACAGGGATCACACCTGGCCGTGCTGGCCGGGGCCGGGGGAGGAGGACAGGGACACCTGTCTCAGCTTGTCTCACATGTACCCACACACATTCCTAGGCCTGGGAACTTTCTTCCCCACAAAGACGTGTTTTAAGACTCTGCTTGTATATTGATGACGAGGAGGAAGTGGGAGGAAGTGGGCTGGGACATCAGACCCCTGGGACCCACCATCCCTGACCCACTGGTACTCACCTTATCCCTCACCCTACAGTGAGGGCCAGAGTAGGCCCAAGAGGGCACCCTGCCAGCCCTCCTGTGGTGAGGGCAGGGAATATCATCTGTGGCAAAGAATATCTGGCTGTCGGAAGGGCTGGCAGCAAGCCCTGAGTCTCAGGTCTCTCCTCTGAGCCTATTTTCAGCTGTTGATAAAGGAGAATACATCTTTCTCCCAGATTGTTCTGAAATTGCAATGACATAAAATACAGGAAGGCTCCGTAGAAAGTATGAACAACCATACACATGCCTACAAAATTAATATCTCCTCAGTAATGACTCACTCCCGTCCGACACCTGCTGGTTTAAAGTAACAGGAAGATTGTGTACAGGAGTGTGTGAGCATGTGTACAAGCATGAAGACACTGCAAGAACAGGGACAGATGAGCAAGTGCAACTCAGTCACCACCATCCTCAACATGCCCACTATCCATGGGGGCAAAAGAGATAAGCTCCTAAAAAAAAAAATGAATGACACTAGGCTGGGCATAGTGGTGCATGCCTGTAATCCCAGTGACTTTGGAGGCTGAGGCAGGAGGATTGCAAGTTCAAGGCCAACCTCAGCAACTTAGAGAGACAATGTCTCAAAATTAAAATGTAAAAAGCACTGGGGCTGTGGCTCAGTGGTAGAGGGCTTCTGGGTTCAATCCCAGTACTATACGGTGGTGGAGGGTGTTGGAGATGAACACCACCAGACAGCAACGTGAGATGTTCCAGGAAAGCTCAGGACTCGGCACCATGGAGTGTTAGGTAGAAAGAAACATGGAATTAAACAGAGACATGAGATGGGAGGGAAAGGGAGAGAAAAGGGAAATTGCATGGAAATGAAGGGAGACCCTCATTGCTATACAAAATTACATATAAGAGGTTGTGAGGGGAATGGGAAAATAAACAAGGAGAGAAATGAATTACAGTAGATGGGGTAGAGAGAGAAGATGGGAGGGGAGGGGAGGGGGGATAGTAGGGGATAGGAAAGGTAGCAGAATACAACAATTACTAATAGGGCATTATGTAAAATTGTGGATGTGTAACAGACGTGATTCTGCAATCTGCATTTGGGGTAAAATTGGGGGTTCATAACCCACTTCAATCTAATGTATGAAATATGATATGTCAAGAGCTTTGTAATGTTGTGAACAACCAATAAAAAAATAAATAAATAAATTTACAAAAAAAAAAAAAAAAGAAACATGGAAGTGTGAAAGAGGATGGTCAGAAAGCCTTCGTGGAGGATGTGAGCATCATCTGCTTCCTTAGCAGGAAGGACTTACGCACCAGCATAGAATTGGTCAAGAACTTGCCCGCACCCTGCTGTCCCGAGTGGGTATGTAAAGAGAAGCCAAAGGAGGCCCTGGGGGTGTTTATGTTCTCAGTCCTTCTCACTATTATAGGACAAGTGCTTAGTGCACTCCCCACAACATCCTGTCCAATCAATATAGAGCTGTGTTCTGATATCACTACATCTGGTGATTCTGGGACTGACAAGGCAATATGAGTGGCCAAAAAGAGGTAAGGGCTCACGTTTCCCAGATTGGGGGAGAAGGATACTCAGAAAACCTCATCAAGTGGTAGCAAGAATTCTTTTTTAATTGAGAAGGGATCATTTTTACTGATTCTTTTTAATTACACACAACAGTAGGGTTCATTTGGACACAATTATAAAAGCATGGAATATAATTGTTCTAATTCAGTCCCCAGTATTTCCCCTTTCCCTCTCCTCCTCCCTCCCCCTGTTCCCTCCCCTCTCCTCTACTGAACTTTCTGCTATTTATTTACAGTTTTTTCTTTTAAATCAGTGTCTGTGGATATAGATGATGTTGAGACTCACTGTGGTGTATCATATATGTACATAGGAAAGGTAAGTTAGATTCACTCCACTGTCTTGCCACATCCCATCCCTTCTCCCTTCCCTTCATTTCCCTTTGTCTACTCCACTGATCTTTCTTCTATCGTTTTAGCCACCCCTCTTATTTTGGATGAGCTTCCTATTATCAGAGCAAACATTTAACCCTAGATTTGGGGAGACAGGCTTATTTTATTTAGCATGATAGTCTCCAGTTCCATCCATTTACCAGAAAATGTCATCAAATCATTCTTTATGGTTAAGGAATACTCCATTGTGTATATGTGCCACATTTCCTTTATCTACTCTTCTGTTGAAGGGCACCGAGCTCCATAGCTTGGCTGTTATGAATTGTGCTGATATAAACACTGATGTGGCTGTGTCACTGTACTATGCTGATTTTAAACCTTCTGCATATATACTGAGGAATGGGACAGCTGGGTCATATGGTGGTTCCATTTCTAGTTTTTGGAAGAATCTCCATATTGCTTTCTACAGTGCTGCACTAATCTGCAATCCCACCAGCACTCTATGAGTACACCATTTCCCTCACATCCTCACTAACATTTATTGTTACTTGTATTCTTGATAATTCAATTTTGACTGGAATGAAATCTCAATGTAGTCTAATTCCTAGAGATGTGTACATTTTTTCATATATTTCTTGACCTTTTGTATTGCTGCTTTTGAGAAGAGTTTGTTCAGCTCCTTTGCCCATTTATTGTTTGAGTTGTTTGCTGGAGAATGGGGGTGGCACTAAGTTTTTTGGGTTCTTTGTATATCCTGGATTTTAATGCCCTATCTGAGGAATAGGTGGCAAGGGTTTTCTCCCATTCTGTAGGCTCTCTCTTCATTCTCTTGTTTCCTTTTCTGTGAAGAAGCTCTTTAATTTGATGCCACCTTACTTATTGATTTTTTTATTTTACTTCCTGTGCTTTAGGAGTCTTGTTAAGTCAGTTCCTGAGCTGACATGTTGATGGGTTGGACCTACAACTCCTTCTAGAAGTTGCAAGGTTTCTGGTCCAATTCCTAGGTCTTTGATCCACTTTGAGTTGACTTTTGTGCAGAGTAAGAGATGGGTGTTAAATTTCATTCTGTTTTATAGGAATGTCCAGTTTTCCTAGCACCACTGGTTAAAAATCTATCTTTTCTAAAAAGCATGTTTTTGGCACCTTTGTCTAGTATGAAATAACTGTATTCATGTGGGTCTGTCTCTGTGCTCCTATTCTCTTCCACTGATCTTCATGCCTGTTTTGGTGCCAGTGCCATGAGCAGCAAGAACTTCTGGTGGCCTGATGGGTGGGTGGAGAAGACCTGGTTGGAAATCTGGGTAAGGAGTAGTTCGATCCAAAAATCTTCCTCCTGGGACTGCACAGCCAATAGGTTGCCATCTCCAACCCTGGCAGAGGAGGAGAGATTTATTTTCTATACAGATTAGACAAGGAAGCTCTGGAAACAGAGACGAGGCACATATAAGCAGGAGCCAGACCTACTGTACAGCACAGGGCCCTCCATTTCAGCCTAGCTAACTTGGAAAAGTAGAAACCACTTTTCTTTTACAGATTTCTTTTTAGATCTCAGGCTGGAAACTAAGAGCTCCAAGAAAGAGGGGGAAAACAAAGACCTACAATTGTTGATGTTTGATCCCTAACAGATGATCAGATTCCTATGTAAACATCCTATAGAGGCCCAGAAATCAAAGAGCCCAGTCCAGGTACAGTGCCATACACCTGTAATCCCCATAACTCAGGAAGCTGAGGCAGGAGTTTGAGGCCAACCTCAGCAACTTAGAAAGACCCTCAGCAACTTAGCAAGACCCTGTATTAGAATTAAAATAATAATAATAATAATAATAATAATAATAATAGTAATAATAATAAAGGGTTGTGGTGGAGCTCAGTGGTAAAGCACCCCTGGGTTCAATTCCCAGTACCAAAAACAATTGCCAAAAGAGTCCAGCCTACCCATTAGTTGTTCCACTCAGCCTCTGAGTGCTTTATCCTAAGAAGGGCCTACAAGTAAGTATCTGAGGTTTAAGGAAAGCCTATAACATAAGAGATAAAACCAAAAGAAAAAAATAAAGAAAAAAAAGGATAATATGTTTAGTACAAGAAAAAATAAACATATTTAGCAGATAAAAGAAAGGATGAGACTAGATCTGTATCTATGAAACAAAAATAGGGTACAGTTTTTAAAAAAGAGTCTGAAAGAGATCTTGGGAATTTAAGAATTGACTATAGAAATTTTTTAAAAATTAAAATGGCTAAAATAGAAAGTTGAGGAAATCTTACATTTCATATAATAAGAAGGAAAGGAGGTAAGAAATGCAAGACAGAGAGATAAGAAAATTAGATAATCAAACCACGAGTTTATAGAGACATAATGGGCATCTTAGAGAAACCAAGAAAAATGGAGAAAGGTGAAATCACCAAAGTGGAAAACACAAGAATTTCCCTAAAATTGAAAAGAGTTTCCTGATCTAAAGGACCCACCAAATGCCCAGCATAATGACGGAAAGAAAGAGCCACACCAAGGTTCTCCATGTGGAATTTCATAACTCTGTGGAACTTGAACTACTCGAAGCAACAAAGAATTTGGAAGGTGACTGTGCCCGTCCCTCAGCTGTTGTTTCTCCGCCCCAACACACCACAGGTGGGACTCTGCCAACTGCCCTTCTCCCTCATTAACTAGCACCCTGGGAGAGCCTGTTACTAGGTGGCATGGAAGGGGATTGGAGGACCAGGTGGGGAACAAGGACAAGTGTCTTCCTGTTGCCTTCTCTTGCCATCAACAGCATCTCTGCAATAGCTGAGCCAACTGATGAGTCTCCAGGCTTCAGGTGCTTTATCTACTTCCTAGAATTCCAGAACCAATCTCGTGCTCCCCTTTTGAGGGCGAGGCCCTGGCTGGAAGCACCTCCTCATGGTCTTGGTCTTCACCTCCTTCAAAGCCCTGGGCTCAGTAACTCTTTCCCTCCATTGTCCTAAGTGCACCCATTGCTCCCAGAAGTTACTCCCTTTGTCTTGTCCCATTGTCCCACCTTTATATCTTCAATTCTTCAACACCCCTTTAACCTTCCTTTGATTTTAGCCCCATGAGACTGCTTTTTAGCCTCCTGGCCTCCAGAACTAGGTGAAGATAAACCTGTTGTTTCAAGCTCATTTGTTACAGCAGAGGAAACTCATACAGAGTATATAGAGAAGAAGATAAAATAGATGCTATCTAAAATGAAAAACTCAGAAAATAGGATGATTTGCAAGAGATAACCATCCTAAGAAAGAGTTACTAAAATCCACCTGGAGTAGAGCAAGCTGTAGTTTGTTAAAAACTCTGTGCTATCTGACTTTGTAAACTGTAGAAAATCAAAAGTACATTAACTGTATTAATTTTAAAAAGAGAAAGTGGGGGGAACTTGACCTATTCCCATCATTTTCATAGACTATTTTATGAGCCTTCCTTCTGAACCTAGTAAAGAGGAAGGGGATAAGGAGAATACAAATAAGGAGGTAGAAGAAATAGTCACGTGTCCCCTTTTATGTGCAAGGCTCTGCAGAGGTGTGAAAAAAGCATCATTGCCTCTAGTCAACAGAATAACCCTGTGAGACTGGCATGAATGTTAGAGGTAGAGACACTAAATCTCAGAGAGAGGAAGCAACTTACCCCAAGGTTGTATTGACGTCCTGATGGTAACATTACTCGTCTGCCTGCCCCTTGTCTGCACTATGTGGAATATGGGTGATGGCCACACAGAGGTCTCATGCTAACAAAATTCAACGTAGAACAGACTCTATCTTTGTGAGAGGAATAAAAAAAAAAAACTTTTAAAAAGCTTCATGCCATTATGACTCTTGAATGTCATAAATGTTGAGAGGATATTGTGTTTTCTTTGGTTTGGGGGTTTTGTTTTGGTTTTCATTTTTACTCCTTGGTTTCACAGAAGTCTTTTACACGCATGGGTTAAAAGCTAACCTACTAGAGGGCTGGGGGTATAGCTCAGTTAATAGAGGGCTTGCCTTGCAATGTATAAGGCCCTGTGTTCAATCCCCAGCACCATAATAAAAAAAAAAAAAAACTAACCTACTAGATGAATATAGTTTTTATAATCCTCCTTTTACAAGGCAGGAAGCTCAAGCTTTAGGCAGTCAAGTTATTTACCCAGGTAGTAAAAGCAGGCCTTGAACTTAAGTCTTTGGCTCCTTCCTCTCACTAGTTATCTAATAAACACTTGCAGTGCTCTGAAGATGCCCTCGCAGTCAACAGCGGCTCCATGGGGAGGAGGGAAAAAGACCAGGACAAGGCTGATTGCACCCGGAAATAAGTGTAATTGGGTTCCAGAGAATTCTCAAGGGCAAGGGATGAAAGTTGGCTATATTGCCATTGTTTTTCACTTTTCTCCGGCTCATATAAAAATTTGAGTTACAAACTGACAAAGAAGAAGGAGGAGGAGAAGAAAAAGAAGAGATGAGAATAGAAAAGAAAAGTACTTCAAGCAGAGTTGAGCTGGGAGCAGGACTGTCTGGCTACACACACTGAACCAAAGCCAAGAGAGCAGAGAGTCTCCGCCAGACAATCCGCCCATTTAAATCCGAGCTGCCAAGCCAGCGCTCCTTCTCTCGTTCCAATTAACAGCTATCCTCCCAGCGCCCGACATGCTGAATCACCCTCCAGTGCCACGGTGATGGCCCATAAAGCTCTGCGCTCATCTAGTCCTCTAATAGCCTGAGGCAGTATTAGTGTCACAGTAGCAAATTCGGTCCCAAATTGGAACTTTATTATTTTACTATACAAAAGTCAGCAGCATTCTTGAAGAAAGTGCAAGCTACTTGTTAACCCTTTCCCATCTCAACCCTCACAGCTGACAGCAGAAAACAGGACCTCGCATTAAGGAAGCGCCCACAGATCAACCTCCCTGCAGCCAATGTGAGTATAGCTGCCCATCAGTATGGGCAGGGGCCTGGCTTCAGGACCCCTGAGGGTACCAAAATCTATGGATTCTCAAGTCCCTTATATAAAATGGTATAGCATTTGCATATAACCCATATACATCCTCCTGTATACTGCAGATCACCTCTAGATTATATAGAATACCTAATACAATGTAAATAGCTGTTATACTATATTGTTTAGGGAATTAAAAAAATTTTACATGTTCAACACAGACATATTTTTTCCCACATATTTTCAATCTCTGGTCAGTTTCTATTGCAGATGTGGAAACTGCAACAACATGTAGCCCACTGTCCCACAGGTACAATGGGAAATGCAGCCAGAGTTCTCATAGAAGTGTGGTGTCTAAAGTCCTCATTTTACCATTTAAGGTCCTAGCTGGGTCACCTTGGAAAAATCCTTTCTTCTCTGAGACTCTATTGTTCATCACCTGCACAGTAGCCAATTCCCAGGCCTCCCCCTGGAAGATGTTCAATCAGGAGCATCTTGCAGGTGGGGTACATGGAGCACCACACTAAAGACACTTACCAGACACCAACTTCTTTACGTCCTTGATTCATTTTAGGGTTGTCATTTCCTTTCATTCCTCGTAGAAACTTTTCCTGGAAAAGAAGAAGAAAAACATGTTCACTCTTGAATGTAAAGTTCAGCTTCTTTGCTTGATCACAACAGGATACATCTTGAGGGACTTTGATGAACTCAGACTCACCTGCCAAACCAAATGAGCTTCATTTTAGTGGCAATCGGCAGGGCAACCTGTGGAGGAGAGATGCAGAAAAAAGATGAGAGAACTCAGAAAAAACGACCTGAGACAGGAGGAAGCCAAGCTTCAGCATCTCCATAGTTTTCCTGATGGCAGATAGGGGTTTTGCAAAAACCCAACAGTAAGTAAGTAAACGTTGACTAAATCAATAGAAAAATTGTATTAATGATTGTATTTAAAAAATAAATAGTTGGGGCAGTGCCAATGTAGGCAGCATACAGAATGAAGTAATCAAGAAATCTCCCAGGCTACTTCATGCCAAGGGGAGAGGTTGGGGGTGCACTTCTACCAAGTGTGTGGGTGTAAGGGAGACAATGAGAGAAAAAGGGATCTTTCCATTACTAGATCCAGAAAACATCTTCTTTCTACTGAAAGCAAGAACAATAAGAAGATTCTCCTGCTGAGATGCCAGAGGACTCAAAGCAACAGGGAGAAAATTCTCTCCTGATTCCTTGGCAACTATAGCAGACATTTGATGGAGATGGGGAAGAAATGAATGGCCCTAGGCTCAGTATTGCACAGAGCAGAAGGGCTACCCAACAGAGGCAGCAGTGTTGGGAAGGACTGGAGGTCAATATCAGTACTAGTAAGAGCTCAATTTCATCCAGATCATATCAAATGCAAGCACGGGGCTGTCTCATTTAATCCTCTCTCCTATCCTGTAAGGGAGATGCCATTCTTATGTCCATTTTAGAAATGAAAAGGTATATGGAAGTTGAAAGCATGCCCAAGGTTATGGGATTTAGGCACAACAGAACCCAAAGTTCAAACTAAGGTGCCTGATTTGAAAGTTTCAATTTAAATTTTAAAATTATCTCTGAACTTTCTGAAATTTGAATATTTGCTTATCAAGATGTGAATTTAATACAATTCCTAATTCAAGGTAATATATGTCCCCAGATAGACCTCATGAGACCCAAAATGTCATGGGCTTTAGAAAAGAAAATGGCATTGAATTATAAAGAAAGAAAGAGAGGATACATACAAGGCCAGGGCAAAACCATTTTCTTTGCCACACTTTGGAATGAGTTTCTTCATTCACATGCCAGGGATTGATGTTAATAACAAAACCACATTCCATGATTTATGGTTGTAGGTACACCTTTTTTTATACTAAGTTAACTTAGCATGTACTGTAACTACATGATACATTACATGTAGATGTTAACTTAGCATCTAATGTAAATTTGGTCAATGTCAATAAACTCCTTTATGACATTCTCATAAAACCATGAATTAAAGAATTATAGGTAGAGCTGGGGTTGCAGCTCAGTGGTAGAGTGCTCACCTAGCATGCACGAGGCACTGGGTTCGATCCTCAGCAGTACATAAAAATAAAATAAAGATATTGTGTCCATCTAAAACTAAAAAATATATATTTTTTAAAAAAAATAAAGAATTACAGGTATAAGAAATTTAAAAGTTTTTCAGGGTTCGCCTCTATAATTACATGAACTTGTTGCCATAAGCTCCCCCCAAATAAAGCAGAATCTGAAGGACTCATTAAATGTAAAAAATAATGCAGAGTTCATCCTTCCTTCCGTTCCCACTGTAGCCCTAGAACAAACTTAAACAAAAAGCTTGACAAGCAAGTGCAGTTTTAGAGCCAAGGTTGATTTGCATGTGAGAAGAACCCATATGCAAAATCTAGCTCACACTCTAAGTCCATTCATATCAAATAGTCCAAGTGCACATCTTAAACACTCAGAATCTGGTGAGACAGGCCAAGTTCAGAGACTCTTGAACAAGACCTGGCTGCGGGAGCCATCCAAAATCCAGTGACACTGAGATGGGGATTTGGTCAATTTCTCAAGGTTGAGCCAGAACTCCTGGGAGCAGAGTCTGAGAGGCACTCCCATGATTTGTGGGGTTTATCTCCAAGAATCCTCCAGGTCATCACTATGAAAGCCAAGAAAGACCTCGGGTCTTACTCTGCATTGCCATGAATTGCAAGTAAATTATAAGAATCGATATTTTTCCAGAACCCATAATTAATAAGGGGACTTTTTGCGATATATACAAGAACTAGACACCATAATGGTAATTTTGTGACCTTAAAGAATTTCTGCATGGGGCTGGGGATGTGGCTCAAGCGGTAGCGCGCTCGCCTGGCATGCGTGCGGCCCGGGTTCGATCCTCAGCACCACATACCAACAAAGATGTTGTGTCCTCTGAGAACTAAAAAATAAATATTAAAAAAAATTCTCTCTCTCTCTCTCTCTCTTCTCTCTCTCTCTCTCCCTCTCTCACTAAAAAAAAAAAAAAAATAGAATTTCTGCAGCTTCCCAAAGGACCTAATTCACAGCCAGGAAAAGCACTCGCCCCCTCCCCCCCCCCCAAAAAAATCTGTGACAGTTGTGTCAAGCTGCTGGTCATTGAATTACAATGCAAAATCCACTTGCCAACAACCTCCTAGAAAGGAAAACACAGGCTCTTTTACTGGGATCAAGTTCCTTACTCCCTGGAATGGCTTACTTTAGCTGTAAAGTGCTCAGAAAAATAGGGGGATGCTACCACCCCCGTTAGGCATCTTTACACTGATTAATCCCAACAGCTGGATCCCACCAGCTGGAAAGCGTCCTTTCCTCCTATGAACTGGCCTCACGATGCCTATACCATTCATGTGATTTTAATGTAACTATATTGAATAGGTGGTGAGTGAATGATTCTTGTTTTCCTGTCAGAAATCCTAAGCTATTTGAGGACAAGGACCTACATGTTCTCCTCCAAAGCAGCCAGTAGCAGGCGGCACTCATTGGCTGAGTGACTGCCTACTGATAAAAGTTAAGTTGTGCAAGTATTCAAGGGTGAAGATGGTCTGGAGTTGGGAATTTGGAGGCATCTTAATGAGCAGCAAAGAAGAGATAAGGCTCAGATTACAAGAAGCAGAAGTAAAGCCGTGTTTGTTAAAAGGACATTCATTCCTCTCTCTCCTTGACAAATATTTCTGCACCTGTGCAGCACCAAGGAACAGGTGGATTCCTGTTGGGAAGAATGCAGCCATTAGAAGCAGAGCAGCAGGATTCACACTTCCTGGTGGGCTCCATCCTTCATTTCTATTACCGGCATTTCATGGGATGCTGGCTCATTGTCCATGTGCTTTTCTCTCTCTCTAGACGGTGAACCTGCTGATGGGAGAAACTATTCATGCAAAGGCCGGCTATGTCTCAGTGTATATGTGGCATATGACTTATGCATTTTATCTAAAACACATAATTTTCACTGACCTAGTCCCATTCTATTTCATAATTAGTAAGTACTTTCTTCCCTGCAATGGATGCCATGACTTCAGTACAACTCTAAGATTCCTATTGCTCAACAAAGACGCAGATGACACCTGTCCAAGAAAATCCTTGTATTCACAACTTTTGTGCCCACACTTTATATGAATAATATTCTTTGACATTGCCCTGCTTGGCCAACTCTTCCACTATGTCACCCCTGGCCATGCCTTCATTACTGCCACCCCAAGAGCCTTCAGTGTTTTGCGGTATTTGTTCCAACATCCTGAGTCTTTAACTCATCAACTGGTCTTTGGTCCCACCTTTCACATATTAGCATTAAGTGTGCCCTTGTCTTTTTGACATGTCCTGATAGGATAAGGGTGTAGTTCCTTCTAAACTCTGCGAACCTCCGGGAGAAACAAAGATGAACAGTCTACTGGGTGATTGAGTCTGTGCTGTCCATTGGAACTCCCCGAAATGATGGAAATGTTCTACATCTGTGCTCTCCAATCTGGCAGCCGCTAGTCATATGCAGCTATTGAATCTCTGAAATGGCAAGAGCAACTGATGAATTTCATTCCACTTTAATTAATTTAAATTTAGTCTGTGACAATTGGAGTGGCATCTGTACTGGACAGTGCAGGGGACAGACAAACATGGTACAACTACTAAAAAGACACGTTGGCAAGTGCTCTATCAGCAACATGAATCAGACACTGAACACATACAGAGTAACGAAGAATTAATTTTTTAATTAATTTAATGGCTGGGGAAATTTAGCAGAATAGATGAAATTGAAATTGCAATGTAAAGAACAAATGAGATTCCATCAGAGAAAACAACATGAATAATAACTGCTATCGAAGAAAGATGAGTTATTCAAACCAAAGGGATTTAGAAGTATAGAGACAAGAGGAAACAAAAGATTGGTCTGAGCCAGTGGTTTCTAGAGAGATGCTGTCCACTACGGTAGGGAAAGCCACATGTGGCTGTTTGAATTTAAGTTAAATTAAAATAGTCAATTGATCAATTGCACCAGCTGCCTTCCAGCAATTCAATAGCTCGTGGGATGGATGGCCATCATATTGAATAGCATGGATGAGGAACATTTCCTCTGTACAGGAATTTCTAACAGACTGGGTTGCTAGAGTTCTATTATGGTTTGTTTTTGGTTTGGGTTTTGTTTTAAATTTACCTTAAATCCTCTGCTGGCCTGGAGGGGGAAGGATAAAGTCTAAAGGAAAAAGGGGGAAGGATAAAGTCTAAAGATAAAGCAGTAGAATCATCAATCTACTTAGGATTTGATGGGGAAGAAGGAGCCCAAAGGGACCCTGCTCTTTCCAATACCATTTCTTTCCAGATAGCATGACTGACCCTGGAAGCCCTTTATGACACTTCATGGAACTTAGGTCAACACAGACTCTGTACCATCTGGCAAGAAAATCCTAAGCAATCAAATGGGCATGGACAATCATAGTGCACGATAAGAAGAAAAAAAAAGAGTAGTAAAGAAACAAACATTCATCTTTTTAAAAGTTATAGTTTGCAAAAGATGCGAACTAGACCTGTGAAGTTTCAGGAGAGGGAAGTAATTCTTTCAAATGCATTTTGTTCTATTTGTTCTCCCCTTTCACTTTTCCATGACTAACAGGGGTTCCCAACTCTCCATGAGACACGTACCCAGGCCAGCGACCTTCCATTATATAGAGTTGGCTGAGGATCACACACAAAGACACTCTCTAGATAAATTCACCCTGCGTTCCTGGGTAAGGCTGCTTCCTCTGTTTGCCCACTCAGGCGAGCTCCAAGTCATTCCTGTTTCTCTCCCCTTTAAAAATCAAAGCAGGGTCTTAAGTGGTTCACCTTTTTCTTCCTTTCCTCTGAGCCTTATTCAGTTCCCTCTTACCCGGCATCTCTCAAAGAGTCAGCAGTTTTCTCAGGGAGTCTGTGATGTCCAAATTATATTCAGAGCACAACCAAGACTAGACTTAACCTTTTGCTTATTCTCTGACAAGTGAGGAGAGCTATTTTCCTGATGTTCCACAATGAGGAGGGAATGCGTCTGTGTGTTTCAGAAGGTTTCCAGGCTGTAGGTAAAGGATGGAAATAACATGGATGTTCGGAGGAGTTCATTCTCCGGACATCTGGGATTTTACGAGCACCTTTAGTTATACCATCTGTGTTAGATTTTTTTTTCCATCCAATAAATTGCCACTTAAAAGTCCCAAGTCATCCTCATTTTATTTATCAAAATGAAACTTTTGTCCTTTGCAGAAATATTTTTAATTTTTTAAACTTTTCCCAAGTTTGTTTCAAACATTACTTTAGAATTTAAAAAAGTTCATTTTGAAGTAAATTTGAAAAGAATTTTAAATATACAGTTTTGGGTATCTTAGGATAGTTTAGTGATTTAAAATCAACACTTTTTTTTCTTTTGGGGGGGTGGGGTGGGTGCTGGTATTTAGCCCAGGGATGCTTTATCACTGAGCTACATCACCTAGTCAATTTTATTTTTTCTTTTGAGATAGGGCCTCCCTAACTTGCTGAGGGCCTTGTTAATTTGCTGAAGCTGTCTTCAAACTTGTGATCCTCCTGTCTCAGTCTCCCAAGTTGCTGAGATGACAGGCCTGTGGACACTTGGCTCTACAATTGACATTTCTTCCATCCACAGTTGACCATTAACTTCTAAAACACTGAGAAAGATAATATGGACATACTGGAGAGTTGTGTAGCTCATGGTAGGAAAACACTGCTTCAAATACACTTAGCAAAATTATACATAAGAAGCTAAGATATATCTGAGCTGTCTTTTCTCAGTCTTATGGTAGATAATTTTCTAGTTGTGTCTCAGGTAGTACAACATTGCCAAACATTATCTGGCTGTCAGTGAAGCTGTGGTGTCAATTTAAGACCCAGTATGTGCAGCATCAGTTGAAGTGGTGAAAACCCACCTGAGACTTTGGCAAATCGCCTACACTTGATATTTGCAGAATGCCTACTAGATGAAAAGTTGGTATACCACCCTACACTTCCCAAAAACACAGCACCTTGATAAATTAAAGATGAATCTGCACATATAAGAATGGAATTAGCCATCTCCTCTGCAAAATTATACTTCTGTTTACAATTAAATGAGCCCATAGATATGGTTAAACTTGTTGTTTTGCTTAAACTTGTCTGATATCAGCTATCAGATACCAGCTAATGATCAAAGAAGATGTTTTATATAATTGCTTGGCAGCAAACATAAGTGGTAGTGAAATATTCAAAGTGCTGAATAATTTTTAAACATCTCATGTTTTATCCTGGACCAACTATGTTGACATTTGCACTGATGGTGCAAGAGCAACCGTGGATAAAACCGCTGCTCACTTAGCATGAGTCAAGGAAGTGACACCACATCCTACTAGTGGCATATTCAATACCACATATTTGCAAAGGGAAAAAAAATGCCCATTTATCTTGAGAGTGTCTTTGATAAAGCAGGGAAAAGTAATAATATTATTAAATTCTGACCTCTGAGTGCATGACTTTTTAATACCCAGTGTGACAAAATGGGGACCATGCCTAAAGTGCTTCTGTGGCAAACTGAACCCAATGGTTGTCGGAAGGAAATGCACTTATGTGACTGAGTTACGAGCTGAGCTATATCAAAAGAGTGGCATTATACTTGAAAACATGACTGGCCATAATCCTACGATTATTTAAATTTGTGTTTGGCAGTGTTTTATTGCACATGAACAAAGTGAGTCAGTCACTCAAAGACAAGTGATTGTCAATATTAGAGTGACTTTTCTAATGCAGTTAATGATGGAAGAATGTGATTTCTTTTTAAGTAAAACTTATCAACAGTTGGAAAGTTTGCATGACTCCAACAACCAATGCAGGAAAATTACAAAATCTTGAATGAATGAAGACGCATTTGAAGTGATAGACCTATAGTCTTCAATTTCACAGAGCATAAATATTCATTGATGTGGTTTTATATCCCACATTTCACTCACTTTTAGAAACTAGCACTTGTTGAGCTTTGGGGAAGGATCAAAGACCAATAACCACTATCTGAAAAGGCTGTTAAAATACTTCCTTTTCCAACCACTTATCTGAGTGAAGCTTTTACCAAATATGTGTCAACCAAATTGTTGCAGACCAACTGTAAAGGCAGATGAGAAATTGCTATTGTCTTCTATTAAGCCACACATGTAAGACTTGTAAAGATAAAAAATTGTCAGTCTACTCATTAAATATCTTATTTTTGAAAATATGGTCCTTTTTATTAAAATAGGTTGTTTAAGGGACTGGGGGTATAACTCAGTGGTAGACACTTGCATGGTATGCACAAGGGTTTCATCCCCAACACCATACACACACAAAAAAAATTCACCATACACTGGGTGTAATATTATTACTATTGAACAAACTAATAAATATTTAAAATTTTTCTGTATTTTATTTTTGGCCTTACTAAATATCAATAAATGTGACCCATAGAACAGCCATTTAAGTTTCCTCAACAATCTTTATGAAGTAAAAGAACCCTAAGACCCCAGCCTTGAGAACTGCTACTCTTGGCTATCAAGAGTCAAAAGTCACCAGGCATGGTGACACACACCTGTAATCCCAGCAGCTTGGAAGGCTGAGGCAGGAAGATCACAAATTCAAAGTCAGCCTCAGCAACTCAGCAAAAGCCTGTCCCGAAAGAAAAGAAAAAAATTTAAAGGGCTAGGGATGTGGCTCAGTGGTTAAGCACCCCAGTTTCAATCCTTGGTATGCCCCCTTCCCACCAAAAAAAAAAAAAAAAAGATCCCAAAGTCTTTTGAGCTAAATGCATCCTGGACACTGAGAAGAAAAAGAAAACAATCGATGCCTTTTGACATTCTTCACTGATTCTCCAAACGGCACCTCCTTCGGCAGTGCTTGACTTGGCCCTTCCCTTCTCCTCTTCACTAATCCTGTGATGGTGGAAAGAGAGAATGGAGGAGAGCGAGTGCAGCTTCTATTCCTCTGCTCCCAGCACCTGCCATTGTTCCATTCCCTCTTCACTTCTGTAGGGTCCTCCACAGCTGACACACTGGTGGACTCCAGCCTGGGCTGGGATCCCCCTCTTCACTCTCTGCGTGACTGCGGTCACGCCATTCAGCATAAGGGCGCCTCAATTGCCCCTTCCAGAGAATACAGAGATTTGCTGACTCCCGGGATTATGCCTAGGTTTTCACAATGCATCTGAATTACCCAGCACACAGGTGGCACTTGACACATTTTAGTTCCTCTCCCTCTTTTTCCCACTCCCTTTTGTCCTTGAGTCCCATTCTGGCTTCCCAGGATCTGGAGGAGTGAGAGAACTGGAGGAGAGGTGAACATGCCGTCTGTGAATAGCCACCGCACTGCTCATCTGGAATGGAGAGGGTGAGTCTCATCACCATCCCTCCCTCATCCGCAGCCTCTGTACACCAGGCCTGACAGACCTAGTGAGCTCTTTCCCGATGCTTTGTGTCTGATAAGCTCCAAGAGATACTACTTTTGTGGAGGAAGAAGATGCTAAAGGAGATGCCCCAGGATATCTGCTGCTGTGGGCAAAAGCTGCTCTGGCTTTCATGCCGATAAAGTATGTTATTACGAGATGCTTTCAGCCCAAGACCCAGCATTTAGCTGCTTCTCTGTTGAATAAGATGAGACATTTTTGAGACAGGCGTATGGTGGCTCTGGCAGACCTCCAGAGGCACTGCTGCAGGATGTGGCTTCTGTACCCAGAACACCAGGAGAGACTTGGACAAACAACAGGCTGTCCTTATCTCTAAGAGTCATGTGAGTATCCAGCGCCCTGGTGGGCACATGACCCTGTTGCTTGGACTGGGCAGAACTAACAGGGCTGGAGCTGTGCCGGAGACAGGATTCCAAAGTCCAGCCATGAAACTGTAGCAATAGAGGGCTTTCCAGGGAGTTTTGTGCATATAAGTTCCTCTCCAGGAGCCCTTGGGGGAAAGGGCCATGTTTCATGAGGCATTTTCAACCCAATAAAGCCACCCCTTCCTAACATGGCCATCCTGACCCTCAGCCCAGGCATTGAGACTCTGTCCCTTTTGGAAGTCATTCTGCTGCAGCTCTGGCCTCCTCTGGTGCAGTCGCGCTTAGAGCCTGGCAAAGATTTTTTTTGGTTTTTATTGCCTCATTGAGAAACTATTGTTGCAGAACACAAATGAAAATTGAGATACCTCATACATTTGGAGCAAAGAGGAATTAGCAGAATTTTGCTTTTTTTAAGCAATGGGATTCCAAATTAAAAAAATTAACTTAGCCTATCCACTTTGCTGAATCTGTAAATGAGTTTTCTAGCAAGAACTGCCTAGCC
The DNA here is from genome assembly GCF_964194105.1 of Spermophilus citellus. Taxonomy (NCBI): domain Eukaryota; kingdom Metazoa; phylum Chordata; class Mammalia; order Rodentia; family Sciuridae; genus Spermophilus; species Spermophilus citellus. The sequence goes on along the minus strand of NC_138196.1, from coordinate 75,578,445 downwards.
CGATTCTTTCTAACAGAAGGTGAACTGTCATTCAGGATATTCCTGGTGCTAATTTTAGACAATTGTTAAATTTATAACCAAACATAAACTTTTAGCCTCGTTTGAAGCCAAGTCTTGTTCAAAGAGAATATGATGGATGTCATTCTTCAACACCATCATGCCAGAAGGTACAGTATATAAAACATCCTCTTTGGAAGATGTGTTAGCAAACCTTTCTCTCAACTAGTTCCTATGACAAGAGAGCCCTGAATTTGCAAGGTGATGGAAAGATGCATCAAAGTTAAAGGTCAAACCAGGCTTTTACATGGGATCCACTGGGCACAAGGAGCTGGAGGCTTGGACCACTGGAAACACTAAGCTCCAAAGGACAGTGGAGCAGTCAGATCCCACACAGCTCCAACTGGGTGCCATCCCTCATTAAAATGGCCAACTGGGAATTCTGGAATCTTGGCAAAGTATAATTATGGTGAGAAGAGAGGAGAGAGATAGATTGAACTTTGCACATTACACAATAAAATTTTGAAGAAGTTATAGAACACACAGCTTTTCCAGAAGAAGCAATGTGAAAATGAAACTATATATACATTTGTTTACTTTTTATAAAAGGAAAAACAGCCAGAATAAGTCAGTCAATTAAATAATCACCTGTAGAAGATGGCAGGGATGAACACAGGGGGAACAGCAACGAAAATTTTTGCAGGGATTTCTTTACATATATCTTTGTCTTTTTAAAAAAAAAAATATGTTCTTTATTAATTGTAGGTGGATAGAATATCTTTATTTCATTCATTTCTATGTGTGCTGAGGATCAAATCCAAGGCTTCACACATGTTAGGCGAGCACTCTACCGCTGAGCCACAACCCCAGCCCTCTCTTTGATTGTTTCAAGTTTTAAACTCTTTTAAGAATTTACATATTTGAAAAGTGAAAATAAACCACAAAGGATGTATAAAGCAAGCCCTAGAATTTAATGCAAACAGGGAAAAATGATTCTAACCATATATCAAATGAAAAAGCATGCAGAGAAAAATAATGACTTCACATAATGTGAATATATTGGGTAATAAGAAGAAGAAATGCAAAGAAATGATGAGATTTAGAATTAGGCTTGCTGTTATGAGTGGTATTAGTGTTGCAGTTTTGAAACCGTTCTGTTTGTGATGCAGTACAGAGAGACATGTAAGCACATTAATATCATGGGGAGTCAGTGTCTTTCTTCTAAGGGAGGGAGACAAAAATATGGAATGAGAGAAGCTGGGGGGTGGAAATTCTGTGGTGTCCTATGGAAGCGGAATATATAGTCAGGTATGCATGGTGATGTTTCCATCAATGATGGCCCACATATACCATATGTTATGGTTTAGGTATTAGGTTTCCCCAAAAGCTCACGTGTGAAACAGTGCAAGAAAGTTCAGAGGTGAAATAATTCACTCATATGGATTAACTGGGTGGTGACTGTAGGCAGGTAGGGTGTGGCTAAAGGATCTAGGTCATTGGGTTCTGCGTTTGGGGTTTATATTTTGTCCCTGTGAGCAGAGCTCTCTCTCTTCCTCCTGATTGCCAGGAGCTTCTCCTGAGCTGCTCTCCTCCATTGCTGTGGGCCTGAGGTGAGGCAGAACATCACGGCAGAAGGGTGTGATGTTCTGCCTCACCTCAGGTCCACAGCAATGGAGCTCGCTGACCACAGATTAAACATTTGAAACCATGAGTCAAATAAACTTCTCCTCCCATACATTGTTCTTGTCAGGTATATTGGTCACAACAGTGAAAAGCTAACTAAAACAGCAAGACACTCCTGTAATGTGATATTGCCAATGACATCATAGCCAGTTTAGTTTGTCACTGCACACTCTGCGGTGGCCACACAATGATTAAGTCACCATGCAATACACTTCTCATGAAGTCACTGTGTCAGTATGGAGTGTGGTGTACTCACTGATGCTCTAAATACCACTCGCCACTGATAGGAAGCCAAAGTCCATGAGAAATGCTGATTCCAGGCCTGGGAGATGAATATCCAGATACATCCTGTGCTACAAAGCAAGTGTCAAAAAGGCACAGAAACGGGCTGGGGATGTGGCTCAAGAGATAGCACGCTCGCCTGGCATGCGTGCAGCCCGGGTTCAATCCTCAGCACCACATACAAAGATGTTGTGTCCGCCGAGAACTAAAAAATAAATATTAAAAATTCTCTCTCTCTCTCAAAAAAAAAAAAGGCACAGGAACTGTCTGGAAGAGGCCCCCATTGTCCAAATTTGGGATAATTGAGGATCATAAAAAATGAAAATGGTAATAAACTACAGCATAAAAAATGCAGTAGTCTAATCGTGATACCTAAAAAAAAGAAAGAAGAAGAAGGGGAGGGAAAATGTAAGGAGAAGCAGAAGAGGTGAGGAGAGGAGAGGGGATAGCAGGTGAGGGATAGGAACAGGGAAGGCACTAAAGACCCTCAGGGTCATTTCTATTATACACAGGTGGGTCCTGTTCCTGAAGGAGGGGTGAGAATCTGTACCAAACTTTGCAAACGCCTTGGAAATTTCCTTCAAATTAAATCTCTCATATGAATTTCTTTTCCTTGCTATTTTTATCTTTTCTTTTGAATAAGATTATAGGGGTTCAAATTAGCCAAGGATCCAATTAATCAAAGTTTCAGGCTGTTTCTCTAATAACAGAGTCATGAAGAGGGTTCTGGAATATGTCTTGTCAATTCTCTAGGATTACACAGCCATGTGCATCAGAGGATTATTACTAATAAGCTTAGGATCTGGAAGGTGTTGTAAATTTCTCAGATTTTTAATATGTATGAGGATTATTTAATTAGGTGATAGGATTGAGAAAGATTTACATCTTAGATACCTCCTATTCTTTTTGCATGATCTCCTCGGTGCTGTAACATTTTTTTAAGCATTTGTGGCTATTATTTCTGACTCTGGTTATATTTTATTCCTCTTGCTTTATACTAACTGCACTCTGCACCAAGGTATAGATCCCCAAACTCAACAGTCATGGTGCAAATCAAACAGCATGAGATGTGCCATCTATCAGTGAAGAAGGTGGCATTCCACTGTATTGCCATAGCCCAGGGATGCTCAACTGTGAGAGCTATCCTGAGCAGCCAGCGATGGTTAGCAGTACCCTTAGTTTTTAAGCTGTAGATGCTAGTAGCACCTATACTCCAACCAAAACAGAGACAACCAAAATTACTCCTGCATTACTAAATATTCACTGGGAGGTGAGGTGGGCAAAACTTGCTAAGCAATTTGAGATTTTGTTTAATTCCCATGATCCTCTGATTTCTCTTCTTGCAAGGCACTAAACTAATGTCACCCAACTATGGAGCCAAATTAGAAACAAGCCCTCAGCATCTCCAGTTCCTACATTACAGCCCCCATTGTTATACAAAGAGGCTGCACAGTATCATTGAACAAGGCTGTGATAGATGTAGAGTATTGAAATGCAATCCCAAATCTGACCCTATCTCATGATGTTAGACTTGGTGGCTTCCCTGAGACTTACAGTTCACCATCCACAAAATGGGAATCAAGCCAGCCTTACCTACACCCAGACTTGGGAGTTATAAAACCATATAGCATCCCGCACATCTCATGACGGCCCTGATGAAATGCCATGGATTGGGTGGTTTAAATAATATACATTTATTCTCACAGGTCTGGAGGCTGGCAAGTCCAGAATCTCAAGCTGCTGACCTGTTCCACTCCTTATGAGGACTGTCTTCCTGGCTTGCAGATGGCCACCTTCTCACTGTGTCCTCCTTTGGCAGAGCAAGCTGGAGGAGGAAGGTTGAGCTCTGATTTCTCTTCTTGCAAGGACACTAATCCTCTTATGAGGGTCTCACGCTCATGACCCCATCTAAATCTAAGCCCCTCCCTAGGCCTTATCTCCAAATGCCAGGTCACACTGAGGGGCAGGACTTCAACACGTGAGCAAGGTGGAGGCAGGGCATAAACACTATAGCAACATGCATATGCTTTATAACCAGTAAGTCTTCCAAGATTGTGAGGGCTCTGACATTTGTTGAATGCTGGCTATGTGCTAAGCAATTTGAGATTTTGTTTAATTCCCATGATCCTCTGAGGTAACATCATTACTTCTCAATTTAAAGAATAGCAATCTGAGACCATGGGGAGTAAGATTCCCAAGCTTGAAGGGCTGGGCAGTGGCAGCAGTTGGCATGAAACCTCAGCACCCAGCCCAGGCTCTCCTCCATACACCACCCTTCTTCCTGTGACCTATGATTATCACGAGAGGCCAGTGCCTTTACATGGATCTTTACACTAATCTAATGGAAATTCTACTGTACTAGCTGGATTCAAATATGTGTCCATGCACACTGTGTTACAGACAGTAAACATTTTTATTTATGCAAAATGGGTTGCTAACATTTTATCTTAACCAGTTATGATATGCTTCTCCCTCCTATTTTTTACACTAATCTACTTCCTTTTTACACTTATATCTTACTGCTCTATTTCTAACCTACATCCCGTCCTGGATTCCTTTCTAGCATTAGTGACTGCACAAAACAAAACTGTCCCCTGATTAGGGCACAGCTTCAAAATACCCAGGATAAAAATGGATAGATTCTATATTATTTAATATGTTCATTCTTAGCCACAAGAATTTATATTAATTTTTAGCCACAGAAATATTCATTTGTAGCCACAATTCTGGGAATTTTTACATAAAGATTCTATGACCTTAAATAATTTGAAGAATTTTTAGCCTAGAATCATTTAGGATCTAGAATTTCCTGAAACCAAAATTTACCATACTCCATATTCCATTCTTCAGATTCCTGTATCAAAGCTTGGGACTTTATTGTATCAGTGTATTGACAAATATCAATTAATGCACACATGCACACACATTCACACATGCACACACATTCACACATGCACACCTGTCCTAAGTTCCTGAGAGCCAATATTCTGCACACAGAGCCAAAACACAACCAGGACTTGAGTAACACAGTCTCATAGCATAAAGTGCTTATCAAATGCAGGGTGAGGTGGGGGGGGGGGAGGATACTTTTATCCTTTTGCTTTTTTTTTTTTTTTTTTTAGACCAAGAAGAAGGTTGAGGCAATTCCAACAGCCTAGAGTGGTAGATCCCACATGCACAAAGAGAGCCTAGTTCTCAGGCCTCTGCCTTCTCACAGCATCTGTGTGTGTCCAGATTGAACCAGAGCCTGGGAAGAAGGAAATCATTGCTCCATTAGGCAGCATGACCACCAGATGTCCTGTGTTAACTGTGGGACCTTGACATTGCACCATTTCTCTGAGGCTCTTGCAAAATGCCAGTTACTCCTCCATTTAGTTTCACCCGGGAGCGTTAGTAGGGATTACCCATCATCTCCCTGAGCTAAGGAATGGGTCCCACAACAAAGCAGAGGCTGTCCCAACAATCTCACTGCTTGGAAAACTGGACCTCCAGAGTAGTCTTTAGCCTAGTGAGGAGACCCAGAAAACTCTAACCCAACCCCAGCCCTGCCAAATCTGTACTGAATGCCTGAAAGTCCACCATTACTTACTCTTCCTGAAACTTTCTATATATGCTATACTCCAGGTGAAATTATAAAAATTAAAATTGTTGTGATATATGAGTAAGTGCATCTGATTCTTGGAGAGACCTCAAGCATCAAAACACCCGTCATCAAGGAAAGAGAATGAGAAAAGCAGAGACTGTGGGTTGGAGGCCTATTGGCCTTGAACTAGTCTTTCATGCAGTATGGAGGAGTAGTGGGGTCTTCCCAGGCACAGTCAGTGTCCAAAGTGCTCAGGTCCCTTCCTGAGGATGCAAGATATTGTCTTGAGGGACACAGCTGCCCTGAGGACTAAATCCATCGAGCTATTTGACCTCAGGCAAATCACTTCACCTCTGCAATGAAGTTCTTTAGTCTTTAAAAGGACTGTAGAAATCTAAAGTCTCTTTAACCACAAATATTCTACAAATTTTGTCCCACTCTTCTAACTGCCCTACCTCAACACAACAGAATTGGATCTTTCCTTCTCTCCCTTGGACAGGTACATGAGGTGGTGGCACAATCAGGGAGTTGTCACATTTGTGGCATCAATGTCAACTTCCCTCTACTAGCCTATAAGCTCTTTGAGAGCAAGGACCTCACCTTACTCTTTTGTTGCCCCAGCATACTGCCTAGCAGAGAATAGGCATGCAATCAGTGACTGTCGGAATGACATTTTCAAGTGTAAAGCCCTACACAAGTATAGGTGTTGCAATTTATTTGGGGGTTACACCTGAATAAACCCATTGCAAATGGAAAATGTCATAGCCAGAAATGCATTTACTACACCCAACCTACCAAACATGATAGCTTAGCCTACACTGCCTTAAATGTGCCCAGAACATTTATACTAGCCCACAGTTGAGCAAAACCATCTCTCACAAGGCCTACAAGATATTCTATAATCAAATTCTGAATATCTCATGTAATTTGTTGAATTGAAAACGAAAAGCAAAATAGTTGTGTGGGCACACTTTTGTACCATCATAAAGTCCAAAAACAGTTAAGTTGGACCATAATAATCTGGGAAGTAGTCATACAAAATATTATTATTTTTTTCACTCTAAATAGCCATTGGCTGCCCTTGCTAAGGCCTTTCATAGGTAGTGTGGGAAACTGAGAGCTGAAAACCCAGCCCTTGCAAAACCTGTTTTGTTGTTTTCTCTTTTAAAAGAACATACTGCCTTTATTTTGTTTTTAAGCCGAGTGAAATAAAATCTCTTTCTTAAGTCTCCAACCAGAATCCATTGTAGAGGGGACCAAATGAGTTGGGATGTACTAAACTCAAATCACCAAAGCTCCAGCCATGAAGAGGGAGGGGAGTGTGTCCTATAATCAGCCACACACATCTCTATGATTTCTGGCCTGGAGTTCTCATGGGGCTCTTGTGGTTCAGACTATAACATAACCAATGGTCAGGGAGAGCTGTTCTTCAGGTGAAGTGCAGTGGAGTTTATGCAAAGCCGGGCTCTTCTGGCTCTGATCCAGGGTAGGCTGAGCTGAAAGCTCTATCCACCTTCTTTACTTCACCCATCATCAACCAGCCTCTGCCATGCAGCTGGTTTTAAACAATCCAGGGAATTTGTACAGGGTCATTTCCCAGGCAGAATGAAAACAGTGTGGTAGCTGACCAGCAGTGAACAGGGGCCATAATTAACAATAGCAGAGTCTTCAAGCATGAAGGTTTGGATTGAGTTCAGATAATCACCCAAAGGTTGAAAGACATGCTCAAGATCTTGTGAGCTCCAAATTTAGACAGCCACTTGGCTGAGAACAAGTGAAATGGCACTTTCTTGGATGGAAGCCATAGTTTCTATTCCAGGTTGGATCCAAAGACAAGAAAGAGATAAAGAAAAAAGATAAATTCTAGCAGGTAGGGTTGAGTGGATAGGTAGAAGAAAAGTTGGGTGGATAGATTGCTAGACAGATAAATGAATGGATAGGGCTATAGTTTGGATCTTAAGTGTGCTTCAGAAAGCCATATATTAAAGGATTGGTTACCAGACTGTGGAATAATTATTAGGAGGTGGTAGAACTTTCAGGAGGTAGGGCCTAGTGGAAGGAATTTAAGTCACTTGAAAAATGCCCTTAAAGGGAATATTGGGACCCTGTTCCTCCTCTCTCTTTGCTTCCTGGCTACCATGAGGTGAGCAGCTCTTCTGCTTTCCTCTGCCAAAAGCAACAGGGCTAAACAACCATGGATGAAAACCTCTAAAATTATGATCCAAACTAAACCTTTTCTCCTTAGAAGTTGATTATCTCAGCTATTTATGTCACAGTGAAGGAAAGCCAACTAACATGGAGAGATAGGAAGAGACAGAGAGAGACAATAAAGAGATAGAAGAATATCTTCATTTGTGTGATTATTAGCCATTCTAGAGTATTCCTACTTAGTGACAATAAATGAAAGTATCATTTACAGCAAAAAAGGAAAAGTAGAGAAAATATTAAGTACAGAAATGAGTTTATACATATAGAGCTATGTATCTACAGATACAGATATAGATACATGGATTAGAGAGGGGGAAAAAAGAGAGATCGTGTGTGGTCAGCAGGTATTATTCAGACCCAGTGGATAAGTCACAGTTCTATCAAAGTCAAGCAAAGGCCTATGGAGGTCAGTTATAGTTCTAGATCCACTTCTTGGTCATGCCCTTCCCAATCCTAATAAAGACACAGCTACCCTAGAACAGTTATCTCAGTGGAGGAGCAGAAGCTGCTTACCATCTGCAGCATGTGCCTGGCAACCTAGCACTGGGAAAACACATGCTTAGAACTGTTTTTTTTTTCAATTGAAAGGAAGACTGTACAATTATTACAGTTATCTCTCATAGTCCTGACTGTTAGACAAAACCACATTAATACAGATTCTCTTTCTTGACCCAACCATTCTGTGAATTTTTCCTTTTTGTTTTCTTTTTTTAAAATTTTTATTAGTGTGTTATAGCTATACACAATAGTGGGGTTCATTTTGACATAATCACATGTGAATGGAATATAATTTCTTCCATTGGAGGTTTCTATTCTACTTCTGTTTGGTTATTTATTTCTGAATATTTTTCATTTAAAAGACAAAAAAACAGATACCTGATTTTGAAAGAAGATGAATGCCTTGAACAAAGTCATAAAACTAAGGAGGATGGTTGGGACTTGACCCCACCTATATCTTGGTCCATTTAGTTGTCTGTCACTCTTCACATCTGTTACCCAGTGAGTGCTCAATGAGTCCACAGAAGACACCTTTAGAAATATCAGACCTAGAAATTACACACAGAAGCCTTCTAAGCATGCTTGCCTATGTTTTGCTTGTTTGCTAGTTTTTTTTTCTTTAATATGCAATGTAACCTTGATCCAACCATTTCCTTTGATGTGAAATGTAGATTTCTTTTTCCAGTGACTTCCTCAAGGCCAGTACAATGAGTCACCCTTGCAAGAATGAGGAAAGTTACATATTCTGTCTTCAGTGTCTGATTCAAAATCAACTCATGTAATGGGTGTCAACTACATGCCAAGTATTCATAGATATTATAATTGGACCCTTACAATAGCCTTGAAATGTAAGTATATTTTCCCCATTTTAAGAGAAGGAAACAAAGTGGTGATTTGCGAAAGGCCATGCTTCTACCCCACCTACCAATTGCCTTGTGTGGCCCAATGAATGGAAAGGGCAGCACACTTTATGAATTCAATTTGCACTTGGAGTGGCTCTGGAAGTGTGTGTTCAGTATTGAAATATTGCAGAGGCATCTCTTATTTGCTTGAAAATAAGATGTAAAGGGAGGTGACTTCCTGCACAGGAGAGCGTGGCATGACTCAAGCTACCTTTGGGCTTTTTTTGTACAAATGAGGACAAGGTGACTAGGCATAGAGCTGGAGAGGCCATGGATGCCAGACTGGTTTTTATACTGGAGATGGTCAGGGACAAAGAGACCCGGGACAGATAGGAGAGCAAGCAGCCAGCAGGGGCTGACTTCTAGGAAGAAGTTTAGAGAAAGTGAAACATGAGATTAGAGACAGCTGCTGCACTTTGTGAGCTGGTGCCCAGTGAGAAGCAAAGAAACCTTCTTGTCCTGGGAGGCGGTGCAGCCTGGTGCTGCACCTCCCTGGGACGGTGCACATCGTGGCTCCCCCACCTCTCATCCTCAGATTCATGGTCGGCACATGGCGAATACTAACAAGGAGAGTTTTGGTGACCATGAAACGAGGCACTGAGGTAAGCACTTGGCACTTGAGCAATTAAATCCGGGTGGGGGATACCATTGTAACCCACCTTCACCAGACATTCAGAGAGTCCAGCAATGATCTGAACCATGCCTCCACACCATGCTGGGACTTGTTTCCTCAGAATGGGTCACCATTGGAGGTAGGATCAGACTGGAGTTGTTATTTTAAATAGGTTGGTCTGAGAAGGACAAAAATTGAACCAAACTGCGAAGGAAATGAAAGAGAAATGTGTGCCGAGGAAGACACGTGGCAAACAGACGGAGCATCAAGTTCAAAGGCCTTGGTACATCTTCAAGGAACAGCAACAAGCTGGTGTTGGCAGAGAAAGAGGAGAAATAGCAGAAAATGAGGTAGTGGCAATGGTCAGGTCCTGGATCTAGGAACATCTTGGAAGCCTAGGTCGGGACCTTAGATACCACGGGAAGTCAAGGGGAAGACAGAGACCAGGAGTTGTGAGCCAGAGGAAGGCACCCGCGTTACACCTTAAACTCCTCACTCCAGCATCTCTTCACACAAGACACGGAGGAGGAGAGGGAGGAGGCAGGGGCACCGGCAGGGGTCGATGGTGTGAGGGCAGAGACGCTGGGGCTTGGACCAGAGAGTAGCTGCGCAGGTGGAGAGGTGCCTCCAGATTCTGAATCTTACCTGAGGCTGAGCCCACAGCCCGAGTTCATGGATTGGGTGTGCAGAGTAGATGACTGCAGAATGAAGAGGGGGCCAAGCTTTGTGCCTGAGATCCACTGAGTATTACTTAAAAGAACAATCAAGGCTCCTCCTTTATTGAGGAACAGCTCTGCATATTTATAAGGGGGGTGGTTTGACAGTTGTAACAGTTTAATGTTGAAGGGATTGACAGTTGGCTGGGGTGCTTTCTGATTGGTGGGTAAGGATCATGTGAGCCAGCAGGGCTAGTCTGATTGGTGGGTAAGGATCATGTGAGCCAGCAGGGCTCACCATGGGTTGGCTCTTCTTGGGGGATGGGGAAGTTAGTCGTTTGAGCTAGGGCGACTCCCAACATTACTACCTTTGCAATTTTTATAGTCATCCCCTCCCCCAAACATCCAGACTATTCCAGAAGGTTTGGTATTATAAAACAACATGTTTCGTGTGATAAGTTCATATAATAAACTTAAATCTATGTGATAAATATGATTTTTTTTCTTATTCATCTCTAAGAACTTTTGGCACCCAAAGAATATTAGCCCTTTTTAAATATGCATTTGCACATATTTCTTCTCCATTTATCATTTGCCTTTGAAATATATATCTTGTGTCATCATAATTTTTAAAGTTTTATATAATGAAATCTGTTGATTTTCCTTTTGTGATTTCTGGGTTTCTTTAGAGGCTTAAGAGAAAGACATAGTAAATGATACATACCAGAATCTTTGTTTTAGAAGTAGTCCTTTGAGCCTTTTTTCCTGTATGGCTAGTGTTCCGTGTTGATTTTATGCTACTTTGGGGTCAACTTGGTGATCTATATGTATGAAGAAGTCATTCATTTACGAAGCATTTTTAGGATTACTAACATCACGTTATCCATAACATTACTTTCAATCTTTAAATTGCCTCTTTTTCTATGGCAATTTAAATTTATATCTAATATTTGCATTTATGCTACTTCTGTGAATTATAGTTTGGTCTATCTGATTATATTAAAAGAACTATTAGAAATATTACTCCATTGTTTTAATATTACACAGAACATATAATATTACATTAAAATAACTTCAGATATTTTAACTTGATACTGACTTTCAAAAATGTCTACCTTCCATCAATAGAAGAATGGATGCCAAATATGTGGTGTATATACATACGACGGAATACTATTCCTCTCTTTAAAAGAGGGAAATTCTGTCATCTACATCCTGCATGAATCCAGAGAACATTATGCTAAGTGAATTAACCAGGCACTGAAAAATACTGCATATTCTCACTTACGTATGGAATCTGAAACAACTGAGCTCAGAAGCAGGGAGCAGAAGGATGGTTATGAGGGATGGGGGTGGGGAGATATTTGTCAAGGGATACATGGTTTTGGTTAGACAGGAGGAAAAAATAAATCTTTGAAAAAATTCTTGCTTTCCATAGTTCTGTTTTATTCTGACTTCTTAACACTTCTTAGTTTAATTCTTTTCAATTTTTATTGTTTATTTCTGAATGCATTCAGAGCAGCGACATTTCCCGTGAGAACAACATTGGCATGAGTTTGATACGCAATATTCTCACTGTTGGTTATTTTCCAAGTAGTCTATTATTGCAGTCGTGATTTTGTTAACCCAAGAATTATGTAAGGTCATTCTTTAATTTAAGAACTTTAACTATTAATTTTAATGTATAACATGTTATACTTTAAGAAACTCCTTCTTTGGATAAGGCCAGTGGAAAGAATGTTAAAAGAAACCAAATATATGAACAGCTGTGGGTCGGTCATATTGAAAAATATCGGTCCCCATCTTCCGGGCTTGTATTGCCACTGTAATTGCTTCTGGCTGCAGCCTTGCAGGGAGACAAGAAGGCTGCCTGGGGACTTGGGAAAGGAATCATGTGGGGAAACTGCAGGAAACCAACTTGTTCATTCTCCACGCATTCACAGGTTTCTAGTTGGGGAAATGGCATTTGGAAGATGCCAGGTGGCTGGAGGAAGCTTCCACTGGTATATATTGAGAGAGAAGGCAGAGTGGGGAGAAGAAGAGCAGGACCCCAAGTTCCTAAAGTTCACTTAATGCCCACGCTAGATGGGAGTTTGCATGAGGTGACCCCAAGTGGCCTCCTGATATCGACAGTTTCCCTTTGAAATTTTGCCATATCCCTTTCTGAGGAAACAAAAAATCCTGGCAGGATATTATTTTAAATGCATGACTCTGTGCCAGGCTCCACTTGAGTCTAACCCAGAGGTCAGTTGGGGGCCTTCTGCCCCTTGCATTCTTGACTTAATTTCCTTGAATTGCTGCCCTCCACACACATTGCATCAGACTTGAGTTGCAAAGGTTTGGGGAAGTCCAGAGTTGGTTTCCTACGTTCCTCTTCCATCCAGACTCTGTGAAATCACAGAGATGTGCAATCTCTGGACTAGCCTTCCACCACCCACGGGCAGAAGCAGCCTTTCACTATATCCTCAAGGAGCCAGGCTCCTCCATTCTTTGGGAGAAATCGTGGTGCTAGGGTGAAAGTCATAACACCAAGGGCACAACATCCTGTCATCATGCTCACTCCTGTCTCCTGGGTCCTTCTCTCCCCATTCTTTACCTCCTTTCTCCCTGACTTCCCAGCTCCAAAGACTTTTGTCTCTGTTCTTCAAAGCGTCTTTCTCCTTTAGAAACCAGGGCACCAGGCTCTGAAGGATCAATTTCTACTCAGTTTCTACCCCACATAGGTTAGAAAGGTATTTTCCTAGAAAACAAGCTGAGATGCTCTCAGAGGAATCGGATGTCTTCTGCAAAAGGGAAACTCCCCATTTAATTAAAAGCCACCATGAATTTCAAGAATCAGTAATCTAACTCAGTTCATCTCCACTGGATGCAAAGGGGCTTTGCAAGCTGGAGCAATGCAAGGCAGGCCTTCCTGGAGCTGCATCCAGTCTAGGTGGGCCGCATGGGAAACAAGGGATCAGGAAGGAGGTCACTTCCTGTTGTGAGCTTCCAGACAGGAAGTAGTATAAGATGCCTGTGCATAAGAAACCAAGGCCTAGGTAAAAGTCCCACATCAGGTATCATCCAGTTAGTCTCAATCCAACAAACATTAATCAGACAAAGGGAAGCAGGAAAGATTTTTCTCCTGAAAGAATTCATTACCATCCTTCAGAACAAAATGGGAGTGAGCTAGGAAGTGAGAGAATGAGTGATGGCAGAGCTGAGCTACAGAGCAGGGACAGAAGGTGATCAGAAAGGACAGCTGGTGATCTGTGAGACAGCCTCCTGGAAAGGGGCCAGTAGGTGACCCTGTGAATGACATAAAGCTCTACCTCCCTGGGACCTCAGGTCTTCTTTGTCTTGAAAGCACACCTGGATGAGGGTCACACGGGAAGTAAGGAGCCTGGCTCTGGTTAGGAGATGGTGGCCCCTCTAGTTAGGAGATGGTGGCCCGCACCTGAGAGCCACAGAATGGAGTTAGCAGTAGGACTGGATGGGAAAAGTGGATCTCAACTTCACATGCGTCTATTACTTTCACCATATGTAAGCTAGGGGTGCTTTTATCTCAAAGTGTACATTAAAAAAAATTAGAATGTCAAAGTGACTTGAAGATCCAGAAGGATCTACCAAGGGACAAAGCTGGATTTCAACAATGGAGCTAACCCCTCCAGAGCCCCAGAGCCTTGTAATCTAGCCAAAAGGCAGACACACATATATGGTTATCTCAAAATCAAAGCAGATCAAGGTATGTAACAAAAGAATATGCAGCATGCGAGGCCTGTTAGGGAGGGGGATGGCCATCTAGCACATTAAAATTTACACTGACCATGTCACAAGCAGGGTGGGGAGAGAGCTACCGCTAGGGAGAAAGAAGGGCAGGGACCATATCCCCCCGCTCCATGAAAAAAGAGTAGACAGATCCAGATCCCAGCCATTGTGGGAACTGTCTTCCAGCCCGGAAGTTAACTCAAAGCCAGAAACAACCTCACGCATTACTGCGAGTCAGGAGAGCCGAGTATTCTTCCATTAGCTTGATCAGTTTGCAGTGTGGTCTGGAGGAAGAGATGGACAACACATTGACTCTCAGACATAGTGTCTGCAAAAGAGAGTAAATCCAGATGATTTCCAAGCTCCTTTGCCTGCTCTGAGCTTTCAGGTTTCAGCACCATGACTTTGGCTCTGTGGACAGCACTGCCCAGAGCAGAAGTCTGTCCCAGAGCATGCGCCCGACGGAGGACTTCACAGAGCATAATCCACTTGTTCTTTTTCCACCTGACCACATCCTAATCTGTAGGGTAGTACTATTGTCAAGCTGCCCATCAGATAGCACATTCCACCTCACAGGTGGATGCATTTCAGTGGGTCGCCAATAAACTGCAAAGAAACCCCTGCTTCTAGGATCAGATAGTCTGAAATGGAAGAAGTATTAACAGCCTGTGAATTGTCGATGCCGCTCCCCTGCAGAATCAAAAACAGGTGAGAATACCTGTGGGTTCTACTCAAGAGTCCCAAGTTTGGTATTTAAACTCCAGGATCCTCTGTGGCCTATAATTAAAATCTAGGTTTTCCCCTACTAAACTTAATTATCATTCACTCAATGATGGCAATAATAATACTAATAATAAGTTCTGACGTCAGTACTTTTCAGCTTTTTAAATGGCTTTGACATGCTTTATCTCACTTGAATTTAATGATAACCATGCAGCATAAGTAGAGCTGGTCTTATTATCTGCATTAATGCTAATAATAGCTAACATTTAGGTAGCCTTTTGCAGCTACAAACTGCATTCATACATATTTTCTCACTGTACTAGAGGCTGAATTCCTGAGCACAGGAACCATGTCCCAGTCATCTTTTTACCCTGCAGTATCTCTATGGGGCCAGGTACGTCCAAGTAATTCAAAACATGCTTATGAAATTTTAAATGAATTTCATTCTCACAAAAACCCCATCAGTTCGGTAGATAGATATTTTTATTCCTAGTTTTTAGGTAGAGAAATTGAAGCTCAGAGTTTCTGTAACATGACCAAAGTCACATAGATGGTACCCAGAACAACAACACAACAACCCCCAAACTCTGTGCTTCTTCCTTCACACCAGTATTTGTCAAAGATGTGCATTTTGATATAGCATGTCTGGGGCAGGGCACGGGAGTCTAAATCTAGCTTCCAGGTTTAATGGAGTCTGCTGGCTTTAGGACCACTTGGACGTGGGAAGCCAAGAGCAATGAGTGGCTTTCCTGGGTCACCCTTTGACTTGAAGTAGAAATTGGGAGCTTTTCCACTGGTCTTTTTTCTGCCCTAGGCACATTCTAGAAATTGATCGTCATGATTCAGTGAAAAGGCACCCAGAGAGTGCATGTTTCCACACATAGTCCCAGACCATGAGCAGTCAAGAAAAGTTTGTGTACCTCCCACATTTAAAATTCCCATAAACTGGTGCTGGGGTTATGGCTCAGAGGTAGATGCTCACCTAGCATATGGGAGGCACTGGGTTTGATCCTTACGTAAGATAAAATAAAGATATTGTGTCCACCTATAGCAAAAAAATAAATATTTTTTTAAAAATAAACATAAACAGTATTTTATTGCTGTTTAGGAAACACATGCCAAGAAGTATAACTGGGGCAAAACCATACTTCAGAAAATCAGGTTGGATTCCTGCTAAGTTATTCTAACACCAGTGTTGTATTGCCAGGATCCTTATAGAGAGACCCTGTCTATCACTTTGACCAGAGTCCCTAATGGCCTAGAAAATCCCTTGCTGGAAAACACAGGGCAAGATCTGACTCAGGGTCAGGCCATGCTTGAGTACCAGAAATTCTAATCCTGCCAAACTGGAAACACAAGACAGCAGTCAGTAACCAGGCACCTTCAGGGCCACACCAGCTGACAGAGAAACTTCTCTGTGAAGTCTACATCTTTATTGATCATTTAACTAATCACAAGATCCCAGGCTACTCTCAGGGATGTTCAGAGAGACCAGGGTAATTAGTCTGGGTTCTCCAGGGCAACAGAACCAACAAAATATAGAGAGAAAGAACGAGGTTAGATATAAGGAATTGTCTCATGCAACTACAGAGGTTGGCAAGAACCAGGAGAACCAATGGTGTAGCTCCAAGCCAAGTCTCGAGGCCTGAGAGCAGAGCTGTAACTCACAGGCCAGCAGACTCAACACCCAGGAAGAGACGAAACTTCAGTTCAAGTCCAAAGGCAGAATAAAGCCAGTGTTTCAATTTGAAGGCAGTGAGGAGGAATCCTTTCTTACTTGAGGTAGGGCTAGCTCTTTTATCCTATTCAGACCTTCATCCTGACCATAATAAGGAGGACAATCTACTCAAAGTCTACCTACTTAAGTATCAGTCTCACCCAAAAATGCCCCTACAGAGACACCCAGACTACTGTTTGATCAAATATCTGGGTACCCTGTAGCTCCTTCAAGTTGACATGTAAAATTAAACATCACACCAAGGAATCAACCACATCTACACCTTGTTTAGTCACAGATCCAAACCATCAAAATGCCAACACACCCTGCCACCGATTACTATCTATTTTCATTTTTTGTAGATTCCCTTTTTTTCTGGAGATGCCTTCTTCAAAGTAACTAGTCAGCTATAGTTGGGGGATGGGGTGGGGGTGCTGCTAACTACCATCACCTGAGACATATTTAAAAGATATTGGCTTTGAGAGACCGCAGGGGGTCTGAGCAGGATGGCACATGCCCAGAACCGCATGACTGGTTTCACTATAGGATCCTTTCTGTGGTGTCCAAGGGCTCACATGGAAGGTTAGGCTCTGACCTCTCTCCATCCCAATGTTGTCCCTGAATACTAATTTTTCATTCCTAAAATTTACTCCCTCCTGCACCTGTAGCTCTGGGAAGGAGGGACAATTTCTCAAAAATCAAATAAACATGAAAAATAAATGAATCCTATGGGGCTGAGGAGTGGTGGGACAACCTGTGGAGGGGAAAGAAGCCACAGAACCAGATGTGGCCTCAGGTCAGAGGAAGGTGGCAGGTGGTGAGACCCCCAACATGGCCTCTCCCCAAAGCCCAGTGGAAAAACTTTGTGCACTACTGTGCTTTGGGAAGCCTGTTTGGCCATGGTCCATTCTAGTTTGTGTTGTCATCAGAGGCCTTGAGAGAAGAATCACCAAGCTACCTGGATCCAACAGTACTCATCAATGAGTACTCAAAAGGAAAAAAAAAAGGTGTGTACAATAATAGGAAAAGGAAAAAAAATGTTCATCTGGGAGAAGTGAAGACTCAGAATGTGAAGCATGTGATACTTGATGGGTAATGGGAAAATGGCTAAGGGCTTTGCTTGCAAACCTTGTCCTGGGTCAATCCTAAAACTGGCTTGCAGGTGTACTCAGGTGCAATATGTGACATCCAAACTATGTCGGCTAGATGTCAGGCATGCTACTAGTCACTAAAAAAATACAAAAATACAAAATAATATGCATTCCCTTTACAAAGAGCTGCACCCTATACATGATACTATCTAATCCCTACAACTGACTTCTGACTTTTATATTAGAGTCACTCTATAAGGTGACTGAGACACAGAGGGGTTAAATACTTTGTCTGCATTATGTGAGTAGAAAGTGGTAAAGAACTCTGTGCACGAAATCTTCTTCCAAATAGCAAAATAAAGGCCATTGACTTCCAACAATGAGAGAAGAATCGGAGGGAAGTTGGAGAGATATCTAGGAGATCAGGAAGCCCTCTCTTCAAACTCCATCAGGTCAGCGGCTACTCCGTGTGCAAGTCAAGACACCAAAAAGAAGCGTATTCCACTGTTTTGACTAGCGTTTGTCTTTCATTCATTCATTCTTCAAAAATTTGGGGGGATTAATTACTTTTAATTGACAAATAGAAATGTATACATTTATCACTTGTGGTATGTGAAGACTTCAGAATCTCTTGTACTAAGGATTGCAGATTCAGAGATGAGTAAGACCCAGGGTCTGCCTTCCAGGGCCTCATGTTCTGCAGAGGACTGAGGCAGAGGAAAACAGAGAGGCTGATGATGGGCTATGGGGCACTGGAGGAAGGTCACTGACACAGCCTGGATGAAAAGGCACCCCAGAGGACTGACATGTGGGCTAGCCTTGAGTGATACAGTGGGGTTTCTCCCTGATAGGGAGGAGGAAGAGGTACCCTGCAGACAAAGGAAGATCTGTGAACAAAGGCACAGAGGCCTGAAGGGCTGGGACAGTCAGTGGCAGGGACTCAGGAGTCACCCTGGCCTGTGTCTGTTGGGGTGCGAGCTGTAGCTGAAAGGGAACTTTGACCTTAACCCAGAACAAAGGGAAATGAAGAGGTTTTCAAGGAAATGAGAAACATGCTCAGCACCCTAAGTGCCCAGCACATAGTAGGCACCATATAATATGTCAAATGAATAAAAACTAAGGTTTGGTTTTTAATAAACAAAACCAGCAACTTATACAGGTTGGATGAGCAAGGAAATGAAACTGGAAGCAAGGAGGAAGGCAGGGATCCCAGCAAGGATGTGGCTTCTCAGAGTCCAAGATCACAGGAATATCTTCATGCTCCACTTCAACCTAAAAAGGCCCTTTCTCTCATGTGGCTTACATGAAAATAATTCCTTGAATTATTTCATGGAGCATAGCTTTTTGCTGGAAATGAGGTTCCCCCCCTCACCAATATTTTTCTCATCTTGTCTATGTCCACATTTTTCAACATAGCTTCTTTAAAACTACATATCCATTCCTGTTCTGAAGAAATCATGTACCTGCATGCCCGTGTCTGTTACTGGACTGTCAAGGTGTGGTAACAGCCTAGGTGATGGACAGTAGATGGTGCGTATAAAAAAATGTGGCATTTACATTCAATGGAGCCATAAAGAAGAATGAAATTTGGCCATTTACAGGAAAATGGATGGGACTGGAGAATATGATGTTAAGAGAAGTAAGCCAGACCCAGCAAACCAAGTATTACATGCTTTACTCTCATATGTGGAAATTAGAGAGAGAGAGACAGGCAGACAGAAAAAAAAAAGAGATGCCACGAAAGTAGAAGAGAGATAGTTAGAAATCGGAAGGTCTTCCTTTCCAATTGGCAGAGTAGTCCCTACATTGCCTCAAAGAACCCACCTCTTGCAAACTCAACTTACAGTCTGTAGAAAAGAAAGCTGGCCAGGACATTACCATGAAACTCATGCCATTAGGGCTGTGTTTGGTTTTGGTTTGATTCAAAGATTTCTGGACCAACTCTCAAACCTTCATTTAGCTTATAATTCACTGTGGGTTGACATGTCTTATGTGGGAGAGAGGGCTGAATTTCTTTTTTTTTTTTAATTGGTTGTTCAAAACATTACATAGTTCTTGATATATCATATTTCAAGTGGGTTATGAACTCCCATTTTTACCCCGTATACAGATTCATGAATTTCATTTAATATTAACCAAGCCACTTTCCACCACTTCCTCTTTTCTATTGTTCCACTTTAACAAACAATGGATTTAGCAAGTTGTTTAAAGTCGGCTGAGCTCTGAAGCATTCTTTCAAGTATTCTGCCTCACACAAGACCTTCTGAAGATTTTCTTCATCATCTGTTTAGAAAAACACACACATAACAAACATACAAGACCCAAATAAACTATGCATTGTTCCCAAGTAATGGTCATAATGTATTGATGTTTCTTGAAAGGGAGGTACGGAGCAAGAGAAAAATTGTTTTGCCCTAAATTATTCATGCTGAACAGGGGAAAAAAAAAGATTGAAGTCAGGAACATTAGCCCACAGTGAGTGACTCCCTTTCTAGCTGGGGAGAAATCACTCATTAAAAACAACCTCTAGAACTTCCTGGTTAAAATGGCAGCCAACTCTACTCAGTTCCCACTGAACTGTTCCTGAGAGTGTAGAGAAAGATGAGTACATACTGCACCAAAAACCCAGAGTGATAGACAAGGTAGTATGAGACTCTATTAGCAATTTCCACTAAGCAAAGCTGCATTGAGAAACACCCAACCAGACTTCCCCTTATAGCAAGACCAGGCTTCAGTATTTGAAACCAATAGGAAAAGATAACGTACAGAAATGAATGGCTAGAAGAAAGAAAGCAGTGGTCCACTGTCTTCTGGGAGAGAGCATAAAACTGAATACTGTGCTCTCCACCCTCCATCAATTCTGGGCACAAACCTAAAATAAGATGATCATGAAAGTTCTAGAATTAAAGGGTATTTTAATTAACATTTTTGCTGCTGTGACTAAAGGACCCCACCAGAACAACTTTAGAGGAGGAAAAGTTGATTTGAGGGCTCACAGTTTCAGAGGTCTTAGTCCATAGAAGGCCAGCTCCACTCCTCAGGGCTCCAGGTGAGGCAGGACATCATGGCAGAAGAGTGTGGCAGAGGGAAGCGGCTCACATCATGATGATGATGATGATGATGATGATGATGATGATGATGAGAGAGAGAGAGAGAGAGAGTTGTCACAGTTGAAATGCAGCCAAATGAGATGTCAGGAATCCTCTTCAATGCTTCAAGGAGCCATTCTATCCACAGAGAAAGGGAGAATATGCCTCAGTATTGAATCTATCGCCATAGAAACAGGAGTCACACCTGCAGGTAACTTACATAAATTAGTGGGCCGGGGGGAATTGTGGAAAATGCAAAGCTCCAAGCCATCAAAGGAGCAGCCTCATTACTGTGACATGACAATGTGGTCCCAGGTTGTTAGATCTTCCCACGTATAAAAAAGACAAAAATCCAGATTTTTTTTAACCATGATTGACTGACTCTAAGATGCACTTTATTTGCACATTTTTACATGATTTAAATCAGGATGTATCTCACCATCAATGGTGTCTTACCATCATAATCAGCAGCAATTGTTTTTCTTCCTTAGTGGTACATAAGATAATGGTCTTCCTGAAAATCCATGACAGCATCTTAGATTTTATGGCATGTGGGGTGTAAGATCTCCAGGTAGCTAACTGTTGATAACTTATTCAAGAAAAAAATGCAAAGACCAATCAAAATTAACCATGCAGGATTGAGTTACCAGTTCAGAATCAATTTTCCTTCTGGAATTTTTTTTTAAGTACAACTGGAAAAATCTTTTTGCCTGTGCCTCATAAATAAAAAATGTTAGAATTGTTTGAAATTACCTAATGTGTCAAAGACTAAGACGCTTGACAGGAAAAAAAAAAGCTAAAATAGTATATCAATTATGTGGAATAAGATTTAAGAGATCAAAACTGTACCATACATATATAGAACATAACTTCTTTTGTAGTGAGCAGGGAATATTTTTAAAAGTTAATGAGATATTAAGGTCTTCAAAAAATCACACAAATGCAAAATTCAAAAGTTCTGTACACCAGGAGATTAGCAAGCTGTGTATGACCCACAGACAAAAGTCCAGTTTAGCACCCATTTGTGTAAATAAAGTGGAATTGGAATGTAACCTGTCACCACAGCTCCTACTTCCCTGCTATGGTGGCCGAGCTGACCCTCATGCCTGCAAAACCAGATGAAATCTGCCATTCCTGATCTAGACCCAAATCTATGAATAAATGTGACTTTTCAACAAGAAAGAAAATGATAGCAACCATTTTAATTCACATGGTAAAATACAACTTAGAAGCTAGAAAATAGACCCTTGAACAATTTCTGCATGAAATTGGAAAATACAAACCACAGTAGCAAATTATCTACAAAAATAATAAGACACGAACATTACAGAACCAAGCTAAAATCTGGGGCTGATGTGTGTCTCAGAGGAAAATTGATGTCATAAGAAGCTTTTCCTACTAGATAATAAAGCTTTCAAAATGTCAGAGAAAGATAATGTCTGCAATCTTTAAAATGTACTAGGCCATAGAAGCCACTGGAAAGTTGACTGATGATTTATTTCACCCAATTGTACTGATTCCCTCTGAAATCTAAAAGATTATTCGAAGACAGCTGCAAAACAACCTCACTGGCAAAAATATAGAAGCAAAAAACTGAAATGGGGTAGTGGTAAACTAATCCATCAGTTATGAGAAGAATACATTTTTAACAAATGGAATTTCACTTAATAACTCATCCCAAAGCTCTTTATCCTACACCCCAGAGATACAGAGTTCAAAGAAGGCATAGACCCTTTCCTTCAGAAATCTAGCCTGGTATTTAAAAACGCATGCGTACCTGAACCCAGAGAGTTACAGCACCTGTGAAAAATAAACAAGCCCATTAAAAATGCCATTGCAGCCCAAAGTATGATGCCAAGTAAATAAACAGGTAAATTCTTTGAAAATGATCTCTGATTATAATTGAAAGAGAATCTAACTCACAACCAACCGTCGGTGATCAGCAAGGAAACAGCCTTCCGGAAACCACTAGTCATGGCTTCAATCTTGGGTTCTTTCTCACTTCAGGAGTGTGCTGCTGCCCTCCTGGCTGCCAGGCTTCTCAAGGCCATGTTCACCTTGAGATCTAAGGTAACAAGCTCCTCCCCAATTTCTGAGGGCACTTCCGACATCACGGTTCAGATGTGCACACTTTCCACTCATTAGTCTCTACGTTGTGCCATGCTTCTTAAACCCAAGAGGCCACCCTCTAAAGGGTTCGCTGGCACTGTAGCTACATTCAAAGCCTAAGAACGATAAACTGCATATGAAGAAGCCCATGGGCAGCTGAGGTCAAGTCATGCTCGGGTCCCTGGGGAGGACCAGCACAAGGGCTTCTGTCCTGCACGGCCACATTTGGGAGAATGGAACTTACTGATTTTAAGGGAGCCTGTGACTGACTGTCCTATCCTGCAAGATAAAAGAGCCTGCAAAGCCACTTTGAGATAAACAGAACTCAGCTTCCTCAAACATAAAGTCGTGGGACTGAAGCACGTCAGGGTTCCCAGCGTGCACAATACTGGAAGAGGAAAAGGGAGAGAGTGAAATTGAGGCCCCCTCTGCCCACCTGAGGACCTTGTGGGGAAAGGAGGGGCTACAAGGGAATTAAGATTAGCCATACCAGCCAGGGGCTGTTTGCAATCATGATAAGTTCTTATAGTCATTAAATCCTGCCAAATTAGAGCCGTACAAAGGCAGAAATGTAGTGGAGAGAAGACTACTGTCAGCCTCCTTTTCGGCACTTATTTCTCTTCAGGAACACATGCTTAGGATGAGTAAATGCTAAATAAATCCTCAGCCTCTCTTCTTTCATCAGAACCCGGCTGGTCCGTGTTAAGTTCCATTTGTTTGCTATGATGAAGGTGTCGAGCTCACCTGCTACCCTCCAGAGTTGTTGGTGAACACTGGAAGGAATTACATTAACCTTTGACACTAGCAGTGAACACGATGGCGTTTTCATTAGGACTGTCCAGAGACAATGCGCCATTTCCCAAACTCGAGCAACACACGCATCCTTGGGAAAGCACAGGAGAAAGGGAGTGGCCCTTCCAGGTCAAGTGGGAGAGGGTCATGGGAGAGAGCAGGCTGCCTGGTAATGGCAGCAGGGGAGACACGGGGGCCCACAAGCCCATGGAGAAAATCATCCCCTACAACTGCAGCAGGATGCCTCACCCTATGGGGACATGAGTTAGTCCAGACCCCAAAAGGACAATGGCAATAGCAGCAGGAGTTCCGGAAGGTTGTGCTATAATGTCACTAGCATCAGGGAGAAGGAACTTGGCCCTGGAGCAATATGGCTGGAGCCAAGCATTCTCAGTGCCCCCACAGGACCCAGTGGTATCCTGTTACCTGCTCTGGGGTCTGTGTGGGCACGCAGAGTTCTGGGGAGGGACTTCCTACAACTGAGAAGCGTTATCATCCAGGTATCATCTTCCATGGATGAAAGCAAAGGTGGGAGAAGCTCCCGAGACCCCATCCCAGGAGGTGGGAGCCCATGATCACCATGCTGGGAGGCCCAATGGCCTAACCAGGTGCCCGGAACACTAACGAGCTGGATCTTCTTCAACTCAGTATGGAGAAAACTATCAGTAAAGAAAAGTTGGAAAGTTTAGAAAGAACAGTCCAAGTAAGGGCAATCTCATAAGCCAAGAATGGAGACGTAAAAACAACCACACATTCCAATGACCTCCACAGCTAAAAGAGAATTTGTATCATTTGCTCAGTTTTCCAAAGTGTAGGAATCATATTGTGATTAATATTACTTATTGCTTTATGATTTCCTTGTAATTTTGCAAATATATCATTGCTACATTAAAAGGGGAACATCTATATCATCTTAGGGCATTGTTAAACACGGTTAGAAATGAGTGATCAATGGGCATGTTTTCCCAAAGACTTTCATGAGCTCAAACAATCACCAATTTGAAGATACACTGGAAAAATTGCTTCCATTAAAATATGTACCTAAATGAAAATTTAACAAGAAATGTGCTATTGATAGATGCAAAAGAACACTTAAAAAAGATAATGTGCATTCTTGAATAGAATGACCATGAAAAGATAAAGTTCATACTAAACTTCATTCTATTGCATAACAATAGAATTTTTCAACAATACCATTTTTCATCTTTATAGTTCACACCAAAATATGGAGAGGGAAAAGTCACTACTATTGTGAAAAAGAGGATCACTGAGAAGGAAATAGCTTTATAACATATTAAAATTCATCAAAAACTTATAAAACACAATGATATACTAGTACATGAACAGATGATCAATGTAAGAGTCTAGGAAGTCCAGAAATATCATCAAATAAGAATTAAAATACAGTAAATTATGAGGCATTTCACATAAGTTGTTAAAAGTTAAGGATTTTTCAAATAAATGGTTTTGGACTACTGAGTAAGCATTGTGAGGGGAAAATGAAATTGGCTCCATATTTCATAGTATACATCATCAAAATCATTTTAGCTAGATCAGAAATTAAACTCTTTAAAAATGAAAACCATAAATAGTGCCAGAAAAAAAAAATTATGGAATAGTTTTTTGTTATAATCTCAGAACAGAGACAGTTTTTCTAAATATAACACAAAACCAAGAAGTCGTAAATTAAAAGAATGATTGGATTTGTGCTTCTGGCCATGATGGAGTAACTGGTATTACATTCGTCTTCTCACCATAAACAATTTAAAGACTGTACAAAATATATGAGGAAACTCTTTCAAGGCATTGGATACTAGGCAAGATAAAACTGTAATATCTGAGAGTAAGAAAAATTAGGAAGTGAGCAGAGCTTTCCTGTTCTGCTGAACTTAGGAGGTGGAAATCAGAATTCAGAACACCTGATTCTACAAGGAAAAGCATAAAAGAAAAGGATGTACCAAGTTGGGGACTCCAACAATCTATGTTGAGTTCCTCCACGAGCCCAGGGTGAGGACTGGACTGTACCGTCACAAGAGAGTTCCACTCCATTCTTACCAGAGAGCAAACTGCAATGGGAATGAAAATGGAATAGAGATTCTAGGGGTTGGGTTGTGCTGAGGCAAGAGCAGTACACTGGACATCTATCTGGCCTGGTCATAAGTGGAGAATTCTTGCTAATTCCCCAAGACCAGAGTGAATTACCAGCAAAGTTTACCTTAAGAATAAGGATGATGCCCCAGTGTAGGACTTATTCCAGACCTTCCTCCAAATCAGCAGTGCCTAAAACCAGGCACTAATAAGATATTTATGGAAGAGAGACATGGGGAACATGAGATCTCTTTTGTTATATGGGACTGCCAGGATTCATAAGGGGTTGAGAAGTATATGGATCCAAATAAAATGTAGAGTCAAGGCTATTCAGGTTCAAAAATGACCAATCGCTAATCTCTCTGCTTACTAAAATATGCCTCAAAAATCTTCCAAGAAAGATAACACAATCTACAGTGCATTAATCTAAATGTTAATTCAAGACAGTTAAACATACAAAGAAACAAGAAATGAACCAATTATAAAGGGGAAAAATTGATCAATAGAAACTGAAACCAGCCAAGCACAGTGGCCCATGCCTGTAATCCCAGTGGGTGGGAAGGCTGAGGCTGGAGGATCACAAGTTCAAAGCCAGTCTCAGCAACAGCAAGGTACCAAGCAACTCAGTTAGACCCTGCCTCTAAATAAAATGCAAAATGGGGATGGGGATGTAACTCAGTGGTTGAATGCCACTGAGTTCAATCCCTGGTACCCCCCCACCCCCCAAAAAAAAAACACCAAGATGATCCAGATGGTATATTTACCAGGCAATGACTCTAAAAAAACTGAGGTACATTGTATTTTTTTCTACATGTATTTCCTACAATGATATCTCCGTTCTTTTTCAAAATGACTGTGTCAACCTCCTATAGTCTCATCTAAATTTTGTTGAAGAGAGTGCAGTGGAAATGACACTATGGGGCATCTTAGGCAAGCCATAAGAAATCCTGTAGTTCATGTGTCTCTCGGAACACTCACTCTGCTGCCATGGCATGAGAGTTCAAGCTCCATGCAGGAGCCACATGTAGATGCTCTGTTTGACAATCCCAGCCTAACTGACAACCCATCTGAGTCACCTCCATTTAACAACCAGTATCACTGCTACTCATGTGAATGGGTCCTCTTAGATGTCTATGCCAGTCTATCCAAAGACAAAATAGTAGAAATTATTCAACCCATGGGACAGAAGGGGGAAAAGATTGAAGAAAAGTGAATACATTCCCAGGGACTGGTGGGAAAATATCAAAAGGTATAACATGTATAATAAGAATTTCAGGAGAATAAAATAAGACTGGGGAAGAAAAAAATATGTGAATAAATAATGACTAAAGGTTTTCCTGGTTTGATTTAAAAAAGCAAGACTCTGATTTACAAATCCAAAAAGTTCAATAAGCTCTAAGCAGGACAAATAGGAAGAGAACTATTTTGGAGGATGATCATTATAATATTGCACTAAAGAAGTCTTAAAATCAGCTGGGGATGGAAGGCGGTGGAGGTGGGGGACAAAAACTAATTCTATACAGGGGAACACAGATAAGAATGGCTGCCAGCTTCTCATCAGAAACAACGGAGCCCACAATTTAATGGAGTGGGGCATCACTGGAGTGCAGAAAGACTTTTATATCCAGGAAATATTTCACCTTCAAACATGGGGGTGAAACAAGGATACTTTAGAAAATCAAAAACCGCGATGATTTGTTGCCAACGGATCTTTACTAGTAGTGCTAAGGAAGAGCCTTCAGTCTGAAGGAAAGTGAAAGCAGATGGAAATTGGGGTCTTTGAGGACAAGGAGAAAGCCAGAAATGGCAAATAAGTGACTAAATATATGTTCTTCTTCTCTGATTTATTTAAAGGACAAACTAGTTGTTGAAAGCCAAAATACACACAGAAGATGGGATTTATAACATATGGAAGTAAAAGATGAGAAAAAGATAACAGAAAGAATAGGGGTGGGTAAATGAAAATAATTGCATTTTATATAAATTACACATTAATAAAGTTGCACAAAGGAATGTAGTATAGGGCTGGGGATGTGGCTCAAGTGGTAGTGAGCTCACCTAGCATGCATGAGGCACTAGGTTTGATTCTCAGATAAAAAATAAATAAATAAAGATATTGTGCCCACCTAAAACTAAAAGATAAATATTGAAAAAAAAGAATGTAGCATATTAATCATGTCAAAAATGGTTACCTACCAGAAGAATGAGATGTTATACTCCATTTATGTATGCTGTATCAAAATGCATTCTACTGTCATGTATAACCAATCAGAACAAATAAAAACATTGAATGATATTGCAAAAAAAAAGTTTACATATTTTCCAAAGACTATAAAACTAACATCAAAGGAGCATGCTTAAAGTCAAAAAAGTAAATTAATAAGATAGCAAGAAAAATTAATAATCCAAGAACAAAATTTTTTTAAATAAAGCCTTTTTAAAAATGATGCCTTGAAAATACTGAATAAAAATAAGTATTTATTTTTATAAGAGTATTTAGTCTGATTTTTAAAAAATTAGAGAGAGATTATATATAAGTAATATAAGAGTATTTAGTCTGATTTTTAAAAAATTAGAGAGAGATTATATATAAGTAATATTAAAAGTCACAAATAGACTTAATGATGGCTACCAATAAAATGTTACAAAGGAATGCCACTGAAAATTTATATTAATATGGTGAAAATTTTTTTCACCAAAAAGGGTGAAAGTTCAAAGAAATAAAAAATGAAAACAAACTATAAATAAAAGAAAAAATTCACTTTGAAAGACAAATTAGTTTAAGAAAATAAAACATTGATATGTTTTCAACAATCATTTTTTTAATTGCTGGTATACAACATTGACAAGCGATTTAGTCAGTTTTTCTGTCACTGTGACCAAAAGACTTGACAAGAACAACATAGAGGAGAAGTTTACTTTGGCTCACCGACTCAGAGTTCTCAGTCCACAAACAGCTGACTCCATAGTTCTGGGCCCAGGTAAGGCAGAATATCGCAGCAGAAGGGCATGGAAGAGGAAAGCAGCTCAAGTCTTGGCAACAGAAAGCAGAGAGAGTTCTCACCAGGAACAAAATATTAACCCCAAAGGCATGTCCCCAGTGACCTACTTCTTCCAGCCACACCCTACCTGCCCACAGTCACCCAGTTAACCCATACTAGTGAATTAATGCACTGATTAGGTTAAGGTTATCATAACCCTTTCAATTCACCTCTAAACTTGCTTGCATTATGTCATACATGAGCTTTTGGGGGACACTTTATACCCAAACCTTAAGAGTGAGTATATGGATAAAATGCTCATTCTCTTCAACTATGCAAAGTGGCTTTAAGGAGGGTACTTCTTCAGCATATATAGAAGTTTACATGCCCTTTGACCCAGTTATTTCACTATATTGGCATGCACCCAAGACACTTCCAATGATGCACTTTGTACTATTGAAATCCTGGAAACATACTACATATCCTACACTTAGAGGTTGGTTGTATATTTAGCACATTAATTATTATTTTTCTTTTTTTATTGATTTTATTTTTTAAATACATGACAGCAGAATGTATCACAATTCTTATTAGACATATAGAGCACAATTTTCCATATCTTTGTATAAAGTATGTTCACATCAATTCATGTTTTTATACATGTACTTGGTTTTTTTTTGCATTACACTTCTTATTACACATATATTCCACAATTTTTCATATCTCTGTATATAAAGTATGTTGACAACCAATTCGTGTCTTCATACATGTACTTTGTATAATGATGTCCATCACATTCCACCAGCCTTGTTATTAATTCTATTTTTAAAAAAGTTTAAAATAAGGTGTATCCATGTTTACTTAAAGAAAAGTTTTACAAGGCATGTATTTAAAGGGAAAAAGGCATATTACAGAGTAATATGTGCAATGTAACCCCATTTAAATTTTAGAACAATGACAAGACTTTGTACTCCACTGTATCTAGCAGAATATTTTCTACACTATGATACATTATCAGTTAGGGATGAAGGTAGAAGGAGACTGTATAAAAGGACATAAGCAAGTAACAAGGTAAGCATGCATACATTATGTACATGCTTGATTTTTCAACAAGCGTGCTAGGGAAATTCAATGGAGAAAGAATAATCTTGTCTGAAAATCGTGCTGTAACTATTGGATAGTCACATGTAAAGGTAAATAAATAATCACCCTTGACCCTTACCTCACATCATATACAAAAATCTATCTTAAAATCAATAATATTTCTGACTTTAAGAGCTAAACATAAAATTCCTAAAGAAAACAGGAGAATATCGTAAGGACCTTGGATTTGGCAAATATTTCTTAAATACAATGCAAGAAGAATGAATGAATGAACTATTGATAAATATGCTCAAACAAAGAAAAGGCCAGTCCCCCCCCAAAAAAAAAAGGCAAATCTTGTATTATTTCATTTACCTAAAATTCTAAAAAAAAATTTAAAAAGTGAGAAAATCTATAGTGACAGAGATTGAATTCCTGAGGCCTGGACAAGGAAGCAGGGATATGACAAGACAGGGGAGAGAAGGATTCCCAAGGGTCAATCTCAGAATGGTCATACACGCAGTTCCCTCTTAGTAGAAATCTGTCCCTCACCACTAGAACTTCACTTATCTCCACTCTGGACTCAGAGGGCAGAAGATACAGAGCCCACATAACCACAGCTGGTGACCCTTAAGAGTTGGGCAACCCAACAGCCCTGCCCAACACTGCCTAACTGCATCTTAGCTATCACTAGATTTTATCTCCTCTAGGAAGACTTTCCTGACACATACCCAGGGTCATGTGATTATTGACTCCAAATTTTTAACACATTCACAAGTATTTGCTCAACTGTCCCATAATTTCCACTTAGCCAAACTGGTGATCTTAATAGAGAGATGAACATAGTGGTATATAAGAAGGTCATTGTTCCTTCATAGTATGTCAAATACCTAAGTAATATTTAACAACACATATTTTCTTCCTATTTATACTGATTACCTTGAGTTTGAAACAGTGTAAAAGCAAAAACTAAAATCACATGGATGATCCTTTTCATATCAATAATTTGGCTTTTAAATTTATTCATGACTTCATATAGCTAGGATGTCCAGAGAGCATTAACGCACACATTTCTGTCCCCTCTGATCACCCCCACCAAAACAGATATGACATGGAAGGTTATCATCATACAAGGCCATACAGACCAGACAAAGGACCTGACTCATGGAGAGTCAACTATTCGAGTGGCACAGAGTTGCCCCTCTGTGAAAGGAAATGCTTAACTATTCGATTTTGTAACTTCTCCCAGGTGGGTATCCATGGCGTCCATCTGAATGAGGAAAGGCATCATTGTGCTTCTAACTTTGCCAGCGGTTCTGAGGAGTGAGAACTTGAGACCCCTCCAACAAGCAGCTGTCAGGGCTGGAGCTCTCCAGTCCCTCTCCTTACGCAGAGAGAGAAACCACACACCCTCAGGAACTCACCCAAAGAGCCATGGAGCTGCCCCCGTGATTGGGCCTTTTGCCAGCAAGAGGCAAAAGCAATTTCAGTGGAACAATGAGGGACAGAGGGAAAGGCAGCTGCAGTGCTTGGGTCGTCAGTGCTGATGGGACAATGAGGAGATGCAGCCAGCAAAGAAATTCCAGAGGAAGCAACACTCCTCCCTGAAGCTCTGGGTGCAGGCCTGGCCCCGGCATCAGTGGTAGCCCGGAGGGGACTTTCCCAGCTGGAGGAGGAGGGGTACTCTTTCAGGGGTGTCTTTGCCTTTCTCCTCTCTGCTCGGCTCTCCCAGGCTGTTTGAAAAGATTTTGTTCAGCTGAAGCTAGAGTTTACCCGGACTCAAAGAGAAACTTACTCTCCTATTTCCTTTCCTAGAGCAGCAGAGGACAGGTATAGGAGATGTTGCAAGGGAACGTTGCATGGAGCCTGGGCATATCCGAGATTTCTAAAAAAGCTTCTTTCTGGATACATGCATTTTAATTTCCTCCTATAGCATACCAATCGTTAGAATCATGAACTCAACCACTATGGCAAGAAATATGGAGTTTCTTCACAAAAGCCGAAAATAGAAGTTCCACGTGACCCAGCAATCCGGGCACTGGGAGCATATCCAAGGGAAAGGAATTCAGTATGTCAAAGAGACACTGCACTCCCATATTTAGGTAGCACTATGCCCAATATCCAGGCAGGGAATCCACCTAAATGTCTATCAAGGGATGGAGAGAGAAAGAAAAAGTGATATATATATATATATATATATACACATACACATACACACACAATGGAATATTGTTAAGCCGTAAAAAAAAAATGAGTGAAATCCTGTCCTATATTGTAACATAGATGGAACTGAAAGACATTATATTAAAGAAACCAGACCCAGAAAGATAAATACGCATACTCATAGTAGAAGCTACTCACGGAAAGAGAGAGTAAAACAGAGGTAGCCAGAGATGGGGAGGATAGCAGGGAGGTGGCATGGATAGCAGATAGATAATGGGAAAATATAAATATATATATATAGTTAGATAGGAGGAATAAGTTCTAGTGTTCTACAGCACAGTAAGGTGATTATCATTAACGATGATTCAGGTTTCAAAATAGAAGACGTCAGCTGTTCCCAACACAGAAATGATACATGTTTGAGGTGATAGAAATGCTAATTACACTGATATGATCCTTAAACATTATAAACATGTTTGGAAATATCATATCATATCTCATAAATACAAACAATTATTATGTCATTGAAAACATTCATTAGAGTCAGATAGGCCCACTGTTGAACAGTGACTGGGCCTCGAGAATCATTCCCTTTGTGGATATAAAATGCATACTACCGTGACAGGACACTATTGTAAGGAGATGGCAGTAGTGACATGAATTGGATATGTCCGGCACTCAAATCCCTGAGGTGGTAAGTTTATTTATGGGTGTGAGTCTTGGAAAGGGCACTAGAGGCTGCAGGAATCAAAGTTGGTCCAAAGCAGGACCAAGGAACATCCTGTGGACTTAGAGTCTAACTGGCTATAAACCAGCATTTGCCAAGTTAGTTCAAGGAATGCTAGTTCTCTGGGGCATTAATGAGTGTTATCCATAAAAAAAAAAAAAAAAGGTTATCGGAACAAAATGCATTTGAAAAACACTGACTGGGTTGGATAATTTAAAAGCTTTCTTCTTGCAGGATCTCTAGGTGACCTTCCATTTGCGGAGGTTCATGGTACATTCCCACACCAGAATGAATTTGAGCATAGGGAACTCTTGCTCTTGGTGCATTTCAGAGGACTATGGAGACACTCTCTGGGAATGTGGGTCTAAATGAATGGGCCTCTGGCTCTTCTCGGATAACTCCTTCTTGAAGTGAACAACCGGATCCATCTTACTCATTAGGCACTACAAGATGATGCCCAGCATTTGTGACCTTTTCAAAGACTTAAAGGTAATTGAGAACTGGGAAGACATTTTGCTAATTCCAAAGGAAGACGTACAAAAGGAAAACTGCAAAACCTTGCAATAGATATTTAAGTAAATATCTACAAAATGGAACAGCATACCAACTAGTCAACTGCTGTTCAACACCTTACATAAAATTACTTAAAATATACTTACCATGGAATATGGTTACATTTTAATACATTTGCTGTGCTGTGTGATTCAGGGACTCCATTAGAATGAGAACCTAGAATTCAGGAAGGACATCTGTTACTTTGATAAGGACCATCCCCTTAAACTTTGTGTATGCATTCATATCTCTCTCTCTCTCTCTCTCTCTCTCTCTCTCACACACACACACACACACACACACACACACACCTTGGAGCTGAAAAAATCCTAACCAATAAGAAACCAAAGTATGAACCCAGCCCTGTCATGAGAGCCACAGCTAAGCCCAGTCAACTCGCCCAATAGTGGTAGGGGGTTGGGAGCCCTCCACCCTCACCTTCCTCAAGCAGTTCGGATTCCTCACCACAGAACAAATCCTTTTTGGCAATAGCCACAGGATCCTGCAGTAAAGCACAGCTCTTTCTCAGTACATCTGCCCCTCCCTGCGAAAAGCCATTCAGGGCACCTATTTTACAGCTGGTGGCTTTGCATTCACTGCGTCTGAAAGGAGCTGGGGCTCCCAGGGGTTGCCTCCAAATGGATGGCACAGGCAACATTTTCAGGAGTGAGTAGGGGAGGAGGCTGAGAGGGACTGAAAGGAGACCCCATGGCTTCTAAAGGTCCTCTAAAGACATTTCATTTGTTTGAAAGGAGTCACTCGAGGGTCATGAAAAGGTACAAATTCTCAGCACCTCCCTCACTGTGGACACAAGGCCGTTCCTCACATCCTCCTTCGCCTCAGCCTGACTGGAGATGAAAAGCTCCTACAAGAGCCACCACAGGGGCCTGGAGGGAAATGACTCCACGTCCATGCATCTTTTCCTGTGATCTGGAAAGATCTGGGCTCCTGAGACGAGTCTAAGCCATCAGCCCATCTCTCTATTTCTTTGCAGAAAAAGAAATGAGAGAGAGAGAGAGAGAGAGAGAGAGAGAGAGAGAGAGAGAGAGAAGCAAAGCCCAAAACATTGACCTTTCTTTCAAATCAATCTATGTTTCAAGGTCTGTTAAATATCATGTCAGGAAATACTCTCTTCTCACTTCTAATGTTTGATTTTAACAGCGTGACTCATTTCTCATTGTTTCCCGTATTCCAAAGTCTGTTGTGAGAGATTTAAATGGCAAATGAAAAAAAGGGTAACTACACACACACACACACACACACACACACACACACACACAAAACCAACTGCCCTTCCTTTGTTAATCTAACAAGAGAAAACACTATTGACTACAATTATGTGAAGATATTATCATATGCACAAATATAAGAGGCAGCCATGAAAACATAATTAAAATTTGGTGTATGAAAAGAACAATATTCACCATTCCACACCTTTTTCAGCTAAATTTCCTTGTCTTGGTGGCAGTGGCTCCCCTGAGGACATTTTTGCCCTTAAGGATGGTGTGACTTTGTCCAAAACTGTAACTTTTTCTCTCTCTCTTCCCTATTATTGTCACCAGAGAGTGTGGAATGAGATGTTCAAGAAAATGCTTGCCTGAAGGCCAGAGTGCATTTCCTCTGCGCTAGGATTTCCATTTATTCCACTAAATTTCCTTACAATTAATTTTTAAAAGGGCTGAGAGAGTTCATTTCCCAAACAGCTGACAAGAACTTCATTCCATGAAAGCAAACACAATGGAGCTTGGTGACCATTTTTGCTACCATTATAAAATCCTTGCAGTATGAATTCTGATTCTGCGCATGATACTTTATTACTCTGATACAGTAATCAGAATATATTGTTACTCTCATGATACCCATCCAGAGCCAGAAACTGGTTTATCTTAATTGCACTTTAGCCTAAGACATATTAAATGCAACTTGATTATAAAATACGTCTGCATTGCCACAATAAATTTATTGGCAAGATTTCTAAACATCAAGACGTCTATAATCTCCTTGTCTAGCCAACGTGCCAGGTAACTTTGAATAAAGGCTGCTTCCTTCCCATGCCTCCCTTTTTCAGCCAATAAGCTAGTAATAATAGCTTTGTCTAGCACTCAGAAATGCTGCAAGACACTTCTTTATTTGGACAGCATGTTACAAATGACAAGCTGGCTTTGGGCTAAATATGTCAGCATGATGCATCAGAACAGGTTGTTGGAGTGGACGTTTTTAATTTTTATTTCACAAACTCATTGGCATCATCCATCGATCCCACTGTTCAATAGGGCAGATGCTGCCTTGTGTCCAGGTTCATGCAGTCCTGCCTTCCCCGATGACTTGACTATACTCACCTTCCCACCAGAGCCATCCAGAGAGTATGTGTTGACTCCAGGCACAGATTTTATGGAGCACACCCAATGTATGGGTCCTTTGGCTGGGAGCAGAAAGCCCCAGTCTTCAGATTTGCATTAACCACTGGACAAGAGGTCTTCTCAAATATGTGCAATGTGACAGCATGCACAACCCCTATGGCATCCCAAATCAGCCCCTGCACCCAACAGAATGCATGCCCCTTCTTCACAAAGGCATTTTGGAGCAGGAACAAGAAGCAGAAGGCCCCCCTTACATGAGTTTTCCTCGTGTGTGCTTCCCACAATGCTCTGGAAGATTTCCAAACTGTAGGACAACCACAGAAAGTGACAGAAATTGTGTGAAAAGTTACTCAGCTTTGACCTTTGTCTAGAAAGTCCTGGAAGAAAGAATGCCAAACGAAAGAATGAATGAAAGATGTATCTTTACTTTGGTAATGGGAAGCAATGCTAGCTCTAACCTTGAAATGAAATCCCTTTTTAACGAAGGAATTCAAAACACTGCAAGTGTATTATCTGATTATTCCCTCAGCTTCCCTGAACAATGTGAGTACAGATAATATCCTCCCATAGGACTAGGGAAGAACACTTAAACTTGCCTGCAACGTATTTCCTTAGTAGACAATACAAGAATGGTACATAAAATGGTCTATACTGCAACACTTCCAAGAAGAGAGAACCATACAAGCTCACTAGCTAAGTAACAGGTATGGACTACAAACCTGTGTTGTCCCCCTAAGAAGCATTCCGATGGCATGAAATAATGAGCAAACAGAGCCAGGAATCACAACTGGATGTTTTTGTTTATTTATTTATTTATTTTTGCTTTTTTTTTTTTCCTTTTTTCAATTTAAAGGAAATGTGTCCACATTGTTGGTTGATTCGAGCGCCCCCATGTGTCTCAAAGGAGTAATTTCACTTTAGGTCTTTATTAGGGCTATTTTAAAGGACAGATCAGATGACCCACAAAACCTCTTCACACTTGCTTCAGTAGCCTCCTGTATCTCTGGAGATCGGAAAGCTGCCCTAGGAGTATGAATTTGTCCTCCTGGATATAAAGAAGCATCACAACTTATACCTGAAGCAATGAGAAGCAGATGTTAACAAGAGAGAAGGCTAATTTCAACTTGCCTGTTCTGATTGAAGCCTGTTAAGTCATTGTGTGTGTGTGTGTGTGTGTGTGTGTGTGTGTGTGTGTGTGTGTTTCTTGCCCCTCAAGACAAGGGCTCTAAGCATTCATACTCTCTCTGCTACTGTGGTGGCCACACAAGAACCCAGAACTATTTCTGTAATTAGCAAATCTCAGGAGATTTTTCCCACTGTTCACACTATGACCACAAGCAAGCCATTTTTCGCCATGGGTCCTGGTCTTCTCCAGTGGGAAGGAAAGAGAGCACTCCTGTTATGACACATAGGATGCATCTTCAGTGATGCCTGACATAAACATGCATGCATAAATGTTAATTAATTGTTTCAAACCTATAAGCTCTATTCTAATTCACTGACCATATTACATTCTCCTCACCCCACCCCTCCCCCAAAAAAGATTCAACATGCATCCTTTAAGGACTAGCTTGGGAATTCCTTAAGCATGGGAAAAGGTCAACCATCTCTTGCATTTCTCACCACTACCTGACCTAGTGCCAGTCACACAGTGACACTTCATAAACTAGAGCATGCTCTGGGCACGTGGGGAGTGGAGGGAATTTGCCATCTTAATGTATTTCCTTGTTTGCTTTCTTTGGTAGAGTTTAAAGCAATCAAAGGCATGCAAGAGGCAGAGATTCATTCAAGGATTTGAGGCCATCTATACTGAAAACCTGGTGTCTTCACAGAAAAATAAAAATTTTAAAAAGCTTTCAGTTCATCCCTCCACCACCCCCCCCCCCACTGCCAACCCCCACATTTGTCTTGAGTTTAGAAAATCACAGTCCAACCATCAACAGAAAACACACAGGCCCAGAATTGCCAAAGAAAATGGCCCAAGCCCGGTCACTATGTCAGACCACCTTGCTGAGTCTTGCTCTCCACTAACAAAAAGAACATTTACCAAGAAACCAAGCTGTTGGGCTCCTCTCACCAAAAAGGTAAAGAGCTATTCACTGCTTCGAGTTAAGCTAGCCAAATCCAACAAAGCCCTGGAGATTTTTGGCTTAATCTTCTCACTGAACTCCTGACAGCCTTGCACGGGCACAGCCAGGGCATCGTCACCCAGCCCGAGGTACTGGCAGCTCCACGCTCACACTTAGCACTTACTCTGCTCAGATGCAATGGCACAGGGTACCTAGCTCCCCTGCCACCCAATGCACCCCGGGGGCACCTCCAACCGTGAGGCCTGGCTTGGGAAGGCTCCTCACCCACCCAAAGTACAGTCAGTTCCTTTTGTTAGGTAACTTTATAACCTGAGCAGAACACCAGAGAGTACCTGCTCCACTGGGATACCAGGTGGTCCCTGCAAGTTAAGGGCAACCAAAAAATGGGGAGGGAAAAGTCTGATGTATATCATCTCCTTTATCATTAAATCAGGAGAAAAGATTCTTTTTTAGGAATTCCTTAGGTTAACTGATAATGTCGATTTTATTTAAAACTTTTTTCATATTTTCCTCCTTCCTTACCTACAACCACCATTGTTACCTCATCAATCAACACAAACCGATATTGCTAACTAGTTGGAAAGCTTCCATTCCTTTCTTTGTCCAAACCATCATGTGCATGAATGCAAAGATTTTTCCCAAATGCTAATTTCAACACATTATTTAAAACAATTCCCATTCAAGAGCCCTTGGGACTCACTACTGCTTGCAAGAGAAATTCAAACTCTGAAATCTGACATTCCAACTCCTGCATATTCTCTCAGATCTGCAGGAGAAGTTACAGAGGAGCCAGTCATTCCCACAAGAGCTCCCAAGACTTTAATGACTGGCATATAAAGTCCAAGACAGAAGCACAGTTATCATGGATGTTCAGATAGCCTCCAATTGTGGACTTCTGGGAAAAGAATTAGGTTGGGCATTACCACTTAGACTTCAACCCCCTACCTTGATCTTCTCAAGCATATTGACACCCTCAAGTGTTTTGACATCCTCCAACATGTTGACGTGCACTCTAGTTATATTCAAACCCATGTGGCTGGCCACCATTGTATTTCTTCAAATGACAGCTTACCTGCCATTGCGAAAGGCTTGGCACGCAGAGCAACAAATCTCCAGGCATGTGATGGTAAGCAAGAAAAACAAGGAGGAACAATAAATCAGCATCAGAAAAAATACAGAACACATCCTCATACTTGTAGGACATTGCGTTCTGGTGAGAGCATTGGAGAGTAGGGAAAAGAAGGAGGAGGATGGGAGATACACCATCACCTTGGCATGCCAGTGGGCCAACCAGGGAAAGTCCAGCAAGAGGAGCAAACATCAGTGCCTTTAACAGTGACAGTGGCCATGGTGGTAAAGAATCCGATGGACAGAAGTCAGGACCCTTGGAAAGAATATGCACCTGTCTTCTTGTGAGCTGGGTGACCTATTGCACTGAGTAACCTTGGCATTGCCACACATACATACTGTCCTGCCTAAAGCAATTTAAAAAAAAAAAACTTGCAGCTTGTGCAAACAAGAATTTTATTTAAAAAGTGAAATATCATAAATTCTTAAAAAGCAATCACAGAAGCTCACCTCCTTCCCCCACAAAGCCTTCCCTACATCTCTAGCTTGAACTCTCAGTGCACATGTTTTGCCAGGCAAGGCCCTGACATCTTGAATCTCTAGGTGTCAGGGAGGCTGGGCATCTTCCCAACCTGCCTACAGGCACCTCAAGGTCAAGAATCCTTCATCCGCCTTCTTCTGGACCTCTTTTATTCCCCTCTCACCCCAGCACTCAGCCTGAAAGGTATTTGAGCAATACCAACACTGTCAATTGATATAAACTGAAACGTGCAAGCATCCCCACTTTCCAACAACCCATTTTCACCAAGTGTGGCCTGGAAGTCACCCAGCAAACCCACTCCCCTGTGTACAGAGCTCATTCTTGGTCAGTTTGTGATTGTAGAGCTGGTGGTCTCTTTAACTTCCATTTGAAGATGTGGGGATTTAAAGTGAAGCCACTGGCTCTATTTCTTTGTAAGATCATCCTACCTAAGTCTGTACAAATCACCAATGGCCCTCCTGAAAATCCTTTAAAGGTTTTATAGTTTAATCCCTTCACTTCACCACAGCCCTTAATGACCACCTTCCTACCCTGAGAAGTCCTCTCAAAGGTTGGTAACCTCCTTCACAAGTTACAGACAAGCCTTGCTGTTACCTACTTATAAGAAAATGAAAGCTTCTATAGTAGGCTTGATTGGTGATGCCACTGTAATTTTCCCATTAAGTCTGGAGTTTATCAGTCTTCTCTCCTCCACAATCTGGTCTTTCCCTACCCCTTCTTCCCAGTCCCGCCCCCTGCCTCCTCCCCACCCCCCAAGAAATGAACTGGTTTACCCAGCAGGTTTCATCTTGCTTTGACCAGCTTATGGTTTCAAACGTGATTGTGGAGTTCCTGGGCTTGAATCCACAGCTTATTAATTTCCAGGCATTCATGAGGTCTCTGTCTAGTGTGCTGTGGGAGGTGTGCAGGCGTGCCTCTGGTCACTGACACCCTGGGAGTTCGCAATTCAGCTAGTGACTGAAAAGGTGGAGTCTTTTAATTTGTGTTACTGTAGAATCACATCCCTTTGGAGGTGTAAGGACAGCCAGAGTTCAACTCCAGCATTTTACAGGTTTGAAAACAGAGGTGGAGCAAGGGGAAAGGACTGGGTCAAGGTCATAGAGTTAATCAATCGAGGAGCTGGGTCTGCAGCTCAGAGCTGTCTTATCTCAATCCACCAAGACTCTTCCACTCACAAATCCTTCCTGGATGGCTCACGGATGTGAATCCAAGTATAGGATGCTTGCAGGTCACAGAAACGCATCACAGATGCATAGTATGTGGGAACACAAACGTGCAGAAATGTGGAGACACTGTTTTGTACCCAGCTTAAAAAACAGAACATCCTGTTAAAGTTAGAGCAAAGGAGCTCTATTTAGATTAAGTTGTAATCCAAAGAGCTACACCTTCCCACCATACCCATACCTCTCATGGCCCTCAATAACTCCTTTAAAAAAAAAAAAAAAAGATGAATACCGTTCAAAAACCACTTGGACAGATTTTCCTTTAGTTCAATCAATATAAAGTCATTCCTTAATCTGTGAAAATAGCTTTTTCACACATCTCTGCACACACAGCCACACACACATATAAAACATTGGCCGCAGGTACTTTTAATTTGCTGGAAAATATTTCTAAGAAGTCAAAAAGCTCCAGCTGAATAAGCGTGCCCTCCTATTGGCTGAGTTGACCAGTTGAGGCATATGATTGGTCCCTGATCCTGAGGACCGATAAGAACGGCTATAAAATCCCTGGGTGCAGCTCTTGGGCCCCCAGTTTGCAAAAGCCAGAGGTGCAAGAAGCAGCAACTGCAGCAGGCGGCGGCAGCAGCAGCGGCAGCAGCGGCAGCAGCAGCAGAGACGGTGTTGGCAGCAGGGTCCGCAGGAGCAGCATCAACAGCAACAACAAAAAAAAAAAAAAAAAAAAAAAATCCTCATCAAATCCTCACCTAGGCTTTCAGTATATCCAGATCCACATCTTCACTCAAGCCGGGAGAGGGAGAGAGGAAAGGGGGGGAGGAAAAAAAAAAAACTAACAACTTAGCGGAAACTTCTCAGAGAATGCTCCAAAACTCAGCAGTGCTTCTGGTGCTGGTGATCAGTGCTGCTGCAAGCCATGAGGCGGAGCAGAATGACTCTGTGAGCCCCAGGAAATCCCGGGTGGCAGCTCAGAACTCAGGTAAGCGCAAACCCGGGACCGGCTTCTCCCCCAAAGAGCTGTCCTCATTTGCCTCTCACTTTTGCAACTGTGTCTGTAGCGGCTGATCTTGATAATAAATGTGCTTCGTGCCCCATGGCAATAAACTGCCAGTGTAATCCAATAGCCTTAGGAAGTGAAGCTCCTTTGTTTAATAAATTGCATGCAACTAACGAAGGAACTGGGCGCTCTGCTGAGGGTATTTCATTGCATAAGCCTAGCCTGATTGCCTGAAATCTGGCACGTACCCTCTTGGGGGGAGGGGGCGGGGGAAAGGCTTGAATGTTGGCATGCCTCAGAGCACTCTCTACACTTTCCAGAAGCTGGTCTTAAGGTGAGACACAGCTTGTCTGATGCTGCCCTTTCCCCTCCCCCTTTGAGACCCCCAAAATTTGACTTCTCTACCTCTTCAGAGAACCCAGAGAAGCTCGCTTTTCAGACTGATTTTCAGATCCATAGCCCTCCAGTCTGACAAATCCAGAGCGGATTCAGAGAAAACCCTCCGTATCCCACCCCCAACACCACTCCCTCACTCTCCGCCAGCTCGCTGTCTCTTGGGCTCCATTCAGTTGCCTTTGCAGCCCGTGGCCAGAAAGCCCCTTGGAAGAGAATATTCGTGAAATGAAGCAGCTGTTTCTCCAAGGGGAAGGTCTCACTTTCATCCCGACTCCCAGAGCAGTTAATTGTGTACGATCCCAGCCTCTGAAGGAAAAGGGGGCGTCAGGAAGCCTGTATCAAGACCTCAGCCCCTTCGCCCCTGTCGCCCCACTCTCTGCTCTTCCATTTCAGCCCTGTCTCCCCCAACTGTCAGCCTAGATGGGATCGCAGGTGTCAAAATGCTGCAGAGCGTGCTCCCCTTGGAAGAGCGCAGGTCCCTGCCGAGAGGAGGGCTTTGCTTCCCTTCCTTTTGTATTTAGTTGCTATAGAGATGCCTGATTCACAATTCCAGTTTGCCTAAAACAATAGCAGCCCTAATGCATATTAAAACTGCTTAAAGCAAAGTTATAATTTGAACCCGTGGAAATATATAATTAGGGAAATGACTTGTAACATCCCAGAGGCTGCGGGTGGTGGGAGGGGGTGGGGAAGCCTAACTGAACCATGCTTTTGATCTCGGAGGAGAATCCTACAGTATGAAGGCTACAGATCATTTCTTGCCGAGCCGCCTGCCAGAACACCCCCCTTCTGTGGGAGAGAAATTACTTTTATGGGAGATCTTATCCAGAATGTAGAAAGCCTCATGCAAGCTCTTTGTGGTTTTCTTCCAGTCTTGCACAAGGGGTGCCTTGGCCTTGTTATTCCACACCTGTGTTTCTCAAAAAAAAGGGGGGGTTAATATGAGAGATTATACATACCTCTAAGCACTAACCTGTGGGGGTTGGGATGAACATGAACAGATGAGATTCTTTTCCACCAATATGATGGTAAGTTAAAAGCCTGAATTCATAAGGGTCTCCCTCAAGTGGCCTATTGGCAAATTCTTCTCTGCCATTTGGGCTAAAATCCCATGCTTTTTACCCTAAAGTGCATTTTTTTTAAGCCAGGCCCTCCCACCTCCTAAACCCATCACCAGCCACTTCAAGTGCCAGGTGATGATGGTCTT
Source organism: Spermophilus citellus (assembly GCF_964194105.1). Taxonomy (NCBI): domain Eukaryota; kingdom Metazoa; phylum Chordata; class Mammalia; order Rodentia; family Sciuridae; genus Spermophilus; species Spermophilus citellus. The sequence goes on along the minus strand of NC_138196.1, from coordinate 75,535,324 downwards.
TGATCCCACAGAGCTCCTGGAAGGCACTGTGCATTGCCCGGACCCCAACCCTGCTTCAGTCACCAAAATGTGGGGGGGGGGGGGTGAGTCGGAGTGGGCATGTCTCCAAGGAAGAACTCATTCCCCTAGAGTGCTCTGGCTCTCAGAAGCCAACAGGGCCTGTCCATCCTCCTTCTTACCCCACTCCTCTTCAAATGGGCCTCTTTAATGGTCCTCAGGACAGAGTTCTGGGATATATTCTTCTGGTCCCTTGTCCTTGAACTTTGCCTGCACTGGCTGGACCCCACCCAGCATCCCTCTGTTTGACTGAATGTGATGTCTCTTCCAGCTGAAGTGGTTCGCTGCCTCAACAGTGCTCTGCAGGTTGGCTGTGGGGCTTTTGCATGCCTGGAAAACTCCACGTGTGACACAGATGGGATGTACGACATCTGTAAATCCTTCTTGTACAGCGCTGCTAAATTTGACACTCAGGTAATAAGACCTTGACCCCTGCTCCCTCTGACTGATTGTCTTTAACAGAGTAGTCCACTATTGTTCTGAGGAACCAGTCTTGTAGGGAACCAGCCCTGCTTCCCAGCCTCCCTATACATAATTGCCATCTCAGGGTGTGTGTATGCACATACACATGCACGCACAGTCACAGCCTGGGTCAGGAAATAGGCTCTGTCTTACACACTCCCACTCCCACCCTGGGGCGTGCCAGTAAGAGCTGACAGAGGCTGGCTTATAAGAGGAGGGGGATGAGCAGAGAAGCCTTCCCTCTTCTGAGGAAAAGAAAATGTTCTAACAAAGAACTTCTTGCTGTATGACCTGACTTACTGGCTTGACATCCAAATGACCAAAGTCTCCATCCAAGAATATCTAAAACTGGAGTATGACAGAATGACAGTTGTCAAGATGCAAGGTGGTTGATTATGGATCCCTTTCTTTTTTCCTCTTATTTCCTTTCTGTGGAGCTCAATTTTCAAGATTATCTAAGGGAAAAGGTGTTTTTTTTTTTTCCTTTAAATTCTTGCCTATGACATACAATCTCTTCATGGCAAGGATATGCAGATGGTCATGATATAATGCAAAAAAAAACAGGCCCCCTGAAGATTCTCATATTGCACCCCCTGACCTCTTCTGTCAGTTCAAGCTAAGCCTTTTCTTCTATCCCCCTTCCTCGACAGGGAAAAGCATTTGTCAAAGAGAGCTTAAAGTGCATTGCCAACGGGGTCACCTCCAAGGTCTTCCTGGCCATTCGGAGGTGCTCCACTTTCCAGAGGATGATTGCTGAGGTGCAGGAAGAGTGCTACAGCAAGCTGAATGTGTGCAGTGTCGCCAAGCGGAACCCCGAAGCCATCACTGAGGTTGTGCAGCTGCCCAATCACTTCTCCAACAGGTATGAACTCGGTCCACTTCTTTGCAATCAGAGCAAGAGGCGGGGCGGGTGGCTGGCAGAGCTAGACTAGGAAGGAGGGTTAAATTGCCACAGTCATGCTCTTATTTTAGCTTACCGTCTTCCCAGCTTTTGCAGGGAAAATATGTTTGTGATTGGTTGTGACAGTTTGAGCAGCTTGGTTTTTTCCCCCACTGTTATAGGAAAAGTCTTCCCATGCAGATAACAGAAAGCTTCATCTACAGCATCCCTGGGTACATTTTCTTTGTCCATTTCTTGCCATGACCCTGAAGGAAATGGTGACGTTTCTGGAAACCACCTTTTGAGACATCACATTTGGCTGGAACCAAAACCATGCAGCAGTATAATTGGCCAGTATCAAAACTTTGGTCAAATGTCATCATGCAGATTGTGCTAAATCCGCATGGATTTCAAATCAGTCCCAAGCCCAGTCAGACATTTCACTGGCTAACCCAGAACCAGCCATCTTACTTTCCTGGCATTTAGATTTGCTCAATGAAGAGCAAAATGGCCTGAGTGCCCTTGCTGGCTTTATGCTAGCCCATCCCTCTAGTCCAGGGTTTCCCAGGATGCAGTTTAGTGGTTGCCCAGAGTGTATCTCCAGCTTAGTGCTCTCACATGACCAAAGCCACTGAGCTCAAAATGTCTGAGGATCACGCCTTCCTATACCAAGCTCCTGCCTTAACCAGCCAGCGCTGAAATCCTAACACATGAAAAGGCTGGCCTCCTGGTTTCATGTGGGTTGGCCTGCAAAGGCTTCCAGCAAGAACTGAGGTATGTTGGTGGCGGGTAATGGAGACACGGCAATGCGGACCAGTCAGGGTCAGCCTACTGTGATGGCTCTTAGCCTAAAACTTGAATCCCAGGCCCACAGTTCCATTGACTCTTCAGCCAAATCTTCTCAGATTCACAAAGATCAGCCTTATGTTCCTCTGGTCCCCTGAGAGCTATTACAGCCCTATCTGATTAATTTTATAGCCAAGTGCCACCACCCTTCTCCAGAAAATGGCAACAGCCAAGTGTTTCTGGGGCTTATAAGAGAGCTAGTTATGTACCCATAGGAAAGTGGAAGACCAGAGAAGGTTCCCCCCCATAAAGTCCCTAACATAAAAACTCTGTAAATTTCTGATTCAGTCTTAGGTTAGTGCCCTTGAGAACCACATGTTAGTTTACAGAAATCATTTGTCTGGTCCTTGAAAACAAACAAGGACCAGGGTTCCAACCAATTGTCTCAGAACAGGACAATCAAGTCTACCAGGCCTCTCAATTTTTTTTTTTTCTTGTATGGGGAATTGAAGCCAAGGGGCACTCGACACCGAGCCACATCCCAACTCCTATTTTGTATTTTATTTAGAGACAGGGTCTCACTGAGTTGCTTAGCACCTTGCTTTTGCTGAGGCTGGCTTTGAACTTGCAATTCTCTTACCTCAGCCTCCCCAGCCACTGGGATGACAGGTGTGCGCCACCTCACTCAGGTCAAATGGCTTGTCTCCTAATATCAATCTTGGTTTTAAGGAAGATTCCTGTTGCATGGGTAGGGATGAGAACTGGCTATTTGTTAGCGACATCCTTCACCACAAGGGAAAGAAATGGAGAATTCTTCATCCAGCAGTGGCTTGAGACAAATTATGCGCGCATGCAGTAGATGGGGGTAGGGAGTAGCAATGCCACTGTCACAAGTTTACACATCATGGAGCCAATTTTGAGACAATCTGAGCTCACCATTTCAACTGACACAGCATCTTCCATGGGAACGGAGAGGTGCTGTGAAAGGAGGATGCATACACCAGACTCAAGGTCCCAACCCAACCAAGAAGAGACTCGTGGAAAGAGCTCTTAACCAGACAATCTTCCTTTTATTAGGTGCCTTATCTTTCAACACCTTCAGGAAATGGTCAAAAAAGAAACCCTTCTGATTCCCCCTTTTCACTATTAAGGATAAGGAAAGGGGGTAAGGAAAACAAATGGCCAGTTCTGGAAGGCCATCCTCCATACTAGCCCTTACCTTTCTCCAAGTATTTCGCTGCAGTGGGCTACTATTATTCCTCCTTGGGGCTGTAGAGATTTCCGGTCCCAGGCTGGGCCCGACTTGCTCTATTTAAGCTCCTCACCCTCCTGAAACATCCTGCTTTCCCAGCCTCTGTCCCACCATAGACACACACTAAGTTGGTGCCAATTGGCACAGAATTGCAAAAGGAAGTAGTTACAGGTTCATTCCACCTTCCTGTGACTTATCTAGCATGAGATTTGAGGCTGGGAGAATCCAAAAGCCTGTGACTGGACCAGGAGTCAGAACAAGGGAGTTTCCCATGACAGAGAAGCACCTAGAAAAGGAAAGGTAGTTGAAGTGTCCCCTGGCTGAATCTGCAAACTAGGCCTTCAGTGATGAGAGAGGCAGGCAGAATCAACCAGGTGGTCTCAGGGCTTGGGAACCAATTAGACCAACCCAGATCCAGAGTGGGAAAACTGACAAAGCGTCCAACTCTCAGGGGCATGGATAGGGAACAGGAAACAGAAGAATAATATTGATCAAGGGAAACAAAGGACTATTTATAAACCCTCACACAGAACGTTCCTAGGCAGTGTGTGTGTATTTGGGTAGGCATGGCTGAAACAGTAGCTATGGAGAATATCTGATCGTATTCTTTACCAAGAGAAAAAAAAAAAAAGTCAGGGATGGAATTTTCAAAGTGGGAAGAAAGAAACATGCTTAAAAAGGAACTTTCGGGCTGAGAGATCAGAACACTTGGCTAACTGGGTCTTCGCAGTACAGCCCCTTTGCCCACCACAAAGGCCTTGGAGAGAGAGAAAGGAATCTACTCAAGTACTCCTAGCTCCTCCTGCAAAGGAGGGGCTTAACCCTGAGCTGCACTATTTTTGCTCAATTGAGAAGAAATCCCTAGAAATACAAAATGTCAGAGCTAAAGGCCATTATGTAGACTAACTGCCTTATTTTTCTGATTAAAGATCAGAGGCTCAGAGACCTGAGGAGTGACCTGCTGAAGGTCACACAGCTCGTGAGTAAGAGTTGGGCCCAGAATTCACGTGGCCTTGAGCCAAGCTATTTTGATTCCTACTTCAAAAGTGGCAGCCAGAAAAACTTGCAAGAAATAGCCACAATCCAAAAATAGAAAACCAGGCATAATTGAATATATATGCACCAGAATGGTCAGCAATTAAATTTGCATACATTCTCCCCTAAAAGAAAAGACATTTCCTCCCAATAGCTATGGAAACAGTAAGTCTTGGTGCAAGAGGGCGCTCACTAAATATGTGACCGTTGTGAAGTCCACTTTTGCTGGTGGCACAACCTCTTCAATTATCTGTCTCACTTAGTGACCAATGGGAAAGAGGTGTCTCATTGACCAGCACATCCAAGAAGTAAATGTCATATCTCAGACTTAATGGAGAGGAACAGGGCTAACCCTGCTGACATTAAGGCACCACCAGCCACTGATCTCCAGCCTGCCCTATTGAGCTAACAAAACTCCATCAGGAAAGCAGGAAGGTGAGAGGCAGAGTGGACAGTCACTGGGCTGTCATACCTGGGCTAGCAGAGAGAGCAACACTGAAGGTAGGAGACCTTGAGAAAGACAGCAGGTATTTAGACTGGGTGGGGCCACGGGCAACATGTGGCCCTGACGACAAGGGTAGCTATCGAAGTTTCGTTTCCTTTAAGGTTTTGGACTTCTTGGTTCAGACAAAGGGCTTTCTGTTCTTTCTAAGGGAAGATCATTGTTTCCAGTGCATTTGGGGGCTCATCTGGCTTGAATAGTTCTTTCTGGAAGTGGAAGGGTTAACTTCCAAGTAATCAAGTCTTTCCAGGGCCTTATCCTCCCAAACCTAATTACCCTCTGAAACAGACACAGTAACCCCGGGGACCGAGTTAGGAGATGCCCAGAAACCAACGTATATATAGCTCGCTGAAGCTATCAGCACAAAACTGTTTGTTCTCAGTTTTTCCAAAACCAGTTTTCTCCCCATTTCTCCATCCAAGCAAAGGCTACTTGACTCATGTGCTTTATAATTCCAAAGTGCTGGAAAATGTCCCCCTGTGCCAGAGAATCCCAGCTTTGCTCACAGCTGGATGTAATTGTCCCCAGGAGGGAGGGTCCAGCCAGGATTGCGTCTGCTAACTCGACCTGCACTTTTCTTTCCACCCTTGACTTGGTTCTCTCACCCACAGAATGGTGACCTCTTGGCTTTATTACCCACATTCCACTCTATTTACTGTCCATCCTTCCAAGGACCTCTCTGGGGGTTAAGTCCTTCTGGAAAGATGTGCAACCCTGCACTCTGGGAGGCAAGTTAAAAATAAACAGGTTTCTTTTCATGGAAGATCCTGTGGCCCCAGAGATCTCTAGCCCCTCCAAGGAAAGGTCTCCCCACATTGTCCCGCAGTGTCTCCTGTTAGTGAACACAGAGCTCATGTTTGAACATCTGTCACCTCAGAAGGAAGCAGGTACATCCCAACCTACATTGGAATACACCTGCACAGTTCTCCCCAAAGAATAGCACAAGTAATATCTATGCTCTAAACACTGCACAGTTTAATCCTTTCTGAGCCATAAAATTTAGCTGCAATTGGGGAATTTGGCTCCAAAGATGAAGGTAATTTGTACCAAACATGAGATTTCTTATAAAATCTACCATACTGACAGATCATTTATTCCTCAGGAAATCACGATTTATTGGAGGGAATTATGTCTTTAAAATGCCATTTCCTCAATGACCACAAAATAAATTAAAAAATCTACAGTGAGCAGGCAATATGGCCTGAGGTAGACAAAGAATAAGGACACAAATCGCACTTTCTATGTTTTCAGTCTAATCCGGAGGGGAAAACTGATCATGAAACCATCAAAGGCTGGGCAAATGTCTATAGGACATCGGAAAAAGGAAGAGGTCAGCAAGAGCCAGACCAGTGAGAGGTTTCATGGAATTACAGAGGCAAGAATCTTAAGGACCATTAATCTTTCCTCTTAAAAATCCTCATGGCTTAGTGTTTGGTTTTCCAACTGCAAGATACCTTTGAAGGAAACCTGAAAATGGGATCAGTCAATAGAAGCCCTTATCAAGACTGGCTGAGATGTCATAGGAAAAAAAACAAAAAAAAACAAAAACATGAGACACAGGATTACAGGGGCCTTAGGAAGTTTAGTTAGAAGATGATCTCAAACGCACATATGCCTGAGCACATGCACCACTAAGAAAAAGGAACATTGCATCAAAATAACTACAAATCCACTTTCCATAACTATTAATATAAACATAGACTGTTCAGTTCACCTTGTTACATTCATTTTGTTTAACTGAGTCCCAGTTCTGCCATTAACTCACTATATGTCCTTGGGCAAATCTCTTGGACTCTCTCATCTCAAGTTTCACCTCTACAAAATGAAAGAGTTGAACTGACCACTAAATGGTCTCTGTGGTCCCATTTAGCATTAAAATTCTGTTTCTAAAAATTTCAGAGAGCACAGTCAGCCTGCTATTCAAAATGTGATCTAAATCTCCTGAATTCTAAACATAAAAACGAATTCCTCTCACATGGCATGGCAAACCTGGGGAGCTCATGAAGTCAAACTAGACACTGCATAAATTTGGAAGCAAAAACCCAGGTTGGGTGATGAACTTTTTATGTTGGCCTGGTTTAACCAATCAGGACTGATGTTAGCAGGAGCCCAGATGATAACCTGGGTGGGTCTCACCTGAACTCTCACGAATGACTGTCCCACGCACTCTCTTTCCCAATGCAGATACTATAACAGACTTGTCCGAAGCCTACTGGAATGTGACGAAGACACCGTTAGCTCAATCAGAGACAGCCTGATGGAGAAAATTGGGCCCAACATGGCCAGCCTCTTCCACATCCTGCAGACGGACCACTGTGCCCAAACACACCCAAGAGCTGACTTCAACAGGAGGCGCACCAGTGAGCCGCAGAAGCTGAAAGTCCTCCTCAGGAACCTCCGAGGTGAGGGGGACTCTCCCTCCCACATCAAACGCACTTCCCATGAGAGTGCGTAACCAGGGAGAAGTGTTCACAACCTCACCAAACTAGTATCATTTTAGGGGTGTTGACACACCAACTTTGAGTGTACTGTGCCTGGTTTGACTTTTTAAGTAGTTCCTATTTTCTATCCCCCCTTAAAGAAAATTGCATGAAACTAGGCTTCTGTAATCAATATCCCAACATTCTGCCATGAGAGCATCCCCACACACCAAATCCACACCACCATCCTGCCTCTCTGCAGAACATACCCTCTCCCATCACCTTCCTCCATCCACGTCTCTTCCCAGCTCCCCTCCAACTGCCCTCCAACACAAAACGTTCATGTAACTGCCCCGTCATTGTAATTGGGAGATGTGGAGCCCTTTAGAATGGTTGCCCCAGTAGAGTTAGCTGATACGAAACAACTTTATTTAAATGCATGTCTTAAATGCTCATAAAGATGTTAAATGGAATTCGTGTTATGAATCTGTGCTGGCCATGGACGAATATGAATGTCATGTTTGAATTCTTGATCTCTAATGAGCTAGTGTCTTATGGTCTCGATCCTCCAATGTCTAGTTTCCTTTCCGATACATCTACCAAATTGCTTGAGCCTGGCTCTCCAACCAGGCTTTGAGCCTGCATCTTCTTGCATCTAATGAAAAACAAAAGGCTAACATCTTTATGTACTGTAACTGCTCAGAGCTTTAAAAATATCTTTAACAATTGTCTTAAAACCAGAGAATCTTAAGGTCTAACTGTGGAATATAAATAGCTGAAAACTAATGTACTGTACATAAATTCCAGAGGACTCTGCTTAAACAAAGCAGTATATAATAACTTTATTGCATATAGATTTAGTTTTGTAACTTAGCTTTATTTTTCTTTTCCTGGGAATGGAATAACTATCTCACTTCCAGATATCCACATAAATGCTCCTTGTGGCCTTTTTTATAACTAAGGGGGTAGAAGTAGTTTTAATTCAACATCGAAACTTAAGATGGGCCTATATGAGATAGGAAAAGCCAACAGGTTTATCTGAAGGACCCCAGGTCAGATGTTAATCTCCCAGCCCACCTCAACCCAGAGGCTACACTTGACTTAGATCTAACCTGAAACAGCTCTGTCACATCCAACTGGTAATTTCAGGAACCAAAAAGAGCATCCCTTCGAGCTTGGACCACTTGGTGTGATAAAGCCAACTGTACCTTGGGAAGGGGCAGTTCTTGACTCCCCACCTTTCATCAGTGCCTAGCATTCTGGCAAAGATGCTGGGGTGGGAGATCTCCCACTGAAGCAATCAGGGATGAGTCAACCAGCCTTTGGGTCTTTAGTCCGGGGAACTTGGGGCTGAGGGGGTGTAAATAACCCTGGGCTGTCCAGCCTTAATAGACTCCTCTTACATTTTTGTCCTGTAGCACGCTGCCTGCCAAAGTAGTCCTGGCAGCTAAACCATCTCTGTAGGATCGTTAAAAAAAGAAAAAAAAAGAAAAGAAAAAATATAGATAGAAAGAGGGAAAAAGAGCTGGTGGTTTGATCGTTTCTGCCGTGATGTTTACAAGATGGCGACCACCAAAGCCAAATGATTCGCCTATCTATGAACAACAGTAGTTTCTCAGGGTCACTGTCCTTGAACCCAACAGTCCCTTATGAGCGTCACTGCCCACCAAAGGTCAATGTTGAGAGAGGAAGAGGGAGGAGAGGCAGTTCTGCAGGGGCCGCTCCAATCTCGCTTGGTGTAGAAACTCTTGGTGCTTGACTCTCACTAGGCCAAACTCAAGATTTGACCAAACTGAGTGATAGGGACCCTGGTGGGAGGAGGGAGGGTACCTCTCCAGAAAAATGAAAAGCAATACAACTTTACCATAAAGCCTTTAAAACCAGTCATGTGCTGCTCAAGGACCAAGAACAAGGTAGCAGACCCAGCAGCAGCAGCAGCAGCAGCGCCCACACTGCTGCCATTGTCCCCACACAGCCTCCAAGCGTGCTGACGTCAGATTGTAAAGGGCATTTTTATACTCAGAACTGTCCCATCCCCAGGTCCCCAAACAAATGGACACTGCCTTAGCCTCTTGGAAATCAGGTAGAGCATATTCTAAGTTAGATTCTCCCCCTCCCACCCCCACCGCCCGCCCCAGGCAAGGCTGACTTCTCAGAACCAGAAAAGCTAATAAAGTGTGTGTGTTGTGTCCATTTTGCAAACCCACTAAGCCAGGACCCCAAAGTGACAAGTAGTTCATGAGGATTCCTAGCAAAATTCTCTTTTATTTCAGTCCGATAGATTCTCTCTTTCTTTTCCTTTTATTATTTTTCCTCTCTCTGTCTCTCTCTCTTTTTTTTTTCTCCTGTGATCTCTTCAAACCGTGGTACCCCGTTTTCTCCCCACAGTGATATTTATATATGTATCCACAATACCTATATCTACACATACGGAAAGAAGCAGTTCTCACAACGTTGCTAGTTTTTTGCTCCCCCCTCCGCACCCCACCTCCTCTGCCTCTGTACTTCCAAAGCTTCGTCTTGTGTTCGCTACACAGAGTGACTGGGGGCTGACCTAGACCAGTTTGCATGATCCCTCTATTGTGATTTGGTTGCACTTTAGACATTTTTGTGCCATTATATTTGCATTATGTATTTATAATTTAAATGATATTTAGGTTTTTGGCTGAGTACTGGAATAAACAGTGAGCATATCTGGTATATGTCATTATTTATTGTTAAATTACATTTTTAAGCTCCATGTGCATATAAAGGTTATGAAACATATCATGGTAATGACAGATGCAAGTTATTTTATTTGCTTATTTTTATAATTAAAGATGCCATAGCATAATATGAAGCCTTTGGTGAATTCCTTCTAAGATAAAAATAATAATAAAATGTTACGTTTTATTGGTTTCCCCCCCTATGTCTTTCATTGTTATTCTTTAAAAACTTCTTGAATGAGAGTTTCTAGCATGAAGTCACTGGCTGATTTGTTTTCTTTAAAGTCACTGAGTGTCCATAGGTTAATGAATGCAGTTTAAATCAACATTTTCCAAATTTCTTTAAAACTATTCACTGGCTCCCATTTACCCTCTTGATACAAAGGAAACCCATACCCCTTATGTGGTTGGAAGAGGCTTTATGGTCTACAAGCTACGCAGCAATCCAGCCTCACAGCTCCACCTTCTCTGTTCAAGGATCTCAACTTCCCAGCCACACAGGCAGCACTGGGAAGAATGGTGCTCTCTCTCCCTCCCAGGTCTTATTTATGCTGTTCTTGCTCTCTGGAAGATCTTCCCCTTTACCCTCTGCCTAGACTGGAAGCATCTGGGGGACAGGGAAGTATACTAGTTCACCAGTGCGTCCTTAGCACAAAATCAGCACCTTTGATACTTTAAATTATTTAGAAAGCATAGGAAGCGGGAGAAAGACAATTGAATCCCCATGTGACAGGGAAAGCAGACAGCTCTGTGGTTTCCATAACACAGCCACCACGCAGTCAGACATCTGGGGTTGAAATTCTGGCTCTGCCACTTATTAACTGCTTGATGTCAGATGAATTCCTTAATCTCAAAATACATCACTTTCTTCCTCTGTAAAATGGGAAGAGTGCTAATGACCCTGTAGAGCTGTCATAAGGCAATCGTTGAGTGGCTTACTGCATTCCCAATGCATAATTAGCTCCAGAGGCATCAGTGCAGCCTCATCACCACAGATTGGAGAAATACACCCTCGGCATCTCAGAAAATGGGAGAAGAATTCACACCAGAACTACAGCTGGGCCTCCAAGGGTGGTTACAAGCTCAGTCACAGAAAAGGGAGAGTTTCTAGGATGAAATATTTTTTCAAGAGAGACCTCTATCATTTTTTCTAATTAGTAGATTCTTCCTAAGGTTTAAATTCAAATGGGGACATTTATTTCTCTCAATATCTTCCATTTCGAGCCCTAAACAGCATTTCCCAGTAGAACAATTGTCACTTTAAGGCCAAAAACGTATTATATTTGCTTGACTCTGGCCTGGCCAAGAAAAGGAAAAAAAAAAGAACATTCATTTCATTACTGTCCTTCATCCTATCCTTCTATCATTATTTCCTTATAGAGAAGCAATACATGAGGCTACAGGGTAGTATTAGAAAACTTAAACCTGGAACTTCTGTGGCCTGGGTTCAATGCTAGTACTGCAACTCGGTTGCTTTGGGCTAAGAGCATGACCTCTTCACACCTTAGATTTTGCATTTGCAAAACTATCTCTATGAGGTAGGGACAAATAATAGGTCTTACCTCCAAAAGTGCCCAAGAATTAAATGTGTGGCATATAACACATTTAAACAGCGCTTAGCATATAGTAGGTATCCCCAGAACAGTATTGACTAAGCACTGAACAAACATTACCGTTAGCAGGAACATGAGTGCTGTCACCACATGTAAATTCCACTCCCACCCTCCATGTGAGTTCTGAGGCAGTCTTTTGCCTGGAATTTTTTTTTTTCTTGCTCTTTTTCCCTTTGTAGATCACTACATATTGAATCATAAATTTAATAATAAAATATTGCATTCTACAAAAAGTAGCAAATGATACCATGATGAACACCTGCACCCCATCACCAAGCTTAAGAAATAAAAGAATGCAGATGCCAGTCTCTTGGCATGTGCCTCCCTGAACACATTCATATACTAACAACCCATGACTGAGGCATTTTGAAAAGCTTTGGCCCAAAATGGTAGAATTTCTCATAGCATTGAAATATATTAATTTTTTAGTAGAATTTTCTGTCTGCCTTTCTGAAAAGAGGTTACAAAGATCATGGAACAAACAGCCTATAAGTCTGTGGTATGAGAAGAAAAAGGTCAAGTCATTCCTCCTGGTGTGTCCGAATGAACGTCATGAAAAACCATCTGTATGGTTAGCTTTAGATGTGGATGATTAAAGAAGGACTCTTAAATCACCACTTCTCAGAATGGCTGTGCACATCACCTAGAGATGATGGTAACATGACTGTTATGCCTGAGAGCCTGCATTTCTAATGTGCTCCTAGGCGGTGCTAATGCTGTTGTTCAAGGAGGATACTTTGAGTAGCAAGGTCCCAAATGTAGCAATGTCTGTGAATCAGTTCCTCAACTCTAGAGCCCTCTACAAACCACTACAGGGGTGTTGCTAAAGTGCAAGTTTGATTATTTTGCTTCCTTGCCTAAGTAAGCTCCTGATTGCTTCAAAGACAAAAATCAAGCTTCCTGACTTTAAGTGTAAGCCACTCAAAATATGTGCTCTTTGCCAGGCGTGGTGCTGCTCGCCTGTAATCTCAGCGGCTCAGGAGGCAGAGGCAGGAGGATTTTGAGTTCAAAGCCAGCCTCAGCAATTTAGTGAGGCACTAAGCAACTCAGTGAGACCTTGACTCTAATAAAATACAAAATAAGGCTAGGGATGTGGCTTAGTGGTCAAGTGCCCCTGAGTTCAATCCCTGGAGAGATAGATATAGATATAGATATAGATACAGATACAGATACAGATACAGATATAGATATAGATAGATAGATTCCAGAATGTACTCTGGGTTCTGTTGGAGCTAACATCTTATTATTCCTCCAAAGACACCATGACTTTTTCTGCCTCATCACGTTCATGTACTCTTTACACGTATCATTCCTCCTAATGAATAGTCTTCTCCCCAAACTCCTTTTCACACTCTCCAAAGCTCACATCACCCTCTGGAAGCCTTCCCCAGTATAGCCCAGCATGCAGCAAATTGCACCGCAGCCTGCTCTCAAAATGGGAAGCCCTAGTCATCCATGCCTGATGCTCAACTCACATGCACTTAGCATTTATGAGCAGAGGAAGGAAGGGAAGAAGGAAAGGAGGGAGGGAGTGAAGAAGGGAGGGAAGAAATGAACTATTTCCACCCCAACCTTTAATCCATGATCTTTCCTTCCATAGGATCTGAGGCCCTAGCAGCAATAGCAGAGTATGCCAGGATATGGAAGGCAGGTTGCCATGGTGGATAAAGAAATTAATCCTGGATATAGTTCCTTGAAACTAATTTCAGGTATCCTTAAATCTGCCAGCTTGTAACAACACTCTGTAACTACACTTCCTGCTGGCATTAGCCCTGTTAAAGATATGCAGTTGCCCTTACTTTCTCCTGCTAATCTGAGCAACAAAAGACTCATCAACAAACATGTTTAGATATTTGCTAAATCTACACAAGGCATCAGACCAGAGAGCTGTAGCACAGAGAAAATGTGACCATCTGTGCATCAGACTACATCACATTTCCTTCTACACTTATTTATTTTGTCATGTAGGTATAATACTCCTCAGTTCACTAGTTATTCTTTGTGCTTCAGTTCTGCTATGAACTGCATTCCTCAGGGCCCCTTGGTTATTTTTCCCCAAAAAGGAGGAACTTGAAGTCCATGGAGAGATATTACCTAAGCTCACCCTGAGTACTGCAAAATCCGAAGAGCCATGCACATCACTGTATTTTGCAATGCACCGAAGCCCGTTTACTGAGTAAGAGTCACCTGAGCATCAATGTGCTTCTCGACACTGCCTGATGGCTGACAGGAGCATGCTGCACTGAGAACTCGCTGGTTCAGATCCTGACCTGTCAATTAAATGCATCGCTGCTCCCCCTCCGTACTAAGGAATTTGCGGATTCCAGTTGAGGATAGAATGCTATTCTCAACTCTAGCACAATTAAGTGCAGGTGTATTTTCTGCTTCAGGAAAACCAGATACTGTATATGTCCCACAAGAGACTGGAGTTATTTCCAACATGTGGTCAAAGTCCTGGAATCAATTCCAATATCAGCCTGCTCACTTGTCCTGGGATTTCTTGGAAGCACAATCTCTCCAGGCCATAGCTCACTCCACACTGGCCTGGGCTCCTCTTCTCCCCATTCCCTATCCATCACGAGCCTGCAAGGACTCATACTTTGGAAACCTTGCATCTTGCTAATCCCATCATGCCTGGTATCCCTGTCATCCAACTCTCCATTCAAAATGCAGGCGTCTCCTGTCATCTAGCCCTCTGCGCTCGGCACCTTCCCATACTGCCTCATGTCCATCCCATCTCCATTGTTCTTTTCCTTCCAAAATATGTTCATTCTACTTCAATTATCTCCTGGTATTCAACAGAGATTGCTTCCAGGACCCCCCACCCTTCCCCAGATACCAAAATCTGTGGATGCACAAACCTCTTGCACATAATAAGGTATTATTTGTATAAAACATATGTACATCCTCCCATATGCTGTAGATCATGTCTAGCATATTTATAACACCAAATACCAGAAAAATGCTATGTAAACCATTGTTATGCTGTATTGTTAAGGGAATAATGACAAGAAAAAGTCTGTACCTCTTCAGTACAAATGCAACTTTTCTTTTATTAATATTTTCAACTTCTAGTTGGTTGACTCTGCAGATGAGTAAGCCAAGGACATGAAGGGTCAGCTGTGTATATTTGTTAGGGTTTGGAAATGAGGGGTCCTCCAGAAGCTACTGTGTTAATGCAGGAGGTGACGTGATTAGATCACAAGAGCTGTAACCAACTGGATTAATAATTGAATGAATTTGGGGCTGGTAACTGTAGACAGTTGGAATGGGGCTGGAGGAAGTAGATCACTGGGGATGTACCTTGGGGATTATATGTTTAGTCCCTAGCCCTCTGCACCCTCTCTTCCTGCCTGTTGTAAGTGGAGTAGCTGTCCTCCATCACAACCTTCTGCCATGATGCTCCCCTCAGGCCCAGAGCATTGAAGTTGGCCATCTATGTACTGAGACCTCTGAAACTGTGAGACTAATATAAACTTTTCCTCCTCCAAGTTGTTCTTATCAGGTATTTTGTTCACAGCGATGAAAACTGACTAACACAATCTTCAATGTCTCTTAAGATTCCCCCCTGTTTCTTGTCCTAACTGAAACCTGGTTCTCCAAAGAACAATGCTCTTTGCCACTCTCCCAAATGGTCTTCCAAAGCACAAGGTTGGTGAGTGAGTACCGAGTACCTGTTTCTCCCAGTGCTAATCCTCACTGTGGTTCTGCCACTGTCCTGTAAAACTTCTGATCCCCTGAGGCCTAGGCCATCTTACTACACCCCTTTCCCTTCTTCTTTATCACTGTTGTTTCATACCAGCCTTGGAATGATAACAGGAGTTATATCTCGTTTATCAATGATGACAGTATTCAAATTCACAATTTTCCCTTTCATTCCCAAATCACACCATAAGTCTGGGAAAATTTAGTATTCCTAGGAGTGACTCATCCAGGGCTCAAACTCCTCATCCCTCCTCAACCACAAGGATGACAATACGTACCGCAGAGCCACACTCTGCAATCAGGAGGGTTACCCCAATATGGTTATGTTGGCTAGTTACTCGGATTGGTCGTTGATCATGTCATACCAGTTACATGTGTTAACTACTGCTCTTTTCTGAAGCTGACACAATTCTGATATCTTAAATGTGAAATCTTCCCTTCTGACCATGACTCCTTTCTTTCCAGCTCTCCTACACATTAATTTGCCCTACACCAGTTAAGCTCACACTGCCCTCCAATCCCTTGACCCTCGCATTCTCCTGATCCTTCCACTCCCTTCTCTCACCACATCCCCCCTGCTCAGCCCTGAACCCATGGCTAATCAGGCCCACCACACTATTGCTCTGCCTTGGGATAGCTGGCTTCATCCATCTTCCGTCACACCCAGCTAGAAAAACCTCATCCCTGGAGTCTGCCTTCTCAGCTAGAGAAAAGAAATCAGAAAGCCATGAACATATTTGGTGTCACTTAAAATTTGTCAGCTTCGAGCACAAGAGGACCCTTCACACTGCCTGGGAATCTTCTATTTCATCCCTGTCCAACTCCCTTTTCCATTCTCCATAGCAACTATTAAAACCTCCAATCAACTCAAACCTCCCTCCCAACCACCTCCCTTCTAACGCCCGGCAGAAAATCTTGCATCCTACCAAGAAGACAAACCAGAAACTATCACAAGAAAGATGCCCCAGTTCCTCATGGCCATACCTACCCACACCATCCTCATCCTTGTTCTCTGTGCAATAGGTGCAGAATCTGGTCTGGAACTAATAAGAGTGCCTGAGTTCTTGATCCCAATTGTGCCCGCCCTCAGCAGGACTCAAGCCTTAGTGCTTCTCAGCAGCAACCTCTCCCTACGTCAGCATGCAGCTACCACCCTACCTGCCTCATCCTTTCACAGCCCGTCCTCTTTAGAGAGATGCCTAGGCAACATGAGGTCCTGGGTTTGCTCTCTAGCCCAGAGAGAGGGGGAGAGAAAGAGAGAGAGTGAGAGTGAGAGCGAGAGGTCTGCATTCACTTTCTTCCTTTTCTCAACTCCCATCTGATCTCTAACCCTTTACACTCTGACAACCACCTACACTGAAATGCCTATCACCAGGTTAAAAACAAAAACAGAAACAACAATCAAAACCAAACCCTCACTTCCGAAAGTGACTTCGCATCCCTTGTCTTGTTGGTTAATCTGTGCCGTTTGGCACTAATAACCATGCTGACCTCCTTTAAAGGTTTCCACATCAACACTTTTTCTTTCTCTAAATGTTCCACGTCATCTTCACCTCCTCTTTCCATTTCTTAAACATCAGGGTTCCTCAGCTTCCTGCCCTAGCCCTTTTCTTTTTCTTCATATACTTTTCTTTGATAGGATTGTCTACTATACTGCAATTGCTGTGAATGTATTAAAAACTCTGGTATTTCCCCTGAAAATTCTATAAAGATTCAGACCCACTTATTGAATTGGAGGATAACAGCTCCAGTGTACGACAGCCACCAAAATCTTCACATAGCCAAAATTCCTCTCTCCAAACCTCCTTTATTTCCAAAAATATTTCTTTGCATACCCACATGCACACATACACACATATTTCCATGTCTGGCTAACGACTATTTGTCCTTTAGGATTCAGCAAACTCACTTCTTCATCCAAGAAGCCTCCCATGACTACCTAAGACATGATTAGATGCCCATTCTACATGCTTCCAAGCATCTATTAGAGTTTAGATTGCCTTTTCTTCCCTCAACTAGACTGTTTGCTTTTTAAAGCCAAGTCAGTGTCTTTCAAAATTATGTCTGTAGTCTAACAGTGCATGTTACCTACTAGATACTCTGTAAATACCTATTCAATTTAATTGAATGGCAGTATGTCCTAGATTTTGGGTAGTCATTCTCTTTTCAGAAGATTTTGTGTGGGACAATAATAAGACCCACATAAGACATAAAAAGAGCCCTTATCATCTCTGAGCATAAGCATTCTGGTAGGTAAATCAGTCAATGAAATAAGAGCAAGTTATAAAATAACAAATACAACTGGCAATTGCAGATGTAAGCAGCTTAAAATACATACTCTTTTACCACACTAATTGGAAAAGGTTTCCTTTTAAATAATAATTTTCAGAGTTGTATAGTGTTTGAACAAGCCTTAAACTGCTCATGTGAATGCACAACAGAGTACCTTTGGAGGAGTATTGTACTGAAGACTGCACTGTGTTTCAAACCTTTTCAAATTCTTTGAGAATTTTCTCTTCTAGAAATGTAGTAGAAGACAACATACATATACAAGTTTACTGCAGAGATATTTATTACTAAAACCTGTTACCAAACAAATCAAAATAATTTATTCTTGCGACCATATATTGATTAAAGAAACTATGATATTGTATTAAGTAATATTTAATCCTTAAAAGGATAAAAGTAGGTTTATATACATATACATATAACTGAAAAAAGAATATAGTAAAATGTTTGATATGATCTCCTTTTTGTGAAAATATGTGCATATGTATTCATATACCCACACATATGCATATACAAAAGACTAGAAATATATATATTAAAATCTTGGTAATAATTGTCTTTGTCTCATAGGGTAACTTGCCATTTTAAGTTGGGGTTTGCTTTTGGATTTTGGTTGTGTTTTTGTTTTTTTCTGGTATTTTTATAAAGCACCATATTTTGTAGTAAGACAAAAATAAAATTTTAAAGAATCATCATCAAGAAGGAAGATTTCAATCCATCAGCAACTATTTATTATGAAAGTATTATAATTTGACCTTAAAGGATTCAAAAATAGTGATGCCTTGCTCTCACCATCCGTATTAATATAAAAGCCCTTTTCAAAGTAGCAAACTCCCATCATATTTGATTACCAGCTATTCATATATACATCCAATTTTAATATTTAAGAGATCATGTGCCTATTCCAATAACCCTACTAAATCACACATTCAAGGTCAAGGCAACTCATACAACATGAATTATCCAGCTCTTTCAGAGTGCCAAGCTAATCACAGTCCAGGATTAGTAACCACCTTCACCCTTACAGAATGATAAGAGTTCACAATCTTTTCTTATATTTTTAGTGCCAGGTTGCTAATTTGCTGCCCCTTCTATATGACGATGAAGCCAGAGTGATATTTTGAGTGGGTTTCCTGGATGGGTCAATCCATTCACACCTGACCTTCTTCCTCCCCCACTCCCTCTTGGGCTTTATGACCAAAGACATCATTTGCCAGGTCACTGGCTGCCAGTGAAGTTTTGCCAGTGCTCAGAAGCCAAAATGACCAGCTGTCCCACTGTGGCTGAAACCCACTCCTCGGTTCTCCTTCTTCTATGGTAACACCCTGATGAACTGAGACCACTTGACTTATCAGACTCCCGAGGGGAAGTGGCCCACCTGGAAATAAAGATTCACAAAACCCAAAGCCCCATGTGACAACCAGCAGAGACACAGAGCATGAGTCTCCAACCCCCAAGCCAGGACAAGTGGGTCATGGGATCAGTGAAGAAGGACACTGGAGATCTGCACTCTGCAACACTGGGCTGTAAGGTCATCCCACCTAAAGGGACTTCCCCTACCTGGCCCCACCCCATCCATCTTTTAGAATGTTTCATCGCTAACAAAAAATAAAAGGGTAAGTGCCAGGCGGGTGGCATGTTGTGAGGCTTCTACCAGCCACAGCAGAGCCACCATCTGCTCCCAGCCCTGCTTCACCTGGTCTCACCTGCAAGAGCCTGTGAGAGCCTGCTCTGCCGGCACACACCTGTGGCCTCGGGCTCCACGGCTGTGGCATTGATGTGTGCCATCCTCAATCCAACCTTCTTGAACCCTCTGATTCTCCTCTGCCAACCCCGCTGAATGCCAAAGATGGCCAGTTCTTCTCATCTTCTCGGCCCACCCTCCCCCAGCTGCCCACCGCCTCCCCATGGTCTCATGGAAGAGCCTCAAGTTATATAATGTAACAGGGTTTCTGAAGCCTGCCTAAACAGCCACGGCCTCAGCACACTCAGATAGTGGAAATGATCTCCCTGCAAAATAAATTCACTGGGCCACTTAACAGAGTCGCTGCAGGGGCCTGGCGGGGAGCCCACGTCTCCTGCTGCCAAAATCCAGTTTCCCTTTATCTTTTCTTTCGTGCCACTTTTCTTTTCATTTCAGGTTAATGCTCCTGGGCTTTTTGAAACAGGTGACTGTAGCCATGCTAATAAAGCAAGGTGTGATAGCATCTGCTATGACTTCAGATGTCAAACACTGAAGAGAAGAGGGAGAATGCTTTTAAATGACCACATCCTCTTAAGAACATTCCAGGGAGAGACAGCTTATCTTGATTTTAATTTTTCAGTCTCCTTTCATCTCTCCCTCTAAAAATATAGCTCAGAGAAAGATCGCCCATGAAGTACTTATCAGAAGGACATTATTAACATTTGGTGGGAGCCCGCGGGAGTATGGGGAGATTAAGGGCAAGGCTTACAGGGGACAGACAATAGAACCTGATGAGAAGACACTTTATATTTTGGAAGCCCGGGCACAAGTCATAAAAAGAGACTTGAGCAAATTTAAATTTTAAAGTAATGTAAACAGGCATGGCCTGAAGTTCACCTCCAAGTTTCCTCTGTAGTCATTGAACCAAGCAAAATACCTAGGATAGAAAAACTTAGGGAGGAGAACATTTAGACTACTTAAGAAATTACATTGTTTTCTGTCTCCAAAGAAGCTCTGATTTAAAACAGGTCATTCTTACTGGTCTTAAGCCTTGTGGCTTTAAATTTCTATTGGCCAACATGACAGGTTGTCTCTTTTTACATGAAAATCAGACTTCCAGAACCTTCAGTGTGGGCCAGTGTTGCTCAGAGTGTGTGATTCTTGAGCCACCTGCATCAGAAGCACCTGTGGTTCCAGGCAGGTTGAAGGCTCTGCTGCCCCTTAGCTATCCACCACTTGGACGCCTTCCCTAATTGACCTTCTAAACCAGAATCCCTGCTGGAGTTCATGAGTTGGAGTCTAGAAGCAATTTCAACAAGGGATTTCTGTCCAGCTGGGTAGAGATAGGTGGTCAGGTAGAGTTTGACTTCTAAAAGGTCTGGATCCAGGAACTCAGCTAAAAATCCAATAAAGGAATCCTTAACATCCAGCGCCAGACACCCAAATGTTGGTACCTGAGTCAAGACCACTTTAAGTTACTAAAGAGAAATCATGGTGTCCAGTGAGACTTCAAGACCACATATAAGGACCAAAGTTGGGAATTTAAAAATGGGTAACAATGACTCTGTCTTGTTACCAGACAAAATCCCTGCAGCACAAATCAGAATCCAGAGGCAAAGCAACTGACCAACAATTATAGAAAGAACTGTAGTTAGCAGCAAGGTGGACAGGATGGGGGTTCAAAGTCTTCTGAGGAAGGAGCTTGGGGCAAGAAAAGGCCCCTTTGTCCTTGAGCTCAGACATGTTCACACAATGAATCTGATTAATGGGAGCAAATGACTATCAAGTCCTCGCTGCCCCCACATCAGGACCCCTGAGCTTAGTGCAGTCCAGAGGTTTCCACAAGGTCTCATGTGAAATGAGCAAAGCCACCGAAGGCTGGATGGGTCACCACAGGACGAGGGAAGACGAGGGCCTCGGTCTTGGAGAGGAGGAGGGGCTGACATCACTTTATATCCCCAGGCTGGGTTTTAACACGTGCAAGATAACTGGTCATTAGCCCAGTGTGCAAGCCCCTGCCCTGAGGGACCGTGTGCATCTGTGGAGGAAGCATTCTTCTTGCTGAGCATTGAGTAACTGGCCAGGCGAGAGGTCAGAGCAGCCACGGGAGCTTTTTCCTCTCTCTGCCTCTCTCCCTCCTACCTGGGGAAGCAGGAAGTGACCTAAAATCAACACTGACTGAGAATGTGCCAGCGGCACCTTTGGTAGCAGCATCCACCTGTGCTGCCTAGTGGTCCCAAGAACACAGAGGAGTTGCACTGTCCCCACTTTCCAGCTAAGAAAACCAAGGTCCAGGTAAGGCAAGAGACCTGCTTAAGCTCTGAGACTTTGCAAGACCAAAGTTCGCTCACACTTTGAACCCAATTCCCTCTGACTCCAAAACCTCACTTTTTCTATGACACCACACTGTGTTCCACATGCCTGTCTCTACTGCAGATCCCCTCCCCACCTCACTCCACTGGCTGGGATGTCCCCAAACGTCAAGACCCAGTTCCCTTCTCACCTCCTGTAGGAAACTCTCTGAGTCACCCGCCTGTGCCACCCTCTCCCTTCTTCTAGCAAGAGGGAGAAAAAACACATATACCAAGCTCACGGTCAGCTGAGAGCAAGCCTGCAGCAAGTCTGCAGCCTGGAGATGTTGATACTATTCCTGGCTGTGACTGCTTTTTCTCTGTGATGTTGGACAAGTGCCTAAACCTCTCTGTACTTTGATTAATTCATGAACAATATGTCTAATCCTTGTCTCATAAGAGTGCTGTGAAAATTAATGATCATATAAAATTAACCAAAACTGATGTAAAAGTCCTCTGTATACCCTAGAGATGCTATAAACACCAGGTGATTTAATTGAAAATACAGATGTGTGTTTCCATTTATTCAATATACGAGGCAAGGGCTGGGGATGTGGCTCAAGCGGTAGCGCGCTCGCCTGGCATGCGTGCGGCCCGGGTTCAATCCTCAGCACCACATACCAACAAAGATGTTGTGTCCGCCGAGAAATAAAAAAATAAATATTAAAAAAAATTCTCTCTCTCTCTCTCTCACTCTCTTCTCTCACTCTCTCTTTAAAAAAAAATTTTAAAAAAATCAATATACGAGGCAAAACACAAGAACATTCAGCTTTACAAAGTAACGCCTATTTGGTTATTTTAAAAAAAAAAAAGTTCTATGCTGAAAACAGGACATCCTGTAGGTGGAAGAAAATTATGTTGAGTACTCAGTCTAAGATTTAAATTTTGATAATTTTTATTGAGGGCCTATGATGTGCTAGGTGCCATGCTAAATAGGTATTATACCAATCCTCAGAGATACCCATGGAGGGGCTTCTTGCAAATGCCCATTTCACAGATAAGAAAACAAACTCTGAGAAAGTAATTAGATCACCTGCAGTTGCAGATGTGATTAACAGTGAAGACAGGACAAGCGTTGAGCCTCGGGACCACATCAACCTCGCCCATGTCCGTTTCCATTAAAGTACACTGCCTTCTCCAACAAACATGTGGACCCTGTAGAATATCCAAGGTCTGTAAAGGATTAAGTGGAAAACAATAAAATAAAACTTGGCAGAGCAGCAAAAGGGAAAGTCTTAGAAATCTAAGTGCCCGTTAATTCTAAAGACAATATATCTAAGATAACTCATCTCTGAAATTAACAAATCCATAGGAAAACACCAGGTAATGGTTGAAATTCTTATTTATATTTTCCCTGCCCCAAGTTCATTTTGGTCATCATTGTCATCAAGGAGGTTTCTAGGAGCTGGGATTTCGAGGGAGCCCCATGGAGATGGGCATCTGCTACCCGGGTAAGGGTCCCCTCTGACCTTAACATGCTCCACAACCCTGGGCAGGTCTCTTGGCTTTTTCATAAAATCTAATAGGGTTGAATAAGCATGATGGAAAGCCAATTAGTCACCAGGCAAGGACCAGATGACCTCTTCAAGCTACAAGTCCCACGGCTCCAGGAAAGCACACTGGAAATAAGAGTACAATATCATTCTCCTGGCATCAATTACCATGTTCAGTTCTTTCCCACACCTAACCTATTGCTGGGGAGGAGAAGAACTGAAGCAAGGAGCTCTAACGTGTTCAAGAGGTTTCCTCGCTGCAAATCTAATGAGCCCTGACTCTAACTTTCCACTCTCTGCTGCCTGACATCTCAGCGATCTGATGATTAACACACGGTGCTCCAGAGGGAGCAATCACCCTCTGGCCCCAGGGTGGGTTGCTGACCCTGGGCTTCCTCCAGCGCACATGTTGTCCACCTGTTTCCTCTTTCTCAGACTTGCAGTTCTCAAGATACTGCCTAAAGCCCAGAAACAGAGGAGAACTGGATCCTCCACCCAGGGCCCTGGAGTGGAGCTGGGTTTAGTCGGCCACTTGGGTAGAGCTGAATCCTCCCTTTGCAACCTGGAGAGCTGAGCCTGAGACCACTGGGCCTCCTCCAAGCCACCTGCAGTCTCCATCCCTCATCTCAGCCAGGAAGTATACAATGCTGGAAGGGGAGAACAGGGCCTGTCACTCTCCCTAGAAAGGAAATGTATAGGAAGTCAAAAAACCGAAAGTGAGCATATGTGGGGCAAACCTCTACAGTCTTACATAGGGCCACTCTCAAGTCTATGGGAAGTAGGCAGCTACCCACCTAGTGGCAGGATTTTAGGAACACCAAGAATCACTCTTACCCCCAACAACCATGATTTGTGAAAAAAGACTGCTTTCTCCATAAACTCACTAATGCCTAAATCCCAGGCTGCCCTCTCTTCCCATTTTGTCTAATCCTGTGGGAAGTTCTAAAACATCCCAACCTCAAAGAGTGAAATGAAAATTCAGAAAATAAGAGAAAGCACATTGTAACCAAAGATTATCAAAAACCCAGGGACATTGGGGTTTTTGTCCAGACTTCCTCATTCAACATTCCAGAGACCCTAGGGGTCTGCTTAATTCCCAAGTTATTTGTTACAAAGAAAATTTGTGTTTTGAAGAATCATTTTCTTCTAAAATTTTTCAAAATCTTAGAATACTTAGGAAATAATGTGGTTGGATTGGTGGAAATAACCAACTGAAAATCTAGCTCTTCATCCCATTTATGAAGAGGGTTGATTGTCATGGGACCAAGTACATCAACCTTAGTTTCAAGGTCCTCCCCAGGCTGGTGACCCAGAAATTCAACACAAGGAGGACTTCTTTATAGTATGCAAATGATCATCTCCTGAACCTCATTTGCTTTATTTTTTTTTCTTAGTATCAGGGTCAATAAAAATTTCTAATTCAAGCAGCCATTTTATTTCATCCTTAACTTGAATCGGTTGAGAATGCGTTCCTACTAGGGACGTCTCCAGGTGTGGCTGGATACTCCATTGTGACACAATCAACTTGAACTGAAAAAGATTAAAATTTTAGGGGATAGAACTGGGCCTTTCCTGTTGTTCCTTATTTCTTCCCTTTCTCTTTCAAATGGCTCAAGATTTGAAAGAGAACGGGAAGAAAGAGAACAGGGTGAGAGTGGTGGGGAATTGAGATAGAGGAAGATAACACTGAAGTGTTAAGTGGACATTTACAGACAGCTTACCATATAAAGAAATTCAGGGGTCCTACATTCATGAACCTGAGTCATGAACATGTTGGGTCAACACTTGGAGCCAGCCACCCATGGAGACTCCTGTGTTCAAGGTGAAGACCATGGTATAGCATTCCAGACTAAAAGACGGGAAGGTTGGAAATAACACCCAGGCCAGGTGTGTGGAGGTAACATTCTGACCACATGTCTGTCAGAAATAGACTCCAGGCCACTTTGCAGGAGATCTTTGCCACTGCTCAAGATGACTGCTCAACGTGTTGTTGTTGTGGTTGTCATTGCTGTTATTGTTTTCTAAAACCTTGGCCAGGATAGGACATCAGGTCACCAAGTCAACAGCAGGCTTAGCAGCCAGGGGCTGGAGCTCAGTAGGGAGGGCAGAAACAGGAAGAACTGGAGGGGAGAGCAGGTCAAGTTGCATCTAGAGGATGACAGTCCTGAAGCCCGAGTCCCTAGAATATTTGTGGACCCAGATATGGGAACTAAAACCAAGAGCTAAGGGGCAAAGAGAGGCCGCAACAGGGGAGAAGCAAGAATAGAAATGAGCATGATTGAAAGAATTGTCTTCTACAGAGATGTGGTGGCCACGGATCCTCCATTCTGTTTCAGCCAGGCAGTGGGGGCGGAGAGCATGGCCTGGGTCAAACTCACAGCCATGGTGCTTATTAAGCAGATCAACCTCTTCCTCCTTTTTTTCAGAAAGTTAACACATTCACAGCTTCTTGTCCCCACTGCTGAGAGTCCATGTACATATATACACACACACACAGTCTCAATACCCTGGCACCTCTATTTTAAAAACTTGGTAGCTCCTCATTGACTAGGGATTAAAAGTAGAGAAAAAACAGATCCTATGTCTTGGTTTAATACCAACTCATTTGGGGACTTCAGAGTAGTATCTTTAGCCCTTGTTTTTCCACTGTCAAACTGTAGCCAACATGGGCTAACCTTCCAGTGGTTTGGAGGATGAGGTGAGAGAATGCATTGGGAAAGCACTTTGGAAAAGCATATGTGTGCTATCGATGTAAGAGATCATATTATTCAAACAGCTTTGTGAGCAACTTGTTTTTTAGCTCTTTCTTTCAAAGCCAAACTAATCCCAAGAATCCAAGCCAATGGCGGCCCATTTACAATCACACTCAAAACAGGACTTTCGATTCCTAGAGCAGCTCACCCTGACCTGCTTCAGGTTCTCCAGCTTTACTGAGTAGTCTTACCCTAAGGTTGCCAAAAACAAAACAAAAAAAAAAAAAAGAAGGAGGAGGAGGAGGAGGAGGAGGAGAAAAAGAAATGCAGCATTCAGTTAGGTTAAAATTTAAGGCAAGCAAACCACAAATTGTTTTTTAGTATATGTGTGTTCCAAATCATTCATGGGACATAATTGTACTAAAAATGTTTCTCTTGTTTATCTTAAATTCCAATTTAAGTGTATTATATATTTTTATTTGCTGCATCTGGCAACCTTAGTTTTTCCATGTACTGACCTCTTGTCTCCTCCTGAACCCAACAATTTTTAATATAGTAATGCTATTAGTCAGCCTTACCGCAGAAAATGATAATATTATTCATTATCCTGCCAATATTATTCATCCCAAAAACAGAGAATTTTTTTATTTATGTATTTATTCCATAAATACATTTCAACAGTTTTGTCATAATCAGTCTCTTAAAACACCAAAAAGCCTGGAGATTAGAAAGCTCATTTCCAGAACCCTTCTTATCTTCATGCCTACATTCCAGCCCCACCTCCCCAAATAATACAAATATTAAAACATAAAGAAGACAAGAATCCTCTCTTGCCTTCGACCACTTTACACCTCCAACTTTACACCTCTTAAATCAGCAACATGCAGAGGTCAAGTAGTGTTTCTTCAATCCCAGATGCACATTTGAATCCCCAGAGCATTCAGACTTCAAAGGCTCAGGTGACACCCCAGGCCAACTATATCATGATCACTTGGGGTGTTGCTCAGACATCAGTACTTTTTAAAAGCTCCTTGATGTGATTCTGCTGTGCATCCAAGGTTGAAAACCATAGCTGTAGCTTTTTCTCTCATTTTTATACCCAGCCCAAGCCCCTTAAGAAGTTTAGGAAGATACAGGACCCACAGGGCTGAGGAAAAGGAGGAAAACAATGGAAAGCAATGAGATACGGCAGGACCTTTGCTGTCCTCAAGTTCTGAATTTGGATTTGGTGGGATTTCTCTTAGCTATATTTCAGTCATAGCCACCTTTGCCACATATGCAAATATATTATCCAAAGCTTATCATGAAACTTCCTCAATATTAGGAAATCCATTTTAAATGGGATAAAAATAATAACTGACTCACGTTTTAGAATCTGTAACATGTTTTATCCTTACAAGCAACTTTGGGCAAACTAGAAAAATGAGGGTCATAACATTTAAGTGATTTGGCCAAGGTCACCCAATGTGAAAGTAGTCCATCCAAGTCAAGATCAGCTGCTTCTCAGATGACAATGCACAACCACATTCAGCTGCTTAGGACATGTGCTGTCCAGTCCCAGGGAGCATCCCCCACTGTATATGTGGTGACTTTAGAGCAGAGCCGTAGACAATTTGCAAATTCTAAGACACAGACCTAAACTGCTCTCCCAAATCATCATACATCATTAATAAAATGTCCATGAGCAGAGTTCTGTGAAAAGGAGTCTTGATTTTGATACAAAGTCTCCTAACTCAGTAAATCCTCATGTTTCTTGCTCCCCAACCCAAACCAAGTAGGACAGGCTTAACTGCAAAAAGCATGATTGGGACAGAGTAAGAGTCAAAAAACGGGACCCCAAAAAGTACCCTCATGTCAACCTCAAGTTCGGCGTTTCCTGACCTCTTCCTGCTCCTGAACTGTTCCTCCCCCATAACAGCTCATAACAGTTCATTCCAGCATTTTTCATGTAGCAGTTGTAGCCAAAGGCCTGGGACTTATTCAGTATCCACACCCTCTCCTTCACTCCCTCACACACAGTAAGTCACAACGTCCTGACATTTTCCATCTTAAACCACCAGGATGCTTCCCGGTTGTCCATTTTTCCCCCCACCATGGCTCAGCCCCAGTTCTGTGGGCTAACATAATGACCTCCCAACTTGTCTCCCTAAAGTCAGCCTTTCCTCCTCAACGACTTCTCCACATTGCCACCAGAGTGGTCTCTCTGATATCACGCCCATGTTTCAGAAGCAAACCTCAACAAGTTCTCTGTTACTTCTCCTTCACTTGCAAGATGAAGGCTGTTTGAGCATGATCCACAAAGTTTCCATGAGCTGGCTGCCTACTTTGCCCACGCCACCTACCTCTCTACCTTGCCGGTCATGCTTGGGTAAAATCAAACTACTTGTTGTTACCACCTTGTTTCCTGAGGTTCCACACTAACCATCTCTACTCCTGGTGGACCTTTGTCCGGACTATTCTCTCCTCTCATCACATCCTCTTTAGATAACATCTACCCAATCCTCAGGGCTTACTCAAGTGTCCAAAAAGCCTCAAAACCCAGTGTGGACTAAGAGCCTCACTTGGGAGCTCTCATAGCAACTTCTATCATGGATCCTACTAACCTGTGTAAGAAATATCCTGTCCACGTGATCTACTCCCTCACAGATCACAAACTGATGACCTCAGGGCTGAACACATCTCCAGATGGGTTTTGTTTGCTGGCAGCCTACGTTTTAAAATCCTGTGTTATCTGCCAACATTCACTAAATGGTGTTCAATTTTTGCCAAGCTATAGTAACAAAGAAATAATAGTCACAGGGACCAGATACACCCTCCTGGATGAAACAAAAACAAAATAAAACAAAAACAAGAAACTTATGAAACAGAAGTTTTCAAGAAACTGGAAAACAGGTAATAAAGAAGAGTGATCCCTGAAAGATGGTGAACAGAGGAGGTTGGCCCTACCAGGTTGTCCCCATATATTGCCTTGAGAGACTATCCAGGCCATGGCACAGCAGGAAGAAGAACCTCAGAGGAGGACAAAGGAGTCCATGGATTGGGGAAAAGGAGTTGAAAGCCCAAGGAGGTTAGAATTCACAGGACAGAATATCAGAATGAAGAGAGTCACACAGGGAGAGACGCTCTGATATCTGCAGAGGGCCCTTTGGAGTATTCAGCAGGATGTGGATCAGAACACCAGGCCAGAGAAAGAACCATCCAAAGAATTATGGAAAAAGGCCCAGCATTCACTAAAGCCAGGAATATTGCCTATTTCCAACAGCCAGACTAGAAAAACCTCATAAATCACAGAGAATCGGGTAGGGTACTCAGAAATGTTGCCTCAGTAATGGGAAATGATTAGCCCTAAACCAGACACCACACTTCTACCACCTAACAAATCTTAAAAGCAGGACCCCAAAAAATCAAAATATTTTCAAGTATTTCAGCTGTGCCCCTGAGCAAAAGTTAGGAATATTTATAAGAAAACATATTGTGTTATGTGCCTGTACAAATATATAACAATGAATCACACCCCATTATGTACAGCTATGATGCATCAATAAAAATGAAAAATAAAGTGTGAATACCAAAAACAAAAAAAAAATACAAAAATATCTATTATTCAAAAAGGTACATTTTATAATTCCTGGAATCCAATAAAAAAATCACCAGGCACACAAAAAAGCCAAAATCCGATGACCTATGAGCAGAAAATCCAATCAGTAAAACCCTAACAAGAACTGACACAGATGTTAATACTAGTATACAAGGATGTTAAAATAAACAAAAAAAAATATAACAGTATTCTCTGTTCATGGGCATGCGTGTTCAAAAAGTTAAATAAAACTAGGAAAGAGGACCCAGGGCCATGGGGAGAGTAGAAGGGCGGGAGAGGGTAGTAGGAAGTGTCAGAACAATCAAAACATGACCATGCACGTATGGAAATGTCACGTTGAAGCTCATTAATTTATACAATTAATATGATTTAAAATTTATTAATAAATAGAAAAATTTTAAAGTTTGTAGAGATGCGGAAGGTAAAAGAGACATATGTGCAACGATCTGAGATTAAAGCTACAATGTCAGGGTTTGTAAAATATGTTAGTATGGGATTAAAGATGTTATATCAGACATTGCAGAAGAAAAGAGTAGAGAACTTGAAGGCATAACAATAGAAAATATACACAAAATAAACCCAGAAAGGAAAGAGCATCCGTTGAATACATTTAATTGAATTATTATGGATATTACAGAAGTCTCCTGAGTAAAGGAGGGAGACAAGCTTGTTTTCAAATCTTGGCCAGCAAAGCTGTTTTTTCTGTTATGTTGAACAACAAATTAAATTTAATATCATTGATCATAACCTACATTATAAAATAAACATTCAAGAATCTATACTTATAAATAATCAAATAAATAAACAAAGATAGCAGTCAAATTAAAAAAATCAAATAAAAATCAATTTGGGGAGTTACTCTGCTCTACAGGAGATGGAACATAAATCCCCATTCTGTAAATGTGTGTAGAATTTTAAAAGATACTGTAAAAGTTGTTAGGAGAAAGCCTAACTCCACAGAAGAGAGACCTGGCAAAGGCTTCCTAACCAAGTGATCAAGGTTAACAAGAATAGTGAGAAGTCATATTGATAGCTCAGGCTGAGCAGCCAAAAGTATGAAGTCCAAAGTGTCTCAAAACCCAAACATTTTTAATGCTTTCAGAGTTTCATCTTTTTATTGGTGCATCATAATTACACATAGTAGTGGGATTCATTAATGCCGTATCTGTACTTGCACATAATTTGATCAACCTCATTCCCCAGTAACTTCCCTTTCACCTCCTTCCTCCCCCAAACCATTTGCTCTATTCTACTGATATCCCTTCTATCAGTATAATTATTGCTTCAATTAGTGCAGTGTAGTTGCATGTGTAAGTGTGATTCCTCGTAGTATATCTTACATGGGCATAGCATAATTTGGTAGATTTTGTTCCTCTCACTTTCCAAGGTCCTCCCTTTCTCCCTCCCTTTCAATCCCCTTCCTTTACACTATGGTTCTTCCTTCTATTTTCATAAAATCCCCATTTTTTATTCCTTCCCCACAACTCCCAGCTTCCAGATATGAGAAAAAAAATTATTGGATCTGGCTTATTTCACTTAGAATGATGTTCTAAATTCCATCTGTTTACCAGCAAATGACATAATCTCATTCTTTGTGACTGAGCAAAACGTGTGTGTGTGTGTGTGTGTGCGCGCGCGCGCCTGCACACATATCACATTTTCTTTATCCACACATCTCATAGACTCAAATCCAAACCTTTTTGAGTGTCAATATGATGCTGCAAGCAGAAAACACCATGAAACTGTTTTATGCACAAAATTATTTAAAATATTGTATAAGATTATCTTCAGACTGTGTACTAGGTGTATATGAAACACAAGTGAATTTCATGTTTAGACTTGAGTCCCATCACCAAGGTATCTCATTATGTATATGCAAATACTTCAAAATCTGAAAAAGTCTGGGATATGAAAGCACTATAGGTAAGGAATATATAGCCTGTATGTGTCCTTGACATGATGTGACAAAAAGGCATCTTATAGCCTTCCTCCTAAAAACACAAAACTCCAGTCTAACCATGGGAAAAATGTATTGATCCTATTGAGGAGCATTCTACAAATTTTTGGTGAGTACTTCTCAAAGCTAAGAAGGTCATCAAAAACAGGGAAAATATGAAAAATTATTAAATTCAAAAGGAGCCTAAATAAACATAAAAATAGAATAATATGACATAATAGGATAAAATCCTAGAACACAAAAACAACATCAGGTAAAAACTAAGAAAACATGACTAAAACATTGGTTTCAGTTCATACCAGTTCATTAATGGTGTCATCTGTACTATGTCATTAATGGTATTAAATGTACTATGTCAACATTAGATATTAATAATAGGAAAAATTGGGGCTGGGGCTAGGTCCGTAGCTCAGTGGCAGAGAGCTTGCCTAGCATGTGTGAGGCACTGGGTTTGATCCTCAGCACCACATAAAAATAAACAAACAAAATAATAAGAAAAACTTGAGGATGTGGGGGTAAAGGCACTCTTACATTGCTGGTGGAACTGCAAATTGGTGCAACCACTCTGGAAAGCAGTGTGGAGATTCCTTAGAAAACTTGGAATGGAACCACCATTTGACCCAGCTATGCCACTCTTCAGTTTATTCCCAAAGGACTTAAAAACAGCATACTACAGTATCACAGCCACATCAATGTTTATAGCAGCACAATACACAATAGCTAAATTGTGGAACCAACCTAGATGCCCTACAATAGATGAATGGATAAAGAAACTGTGGTATATATCTACAATGGAATATTACTCAGCATTAAAAAAGAATAAAATAATGGCATTTGCAGGTAAATGGATGGAGTTAGAGAATATAATGCTAAGTGAAACAAGCCAAACCCAAAAATTCAAAGGCCGAATGTTTTCTCTGATATGTGGATGTTGATCCATAATGGGTGGGGGACATGGGATGAAGGGAGGAAATTTGGTTAGGGCAAAGGGGAGGGGGCATGAGAGTAGGAAAGATAGAATGAGATGGTCACATTACTCTACGTACATGTATGAAGACACAAATGGTGTGATTCTACTCTGTGTACAACCAGAGAAATGAAAACTTGTGCTCCTTTTGTATATAATGAAACAAAATGCATTCTGCTCTCATGTATAACAAAGTAGAACAAATAAATTTTTAAAAAATTTAAATAATAGGAAAAAGTAAGTGTGGGGTATTTTAACTCACTGTACTACTTTGTAATTTTTTGTAAATCTTTAACTCTTCTAAAAAATGATAACAGTATATTTCACTTTGGAAAAAACACAGGCAAAATTTCAGACTGGTAACTTCATTAAAGAACTGGCATGAAAATATCACTCATCAAAAATTCAACACCCAGCAAAAATATCTTTCAAAAACAAAAATAAATTCACTTTTGTGAATTGTCCTCATCAAACACTCCAAGATAATAACTGGGAGACCCATGCTATAAGAAATATTTTTAAAACTTCAAGCAGAAGAAAATTAAAGCAGGTAGAAATATGGACCTACACAGAACAAAGAGCATCAGATACGTCAATTGTATAAGTAAATATGTATTTTTTCTGTCACTTAAGTAAATTTGAAGATAACTATCTAAATATATCTATGACTTTTAAACTATGACAGTGGACTGTGAGCTTAAAGTAAACACATAATAAATCATCACAATGTATACCATAAATATATATATTTTTATTTGTCAATTTAAAAAAATTTAAACAAAATTAAAAGGAACAAGCATAATTGAAATGTATGGAGATAGCATAATGGTTAAAAAAAAGAGAATTAAATGATACTATGTGAGGTTCTTGTACAGAACTTGAAGTGATATAATATGACTTGAAAGTACACTCTGATACACTAAAAATGCTTATTGTAAATCCAATAGTAAACAATAAAATATAACAACAATAAAATGTGCCCAAAAATTAACAAAAGAAATAAAAATGAATTACAAAACATACTCAACCCAAGAAAAAGGCTGAAGAAGAAGGAATAGAGAACAAAGAACATTTAGAAGCAAATAAGAGTCTGGTTGAATTATTTTAAACTGATTAACCATATGCTGCCTACAAGAACTGTAATTTAGATATAAAAGACACAAATAGATTAAAATTTTAAAATGGAAAATGTTATATTCTATGAACATCAATTAAAATAAAGAGGGAGGACTATATTAATATCAAAGTAGATTTCAGGGCAAAAAAAAAAATATTACCAGAATAAAGAAACTTGTTCACAAGAGTAAAGTGGCCAATTCATCAAGAGAATGAAAAATCCTAAACATGTATGCACATCTTCAAATTTATGCACAGCTTCAAAATTCATGAGGCAAAAACTGACAGAAGACATAGAGTACAGATTTGAGTATCCCTCTATCAATAACTGATGGAAAACAGGTATACAAATCAGATGGTATGTAGGAAATTTGAGTAACATTACCAACAAAGCGATAATGAAATAGTATAGTACTAGCATAAAAATAGACCCATAGACTAATGTAGTAGAATAGAGAGTCTAAAAATAAACCCTCACATATGTAGGCAATTGATTTTTGGCAAGGACACCATGACTCTTAATTGGGGAAAGGATGATCTTTTCAAAACATATTGTGCTGAGAAACAAAATATTCATGGGTAAAAGAATAAAACTGGACTCTTATCTTACATTATATACAAAAATTAACCCAGAGTAAATGAAAGATTTAAACATAAGGGCTAAAACTATAAGATTCTTAGGGAAAAAAAAAAAACACAAGAAAAACTTCCTGACTTTGAGTTTGGCAACAGCGATGGATATTTTACCAAAAGCATAGGCAACAGTGTTTTGTTTTGTTTTCATATCATCTGAAATTCTATTATTAGGTATATAAACAGAATATCAGATTGCTATATTGAATCTCTTATTAATATGTAGTATCTTTCTTTATCCTTTTAGATATAAAAGACACAAATTTTGAATTTTGAATTTAGACCTATTTTGTCTCATACTAGTAGAACCACTCCAGCTCTCTTCTTATTCCTTGCATAGATTATCTTCTTTTTTCCTTCCATTTTCTTTTTTTTTAAAGAGAGAGTAAGAGAGAGGAGAGAGAGAGAGAGAGAGAGAGAGAGAGAGAGAGAGAGAGAGAATTTTTTAATATTTTTTTTTTAGTTTTTTTTTTTTTTTTTCAGCGGGCACAACATCTTTGTCTGTATGTGGTGCTGAGGATCGAACCTGGGCCGCACGCATGCCAGGCGAGCGTGCTACCGCTTGAGCCACATCCCCAGCCCTCCTTCCATTTTCAATTTATTTCTGCATTTGGATCTAAAGTAACGTTTTTGTAGACAGCATATAGTTGGGTCATGGTTTTTCAAAATCCATTCTGCTTTCTCTGTCTATTGATTGAAAAGTTAAACCATTTACATTTAGAGTAATTACTGATAAGGAGAGACTTCTGTCATTTTTCTATGTGTTTGCTATTCAGCTTTTAGCTCTTTGTCCCTTATTTCTTCCATTACTGCCTTGTTTTGATTTTTGGTAGTAAGATATTTGAGTTCCTGATATTTTTTGTTTATCATGGGGAATACATTCAATATTCTAAAGTTATAACAATATGATTGAAATTTGTAACAATTTAACTTTAATAACATACAAACTCTGCTCCTATACAACCTTATTCACCCCTCCCTTTCTGTCATTGATGTCACAGGTTATATTTTTATACATTGTGTGCCCAGTTACATAGATCAAAAATATTTTATGCAGTTGTCTTTGAAATCATGTGGAAAATGGAAAGTTAATTTACATAAAAAAATTACAACAATACTAGTTTTTATAATTGGCCATGAATTTACTTCTATTGGAGATACCCATTCCTTCATATAGTTTGAAGTTACTGTCTGGTTTTTCTTTCATTGCCAATCTTAAGAATTCATTTAGCATTTCTTGCAAGACAAGTCCAGTAATAACAAATGTGTTTATTGATAATATCTTCACCTGGGAATTTCTTCTTTACTTTTGTTGAACAGTTTTTCCAAATGTAGAGTTCTTGGTTGAGTTTTTCTCTCAGCCCTTTGACTATATAAACCCACTGCCTCTAACTGCCAAGATACCTATTGAGAATTCACCTGATGATCTTATTGAAGATTCTTGTATTTGAGGAATCATTTCTCCCTCTTGCTGGTTTCAAGATTCTTTCTTTGGCTTTGTCTTTTGATAGTTTAATTATAATATGTCTTGGTATACATCTCTTTATGTTTATTCTACTTGGAGTTCATTGATTTTTTTAATTTATTGATTTATGTCTTGTATCAAATTAGTGGACGGGGGATATTCAGACATTATTTCTTCAAATATTCTCTCTGCCAGTTTCTCCTTTTTTTCCTGGAATTCCCAAAATGAATGCTTAGGTCACTTGATGGCCTCCCACACTTCCTTAGACTCCATTTACTTATTTTCATTTCTTCTTTTTGTTCTTCAGATTTTATCATTTCAATTTTCCTGTCTTTAAGTTCATATACCCTTTCTTTTGCTTGTTCACATCAGCTTTTGAGTTCTTGTGGGGTACTTTTTATTTCATTTTTGTGGATACTTTGTAAATCTCTAACTCTATATTGATATTCTCGTTTTGTTCATACATTCCTTCCCTCTTTTTTGTCCATGATCTATTTTAACTCTCATTTAGCAAGGACTGTGGAATGTGATGGACATCATTATCCAAAGTACATGTATGAAGACATGAATTGGTGTGAACATACTTTATATACAACCAGAGATATGAAAAATTGTGCTGTATATGTGGAATAAGAAGTGTAATTCATTCCACTGTCATTTATTTTTTAAAAATTAATTAAAATTTTTTTAAAGAAAAAATAAATAAATAAACATATTTAAGACAGTTGTGTTAAAGTCTTTGTCCACCATGGCCTTATATCTGGACTTCCTCAAGTATATTTTATGTCAACTTGTTTGTTCCTTTGAATGGATAGTGCGTTCCTGCTACTCTGTATGCTTTGTGAATTTTTATTATACAATGGAATCTATAATGGGATCACTATGGAAATAAGATTCTCCTCCTCTACCAGTTTTTCATTGTTGTTGTTGTTGTTGTTTTTAATTTTTGTCAGATGTTTCTATGCCAGGATCAGCTTAAAATGAAAGTTCAAGTTTTTCTCAGGTCTGCTCTGAGCTTGTGTCTTTTCCTGGTCACAATAGTGGCTTTGTGAAGGTCCTCCTGTAGACAGCTGTTAAGGAACATTCAGTGCAGACTCAAGACTGTCATCTACTGGAAACCACCTCATCCCACAGGGGCGGCAACAACAGCATCTGGCTCCACCCCCTGGCCTCACCATTTAGAGCAGCAACCCACAGCCAGGATGCAGAACCCCAACAGCTGGGGTTCAAGGTCCTCATTGCCCAGCCTGGCTACAGCAAGCAGCTTTGAAAATACAGGCTGCCATCAACCCAGCTGCCCGCCACATGGCCTGGGGAAACAGATAGCCACACTGCCCTGATAGCTAAACCTGACCGAAGCCGCTACAGTTTGCCACCCAGGATGTCCCCCAGAAGTTGCAAGCATTCAAATTAATATATAAAACTGAAAAAAAAAACTACATAAAATCGATAAATTGGACTTCATCTAAATTGTTTAAACCTGCATGTTAATTATAATTTTTATTTTCTATATTTTAACATCTTTGAAAGGGCCTTGGGGGTTTGGGAGAGAGACTGCTCTTTCAGGGAAAGCTATTCCCAGAAAAAAAAAAAACAGCCAGTCTGTGAGTGAGTCCCCCTTTCACATGTAAACTGATCCCCAAGCACGTCCTTATTCTCCCACCCCACCCCCCCACCCCCCCACCCCCCCCACCCCCGCAGTCACTCTTTCCCTTACCCTAAATCAACCCAAGGCCAGGTTCCAGGTCATCAGGGACAACCTATATACCCCAAAGCCTGCTGGTACCAATCCTGAGCTGTTTACCCTGCAGTGTCTTTGCCTTTCTCGTGGAAAATCCAATAAAGGCTCTGGTCTATGCCTTCTGTCACTCCTTTCTGCTTCCAGAGTGAAGTGACACTGGTGCCTTCTTGCCCCTGAGTCCCAGGAGGATGTGCTGTTTATCACCCACGGGGAAACTGCGACACTCAACTTTTCCCTCCACGGCATGACCTCTCAGGGCTGTCATTCAATGGCCTCCATCAAGTGAGATTCAGGCATGAATCAATTTTCCAAAGACCCTGATAAGAAAATGAAAAGTATAATCACAGAGGGGAATAGAATATTCGCAAAGCATGTATTTGACAAATGATCCATTTAGAATATATTCTTTTTTAAACTCCATACTCAATAATAATAAGAAGAAAAAAAAGCTGAACAGAATATGGGTAAAATATTTGAACAGACACTTCACCAATAAAGATATGAAAAAGAAAAAAGGAAAAGATGCTCAATATCACTAGTGATTAGGAAAATGCAAATGAAAACCACAACCATTAGAATTGTTAAAATTAGACTGGCCATACCAAGTGTTGCAAGAATTTAGAAGAACTGAAATTTTCCTTCACTGCTGATGGAAATCTAAAATGCTACAGTTACTTTGGGGGAAAAAATATGGTAGCTTCTTAAAAAGTTAAATATACATCCACCACATGACCTAGCCATTGTTAAGATTATTACCACAAAAGAAATAAATGTGCAAAAACGTATATAAATATTCAAATTAGCTTTCTTTGTCATGGCCCAACACTAGAAGCAACTGAGGAGCAGTAGATGGATAAATAAATGATAGTCTATCCATGCGATGTAATACTCTGCAGCTATAAAAAGGAATAGACTATTGTTTGCACAACACAGATAAATTCAGAGTATTTATGCCAAGGAAAGAAGGCAGATAAAAAGGAGTCCACGGTGTATGATTCCATTTGTATTAAACTTTATAAAATGCAAACTAATGTCTAGTGACAAAAAGGAGATCAATGGTTTCCTGGGGGAGTGGGGTGAAGAGGGGTTCAAGGGTTACCAAGATGAAGAAGGAGGCGGTTGGGGTGATATTACGCTTGCTATCTTGATTGTGCTGGTGGCTTGAGAGACATAAGCATAGGTTCAACTTTATCAGTTATGTGCTTCTAATAGGTGCAACTCATCATTTTTCAGAAAAGCAGAACAATTTATATACAGATTCGTACTTCTGGCTTCTCCTGCAAAGAATTAGAAAATTGAGAAGCACGGATCTCAAGGTCCTGCATGGCAACCATCAGCCACAATTATGGAGGCCTCCAGATACATGCTTTGGTCAGCCGCTGGCCCCATCACTCTCTGCACATGCAGGCCATTTCCTTCCCGTAGAGCTCCGTGGTTTCCGCCAACGCTCAGGTGTTAGATGGCTGCACCAAATACTTCTTCCCTGTACTTCTTCACTTCACAAGAGGAAGCTACCAATTTTCCTGCAAAATCAAAGATTTTCATTTTTTAAACTTCTCAATTAAAAAATAGTATTTTCATTTATTTTTTATGGAAGTGCAAAATAACACAGCTAGTTGAGAAGACACTTTGTCATTTTCTTACCATAGGATAGAGCAATTAGCCAGGCATGGTGGCACATGCCTATAATCCTAATGGCTCCGGAGACTGAGACAGGAGAATTGTGAGTTCAAAGCTAGCCCCAGCAATGGCAAGGCACTAAACAACTCAGGGAGACCTTGTCTGTAAATAAAATACAAAATAAGGCTGGGGATGTGGTTCAGTGGTTGAGTGCCTCTGAGTTCAGTCCCCATTACCCCCTCCCCCCTAAAAAGATAGAGCAATTGTACTCTCAGGTATTTACCCAAGTGATCTGAAAACTTAGGCTCAGACAAAAAGACTGCAAATGACTGTTTATAGTAGATTTATTCATAAACATCCCAAATTGGAAGCAAATAAGATATGGTTCATAGCTGAATGAATTCACAAACTGATACATCCATACAATGGAATATTATTTAGTTATATATATTTTTTAGAAGTAGAACTATCAAGAAATACATGGAAGTCTCAAACATATTCTTCTAAGTGAAGAAGCCTGTCTGAAGACACAATATTACTATGTGATTAAAACTAGCAGGGTGCAGTAGTACATACCTGTAATCCCAGCAGCTCAGGAGGCTGAGGCAAGAGGATCACGAGTTCCAAGCCAGCCTCAGCAAAAGCAAAGTGCTAAGCAACTCAGACCCTGTTTCTAAATAAAATACAAAATAGGGCTCAGGAGTGGCTCAGTGGCTGAGTGCCCCTAAATTCAATACCCGGTACACCCCCCTCCCCCCAAAATCTATATGACCCTGAAAAAGATAATAAAGATGGTAAAAATGTATGTGTTTGCAGGGGTCAGAGGAAGAAAGAAGGCTTAATGGTTAAGCACAGGTGACTTTTTTAGGGTCACAAAATTATTCTGTATGAGACTACTACAGTGATAAGTACATAATACAATTTGTCAAAACACACAGAACTTCATAGCACAAAGAATGAAATTCAATCCTTGAAAAAAAAATTGAAATCATTTAGGAGATTGGAGGACCCCCAAGATGGAATACAGAATGTGATAAAAGTATGAAACAATGTCAATGAAGGGCGTAAAGAAGAACATGCTAACAAAAATAACATGGGAACAGGAGTCTGAAAGATCAAAGGTAAAAACAATTGTACATAAGCACTGCACTCTAGCTGATAGAATTGTTTCCCATGAGGTGTGGGTTAGCAATTGTGACTCCACTATGCATGTACACTAGACTCGAACAACTCAAGAAACAGATCTTAGGCCAGGTGTGATGGCGCACACCTGCCTGTAATCCCAACAGCTTGAGAGCCTGAGGCAGGGGGATCTCGAGTTCAAAGTCAGCCTCAGCTCAAGTGAGGTGCTAAGCAACTCAGTGAGACCCTGTCTCTAAATAAAATACAAAATAGGGCTGGGGATGCGGATCAGTGGCTGAGTGCCTCTGAGTTCAATCCCCAGTACCCAAAAAAGAAAAAAGAAAGAAACAGATCTCAGATAGTGGGAGGTAGGTTTTCACTTGTTGGGTGGGAGATGACAGATAAGCAAGAGGAGTGAGCTGGAATAATCCACCTGGAAATGAAAAGGGCAGGAGTCTGAAGTTATGTTTAGCTTGCTATAGATACAGATGTGTGTGGGTCCGAGTTCCACAGAGAAGCAGAACTAATAGAATATTCGTATACAGCAGATGCTCATAGGACCGCCGAGGCTACAAAGTGACACAATAGGCTGTCTGCAAACTGGGAAGGCAGATGGGTAGCATACCTCCTACCTCAGTCTAAAAAGCTTGGAGCCTTAGAATGATGGAGGCTAATTGTGACATCC
Source organism: Spermophilus citellus (assembly GCF_964194105.1). Taxonomy (NCBI): domain Eukaryota; kingdom Metazoa; phylum Chordata; class Mammalia; order Rodentia; family Sciuridae; genus Spermophilus; species Spermophilus citellus. The sequence goes on along the minus strand of NC_138196.1, from coordinate 75,494,493 downwards.
CGTTTGAGGTCAAAGGCCCAATAGCCTCTGAAGGCCAGTTGCTGCAAGTCCCTGGGTCTGAAGGCTGAAGAAGCTGGAGTCTGATGTCCAAGGACATCAGCAGGGGAAAATGCACTCACCCCAGAAAGAAAAGTTGGGGTTTTTCCACTTCTGATGCTTCCTTCTTCCACCCAGGACCCCACCCAATGGGATGGGGCAGCCCATACTGAAAGCAGGTCTTGCCCACTCAGTTCACTGACCCTCATGTCAATCTTCTCTGGAAATCCCTTCACAGACATCCCAGAAGTCATGCTTCACTAGCCCTCTAGGTACTACTCAATCCAATCAGACGGACACCCAAATTGCCACTGCAAACTGGTTATATTTGGAAGTATTTGTGGACATGTGTATAGAGTGGGTTAGTTTACACACATATATTTTCTTGCTCCACCAGCGGATGAGGCTTAGAAGCCATGATCTGCCAGTAGCAGCAGTGAACCCACCTAACACCTGAGCCTTCTCTTGACAAATCCTCCCGACCTCCCTCTGGCCCTCCATTTCTTACTCCAGAAGTGCACCTGGGAGATCATCTGCTTCCACTCTTTCAGTCCTCACACATGAAAAATGGAAGCACGAAAATGTTCTGGGTCTTCCAAACATGGGTTCTCCCAAGTCACATAGCTAATTGATAACAGGGCCAGCTCTGGAGCCCCTTGCTGTTATTCCAACGCTTTACACTTACAGGGCGATCCCCAGGGTGTGTGTTTATTGTATTTTACAAAAGAGGGTGGGCTTTGGACCCGTTCTTTTCTCCAAAACATTCTTCAGCACTATTCTTAGGGCTGGGAGAGAGGACTGGAGATAAACTTGCTAGGTTCTGTTTTGTATTCATTTCCATAAAAACTGCTTATCTTCTCGATTTCACAAGATTTTCTTTGACAGGTGTTGCATTTTCTTATGAGCATAAATGTCCTTCCAAAAGGAGAACTAAATGGATTAGAGTTGGTTAACATTAAGCTCTTTAAAAACGAACAAACAGAACAGAGGACGTTTCGACTTGGCCCAGAATCAAAGAAGCTGATTGACTGATGCTCTTATCTCCTTTTTTTTTTTTAAGTTTCATTATATAACAAGGGAAAAATCATCTCAAATTTTCCTGGCCCTCACCCTTCCTGCCTCTCTTTGCTTTCTTTATAGTTAAGCAAAGACACTCAAAAAATTGGCTCTTAAAAATGTCTTTAGGAAAAGAGCCTGGCTGTGGGGTGGGTAATGTGCTCTGCTTCCTGCTTACCCTGGAGCCTTCCAGACCTTCAAACTCCAATTTCTTACAAATGGGCGCTGTCTTAATCATCCTCTTTGTTTTGCTTGATTGGAAGTAATTACAAAAAATCACAATTACACATTAAATCACCTTTTTTTTCTAACGGCATCCTATCCTCTCCGTTCCACAGACTCATAATGAAACCTGAAAATAATGGGTTTTTTTCCCAAGGTCTTGCACCAGTTGGGGCCTTTTTTATCCATCTTCTTCCTTGTTCTTCTCTAGCACACTCTCCAGTTCGTCCAAGCTCAAGTCCCCCCACCCCCCGCCTCCTCTCCCTCTCTCACACACATGCACAAATGCACACAGGTACACATGTGCACCTTCCTACCTGAACCCCAGGAGCTTTCTCAGAACAGATTCTTCCTGCCCTTTTTCCTGGGCAAATCCTGTTTATCCCTCAGGTCTTGCAAAAGTTTCACTTTTTCCAAAAACACTCCCTATGGGAAGGCATTCTGTTAGAGAGAACAATTAATTCTATGTCAGCTCTACCCTCAAGGAGTGATTTTCATTAGTCCCTTCTCATGGGACAATGCACCTCCCCACCAGTAGTAGAACATGCAGAGAGCGTCTTGCTATTCTCTGCCTCAACTATGGATTATTAGAACATAAATTTGACATTACACCTGTACAATCTTTGCTTCCCATGCCAGCTTAGAGGAGGGGTGAGTGGTAGCAGAGGAAGGTGGGAAAGCAGCCAGGGGTCTGGGTAAGACGCTCAGCAGATTTCCATCCTGGGCTTAAACTTGACCAGGACCTGGAGTCTCCTAGGGCCGGATTGTAAATGGATCCTCAAATGTCCTTGGTGACACTACCCAGGAACCAATAGGTTTAAATACTTGCAAGTTATAAATCAAGCTAAGACACCATAAGAAAAACACCATTCCCCAAAATATCCTTCAACACTATTCTTACTCTCCTCTTATCTTGATGAATATACTCTCACAACAACAAATTTGAAAAACATATGTAAAGCTAGGGGTTTAAATAACTGAAAGTCAAATGATTGGATATGATTATTATTCCCGTAATCCTGTGTTCTGTGGTTGGGCTAGCAATTTTTATTTCAGTAATAAAGTCATACATGATTCATAATCATTACTATTCCACAAACTTTATATTCTTTGCCTTTATTGTAGCAAAATCACAGTGGTAGTAATGGATATTTCCATATGCTTCGGACTCTATTGATAGTGATGAGATTTAAAGATAAAGAGTAATTCTATAAAATTCCAACAAAAAATTTTAAATTTTAAAAAGAGACTTTATTTTTATAAAGTGTTTCAAAATTTATTTCTTCCAAAGTATTCAAAATTATCTATTTAAATAAAAAGAAAGATTCAAAACATCATATCACAGTTTAAAATTTTTTAAAAAATATATATTTTTTTGATACTGGGGATTGAATTCAGGGTCTCACTAAGTGGTCGAAGCTGGTCTCAAACTTGCCATCTTCCTTCCTCAGACTCCCGAGTAGCTGGGATCACAGGTGTGCATCACCATGCCCAACACTTGAAATCAAAATTATTTAGAAAAAGCTGGATTTTATTTAATTATATTTTACTACATAGTGCATAAAAATAAACCTATCCTCAACTCAATGTCCATCTAGTTACCAATGAATAATTGGTATCACATTTCACAATGTTATGTCTAGACCCACACATGCACAAATTCAAGAGTATTTTTGTTTAAAATTGCAAAACGCTCTTCAGCCACTATGAGCAATTGTTGCAGATACTACGCTAATCCGTGAGTAACTCCAAAACCACAATTTAAACCTGAAGAGAAGCAAGAAATGGATATTGAGTCGTGTTGGAAAATAATACTTCATGATGCAAGCCTTGATTGCCCACACGCTAAGGATTTGAAAAGGGAAGTAAAAGAACTTTTGACATTTAGGTACATGCCACTACCACTCATATCCTCCCACTCACTTAAGCAGTATCCTCAAATGTCCTTGAAACCACAAGAGCATTTAAAAACAATTCCTTTCATTCTGAGACCAAAGACAGGAGGTATGGAGAAATCATTCCCTGGGGGAATGTTTAGGTCACATCTCATGCCCAACACGGAGCATACAATCTCAAGGGACAGAGATTACCCTGTGTTCTTTGACAAGTTTATTTCTTATATGTTTGTGTGACATGCCCAGAAGCATATTTTATGAGCAATATTTTATGCTTGATATCCTCTAAAATTAAAAAGAAATGGAAGAGTAAGTTACTATACAAGGAAAAGATTTAGTATATAAGAACATTTTTGATACAGCCTGGTGAATACAATTAATAACCATGTATTACATTCTTGAAAATTGTTCAGATAGTAGATATAAGTATTCTCATCTTTAAAAATATGTGAGATAGTACACATTAATTATATTGATTTAGCCTTTCTACAATATACAGATATTTCAAAGCAACAAAGTAAAAAATAATAATAATAATGTTCAGTTACAAAAGAATTATCAATGTCTATAAAAATCTTATTAACAACAATGGTACCCACAAAACAATATAGCAAAACCACAAAAATATTAGAGAAAATTGATGCCAGACTTAGATTCTGTAGTTAACCCAATTATAAGCAAAGTACATGGGTAAAATAGATATTTGATACCTTCACTATGCGTACAAAATTACCTTCTTGGTTACCTTTCCCAGGAAGCTACAGGATGCTCCACTCCACCACAAATTAAGCAATAAGAAGGATGACAGGAGATTTAGATCACAAGACTCCAACATGGAAGAAGTGTGGAATTTACCAAGTGAGAGTGAAGCCCTGGGATAGCAGCTCCAGGTAGAGCAACTGGACTCTCTCTAGCGGTGGTGATCTTTTTAGAGAGAAAACACCTTGACTGTAACCAATGAAACATGCTTCTGAAGATGCTCATCAAGAGAAAAAGAAAGGGACAGGACGCCAAACATGCATAAATGGACAGGGCTATTTCCCATCTGTTCCAGGGGAATGTTCAGGAAATGTAGTGGTAGGTGCAAAAGATAACTCAGCAAATAAAAATGCAGCAAGATCTAATGTCAAGAAAATTATGAATACAAACAACAATAAGTGTTGGCGAGGATGTGGGGGAAAAGGTGCACTCACACACTGCTGACAGGACTGCAAATTGGTGCAGCCAATATGGAAAGCAGTATGGAGATTTCTTGGAAAATTGGGATTGGAACCACCATTTGACTCAGCGATCCCTCTCCTCAGTCTATACCCAAAGGACTTAAAAATAGCATGCTACAGGGACACAACCACCTCAATGTTTATAGCAGCACAACTCACAATAGCTAAACTGTGGAACCAACCTAGATGCCCTTCAGTAGATAAATGGATAAAAAATGTGGCATCTATACACAATGAAATATTACTCAGCAATAAAATATAATAAAATGATGGCATTTGCAGATAAACAGATGGAATTGGAGAAGATAATGCTAAGTGAAGTTAGCCAATCCCAAAAAAACAAATGCTGAATGTTTTCTCTGATATAAGGAGGCTGATTCATGGTAGGGTAGGCAGGGGGAGCATAGGAGAAATAGATGAACTCTAGATAGGGAAGAGGGGTGGGAGGGGAAGGAAGGGGGAATAGGGTTAGAAATGATGGTAGAATGTGATGAACGTTATCATCCAAAGTACATGTATGAAGACACAAACTAGTGTGAATATATTTTGTATACAACCAGAGATATGAAAAATTGTGCTCTATATGTGGAATAAAAATTGTAATGTATTCCACTGTCATTTTACAGATAAAAAAATTAATTAAAAAAAGAAGAAAGGTTGGCTTAGCATACTCTGCATGTAGTTCAGCTGTGATTATTGGTTATATAGCAATGATGTAATAAATGCTGAGGAAGGACTTACCCAAAGCTTGGAGAAAACCATGTTGAACAAATGGAGGACTAGTGTGGTTGTGTATGTGTGTGTGTGTGTGTGTGTGTGTGTAGAGGCAACATATCACTGACAAGTAAATAGTTGTATAACCATAGTCTTTGTTGGGGGGACAAAAGAAACAAACAAAAGGAAAGTCTTACCTCAAGAATATGGAAATTGGCAGAGAACCACTGTTTTCTCATCACATACCTAATATTATTTGTTGACTTTTTAAACTATGACTATATTTGACTTTGATAAAATTCAATTAAAAAATAAGTTGCAAGGTCTGGAGTGTGTGGGATGAGACTGCGACAGATTGTAGAGCAATTCTAGAAGAGTGAGAGTATGCACTGACAAGGACAGAGACTGAAAATGCTTCTCAGAATTAAAAAGTCCACTTTAGGCTGGGTCTGGATTTTAAAGATTGGCCGGTATAACCACAGGTTCTTTCTCCCACCAGTACCTCTTCAAGCATAAGTACAGGAGCGAGGCAAACAGGATTGGTCGTCATCAAGGTTTGGCCAAGTGAATATGGTAAAGGAGAGAATGGAAAAAGAATCAAAGGCATTTTAGTTTGAATCCATCCCATTTATTGATTCTGAATTTTACTCCTTGCACTTTACGGGTCTTGTTAAGGAAGTCAGATCCTAGGCTGACGTGAGGAAGATTTGGGCCTATGTTTTCTTCTATTAGGTGCAGGGTCTCTGTTCCAGTGCCTAAGTCTTTGATCCACTTTCAGTTGATTTTTGTGCAGGTTGAGAGATAGAAGTTTAATTTCATTTTGCGACATATGAATTTCCAGTTCTGCCAGCACCATCTGTTGAATGGGCTTTCTTTTCTCCACTGAATATTTTTGGCACCTTTGTCTAGTATGAGATAACCATACTTATGTGGGTTTGTCTCTGCGTCTTCTACTCTGTACCTTTGGTCTACATGTCTGTTTTGGTGCCAATACCATGCCATTTTTTGTTTCTTAGCTCTGTAGTATAGTTTATAGTATAGGTATTGTGATGCCTCCTGCTTCGCTCTTCTTGCTAAGGATTGCCTTGGCTATTCTGGGTCTCTTATTTTTCCAAATAAATTTCATAATTGCTTTTTGTATTTCTATGAAGAATGTCATTGAGATTTTAATATGAATGCTATTTCACATCAAAGTCTTACAAGGGATGGGGGGCACTAGGGAAGAATAGAGTTACCTTAGATTAGGTAGAGGGGAGTGAGGGGAGGGAAAGGGATATGGGGATAGAAAAGATAGTAGGATGAAACAGACATTATTACTTTATGTATATATATGACTGCATGACCAATGTGATTCTACAACATACACAATCAGAAAAATGAGAAATTGTACCACATCTATGTATAACATATCAAAGTGCATAAATGCATTCTACTGTCATATATAACCAATTAAAACAAATTTAAATAAGTAAATAAAAGAATCAAAGGCATGAGCAAGTCCAGTAATGACCAAACCTGAAGTTTAAAATAGGTGAAGAGGGAGGACTCAAGACAACAAGGAAAGGAGGGACTGAATCCGTTGATGGGAAGTCTTGATGCATGAAAAGATGGCAGCTGTTTTAGTCAGCTTTTTTGCTGCTGTGACCAAAACACCTTGCAAGTACAATTTTAAGGAGGAAAAGTTTGGTTGGGGCTCATGGTTTTAGATGTCTGTTTATAGACAGCCTACTCCATTGTTCTGGGCCTAAGGTGAAGCAGAACATCATGGTGGAATGGTGTGGAGGAAGAAAGCAGCTCAGGACTCGATAATCAGGAAGCAGAGAGTCAAAATTTAAACCCCAAAGGCACACCCCCCAATGATCCACCTCCTCCAGACACTACCTGCCTACAGTCACCATCCAGTTAATTCATTCAAGTGGATTAATCCACTGGCTGGGCTTCAGCTCTTGTGATCTAATCATTTCACCTCTGAACATTCTTGCATTATCTCACTCGTGAGCTTTGGGGGAAGGTTTTTGTTGAACCCTACCAGAATTAATGCACTGATTAGGTTAAGGTCTCATAACCCAATCAGTTCTCCTCTAAACCTTCTTGCATTTTTTCACACGTGAGCTTCTGGGAGCACCTCACATCCACACCATAACAGTTGTGTCACTAGACTAGGGAGGCATGCAATTAAGGCTCTGGTAGTGTTGTGGTCACGGGCGACACCCAGGTAAGTGCAACCAGGGGAGTGAGTGGTGAGAAGTTAGGAGAATGAGAAGAGCTCAAGGCAGTGTGAGGACAGGATCATTTGAGGGATCAAGTGACCCCAAGCAATAAGGAGGAAATACCTAAGGGGTCACCTGTTGACACCCTTGATGTGGGATGCCAGCCTTACATTTCAAGTCTGTAATCTTGAGGCTCCTGAGTTTTATCAGTTCAGGATGGAAACTGCTGTCTCGCCCAGTCTACAGTAAGTGCTATGCACATCCTGGAGTAGGGATGGAGCACACCTTAGGAATCTCGGCAGGTGATGACATCAACACCTTCAGTTGGGAAGTTCTTTGGTGGTGTTTAATGACTAAATACAAAGAAACTGGTTTGCTGTGTTTGTTCCTTTGGAGAGACACTTATGGAGTTCCACTGTGTGTCCATGCCATCCTGTACTCAACGTGGCTACCCGCTGGGAGTACGCACAAGCCAGGTACCATGTCCTGCCTCCACACTTGTTCAGACTTGCTGCTTCTTTCACTCCACAGCCTCTGCTTTCCAGTCCTCAGACTCCACAGTTGAGATCCTATTGCCATTTCACCTCCCTCTCTAGGCAACCATCCTGTGATCCTTCAGCATCCTTCAGCTGGTTCTCTTCTTTTTGGATGTGTACTATGACCACCCCTTATTTTGGATCATCCTCAGTTTCAAATAATGTTGAGGAATCTATCCCATTTAAATTAAAGTCCAACCCAGTTCTTTAGGAGAGTCAGACCACTCAACACACAGGTCACAGTTAGGCTGAGTGTCCACCACCATCCAGACATGGGTCTCTTAATGTTCTCCCCAAATTAGGGAGAAATATCTAGAAATGACAATTCAGGGGTGTGTAGAAGTCCACTGCACTTTTTCCTCCTGGGGGTAAAGATGGAGATGGAGATGATGGAGATGGAGATGGAGATGGAGATGGAGATGATGAATATAAACATGGAAATGAAGATGGAGATAGTGATGGAGATGATGGAAACAAAGATGGGCATGGACATGGAGATGAAGATGGAGGTGGAGATAGAGACAGAGATGGAGATGGAGGTGGAGACAAAGATGGAGGTGGAGATGATGGAGATGGAGGTGGAGACAAAGATGGAGGTGGAGATGATGGAGATGGAGGTGGAGACAAAGATGGAGGTGGAGATAGAGATGAAGATGTAGACAGAGATAAAGATGAAAGTGAAGGGTCCCAAACTCTTGCCTTCCTCACATATGTACTCATGTTCCATGTTTCTAGCCAAAAGACAGTGCATTGCTTTTCATCATGCAGTGAATATCTAACATCTAGCATGTGCCTGGCGCTTTGCCGGAAAGGGATGAGTCACAAAACTAAGCAGGACACAGGCTAGTTTTCCAATCACCCCTGAAATACTTAAAGACTACACATGACTTTTAGCACAACTTCCTATGCTCTCATAACTAAAGGCATTGCCTTCTAAAACAAAGAATAATTTTTTGCTCCATATGCTGATTTGATCAAAGTAATGAAGAAGTTTATCCAATCAAGTTTGCTGCTCAAAATATTGCAAAAATTTTTACAATGATCTAGGGAATTGATTCAGCCAAAAATAAAATTTGAGCAATTATTTTAATACTGGATTTATATTTTTTCTGATGGTTATTTCAAGGGTATTTAAAATTACTTTGCCCAAAGGACCTATATGTAACCAATTAAAATGAAATATCTTTCACTGGTTTTTCTTCATGTCCTTGCAAGTTTATTATTTGAAAGTTTTTCATAATTTTTTAATTTGTTCTATTTAGTTATACATGACTGTAAAATGCATTTTGACATATCATACATAAATGAGTGTAACTTCTCATTTTCCTGGTTATACACAATGTAGAGTTAACCAGGTCATGTGATCATATATGTACATAAGGTAATAATGTCTGATTCATTCCATCATCCTTCCCGATCCTATACTCTCTCCCCTCCCTTCACTCCCCTCTGTCTAATCCAAAGTACCTCTATTGTTCTTGTGAACCCCCCATTGTAAACTAGCATCCACATATCAGAGAAAACATTCAGCCTTTGGTTCTTTGGGATTGGCTTATTTTATTTAGCATAATATTCTATAGCTCCATCCATTTACTGGCAAATGCCATAATTTCTTTCTTTTTGAAGGCTGAGAAATATTCCATATACCACATTTTCTTTACCATTTATCTGTTGAAGGGCGCCTAGGTTGGTTCTGTAGTTTAGCTATTGTGAACTGAGCTGCTATAAACATTGATGTCTTTCACTGATTTTTAACTTTTCATGTGGTTATACTGTATTTCTACAGCCAGGAGTGCAGAAAAAGCTGTTTCTTACACTTTCTATAGTGGGCACAATTCAAGCGTCATGCTAGATACACAGTATGCCCTTAATATATGTTGGGATTTCTGTTTGTTTCTTTTTGTTTTTTCAGTAAAACATTCTTCAGGAAAGACATGGAGAACATATTTGGTTTTTCTTAAACCTCATATAGTCTGAATGTTGAGACCCCCCCATATAAAAATCACCCTCCCATAACTGCACTATAAGTAGGTAAAAGAATATTCTTGTTCTCAGAAAATACACATTCCAGAATTTAGAAACAAAAAGGTATAATATCTCCAATTTTCTCTCAAAGGTTCAGAATTAAAGTGTATAGAGAGACACAGAGAGAGGATGACAGAGTGAGAGAGTAGTCACAGTCCTAGAGACAGAAAGTAGAAGGTGGTGGCCAGGGACTCAAGGGAGAAGGAGATACTGAGTTCCGTGGGTACAAGTTTCACTTATGCAAAATGAAGATTTCTGGAGCTGGATGGTGGTGACAGTCCTCAACACTGTGAATGTATTCAGTACCACCAAATCGTGCATTCAGTGGTTCAGATGGCTGATTTTACATTATGTGCAATTTACCACAATTTTTAAGTAGGGCGCACACCTGTCATCCCAGCAGCTCAGGAGGCTAAGGCAAGAGGATGGCAAGTTCAAAGCCAGCCTCAGCAAAAGCAAGGCATTAAGCAACTCAATGAGACCCTGTGTCTAAATAAAATACAAAATAGGGCTGAGGATGTGGCTCAGTGGTGAAATATCCCTAAGTTCAATCCCCTGGAACCTCCAAAAAAATAATAATAATAGGGCAGAAAAAAAAACAAATGGAATAAATGGCCAATGGTTGGAGAATCTCATAAAGAAGGGCATTTAAAATTTCATGCACAATTGTTCCAATTTTGTTGGACCCTTGAAATTATATAAAAATAACAAATTGCCCCCAAAAGTCAAGATGTCTAAAGAAGTATATAGTCTATCCCGCCGTGCCTTGGAAACCAGGAGAAAGACATTTTTGGAGTGCTGAGTTCCGGGTGATGGATGAAGAGATGTGCTCCGGCCACTTCAACAAGGACAGAGCCCAGTGGAAAGGAGCTTGCCCTTTGGCTGGGCCGGGTTTGGCTCCCAGGCAGCCCATCCGTCAGAAGTTAAGGAGCTCTGGGAAAATCCCGCGCCCGTGTTGGAGCAGTGTCTAGGACGCTTCTGGAAGCCCTGCCCTGAGACAGGTCCACCCTTGAGACACTGTCCAATGGAAAAGGAAGTTGGTGGAACAATAAGTTATAATTACAAGGGAGAGGAGATGGCTGAGAAACTGGGAAAGAGCTGTCATCGCTCTGCTTCTGAAAGCAATTCACGGTTAACTCCGAAGGCTACTTTGCCTCCTGAAATGTCCGGTGATGCTGCCTTGTCTTCCCCCCACCCCCAAAAGTCATCACCAAATGCCAGAATGCATCAGAGCCTTGAGACGGAAGGGCATTGACAATTCATGGACCAGTAACAGGGACATTACCTCCCCTTCTGGCTCCCCCCATGCCACCTGGTTCTCCTGAGTCCTTCTGCAGTGACCAGGGAAGCCCAGGGCTGTCCGTGTTCACCATAAGCAGCAAAGAATTAATTCGAGAAACTTCCAGGTCATGAACAGATGCTCAGCGAAGGCACAGGGGATGCCCGAGCACAACTGAAACTGCCTGAGTCAAAGTCAAGAAGTCATTCACAGGCCAAGGGCCTCTTCCTCCGCGCACCCCCCCCCCACCCCCGCAGCTCTGGAAGCTGATTCTCCACAGTCCTCCGTGAGTCAGTCCTGCGTACTTTGATGACGGCTCAGCTGATGTCATTCAAGAAAGCAGGAGGGTCACCCCCTGCATCAGAGGAAGAGACATTTGACTGAGACGGATCCACCCTCCTGCCCTCTGGGGAGCCTGACATTTCCAGGACACGGAAAACAAACTTCCTCTGGAGAGGGAATATTCTTTCAGTGTGGGAAAAAGAGAGAGAACGGAGAGGGTCAGTGGTGCTCGCCCTTGGCCCAAGGCCCACCGTCAGGGAAATCTCTGTTCTTTCAGAAAAGGTTGAAGACATCACAATGTCCCCTGGATGGACTGCTGATTCAAGTCACTGCACGTACACAGGGAGACTTCGTGACCCAACAGAGCTGCAGTGTAAAGTGACCTTCTAATGTCCTTTCAACCTTGAACAAGGTCCCCTGGGGAGCCACCTGTGTGCTGCAGAGCCATCCTTTGTGGTGGGAGAGGGAACTCCAAGACAATAGGGCCAAAGACTCAAGCCCTGTAGCCCTTGTCCCCTGCTGTGAGAATCCACAATGATTTCTGTCACTCTTCTGCATGGATTGTCTTATTTGAACCCCAACAGTTTTTCCAGGTGGTTGTTATAATAGTGTCTGTTTTATAAATGAGAAAACTGAGACACTGAAAGGCTAAGTCATTAACTCAAGATCACACAGCAAGTGAGTGGCCGAGCGAGGGTTTGAACCCAGACTGTCTAGACCAGCCTTGTCCACTGGAACTTTGGGCAGGGGGCAGCCACTAGCCCTGTTTGGTTACTGAGCCCTTTAGATGCGATTGGTACAAATGAAAAGCTGATTTTTAAAATTGTGGTTAATCTTAACTAACTTAAATCTAAATTGTCCCCTGTTGCTAGCAGGTGCCCTATTTGACCACACAGTTCTGTGGCTTGGAAATGTGTGTGTGTGTGTGTGTGTGTGTGTGTGTGTGTGTGTTGCTGGGGATTGAACCTACGGCCTTGTGCGTGTGAGGCAAGCACTCTACCAACTGAGCTATGTCCCCAGCCCCCTTGACAACACAGTTCTAGACAGACACAGAACCAATGCACTTACCCACCTGCTTGATGGCCAATGACAGCGCGCAGGACTGTACCCTTGCCTTTTCTTAATCCATGAGGAAAACAAATGACAATAGACATCACTGTCCTCCCCAGAGGGAAAGAGGGTCGTCACGAACCTGTCGGAGGGTGGGAGAAGGGCATGGGCAGCAAATTGCCAGGAACAGAACTCAGGCCCGGCCAGGGCTCTCCTCCAGGCACCGAGGCACTGCTGTGGACAACCAGTCAGCAGGCTCTGAGAGCCTGGGCCCCCGGCTGCTCCCTCTCTGGTGGGCACTGTGCTCCTCACCAAGGAGGACACAAGAGGAAGGCCCCCCGGCTGCCTGCCCTCTGGCAGCTCACACTCCGAAGGCAAATACTTCCAAGCTTGGACTCACCAAGGCACCATGCAGCCGTGGACACACACAGGCGGTCATCAAGAGGACAGTGTATGTGCACTGGGGGAACGGTTAGGACCAGGTCACAGAGGAAGAGGGACCTGAGCTGCACTGCCAAGAGGGGCTGCACTCAGTGCCGCAGTCTTGGCTGGGCACAGAATCACGAGTCAATCAAGCAGGAACAAAACTTTATTTTGAAAAAGCCGCTAACACTCTCAGCGCCAGCAAGTCAAAAACCGGTCCTCCCACGAGGGTGTCCGACCGGAACCGCGCGCCGACCGGAACCCCCCCCGTCTCCTCCCACCTCCTCCGGAATTCCCTCCTACTATCCTTCCCCAACCAATGGGAACTCTCCAGCAGTCCCGTAAAGTCCCGTAACTTGAGTCCGGTAGCAGGCCAAGGTGAACAGCGGGAGTCCAGTTTGCATATGAATGTAAATTTTAACATAATCATCTCAGTGGCTAGCTGGCGTCACTTTACAACCAAAGGTGCCATACATCGTATATATGCTTGTGGCTCCTAGCATCTGCCCCCTTCTGTTTAATTAAGCAACAAGCAATGTGGCTAGGGACCGTGCCTGGTAGGTTGTCCAATTTAACATATGGTTCTTACCCGTCATGGGAGAACTGACCTTTAGGCGTCAGCTTCCTGTCTTAGGTTGAATCCACTGTAATCAGAGCAACCCGTCGCTGACTACCGGTCCAGCATTCAGCCATGCTTGTGGATAGGCCTATGCACCAGTGGGGGGGTGAGGTTCTTGCCTCACCTCTGTTGGCCCCCAAATTTAGCCTTGGTGCCAGTGGGGGGGTGAGGTTCTTTGCCTCACCTCTGTTGGCCCCCAAATTTAGACCATCACTAGTAGAAGGGAGGAGGATACAGAAATGCCACGACACCAAGCCAATTGACGGCTCCTTTGGAAAAATTGCGTCACTGGTGACACCATCAGCAAAGATATGCCAGTATTACCACAATAAACATGGGGTGAGCTGGCAAGGAAATTGCATCACTGGTGACACCATCAGCAAAAATATGCCAGCAGTACCACAATTCGGTGCACCAGATGATATTTCACAATGTATGCAACTGATATATAGTCCAGGCAAGTTCTGCAAGCAGTTCAAATTGGAGGAGTCTATCAATATGTCCATATCCTCCCAAAGTAAATCAAGTCCTTGATAGCATTACTTGTTGAGTTATATTCATTGATGCATCAGTTTATACAGTTTACTGTGATAGCTATCATAGAAGCTGTAGTTTGGTTTTATCTCAGTCTTCACTGGAATTGGGATGGAGATGGAAATTCTGGCAATGATGGTAAAGAGACATTATCCTGAACAGAATTATTAAATATAATAAAAAGAAAAGGTGAAAGTAAACAAACAGATCTGTTAAACTCCTTTAAAAACAATCCTTAACAGCCGTTTACCAAATTTAAATTAGTAAACAAACAGATCTGTTAACCATCTTTAACAACAATCATAAACAGCTGTTCACCTAATTTAAATTAAACCATATAAATCACGTGAATAAAGAAAAAATTCGGATCCATTTTTTCATGAGCGCTCCTCATATAAGAAATATGGACATACACACATACAGACATACAACACAAAACAGAAGTGTGCACACAACATACAACACATAAGACAATAGTAAATAAAGGCCTTGTAACTATACTTAGGTGAAATCTCCATTGCAATGTTTAAAAACTCCACAGTCAAAAAAAAAAAAAAATAAATAAATAAATAAATAAATAAATAAATAAATAAAAAATAAAACACAGTCAAAAAATAAAACTGATCAGAAAAACATTAACCTAGGTTTGTATGAGCTCAAAAATAAAATAGAACTTTATGATGTGGAAAAATGCAATAATAAAATAGATACTGAAAAAAAAAACCTTGGTTAATCACTGTCGCAGATGTAAGAATAGCCAAGCTGGAGCTCTGGATGTCAGCTGTTATGGATTTGAGTCAAATCATCTTCTTTTTCTGTAGAAATTGTTTTAGTTAATCTCTCTGGAATCCAAATCGGTTGCTGTTCATCCTGTGGGAAAACACAGACAGCGCCCCGATTCCAGACTATCACTGGATCCGGGCCTTTCCATTGTCCTGTTAGAATATCTTTCCAAAGTACCTTAGGCTTATGTACATTTTTGGGGTACAAATGTCTTTCCGCAGCACTAAGTCCCGATGAATCTAAATTTAAAAAGTTTAGAGTAAAAAGGGTTATTTTAAGTTTATCTTTGGGGGATATATACCCCTTTCCAATTCCCTCCTTTTGTTTTAATAAGTACATTTTAATAGTTTGATGAGCTCTTTCAACTATGCCTTGTCCTTGTGGATTGTATGGAATTCCTGTTATGTGAGTAATACCAAATGATGAGCAAAATTGTTTAAAAGAGGAGGAAGTATAACCAGGACCGTTGTCCGTTTTTAACTGTTTTGGAACGCCCACAGTGGCAAAATTTTGTAAGCAATGAGCTATAACATCTTTAGTTTTTTCTCCGGCATGAAGGGAGCCCATCAAAAATCCGGAAGAGGTATCAACTGTAACATGTAAATATTTTAATTTTCCAAATTCTGGCAAGTGTGTGACGTCCATCTGCCAAATATGGTTAGGTATTAGTCCTCTAGGATTGACTCCAAGATTAACTTGTGGTAAAAATGTCACACAATTTTGACATTGTTTTATTATATGTCTGGCCTGTTCTTTAGTTATTTTAAAACGCTTTTGTAAAGTATTAGCATTGACATGGAACCTTTTATGAAAATTTATAGCTTCTTCTATTGTGGAGAAAATATGTATGTCATGTGTAGATTTATCTGCTAGTTCATTGCCCATACTAAGGGCTCCAGGCAATCCTGTATGTGCCCTGATATGACCTATGAAGAATGGATCTTTTCGGTCCCAGATTAGACTTTGTATAGCGGAAAACAAAGAGAAAACAGTAGAGGAAGGGGAAATCCTACCAGCATCTTCAAGGGAATTAATAGCATTAACTACATACTGACTATCAGAAAATAAATTAAATACAGAATCTTTAAACATCATAAAAGCTTGTAATACTGCATTAAGCTCTACCTTTTGAGCTGATTGTTTGGGTACTAAAAATGTAAAAGTTTGATCAGGAGTAACTACTGCTGCTGTACCATTGTTTGACCCATCAGTGAATATATTTGGAGCATTTATGATAGGGGTTTTTCTTGTCATTTTTGGAAAAACTACAGGATGCTTAGACCAAAAAGACAACAAAGGATTAGATGGTAAGTGATTATCAAATGAAACACTAGTTTTACACAGGATTATTGCCCAAGTATTTAACTCATTAGCTAACTCATCAATTTGATCCATAGTATATGGAGTAATAATTTTATTGGGAGAAATCCCAAACACTCCCTTAGCTGCTTTTATTCCTTTGAGTATTAATTGTCCTACAGCCTCAGGATATCTAGTAAGAATAGTGTTAGGGGAATAAGATAAATGTATCCACAATAATGGACCTTCTTGCCAAAATACTCCTGTAGGAATATTTTTTGTTGGTAGTACAATAAATAATAAAGGCAAACTTATATCAATTCTATCCAAATGCATATTTTCCATATATGTTTCAATGATTTTTAATACTTTTCTTGCTTCAGGCGTTAACATGCGGGGTGAATTTGGATCTGATGGACCTTTTAGAATATCAAATAAAGGTCCTAACTCTCCTGTTGGTATGCCTAGATAAGGCCTTATCCAATTTATGTCTCCCAATAACTTTTGAAAGTCATTAAGTGATTTGAGTTGATCTACTCGTATTTGAATTTTTGGTGGACGGACCATGGTTGAGGATAATAGAACTCCTAAATAATTAATTGGAAGATTTAATTGTACTTTATCTATTGCTATCTCTAGATTATAATTTTTCAATAAATTTGTAAGTGTGGCATAACATTCTAGTAATGTGTTTTTATCTTTATGTGCCAGTAACACATCATCCATATAGTGAAATATTTGTAGTTCAGGATTTTGGTTTCTAAGTGGCTGGATTGCTTTATTAACATAAATTTGACACATAGTTGGGCTGTTAGCCATCCCTTGAGGGAGTACTTTCCATTCATATCTCTGATCAGGACCTTCATGATTCAGTGCAGGGATAGTAAATGCAAAATGTGGACTATCCTCGGGATGAATTGGAATTGAAAAGAAACAATCTTTAATATCTATAACTAAAACATGCCAGGTTTTTGGTAAAGCAGACAATTGAGGAATCCCTGATTGAGCAGGTCCCATAATAACCATCTCATTATTAATGGCTCTTAAATCTTGTAATAATCTCCATTTACCAGATTTCTTTTTAATGACAAAAATGGGAGTATTATAGGGGGATACGGAAGGTTGTATATGTCCTTCCGCTAACTGTTGTCTGACCAAGTCATGGGCTACTTGTATCTTTTCTTTAGTCAAGGGCCACTGAGGAACCCACACTGGTCTTTCTGATTTCCAAGTAATTTTGATTGTCTCAGTGGCCCTTTCTGAAAACCCAATTCATGTCTATTTATTTCTTGATCTATTTGAATAGGTGCTGTCATACCTTGTTCTTGTTCTCTTAATCTTTTTTCTTTCCTAAAGCCTTGTTTAGCCCTAGTAGTGGGCGCGTTAGGATTGATGTTATTTGTTAATGTCAATCCTAATTGATCTAGGACATCTCGTCCCCATAAATTTACAGGAAGATGATCCAATACATAGGGCTGTATAGTTCCTTCACATCCTTCAGGATCCCTCCAATCTAATACCATAGCACTTCTATGGGGATTTGTTGCCACTCCTAGGCCTCGAAGCGTTTGAGTGGCTTGTTGTAATGGCCAATGTTTTGGCCATTCTTGACGAGATATGATGCTGAGGTCAGCTCCTGTGTCCAGCAGCCCATTAAAGTCATGTCCTTGAATTTTTAATTTTAGCATTGGGCGAGAATCTAAATTTAAAGACAGCATAGCCCAATCTACACCTGTGGAGCCTAATCCCTTGGAACCTCTTTCTACATTACAACTGGAAAATTTATCATGCAGGCTGGGTATTATTAATAACTGTGCTATTCTATCTCCTGGTGAAATTACTGATATACCTCTTGGAGAACTAGCTATAATTTTTATTTCACCTTCATAATCGGGATCAATTACCCCAGGACTTATCATAAGTCCTTTTAGTGTAGAAGAACTGCGTCCCAATAATAAGCCTACTGTTCCCTGGGGAAGAGGTCCTTTTACTCCTGTGGGAATGATTTGAATTCCCATCTCTGGGGTTAGTACTGCTCTGGCAGAGGCGCAGATGTCCAGCCCTGCGCTCCCTCTAGTTTGTCTGATGAGGGATTTAATGGATAATGCGTCCTGGGCACTACCTTGATGGGGCTGTTGGGTTCCTCCATTGCCCCATATATTTGTGGTTTGGGGCCCCGGGGCATTGGGCCCTCTAGTCCGTTTTTTGGCAATGGAGCTTGATACCTTTCTCCACGATATCGTGGGTAAACACTTGGTCCTTGTCCGTTTTTTGATAACGGAATACCCTCTATGGTGGTTTGAGAACGGCATTCATTAGCCCAATGTCTCCCTCTACGGCATCGTGGGCAAATACCTGGTATTCTATTCCTTTGATATCCAGCTTTGTTAAACCCTCCTCTTATGGGGCAACTCCTTTTAAAATGTCCTGTTTGATTACAATTATAGCATGTTCTTGGCCTGGCATCTAAAGCCTGTTGTACTGCTGCTAAGACTTGCCCCTGTTCATTAATGTCTCTACATAATTTAATATATGTGTTTAAATCCTCATGTCTCCATGGTCTAATGACCTCTCTGCAGCAACGATTTGCTTGGTCATAAGCCAGTTGTTTTATAAATGGCATTACCTGTTCTGTATTTCCAAATATCCTAGAGGCTGACTGAATAAGTCTATCTACAAATTCAGCATAAGGTTCATTAGTTCCTTGTATTACCTTAGATAATTGACCTTGTAAGTCTCCATGCCCCTGTAAAGTTTTCCATGCCCTAACTGCATCTACAGCAATTTGTGCGTACACACCAGGGTCATATTCAATTTGTTGTCTTTGACCCTCATAAGGTCCCTTCCCCAAAAGCATGTCCATATTTCTTTGAGGGTACCCAGCTTCTGCATTTCGCCTAGCTGTCTCCATGCAAAATTCCTCATTGGCAACCTTCCATAACAAATATTGTCCTCCGTTTAGCACAGATCGACACATGTTAGCCCAATCTGCTGGTGTCATGTCCAAGTTGGTAACAGATTCAACCATGCTTATTGTGAAGGGAGCTTGCGGCCCATAGGTCGTTACAGCCTCCTTTAATTGCTTTATTGTTTTGAAATCTAAAGCACGGTGAATTCGTTGCCCTCCTGCCTGCTCAAGTACAGGGCATGCTAATCTTTGGGGTCCTGCCTCAGAATTCCGTCCATCAACTACGGTAGTTGAGGGCCGCTCAGCGGTAGATGGAGCTGTTGGCTGAGTTACGCCCTCTGGTGATAGAACGGAGTTGGTAGCAACCTCCTGTTGTAATTCTCCACCTGATGGCTGCTTGTCCTCTAAGCTTGCTTTCTTTAAATTCTCCTCTGTCTGACTAGCTTGAGAGACCTTCTCTTTTGCTTGACCTAGCGTTTTTTCTACCATAGTCTGGACCTCTAACAATTTACTTAACAGTTTTTCGGTTTGTTTTTTATTGGATTCTAATCTACTATAACCTAACCCAATAAGGTAGGATAAAACAAAGCCGAAGCAGAATGAAACAAAGACGGAGCAGACAATGGTTGTATCAATTTTCTCTTTCTCAGGGCTGAATAACTTCAAACCTTGAGCCAACCATTTTTTCCAGTTCGCCTGAGAAAATTCTAGGGCTAGGGAGCTCGAAATGAAAACAAAATAAATCAAAACAAGAACACATTGTTTTCTGAGAAGGTCATCCATCCTGTCGCCTTCCCTCAGGGGCGAGCAATTTACTCACCTCTAAGCTTCAGGCGTTCCCCGCACGGGCCGCCAAATGCCGCAGTCTTGGCTGGGCACAGAATCACGAGTCAATCAAGCAGGAACAAAACTTTATTTTGAAAAAGCCGCTAACACTCTCAGCGCCAGCAAGTCAAAAACCGGTCCTCCCACGAGGGTGTCCGACCGGAACCGCGCGCCGACCGGAACCCCCCCCGTCTCCTCCCACCTCCTCCGGAATTCCCTCCTACTATCCTTCCCCAACCAATGGGAACTCTCCAGCAGTCCCGTAAAGTCCCGTAACTTGAGTCCGGTAGCAGGCCAAGGTGAACAGCGGGAGTCCAGTTTGCATATGAATGTAAATTTTAACATAATCATCTCAGTGGCTAGCTGGCGTCACTTTACAACCAAAGGTGCCATACATCGTATATATGCTTGTGGCTCCTAGCACTCAGGAGGCGCAAGGAGGGCAGAGGCGCACGGGGGCCAAGAAGGGCCACGGGGTCAAGTGCAGAGAGCAGCAGGGCCGGCTCTGCTGGGGGTGGTCAAGGTCACCGCCACTCGGCAGCTCCCTTAACGACCGGCCAGAAGGGAAACGGAGGTTATTTAAGTTGGCAGTTCCAAACCTGAGGAATTTATCTAAACACAGATATCTCATAGGCCACCCTTAAGGGGTTCCATAAAACTAGGTGTGGACCAAGAAGTCAGTTTTGTTTTGTTTTATTAACCAGCAAATGAGGAGAAGTCGATGCTTCTGAAGACCCCTTGGGTGCCTGGGAACTAGATTTCAGCCAGTCCCTGTTCCAAGAAAGAATTCGCTCCCCCTCAGAGGTGAAGGAGAATCCTCCCATTTCTGGAATGACCCAAACTCCCCTGGAAGGTTCTTTTTTTTTTTCCTTCAGTTTTAAATATGTTTTTATTCTAAGTGATAATAGCAGTTTCCCAGAAGCTTGGATTAATAGACTGTGAAACTTTGGGTAAAGTTGGACAAAGCGATGATAAATGCTTAGTATTTGAAAGAAGAACCACAGTGGACTACAGCCATTCATCTAATCCTTAGGGTTCAGTCCCAGGACTCCTTTTAGTTACTGTATTAGTCTGTTTTGTAACTATAATAAAATGTGTGAGGCTAGATGACCTTATCTGAAAAAGAGGTTTACATGGTTCATAGTTCTGAAGGTTCAAGGGCCACATCTAGTGATGGCTTTCTTTTGTTTATTTATTTTAATTAGGTATATATGACAGCAGAATGCATTTTGATTCATTGTACACAATTGCAGCACAACTTTACATTTCTCTGGTTGTACATAATGCAGCGTCACACCATATGTGCAGTCACACATGTACCTAGGGTGATGATGTCCATCTCCTTCCATCATCTTTCCTGACCCCATGACCCCTCCCCACCCTCCCTCCCCTTTGCCCCATCAAAGTTCTTCCATTTATCCCATGTCCCCCACACACACAAAGGCACCTAAGATATACATTGGAGAAAAGATAGCCTCTTCAACAAACGGTGTTGGGAGGCTCTTCTAAGAGGTGATAAAATTCACTCAGAGATGAATCCTTGGGGGGCCAAATGTCCATGAAAAAACAGAGCAACTTCAAGTGGCCACCTTGGAATTAAAGATTTCTTTACAGGAAATTCATTAGTTTCTCCAGTTCCTTCATTTTACAGCTGAGGTTTGGAGAAGAGTGTGACATGTCCACCTGCCATGAATGGCAGAGGCAGGCAGGTGCCAGGATTCCTGCCCAGGGACACTTTGACTCTACAGCTCTAGTCTGAATGTGGGTATATCTCCCAAAGTCTGTGTGTTAAAGGCTTGGTCACCAGAGTCGCCCTCCAGGGAGGTGCTGGGACCTTTAGGAGATGTGGCCTTATGGGAGGGGCTTAGATCACTGTAGGCATGCCCTTGAAAGGGATTGTGGGGCCCCACACATCCTCTCTCTGATCCCTGGCCTGAGAAGTTACCTTTAGCTCTTATACATACTTCCACCATCATGCGCCACGCTTACCAGAACTGAACCAATGCGGGCTCTGTACCTTTCAACCTCCAAAACAGTGATCTAAATAAACCTTTTCTCTTTATAAGTTAGCTGCCTCGGGTATTTTGTTGTAGTAGCAAGAAGCTGACTAATACACTTTCCCTGTTGCCTCTCACTAGCCCCACTCTGAACAGAGCAAATCCCTCCCTCAGCACTGACTACAAAAATTCTGCCACAGACCTCCCCACTAACAAAAGACAGCCCTTCCTATGGACACTTTGGAGCTATCGTCATTTAGCCATTTTGCTTGACACCAGTTCTGTATTAAAAAGCAGACACCTTTTGAGGGCCATGTTCTTTGTAGTATTATCTCAATGTTTTCCAAAAGCTCACAGAGAATCAAAGAAGATAAAGCTCTGCCAACAAGATATATGTTAGCATTTATAAAGGTGGGGGGAATGAAACTGGAAATCCATATGCAACAAAATTAAATTAAACCCCTCTCTCACCATGCCCAAAACTCAACTCAAAGTGGATCGAGGACTTAGGAATTAAACCAGAGACTCTGAGTCTAATAGAAGAAAAAGTAGGCCCCATCTCCATCATGTGGGATTAGGCCCCAACTTCCTTAATAAGACTCCTATAGCACAAGAATTAAAACCAAGAATCAATAAATGGGATGCACTCAAACTAAAACATTTCTTCTCAGCAAAAGAAACAATCTGTGAGGTGAAGAGAGCCTACATCCTGGAAGCAAATATTTACCCCTCACATATCAGATAGAGCACTAATCTCTAGGGTATATAAAGAACTCAAAAAGCTAAGCACCAAAAAAACAAATAACCCAATCAATAAATGGGCCAAGGACCTGAACAGACACTTCTCAGAAAAGGATCTATAATCAATCAACAAATATATGAAAAAAATTCTCATTATCTATATCAATCAGAGAAAAGCAAATCAAAACCACTCTAAGATACATCTCACTCCAGTCAGAACAGCAGCTATTATGAAGACAAACAACAGTAAGTGTGGGTGAGGATGTGGGGAAAAGGGCACACTCATACATTGCTGGTGGGACTGCAAATTGGTGCAGCCAATATGGAAAGCAGTATGGAGATTCCTTACAAACTGGGAGTGGAACTACAATTTGACCCAGCTATCCCTCTCTTCGGACTATACCCAAAGGACTTAAAAACAGCATACTACAGGGACACAGCCACATCCATGTTTATAGCAGCACAATTTACAATAGCTAAACCGTGGAGCCAACCTAGATGCCCTTCACTGGTTGAATGGATTAAAAAAATGTGGCATACATACACATGGACTATTACTCAGCAATAAAAGAGAATAAAATCATGGTATTTGCAGGTAAATGGGTGGCGTTGGAGAAGAAAATGTTAAGTGAAGTTAGCCAATACCCCAAAAAACAAATGGCGAATATTTTCTCTGATATAAGGAGGCTGACTCATAGTGGGGTAGGGAGGGGGAGCATAGGAGGAACAGATGAACTCTAGATAGGGCAGAGGGGTGGGAGGGGAAGGGAGGGGGCAGGGGGTCAGCAAGGATGGTGGAATGTGATGGACATCATTATCCAAAGTACATGTATGAAGACATGAATTGATGTGAACATACTTTATATACAGAGATATAAAAAGTGTGCTCTATATGTGTAATAAGAACCGTAATTTAAAATTGTATTTTAAAAATAAAATCAGTTTTTAAAAAAGGTGGATGGAATGAAATCCCTCCGTGTCTGCGCCCCTGTGGGAAGGCTGCAGTGCGACGGTTTCGCTCTTCCTCCTGGCGAAGGCAGGTGCTTCTGTTGTTCTGCCTCCCAGCCACGTCCACACTTTCCCTTTCTCTCATTTTAAACAGTACCTACTCCTGATGGCGCCTTTCACCCACCCAGCCCCCACTTCCCCGGGGAACTCGGGGCAGCCTGACATGCTGTGCTCCTTCTTTCTTTCTTTAGAGCAGCACCCTCTGGTGCATGGCCAGCCTGCTGGGCACTTCAGAGGTCAGCCCCTTGGAAGGATAGAAAAGACAGACCCCAGACTACTGCATGTGTGATAGGACCCTTTCCACATCCGGGGAGGTGCCATGTGAGTTCCAGTCCCTTGTAGCCACTTTATAGGAGAGCAGGGAACCGTGGAGGGTTGGAAATGTAAAGGGCTTTCATTTGGCACAGACATTCTATAAGGAGGAGGCACAGGGGTTCAGAGATTTTAAGTGCTCTGTTAAAGATCCCTCCTCCCCTTTTAGCAGAAGAAATCAACCTCCAGCCTCCCGGGGTTCCTCAGAGAGCCACTCATTCCCTACTATCACTTGGGAACCTTGCATTAAGCTTCGTCCTGATTTTGCAGTTGACTTCCTATGTTCCTGGGGCTCCTTCATCTGGAAATCAGGATGAGATGGCTCCACACACCTCACAGAGGTGCTGGAAAATGAAATGACCCCCTGGAAATGGATGTTGATCACATATGACAAGGCCACTCTCAAGAATGGAAAGCGTTCATTTTTACATACATCATCATAGCCCTTGGCCCATCTCAGACTTACCTCCTAACAACCTGTAAAACACGGCAGTATTTTTTTTATCATTTTTTTTCCTAATTAAACAACAAGAAAAGCTTCCAAGAAGACAAGGAGGCAGAAAGACGTGAGCCGAGTCCGCCTCACAGACAGGCTGTTTGTACCCCGTGGGAATGACCAGGTTGGCACGCTGGACAAGCTGGTTCACACGACAGAGGGTATTGCTGAGGAGCATGGGGAGGAATTATTCCATGTGGGTTTTTAGTGACAACTGGGCCTTTCCTGTTTAAAAAGAAAAAAAAAACACACATATATCCAAGAGAAACAGAAAGCACATGCCTCATTCCCGGGCAATCTTTTAGGCTGTGACTGAACTTAACAGAAGCACAGGAAAGGTCATGCCAGTCATGGTCTCTGCTCTGGGAATTTAATTAAATCCAGGACATTTTTCATGATGTTTTACTTTTTTCCATCCTTTTCAGTATGTAGAAAATGACTAAAAGTAAGTATTCCTAATGGGAATGAGGAACATGTGGGGCCAGGGACAGAGCCAGATGACAGGGAGGTGGTGTTGCAAAGGACACAAGTGACCCAGAACTGGCAGTGCTAGGCCCTGCCTTCCTGCCCGCCCTCCCTGATCAATGCCAGGCTCACAGGACTAGAGAACTTGGTGTTTTATAATAAATAAAGATTTCTCTAGGCATTTAGCAGAGCCAGGGTATATGACCCATTTATTTGGAACCAGAGTTTATGTAGTGTTTTATTATTTTCCCTTGTAAGATATTTTGCTCTTCCCAAGGAAGGGTACTGATTAATTTCAACCACAGCCCTTAGGTATGTTGAAATCTCCCATTCACCTTGGCTATCAATCACATCACCCAGGTTCAAACACCCATCTTTTTCTAAGAGCAAATGTTTTGAGCACTAAAATTAAGTTGGTTCCTCTGTGAAGCACATTTTCACACCACCCTGGGAACTCCAAGAGAGCTTGGGTGAAGATGTTGGAACTGCCGGCTCCAAGCATGGTACCCAGATGAGCCAGGTTTTCCATGCCTTTCCTCAACTGGAATTCATATTACTTGATATGCAAGTAGCTCCTGGGTTATGGCCTTGTCATATGTGATCAACACCTTAAAGATTCGGGTCAATTCATCCTACAATATCTGAAAAGTCTACATTCTGTAAATAATAAGAGCCAGCGTATATCCAAAGTTCATTCTGTGCTAGACACTGTGATAATAGCTTTCCATATTCAGTCCATCTGATCCTCCCAACACATCAATGGTCATTGCAGAGGAAGAGCTAAGGCACAAGAGGTGAATTGACCAAAGTCACACAGCTCTCTCACCTGGTGGATGTGAGATCCCATCTGTGCAGCCAGACACCCACACCCACTGAGAGCAAATCACCTCAAAACAAACTACTCTGTTTCATAGTCAATAAAAGACCTTGTTCATTGGGTGAGATATAATCCTACCTGCAAAGAGTCAGCTTTCTTAGGATGGCTTTGCAAAGTTGGTCTGTGTATAGGCCAGGGTGAGTTACAAAAATACCTCCAAAGTCTCGGTGGCTTTAACCAAAGGTTTACTTTCTGTTTCCTTCTTCATTTTTGCTGGGAGCCCATTGGTCAGATGTAGTTGTGTGACCCCAACTTGAATCCCAGGGAACACTGGGGAGCTCTTGGAATATTTGGTGAACAGTCTCTACAACCACCACCAGGAATATTTTTCTTCATCTGCAGGGACTTGGTGGAAAGTGTATGGCTCTGAAGAATGAGATTCTAGTCCCAAATCTATAGATCCACATGTGACTTGTGCAAATGATTCCTTTGCTAAGCTGTGGTTCCCTCTCTTCTCAAATGATGTGATCACATTCCTGCCCTTCGGGATATTTTATACGTCTTCAAATGGATGTCCCTTACAAAGGACATGTCCCAAGGCCACACTGGCTCCCTGAGGAGGATGTGGCAACATGGCTTGGTCCAGGCGAGGCTGTTCATGGCACAAGTCAAGTTCGCCGTTTTGCTTGGATGGCAGGTTGGGGAGGCGGTTTGCCAACCTAACAGAACGGGGTCAGCAGTTCGTGGCAACTCCCAGGACTTTGGAGATGTTGGGAGCTTTTTTGTTGGTTTTTACACCTAATAAAAAGCAATTTCCTCTTTTCAAAAGGCCTTTTTTTTTCCCCTGGTTTGGAAGCTTTAGCGCATTGGGGGTTTTGGTTAGTTTTTGAAAGGTAAAGGACGTATCCTTTAAGTCTGAAGATGTGGGTAACACAGAGGACAGGATTCACCAGGTGGTCAGCATATGAGGGGAGAGCAGAGTAAACCCCACACTGAATGGACCTCACCCCCAGAAGGGAAGTCATTCTTGGATAAAATGTTCCTGCCAAATGATCTAGGATGACTGAGTGTTAACAGTTCCCCAATGGATTTCATAACGCTTTGAACACATGAAGGGAAGAGGACTCCATAGAGTAGACTTGGGCCCAATATAGCTCTTAAAAAAAAAAAAAGCCCACTGAGACATAACCAACCAACCCAGGAGATGGCACCTCTGTGGCCCTCTATGGGAGCAGAGCAAGTTTACCTCTCCTGGACTGACATCAAGGGCAGTCTGGGGAGTGTGTGTGGGCCAGCCCCTCCTCCTCCAAAGCTGGCCCTGAGCAGCTCCTATGCCAGGTTCTGTCTATTCAGAACTGTCTATACAGCTCATCTCTGCCCCTACACACTGGCCCCTGAAGAAACATCTGCACATCAATGGGGCCAGCCGCCAAGAGAAACCTGGAACCTGTCCCACTCCCTGGCCAGGTGTGTCTAGAGCCAAGCCACAGAATCCAGTTCCTTCTCTGTTGCCCCAAGCGACTGCCATCCAGCAGAACCTTGTTCCTAGGGTTGAGTGACAGCCAAGTTGACCCAGTTGTCCTCTAGGGGCTCTGAAAATATTCCAGAACTTTCAAAATGGTGGTATCTGAGGCATCAATATTCTCCTTTATCCACCCCCCTCCAAAAAAATCCCTTCAGGTTGCAGTAAGGGTCAGGAAGAACCCTACATTACACCACTCTTGATGATTTGAAAGGGTTTTCTCAAACATCCAACATCCCATTTGATTTTCACACACACAAAAAAAAAAAACCTAGAGAGACAAAGATTATCATTCTTATTTTAAAATGAGAAAACTGCAGCTTCTATAACTTTGAGTGGCTCATCAGGCTCGCCCAATGCTCACAGGTACTGTGCACTGAGTTCTGCAGCTAGAACTTGAACTTGAATGTTCTAGTTCCAAATCTAAGTTCCTCCACCACTTGCTTGGTGTTCACATATTGACTTACTCCATTTTCTTTGTTGCTATAAAAAATATCTGAGGGTAAGTACTTAAACTAGGTTTATTTAGCTCAAAATTCTGAAGTTCAAGTGATAGCATTGGCTTCTAATGAGCGTATCACAGCAGATAGCATCACATGGCAGGAGCACAGGTGAGAAAGAGGTTCCACGGCCAGAAAGAAGCAAGAGAGCAGGGAGTGGACAGGCTCACTCTCCTACAAGGACCTGCTCTCACAGGAACTAATCCATCCCCAGGGGACCCCCTCCAAAACTGGCATTAGTCCTTTCATGAGGACAGCCACCATCCAGGCACCTCCTGGTGGACCTTACGGCTTCCAAGTCCACCGCCTCTCAATACTGTTATACTAAATACCAAGCCTCCAGCAAGTGGACCTTTTAGGGACGCACTCAAACCTCACCAAATCATAGCACACAGGCTCTTGCCTGGGTGTCACCAAACTTGTCTTTCCCCTGCTGAGAATTTAGAACCCTGAAATTTAAGTTTGCCAACAAGTTCCATAAATGGAGGACAGAATTTCTCACGCTGGGGATAGAACTGCCAGGAAAAGGTTAGGAAAGGAAAGGAAATTGAAAGTGCAACCACCCTGACCTCGGGTCACAGTAGCCCCCAGGCAGACAAGCACCTGGCTGCCCAATCCCAGGATCTGAGTGGGAGGCCCACAACTAGCCTCCCCTCCTCCTGAATGTGCCCCGCTGCTGAGGACCATCTGGCTGGAGAAACGTGGGCGGCTCCGAGTCAGAAATCAGATGTTCCAGGTCCTCGTGGTCAAGAGTCTCTTTTCCAGGTCCCCCAAGAGCATCAGATCCCAGGATTTCACCGGTGACAAATGCCCATGAAGCCCCCCAGGCCCCAAAGCTCAGAGTTTCTGTGCGACGCCCCAGGAGCACTCACCCCACGAAGGCCTGTGACCTCATAGGAAGTAGTCACAGAGCTCAGCTGGCGCACACAGGCCCCACTCCAGCGGCACTCTCGTGGAAGAAGAGTCCCACTTGAGGGAAAACAGTGAACTCCACTGACCCAACGCTCCTGCTCGGGACTCTGGTTATCTAGGAAACACAGTTTCAAAACAAGCTTCTGGGAAAGTCAGGAAGACTGCTTCTCTCTGCCTGAAGCTGCAGTGCTTGCACAGACTCACAAGGACACCATCTCGCCTGACCCACCACCCCTGGGCAGGGCAGGAACACTTATCCCCATTTGAGAAATAATCATTTCCAAGGAAGTAAATTCCATAAGGACACATTGGCCCCTGGGACCCGAGTGAGAACTTGAATCTGAATTTCCCCTGTCTTTTCTCATTCACTGATCTTTCAGCAGTAGATTGCTAAACCCCTGCAAGACTTCTTCAGGGGTACAAATATCTCCCGAAGGGACCTGGGACAGTTCCCCAGCAGACCTGGAGTCCCCTGCTTCTTGCTCAGTTGTGGATTTAGAATCTTTACTTCTACTACTGCTCTGGAATGTTCTTTTTTCCCTTTCCATCCTGGTTCCCCTCCCCCAACCCAATTTAACCTGAAAAGGTTTGAAATTCAGGAAATCTGTTACCAAGATAAAAATAGGAGTTAGCAACCAAGGGATACATCTAATATGGAACCATAATTTCTTTTTTTTTCCCCCACGTTGTTCTGTGATTGAGAACATATAATTTAGCCTCTCCACTGCCTACTTTCAGCTATAAAATAGGGGGAGCATCACCAAGAACAAAATATGAATGCAAACTACCCAGTCGGTCTCCACCAGTGCAGCTGCACAACGGGTAAAATATTTAAGTGTTTCCCTAATAAAAAGAGAGAAAGGTGGCCTAAAGGAAAGCCACTTCTCTGACTCCCCTTCCCCAGGCATTCTCCTGGACCTCCCGCACTTCCATCATTCAGCAAATAAAGGTCAGCTCTGGGCCTGCCTCAGGAATCCGCTCTGACACAAGGTCGTCAGTTGCATTCTGATTGGTCCAAGTCTGCACAGGGGCAAGGACTACAAAAAATCAGCAGCAGCATTCTCATTATCATGGTCTTCCCAATAAACCAGGAAAAAATAATCCATCTACCAGGAAGCAGCAGCTCTGAGTCAAATCCCACTCCTCAAGTTCAGCAAGGCAGTCGCTGAATGGTCAACTGTGCTGAGGTCCTGGCTCCTCAGATCATTTCCAGGAAACCGCAAAAGCCTCCTTTAAACATGTCACTTCTCCCACTCGGAAACGTGCCTTCTCCCTCTCTCCTGTCTTGTTTCTTCTTTCGCTTCTCTGCCTGCCTTTCAGAGGCCTTCAGCCTGTTCCCTGGGTCCCAGGCTGAGCCGAGGCTGTGAGCAGGCTGATTGCCACCCTCGACCCCAGCCCTGGGCCTTACTGGGGCCCTTCCAGGGTCTACATTGTCCTTCCTTTGCTCCTCTGTCCTCCAGAGTCTTTCAAGGTGAAGTTCATGTCAATCTTCTCAAAGCTGTGGCCAGCTACTCTCCCATCAGGGACTGCTCTCTGCTTTCTAGCCACATCAACGTTTTAGACCATGTGATCTCCCACTGCTCCGTACTATGTTTCTCTTATTTCACACATGTTCAGTTTCTCCTCAGCTGCACCAAAAGACCAAGAGCCCATCCTTCAGCTTGTCCCAGACCCAGCGCACCAATACAAAGCCAGAACAGAGAAGGGCCTGGTGGCTGCTTGTGGATCCAGACAAGACCCACATTTAGATTTGTCAGTCTCAGAGGTCCTATGATGCATCCACAGGCCTGTGAGGGACCCATTTTAAAAGATGAAATAGGGGACGGGGTTGTGGCTCAGTGGTAGAGCGCTCGTCTAGCATGTGCGAGGCCCTGGGTTCAATCCTCAGCGCCACATAAAAATAAATAAAATAAAGGTATTGGGTCCAACTACAACTAAAAAATAAATATTAAAAAAAAAAGATGCAATGGCACTTCCCAGCCTCAGAGCACACTGGTGCGTGAAATCAAAGTCGCTGCTACCCCACAACTGCCACAGGATCCTAAAACCTGCTTTAGAAGCAGACATTATCCAGAGGCAACAGAAATCACAGGCTCCCTTGATGTTTTTGCCTAAAGAATAAATTGTGCACCCTCTCGTTGGCAGTGAAACTGGCCTGGGGGAGAATAACTAAGACCTGCTTTCTGTTCCTGACAAGAGCTCATGCCCCATTCCCACTTCCATCAGGAGGGAAGGAGGAAGCAGCATCCATGGTCTTACTTTTGGAAACTCTTTCGTTTCCTCTCTGCAAACCTGACCACAATGAAGAGGATGAAAAGGTTGGCTGCCCTTTCAAAATGTGATGGTCTCCAAACGTCAAACAATAACGTCACCCCAAAGAACCTATTGTGGCTAAAATGGAAGGTTAAGGACAGCTGGAGGCCAAGGCAGTCTCCTGCCAAGGATCCCCTTAGAAATGGTGGATGCCCCTGGGGGAGGGACCCTCCTGCAGCCTCTGCAGCGGCAGCACCCAGCAGCCTGTCCACAGGCAGAGCCCAGGCCCCAGGGGCTCTGACTCTCCAGTCCCAAGTGGCAAGGTTCTTAGGACACACTTGCTTGAGAAATTCCATAATGAAAGAAGGAAAAATAAAGATATGGAGGATTAGAGTTCCCAAAAGCAGGGCAAATTGGAAGGAATCTAAAATAGTTACCCGCACAGTGGAATTAACAAGATAATCCGCATATTCACATACATACGGGGCTGGTTTCCAGTCTGAATGCACCTCCATGGCCATCCCAGAGTTTATAGATAGAATCTGCTCTGACTGGCCAGGGCCCATGTTATGCCGGTTGTTAAATATCGTGACTGTCACCATGGCAAGGATCCATAAAAAGCAGCAGAATGTCAGGCACAGTAGGTCCTAAAAATATTTAAGGGTCCATACTTGTAAAAAATGACAGGTATGCAAATATACAGATTATAAAAGATTAAACTGCTAGGGGAAAAAAACTACTTATATGTTTGAAGGAGTTTTGTTTCTTTTTATCCTTGCTTCAATCAACCTATATGGGACTTAAGGGACCTCAGAGAGCAGCCTACGATGACATTTCTAAGGAGTGGGGGTGAATCTGTCGGCCTGCTGGCCACTTGCTTCCCTTGGTGCCCCGTGGTTGGAGTGAATTATTGCCTCACTCACAAGGGATCAGAAAGGGCCCATGGCTTGCGCTCCACCTGGGACCCCCTCAGTGTGGTGTAGCTGTCCTGGCCCTGTCCTCCTCGTCATCCTGCTTGATTTATTTCTTCCCTCCTACTCTTCTGCCCCTCCTTTGATCTGACCCCCTCCTTTAATCATCACGAGTCTGCTTATCTAAACATTATTGGGCTTTGGAGAAATTACACTACAGAAGCCAAGGAGATAAATAAACTCTGATCTTAGACCTCAACTGGATCAAGCTTATTAGACCCATGGGGCTGTTTATCTTGGAGAAGTGCAATTCAGATCTGGATTCGTTATTTGGGGAGGCTGCCAGATCAGTCCATGGGAAGACCTACTAGGGGAAAGGGCAGATGGGGGCGGTGCTAATCCTGATGTTCAGCTTTAAGAAGCCCCAAAAATAGCATCACTCTCGCTGACCTGAGGTCTGGGCCAACCAAGAAATGATAAATGTAAGAGCAGAGAATATGGTTTATGTACAGAACCAATGGGCTTCCTCTACCTGGACCCCAGATTTCTCCATGTCTGACCAGGTGGTTGCAAAAAAAAAATCTCTCCCAATTTTAGTCCCAGGAAACCCCTCAGTCCTGGGCAAACCTAGGTGATGGTAACCCCCAGCTGCAGGTAGCTGAAAGGCAAAGTTCACTTCCTGTGGACATCCCCTTCTCAAGAGAAAGGAGCGAGGGTGGCCTCAGCTCTGTCCCCAATATCTCCTTCCAAACTTACCAATCAAATTAAGTCACTAGCAGACAAGAGTGTTAAGCTCATAGGTCACCATCACTTGGAAAGAAATGTCCAAAGTGGGCACATGACAGCAATTCTTTCCAAAGCCACATATGATCCAATGTGACACACAAATGAACCCATCCTTAGACACGCAACAGAAATCAGGGGAAAGTTTGAACTTCGGACCAACTTGAAAGGAAATGTCATTGTGTAAAGTTCACACAATGACCCAAACTAACCTTTTAAAGTATTACTTACAATGATCTTATTGTTTAGTACAGTATATACGATATAATGGTGACCCATGGTTTGATAAGCCCAGGTGATCAATTGTTCCAGCCACAGATTCGTGAACAGGAGCATGTGTCATTTCCTGGGAATGGAGTCCACAGTGGGGGTCCATCCAAAGCAGGCTCTTCACCCTACAGTGGCTACCAGGAAAGCTCCAGACCATGACTGCTCTAAGCGAAGGTAACAATGACTTGGGTACAGGGTGACCAACAAACCCTGCAAGGGCAGGGTAGCATGGTGAGAAATAAACACCTGCAGCCTGCACGTTAGATGCTCGCAGACAGGTCCCAGCCCAGCACAGCCGGGTGTCATAGCAATACCAGAAACAGGAAGAGGAAGGAAGGTGGAAGCACCTTCCACCTTCCTCCTTCCACGGCCCCTCCAGGACAGGATCCCAAGCTTTTCAACTTCTGCCGCTTTCCATCATTTAAAACTTCCAGATTTTTGTGGAGATTGTTTTAATTCTCTAATTTAAAAAAATTAAACATAAACAGATGCTTTTAGACCACCTGCTTTAGAAAAGAAATACAACCCTTAAAAAGTATTTTATCAATTGTTTATATGCAAGCCACGCGTCACGATATCAGTCATGTTGCACATGAGGAAACACTTTCCGGAAAACTTCCAGAATACTCTCCAGAAAACGTTCTGAGATGTCTATAAAACTTTTTGGTGGCTAAGGAATGCTAAAGCTATTTAATTAATAAAGCACAAGGTCCAAAATATTTCCATCAATTCCCAACCTGAAAGGGGATTCAGAAATGTTTTCTTTTTAAAAGCCTGAAATTATCATTTCAAAATAATAAGATGACGAAGTAAATGCTTCTGGCCACCAAAGACATCCCATTCACTATTCTCTTTCTCTTCTGATAGGTGTAAGGAGGGAGAGAAGGAAAGAGGTGTTTATCAAAAGCAGTAACTACTTACTGTGTGGTTGCCTCAGGAGCACACTGCTCCAAAAGGTGACCTGAGCCAATTACAAGTCCTCCACTGCAGCCACACAAAGACCTCCACAGGTCGCATAGTTAGCAAGAGGTAAGCTGCTGGAAGAATTCTATAACTGAGCATTGTCACTCATCCTTCTAACCCAAAAAGAGTATTCAGCCTCCGATGCTTCTTGGTAGCTTTATATATATATAAAACATTATTACATATAATTTATAATATAAATTTATTGCATATAATTTGTTATATATATATATATATATATATATGTATAAAATTCTCAGTCATGTCTCTCCCTCTGATTCTGTGTAACTGCTTTTTCAAACCCACTCCACCTTCTCCAACCTTGGATCCTGCAGTAACTCCCTAAAAGTTGAAGACAGCTTTGGCTTCCAAAAGAAGAAAATTAGGTAAAGCTATAGAATACAACTTGCATAGCAAATTACAAAAAATCCATCCAAGAAAAGCTTTGGTAGAGAAGATCCAATGCAGACCACAGGTCAGGCCTCAGAACCATAGACTCCCAGGTTCAAGTTCACAGTTCTCCTGATATGTAACCTGAAGAAAGTTAGCAAACCACCATGAGCCTCAGTTTTCCTGCCTTCAAATAACAGTGCCTGTTGAGGGCCACAGCCGAGTCAGGATGACGCATGGCATTTTTCCCAGAAGTAGTGGTTGAGAGGTGACGCCAGCGAGCCATTAAGATGATGACTTTTGAGTTCTCAGGAGTTCCCATTGAGTTCCGGTTGAGCTCTCGAGGGGATTCCTGAAGAGTTCGCATTGGTTGGGGAAGTGCCAGAGGAGGGATTTCCGGTTGGTGGTTCCTGGAGGAGCCGCGTGGCGTTCGGGAGAGTTCCCGGGGAGCGTGTGTGGAGTTGTGCTGGTGGAGTTCAGAAATAAAGTTTGTTCCTGCTTCAGTGGCTCGTGATTTGTGCCCAGCTAGACTGCAGCAAGTACCCACCCCATTGACAGACTGAGGATCAATGCAACAATGCCATGAAATGCTTAGCACCATGCATGGAGCATAATAAGGGTTTTAAGGTAGCTGCTATTACATCTTTTTAAAAGTTACTCCACAGTACTTAAATACAAGGGTCACTAAAACCTCATTTGCAGCCAGGATCGGTGGTGTACACCTGTAATCCCAGTGGCTCTGGAGGTGAGGCAGGAGAATAGTGAGTTGAAAGCCAGCCTCAGCAACCTTGAGGCACTAAGCAACTCAGTGAGACCCTGTCTCTAAATAAAATACAAAATAGGGCTGGGGATGTGGCTCAGTGGTCTAGTGCCCCTGAGTTCAATCCCCAGTAACAACAACAACAACAAAATCATCTGCAATTATAGTTATTGTTATGTTGAATACATTTGCCATTTTAAAGAAGAAAAAGCAAGTTTGCCACTATCTCAAATACTTCTGTGCTTGTCTTCTTCTGTCTGAATTCCCTAACTCTGTCTTCAGTACCACCACTTCCCTGTAGCAGTATCCAAACTGCAGCTCCATCTCCTCCCTCCTCCCCTCCCTTCCATCTTGCTCCTTCACTTCCTTCCATCTTCCCCTCTTTCCACCTATCTTTCCTCCCTCCCTCCCCCCTCCCCCCTCTCTCCTTCCTTCTTTTGTTTGCATGATGAGGACTCCACATTTCTTTAAAGATGAAACATGAAATCCACGGGTATCAAAGTAAAAGTGAGTTCTCAAAGAACATAAGTCCGAGAGTGATTTTTCTGTGTGGCTATCTTAAGTATTGCTCCTTTGATTTTTTTTTTCCACAAGATCCTCTATGGAGATATATTTGCTAAAAAAAAAAAAAAAAAAAAAAAACTAGCCCCCTTCAAATATCAAAATTTTCAAATGATTCAGCAAAATTAGTTAGCTTTTACTGTTGATCCAAATAGCACTCATACCGTTCATTTCAGTGCATTCATTAGGAAGGACAACCTGACCCAGGGAAGATTTAGAAATTGCTGGCCATGCACATATGTAGTTTCTTTAGTAGTTTACGTAGCGTAGATCCAGATTAATGCTTTGGAGCCTCTTGTTGCCTGGCAAATTAAAGGGAAGCAGGATGGGGTGAGGGAGGGAAATGGTTCTCCTGGAGCATGAGGTTCCCACTAGGTTGCCAACTGGTGCAGGTTGCCAACTTATGATGTTCCTTCTTAAGCAAGGATGCTCACTGGTGCAAGGTTCCAGTTGGGAGTGGAGAGATATGTGGAGCTAGAGGTGAGCTTCCCAGCCTCACAATTAAACACATGACACAACCATGGTCATTCAAGAAGATTCTTGTAATTTCTTCCTCTCTCCTCCCTAGAAATTTATAGAACATCCAAAATTAATCACAAGGATATCACTGTCCCCAGGCGTAACAGTAATTGCAATAGTATTTTAATTCAGAAGCATGATAACCTAACTGATGACATTGGTTGACTCACCAGCTATGTTCCAGAAACAAAGCCCTTGACAGCCCATCACAGCCTCTGCACAGCATGCAGTAGTGCCATGACATAGTTGTGACCTAATTCAACCAAAAGCAAATAATCTTTTTTTTTGTTTGTTTTATCTTTTGTGGTGCTGGGGATTAGCCCAGTACTACACTCATGCTAGGCATGCACACATCCCCAACCCAAAGAATCATCTTGCTTTATGTATCCTGTATAACCGTATCACAGGTAAATTGTACTTTCTAGTAGTCATCCTTAAGTATTGAAAACATCTCAAAGACCCCTAAGCATCTCAGAGTCAAGGCTAAGTGTCACTTTATAAGATGAAGCAAATTTGTCCAAGGCCACTCCCAGGTCACAAGCCAGGTCCCTAGCCTCCTCGTGAGGTGCTCTACACGTTGTGTCACATCCATATGGAAAGAATGGACCGTCAAACAGACTGTCACACCATGAAGCAGCCAAGGTCAAATGCACTTAAGCAGAGCTTCCTGCCCTTGTCCGTGAGCCCTTGGAGTGCGGGTAAGGTAACAAGAACCGGAGAGAAACAGATCTCCAGTGCAGTTTTGCCTGGGGTTATGCCAGAAAGTTCTGAGAAAGCAAATCTAAGTGCACCTCGCCTCCAGCAGGCCTGACCCCTATCAGAGAAGTGGACCCTGAAGCTCAGCTTGGCTATTAAGAAGCCTCATGCAGCTTGCAGCTCCCTGGCTGGGTGGCCACACCCTGCTGACAACCCCATTTCCTCTCTGTTCTCAGTGCTCTTGCCCCACTCATTACTGTTCTCAAAGGACCCTTGCCTCAGCACCCTCACACCTGCAGGAAGCAGCAAGTCCAGTCCAAAAACTTTATAACAGCTCCTTAACTCTTCCCTATCAGTCCAAGGCAACCCCGACCCACCCAAAGGGACATTCTGTGTGGGGAAGGCAATGGTCCCAATTCCAGCCTCCTTATTTTCATTCTCTATGTAAACTCAAAGCCTGGCAACCGGTCAGCTCCCTCAGCATGAATAAAGGCCACTTTAGGAGGAATACGCAAATTTCTTTGTTTGTGGGGAAGGGGACATGCTTCCTGGCTTTGTAGGATTTCTTGGATTTGGGATAGGTTTTTGTTGTTGTTTGTTTTGTGTTGCGGTCTTATTTTGTTTGGGGGGGCTAGGTTTGGGGGTGGTTTTTTTTTTGGTTTGGGGGGGGTTGTTTGTTGTTTTTTGTTTTTGTTTTTGTTTTGTTTTGGTTTTGTTTTGTTTTGGTTTTTGATTGATTGAAAGAGGGAGACAGGAGAATACAGAGAAAATAGGGGAAAGGTCTTGAAGAAGCCCAGAAATATACACATGGACAGTTTGTGCTTTCAAGTAAACAGGAACTGCCTTGCAGGATGCTTGTAAACAGTGAGCCAGGCGGGGGGGTCAGTCTGTGTCTGTGACCATGATAAAAGGAGGTGTCAGTGTTGGCCTCTCTCTACAGATTGAAAAATGATCCTTGAATCTGCCATTTTTGCCACTTAACAAGTCTCCAAGACATGTTCAGAGGTCACCAGAAAAAAAATGAAAGAAACGCCCGTGCCCTCTAAATCAACCGTGGAGGAGAAATGAGGTATTTGTTCCTCTCTTGACCTGACAGCAAACCATCTACCAGGCAGAGATGCAGGAATTTCTCACTCTACGATTGAGGATGGAATTTGGACTCCATCTCGAATATACCCTGAATCACAGAACTTGTACAGCATTTTTATAATAAGCCAAAAATCACAGTTTACTTTCTTTGAGAAATCATTGCTTACAATATGCAGAGTGGCAGAGGGAATACCTTTAAGGGCTTTGGGGGAGAAAATTGGTTTTATCATGGAAGAACAAGTCATATGAATTGGAAAGCTAGGAAACTATCAATAAATTTACCTGTTGAGGGTGCTTAATAACACATTTAAAATAAAAGTATCAAAACTTTTCTAATCTGGGCATGGTGGTACATGCCTGTAATCCCAGAGGCTCAGGAGGCTGAGGCAAAAGGATCAAGAGTTCAAAACCAGCATCAGCAATTTAGCAAGACCCTAAGCAACTCAGTGAGATCCTGTCTCTAAATAAAATACAAAAAAAGGGTGGGGGATGTGGCTAAGTGGTTAAGTGGCCCTGAGTTCGATCCCAGATACAAAAAAAAACTCTGAAAATTTTTTACAATATGTTACAGGAATAAAGTCTGGTTTGCAGGGACATTTTCTCACTTAAGCCAGCTGCTGAGGGTTCCATCTCATAGGCTAAGGTGTCTCAGCACTAACTCAGGAGCTACCTTGTCCTGAGTCCCAGGTCACAGACATGTGCCAGGAGAGGTATCAGTTAGGAGATGAAGGCAAATCTCAGAATTAACTTCTGATTTCTGAGACTCACACATAATCCCTAAAACTCACATATATGACCTATGTAAGCAATGGACCAAAATCTTGCATTCTTCATTCAGTCATTATGAGTCTCATCTTCTGTGCTGAGGTCACCTTGACAGAGCCCTGGTATGCCCAGCTACCTGATTAAACATCGTCTCCCAGGGTGTCTGTGAGGGTGTTTTTTACTGGACGAGATTTGGACTTGAATCAGGAGACTGGGTATAGCAGACAGCCCTCCCCATTGGGTCAGGCACCATCCAATCTGTTGCCTAATACCCCTTCCCAAGGAGAACCAGAGGTAGGCCCCAGACGGCCAGCAGCACAGATGCAGCAAGTGGCCCACCACAGGAGGCAGATCTGCTGGAGACCAGACACAAGGAGTCACAGGAGGAGTGGCTGTGTGGGCAGATGGATTGGAGCAAGTGTGGTAGTGATATCTGGCTACACTGGCCTCCTGGATCCAGTCCCAAGAAGATCAGTGCCAGGGGGAAGGTTTGCTGGAACAGCTCTGTGGTAAGGCTGGGTGTGGCCGCAGCTCACGGTCCCTATATGCTTAGTCTCCCTGTGCAGCACTCAGTCTGCTTATCTGGCCTCCCCAGGGGTCCTGTAAGGTATGTAAGATTCTTTAATAAACCACCTTTTGCTTAAATTAGGAAGTGTGCATTCCGTTACTTAGAAGTAAGAACTTTGGCAGACATGCCGCTTCCCTGTCCAGGAAAGAGTGGGGAAGTGCTGAGAATGAGATCCAGGAGGGAGGAGTATCGTCATTTTGGAAGCACATGGAAGAAACATCATCGTGGCCCCAAGGCTGCCCGCTTCCACCTTTCCTCCACGGGCACTTGAGGGATGCCCTTCGTCCAGGACTCCACCTCCCACGGTGGAAAACAGCTTTCCTATGAGCCTGGACTTCTCTCCAGTTAAATATCCTTGATTTCCTCAGCAATGTCTTAAATGGCTCCTCACAACTCCAGTTACTCTCTGGCCAACAAATGGCCTTCACAGACTCACACTCGCAGGACTGGGGTTAGCTCATTGGCAGAAATATACAAAATCCAAGACAGAATATGCCTTTGATTTAACATTGACCATCAAATATCTCTTTCCTTTTCTTTCCTTTTCTTCTCCCTCTTTTTCACCTTCCTCTCCTGTTCCTCCTTCCTCTGCCTCTTCCTCCCCCTTTTGCTCCTTTGCTTTGTCCTTCTTCCTCTCCCTCCTCCTTCTCCTCTCCTTCCCCTTCTCCCACCTCTTCACACACACCGTTTTTCCTTCCTCCTCCTTCTTCCTTCTCCCCTTCTTTACTCTCCACCTTCTCTGTCTTCTCCATGGGAAATGCTGACTTTGATGGAAACAGACTTTCTCAGAGAAGTATCTTATGTCCCTAGAAGCATCTCATATAATATTTTTTTAAATGCTAAGAAGATGAAGCACTGAGCCTACCAACTGCAAAGAGGCATGACTGCAGCTTGCTCTTTCCCTTCCAAACTCTGGAAACATCTTCCTGAGTGCAGAGCCCTCCCTCCTCCCTCCTTCTGCTCAGTCTCCACACTTCTCTAAAACTCCTTCCCGTCTCTTCTCAACAAACATAGCTGGCCCAGGGATGTGTTTCTTGGAGTCTGGATCTATATTCCAAGACAACAGCTTTCTTTGAAGTCCCAGCTCCTCCCAGCATGCTTAGGGCTTCTGACAGTTTTCTATGCCTTAATCCAACAGCATTTGCATTTCCATGCAGAAGAAACCTAGGCCCACAAAACACCCAGATATAGACAAACAAGGACTCTGAGAAAGAGGTGCAGGCAACAACTTCTTCTCTAGGCCTTCAATAGCTCAGGAGATGATGCTGAGAATCAATGAATGGGAGCATTAAATGAAAATCCTAAACAGCAAAGAAAACAATAGGGTGAAGAGAGACTTCAGAAGACCTTTACCAACTTTTCCTCCAAGAGAAGATTAATATTCAGGACATATAAAGAACTCAAAACACTTCACACCAAAGAATAAAAAAATAAATAACCCCAATCAATAAAATCGGTGAATGAGCTAGCAGGACCTCCATAAAAGCTTGCTGAGTGATTACATAGTCAACCACCTTTGGAAATGCTTTATGGACCTGATATGGAATTCCAAAGTTCCCCTGCATTGTGATACTGATGTCCCAGGAAGGAGTAATCTGAGTTAGGGGACAAACCATATAACTCTGTGTCCCAAACCTACATCACTGACAGAAAAAAGAAAAGACTGGAACATCCTCATTCAGAAATAGACCAATTGATGCTATAAATTGCTGAAAATATATTGCAATCCCACCATGAATCCCACCATTATGTATCATTATTATGGACCAATAGAAATTGTTTTAAAGTCTCATTCAATTTTGGGATTCACTCACGCAGTCACCCAGTGGATATTGAAAGCTTTCTGTGAGGCAGGCCCTGTGAGAGGATGGGAGCACTGGGATGGATAAAATCAGATCCTTACTCTCAAGCAGCTCACAGTCTGCTCTGCAGTACAGACACATGAGTAGAAAAGTGTATGTGCCAATGTTAAGTGGAACTCCCTGCCCCCATTCCACGCACAGAAAAGCTTAAAACTATGAGAAATCTGATTAAACCTGGCCGGGGCTAAAGGGCATTTGTAGCCACCATGGTGGAATACTGCTTAATACTACTTAACACTAGCAGTGGATTTCACTGCTTTGCAACAGGGTAAGTCAAATCACACCAGGAGAAACAACAGGATTGCTTCGAATAAAACTCTATCATGTTGCCTGCCTGGGTCAGGTGAGTTTGGCTGCAATTTAAACTGGGGAAGGATCACATGGAAATTGCAACACTGATTTGCAGACTCATTTTGAGAACCAGAGCCCACCTGCACTCCAACCAGAGGCAGAAATGACAAATTGGGACAGAGTGCATCAGCATCCAGCCAAAGTAAGAGACGTTCTGATCTGTAACAGCAGGGCTGGGGGGAGGGGGAACCTTCACTTCCTGTGGAGATGAGTGGAGTTTCCTGTGAATGGGAATGGGGCAAAGGAGGAGAAAATAGGTCAGAAGACAGGGAGCGGCCACAGGGGACATCCTCTTTTCAAAGACCTCCATTTGTAACGCCCTTCCCCGGTAAGTGCAAGGGAACAAGCAAATTAGATACAGATACAATCTCCATTCAGTTCACCTAAAAGAGAGAGAGAGAGACATATTCTTCCACTGTGATTCATTATTTGATCAGAAGAGGATTGGACCATCTCTGGAAGACTGGGGAACTGACCCTTTCCACAGGACAAAGGCAACAGTTAGCAACATCTGCCTAGAAGAGCCCAGGTCAAAGGCAGCAAGACTGAATTTCCAGAGAGCACTTCATGCATGAACAAGAGCTTAAAGGGATGAGGAAAAGTCCTCCCCCCACCTCTGGGCTACACAGACTATTTTAATAGAGGCAGAGATGAAGATGCCGGTGATCCCACCAGCTGCCATTTTTACTGAGTGCCTACTACACGCGTGTACTACATGCACATTATTCAAGATAATCTTCCTGATATTTCTATAAATTAATTACCATTACCCCTGATCAACAGATGGCAAAAGGAGGCTCCAAGTCACAAGTCCCTTGCCCAAGGCCTTGCATTCTGCATTAGACCACAATGCTCATACACACGCAGGGTTTGGAGGACCCTGGGCAGAAGAGAT
Source organism: Spermophilus citellus (assembly GCF_964194105.1). NCBI lineage: Eukaryota > Metazoa > Chordata > Mammalia > Rodentia > Sciuridae > Spermophilus > Spermophilus citellus. The sequence goes on along the minus strand of NC_138196.1, from coordinate 75,452,171 downwards.
CTGAGGGCTCAAGGAAGGCTTCCTGGAGGAGGTTCACCTGAACTGGATCCTAAAGGATGAGTAGGAATTATTAAAAGAAGGTACAAGCAAAGGACAATTCCCATCTTCACCAAGGGGACAGTCTCAGCAAAAGCATGACATGAGCAGGAGCCCAGCAAAGGCAGAGAATGCAGAGGAGGCCAGCACCGTTAGAGCCAGGCAGAGGCAAGCAAGAAGGAAGGAGGGCGGAGGAAGCGGGAAGGCAGGAGAAGCAAGTACGTGTGGGGCTCTGCCCACTGTTGGCGACTTTGGACTTCATCCTGCACCCAGGGCAGAGCCATGGAAGAGTTTAAAAAGGTGAGCTTCACAGTCAGATCAGCATTTTTTTTGACAAATTGACACGGCAGATGTGTGCAGGGTAGATTTAACAGGGACAAGATTAGAGGCAGAATAAGTCGGGAAACTGTTACAAGAGTAAGTCAGAAACTAATAAAGACCCAAATTATTGTGTTTGTGACAGGAATAGAGGTAGAGGGATGCTGTGGTTTGAATACGGTGTGTCCCCTCCAAGGCTCATGTTAGGGTTAACCCTACGTGAGGAATTAAGAGGGTGGAAACTAAATCCACCTATGGGACTTAGAGGTGGGACCCTTAGCATTGAAGTCACGAGAGAGAGAACTAGTTGAAGAAGATGAGTCAAGTGTCAAGACGGTGAGCAGAGGGTCCAGGAGGCTCGGAACCTACAAGTCTGGTGCTCCTCACTGAGACCGAAGCTGCCCACATCCAGGTGGTAACTGAGGTCTGGATGAGCCCTGTGTGAAGAAGGACCATGGGCCAAGGACAGGACCCAAGCAGGGGACCTCAAACCCTGAAAAAGAAGACAAAGGAACTCCTGAAAGATTGTGAACAAAGGTTGTGAATATAAAAGAAAAATAAAGAGAGTGTTGTACGTTTGTGTGCACTCTTGTGTTTTGTGTTGTATGTCTGTGTGTGCGTATGTCCATATATCATATATGAGGAGCGCTCATGAAAAAATGGATCCGAATTATTTTTTTTATTTCATGTGATTTAAATGGTTTAATTTAAATTAGGCAAACAGCTGTTAAGGATTGTTTTTAAAGGAGGTTAACAGATCTATTTGTTTACTTTCACCTTTCCTTTTCATTATATTTAATAATTCTGTTCAGGATAATGTCTCTTTAGCATCATTGCCAGAATTCCCATCTCCATCCCAGTGCTGGTGAAGACAAAGATAAAACCAAACCACAGCCTTCTATGATAGCTATCACAGTAAACTGCTGAGGGCCATTGCCAAGTAGGAATGACGCATCGAAATTTCCTTGCCAGCGTACCCCATGTTAAATGGACTTGCCTTGGAAATTCGCTGTGACATTGCATGTGTGTTTGAGAAAGGTGACCCTGCTCAAGGACGAGAGTGGATCCAGGTTTAGGGTGTATCCTGCAGGTTTTAGGAAGTATCCCGGTTTAGTATAATTTGGGTTTAAGGTGTTCCAGGTTTAAGACTTGGGTTGAACGTGTGTAGAGGCTGGTGTGAGTTTGGGAATAAAGAATTGCTGTTTGAATCTACAAAGCTGTGTGGTGGCTCGTGATTCTTGTGCCCAGCCAAGACATTGGCATTTGGTGGCCCATACGGGGAATGTCTGAAGCTTAGGGGTAAGTGAATTTGCTCACTCCTGAAGGAGAGCAAAAAAAAAAAATGGGTGACCATTTCAAAAAACAATGTGTTCTTGTTTTGATTTATTTTGTTTTTGTTTCAAGTTGCCTGTTCATAGAACTTTCTCAGGCAAACTGGGGAAAATGGTTGACTCAAGGTTTGAAGTTGTTCGCCTCCAAGGAAGAGAAATTGTTAGAGAAAGGAGGCATCCCAGTGAGACCAAGAACAGCTAGGGCATATGTTGATACAATACAAAAATGTAGCCCATGGCTTTTTAGAGACGAGTTATTAAGTATATCAATGGGACCATCATGGTATCCTGTAGAAGGATTTTTCTTCAACAAGAAAGAGATGGCTAGTTCTGTTTACTATACTTGTCTAAGATCTCGGTTTTTACAGACATCTGATTAATTTACAAAGCTAAAGTGTTAAAATATCAACTACTAAATATAAAATCAAGTGCTCTTTACTTATTAAGTTCCATAAAGTAATATATTTAAACATTATGTGTGTTTTCATAAATTGGTAAATAGAAAAAAGTTTAATATTGCTTTGGTCTGTGTCTTTGCTGAAACAAGGTTAATAAGAGTTAAGATTCTATCATGTGTAATTTATATACAAAGAGTATAAGAAGTTTCAGTTGGGTTTCAATTACAGTATTATAGTACAGTAAAAAACATGAAAGTATTTCATCTTATTAAAGTGGAGTAACTGTCTAAATCAGAAATTTTATAAGGGTTGTTTCAGAATGTGAATTTATAAAAAGGGTTAATGGTTAAAAAAGAGATATAAAAAGATTCAAGATGTGGAAATATATTTTAATATAAAAGGTTAAAGGAAAAAGAAATGTTTCTAGATGAGATAATCTCTGTGTGGTAAAGTAAAAAGTTGTAAACTGCCATTTTAAAAGATTTTGAGGAAACTAGACTTACTTTAAAAGCTTGAGAAAGAAAGAAAGAAGAAAAAAGGTATTTGTACATGGCAGATTGAGACAAAGCTTCTTAATGGAGAAAAAAAAAAAGCCTTTGGTTGAAGGGCAGCCATGTAAACTAACATTAAGCGATTTAAACAGAATCTAAGCCTCATTTAAAAATAAGAGTGAAGCTGTAGGTGGTGAAAAAGTACATTTAAAAGTACAGTATAGATGATAATTGGAAGGCTTTAAAAGGTTAAATTGAAGGTGGTTGAGATACCTTCAAGGCGGAAAAAAGATTGCTTTACTCATCAAACTATTAAAATGTATTTATTAAACCAAAAAGAGGGAGATGAGATAATCTTTGTGTGGTAAAGTAAAAAGTTGTAAAATGTCTAAATAAGTTGCAAAAGGATTTAAAAGGTTAAATTGAAGGTGGTTAAGATGCCTTCATGATGGATTAAAAAAAACCATGAAAATGGGAAGATAATAAGATAAAAAATATTTAGATAAAGAAGATTAAAAATTTGAAGTGGAAAACTTTAAAAACAGAAGTACAGAAAAGTAAAAAAAATAGAGAAGATGTAGAAAGATAAAAAAGATATAGGAAGATAAAAAAGATGTAGAAAGACAAGAATTTTAAACCCACAAAATAGGAAACAAAAGAAAACTAGGAGAGAAAAAAAGCAACTAAGGGTAAATATAAAAACCTTAGAAGAAAACTAGAAGATAGAAATAAGATAGAAAATGGTTAAAAATGTCGAATAAAGGTATTTCAGATAGAAAATGCAAAAGGCTAAGACAACTATTAGATACAGACATTCAAGATAGAAAAAGGTAGAAGAGAGAATTTTAACGTCAAATGTTGGATAAAATAGAAGAACAAGGAGATTATTAGTAATTTTTTTCAAAAAGCCCATCAACTTTAATTTTTGGTGGTGCAGAAATTACAAGTCTCAGATGAGGGTGTTAAAATTTATAGGCAAGAGCCAATTTAGAAAACATTAAAATAGAAGGAAATTGGTTTAAAACAACATCAAAAATTTAAAGGACTAAAGTAATTCTAAAAAACTAAGGCAGAATGCTTTTGAAAGATTTAAATTTAAAAGGATCTTTAAGGGGTATATATCTCCCAAAGATAAACTTAAAATAACCCTTTTTACTCTAAACTTTCTAAATTTGGATTCATCAGGACTTAGTGCTGCGGAAAGACATATGTATCCGAAAAATGTACATAAGCCTAAGGTACTTTGGAAAGATAGTCTAACAGGACAATGGAAAGGTCCTGATCCAGTTATTTTCTGGAGTCGGGGCTCTGTCTGTGTTTTTCCACAGGGAGAACAGCAGCCGATTTGGATTCCAGAGAGATTAACTAAAGCAATTTCTACAGAAAAAGAAGATGATTTGACTCAAATCCATAACAGCTGATATCCAGAGCTCCAGCTTGGCTATTCTTACATCTGCGACAGTGATTAACCAAGGTGTTTTTTTCAATATCTATTTTATTATTGCATTTTTCCCACATCATAAAGTTCTATTTTATTTTTGAGCTCATACAAACCTAGGTTAATGTTTTTCTGATCAGTTTTATTTTTTGACTGTGTTTTATTTTTTGACTGTGGAGTTTTTAAACATTGCAATGGAGATTTCACCTAGGTAAAGCTACAAGGCCTTTATTGTCTTATGTGTTGTATGTTATGTGTGCACTGTTTTGTGTTGTATGTCTGTATGTGTGTATGTCCATATTTCATATATGAGGAGCGCTCATGAAAAAATGGATCCGAATTTTTTTTTATTCACGTGATTTATATGGTTTAATTTAAATTAGGTAAACAGCTGTTAATGATTGTTTTTAAAGGTGGTTAACAGATCTGTTTGCTTACTAATTTAAATTAGGTAAACAGCTGTTAAGGATTGTTTTTAAAGGAGGTTAACAGATCTGTTTGTTTACTTTCACCTTTCCTTTTCATTATATTTAATAATTCTGTTCAGGATAATGTCTCTTTAGCATCATTGCCAGAATTCCCATCTCCATCCCAGTGCCGGTGAAGACTAAGATAAAACCAAACTACAGCTTCTATGATAGCTATCACAGTAAACTGTATAAACTGATGCATCAATGAATATAACTCAACAAGTTATGCTCAATCAAGGACTCGATTTACTTTGAGAGGAAATGGACTTATTGATAAACTCCTCCGATTTGAACTGCCTGCAGAACTTGCCTGGACTATATATCAGTTGTATGCATTGTGAACTATCTTCTGGTGCAGCGAATTGTGGTACTGCTGGCATATCTTTGCTGATGGTGTCACCAGTGATGCAATTTTTATTTCCTTGCCAGCGCACCCCATGTTAATTGTGGTAATGCTCGCATATCTTTGCTGATGGTGTCACCAGTGACGCAATTTTTCCAAAGGAGCCATCAATTGGCTTGGTGTCGTGGCATTTCTGTATCCTCCTCCCTTCTGCTAGTGATGGTCTAAAATTTGGGGGCCAACAGAGGTGAGGCAAAGAACCTCACCCCCCCACTGGCACCAAGGCTAAATTTGGGGGCCAAGAGAGGTGAGGCAAGAACCTTACCCCCCCACTGGTGCATAGGCCTATCCACAAGTATGGCTGTATGCTGGACCAGTAGTCAGTGATGAGTATGATCCGATTGCAGTGGTATCAACCTAAGACAGGAGGCTGACGCCTAGAGGTCAGTTTTCCCATGACAGGTAAGAACCATATGTTGAATTGGACAACCTACCAGGCACGGTCCTTAAGCCACATTGCTTGTTGTTTAATTAATCAGAAGGGGGGAGATGCTGAGAGCCATTGCCAAGTAGGAATGATGCATCGAAATTTCCTTGCCAGCGTACCCCATGTTGCTTAGAGGAAGGACTCGTGGAAATGGACTTGCCTTGGACATTCGCAGTGACATTGCATGTATGTTTGAGAAAGGTGACCCTGCTCAAGGACCAGGGCGGATCCAGGTTTAGGGCGGATCAGGTTTTAGAGAGTATCCTCCTTGGGTTTAGGGCGGTTCCAGGTTTAAGGTGTACCCTGCTGGGAATAGGGCGTATCCTGCTGCCTCAGGCGCGCCGCTCCTTGAGTTCCCGTTGAGTTCTCCTGGGATTCAGAAAGTATTTGGGATTCAAAGCCTGGTGGAGTACGTGAATTTTGCGGCAGAACATGGATTTCCCCAGAACGTGTTTGTAGAGGGCCGGTGTGAGTTCGGGAATAAAGAATTGCTGTTTGAATCTACAAAGCTGTGAGTGGTGATTTTGTGCCCAGCCAGACTGTGGCACTCCCAGGCCGTCCACATTGCTCTGTTTCATCTCACCCTTGTCTCAACCAGTCCAAAGCAGCGGAACACCAACCACCGCTGGCTGTCACTCTCAACTGCTGTCCTGCTCCGTGTTGTACTCACCTGGCAACCACCAACATCCCAACCATCCGTGCTCCCCGGGATTGTAGCGCTTGCTAGAGAAAAAGCTTGACTGGGAGACTGCCATCCCCAACATGCAGTGTCCAGGATCGGCTGAGCTCTGAGTCTTCCCAAGTGTTCATTTACACCCCTGGGTCAGCACTGTCTCTCAGCCCCCACAGTAAGATTCCAACCTTGATGTTCTCCTAGACCTTCTTGCTAACAAGTTATCTCTGCTTCAACAAGGAATTTTGCCTCTTATCAAAAAACAAAAGCAAACAAACAAACAAACAAAAAACAGACAGGCACAGTGACACACACCTGCAATCCCAGCAGCTCAGGAGGCTGAGGCAGGAGGATTCAAGTTCAAGGCCAGCCTTGGCAATTTAATGAAGTCCTGAGCAACTTAGTGAGACCCTTTCTCAAAATTTTAAAAAAGGGTTGGGGATGTGGTTCAGTGGTTAAATGCCTCTGGGTTCAATGGCTGGTACCAAAAATAAAAGGAAAAAAGAAGAAAGACTGCTCTCAGGTTACCCTCCCACCCCCTCCAAAGTCTTTCTGAAGCTGGACCTATCCGCCTCCTCCAGACCTCTGTTCCAAGGTTAATCCATTCATCCACCTCTATTTTATACACTATCTCTGCAACATTAGTCCCCCTTTTCCTTATCGTCTGCCTTTCCATCCATTCCTTGGATTTTAACTTATAATAGCACTTGGGCTTCTCCCATCTGAAAAAATGATAATAAGGTTACCGTGACGCGGGATCCCATTTCTGGATGACAGTCTCTGCGGCCGAGCTGTGCAATAAACACGCCTCACTTCTCTTTCATTTTTTTTTAAATCAAATGGATACATAAGCATAGCTTTTGAAGCCCAATACAGTAATAAGGCTTACAGCAATTGGAAAAAAAAACTTCTTTAATACCCATTTTTCTAAATAACACGTGTTATTTCAACTTTTTCTGTTTAAAGATTCTCTTATCTTCCTGCTATGGAGAATGAGGGTTCATCATTTTCTACACTGGGGGACAATCCTGCTAGCATCTTGGCCTCAGCATCCCAGGCCCTCAGATCCCTTGCTGCCCTCAACCCATCATACAAACTCCCCTTTTTCTTCCTTCATCTTCTCCAGCTTGTTATGTCATGATTAGTGGTTAAATTGTTCAACATTTATATGAATATGTCTACATGTCTCATACGTTTAGTATACTGTGATATTTTTTCTGGGACACATTTTTTAATATAATTGCCTCTTTTTTTTTTTAATCTGTTTCTACTACTCTAATTAAGCCCTGCACTTCCCAAAAGAAGAGTAAAACTCCTCTCAATTCAGGGAAACACATGAGGAAATCCACCACCTAAGATTTGTCTCTCATGTAATCCGTCCTTCGTCAGTTCTATATGGAAGGATTATCTCTGGGCTGGCTGCCCAGATGTCTCATCCTGGAACTTTCCTTCACCATCATCCCATAGATTTTCTGTGTCTCCCTCTGTTTTAGAAACCCTGATTCCTAGATTCTAAGCCTTCCTGTTTCTTCATTTACATCCTCATTTTGGTGGAACACATGCTACAGTAGCTTTCTGAAAAAGGGTACAAGAAAAGCAAATGCTTTGAGACCTGTTAAGTCTACCTTCTCTCTTGACTGGTCATTTCTTGCAACAAGGAGTTTTAGCTGTAAATCATTTCCCCTTGAAATAAGGAGGCACTGTCGTGTTATCTCCAAAGTGTTAAGGACTCCTATGCCATTCTGAGTCCTGGTCCCTTGTACACAACCTGTTCCTCTCTAGTAGCTTTTGATAACTTCTCTTTATCCCTAGGATCCTGAATTCTTCTTCGTCTATTACACTAGGTTCTAACTGGGCCTTTTAGTCTGGAAATCCAGTTCTCCAGAAGACCTGTAAATTTATTCTCATTTCTTTAATAATTAGCTCCTTCTGTTTTCTCTTTTTCTGAAGCTCCTAATAGTCAGATGTTTGAGCTTCTGGACTGATTCTCTCATTTTCTCATCTTTTCTAGCATTTTACTTTTTTGTCCTCTCATTTTGCTTTCTGGGAGGTTCCCACAACATTAGTTACTGTTTTTTGTTTGTTTGTTTGTTTGTTTGTTTTTAATTTCTACAATCATCTTTTAATTCTCAAAAGTCCTATTCTTTTATCGGACTGTTTTCTTATATAACATCCTGTTCTTATTTCATAGATACATTTTATCTTATCTCATGGATGGCATTGATATGTTTTGAATTTTTAATTATATCCCCTGCATTGTCTCTACTCTTTTTTTCCATTAATTTTTCTGTCAGGATCTCCATCTTCCATATCTTACAGGATATAATCTTGCCTCAAATTTTTGATGATTCTAGACTTTTTCTTCTCATACTCCATGGTTAGGTACCAGGCATTTACTCAGGGTTCTTCCTGCAGGGGCGAAGCTCATGCATCATGGGCCACTCGGGGGGGGGGGGGGACTCCATCCCTTCCATTAGGTCTTGTGTCTGGGACAGGTCTATTTTCCCAGAATACAATCAGAGTCTCCTTCCCTGACTGCCAGTGTCGGGCCAACCCAGCAGCAGAGGGGCTGAGGAGCCCTCAGTGGTCACTATGTGAAGATTCACTCAACACGTAACTGAGTGCCAGAATCAATCTCCAGGCTTTGGGAAGGGAGTGAGGAGGGTGGTGGCAGGTGGAGTGACAGGGGAGCAAATATGGTCTCTAACAGCTGCTTATGCAAACATTCCACCAGCCTGCCTTGTTCACCCCTTTCCATGCTCCTGCTTCTGATTCCCCAGCCTTTCGGGGTTTGCAGAACAAGAAGGGCTTGTTCCTCGCGGATGGCACCCTCCACTTCACCCCAAGGACAGCAGTAGCTCTCTCTGAAGGAGGAGAGAGAGGAGGGAGAAAGCAGAGGATGAGACATTCATTGAGCATCTTCTCCACCAGGTTCTACCTGCGTTGGCCCCTCCCGTGCAGACACTCCTGCCCTCTTTGATGGGCACTGATGTGGCTGCATATGGTATGGGTTGAGTGGACACTGCTCAGAGACCAGTAAATGCCTATATTCCAACTTGGGGCCCCATGACTCCCAAGAGCACTCCTGTCCCCTACCCAAGCTGAGGGACATCTGTGGTGCTGGGGACTACTGGCCAGCTCCTAGGTCACACAGTGACTATGTCCCTCCTTCTGCAAGGTCAGCCCCACCTCTGGGTTTGGCCCTGGAGGCCCTTCCATCTTCAGGGTCCTCCCAGGAGTTACGGGCCTTCTAGGGCAGTGGACAGAGTATTTTCTCTTCTCCCTGGAAGGGGACCAAGGTGCTGTGTTCTCAGCTGCTTGGGCTGAGATCTGAAGCCCAAACCCAGCCACTGACGTCACTCAGAGTGCCCGCCACTTCCACCCAGGCCGTTTATGCTGGCACAGCCCGGAGCACGGCTGGCGGGAAGAGGATCAGCCCAAACAGGATTAATAAGAGGCAGCTGGTCTTTAAAAGCCTCCTTGACAATGTAAAGAAACTAAGTCAGATGTTTTTGGAACCCATGTTTCAGTGAATGTCCGGCTCCTCCTCCCTTCCTATCGCCCTTCTCCCGGCTTCCTCCCCACACTCTTGAATCCAGGTTCAAGTGCAAACGGATGATAACCCAGAGGGCTAAGGGCAGGTGCTGGCCAGTGCGAGTCAGGGTCCCAGGAGCCACGTTGCTGCAGAAGCCCTCTCAGGTCTGCTCAGGGGACCCCGAGCGCCTCCCTCACTCCACCCTGGCCCCCTCCCCCGCCCTGCTGGGCCTCACTGGGAAGTGTTTGGGTGGATGAGGGAGAAGTGGACACAGAAGGTGGACAAGGATCAGCTCCTTTGGGGATTCACCCCAAAGCCACTCTGGACATGGCAGCAGAGACGTGCATTAGCATTACGGAGACAAGCAGTCGAACTCAGGGACCAGAAGAAATTAGACTGAGCCAAGGAGAACCATGCCTCTAAAGTGGCCAGTGCTTCATGAGCTTTTATTCCCAAGCTTCATCAAGCCCTGGTCTGGCCATCTTCTGCTCCAGCTGCTCCAGATCCTCCCAACGGCAGGGAAGAGCTCTCACTCGCATCCTCAGTGAAGCCGTCCCTGGCGGGTCCTCCTGCAGAGGCCTCCGGGAACTGAGTGGTTTCTGTCCACACGGTCCACCTTTAATCCTGTGGTTTTGTTGAGGACACTCTGTGTCATTTGCAGATTCCTACAGAAGGCCCCATGAAGGAAATTTCTTTTCAAATCAGGCCAGAGAGCTGGCGTTCTCTCTCCATCCTGACAATGAGGGTTTTGGAACTCAACCTTGTTTCTTTCTTTGTGCACCAAGAAACTCCAAGCAAAGAGCGTGTAATGGGCATTAGGAGGTCAGGGAAGGTCTCTCCTCTTCAGGAAAGTGACACGTGAGCTGAGACCCAAACAGTGAAAGAGAATTAGCCAGATGAAGAGTGGAATCAGCATTTTCCATGCCAAAACAACAGCACATGCTAAGGTCCTGTGGCAGAGAAGAACCAAATATTCAGAGTGGCTGGAACATGCTGAGTAAAAAAAGATAGCAGTACCCATGAGACTGCATCATGAGTTTCAGAACCTCTGAGCGAGCAGAGTCAGCTCCTTTAGATCCTGCAGACCATGGTAAGAAGTCTGGATTGTAGTCCACGTGCACTGAGAAGGACTTGAGTTTTATAAATAGGTCTGACCTGAGCCAATTGACCCTTTAAGATGATTTTGCTAGCAGCTCTGTGGAGATTGCACTGAAGAGAGAGAAAAGCAGAACCAGGAGGTGAGTTAAGTAACTATTGAAGGGGCCAGGTAAGGCATGGTGGCGGCCTGGCTCATGAACTACCATCTGTGTCTGCAGACCAGCCTGCAGGACCCTGGGACAGGGCCCAGAGGGCAGCTGACACCTCTGCTATAGCATGAAAGCTGGAGCCCGGAGGCAGAGACACCCCTGAACTCAAAAGGCCTTCGTCACACCTTCCCTCCGGAAGTCCTACTACATGAACTTACGCTTTCGGACCCCACAGGAAGGCAGACCCCAAAAGAGTACTTAAGGAGGGGACAACTTCGGGAAAGCTTGCTGCTTCCAGAAACAGGGCTGCCTGAGTCAGAATGCACCTAACGCACACTTTGCCACATCCACTACCAAACCCCTCCTTCCTCTCTCTCCTTTCCTCCTGCACCCCTCCCCTTCGCCCCTTCTCCTCCTTTCTCCCTTACAGTCACGTCCTCTAGAGACCTCCTGCCCCAGCTCTGGGCCTCAGGACTGAGAAAGTCTGTCCACCTGTCTATTCTCCACCCCTCTTTCCTCATTAGCAGCTCAGAGCCAAGGTCATTCTCTGGGGAGCAGAGTGCCTGTGCAACTCCCCCTCTGTCTCTGTCTCTGTCTCTCTCCTCCCTCTGCTGGGAACCTAAGAAGTTCAATTACACGCATTCCCAGCAAATCCACCAGCTTAGAGCCCTGTGCTGTGAGAGGCAGCAGCCTCAGCGCCCCAGACCGAAACGGTTGCATAATGCGCAGCCAGGCTCCCAGCGCCGCACAAAGCCATGCTTCCAAAATAACCCGTAAATGAGCCCAAATAATACGTGAAATCGAATCAGGCCTGCCATGCCCGGAAGACTCACCCGGAGTCGGGAGGGGCGCTCCCGGCCAGGCTGCCGAACCTGATATCTTCTCACCGCCAAGGGCCGATTAGGAGGGATTAGGATTAAGTGGACAGGGGCAACTCCAGTGCATGAGGCAGAATGTGACCCACCAAGAGGACAGCAGTCGTGCAAGGACTGGGCCCTGGACTGCAGCTTTATGCTGGGCACAAGGACACAGGCTGGTGTCCCCAGAGAGATCAGCACCCCATAGGAGGTCCTCTGAGCCTGGCGAGGTGGCGAGCCTATCACCGAGCTAGCGGGGAGGCTGAAGCAGGAGGATCACTTGAGCTCAAGAGTCGAAGGCCAACCTGGGCAGCATAGTGAGACCCCAACTCAAAACACAAACCAAACAAAAAGTCTCTCTGGGTTCGTCCCTGTTTCAATTTCCCCATGGTATTCATTTTGAAGTTACACAATTCTAGTCCCAAACCTTAGTTAACATCTTGGAGAGCAGGGAATACAAATTAAAAGCTATGAAGAGAGAGGAAACCCCTGGGACCTGTGGAAGGAAGTCCCACCTGGAGCAGGCAGGACTCCTGTGGACCCAGGACTTCCCAGCAGGGCAGTAAGTCCACACCACTATCACCCTTGACCCTGGTTTGGACTCCAGACTGGCTTTGCACATTGCAGCTCCCCTAGTCCCATCAGATCCCGCTCCATGTTCCACCCTCCATTCTTATATCTGCCAAGAAAATTGAGGTCAGGAGCAACTACCAGCCTCCAGGTCCCAGGCCTCCCCTACCTCCTCTCAACCCCGCCAGGGCTTTCTTCCGCCACTCTGAGCTGCATGGACACGTCCTGGTCTTCCCTAATCCGGGCAGCACTACCTACAACATCCTCCCGGCCCTTGGCTTCTTTCTGCCTGGCCCACCCCATCCTGGACTTGGCCAAGTTTTACTTTAAACAGCATTTAATAATCCAGGTGTCCGTCAACAGATGGAGGGATGAACACAGTGTGGTCTTTCCCTACGATGTAATGCTAGTTATCCAGCCTTGGAAAGAAAGGAGGAACCTGAGCGCACCACCAAGTGGAATAAGCCAGTCACAAGAGGACAAATGCCCTCAGCTTAGGTGACGGACCCAGCATGGTCAAACAGAGGGCCAGACCGTAGCATGGCGGCTGCCAGGACTGGGGAGAGCGGTGAGGACTTGGGGACTGAACCCTACGACATCTTCTCATAGTGAGCTTGCTTTCTCTCCCACCTGTGCCTTTGCTCTTAACTCTGCCGTCTGGTCTGCCTCAGCCCTTCTCTTGTATCCCACTACACAGTCTGCGGGAGGCCACCTGCCCGCCAGCTAAGCACCCCCTCTCAGCCTTGAGTAAAGGGGGTGTCTCATGCCACATGCTGTGCGAAGCAAGTGGCCTTCACCTTCGCTTGGCCAAGAAGTTAGGTTCAGCTCTGGGCTTGAGCCTTACCAATGGGATTGGGCCCTTTGGAACCTTATCCTCTGCCTTATTCAGTGAAGAACATTCTATCGAAACTCCTTTATGTGTCCCCCCTGTAAAAATAAAGAGATTCCGGGTGCACGCTGTCTTGCCTTCCAGCACGAAAAAGGACGCTTGAGGTCACAGAGCAGTCCCACCCTCAATGAGAAAATGACTTCTGTGTCGACGTTTTCTTAGCTTAAATGCGGCAGCCAGCTCTTTCGAACACAGCCCATCTCGTCAGTGCGGGTCTCTGGCAAGAACAGTCCCCAGTGTCGCCATCACTATTGAACTCCGACAGCTCTCTGTGTATTTGGCTGCAGGAAATTCCTTATACCATTAGCATACCGATGATGATCAAGAGTGGTGGGGCCATAGCTTAACGGTGGAGCCAACCTAGATGCCCTTCAGAAGATGAATGGATTAAAAAATGTGGCATATGTGCACAATGGAATATTACACAGGAACAAAAGAGAATGAAATCATGGCATTTGCAGGTAAATGGATGGAGCTGGAGAAGATAATACAAAGTGAAGTTAGCCAGTCCCAAAAATACAAATGCCAAATGTTTTCTCTGGTATAAGGAGGTTGATTCCTAATGGGGTAGGGAGGGGGAGCAGAGGGAGCGTGGGAGGAATAGACGAACTCTAGATAGGGAAGAGGGGTGGGAGGGGAAGGGGGGCATGGTGTCAGCAATGATGGTGGAATGTGATGGACATCACTATCCAAAGTACATGTATGAAGACACGAATTGGTGTGAACATACTTTGTTTACAACCAGAGATATAAAAAAATTGTGCTGTATATGTGTCATATGAATTGGAATGCATTCCACTGTCATATATAAAAAATTAATAATAAAAAAGAGTCAGGAGGGCTTAGGTATTATTAATGGCTCCAGAGTTTCAGCAGGAGTTGATGAGAAGGTTCTAGAAATGGACAATAGTGATGGCTACACAAGGTGAAGTTATGTACTGGCATGAGCTCTAAGAAACTTAACATGGCTAAGACGGCTAAGAACACACCAAAAAAAAAGGTGAGAAATCCATACGAAAGTAAAAACTGGGTACAAAAAGTAAATTTATAACCCTCTCCCCAAGAGGCCGCCCTGAACCCCAACTTCACTGGATGCTCCTCGGAGCTCTGTCCCAATCTGGACCCTAACACTTAAAATGTCCGTTGTGTGTCTGTCTTTCCCAGCAGAATGTTGAGGATGCAGGTCAAACCCAGGTCATCCACTCTTGAGTCCCAGTGCCTAGCTCAGCACCTGCCACTCGGTAGGTCCCGGACACAGCCTGTTCCACTGAACTGCTGTCATATATAAAAAAATAAATGATAAACCCTGCCCCTGCCCCCAGCCCCTTGTCTCTGTCCTCAAAAGCCCAACCTATGCTCAGAGCCCCACGTCTACACTCCCACTCCCTCCTCACCCTCTGGCAATCAAACCCCAGCAGACGTAGCTCTGTGATCTCCAGCAACCACAGCCCCTCAGGAGCCTCTGCTGCTCAGGTAATCTTCTACCATCACCCAGGTGTCTGTGAGGTCTGGTCTCCATGTTCCCATAATCCTTGGGTTACCCCCATTCTGTGATTTGTCTTCACTCAATACCAGAGACCAGTTTAGGGAACACTCCACCAACCGTGAGACTCTTGAAGGCCTGAGGAGTGTCTTACACACCTCTGAGCCCCAGTGCTTACCAAAGCACTAGGCGTATCATAACTACTCATCACGTGCTTGTTGAATGAATAACTGAGCCCCAGGCACTTAGTTCTGATCTCACTGTTGACATCCCTCTCCTGAAAATCGGAGGGGGGAAAAAGGGGCAGGACAGTATGCGATTTAAGGAGGAAAAAAGGAGTGACCAAATGAAAAAGAACCGAGGGAGGGAAGCAAAGTGAGAGGAAGGGGAAAGGAGAGGAAGAGAAGAAAACCTCAGTGAGAAACTGCAGAGATAGCTCCTGAGGTTTTCCTCAGTGATGCTAACGCCATCCTTCCTGGGCCACCGCGGGCCTCCTGGGTCATCTTATCCTGGAGTTTGATTCATTCAGTGTTTGGGGGGAGCAACCAAATACCGCCCACTTCCCTTAGCAGTCAGGGTCTCCGAGAGATTGAGGTGCACACAGAGAGACACTCAAGAGCCATCTTCTCTTTTATTTAACTAGGGGATTAAATCCAGGCACTCAGCTCCCCATCCAAAAAGGGGCTGAGGCCTGGAATCGGCCGCAGCAGCTCACACTAGCAGCTGCAGAGTGTTTGGCTTAGGAGTTTGGGGAAGGTAATTTTCTGTTGTTGCTTTTATGGAAGGGAGAGAGAGGGCCGCGCGGGAGATGCTGAATGATGAGTGTCCCAGGGGGTGTTGAGCAGGGGAGAAACTACCTTCCTGATGACTCAGAAACAGGAAGTGGTGACCCAGAGGCCACACCAGAAGGACAGGCGTGCACATATGTGATGACATCGCTTCCTATTCTGTGAGCGTGGTGGCATGGGAGTGGAAAGGGGAAGAGAACAATCAGCTGGGGAGGACGGCAGGTCTCCTCCTGTCTTGCCTCATATTCCCACGTGCCCAGCCCCACATCCCCAGCCCCATTCCTGCGCCCATGCAGGGGCAGCATCCACAGCACCCTTGGGTCCTGGCTGAGAGGAAAGAAGCTCACAGTGAGCCCGTCTGACCAAGGCCAGGAGCTGAAGGTGCAGGCAGGTGCCCCAGTCCTCCAGGATCCAGAGTGCTACTGACCAGAACACCCAGAGCCGTCAGCAGGAAGAAACTTGACCTAAACCTCCGAATCCTTCACCCCTCCCGGAGCGCAGGTCCAACCCCACCACCCCTGCTTCCACAGTGAGAAGGGCAGGGATGGCACAGCGGCAGGTGGAAGGACCGGAGAATGGCAGCAGAGCATCCAAGATGCACCAGAACAGCTGGCAGGTCTGTGGACAGACCACAGAATTAGGCGTCTGGTGCTGGCAGGGCTGGGTGAAACTGGAGCCAGGGCCCTTCTTGGTCTCCCTTTCCCAGATGGGAACTGAAGCCAGTGCACACACCCCTCTGCCAAGCACAGGAGCAGCCTCACCTCCCAGTCTTTGCCAGGGTCCCTCTCTCCCACCTTGCTTCCACCATGACAAGGCGCTCAGAACCTGTCCCGAGAACCTGGCTCTAAGTATGAGCTACTCTGCTCCCACAGTTTTATCCTCCACCCCCAGGAGTCCCCAGGTGTGGCAGCTCCAGCAGAGAGCCCCTGGGAAAGGAAGTCAGTGGAACCCAGTGGACATTGCACCTGCTCTCTCCACAGGAGCTCAGAATGAACTGTGAGCCACCAGCTGTGACAATGAAGAAACCCAAAGAGCATGAGACTGACAGCCTAGTATTTGCCGCAACTCTTCTAGAAGAGAAGAAATCAAACCACCACCATGCTTAGCCAGTCTTCCCTAGGAGCAAACCTGTGCTGGCCCATCTGTAGTACATAGAACAAGACGGATGGTATGCAATAAACCCAGTCAGAAACTATGTGTGTCCCTGGGAATTTTTCCCATAGAAACTAATATTCATACTGGGCATGTTGGCAACATCTGTAATCCCAGCAGGAGAATTGCAAATTCAAGGCCAGCCTCACCAATTTAGGGAGGCCCTAAGCAACTTAGCAAGACCCAGTCGCAAAAGAGAAATAAAAAGGTCTGGGGATGTAGTTCAGTGACAAAGTGCTCCTGAGTTCAATCCCCAGTACCAAAAAAAAAAAAGGAAATTGGCGTGTACCTTTGAAATGCCTGCCTAGATACATATGCCCAAAGTCTTATTCTTGGAAGGGACTGATGAAAAGTTTGTCCAGGGGGTCCCAATGTCCAGGTCCCAGGGCATCACATTGCCTTCCTGGTGCCACTACCCTGTGCCCAGCTCTCCAGGCACCCTACCCTTGGTACCATGGTCCACCCTATTCAGGAAGACTCCCCACTTAGCAGAGTCGAGGCTGTGGCTGGGAAGGAGGAAGGACTAGAGGACACAGCCCCTGGTGGGTCACTGTGCAAAGAAGCAGGCTCAGCAGGACAAGTGTGAGCCAAAGGAAAGGGAAATGACTGCAGGTCCAGGGGAGGTGTCCCCGTGTGTTCTCAAGCGTGGCCCTCACATCCACCCCACAAAGATTGTCACTGCAACAACTGAGGCTCAGAGAAGCTGAGTGACTTCCACCTCGGCCTAGTCATCGGCAGGGTGCTGTTTGGGCTGAGGCCCTGCCAGGGTTTGTCTCCAGTTCACCCTGAGCTGCAGGGACAGGGCATTAGGAGGTTCCATGGAATTCCACCTCAACCAGAATATTTCTCTGTCTCCCATCATACAACCTCAACTAAACCACTGGAGAGTCGTTCCTGGGGGCCTTTAAGAGCTTTTAGAGGTTTTATTCCATTCATCAACTCAGAAGTGGGTTTCTGCCACCCACCAAACCAAGAAAGCAAACAAACAAAAAACAAATCTAAGTCTGTAGAGATTGAAAGACTCATGGCTGCCTGGGGCTGGGGGTTGGTAGGATGGGGAGTGACTGCTCATGGGGATGGGTTTCCTTGATAACAATGTACTGGGTTGCAGTCACCGAGCTCCATGAATAGACTCGCATTGTATACTTCAAATGGGGAATTTGCTGGCATGTGAATTATATCTTTTTTTTGTATTTTTTTATTTGTTCTTTTTAGACATACATGACAGTAGAGTGTATTTTGACATATTGTACATACATAGAGTTTAACTTCCCATTCTAGTGGTTGAACATGATGTGGAGTCACACTGGCCGTGCATTCATACATGAACATAGGAAAGTGATGTCCGATTCATCCTACTGTCTTTCCTATTCCTATCTCCCCTCTCTTCCCATCATTCTTCTTGTCTAATCCAATGCACTTCTATTCTCCCCCCACCCCTTATTGTGTGTTAGTATCCGCATAGCAGAGAGACAGTTAGCCTTTTGATTTGGGGGATTGGCTTATTTCACTTAGCATGATAACCTCCAGTTCCATCATTTACGGACAAATGCCATAATAAATTATATCTTAATGAAGACATGCTTTGAAAATAGAACTTGGCTTTGAGAAGTATAAACTGTTACTGTGGTGGGAAGACACGCAAAAAGACAGACCATGCCCTATAGCGAGAGGCACCAAAAGAGCTTAGGAAGAGGGTGACCAGCTCTAGATAGAGTATCAGAAAACAGATTGGTTGTATTTTGATAGATTTAAGGGATAAGCTGATTTAGGAGCATGGGTGCAGGGGAAGGTGTGACTGTGTAAAGCATGCTTAGGAAAGAGTAAGCCAACTAGTGGCACCCTGTGAGGTACCCGAGCACAAAGACGACTTGCAATGCTGTATCAACTGCCTATTGCTGTATAGCAAGCACCCCAAAACTGAGTGGCAACCATGCATTTGTCTACAATTATACCATCTATGCTGGGTTTGGGAAAACATCTGATTTCCACTCCACAATCAGCTCATGGTGCCATTGGGACTGGCAAATACAGATGGGCTCACCCAGTCTGGCACCTGAGCCAGGATGAGTGGATACAACTAACTAAAAGCCTTCTTCATCTCCTTTTGTAACAGGAGTTCACTTGACACTTTGACTATATCCCTGTGGCTTTGAAATTTACATGTTTTTTTTTCTTTTTCCAATTTTCTTTTCCCTAAACTTCTCCTTCCCAATCTCCTCCCTGATCTTCTTTTCCTTGATTTTCTCTGATATTCTTTTCCCTAAAACTTCTCCTCCCTGGTCTTCTTTTCCCTGATCTTCTCCTTCCTGAAATTTCCCTAATCTCTCTTTCTCTGAATCACAGCCTTTGGGACAGGATTCCCCTGTGTTTCTCCTTTGCTAGCAAAGCAATAACCTTCTTTTTCCCTTTTCTCAAAACCATGCCCTATTGTAGGATAGGCATCAGGGACAGGACCAAGCTTTCGACCACATTTTCATGCTTTAAGGCCCTTCTCTTCCCTAAGAACACACATCCTCAAGAAAGATTGCCCCATAGTTTCAGTTTTGGGGGTTGTTTGGTTTTGTTGCTTTTTGTGGTACTAGGGATCAAACCCAGGGCCTCATGCATGTTAGGCAAGTGCTCTTCCTTTGAGCTATGCCCCCAGTCCCAGGTCTTCCTAGATGGCATGTCAAGATAGCAAGGATGCAAAAGCAAAACCTGCAGGCCTCTTCCAGGCCAGCCCCAGAACCAGCATGACTTGATGCCTGCCATGTTTTATTCACCCCAGCAAGCCCTAAGGTCAACCCAGATTCAATAAGGGAGAGAACTGCACAAGTTTTGATCCAGAGAAGTACTCACACACCTGCCTCCAAGGAGCTTACTTTTCAACCTAGTTGTTGTGAAACATATTCAAGGGGAAAACAGTGCTAGAAATATAGCACTGGGGGCAGAAAGTAGATGACATGGAATTCAAAGCTAAGGATCTGGATTTCATTCAACAGTTCTTAATTCAGGTGCAAAAACCTTTAGGAAGGGTGATAGTTTAAACCTCTATCAGCCAGCATCTTAGTAGAAGTTGATCATGGGCACAGGCAAGGCTGAATTAGCACCCTGGATCTACCCACAAAGGCAGATAAGTTGCAAGGACCACATGTTCTCATTGCCTGAATCAGAAATCACTTCATCCTCAGTGAGATCATAGCTAGACTGTGTGCTCCTGCAGCCAGGGGCAGGACATGCACCACAGAGGGCTGCTCCATTATCAGCTTTCTCTTACGCCTCCTTCCTCCAGATACTGTTTGTGTATGCAGATCAGTAGCCTGAAAACACTGAAGCTGAAATCAGGCTTAAGGAGTGAGATAAAAGAAGTGAGGCATTCTCTGCGTCTATCGAGATGATCATATGGTTCTTATCTTTAAGTCTATTGATGTGGTGAATAACATTTATTGATTTCCGTATGTTGAACCATCCTTGCATCCCAGGGATGAATCCTACTTGGTCATGGTGCACAATTTTTTTGATGTGTTTTTGTATTCGATTCGCCAGAATTTTATTGAGGATTTTTGCATCTAGGTTCATTAGAGATATTGGTCTGTAGTTTTCTTTCTTTGAGGCGTCTTTGTCTGGTTTCGGAATCAGGGTGATGTTGGCCTCATAGAATGAATTTGGAAGAGCTCCCTCTTTTTCTATTTCCTGAAATAACTTGAAAAGTATTGGTTTTAATTCTTCTTTAAAGGTTTTGTAAAACTCCACTGTATACCCATCCGGTCCTGGGCTTTTCTTGGTTGGTAGTCTTTTGATGGCTTCTTCAATTTCATCCATTGATATTGGTCTGTTCAAATTGTGTGTATCCTCCTGACTCAGTCTGGGAAAATCATATGACTTAAGAAATTTATCGATGTCTTCACTATCTTCTATTTTGTTGGAATATAGGTTTTCAAAATAATTTCTTATTGTCTTCTGTATAGCACAAGAGTTAACAACAAGAATCAACAAATGGGACTTAATTAAACTTAAAAGTTTTTTCTCAGCAAGAGAAACAATAAGAGAGGTAAACAGGGAGCCTACATCCTGGGAACAAATCTTTACTCCTCACACTTCAGATAGAGCCCTAATATCCAGAGTATACAAAGAACTCAAAAAATTAGACAATAAGATAACAAATAACCCAATCAACAAATGGGCCAAGGACCTGAACAGACACCTCTCAGAGGAGGATATACAATCAATCAATAAGTACATGAAAAAATGCTCACCATCTCTAGCAGTCAGAGAAATGCAAATCAAAACCACCCTAAGATACCATTTCACTCCAGTAAGATTGGCAGCCACTATGAAGTCAAACAACAACAAGTGCTGGAGAGGTTGTGGAGAAAAGGGTACACTTGTACATTGCTGGTGGGACTGCAAATTGGTGCGGCCAATTTGGAAAGCAGTTTGGAGATTCCTGGGAAAGCTGGGAATGGAACCACCATTTGACCCTGCTATTGCCCTTCTCGGACTATTCCCTGAAGACCTTAAAAGAGCATGCTACAGGGATACTGCCACATCGATGTTCATAGCAGCACAATTCACAATTGCTAGACTGTGGAACCAACCCAGATGCCCCTCAGTAGATGAATGGATAAAAAAAATGTGGCATCTATACACAATGGAGTACTATGCAGCAATAAAAAAGGACAAAATCATAGAATTTGCAGGGAAATGGACAGCACTAGAGCAGATTATGCTTAGTGAAGCTAGCCAATCCCTAAAAAACAAGTGCCAAATGTCTTCTTTGATATAATGAGAGCAAATATGAACAGAGCAGGGAGGAAGAGTAGGAAGAAAAGAGTAACATTAATCAGTGACATGAGATGGGAGGGAAAGGGAGAGATGAGGAAAATTGCATGGAAATGAAGGGAGACCCTCATTGCTATACAAAATTACATATAAGAGGCTGGGTGGGGAATGGGAAAATAAATAAGGAGGGAGATGGATTACAGTAGATGGGGTAGAGAGAGAAGATGGGAGGGGAGGGGAGGGGGGATAGTAGGGGATAGGAAAGGTAGCAGAATACAACAATTACTAATAGGGCATTATGTAAAATTGTGGATGTGTAACCGACGTGATTCTGCAATCTGCATTTGGGGTAAAATTGGGGGTTCATAACCCACTTCAGTCTAATGTATGAAGTATGATATGTCAAGAGCTTTGTAACGTTGTGAACAACCAATAAAAAAAATAAAAAAATAAAAATAAATATTAAAAAAATAAATAAAAAAAAAAAAGAAGTGAGGCAGGCAGGAGAGTGGCCTTCCTTCAGACCGTCCTATGGTAACTACCAGCAGAGAGAAAACCAAAATTACTGGACCAACTCAACTAACTTCTTGGATAACCACTGCTCCCTTTCCAGTCATTTCTCTGTTCAGCTCACTTTGCACTCCTCTGATCTGAAACCCAGAGGAACTGGAGACCAGAGCCTGCTCTGGCCCCATGACCTCCTGATAACCATATGTCACTTACAGATAACCCCTACGGCCCCAAATGATAAATCCAAGCCACAAAATGTGGTCAATAACACCCAAAAAATGGTAGCAAGAGCTGCAGCCCACTCTGGCCATTTTCACCATTGAGCAATCAAACTCTTCTCCAAAGACTATGAGTTCAATCTACAGCGGTTTCCTCCACATAAAAACAATTCCTGGAAACAAATAAGAAGCCTGTGGGTTGGTTTCAGTAAGCACTACACACACGCATATCAAGAGCGAGCAAAACAGCCAGCATCTCCTCCACCAAGAGGGGCCCCTGCTGGTCGGGAGTGTCCCACCAAGAAGGAGGCCAGCGGCCCTCAGCCTCTCCTGCCAGGCTGTCTTCCCTTCTCTCTGGGTTTCCCATGTCTCCTTTCACTATCTGGCATTCCCCAGGGTCTTCACCCACCCCTCACGATGTCCAGCTTTTTGCACCAGAATAACCCCCATTGAAGTTTTCTGCCCCATCATGAAGAGCTTCTCTATATTCCTAAATCATTCTTTCAACCCTGGTATTAAAATTCTGATTCCTTAGATTCGGGAGACAGAAGCACAGCATGGTTGACAATACTGTGTTATCCCCCTGGAATTTGCTAAGAGGGTAGATCTTAAGTATTCTCACTACAAGGGTAGGGGGGAGTGACATGTTAATTAACTTGATTGTAGTCATTATTTCCTAGGGTACACATATATCACATCACATTGCACACCTCGCCTTAAAGACACAATTTCTACTTGTGAATCATCCTCAGTAAAGCTGGAAGAAAACTTTTATTTCCAAATCAGTGTGATTTCAGCTAGCTATGGGTGTGAGTGAATAGATATTTGATAAGAAGTCTCTGGATAACCCCAAAATGAAATTGTCTTGGTGGCATTTCAGGCAGGATGGAGAACAGATAAGGGAGACATCTGCAGACGTGTGATAGATCAGAACCTCAGATAGTTGTCTTATCTAAAGAATAGTGGAACCCGAGAGAGAAAAGAAAGAGAGTACGAGGTACGGAGTCCACCCAGGCTCTGACGCTCCACCGAACCCCTACCCCACCCACCCTGTACTATCCATGAAAATGTCAGCCAGGAATCTCTAAGTCCCCCTGTGCTCCCGAATTACTGCCATGCCCAGAAGGAGAGCCACGTGCGGCTCAGCATCACGTTCCTACTGTAAACCTTTTCGAAACAGCCAGAGGTGAGGATTATTTCCAGTCGCCGTCATCTCTGACGTCACTCACCCAGTCTGACAGTGTGACTTTCCATTCCGACAACGGCAGCTACCTTGGGCCTGGGGGCCATCGCGAGGGGCCAGCGGCTCCAAAAGGAGGGGAGAAAGGGGAAAGCCGCGGCGCTCACACTTGACAAGGAGCGCCATCTAGGGGACCTGGGGGCAACACCTCCCTTCAAGGAAAGGGATCGTCGCGCTGCGCTCCACCGCGGTTCACGCCACCGCGAGCCCGGATCCAGGACTCTCGCAACCCGGCTACACGGCGCTGGGCGGCCGCGCGGAGTCTGCAGCCCGGGTCCAGGCGTCGCTTTGGCCGAGCGGAGCAGCGCGGGGGTCCGCGGTCTCCCGACAGGACGCTGTGGAGCTCATTTCTGCTCGGAGATTGGGACGACAGTGACCCTCGGGGCACTTGTGTGGTTCTGGGAAAGTTGCAAATTAAAGATCGGTGTTTCCAAGTGTTTGCAAATGATCAGCGTTTTTAATCCGGGTGATTAACAGTTCCACCTTCAAGCCATCGAATTCAGTGTCCAGTTGACATAATAATCGGACCTATCTGTAAGGCACAGTGCCGCATTTCAAGACACGTACGAAGTGTGCTAAGATCACAGGGGATAGTGTGCTTGTCATCTGCCTTAGACACTCCGTTTCTTTGTGTTGAGAGCAGCGCCCTGCCAGGGTCTTCCTTTGAACTACATGACCTTGGGGGCTCTAGAGGTCACGTGTTATGCTCCACTCCGTTTCAGGACCCACTCCCCGCCGGGCCGCAGCAGTTCTTTCAGAGCAAGCTGTGCAAGGAGGGTGGGGGGAGCGGGTAGCCTGGGCCCCCTGAGCCAACAAGGAAAGGGGACGTTCTGCAAGGTTAGGGGTCCTGAGAGTATTAGGAGAGAAGCAAAAGACCCTCACTACCTCTCAAGCCTACCTGGTCGCCAAAAGGACCAGGTAAATCCATTAAATACGACCTCTGCCTTCAATAATGAGAAAAACTGAAGCGCAGATTCCGCGCGAGTTTTTGTCTGTTTGGTGGGTGGGTGGCTTGGGCGGGGTGGGGCGGGGAGGAGCTGGGGTTTGCACACAGGGCTTTGTGCTTGCTCAGGGCTCTGTGCTCAGCTACTCTCCCAGCCCCTCCCTCTTTAAAAGTGGGTTTGATTGTTATTGGAGTGTGACTGAGGTCAACAAATCAGGAGATGATGACCATTGAAAAGATAGCTGGATAAACAGTAATGAGATTTTTTGTTATAATGGCCAAAGTCTAGAACACTGACTACACCAGACGGGTGAGAAGGGAAAGCGGCAAGAGTCTCCTTCACTGCCAGGGACAAGGCAAGATGAAGCCCTTTGGATGGCAGTTTGACGGTTTCTTATAAAACTAAACCCGCTCTTACCACAAGATGCAGCAATCATGCTCCCTGGCATTTACCCAAAGGAGGTGAAATGTGTGTGCACACACAGCAGCTTGATTTTTTTTTGGGGGGGGGGGGCAGTATTGGGGATTGAGGGTTGCTTTACCATTGAACTACATCCCCAATTTTTTTTTAAAAGAGAGAGAGAGAAGAGAGAATTTTTTAATATTTATTTTTCAGTTTTCGGTGGACACAACATCTTTATTTTTTTATGTGGTGCTGAGGATCGAACCCAGCGCCCTGTGCATGCCAGGCGAGCTCATTACCGCTTGAGCCACATCCCCAGCCCCCCAGGGGTTTTTTTTAATGTTTTATTTTGTGACAGTGTCTGGCTAAGTTGCTGAGGCTGGGCTCTAACTTGCAATTTTCCTTCCTCAGCTTCCCAAGTCACTGCAATTAAGGCATGTGCCACGGCGCCCAGCCAGCTTTCTTCTTTTTTTTTTTTTTTATTGGTTGTTCACAAAATTACAAAGCTCTTGACATATCATATTTCATACATTAGATTGAAGTGGGTTATGAACCCCCAATTTTACCCCAAATGCAGATTGCAGAATCACGTCGGTTACACATCCACAATTTTACATAATGCCCTATTAGTAATTGTTGTATTCTGCTACCTTTCCTATCCCCTACTATCCCCCCTCCCCTCCCCTCCCATCTTCTCTCTCTACCCCATCTACTGTAATTCATTTCTCTCCTTGTTTATTTTCCCATTCCCCTCACAACCTCTTATATGTAATTTTGTATAGCAATGAGGTCTCCCTTCATTTCCATGCAATTTCCCTTTTCTCTCTCTTTCCCTCCCATCTCATGTCTCTGTTTAATGTTAATCTTTTCTTCCTGCTCTTCCTCCCTGCTCTGTTCATAGTTGCTCTCATTATATCAAAGAAGACATTTGGTATTTGTTTTTTAGGGATTGGCTAGCTTCACTAAGCATAATCTGCTCTAGTGCCATCCATTTCCCTGCAAATTCTATGATTTTGTCATTTTTTATTGCTGCATAGTACTCCATTGTGTATAGATGCCACATTTTTTTTATCCATTCATCTATTGAAGGGCATCTGGGTTGGTTCCACAGTCTAGCTATTGTGAATTGTGCTGCTATGAACATCGATGTGGCAGTATCCCTGTAGCATGCTCTTTTAAGATCTTCAGGGAATAGTCCGAGAAGGGCAATAGCAGGGTCAAATTCAGCTTTATTCTTAATTGCCAAAATTTGGAAGCAATCAAGATATCCTTCAGTGGGTGAATGGGTAAATCTTAGCACATCCAGACAATGGAAAATTACTCAGTGTTTTAAAAAGGTGTTGAATCACCAAAAGACCTGGAAGAACCTTAAATGCATTTACTAAGTGAAAGAAGGGTAGTCTGAAAAGCTACATATCATATGACTCAATTACGGCACATTCTGGAAAAGGCAAACCCATGAAGACAGTAACAAGACCATTGGTTACCTGAGTTAGGGGAGGAGGGTGGTGAACAGGCAGAGCAGAGAGGATTCCTAGGACAGTAAGAACATTCACTCTGGTACTGCCATGGTAGATGCACATCATTACAGATTTGTCCAAACCCACAGAACGTCCAACACTACAAGTGACCCTGACGTAAACTATGGAGTCTGGGTAATTATGACAGTTGATGTAGGTTCAGCAGCTATAGCAAACCTACTACTCTGGTGGGGGGGAGTGGGGTTAGGAGGGGGACTGTATCTATTCAAGGGGGATATAGAAACTATTTACCTTCTGTTCAACTTACCTAAATGTCTCTAAAAAATAGTCTATGAAACAGAAAAGATAGTTTATTATTAAAATTCTCAAGAAGTGGGGGGCATTCCAAGACATGGGAGTGGGTCACATAGAAAACCTGGGTTTCCAAGGAAAGCTCACACCAGGCAGGGTAGCAGGCTTAGGATTGGCTATTTTGCATAGTCTCATCAAGTTCAGGGTAGGTACCCCTAGCAATCTGGTACCTGGGCCTGGGTGATTAGGACAGGGGAATGGTGGCCCAGAGGGTAAGAGTCTGAAGAGGAGGTGGCTGAGGGACTGGCTCTGGAGCTGTTGGTTTGTAATGAAAGGTGAACTCAAAGCAAACCCTTTGCCATCTCTGAGGACTGGTTAGCCCAGAAAAGGCACTGCTCCAGGGTCAGCAGGACCCCAGATATCCAGGAATCAGAAACGCACTGTTAATAGCCACGGTCACACCATGCATTGAATGTCAGAAAGGTAGATAGGACTCAAGACTCAACCCCATTTTCTAGTCACAAAGGCCGGCTGACAGCACCCCACACACACACACCAGTCCATCCCAGGCCTCACCTGCTCCCCCCTCCCTGTCTCAAGCTCAGAACTTTCCTCCTTTGAGCTATTTTGTTTGCTTCTTTGTTTAGTTGGGTTTTCTTAGTTTTTTGCTGTTGTTTTGGGCTGAGGATTGAGCCCAAGGCCTCACACATACTAAGCACTTGCCCCAACACTGGGCTTCACTCAGACAGTCTTCCTGGAGTGCCGCAGTCTTAGCTGGGCACAAAATCACGAGCCACTCACAGCTTTGTAGATTCAAACAGCAATTCTGTATTCCTGAACTCACACCGGCCTCTACACACACCTTCTGGGGAAATCCCAGTTCTGCCGCGCAATTCACGTCCCAAATACTTTCTCAATTCCACGAGAGCTCAACGGGAACTCAGGCAGCAGGATACGCCCTATTCCCAGCAGCAATAACCTTAAACCTGGAACTGCCTTAAATCCAGATTGTCCTAAACCGGGAACGCCCTAAACCCGAATTATACTAAACCGGGATACTTCCTAAAACCTGCAGGATACACCCTAAACCTGGATCCACCCTCATCCTTGAGCAGGGTCACCTTTCTCAAACACACATGCAAGGTCACAGCGAATTTCCAAGGCAAGTCCATTTAACATGGGGTAGGCTGGCAAGGAAATTTTGATGCGTCATTCCTACTTGGCAATGGAGGACTTTTTTGTTTGACTTTGAGAGTCGCCTTTTCCTGTAAGGGTCGGGCGAAGCGTCGGAGAAAGAGACCACACGAGACTAGCTCCATGCAATGGCAAGGGGGATTTATTAGGGATCCGTTCCAGCGCGCTGGGGCTCCGTGCTCACTCAAGAAGGGAGAGCAGCCCAGAGCCCAGAGCAGAGGTCAAGCCGAGCTTAAGTACACTTTTTGAAGAGGGCGGTGGGCTTTGCATACATCAGAACAAATCATCATGAGGCGCGGGAAAATTGAACAACAACTTTGAGACGTGATTGGCACATTCATTGGCGGGAACAGGTCTGGCGGGGGTGATTGGTCACTCCTAAGCGGGATACACATTCAAACTGATTGGTTCGGGCCCTGTGACAAACTGCACAGGGCCCTAGGCTGAATGGTCAGTCGGGCGTTGTCTTAACTATCTCAGGAATCTGGGTGTAACAGAGGAACTTAATAATACCTAATCTTTTACATTTTAATTCAAGCTTTCCAGCTTAGAAACTTTACCCTTTCATTCCAACCCAAACTTCCACTCTCTCCTCTTGGACCTGCTTCATAGTTATATGGGTGTCACACATGCGATACCCCTACAGGTACTGGAGCCACACCACAGCTCTTAACATGTATTTAGGACTTGGCTAATTGCTGCCCAGCGAGGCCAGCCCCAGGCCCAGGCAGCAGCTGGTTTTCAGCTGGACAGGGCTGCAGAAAGTTGTCCCAGCTACCTGAGGGGCAGCTAGTTGTCCTAGTCACCTGATACTCAGACAGGCCTCTCGCCCCAAGTTGACGTGTCAAGTTGGTATGGGGATACAGCGTCTGTCATGAGCTGTTCTCTTCAACAAGGAGCAAGCCCAAGTCCAAGGGGGAAGGACTCTGAGGTTCAGACACACAGTAGGCCCAATCAGAAAGGTGAGTCTCAGGATCTGCCACCCAGACCATGCAACACTGGGTCTTGTTCCTTGAGGGAGAAGCTAGCATCAGTAGGTAGTCAGAGCAGGAGCCCAGGGAGAGGCAAGCTCCTGGTTCAGGTTCAAATCCCCAGAGACCATGCCTGAGTAGGGATTTGGTGAGTGTGGAAAGAATAAAAGAATAAATGCCATATTCAGCATTTGTATAACTACAGAGATCAAATAAAAAATTTTTTTTAAAAAGAAACATCTTTAGGCTCAACATGAAAACCATGTTCTGAGCCTGTTGTCCCTCCCCAAGCCACTTCTGCCTTTCCTCGGGCTTTGCAATAAGAAGAGGCCACTCTCTCCCTTCCTTCCCAATTCTCAAACTGGTGTCTCCATCCTCAGGTGGAGAAGAGTCTTGATCCACCAGCACAAGGCGTTTGCAAGCCCACAGTGCCACTCTGGCCACCTGCCCCTTCCACAGATACACAAGGATGCACATGCACAGGACTGACTGGGCCTAGGTCTGAGATGTCCTTCATGCCCAAGCATTTAAAGTGGAGTTAAAATGTAAAAATGTATCCAAGAAGAGATTGTGCTAAGTCAATGTCAGCAACCCAGAGGACATTTGGTCAGAGGATAAATGTGAAGATAGCAGCCCTAATTTTCTCAGCTTGCCATCTCACTGCATTTGTGTGATTTTAGCTACCATAATAGTCTGGTTACCATCCTGTATCATCAAGCAACTGAAATCCTGTTAGACCTGCACTAGTAACAGGGCTGCCTCCTGCCTAGAGATGGCTGAGGACACGAGCCCATTCAAAGGACAAAAGATGATATAAAAGGCTCACAAGGAGACTTCCTTAGCAGGGCCTCTGTTCCTTAGCTGGTCAACATTCCCAAGGGAAGAGAGACAGGGCCTGGAAGCCCCAGAGAGCACGCCAGTTATGTAGGATCTACTGTACAAGCCTCGTTCAAGCTTGTAGTATTCACTGTTTAATTCCTTTTTGCAAAATTTGCAAAATTGAGGAAGCCCTTCTCATTGGGTCTTTCTCTTTTTATGTACCAGCTCTGCAGACTCTGGGTTTTTTCCCTTAGAGGAAGCGCCCCCTTATCCACAGGAAATTCATTCCAATACCCACAATGATGCCTGAAACCCTGGATAATGCCAGACCCAAAGGAGACAATGTTTGTTCCTTACAACATGATAAAGTTTATCAATTAGTCACAGTAAAAGATTAACAACTAATGATTAAATGGAACAATTTTTAACAATATGCTGCAATAAAAGATATTTAAAACTTGTGGATTATTTCTGGAATTTTCCATTTAATATTTTTGAACTGCAACTGAAACCTTGGGTAAGGGAGATCTTTGGTATGGCTTCCTTGAAGGTCTGGGTCACAGAGCTGCTAAATTCATTGAAGCCCAGGATGCACTAACCTGGAAGGAAGGGCCAGGAATGAACTAGCAGTGCAGAGCCTCTTCCATGCTTTATCGGGAGGACAGGAGTCCAGGAGGCACAGGGTCCCCAACCATAGGAGCCTGGGAGGAAGGGAGAGAGGCTGGAGCACCATGAGATGCTTTACACCTTCTCTGGCTCTTGTTCAAGGGCTGGTCATGATTTGTTGTTTTTAGAGTTTAAAAACCAATAACGCATTGAAAGTTTATCACCAGAGTCAAAAATTACTCATTCAAATTGCTGAGGAAGGTAGAAGTGTAAAATCTTGTCCTGGCATGGTGGCACACACTTATAATTCCAGCAGCTCAGGAGACTGAGGCAGGAGGATTGCGAGTTCAAAGCCAGCCTCAGCAAAAGCAAGGCACTGAGCAACTTAGTGCCACAGTAGGGTCACTAGAACTTGCAACAATTCACTATATAGTTTACAGAGAGCTACAAGAGAGGGGTGGAAAGTTTCCCAACACAAAGAAAGAAGTGTTCAAGAGACAGAAATGCTAACCAGCTGACTTGATCACCACACATTCTGGAACCCTCTGCAAACCTGGACAAGGAGAGTGGGAGGTAACCCAGACCAGCACCTCCAAATCTGGGCTGCACAGCAGGATTACCTGGGGGTTAGCCACAGAGAATCCAATTGAGTGGTTTGCTGTTGGGACCAGGAATCTGTATTTATGGAAAAGGCCCCAGGGTGCTGATGTGGGGGTTGTAGGTGGGTTCTTGTCTTCAGCCATTAGTTGCAGCCTAAGTTTTCCAGGAGCAAATAGAGACCAGGAGCAAATCTAGCTGGTGCATGGCACAATATTCCCAGCAGAGGGCACTGTTGGCTCAAAGTTTCCCCAGGTGTCTCCGTGGTGAGGTTTCTCGGCTAATAGCATTGTTTTAGCATTGGTTTTTATTTTTATTTATTTATTTACTTACTTACTTACTTACTTACTTATTTATTTATTTATTTATTTATTTAGAGAGAATTTTAATATTTATTTTTTAGTTTTCGGCAGACACAACATCTTTGTATGTGGTGCTGAGGATCCAACCCGGGCCGCATGCATGCCAGGCGAGCATGCTACCGCTTGAGCCACATCCCCAGCCCAGGGCTCTTGGTTTTTAAATAATAAAAAGGCACCAAAATTACACATAAGCCCAGTACACTCCACCAATCCAGTCCTGCCTTCCAAAATTAGTGACTGTTGACGTTTGTTGTGTTTTCTTCCTAACTTACAAAGTTAAATACACAAGTCCACTGTGTATTTACACGCATCCACAAGGGCTGGTGCAAACTTCTCTTTTCCAAATGTGTAATCATAAAAAACTGGTGGGTCTCCAACTCACATTTTTCATTTAAAGGAAGATACCATGAATATCTTTTTAAAATTATTTTTGGTTATAGATAGACACAATACCTTGATTTTATTTGTTTATTTTTTATGTGGTGCTAAAGATTGAACTTAGTGCCTCACATGTGCGAGGCAAGTGCTCTGCCACTGACCACAACTCCAGCCCCCATGAATAACTTTCTTTCAAATTCACACATATTTTCAGTGGCCATCTACAATGTCATTGTATAGTCCCAAAGATGTATACTAATGAATCCAAATACTACTACAATAACCACCCTTAAGAATAAATTTTTATGTAATCCTGGCATTGCTTCCATAAAAAACAAACACAGGGTTCTGTCAAAAGATATGTTTTTCCCACTAGCCATGCACAGTGGTGCACACCTATAATCCCAGCAACTCGGGAGGCTGAGGCAGGAGGATCACAAGTTCAAGGCCAACCTCAGCAACTTAGTGAGGTCTTAAACATCTTAGCGAGACCTGTATCAAAAGTATATATACTTTTTTTTAAAAAAAAAAAAAGGAATGGGGATGAGGCTCTGTGGTTAAATGACCCTGGATTCAATCCCCAAAACTGAAAAATAATAATTAATAATAATGATAATGATAAATGTTTCTGGCTCTGTCACTCACGCTCCTTACAAACAAAATTAGGCAAATGAACAGACAGACCCTGGCTGCACAGTGCTGCAGGGTTACTTCTGTTAAGAGCTGCTTTCAGGAGTCCAGACCTTTGGGGTTCCAGCCAGCCCTTAAGTTGTGTTTAAGAGAATAAGGGTCATTTGGCTAAGTTTGTACTCATGCCCCAATCTGATGCCGAGTTGTTATCAGATGAAGCAGTAACTAGGTTCTAAGCTCCAGTAAGTTTCCAATTTAAGACCAAAAACTATATGTGAGCGGTGATGTGGGGCAGGGGGGCCCTCTGTTTAAAGAACTGTTGGGAGCTTTCTTCAAAAAGACCCTAAAAGACATGTCACTCTCTCGAGGGAAGTGAGAGGCCAAAAATGGGCAGTCGCAGGACTCAGCTCAAATTGCACCAGGAAGATGGGGAGAAGGATTCACTCCACAGAAACTTAAAATTCTGGTGCCCTCTGAGGCCCCAGCACTGGAGGAGGCATCTTCAAACAAAATAAACCGAACACACGGTTTGTAGAGGGGAAAAAAAAGCTTAAGGAACTTTTCAGGAGGTATTGTTTAGCATCTAAGCAGATTTAAAATGATGAAAGATACTGGATTTTGCAAAAATCAAAGGCAAGCGAGAGCCACTGGCCTGATCAAGGTGTGGATGGAGGTTTCTGAAGAGAACCAGGGCCAGCCTTCCCTCTCCTGCTCAGCTACTGGAGTACTTCCTGCCTCAGTGCCACCCCGGCTGCTCAGCCTACAGCTGCCCCATGACCTCAGCTTCCTAAATGAAACCAAAATTCCTGCTCCATGATGTCACTGAGTTACACAAAAAGAGAATTTTCAGATACAGAACACGAGAAGCAGAAGAAGCTCTGCATGACATTTGTACTGTCTGGTCATCATGAAGCTCTATAAAGAGTTAAATTTTTTTACAATTTTCTTTTGTATCAATTGTTTAAAAGATAAGAGTGCAACTTGAAATAGATGCTGGCCACTGCAAAAAAGTAATAATAATAATGTGAAACTAAAGGCAAAGTTCAGAGGCTGAAAGTGCCAGGGGAAGGGAATGAGAATGGGCTACTCTGGGCCAGGTGGTGAGTTTGGGGCTGGAGAGGGATTACTCTTTACTAAAGACTGGCACGCCTGCCTTCCCAGAGAGTGAAAAGCAGCTATCCACATCCAGGTCCGAGACAGTTTACTGACCCATCTGTCTAAACTATGCTCAAAGGGGAATCAAGGGAAAATCAGTGCTATTTGACTGGCTGAATCTTGGGAAGCCAGCTGTCTCCTGGGCACAGAAGCCTAATGGGGCAGTCGGTGTTACGGATGACACCTTTTTCAAACAACTCCACAGACTTCTTCCCTGCCAAAGGGAGGGAAAAAAAGGAGGAATCCCTGAGATGGCAAAGAGTGAAAATACATGATAATCTGCAGATAGACAGTATTTGGCAGGGGGTGGGACGGTTACCAGGATTTGAACTCTGGGGCACTCGACCACTGAGCCACACCCCAGCCCTATTTTGTATTTTATTTAGAGACAGGGTCTCACTGAGTTGCTTAGAGCTTTGCTTTTTGCTGAGGCTGGCTTTGAACTCATAATCCTCCTGCCTCAGCCTCCCAAGCCGCTGGGATTACAGGCGTGTGCCACTGCGCCCAGCTAGATGGGATATTTTGTGAGCAGAAAAGACACAATACTTGGATTTTCTTCACCCAAAATGAATTCATCCCAAAGGCAAATGACCATTCCATTCAGTTCTACAGAACACCAGCACACTTACCGAAAACTGTGTGGAAACTTACTAAATAACAGCAAGTTTTTAAGATACAAGATGGCAAAAATGTGGTGTAAATACATCCTTAAATTTCACACTTGAGTGTGTATATATGTGACTGCATGACCAATATGATTCTGCAACCTGTGCACTCAGAAAAATGAGAAATTATATCCCATTTGATTCAAATGTATGATATATCAAAGTCATTGTACTGTCATGTATAACTAATTAAAACATATAAAAAAATTCACACTTGAAGGGGCTAAGGGTCCTGTGCACACAGTTTGTGAGACCTGCCCACAAAGGGAAATCACATGGTGGGTGTGACTCTCCGATTGACACTCCTGACCACCAGCACAGAACTGCCTGCCCAGCGAGGCCCAGGACAGTGATGGGGTCTGCAGCAGCTGATGCCACCTTCACCACTGGGCTGAAGCTAGAGGAAGTTCAAAAGTGAGAGAAAACCCAGTTCTGACGGGCCCAGAGGCAGAGCTCACGCCAGGCACACCTGAGGCTCTGAGTTTCTCCAACAACTGTCAGTAAGAACTCATGGCTTCCACCCTGGGTCCTGGTCCATTTCCTGTGGTAGCAACACCTGCCATAGGTTGTTCAATTGCATTTGCCTTTTATACACACATTTTTGCTTTCCAGTAGTTTTTTCCTTTATATGTTTGTATGTTTGGTTTTTATTTCATTAAGTTCCCTACCTCTATTTCCTTTCCACTTTATTTAGAATTCTCTTTTTCTTAGCTTTATTTTTCTTGAGACAAAGGCTTACTATGTTGCCCAGGCTGGTCTCGAACTTCTGAACTCAAGCGAGGCTCCCACCTCAGCCTGCTGAGTAACTGAGACTACAGCTGGGTGCAAACATCCAACTCCTTAAGATAAATACTCAGCTCGTTCTCAGCCTTTCTTCTTTTCCATTATAAACATTTAGGGCTATAAATTTTATTCTGTGTTATACAAATTCTGATATGTAATATTTTCATGAGAGTTCAATCAGAAATATTTTCTAATTTTTACTTGAATTATTCTTTGACCTATAAGTCTATAAATTATGCTATCATTTATAAGCTATAAGGAATACATGTGACTGATAGTACTTTAAGAACAATAGTGACAGTGAAATACAACTGTGGACTTAGCTTAACACTCGATAGCTCCAAATTGGAAAGCAAACTACATGATGAATTAGTGATTTGGCTGCACTTTGTCAAGTCAAATCTAATTGGAGCAGCTTTACTTTGTAAGGAAAAAATAAATTTCTTTGAGATTATTATTCATAAGGGAGAATAACATCATAAACAATTTTGAATGACTTTGAAATGTACACAAAAAATACTGAGTGTTCTATCTAAGGCATCTTTCCAGGTTTTATCTTCTTCCCATTATATTTGGTTTGTTTTATGACTCTATAGATTGAAGAAATTTAATAAGGATGCAAATGATTTTGTCCATTGAAATGAAGATCAGTTTGGTTAAGTTGAATGCAATTGATTATCAACCCATTTTGCATCTATTTTTAATTTATCTTAGCATTTCTTATCTTTGTGTGTGCTGTTTCGAATTGTCTTTCAAATAATTTAACGGCCTTTTGAATTAATAAATGAATTAAAAACTTTGATACAGGTTTACTTAAAGAAATCAATCACTAAAATATGTTAAAATATTTTCACTCTGAACATCTATTTATCCAGTTCCCCTTATAGAAATGATAATTTTAGTTCTATGTGTTTTAAAATTGTGTTGTTAGGTATATACAAATTTATAAAATTATCTCTTCCTAGAAAATTTACTGCTCTACAATTATATGACACCTCTCTCTCTCTCTCTCTCTCTCTCTCTCTCTCTCTCTCTCTCTCTTTCTAAAAATGCTTCTTTTTCTATTTTCTTTGTAGTAAATGTATGGTTGTGAGTAAACTATGGTTGTGAGTTAAGTGCATACTTTACCTTTTTCTACCTTTTTAATTATCAAGTATTTTCAAGTGCATATGCTTTAAATACATTTCTTATGCAAAAAAAATATATTCAAGAGAAAGAAAATGGACTCTTTCTAGAAAGTTTGAAATACCACCTTTTACAGAATTTGGTTCATTTATATGTATTGTAATTGCTCATATATTTGCATTTACTTTTATTATCTTGCTTTATATTTCTTATTTGTTCAGTCCTACCTTTTGTTTGTTTTGCTTTCTTTCACTCTTTTCTTATAATGAAAATTTTCTTTTTCTCTTACTCCAACTTTTGCCCTCTACTATTTCTATTCTTTAAGCAGCCATCTATAATGGCTTGCATTGTATACCCACCAAAAAATACCCCAAAATATGTAAAGGGTGTTCCCTTAACTCAATATAGCTTCAAGAAACACTATAGATTGCCAGGTATCACCAGAAGATAGGAAAGAGGCTTGCCCTAAGAAGAATAGCACCTTCATTTTAGATTTCTACTCTCCAGAATTCTGAGAAAATAAATTTCTTTTGTTTTAAGCCACCCAATTGTTAGTGTTTTGTGAGAGCAGTCTTAGGTAACTAAAACACTTCCCAAGAAATTATAACATGCATACCAAGTTTATCCAAGTCAGTATTTTTTTCAAATATTTTTAGTTGTAAATGGACACAATACCTTTAAGTTGTTTATTTAGTGTGTGCTTGTTTGTGTGGTTCTGGTGATTGAACGCAGTACCTCATGCATGCTAGGCAAGTGCTCTACCACCGATACTTTTTTATTATCATCCTTCTGAACAACATAAGCATGATCTTAACTATGGCTGTTCATTCCTCTTAACACACTGTTGTGGTTTTTTGTTTGTTTGTTTTTGTTTTTTGCAGTAATAGGGATTAAACCAAAGAGCACTTCACCACTGAGCTACATCTTTTTATTTTTTTTTATTTTGAGATAGGGTCTCTGTAAGTTCCTGAGGATAGCCTCAAACCTCCTCCTGCTTCAGCCTCCAGAGTTGCTGGGATTACATAAGTGCATGAAACTATGCCAGTCTTGTTTAACATACTACCTTTGCTCTTTTGTATTTTAATATTTCCTCAAACCCCATAAAGCATATTTATGATTGTCATATGTGTTCATGATTTTTTTTTTTAAATTTCACCACCTTCTTTATCATCCTTTTGTTTATCTCAAGCTTACTTTCTGGGATTACTTAACTGTGTCCAAAGTTCACTGATTCAGAATATTGTCTTTGTCAGTCTGATAACATCTTTTTCTGAGATACACAGTCCTAAATTGTCAGGGTATCATTCCATCTTCTGGCTTCTGTTCTCATTGTTAGAATTTTATCAACAAATTAGCCATCTGTTTCATTGTTCTTCCTTTTTAGATAACTCACATTTCTCTCATGTCTGCCTTAATATTGTCTCTGAATTTAGCTTTCTTTCTCTGCTCCTGATATATGTAGGCATGGGTTTTTATACTTATGACTGGGATTTGTTGAAACACTGAATCTGGGAATTGACGTCTTCATCATTCAGGAACATTCTCAGCCCTCTCTCCTCAATATTGTGTTGATCTCATTCTCTCTCCTCACCTTTGGGAACTTCTGGAACTGAGATGAGATGTATGTTAGGTCTTTGGCTCTGTCCCCTCTTCCATATTTTCTCTCTCTGTGTCATGCCATTGTGCAACTGTATCTCCCAGCTGCTATAAAAACAAGACCACCAAGTTTCTAACTTTGTATTTTTACTTGCATAAGTACTATTTGGTTATTTTTCAAATTGGCTTGATTTTTACATTATCTCTACTCTCCAAGCAAAGATCACGGAGAACACACCTGTGGTTGCACAAGTTGGGTTTGCTACTCATTGCAGTGAAGGGAAAGAACCAACTCGGTGGGAGAAAGGATCTCTTGTAAGATTTGAACTTTGGCTGGGTGATTTGGGAGAAGGTTTAAGGAAGAAGGGCTTTCCTCTGTGTTTGGATGGTTTCAGGAAGCAGGGATAATTCCATGACTGGGTTTCAATAAATCTAACCCCAAAGGAAGAAAGGTGTGACCAAGACTACAGCCACACTGCAGTCACTCATATTAGCCAAGACAGGAAGACGTTTGGCCATTGTTGCTATTAGGACAACATTTACATTTTTTTGTACACAACCATGGACTGGTCAGTCTTGTGTTTGCCTGGATCTGGAATGTTCTACAAAAGTGTTGATGCTCAACTGAAGAACCACATGGCCTCTCGGTGAGTGTCAGGCCAGCTTTCAGATGTCGGGAGCCACTTTTCACATCCCCAGTAGCCTCTTACTCCTTTAATTTTCTTTCCTTTTTTTTTTTCTTTTTTCTTCTTCTTCTTCTTCTTCTTCTTCTTTTTTTTTTTTTTTTGCAATGTCAGTGATTAGACACAGAGCCTGTGCATACATTTTTATTTCATTATGCACATTAAATATATTTACTTTACATTCCAAGTCTGATCATTTCAATATCTGAATTTCTGTGGACCTAATTCTACTTATGTATTATTTCCACTGATTCTAGCATGTTGAGCAGTGTGTATGTGTGTGTGTTAACTTCTGCCTTTGGGTTCATCTCCTTGGAGGGCTCCCTGTGTGAATTCTGAGTTTCTCCCGTGGGCTCCCCGGTTAGCATCTACATTGGCTTCCCCCAGGACCCTGAAGGTACTACCAGTCTATGTGCAAGCTTATCTAAACTAAATTATTAGTTGACTGAGATCATCTGAACAGTATGAACAGGGGCTGCAAATGCAAGTTGAATGCAAGTTCTAATGAGTTTTCATGTAATGTGTCTTTTATTCTGTGACTCCCGAGGAGAGTTACCTCTTTGTGTCTCCTTGGCATCTCACCCTTGCAAACAGAATGCCACTGCATGGGGCCCCAGCTTCATGTGGAAAGTCTCACTTTTCCTCAGTGAGAAGTAGGTTTTATCTCCTGTCTCTGGTGCCATAAAAACTGAAATTCTGGTTCACCAGGGTTTTGCCATGACTTCTGGGTGAAACCCACCTCTAAGCTGTACTTTCCTCTCTGGGTCCCTACTTTTGCTTGTTTGGGTTAGTTTTTGATGGGCTTTGTTTTGTTTGTTTACTTCTGAGAATTACATATCTTTCTCACAGACAACCAGTTTCAGGGGGAAAAGGACAACGGACAAGGGTCTCAATAAGAGGCCATTCTTTCTGCCTAGGAATCCAAGCCACCCTGAAACTTACAATCTCGGATAATTAGCAAATAACAAAGCACAGATAGTCAGAAATATATTTACAGGAAATGAAGCCCCTGATGGATCTAGTCCACATGGGTTCTGGAACTAGACAAATGAAAAATGGCTCCAGTGGTTTATTTAAGGGGGTACATCAAAGTCAGGGATAAGGTTTCAAGGGCAGATGTCTTTCACTCAGCAGGTTGATTGACATCTTGGCAGGTCACACCCATTTCAGGTGCTGTGTGTGCCACAGCAGAGCTGGAAAGAGATTCACATGGTCCGTGGGCAACTGACCAGAGGAAATGTCCACTGGTTATTCCCAAATGTCTCTATCCATGAGGCTTCCATGTGAGGTAACACACATGCAACCCACATACAGCTCATGACAGTTTACTTCTGAGAATTACACATCTTTCTCACAGACAACCAGTACATAGTTAATCCAGAATTATAAAATAAGCTCCTTCCGGGGCTGAGGATATAGCTCAGTTGGTAGAGTGTTTGCCTTGCATGCACAAGACCCTGGGTTCCATCCCTAGCACCAAAAACAAAACAAACAAACAAAAAATAAATTCCTTCCATGAGAGAGAAATTAGTCTCAGAAATGCAAGATAAAACCTTCATTTATATTCCCATGTGGGACTAGGCTAACGTGAAATGTGTTTTAGTTCAAAGCCAACATTATTCCACTCTATTTTCTTCCTTAAGTCCTAAAAATGTCTTAGACCTTCACAGTGAGAAGGAGTTGAGAGCTCAGCTACCCTCTCCCTTTAACAGAAAAGAAAATGGAGACCCAAAGAAGTAGGGTGAACTGTCTCTAGGTGAGAGCAGTGCTCAGACTCTTTCCTATCACTACAAACAGCCCACTTGCTCCTCATAATCGGAAACCCAAGTGCTGGGCCCATGAAATCTTTCAAGCACCTGAACAAATGCAGATAGATGTTTGCATTGGAACAAAATTGGGAATAAATGCCTGGCTGATGTCATGTGAAGAATGTGACTATATGTGCAAGAGTCTTCCTTCTGTGTAAAGGGGGTTGCAGGACCAGGGAGCCAGAGTAGCTTGTGCTTCTATAGGGAAACTTACACTGAATCTGCCCAAGAAATCAACACAGGACCACACAATAAAGAAGGTGACGGGAAGGGGGGTCTGAGAGCTGGGAATGGGAAACAAAACTTTTTTATTTATATATGACAGCAGAATGCTTACAATTCTTATTATCCATTTAGTGCACAACTTTTCATATCTCTGGTTGTATACATAGTATATTCACACCAATTCGTGTCTTCATTCATGTACTTCAAATAATGATGATCATCACATTCCACCATCATTTCTAACCCCCATGCCCCCTCCCCTCCCCTCCCACCCCTCTGCCTTATCTAGAGTTCATCTATTCCTCCCATGCTCCCCCTCCCTACCCCACTATGAATCAGCCTCCTTATATCAGAGAAAACATTCGGCATTTGGTTTTTTGGGATTGGCTAACTTCATTTAGCATTATCTTCTCTAACTCCATCCATTTACCTGCAAATGCCATGATTTTATTCTCTTTTATTGCTGAGTAATATTCCATTGTGTATATTTGCCACATTTTTTTATCTATTCATCCATTGAAGGTCATCTAGTTTGGTTCCACAGTTTAGCTATTGTGAATTGTGCTACCTTAAACATTGATGTGGCTGTGTCCTTGTAGTTTGTTGTTTTTAAGTCCTTTGGGTATAGACTGAGGAGAGGGATAGCTGGGTCAAATGGTGGTTCCATTCCCAATTTTCTAAGGAATCTCCATACTGCTTTCCATATCAGCTGCATCAATTTGCAGTCCCACCAGCGGTGTATGAGCATGCATTTTACCCCACATCCTCACCCATTTGTTGTTTGTCTTCATAATAGCTGCCATTCTGACTGGAATGAGATGAAATCTTAGGGTAGTTTTGATTTGCATTTCTCTAATTGCTAGAGATGATGAGCATTTTTTCATGTATTTGTTTATTGATTGTAGATCCTCTTCTGAGAAGTGTCTGTTCAGGTCCTTGGCCCATTTATTGATTAGGTTAATTTTTTTTTTGAGGAAACAAATTTTTTTACTATATAATTTGCACATTTTTGAGCAATTGATTTCAAATTTTCAAATTGATTTTTAAAAATTTGAAATAAGTGGAAACATTGTTTAACTATGGGACATTATTCAGCC
Organism: Spermophilus citellus; assembly: GCF_964194105.1. Classification (NCBI taxonomy): domain Eukaryota; kingdom Metazoa; phylum Chordata; class Mammalia; order Rodentia; family Sciuridae; genus Spermophilus; species Spermophilus citellus. The sequence goes on along the minus strand of NC_138196.1, from coordinate 75,411,121 downwards.
CTATTTTTTTTCCTGACAGAAACATACACCAGTGTTGCCAGTATTTCCAGTTTTCAAAAAACACCAAAAATTGAGATTCAGGGTTTTTTTTTTTTTCTGTTCTTGTTTGTTTGTTTGTTTTCACCCTTTCTCATAATAACAATGCCCTTTATTGCAAAAAAAAAAAATCTTCAATCATGATTTGCTTTCTGTTTTCATGTCCCTTTAGCCTCCTTGATTCCAAAACAGCATTCATATTTGCCTTGATTTCCATGATCTTGACAATTTTGATGGTTATTTTATTTTCCAAAAATGATCACAGCCCTATTTCTTCTGGAACCTCTTGCCACTCCCCTTAAAGCAGCGGGATCTGTTCCCCTCCCCTGGAACCAGAGTGGGACAGCAGGTGTGATGCTATGTGGCTTCTGAGGCCAGATCATGAAGGATGCGACTTTACCTGGTTCTCCATCTTTCTCTACCTTCCTCTTTTTATTTCTCTTTCCACTTACACTGAACCCAGTCCCACGCTTTGAGGAAGCCAGCAGGCCACAGAGAAAAACCACATTTGGGTGGGTTTTGCCAACAGCCCCAATTAAGGTCCCAGCTGACAGCTACCTCAACCACCAGTCACATGAGGAAGGAGCCCCCAGAGAGTTCCAGGCCCTGAGCCTTCCAGTGAGACCCAGACCCTGAGAAACAGAGAAAAACCACTCTTCCATGTACCTTCTGAATTCCCAGACCACAGAGCCATGAGTAATAAGGGATTATTTTACGTCTCTAGATGTTGGGGCTATTTGTTACACAGCCACAGTAACCAAAACAAACTCTGTTATTTTTCAAAATACCCCTCAATTTGTATTTGTCCAATGTCAGCTTTGTAGATGTTTTTTTTTTTTTTTTTTAATTTCCACTTTTTTAAATATCAGCTCCAATGCCAGCATTTTAAAATGTGGACCAGACAAAGACTTTTTAGATACAACACCCAAACACAATCCATGGAAGAAAAACTAAGAGGAATTTCATTAAAATTTAAAACTGCTCTGTGAAAGTTATTGTTAAGAAAAGGAAAAGACAAGGTACAGACTGGAAGAAAATACTTGCAAAATACATATCAGATTAAAAAAACTGTATCCAAATTATTCAAAGAGCTGGTCATTCTCAGTAAGAAAATAAAACCTAATTTTAAAATGAGGAAAAGATCTAGATGAACACATCACTAAAGAAGATATACAAGTGACAAACAAGCAAACAAAGGTGCTCAAGTCATTTGCCATTAGTGAATCACAAATTAAACTGATAATGACTTACCACTAGAATGGCCAAGATCCGGAACACCAACAACACCAAGTGCTGATGAGGTTGTGGAGCAACAGAACTCTCTCTCTCGCTGCTGGTGGGAATGCAGAATCCTATGGTCACTCTGGAAGACCGCTTAGCAGTGTCTTAAAAAAAAATTGAAACCTCTCTCCATACAAGCCAGTAATCACACTCCTAGGTATTTATCCAGATGCATTGAAAACTTGTTTGCACACAAAACCTGCATGCTCATATTTATAATCAGTTTATTCATAATTTTCAAAGACTAGAAACAACTAGGATGACCTTCAGTTGATGAGTAGACAAACTGTGGTACAATGGTATTATTTAGTGATTTTTTTTAAATGAGCTATCAAGTCATGAAAAGATATGGAAGAACCTAAAATGCATATGGCTAAGTGAATGAAGCTAATCTGAAAAGGTTGCCTACCATGAACCAGCCATGTGCAAAACTAGAGACAGAAAGAAAACAAACAACAACAACAACAACAACAACAAAAATCAATGGTCTCCAGAAATTCAGGGGAATTTACCTAGTTCTAGAAGGAAGCAAATGTGTGGCACTGAGGATTTCTAGAACAGTAAAATCATATTCTGTATGATACTGTAAATGTGAATACATGTCATCATGCATTTGTCAAAACCCATAGAACATATAGCTCCAAGCATGAACCTTAATAAAGTTCCAGCATGGGTTTGTCATTATAACAAGTGTGCCAACTAATATGTAAGATGTTGACAAGGAGAAGAGAACATGGGAGACCTGTCAAGACCTGTCCGTACTTCCAGCTTAATTTTTCTGAAAATCTACAACAGCACTAAAAACAAAACAAAACAAAACAAAAAAAAACCTTTATAAAAAAAAACCCTACCCTCTCTGCAGGACCAACCCCTTCTTAAGAGAAAGGGATTAATCATTACCCCTACACGTAAGTAATGTTTTCAGAAAAAGAAACAGGTGTACTGAGTGGCTGACTCTGGCAGTTAGTAATGGATGAGTCAAGACTAGAATGTAGGTTTCCCACCCAATTCCAAGTGCTTGTTGATGAGTCTTGCTGTGACTTTAGGGTCCTCACCTAAAGTCAACCTACCTAACCTGTTAACCTATATAAGAATAGGCTCAGATCAAGCATGTCTCTGTTCTGAGTGAGCTGAATGTTAATATAGGGAGGAAAGTCCACTGAATAAAAAAATAGTCATCACTTAAAACAAGCGGGTACAAGTCTTAATAAAGTATCAATGCAGTGGCATCCGATCAGAAGGCCTCGCAGTGGCCAGACCCACAGAGTACCCTCTGCCTGGAGGCGGCACCCTAGTGCACAGACCCCCTGAAAACAGATGCAGCACGCAGTGCCCACATGAGCCGTCATTTTCCCTTATGCTTTTCCTTAAGAATCTTGGTACAACTCATAAAAATAAACCCTAATCTGAAAGTTCTTTCAGAGAAGTTATAACTCTAGCTTTTGAATAAAACAGCTTTGTGTGAATGTGAATGTATTCAATGCTCCTTTTACTTAGGTGGCTTATCACCTCAATATATCCTTTGAAAACTTACTGCAAACCTATGGAGAACAGAATATTAATCCTTTATATGTGACTATTGTGATTTGGATGCTGTTTGTCCCCAAGGGTTTGTGTGCTAGAAATTAACAGTGTGTCAATGTTGGGAAGCGGTGTGGCCTTTTAAGAGGTGGGGCTTAGTAGGTTATCCAGAGGTCACTGGAGGCTCTGCCTTTGGAAGGGATTAAGGTAGTTCTCTTGGGGCCCTGAGTTAGTGCTCTGTAGAGCCAGTTGTTAAGACTGCAACCCCTAAATCTCTCTCTGGCTCCTGTCTGGTAATGTCATCTCTCCCTCCTGCATTGACTCTCACCATTGTACACCATCTGCCAGGAGGTTCTCACCAAAGCCACACTGATATCCTTGAATATCCTTGAATGTTACTGGGAGCTAAATTAATATCTTGTCTTTATAAAGTTACCCAGCTCCTGGTGTTTTGTTATAGTGACAACAACAAAGTAATACCATGGTTAATTCTTTACACCTTGAAAAACACATTCATCACATTTATGTGGGGTTTTCCCCATAGTCTTCCCATAAACCCAGTGATAAAAATTACTATGCCCATTTTACAGGTGAGAAAACAAAGAGAAGATCTATAACTTAGATAAATTCATGCAGTTCTAATATAAAACAAAACTTGGTCTTCGAGTCTTCTGCTCTTCATCACATGCCCATTGCCTTTGCAGTCATTTCTGAGCAAAGTGGAGGTCATACAAACAGAGTGTGTGATGAAGAGCAACTGCCTCAAGTTTTTTGTCCCTTGAGCCAGACCAAAACTCTGAATTTTTTCGATCTTCCTTACTCAATGTGAGGCCTGAGGACCAACAGCCTGTGGGAAATGCAGACTCTCAGGCCTGCACTACTAAATCAAAATGTGCATTTGATAAGGTCAAGTGTAATTTGTAGACACATTAAAATCTGGGAATAGGCTGGGGTTGTGGCTCAGCACTAGATCCTAGGACAGAAGAGGTCCTGGGTACCATCCTCAGCACCATAAAAATAAATAAATAAAGCAAAGGTATTGTGCTCAATTACAACTAAAAAATAAATATAAAAAAAAAATCTGGAGTACTGGTGTACACGCTCAGCCCTTTGGGGTAAGACAGAACTGCCCCTCCTCAAGAATGGCTCTTCATCCAGGGAAATTGAGAAGCACGTTGAGCCAGATGGCCAAGGCCATCTAATTTGCTTGTTAGGCTGCTTTGTAAAGCGTCTCAGTGGGGAGGTAAGTTTGAGTACACGAAGCCAGCAGGGTGGCCTTAGGGAACACAAAGTGGGGAAGCCCCTGGATGGGAGGGTAGCCCAAGGGTGACTGTCAGCAGACAGGGGCCTCCTAAATTTATCTGCAAAACTTTACACGTGGCCTAGCTCGTGCAGGATGTGGACAGCGAAGAATCCCTTCCTCTCCCCTCCTTTCCCAGGCTGGTGGAGCAGAGGTGCTTCCAGAGCCCCCGACTCGGAAGCCGCCGAAGGGACAAACTTCTCCTGTCACTCCAGGATCAGACTAGCCCAGCATCACAGACGGAAGCAGGAAACGCACTGGGAGCCTGGGGTGGGGCAGGCGCGCCATTGCCAGCCCCAGGAAACCTCACCTTCCTCGTCTGTGAAATGGGGACCGACAGGGCGCCCGTGAAAGAAGACGGAGCAGGACCTCCAGCCGGGGTGGTGGCCTTGGTCAGATCTTAGGTGGTGTGGAAGATGGTGAGAAAGGACGGACGGCCATTTCTTTACATTGCAGTGTGACCGGTGCCCAGGGCACCACGTGTGGAGTGGGTAGGACAACCCTCGGGCCGTGCCGCAGACCCGCTGGTGATCCGGACGCCAGTGATTCACGTTTTCGGAAAGTGAGTCAAATCCACGAGGGAAGTGGGACGGGGGGAATGGGACCCAGGAAGAAAGCCCTGACCCAGAGGCGCGCCCCTCAACTGTCCGGGGAGGTCGAGCCATAAACGCCACCTTCGCTCCCTCGGGAAGGTGGCCGAGGGCGCCCAGGCTGTCTGGTGGCGGAGTGTCCTCCGGGAAGCTCGCGTCGCCCCTGCAGGGCCCGAGGCCAGCGCCCTCCCCGCTCCCCACGGGTCCCCTCCGGCCCGCGCAGCCTCAGCGACCTCCCTGGCGCCCGGCGGCCGGCTCCGTCAACAGAGCGAGGTGTCGGGTTGCGCCGGTTGTTTGGGCCACACTGGGAGGCCCAGTGAAGGACAATGACGGCCCCAGGCCAAAAGAAAACAACCCCACCCCCTGCGGCGCCACGGGACTCGGAACCCAGTGAGTGACAGCAGAGGCCCTGCGCAGGCAGGGAGCCGGACCCCGACCCCGCGGGTCCCAAAGTCAGCGGGAAAAGCGGGTGCCACAGCCTCGCCCTTGTAAGAAAAGCCCGCCGAGCGAGGTGGCCAAGATGACAAGACTTGTATGCACCATTCCAGATAGCGGCCTTATTGCTCGCCCCATGACATCATGCCATGAGCACCCGCCCCTCCGTGATTAATAATTATAAGGCCCACACCGGGGCCACCCCAAATTTTCAGCTTCTCTCACTTCTAGGAATCTGAGGTGTCGCAGATTCAGCCCGGATCAGGATCGTGGCCATTAGGAAGCCACAGAAACTCGCCTCCCGCCAGCCTTAGAAGCCACAAGTCACTTGGGGTCCCCAGGTCTTAGTTTGCGCTCTGAGGTGAGGTTCTCAGCTTGGAATGTCCCCAACCTTCTCAGAATAGCGCCTGGCACGGCATAGACACTACTGGGGTTCAAGAACAAAGTTCGCTAAGATTTAGAAAGGGGAAAGGTTATTTTTATACGAAGTATTTGTGCATTTTTCAATGTAAAATTCAAGGTGTTTATTTCAAAATTTAAACGTATGGCCTTGATATTAAAATAACAAATCTATAGCATGTGAAAATGCAAACTATAAATTTTGCACACATACTTTCGCTGGAACAGCCAAATAGCCACTGCCTATCACTTTACACTTCAGAATGCCAATCACCCAGCAAGTTCTGCCTTCCCTGTGAGCCCAACTCCTACATTTTCTAATTTTCTGTTCCTCCCTAATTTTGCTACAGAATTATTTCCCCTGCTGGTCTGTACATTCCCAGTAATATGTATAGCAGCCAGCAGCTCTCTTCTGGGAGAGGAAAGGGGAAGAAGGTGGCTTGGGACCTTCCACCTCAGGGTTCCACAGGGTTCTACAAGGTCAAAGGTGGAAGCCTGATTTGGGAGAGGGACTCATTTAAAGTGTCTTTTACTGAGTTGAGAAAAGGTTTCCTACGAAAACAAACAAAAGAAAATAAGGACCTAGATAATGTATCACCAGCAGCGATTAACCTGTGAAGTCCATGCAAAGGGACTGATTAGCTTTTTTAATCAGTGAAGCAACTGTCATAAATCAAAGCCATATTTCAGGCTAAGTCTTGATACTTCCATTACAGACAAGTAAATCAAAATTCATCTCTTCTGCTACAGAAGTGAATAATCTCCACTAGGAAATAAATACAATGTCCACAATTATTAGCATAGTCCATTTTATTGTGCATAGTTGAAAACTGAAAACAGCAAAACTTTATTCTTCCATCTCTCCATCCTTTCATCAGAAAACAGTGAGGGTTCTCATAACTCCTGACCCAGATCTTTTCTACCACTTTATTTAATTGGGCAGGGGTATCAATACAGCAAACCGCCACACCCCCAAATGTGTAAAACATTATAATGCGTAAATGCCAAACAGTTGAGCTGTTTGAACTTATCTTAAAACTAACATTGAGATAGCATCCAACCAGGTCAGGACATTCCAGAAACTCTCACAAACTACTTCAAGAATATGAAGTTCCCTCTCCTTCTTCCTCAATACTAATAATAGTAACCATCACTTTTACTTTTATGGTATTCATTTCTCTGATGATTTTCTTGTTGTTATTGTTATTTAATAGTTACATTACCTAGGCACCCCTAAAAATATATACAGTAGTTTAATTTTGCCTGCTTTAAAACTTCATACAAAAGAAACATTTTGTATGTGCTCTGCTGTATGGCTTAATTTGCTTGACATTGTGCCTTTAAGATTCATCTTTGCTGTATATACCTGTAGGTCATTTGTTTTTTTGCTGTTATATAGTATTTTGTACTTCTCATTTAATTACTATGCCATGCATATCTCTCTTCTATACCATTTCACACTATTGACTATAACACAATTTGTTCCATCCTATTTTACTGTTGGTGAACATTTGAATTGTTTCTGCTTCTGAGCTATTATGAATAATGCTGCTCTGAATGTTACACTGTATGTGTCCCTAGAGCACCTGCCCACACACTTCAGTGGTGTTTAGGGAACATGTGGGACTCCTAGGCCACAGAATAATTGGATCTGGCCTATACAGATTTCCAATTTTCACTCCCAGGAGCAAAGTATCAAGATTCCCCACTTCCTGCATCTTAGCCCTCATTCCTGTAGTTAAGCTTCAAAATCTCATCGTAACTACTGGGGGCACCTTTTATTATGCTTATTGTCCATTTAAATTTCTTCTCTGTAAAAAGAACATTATTTGCCCATTTTTCTGTGTTTATATTGATTTGGGAAAGTTTGGCCTATGTTTTGGATACCTGACTTTAGCCATGATGTGCTGCAAAAGTTTCCCCTCTGGCCAGCCTCTTTGCTCAATAAATCACCTTTAACTTTTTTTCAAAAAACATATTTTTATTTAACTGACACATAGCAATTGTACATATCTATGGGTTACATTGTGACCATGTGTAATGATCAGGGCAAGCAGCACGTCTATCACCTCAGACATTTATCATTTGGGTTGGAAACATTCCAAATCCTCTCTACCAGCAATCTTGAAAAATTCAATTAATTGATATCAGCCATACTTTTGATGACCAAAATACAGCCGGGTAACGGATCTTTTCCTTTATAGATTGTGCCTAGTGTGAGAAATCCCTCCTTGTCCCCAGTTCATGAAAATATGCTTCTATTTTTTATGATAACGGTTTGCTCTTCGCATTTAGGGGATAACAGCGAGGCTCTGAGTCTCTACCGGGAGATGTTCTGCTGTGCAAAGCAAATGCTCTCGAGATTTCGGGTGTGGCCTGGGTAACTACCGCTTTCTCTAGAGTAATTTCTCTAGATTAAGCCAGAGGCAGCCGGCCTAGAGGAAGCCCCACGCAGCCCAGGTCGATTCCTGTTCCGAGCTGCTCCCATGCAACTAAGCCGAGCTCTGCTCTCAAAGCCAGAAGGCGCCGCCCAGCTCCTGGTTGGCCTCTGGTGTCCCCAAAGCAATTCGCAAAAGGGAAGAAGCCGGCTTCGGTCCGGTGCGCTGGCGTCCAAGCTGCAGCTGAGGGCCGTGCCTCGCTGAGCCTCGCAGCCATCCCTTGTCCAGGGAAGGAACGCTCTAGCAACCAGGAACCGCCTTTGTTTCTTCCGGCAGATCTCCTAGGGGATAGGAAAGACCCCTGGAGGGAAGGGGCGGCTTTGGATGGCCCTCTGGCTAGGCCTCCTGCCCAGGGAGCGCCCCTAGATGTCTACCCGAGAATCTTTTCTTTCTTTTCTCTTTTCCTTTCTTTCTTTCTTGCTTTTTTCCCCCTAGCCGGTTCTGCCACCACACCTTTCTGCAAAAAAAAAAAAAAACGAATGCCCGTCTCCTTCTCTTTTCTCTCCACCCTTCGGAAACAATCTGAGAAGCAAGGAAAATATCACTTATAGGAAAGTGAACAGCAATGTTACACGTACAAATGAAAATTGGGAAGAGATCTAAAGATCACTCAAAAGAAAGTAACTTTTAAATAGTACATATGCGGGACTGAGGATGTAGTGCCGAAGTCTGGTTGGGCACAGAATCAGAGCCACTCACAGCTTTGTAGATTCAAACAGCAATTCTTTATTCCCGAACTCACACCGTCCCTCACAAACACGTTCTCGGGAAATCCACATTCTGCCGCAAAATTCAAGTACTCCACCAGGCTTAGAATCCCAAATACTTTCTCAATCCCACGAGAACTCAAGGATCCAGCGTGCCAGAGGCAGCAGGATACGCCCTATTCCCGGCAGGGTACACCTTAAACCTGGAACTGCCCTAAACCCAAGGAGGGGATACTCCCTAAAACCTGATCAGCTCTAAACCTGGATCCGCCCTGGTCCTTGAGCAAGGTCACCTTACTAAAGCATACATGCAATGTCACAGCGAATGTCCAAGGCAAGTCCATTTCCACGAGTCCTTCCTCTAAGCAACATGGGGTACGCTGGCAAGGAAATTTCAATGCGTCATTCCTACTTGGCAATGGCTCTCAGCAATGTAGCCCAGTGGTAGAGCGCGGGCTGGATCCCCAATATGGAAAACTAGAAAAGGTACCTATGAATAGGAGAAAATACGTCCAGCCTGGGGAAGGGGCGTGGCTCAGTGGTAGAACCTTTCCTAGCATGTGGTGAGGCCCAGGGTGCTCTAGCACTACAAAAAAAAAGTATGTACAGGTACTCGAAATAGTGTTACAAGAATGATAATATGCAAAAAGTAAAAATAAAAATTCAAAATAAAACCTTAGTGAGGAATGGTTTGTTTTTTGTATCAGGGATTGAACCCAGGGTTGCTTAACCACAGAGACACATCCCCAGCCCTTTTTTTTTTTTGTTTTATTTAGAGACAGGTTCTCACTGAGTGCTTAGGGCCTCGCTAAATTGCTGAGGCTAGCTTTGAACTTGTGATCCTCCTGCCTCAACCTCCCCAGCTGCTGGGTTTACAGGTGTGTGCCACCAGCCCCCAGTAAGCCTCCATGTGCTTGTTTCTTTACAAAGATTTAATTATACATACATAAAAATAAACAGATATCAAGATATTTTCTCTAGGCAGTGGGATTAGAACTTTTAAATTTTTTTATTTTTCTTTATTTTTCTCCTACCCCCACGAATGTATGATGCTTTTTAAGAATCTAGTTTAGGGGCTGTGGCTCAGAGAGAGAATGCTCGCCTGGGATGTGTGAGGCACTGGGTTCGATCCTCAGCACCACATAAAGTAAAATAAAGACATTGTGTCCACCTATAACTAAAAAATAAATATTTTTTAAAAGAATCTAGTTTACTTTTGAAAAAAGGAGAAAGAAGGGTTGAGATTGATTCAAGATGTTTCTCAAACCCGTGCCATTTATTGGATTGAGGACGATCTATCATCAAGGCTGGTTTCAGCGCAATCAACTGTCGGATCAGAACCACATCCCTAGAAAACTCAGAGCCAAGGCAACTACAGGGGTAATTCAAGCAACATACTTTGGGTGCAGGGGTGTAGGGTTAGGGGGAAAGAAAAAAAGGAAGAAAATCTCTACTGCTTCTTGCTTTGGGAAGACCAGAATTTGATTTTCTAATCTTAATTGGTGTTACTGAGAGCAGTCAAAATGAAGAAACAAAATAAATGTACTCTTCATCCTAGGTAATTTCCCCCCTTGGCTCATCCATCTCCATTTGAATAAATCCACTCTGCAAGATAAAAGACAACCCATGGTGTTTACAGTACTCAGGTTGTTTGGATCACCCTAAGCACTGTGAGAAATAATGTCGATGTGTGCCAGCCAGCTGCAGAGCTAGGAGCTGGCTCCTTGGTCCTCTCCTGCCCCAGTACAGCCACCCAGTTCACTTGCCATAAAACATCCCACATAGAGATGAGCAAACACAGGTGCACACACAGAGTCATATATAGACAGACAGACACACACACACATACAGTCATATATAGTCACATACACACACACACACACACACAGAGTCCCCACACACACACACACACACACACACTCCTAGGTCCTGGAGGTTAGGCTCTGAGCAACATGCCCACCCTCTGGGTTTAGCCAGCAAAAGGACTATGGCACCACCAAGGCCCAACTATCCTGCCCAGATCACCACTGACTTCATTTCTCAGTACTGGACCTGCCAGTGGCATTTACATTATTTTTATTCTCTCTTGCATTATATGCTTCCTTCACTTGGTTTCCAAACACCCCTCTGGTCTTTGCACTCCTCTCTAGAATCTCTCTTATTGATTCATCTTTCTCACCCAAGCCTTTTTTTTTTCCTCTGTTCTATTTTGAAGTTTTTCAAATAGAAAACAATGAAATAACAGTGTGATGAGTGCCCTTCTACTCTTCTCGTGGCCACTCAGCAGCTGTTGCCATTTCCCACGTGCATCCTCTCTCCATACAGATTCCTTGAACCATTTGAAAGTCATACACATCGTGCCCTCTAGGTCCCCAAACATTTCCAACAAGACATCTAACAAAATTAACATGAATGCTATTATGTCAGCTGACACTCATTCAAACTCAGATTTCCCCCAATTGTTCCAAATTGTCTTTTGTAGCTTCTTTGTTAAAGGCAATTAGTCACTGGTGCGGTGCAGCAGGCCTATAATCCCAGTGCTCCAGAGGCAGGAGAATTGTGGAGTTCAAAGCCAGCCTCAGCCAAAGCAAGGTGTTAAGCAACTCAGTGAGACCCTGTCTCTAAATAAAATACAAACCAGGGCTAGGGCTGGGGCTCAGTGGTTGAGTGCCTCTGAGTTCAATCCTGGATACCCTCCCCGCCCAAAAAAAGCAATTAGTCAATCCAAGTTCACAAAATTTGTTGGAGGTTAGTGTTCCCTTGCTTTCCTTTAATCTAGAATTAACCCACAACATTTGCTTGAAATGACATTGACTTTTTTGCAGAGTTCAGACCAGTTGGCTTGTGAATATCGCATCCTGAATTTCTGACCTTTTAACATTTGGGCTGCCTGAGATTTGATTTTGGAACTCCCCCCCCCCACCTGCTTAGCAGCTTGTCCTGGGGTAGACTTTTTCCCCTCCAACCCACTACCCTACCCAAGGCAAGCCCAGGGCTCTCTGGCCGCAGGCCCACTCCAGCCCTGCTCCAAGTGTGCACCCAGGCCCTGGAGGGAATCAAACAACAGGAGAGGCCACAGATGTCCTAGGTAGAGGCTGGATGGCAGGCTCTCTGGCACTGGGAGGGCCTCTGGACCTAATTCTCCTAAATAAGTGCTCCTGCTCAAAACATGAGCCTCCCCTGGGCTGGCTACCTCTTAGATGGCCAACCCACTTCAACACTTCTACCCAGCGTCAGACTGTCTGGGGAGGAGGTGGAAGGAGAAATGTACTTAGTTATCAGAATAATTTATCTACATGGCACCAAATACCAACAGCTGTGCCTGCCTACTCTGTCTTTGTCAGTGTGGGCTGCCCACCCCCAACCTGTCATTGCCACAAGTGGCCACTGAGGACAGAGTAATGGACTGTGTTGCCGCATCTCCCTAAGACTTGGACTCTCCCCAGTGCACTAACCCACCTTCTGCCTGTGTACTGAGGAAAGTGATCAAATTTTCTGGGGAGAACTTACCCTAGCATCCATCCAGAGTTAAGAAGCAGGGAAGCCTGAGACTGTATTACAAATTAAATTCCTTATATGCAAAGGATCCATCAAACCGTGGATATGGTTGTTGTCTTAGGGACCCAATGAGGCTGTGTAGAGGCAAAGCCTTCTGAATTCACCTTCCATTCTGAAGGAAGCCCCAGAATCTGGAATGAGTGATATTTAAGTAGGAAGCTCAAATTGCTCCAAACTCTTACTACCCCTGCTTCTGATCCAGTCTGACCCACATCACCTTAGCATATTTCTAGTTTTCCTAAGAGCCATGCTTAAATTGTCTTTAAAAATTTAAACTCGGGGCTGAGATTGTGGCTCAGTGGCAGAGCCCTTGCCTCAACTATGAGGTACTGGGTTGGATCCTCAGCACCACATCAAAATAAATAAGATAAAGGTATAGTGTCCATCTACAACTAAAAAAATATTTTAAAACATTTAAACTCACAAAGCACAATTGATTTATTTATATATTTTTAGAGTTTTTTTTTTTTAAGAGAGAGTGAGAGAGGAGAGAGAGGAGAGAGAGAGAGAGAGAGAGAGAGAGAGAGAGAGAGAGAGAGAGAATTTTCAATATTTATTTCTAGTTCTCGGCAGACACAACATCTTTGTTGGTATGTGGTGCTGAGGATCGAACCCGGGCCGCACGCATGCCAGGCGAGCGCGCTACCGCTTGAGCCACATCCCCAGCCCTATTTTTAGAGTTTTTAATAAGAAAAACAAACTCAGAAGCCTGCATATTCTCTAGCAGACAATAGATGGTCCCTAGACGGTGAGTTCTGGAACAATTCTTCTACAATAGCTATTCTGTTAAATTACTAAAAGAGGTTTTTGGTATTTTGCTCAGATAATTTTTTGTGTTGGGGGGGGCGGGAAGAAGAAGATTTCATTTTAAAAAAATCACTTTCCCCACACACTACACACATACGCCCATTTAAGAGGTGACCATACATTCAGTCTGTACACAGGGGCGGCGATGTCTTTCACACTCTCAGAGAGTAACACTAACGATGAGAGACACCTTTACAAAAATGTGCAGTTTGGTAACCTCTTAAGGAGGTGCAACCTGGATGGGTGGACTCATCCCAGAGCACCACACCTGTCATTCCCCCTCTCACTAGGCGACGTCGAATGGTTGAAACAAGTTATTAGACCCCTCTGCGCCTCCACATCCCATCCTAGAATGGAGACAATGACGTCTGCCCTGTTATCTCCCTGGGACATCGATGAGATCATGGAAGCGCACACTGAGCGATAGACCAGATACTAAAAACATCAAGAAAGGATCTGTCTGACCTTCCAGGTCAGACAGTGTGTGTGAAACTCCTCTCACGGGCTCTGGGGACACAGCGATGGGCTGGACCAGCATTCCAGGCTTTGAGGATTCCCAGGGGTTCAGCAAGACCAGCCATGACCAGCGTATTAAAAGAGGCAACTGTAATCCCGCAGTTCTGCGGCCCTGGAGCGCAATTCTGCTCTTCTGCGACCCGACTCCACCTTACCCAGATGGGAGAGGGTCCAGGAGCCGCCACCCTCTGCACCCGCTCCGCGATCCGGGCGGCGCCCTATTCGTCTTGATCTTTTCGAGACACACACACACACACACACACACACACACACACACACACACACACACGCCGATCCTAGGGTTTATTTTTCCAGAGGTTGGAACTCTGCAGCCCGGGTTGGTGGCCCGGCGCTATCACGGTGGGCGATGGAATGTTAATTGAGGTGGGGCTGCGGGACCTGGGCAGATAAGCGTCACCAAGCAGTGTCCCCGCCCGCCCCAGTCTGTTGCCTTCGGATCACCATCAGGGCAGGCCCGGCACAGGGGAGCCTGGGTCGGCTCCTAAGCCTCTGATGATTTCCTTTGTCACGCCAAAAGTCGAGTATTCTCGGGAGCAGGTTGCCGGGCTCCGCGCACGGTGCGCAAGGGCAGCGAGCGAGTCAGGCCCCAGCGAGCGGAGCAGCGAAGCCAGGAAGCGGGGTGTGGGGAGGTGGGGCGGGGAATTGGGATGCTCGCCAAGCGGTAAAACATGAGATTTTTAAAAAATTTTACCGTTATTTCAAACAATTAATAAAAGAATCTCCTCCCTCTGCACTCCACCCACGTCTCTCCCCCAGATCCCAGATTTCTCGGTGATTTTCAGGAGTGGACAGAGTGCGCCTCTGGGCAAACAGTTAAAATGGTCCCAGCAAGCCATTTACAAAACGATGATATTAAATCCTAATTCACAGCATACACTCGAATACACTAGTATGTAAATAACAAAACCATACAAATGCTATAAAAATATAAGTGAATTCCTCTTTATCTTCGATATAGGGAAAGGTTTCTCACCAAGATTCAAATCATAGTGCAATAAAAGAAAATAATAATACAAGTGACTACCTTCAAAAATTGCAGGGTGGAAACCTGTATAGAAGCAAACAGGAAGAAAATATTTGCCACTTATATTACAGATAGTAAAAACCACTGATTTGGAGTAAATTTAGTGATCAAATAATGGACAAAGGATACAATTTATGTGCATATATTTATGTATGTAAAATTATGTGCTTTCTGTTTATGTATATGTTTAGAAACATACACATATGTATATATTCCTCAAACATATAAAAAGATGTTCCACCTCACTCACAGCTAAAGCCCTGGGATATTATGTCTTGCCTATATATTGGTGTGAGTGAAGAGGAACAATAGTGCATCCTGTTGCTCAGGAGGCCATACAATGCTGGTGGAAGACAAACCTGAGCAATTTTTGTACAGGTGACATACCCAAAAGAATTCATTTATGCATTTACTTTTGACCCACAATCCCACTTCTAAGAGTATACTTTGAAGATACACTTCTAACAATACAACAATGTCCTTGTTTGTAATTTTGAAATACTGAGAAAATTGAAATGCTCATTCACAGGAGTGTAGCTGGATGTAGCTCAGTGGTAGAGCACTTACTCAGCCTGTGCAAGGACCTGGATTTGATCTCCTTGTACCCCCCAAACAAAAACCCTTCATAAGAGTGTAGTTGACTATACTGTGGTACACTCACACAATGGAAT
Organism: Spermophilus citellus; assembly: GCF_964194105.1. Taxonomy (NCBI): domain Eukaryota; kingdom Metazoa; phylum Chordata; class Mammalia; order Rodentia; family Sciuridae; genus Spermophilus; species Spermophilus citellus. The sequence goes on along the minus strand of NC_138196.1, from coordinate 75,395,817 downwards.
ATTTATTAGGCAAGTGTAGAAAAAAAATAAGGAAACTCTTTAAACCAATATGGTGTGATTTCCAGGATATATTGTTAAGTGGAAAAAGCAAATTGTAAAAGAGTATGTATACAAATGAATGGGCGCTGGGTACAGCCTGTGCTAATGGCAGAATTTCACCTGACTGAGTGACGACAGGTGGAACTGCCTCCTGGGGCAGAAAAAGGATGCACAAGTGGCCAATCAGTCCACATGATAATCAGATTCGCATCATAGGTTTTAATAATGAAAGTGTCATTACAGATATAAATGTTATCCTTCATCACATGAGTGAAATTAGGCAAGTCCAGTGAGTAAAGGTTTGCTGGCAACATGTCACAATATCCATGGACTGGATAGCCCTGGAGAGTCTTGAAATTTGTACTATTTATCTTCATGTCTTGAATGCCTTGCAAAGTGTCTAAAATATAGGGTATTCACATGAAAACTGATTCAACATTTTGAGCAGATTAGCCAAACTCAGCTAATTTGTAACAAACATTTTGAGCCATATATAAAATAGAACAACTTTTACTAATTAATTCAGATCCTCTTTAAGGAACAAAGGTATCCAAAAATGGGTGTGAAACTTCTTGTGTTCATGCAAATTAGATCACTAAAATGTCTTACTAGTCCATCAGGTGGATACAGCATCAGTGTTTAAGATTAAATACTGTTCTCATTTGACAGAGTAAGTAATGTGTACATGTTAAAAATATCTTTAATATTCATAGATTGTGTATTTGCAAATTTACCTACATGCTAACATTTATATGTAACTGGAAAATCGACATTTAATAGCAATGGAGGTTATTACAAACATGAAAGAAGAGAAACAGAAGCACCAAAAAAGAGCCCTTTCCTCTTTTTTAATAACACTCCAAAATCTGTTATTAATAAAGTTTGACGGGCTGGGGATGTGGCTCAAGCGGTAGCGCGCTCGCCTCGCATGCGTGCGGCCCAGGTTCGATCCACAGCACCACATACCAACAAAGATGTTGTGTCCACCGAGAACTAAAAATAAATAAATAATTAATATTAAAAATTCTCTCTCTCTCTCTCTCTCTCTCTCTCTCTTTAAAAAAAAAATAAAGTTTGACATTGTGCCAAGTAACACAGAAAAAAAAAATGTCCAGAGAGCTGAGTTCCATTATTGCACTGCAAGATGTGTAGCATGAGTATGGACTTGTGATTCAACTAATTGATAACCAGCACATTACAGTTACATGAAATATGTCTTTTAAAATTTATAACAAGTGTATCATTATGAATATCTCTCCATACTTAGAACCCTGTCTTCTTCACTTTCACTTTAATATTGATTTCACCCTGATTATTTTTTTGGTTCTTTTTTTTTTTTTTTTTTTTTTAGAGAGAGAGAGAGTTTTTAGATATTTATTTTTTAGTTTTCGGCGGACAGAACATCTTTCTTTGTATGTGGTGCTGAGGATTGAACCCAGGCAACACGCATGCCAGGTGATCGTGCTACCACTTGAGCCACATCCCCAGCCCTCACCCTGATTATTGTACAGGTATCTTCAGATAGAGATTCTATAGAATTATAACCATTGGCCATTATATTAGAAAGGATTACTTGCCCAAAACTTAGAACCATTACATTTATATTCTGTAATATAAATATGAGGATTTTTTTAATGAACAGGATACTATTTGTATTTAAGTACCAAACTTGACATGAGATTTATAATACCATAACAGAACACAATGTATTTAATTAAAAAATAAATTTAGCAGGGTGTGGTGACACACATCTGTAATCTCAGCGACTTGGGATGCTGAGGCAGGAGGATTGGGAGTTCAAAGCAAGCCTCAGCAATTTAGCAAGGCACTAAGCAACTCAGTGAGATCCTGTCTCTAATAAAATACAAAATAGGGCTAGGGATGGGGCTCAGTGGTGGAGTGCCCCTGAGTTCAATCCCCAGTACCCCCCCAAAAAAAATTAAATAAATTTACACATCGCAGTAAGGCTGAGAAAAATATTGTAAATCTCTCTCTCTCTCTCTCTCTCTCTCTCTCTCTCTCTCTCTCTCTGTAGCAATGTCTATCTCACACTGAATATGACAATAAATTATATTGTTGCAAATTAATATCAACTATTCCTCTAAGGAATAAATTATATGGTGCTAAAAAAATAGGGTGGCCATATATTCTCATTTGCCTGGATTAGTTGAAGTTTATGTCCATTTTAGTATTTCCTTTCATCTTGAAAGTGTCCCAGTTCATAGGGTGTGTTGTCACAGACTTGTATTCCCAGATTCTTAAGAGGCTGAGGCAAGAGAATTGCAAATTCAAGGCCAGACTGGGCAAGTTGTTGGGACTCTGTGGTTTAACTCCGTGCCAGATCAGAGCATTTGCCTAACATGCACTAGGCCCTGGGTTTGATCCCCAGCACTGAAAAAGAGATGAAGAAAGGAAGAAAAGGAGGGAAAAAGGAAGGCATGTGTCTCAGTTTGCATGTTAGATTATATAGGATTACCTTTTCCATATGGAACAGAGTCAGGAAATGTCTACTGGGTAGAATATAATAAAATGGAACACATTGACTTACTAGTTTAATGGAAATTTAACAATATTTAAATGATTTTTTTAAACAGGGTACTGAGCAAAAAGTTAGGAAGGACAAAAGATGGTCACTAAACAAGTGCCTTAATCTGGTCTGTGAAAGAGCACCATCCTGGAAATAAGGAGGCAGATGTGGCCCACCCAGGTTTCCTTGGCCTTTCTCTGTCTTGGTTTCCTCACTTATTAGTCACAGATCTCTCTGAGTTATTTTGAGAACTAGGGGAGATGGAATGTAAAATGTGCATTAAAATTTTTGAAAGAGGTCTGAATAAAGTAAGAAGATTGGGATGTTAGCTCAGTGCTGGAGCGCTTGCCTCGCATACACAAGGCCCTGGATTTGATCAGCAGCAGCAGCAGTAGCTGTGTGATCTTGAGCCATAGTAACCTCTGTGTTCTTTACCTGCAAAATAAGGTAAGCTAAGCCATCACCAAGTTGTTCTAGGATGATTTACTTATAGATTATAATATGCACTAGGAATAACATAGGATAAGTAATGGGCCCAGATTAAGGTTTGTTTTGTTTTGTTTGTGTTTTTGTTTTTAATGCAAAGGCCACTCTATGAAGTTAACATGTAGAAACATTCCAACCAATTTCTTTGTCCTGGGGTTGGGGTGGGGGGCGGGTGTCAGGACAAACCTGAGTGAAGTCTACAGACTCAAAGATTAACCAATAGCCTTAACACTTTTCCAATACCTGTTTAGCACAGATTTGACCAATATCCTTGATACTTTTCCAAGACCTGATCAGCATTATCAGTGATCAATGCCCCTACCCAGTAGCTATAGAAACCCTTAGACTAATCCACTTAAACGGCAACACCTATAGGATCCATCCTCACCTGCAGGAGCTGTGTCTTTTCTTCTCACTTGAATAAATGCTACTTTTTTCTTCTCACTCTTCCTCATCCCAGGATTTAATCCTTCAAATTCATGAGACAAGAACATGGAAAGAAGCCACTGGTAGGCAGCTGGGATCTGCCAGGACACTGGGGGGCATGGCCTGCTATTGATAGCTGCAACACTCCACTAGGAGCATGGAGAAGAATCCAGCTTTGCCAGCTGTAACCTGAGCACTGACACCAGCAGGCAATTCCCCCACTCTGATAACTGCTAACACCAAAACTGGCTTTCTGGGCTTCAGAGGCCAGCCACTTATGCAGCCCCCACCTTCCAGCAGAAGGGAAGAATCTGGATTCCATCGAACTCCTGCTTCATAAGGTTATGAAAATCTGTACTAACATTCACCAGGTGTGGGAACTTCTCTGTGTCCTGAGTCACGAGAGGCTTATTGCAAAGGAGAAGCAGGTGCAGAGGGCACAGGCATTGCTGCTACAGCTGTCATCCTGTGTTCTCAACCAGAAGCTTGATACCCATACAAAAACCACCATCAGCAGCAGCACTGCTGTACAACAAGAGATCCATGTTAAGTTACCCTGCCATGTAAAAAAAGGAGAAGTACGAAAAGATGGATGCATCTGTTCTTTTGTTCAAAAACATGCATTTATTAATGCATTGATTTTATTACTTTCATAATGCATTTAATTTATTAAAAGAAAACAAGCCCAGAATGGATAAAATAAAAAGAAAATCAAGAAAGAAGGAGGATGGAAATAAGAACAGAAAGGATAAAAGTAGAGTGTCACACACATACCACCACCTCCACTTTCTGGGAATCTAACCTAGAGCACATGCAAGGCAAGTGTCTACCACTGAGTTATACTCATAGCTCATTTCTTTAAGTACATCTTTTTTGCACAATATTGGCTTTAGAACCTTATTAATGTTTCACAAAACTCAAAAATAACATGTTACTATAATATTAGAAAGTGGATTCCAGCCAGAGGAACCTTGCAAAGGAAAGCAGGAAGGGATACCTGTGAACACATAGTCTCCCCTGGGCCCCTCCCCAGGGCATCCTAGGAATTATCACCAGTTCAACAAGACAGGTATCTTTATTCAATAAATATGTACTAGAATCCTATTGTTAGCCAGCTGCTATTCTAGACTCTGGAAACATACCTGTGACCAGACCCAGAGCCCAAGTCTAGCTAGTCCAACGCAGATATGGCTGCACATTCCAGACGCTTATTTCCTGTAAAGCCACAGAGTATTACCCAGACTTCAAAAGCAATCTCCTATTCCGTATGGTACATTGAAAAGGATGTAGCTCCAGTGGTACAGTAGGTGTTAGCTCTGGTGAGTCTCTGGATTCAGTCCCAGCGCCACTGCCCCCCAAAGTTTGAACACAATAGGAGAAAAAGATTTTTGTTACAAGAAGGGGTTTAATAAATATCAGGTACAAATCCAATATGATTGTGTAAGATATACACTGTATGGGACTCAAAATTCTGTCTTCTTGCAACAGTACAAGTTCAGATGAAGGCCTCCCAGCTGGCCCTTGGTAGGTGCTCAAAACATGGACCTTAACATTAGTTTGAGAGTTATATTGTGTGACCTGGGTGCAGAAAGGGTACATTCACTCTCATTTTAAGAACATTTGAGGACAGAGGTGTGTGTCTCCACTCATGAGCAAGGGACACACACACGCACACACACACACACACACACACACACACTCCGAGCTGTACTACATTGCTGAGGCTGCACCAGGTCCATAGAACTCAAAGAGCCTGGAACTCAATGGCTTTTCTGGTCTAGCTGCCCTGCGGACCTTGCTCCTGGCCACTGGCGTGGGCAACCGCTAATGCGACCCTAATTGACTCAATGGGCGAGGAAAAGAGGTTTTGGTTTTACTCTGAGGCCAGGTGCCCTCTAAGCGCCCTGATACTGGAGGGAGGAAGGTTTGGACCCAAGACCCCCAGGCCGCGGGAGATGACTCCCGAAGACGACGAAACCCGGGAAACAGGGAGCGCCACCAGCTGAGTCGCAGTACCCGTGTTTCAAGTTCCTGTCCCAAGGCTTGACAGAAAGACGGTCCTCTCTCCCCGCCAGAGTTTGGCAGGTGAGATAGGGGCACTTCTCCCGAGGTTAGCACCAGGTGCCTTTGAATGTCCTGTATCTCGGGGGATCATCACAGTAAACCAGGAAGGCAAGGCCGGAACTTAAGGCTAGGATTCGAACTCGGGTTTTTGATGTCAAGTCCCTCCCAGAATGTCCTTTTCTTCAAGAGAGTGACCGTTGGCCGAGAGATCTCCAAGTGATAAGGCTCTGGCAGGTTTCGGTTTTAGGTTTTTATCTGGAATGGCCTCGCCCCGGTCCACAGCCTTTGGAAGGCGGGAACCTAACCCTTCTTGTCCAGCGGCCACTGGATGAAGAGGGTAGAGCGCCTGCGCACAGCCCTCACTCAACCCGGGTATTTCAAGTCCTCGGGATCTCTGTGGTGTCAGGTGGTTGGTGGATGTAAATACCCATCAATCAGACAGTAGCCAGCACCTTTCTTGGGGAGGGTAGGAAAGCGTAAATGATCTAGGAAGCCTTGAGATAATGCTTTAATGAGTATTGAAGTACTTGATTCACTAATATTCCTTCTACATATGTATCCTGAGAAAATAATCTAAAAGATGCAGGGACATAAAGGGACAAAGATTAAGGGCACAAACAAGAAGGCACAAGAATAAGGCCTTATTTACAGCAGCAAAAAAATTATAGATATTTCCTAAAAGTATAAACACAGTCTGTTATGACCATCCATCAAATAGAATATTAGATTGTTATTTTAAATCATACTCGAAAAAACAAATGAAGTACTTGGACGTGCTTATGATGTCAATTTAAACATATACAAACTCGCACATAACCTGTGAGCTTATATATGCAAACGTACAGAAGAAATTGTGCTTAAATGTTATCTCTGCATGGATTTTATTTTATTTTCAGCTTTTCTCTATAAAGGTCACCATGCACAAGCCGAAAATGACGGAAAATAATCAGAAACATAAAGTAAGATTTAAGTAACTATATGACTGACTCATCACAACATTTCAAGCTCTTGCCAGGAGCCGTGGCGCATGCTTGTAATCCCAGCGCTCGGGAAGACGGAGACAGCCTCAGCAACCACCAGGCGCTAAGCTAGTTTTCGGCTAAGCAACTACGTAAAATACAAAATAGGGCTGGGGATGTGGCTCAGTTCAATCCTCGGTCCCCCCCACCACCACCTCCGTAAAAAAAAAAAAAAAAAAAAAAATTCAAGCTCTCTTAGGACCAAAAAAATAAAAATCTATTAAGAGAGAGAGAAAGGAAAGAAGGAAGGAGAAGGAAGGAAGATTTAAAAAAAATTGTTTTGGAAACATTCAGGACACAGCTTCAAGATATATATTACATGATATCATATATTTTTGCATACACGATTAAATTTGCTGAAATTCTGTATGAATTTTTTTAAAGAGAGATAGAATTTTATTTATTTATTTATTTATTTATTTTTGGTTTTCCACGGACACAACATCTTTGTATGTGGTGCTGAGGATTGAACCCAGGCCACACGCATGCCAGGCGAGCGCGCTACCGCTTGAGCCACATCCCCAGCCCTGTATGAATTTTTTAAGTGAAATTTTGTGCCGGTTAGCTGGAGGGGAGACAGTTTATCTGTATTTTAGGAAATAATATCCGAATGGCTCTTGCAGCACAGAATTTGCATAAGAAGGTTTAAGAAACATTGATTCAAAATCCCAAAAACACTCTATTAAGATCACAGCCCTTCAATAAATACTCCTGAGATTGCTGACCCCACGTCAGGGTTACTTGACACAGGTAACATGATTAAGAGCAGCAGGTGGACATCTTACTAAATTTTCCCGGTCCTCTTTATTTTATTATTATTATTATTATTATTATTATTATTATTATTATTATTATTTTAATGGAGACAAAGCTTAAAGAGGTTAATTCTTTGCCCGGAAACTCATAGTTATGTTCCAGATCAAGGACTAGCACTGTCTCCATATTCATAACCACTGCCCCACACTGTCTACTTTACTCAGTGCCAGCGTGTCCAAAGAGCTTTTCTGGAAATGGAATACTGCCAAAACTTCACGCCGCTGGGGCGGGTGCCGCTTTTATACCTGCACGCACCGAGCAACCAGCCTTAGGGAGGAGAAAGAGGAGGAAGACAGGCGAAAGGCGAGGTGAACTGCTCTTCCTAGCCTTCTCGAGGGCGGAGGCTATTGTCTTCCTTCCATCTACTCGCGGAGTCCTCCAAGGGCACTGGGCCTCCCTTGGTTGTAGAACCCACACTCCTTTTACACTCCCGGAGTAGTGGTGTGTCTGAGCTCCGTAGACCTGAACTCACATCTAAGCGAGACGTTCCCAGCTCAATGCAGGCGCCGGCGGGTCAAGGCTCACTCGCGCTCTGCGCTCTAGGGTGAGCAGCCCGCCGCGGGACCCCCGCCCTGCTCCGGACAAGGCCCCATTGCGCACCTCAAATCCCGCAGGTGCCTCGCTTTCTTTACCTCAATTTTCCACCACCATAAGAATGAAGACTGGAGAATACAGATAACGCCAAGGCGGACTGACCCGCTCGGGTTGCACGAAAAGAATTCCACCTCCCACATCTGTGCACCCTGTAGGAAGGTCCCTGCGCACCCAGGGTTGACTTCAGAAGCTTCGGCTTGTAACATATTGACCGAGACCTGAACTGTGCGCAGCACCATCTCCCCCAAGTTCTTTGCTTTTGAGAACCATCAGTACTAATTAAACCCTCCCAGGACGGCGACTAGGGATGGGGGAGGTTTGGAAGGGCGCGGAAACGCTGCGCTTGGGGAGGGAAGGTGCAGGGTTAACCACGTGGTTTCGGCGGGAACCAATGGAGGACCGCAGTCTTCTCACCCGGTCCTGGTTCCCCAGCTTCCAGAGATGGCCAAGAGGAAGACTCAGTGTGGGACACAGGGTGCAAGTCCCAGAGCATGGGTCTGTCTCTGGGGCCTGCTGAGACAAGACGAGAAGCTTAGGGCGCAGTACCCTGCGGGGACCCGGAAATCTTCGACTCCGCCTCTTCCATCTTCGGGATGCTGCTGGGCCGGGTCACCTCCACCCCCTTCTCCGTCAATGACATCCTGCGGCTGGAGCGAGAGCAGAGCGATCACGAAGCCTTGCCACAATGGGGGATGCGGAGGAGCCTGGAAAACTCTCAATACCTGGGAATGGACTCGGAACCGCGAGGATTAGAGGTTAACAACGCCAGTGATGGGGGCAGCTGCGATAAAGAACGGGAACCTTCTGGGGGACCTTGTGAGGCAGTCATGGAGAAAGACGAGGAACGAGTGGAGGAGCCACGTGAGTAAGCGCTCAGGTCTTCTATCCCGGGGATATTGAGGGAGGGGTTCGTTACCGATCCGAGAAAACGTATCTCCTATTTCCTGGGTCCGAGAATCTCACCTCATTTCCCCTCAATTGGGGAGTCCCAAAGACAGGCTCCTCGGTCCCCACTCCTGCCTCTTTCGGACACCCGCTGTCTTTCTCGAGCCCTATGAAAATAAGGCCCTGGACCCAAAGGATGCCCACAGCTGCCCCGATGGTGCCCACACACGTATCACTCACAGAGCCACAGTTCCCACAACTTCCAGCGCGGTCACCAGGCAAAATCCTCTAGTCATAGTTGTGCTCCACCACAACCCCTCCCTGCCTGTCCTAAATCGTCTAAGAAAAACAAACAAAAAACCCTGTAGCCAGCAAAGCAGTGGGACCCCCACAGCTCTGGGGCCAACCCTACCCAGTTCTTTCTTAAGGCTTGCTGATGGCCTGGCCAGTCCCCACTCCTCCACGCGGGAAATGGGAGGTGAGGACCAGCGGTGTCTGCGTCCAACGAAATGGAAGGTCCCAAGGGCGCTGGCACATCGGGAGCATACTGAGAGCAGCTCAGACTGAGAGCAGCTCAGACTTACACTGTCCTGGGAGACGGCCCCTGCCTGCCCAGCCCTGGCGCTTTGGTGTCTGAAGGTGCCGCCGCGCCTGGCAGTGAGGACCCTGCGCCTGCAAGCCGCTTGCAAGACAGGAAGGAGCAGGCGGAGAATAGGGTTGCGGTGGCTTCAACGACCTGGGAGGCTTAGGCTCAATATTCCAAGGAGTGAAAAAGCCTCTTTCCTCTCGCCAATCCTGTGTACCTCGGTCGGCATTCCGTTCGCAGATCTGGGACGCCGGGTAGCGCCCGCGTCACGTTGTGAACCGACACCTTCTGTTAAGGCACAAACTAGCCACAGACTCTCAAGCTGGTTATTCACTGATTCCAGGAGTCTGAGGATTGTTAAACTTTGTCGTGTTCGAGAAGCAGCTGGTGGTTTTTCTGCTGTAGACTCTAAATACTAAATTCCCTCCCTGCTGCTCTGCCAAACTGACTTTCGCTTCTGTTTGGCTGGAAAAAGATCGAGCTACTGAGATCACCACTGTGTTCTCCCAGCTGCGGGTTCACAGGGTGCATTCCTTAAATGAAAAACTCGGTCTGGGGTCCAAAAACTGAGCCTGAGGCTAGGGCACCCATGGATCCGGTGAAGGGACTGTGCTGATGGCTTCATGGCCTCATGAGTCTGCACCAAAGTCATCTAATGTTCAGAGACAGAGGACAGGAGAGGCTCCGGTTTGTGACCAGGTGGGCAGAGGGTGCTGGCAGGCACCTGGGGTGGCTGGCAGCATCTCGGCCTGTATAGTCTTCGACTTTTAAAGGGGGTCTTGTTTGATGTACAACATCGCTGAAGGTCAATTGCATTTTGATTTGTTAAGGGGAAAAAAATCTCGAAGGTATTCTTCTTTTCCATGTGCTTAGTTTTTCCGAGAGCCAGGCATATGAAGAAAGTTTTTCTTTCCTCCAACTTTTAAATACCAAACAACCTTATCCCCCACAAGATCCAGTGTATTTCAGGATTGAGGGTCCAGTTCCAACCTGCCTGGCTCTAATTAGGCATGTCCTGCCAGCCTCCCACAAACTTGCACCCCCTTCATGAGCCCTGATTTCTCCTGGGTGAGTTTCTGTGGGTGAGCTTGCACCCACCCTGGGGTAAGACAGGGCTTAAACCAAGACAGGAGAAAGGTGGGAAGAAGGAAGAAAGGGCTACATTTTGGCAGAGTTCAGGCACAGTGGCACAGTGGGGAGTCTCCAGGAAAGAAAATTTGGGGTAAGGCCAGTGCCACCGGCCTCCCAGAAAGACGCCAAAGGAAGAATCTGATGCTTCTGAAAGAAGTCAAATGTGGATCTCAGCAGCATATTTCCCTCAAAGGAAGCTTCTGTTTCAAAGCTAAGGGTTAGTAGGTTCTAATAAATATTTGGTTTCATTTTGTCAGTTCGAATTAGAGCAATGCATTCATGGGACTCTCCTCTGGTGACCGCCAAATGCTTGATGAAGCCAGCGCCAATTTGAGAGGCACCGCACACTCACACTTGATCCTCCAAGCGAACGTCTCCTCAAACCCCGACCATCCGTACACATCTTAAGAAAATGATCACATTTAATCGAGTTTATCTTCTGGAAAGTGACATGTACACCGGGGACCATGGACTGTCATAATCTATGTCCTGGAGGGTTCAAAAGTGATAGACTTTAGAGAAAAGGAACATTTGGACTGGCTCACAACGGGGGTGGCGGGGAAAGGATGCATTAGTGAGGGCTACTAGGGAAGGGGACCTCTCTTGAAGACACTGTAAGAAGTGCTCAGGGACCTGAATTGATGGTGTTCCTTCCTGTGCTTTTTAGAGCCGGGCCTGGGTGCAGCTTCGCTCCTCCGAGGTGGGAAAAGGGTGCTGGAGCGCAGTGTTGGGAACAGCGGTGTCAGCACGCAACAGCCCAAGACGCGACAGCGGCGGAAGCCACGTGTTCTGTTCTCACAGGCACAGGTGCTGGCCCTGGAGCGGCGCTTCAAGCAGCAGCGGTACCTGTCGGCGCCTGAACGCGACCACCTGGCCAACGCGCTGCAGCTCACGTCCACGCAGGTCAAGATCTGGTTCCAGAACCGCCGCTACAAGTGCAAGAGGCAGCGCCAGGACAAGTCACTGGAACTGGCTGGCCACCCACTAGCGCCTCGCCGAGTGGCAGTACCGGTGCTGGTGCGCGATGGCAAGCCTTGCCTGGGCCCGGGCCAGCCGCCCTTCACCGGCCCCTACGCGGCTGCCGCGACGCCCTTTTCCTGCTACGGTGGTTACGCGAGCGCCCCGTATAGCGCAGGCTACAACGTCGGCTATACAGGTGCGGGACCCGCGCCATCCACGCCACTGGCCAACTCGGGTTTCAGCACTGGCGGCCCGAGCGCCACGCCGCAGGGCCATCTGCCCTCCACGATGCAGGGCGTCAGGGCCTGGTGAGGCTCCTCTGCTCCGCTATGCCCACCAGGGCCAGGTGCTGGGTCCCCTCCTCTCCGGGCTGAGAGTGGCGCTGGGTTGAGGGGCCACAGTGGAGGAGGGAAGGGGCCCTACTGCTGAGATCGATCTCTGGTTCTGCCACTGTGCTGGGGCGCTGGAAAAGGAGACATAACGCCAGGCTTTCTTCAGCCGCCCGTGAAGCTGCACTGAGAGCTCTGAAAACCAAGGACGGCCGCAGTTTCGGACGTTGGAGCAGTTCTAGGCAGGTGGCTTTTAAGGGCCTCAATCCTGGGGGGTCCAAGATGATCTTTTTGTTGTGTACGACAGCCTGGAGGTGTGGGAGACAGCGAGGACTCAGTCCTCCAATTAAAGGAATGGGTGTGTTGCGGTGTGGGTGGGGGACTGAGAAAAGAGAAGTGCGGCAAGGGAACGAAGATCGAGTATGAGGAGGATCCAGGAGGTTCCAGAAGAGGAACTATTGCCACAAGTCAAGTCCTCCTGCGGGTTTAAATATCCGGCCCAAGTCGTGCTCTGGGACGCAGGTAATCCAGTGGAGAGCACTCTCTGGCCACTTTTGCACCCCAGAAGGAGCCTCTACATTTCTGGTTCTCACCTTGCACTCACTACATTTTGTGTCATGTGTACAGCACAGCAACGAGTGACCCTCCCACGTATACTTGGTGTGTTTGCATGATTGTTTGTAGACCATGAGAACCATTGTCTTGGTCAACTCTGAACAACAGGAAATCAAATCTGGTTCTTCTCTTACAGTCCCCCTTTTCCCTCCTCACAGGTTTTCTTTTGAAATATAATCAGTTCCTAAATTCTGAATCTGAACAGGAAGGCCCCACAGGTGGACCTACACCCTAAAAAGAGGAAAGCCTAAATTTAGGCTTCCTAAAATGAGGAATAATTGACATCCCCCCCACACACATATTCTGAGGTCATACAACTGAAGATTGAAAACAAATTCCATTTGTGAAGGAGAACACGGGATTAAATAGGAACTTGTTGGGCTGCGATGTAGCTCAGTGGCAGGGCCCAGCATGCTGCATGAGGACCCAGCTTCAGTCACCGGAACCACAAATGAGAAGTTGTCTTTGGCAGAACCAATTTAGAAGGAAATTTAGTAGAAAGAATCTAACTCGGATTACATTTTTAGACAATGAAAGTTCTAGTTCTTGGGGCTGGGGCTGGGGCTCAGTGGCAGAGCGCCTGCTTCGCACATGTGAGGCACTGGGTTCGATCCTCAGCACCACATAAAAATAAATAAACAAAATAAAGATATTGCATTCATCTGTAACTAAAAAATATATAAAAAAAGAAAGTTCTAGTTCTCTATTCCCCTGGTTCACTAACTCATCAAAGTTTAAATTCTATTATTTAATAAATAATTGTGTTTCATTAAAATGTACCAGCCCTGCATGTTTTCCTGAATATGAAACTGAGACTGCTTGGTTCTGTGAAAATGGTACCTGGATATCAATGGCTTATAGCCCTTAAAGGTTACATGCTTAAACCAATGAAACAAAAAGTAATTAATCGTTCCTTATTTTTCTTTCTACTACTTCATTACATTGTCTTTCCTTTCTGTTTTCATCACTTCTTGCTTTTATTTTCTCCACTTTCACCGCTAATAAAAGTGTATTTAGAAACACATCATGATGGCTTTCAATGAGTATCGCATCTCTGGGATTAAAGAGTGCAGGATGTATCTTCACATATCAAGGAAACTAAGAAAACTAAGAGAAAAAAAGAGATTACAAAAAAATCTCCAAAATGTGAAAATCGCCTTACCCTGTTACCCCTTCCTCTTTCACTTTGGGGCTATTCCTCAGAAGAGAAGTTAATCTTGGACACCAGCCTTAGATTCATGACAGGTGAGTCTCAGGCCAGTGTTGCCTCTGAGTTGCAATCTGTCTGGTCCTCAGTTGCTGTATGAATTGTATTTAACTTTTCCAAGATCAGATTTGAAAAAAATCTGTGTTCATTTAAAAAAAAAAAAATCCTTTGGGTAAGGTCCACACCCCCAGGGTGTGGATCCTTGACAGGGAGCAGGAAATTAACAGATTGATCCTCTTCATCTTCTGTGCCTCCTTCCAACGTAGATAAGTATCAGAAGCAGTTCACAGACCTGTTCTGAATAGGCCTTGCTTCTGAATTAGAAAGGTGCCCAAGCCCTCTCCTTGCCTTTGCATCCTACCTGGGGAAAGCATGAGAATAAAAGCCCTGGGCAAGGGTCTGAGTGAAGAAGAAGGCACAGGCCATTCACCAGTAACCCCCACCTCTGCACATTCCTGCCAGGGAATAAGAAAATAAGATTCTGCTGCTGCCTTTACGGAATTTACTCCCTGAGTGGGGTAGCAAAGACCAATGAGAGAAAGGTATTTAAAAACACACGGTAGTATATTCTGAATGTCAAATAGGACAGAGAGGATAAGCCTTCTCTAGAGAAAGAAAACAGGGTGGGGGCTGGTGGGCTTGGGCCAGGCTCTGCAGAAGAGGGGACTGAGCCAGGCCAGTGTGGGTTACCCCAGCTCCACTGTTCACTGGGGGAGGTTTCAGGAGAGGCCTGGGACTTTGGAATGCAGACAAACACAGGGGCACATCTATGGCCAGAGTCATATTTTACAGATCAAAGCCAGTATTCGGGAATTGGGGAACTGCATTCAGGTGAGAAAGGGGTGTGGGGTGAGGGGGCTGCTTACATCTATACCTAGGATCCTTACCTTTAGATCCATTGGCCTGCCTCACTTTTTTTTTTTTTTTTCACACCAGAGGGGCAATGGGCCAAAGTCACAACCAGGCTCTAGAGAGGTCCATCTCCCACAATAGCATAAGGACCCAATCATCAGGCTTGAGGACCACAGCAGGAGCCCACATCTGTGTTCTGCCCCACCCCCATTGCTGTCGCATCTATATTTGGCTGGCCTTAAAAACAAACAAACAAACAAAAAAGATAACAGCAAAACCCCTACTCCTCTCGCAGTCTATGTGGCTTTCCTTTCAGACAAGAAAGTTTGAGCGTCACCAGAGATTCCTAAAGGAGAGTGAAGAAAAACTCTCCTCTCCCATCTCTCACTCTCTGCCCAGCAGGAGTGTTTTAAAACACGCCCCTCCCCGGGCCTATCTCCTCCACCCCCAGCTGCCAGCCTTCCATCTCCGTAATCTCTCCTCCGCACTGAAAGCTGCCTCTTTTTGTGTGCCTCCTACCGACAACTGCTTATCCTCCCAGGGCTTTTACCGGGGAGCACTCTGTAAGCAATCAGCCTCTTATCTGAGTCTGCCTTCAGTCCCATCACTCCAGCCACCTCTTAATGTTCACAAGTTCCCCAAATGGGAAGTAATTGACCTCTAAACAAAACAAAAAAGCTCTCAGAGAGATAGCAGAGGTTCCTCTCCTGGCTGTCCCAGGGCTAGGGGTTCTCACCTAGGCCAGGTGGATAAGTCAATAAATCTGCAGACTTGCTGGCTCCCTGTCCTTCCTCTCTGGCCCCAGCCCCCCTGCAAACCAGTTCCTCTGATCCCATCTGCAAATCGGGTGGAGGGAGTCTACCCAGCTCACAGAGTTGCCTGGGGTGTGGGTATTTCTTTTATAATGTTATCATTATTATGATTAAGCATACGATTTAGGGAGCATATTCAAATCTTTTGGAAATTCCATTTGAAAATAATTTATGATGCTCGCTATATATATATTTTTTTCCTCTCCACATGCCTCCTCCCTTCCCCTCCCTCCCCTTTGCCCAATTCAAAATTCCTCCACTCGTCCCATGCCCCACCCCCATTATAGATTGGTATCCACTTATCAGAGTAAACAATCAGCCTTTGATTTGGGGGAATTGTCTAACTTTTAGCAGATATTCTGCAACTCCATCCATTTACCTGCAAATGCCATAATTTTATTCTCTTATTGCATGATGCTCGGTGGGTGTTTATGCCAACTCTATTATTATCAGCTCCCCAACTAGCCCCTTTTCTTTTTTACAAAACAAGAGAACTCCCAGGAATAAAGGCTGTGTTCCTTCCTCCTCTTCCCCTGAAGAAGCAGTCTTACAAAAGAGATACTGGTGGCAGTTTCGGAGTTGTCCCAGTTCAACCAGAAACATGCTCAGCTTCCTAACCTCTCTGGGCTTGCCTCCGCATCTATAAAATTGAGGATCTTTGAGACTATTATTCTGACTTGAAGTGGCTCGCTCTTGATGTCACATGCCCTAATCACATATCCAAAAGAGTACACAAACATTGATCTACAGTCTAGAGAACAGCTGTAAAGTGAACACAGATGGGATTTCCATGCAAAGCAAGAAATGGGCATCTTCCCAGCTGCTCTTCTCCACACACACACCCAGAATGCAACCCCCTTTCCCTCTCATTTCCCAGAGGAGGTATCAGCTGTTCTGACTTCTGAGATGATCATTTTCAGGCTTCTCTTTATAGATGTACTCATACAGACACACCCCTTAGCAACATGATTCAATTTTACCTGGTTTCAAATGTTACCTGCACATATTCTTTTGTGATTTGCTTCCTTCCTTCAATTGATCTTTGGGGATTTCTTCATACCCTTGTGTGTAGCTTTCATTGTGAGCTGGTTTTCATTGCAGATTCTATGGCATGAAATGCCTGTACATCAATGTACATGTTAACTGAAAATGTAGTTAGTGCCCTTTCTCAGAGGGCAGCTGTGCCACAGCTGGAATTTGTCCTGGGCTCTTTTGCTATTTCTTCAGCCTTCCAGTGGTATCCCGGACCCTGGCAACCACTGCAGTTTCACTCGGGACTCACCACCTCCATCGGAGCAGAGTAGTTGGCCCTCTGATCCAGTCAACTGTGTGTGTGTGTGTGTGTGTGTGTGTGTGTGTTTTAATTCAGAAAGTACCAAAAAGCAAAACTTGAATTTGCCTCACCTTGAGTCCTCCGCTGAACCCCTGAGAATGAAGGATGTGTGGGCATGAAGTGTGTCGAGTCCGAGGAGAGTTAAAGCACATAGGAGGTGTGTACAGGTTAAGCGCTCCAGCCCCTGGGACTTGAGCATCAGAGGATCCTGATATCCAAAGTGGGAGGATGTCCTGCAACCAATCCCCTGAGGATACCGGGGACCAGCAAGATGCCTTGCATCCACAGAGGAAGCATCCAAAGGCCAAAACAATGGCAGCCACACTGTGAGTTAGTGGTGGAATTGGAACCCACCCCTGAGCCTCTTGTGTCCTCTGGCCCTGGGTTTCGACCCCTGAATACTTGGCAGAGAGTTCAGGTTCTTATACAAATCAGGTTACTATGAAGTACCTCCATTTTCTTTATGTCTTTAGCGAAAGCTCCATAAATGAAGTAGAAGGCTTTTTGGAAAGATTAAAAGAGATAAATTGGGGCTGGGGGTGCAGCTGGGTGGTAGAGCACATGCTTAGCATGGGAGAGGCCCTGGGCTCCCTCCTCAAAGAACGAAAGAGGGGGTAAACAGAGAGCAAGAGCAGGAGGGTGGGAGGGGTGAAGGTGCACTGCACCCCTGTGCCCTGGGCGCACTGCGCCTGAGGACTTGGGCTCTGCATTCCTGTTCCCATTTCTGTGCACGTTTTCTGCTGCACTTGGAACCTCCAGGGACACTGACTCATGCATCAGGGTGGCCAGCCCCTGGGGGGGGGGCACATTCAGCCCTGAGCTGTTTCTCTTCCTCAGCTCCAGCCCCCCGCCCCCCAGCCCCCCACACAGCAGGACAGAGCTTCCTAGAAACACTCTGCCTTCCTCTCAGACTGTTTAGGCTCGCCCAAACCCCACCCCCATTTCAGATGTGGTCTCAGTGACACAGTCCAGACTCTGCCATAGGAAAAGCAAAGACATGCCTGCAGCCCCCACCACAAATCTCAGAGCGCTTTCTACGTCCCCTCGGGGGCCCGGCTCATAAGCTGGCTTCAGTCAAACCTGTCTCCTCCCCATCTCTGCCTCCTTGACTCCAGCCCCCTCCTGTCACCAGCCCAGCCTAATCCTCTGAAGCCCATGGGCCCAGGAAATTGGGATCCTCAGCGGAGACTTGAGTGGGCCAGAGGGACCTTTCATGGCTCCTTCCTCCGCAGGTCCTGGTCACTCCCCGTGGGAAGCCTGTCTTAGTGCCCAGACTGGACTGAGTCCCCTGGTGCTGGAGCACCTTGGTGGTCCCCATCTCAGTGCACTGACCCCTCAGGCCTGCTGCCCTCTCTAAACAACCAGCCTTGTGTCTGTGTGCTTCCAACAGACCCTGTGCAGGACCCAGAGTAGGGGCTGGTGCCATTTACTGACTGATCACATGATCGAACCAGAGAATGTCGCTGTTTGATTCCCTGGCACAGCTCCACAGTGTCTGAGGTGAAGACCCAGGCTCTCCCCTTGGCAGCCAGAATCCTCCGGAAGAAGCCCCTTCCCTGTGTGGAGAGGCCCTGGGACCGTGGCCCTGGTCCTGTTCAGGTTCCCACAAGAGAGGTAACTACGAAGGTCCTTATGTATTTCCAATCAAAGCATAAAGAAAAGGGGAAAGAAATCCCCGGGCTTTTCAACTTTAATTAACAAGTATCAGGGACACTTGACTGAGCATTTCAGGAGAAGACAAGACCAGTCTCATCACAAGGGAACTTCTACTAAGTGTAAAGCCGTTTCCCCTTCACTGAGAGACTCGTTGGCATAACGTGGCCAGGAGAAAGAGGGCATCATAACCCCACACAGGAGCACCCCCAGGGAGCCCCAGTTCTGAATGGAGTAAGTGGAACACCTATGCTGTGGCTCCTATCTGAAGATGTCCAACTGTCACCTCACAATCCTTAACCCCTTCCTCCCTTAGTAATTCAACCCCAAGTTTCAGCTAAGCGCAAAGCTTCTTGGCAGAAGATTGTGTTTCCCAAACTCCTTTGCAGTTGGGAGCGGTCAAGTAATGATGTTAGGCGTAGCCCTCAGTGGGAGGGGCTTCTCTCCTTCTCTTCTTGCAGGTGAAATGGTGAAGCAGCAGCAGCTGTTTTAGATGATAAAGGAAACAAGATGGAAGAAGCCTAGATTCTCAGCACCATGACACCAGAGCATCAACTTTGTTCTGCTTATAGTCCAACTTTAAGATGAGGGAAAAGTTAGTGTTTGTCTGTTTTAAAGCCGCTGACTTCTTGGCCTTTGTTACAGTAGCTAAACATGTATCTCAACTAACAAAGAAGATAGGCGGGTAGTTAGAAGAGCAACAGTAGATGTTTACAAGAGAGATCCAGCAAGTCAGAGTGGTCCAGAGAGCGCCATCAAAGAAAAGGGACTTGAGACAAGCCCCTTGGAAGGAATATACTTTGGATGGGTGGAGGGGAAGGACAGGAAGTCTACATAAAAGGATGCAGAGGAGAACAAAGAGCACAAGGTGCACAGGAACCAAAGACTTTGGGGAGGCAGCCTTAGCTCCCAAATTAGCAGACAGAGGCTCCATGTGATTAAAAAATTTATCCCATCGGGCTGCGGCCATAGCTCAGTGGTCGAGCACCTGCCTAGCATGTGTGAGGCACTGAGTTTGACCATCAGCAGCCCATAAAAATAAATAAATAAAGATATTGTGTCCATCTACAACTAAATTAAAAAAAAAATAGCCCAAATCAACACCACTAAGGGTAGAGATAGAAATTGAGCCTCCAAAATCCATTGCTTTCTATTATATTTTGTCACCTTTAATAATTGTTGCAAGGTGCTGCTTCCTTCTGTTATTTAACTAATGAGACACAGCGGTCCTTGCCAATTTGCACCCAACATCTGTTCTAACTAAAGGTAGTGTCGTTTTGATATTGAAGTTTTCATCCCAAATTCACAGAGAGTAGATCAGAGTGAAAGGAACCCTTTCAGATGTTTGAGATGTATAATAAGATCTCAAGATGTTCATGGGACATCTTGGTACACTTTGCCTTTCTTGGGGAGACTAAAGACACTGCCTGCAAAACCTAAACTTCCCACCAGGGGACGCCATCGCCTCCGGTTTCCTTGAGAAAGGGAATTCCCCACGTTCCTTGGGCCTCCACCCAATGCCTCTGCATTTGCCTCTGGGTAATGTTTCAGGTTTCTACCTCAGGTCAAGCCCTTTGCCTTCCTTTCTGGATACTGACAGTTGGGCATGAACCGGAGACAATGATCCTGTGGATAAGGGCTCCGCAGACACCAGCTATTGCTGGCAATGGTTTCAATGTGGAGGTGCAGGTGGCTATGCAATCCATGGGGGGCTTTACAGTGCTCAAACGTCCTCCATAGCTCCGGCTCATTTAATTGCCAAATGAGAAGTTCCTGTTCTCAGACCATTGGTAAAATTGAGGAAAGTGAGGGACCTATATCCGAGGTCACCCAACTTGTAAATCAGTCAGAATATAAAAGCCATTAATCTTGTTCACAGTCTTCTGTCCAAGGTTAACCTTGTGTATCTAAAATTCAACTGTGTTCAGAAATGAACTCTGAAGGGTTTGCAAAGCAAATATTGCCAAAAGATTCTCCTTCAACTGCCTTCCTTTTTGCCTGCTGCCCAGGTTCTAAGACCTTGCAGGGAATATGATCTATATGGTCCTTGAACTGTCCTTGACTCAGAGCAGAGGTCCCTAACTTTCCTGAATTGAGGACAGCTTGGAGAACTGATGTCACTGAACCTCCTGGGCTCTGGCTTAGCTCTGTGCTAACCAGCTTGGTGATGCCTGGTGAGGTGCTTCACCGCTCTACTTTTCCTCTTGGGTAAAACAGAATAACGTTAAAAGAACTGAGACCAAGGAGACTCTTTAAGTGACAGAGACCCAGTCCACCCTTGCATGAGCAAAAAGTTCAAGGCAATTTGTTGTTCCACATAGCTGAATGGCAAGAAGGTTGAGCTAGACCTAGGGGTGCCTAGCACCAGACCCAAGTCCTTGAGGGGCTCCGCACCCACCCCTCGCCTCCACCTCTCTGCATGGGCAGCTTCAGTATCACAGGCTGGCTGAACCGACTGCCAGACACACAGCTACTGGCAGCTCAGAGCTGCACCTTACAGCTCCAGTCCCCTGCCAACGCCAGAGTGGAACGCTCCCCTTCATCCTGGGGACAAAATAACAAAGGAAGGTGAGAGTGTTTTTGGAAAGTCAGCCTCCGGAGGCTGAAAACCTCCTTACCTTCTTCCCCAGGGTTATGCTGACCCAGGGCAATGCGCTCACTTGCAAATCTCAAATGCATGGCCTCCGCTGAGGCTTACAAAGGCTTACAGTGAGGGAGAGGCCAGGTCAGAGTGGTCCAGAGAGGGGGCTGCAGCGCAACGTGGGCACATCATGCCTTTCTAAGAGGAAGCAGTGCCTCCCTGTGTCCAACAGTCCATAAATCGAAAGGAAGTGAGCCAGCAATTGATTCCCTTGGGACAGATGTCACCTCACATCGTCTCTTCCTGCCTCTGGGGTTCACATTATCATCTCTGAGGCAACAAGTGGAGAATGGGCAGTGGGATCAGCCCGAGCATAAGGCCCCTTACTGATGTCACACTAGTGCATTCTCATGCTGTGCACAATTGCTTCTTGAGTGCTTTGCATCTGGGATGGCACACTCATCCTTCTGCAGCTTGAGTGACCTTGGAGACATGGGACAAATGCTGCTCTTCCATAACTATCTTGTATCCTGGTTGGACCGCAAGCTCCTTAAGGGCAGACAGCGTGTATTATCCTGACATTCGACTTCCCAAATTTAAGTTACATGCTGAGTCTAGGGATAATTCCCCTCATTTCTACTCATCCCTTAAATATGTGATATTTCCTCCTCTAGGGTCATGGCCACTGCCTGGTGGTCAAACCTGCTAGATCCAGGGCCAGAGGGTGTGCATCTGGGCTTTGCCATTTGCTAATTGTGTACCACAAGAAGTTAGTCAGCTTCTTCCTACCTTTGTCTCCTTTTCTGTAGATGGGGCTGTAATGGTGCTCAGGCTTGGGGCTGCTATAAGGACTCAGTTAATATAAGCACAGGGCTTTGAACAGCATGTTCTAAGCATTAGTTAAGAATTGCGGGCTGGGGTTGTGGCTCAGTGGTAAAGTGTTTGCCTAGCACACATGAGGCACTGGGTTCGATCCCCAGCACCATGTAAAAATAAATGAATGAAATAAAGGTATTGTGGCCATCTACAATTAAAGATTTTTAAAAAAAAAAAAAGAATTGCAACCATTGTTTTAGTGACAAGCCAAAGGTTTCTGTATTGCTGAATTTCACTAGTTTAGAAAGGGTTTAGAAAATGCTTTTTCATGCACTCTTCGTGCAAAGCTAGGTTGCCTGCCCATGAAATGGACCAGCTTCCTGGCCTCGCACTGAATTCTCATAGCAGCAGTGGGTAAGTCTGTCCCTCAGGAGCAAGTGCCTACCTGGCCTTCTCCTTTCTTGCATTCTAAGCTTCTGCATCTCCCAACTCTTCTCCTTCAGCTCAGATCTCAGATGGCACCACACAGTTTTTACCTCTTCTTGAGGGAGATGGCCATCAGGAAGGGCTGGCCCTCCATGCCCATGAGCCATGTTTCTTGAGTTCTTAAGCAGAGCTCACTAATCAGGGTGTCCAAGATTTTCTCAATAATTGGACCCTCCCAGCCACCTTATCTTGCCCTCTGCTTCCCCCATGCTTCCTTTAGTTGGCCTTAACTCTTCTCCAGAGGCCTCTGAGGGAGGTATCTGCATGATCTGGTCTGTCAGTGTTCCTCTTTATCAATCAGCTACTTGCTAGCTTTGACATGAGAACACAGGAATGGGTTCTTATTGAAAGACCTTTCCTTTCTGTTGACATGTGTGTTCGTCTATTTTCCATTGCTGGAACAAGATGCCTGAGGCTATAAACTGTATAAAGAAAAGTTCACAGTTTTGAAGGCTGAAGGTCCAAAATCAGGGATTCCCCATTTGTGCAGACTCTGGTGAGGGTCCCTTTGGCTACATTGACCATGGCTGACAGTGGCTAACAGTGTTCACAAAGTTGACAACAATGTTGACAATATTGACAGTGGTCACAATGGCTGATGGCATTGTGGTGGGGGTCTGTGCAAGAGGGAGAGCTCACATAGCAGGACAGGATGCCAGAGAGGGGCTGTGTGCTCTTCCATAGCAATCTCCTCTTCAGCTCCTTCTGAAGGCAGCCCAGTGACCTAACCACTACTAAATGGCCCACCTCTTAAAGGTCCACCACCTCCCACAAGCTTCCGACTTAAGAACCCTCAGGGGACAAACCTGGACCAGATCCTAATGATGGCCGCTTGCCGTGGAACTACAGCCCTGGCAGGGAGCTTTAGCTGTAACCATGACATTTCACTTCTTTTCACAAAATACACGAAACAAATCAGGTGATAGCAATTATCTCTGCATTTTACTTTGCTTTTTCTGTTTAAAACATTTCATATTAAAACAAAAAAAAAAATCACGTTTCAGGAGATAAAAATAAACCTGGCCTACACATTGTGAAACGTGGATCGAAGTTCCCACTTGGTCACTGATGTGTGTCTTGGTGAGTCATTTCGAGGCTCTGACCTTTTGACGCCTAGGGTTCCTCAGTGTCTTATTCTGGGGGTTCCTTGTCTGCTGTGGTGCTAGGGATGGAGCCCCAGGCCCTGTGTAATCCTCTGTTTTTAAGTAGACACGGTGACCCTGCCTGTTTCTGACGTCCTTCTCTCCTGCACACCGTTTTCATTCCTGCTGGACTATCTCCATCTCCTTTCTTTCCTCTCCTATCAGAGGGGACAGAAGCCTGGGTAGATACCTGCAGGGGTCAGAGGCCTTTCCCATGCCCCCAGCATTCAGGCATCAGGCATGCTGCTGGGTGGTCTGGAGGACTGGCCTTTCCTTCCTTCCCCCTGCACCTGGGGTGACCAGGTCCCCTGTGAACTGTGAAAACTCCAGCAGGACCTGGCCCGCCTCACCCTTATCCCTGGGAACTTCAGGGGCAGGACCTGCCTCTGGCCAAACAAACCCCTGGCCCAGCAACTCAGACCTACCGAGGCTGTGCTGCTGAAATGATTTTCAGAAATATGTCTGCCAGAGAGGCCTCAGCCGGCAGCCCCGAAAGAAAGCGGTTTTCTTTTGGAACAGTCTCTTTGGGTCCCCAACCCTGTCTAGCTGAACAGTCAGTAGATCTCTCTGGGGAGCCAAACAGCATCCCAGTCCCTGCCCTGGCCCCTGAAGGGATCTGCACCCATCCCATGCCAGAAATCAGCTCTGCATCCTCTCAGATGCTCATCCACCCTGGACGCCATCATTTGGGGGCAACACGAGACTATGACAACCTTCTCAGTTTCATGGGGGCACTGAGAGCCAGAGGGATTGGGGAGAGAAAGGTCTCAAATTGCCAGTGCAGGGGGAAGGTCAGAGCCCCCTCCTCTAGACAAACATCCCCAATGTGTCTCCCAGGTGAGGGCCTCTGCTAAGCTGTTGAGCAGACCAGGCAAGGAAGGACTGCGGCCACCCAGTTAGAGGGCAGGGACTCTTCTGCAGACGTGGCCCTGCAGCTGTGGAGGGGAGTGAGTGAAGTGACCAGGGGCACTGTTAGCAAAATAGTGGTGGGCTCCTATTGCCCCATAAATCTTCCTGATGGCTTTTCTCAGGCAATAAGCACAGCTGAGGGACATCGTGAGCCCAAGGTATTTTCTGCTGCCAAAGTTTGCCAATCCCCTGGGACCTACAGAGTGGCCTGCAGGGAAGGGAAAGCTGGGTACCCAGCCCCAGAGCTGGAGAATCAGACATTGTTGTCTTAAAGGGTCTTAGGACAGAGGGAGAGAGGCCTTTGGACAGGTTTGGGATATGAAGCATGAACGGTTTCAGAGTGAGATTCAGGGCTCAGGAACACAGAAGGTCTGGACCTCCTAAGAAGAAATGAACCTGTCACGAGTACACTGAGGCCTTCATTCCCTCCATGTCATGTCCTCCTGTCACTCACTGAGCCACACAGTGCCCTCACTCAGCTCCCTGCTCTCAAAGGTAGGGGTCCCTCAAACCAGTAGTATTGGCATCCCTTAGAAGTTTGCAAGCTGTGCAGAATCTTAGGGCTCACCCAGACCCAAAGAAGCAGAATCTGCATTCTAGCAAGGTCCTCAAGGTCTGAGAAGAGCTGCTGCAGCCTGCCAGAGTCCTTTCCCCTTGCCCCCACCTCCTCTCCCCAGGTGCTCTGGTCTGAATGTCCCTCCAAAACTCAAGTTCAAATTTAAGTTCAAATTTAATTGCCATTGAAACGTGCTCGGTAGTGAAACTCTTCAGAGGAATGGGTTAATGCTGGTATTGCAGGAGCAGGTTCCTGAGGAAAGAATGAGCTTGGCCTGATTCATTCATATTCTAGCCCCCTCACCACCTGATGCCCCCAGCCTTGTTATGAGTAAGCAAGAAAGCCCAGCAGATACATTCCCCCAATCTTGCGCTTCCTGACCTCTATACCATGAGCCAAATAAACTTCTACTGGTTGTAGTTTAGCTGGCCGGTGGTATTCTGATACAGCAACTGAAAATGTACACAGACACCAGGCTAGTTTTCCTGTGCTCTGGGCTGCTCTATGTCCCCTCTTCCCCCTTGTACCACATCTCTGTGTCCTGTGGCCCTGAACTCTGTCAGCCTCCAGATGGAAAATAAAGGTCACACTAATTCATGCCACGGGACAAATGACTGAGGGAAATGTGACGTTCCCCAAGCCTATACAGCATTTCATATTAACACATGACAATAACCCAAATGCTACATGGAAAAAACACAGGACACAGAGTGAGATGGGTGGGGAATGCCCTAGAACCACTCCAGGTAGGCAGTTGCCTATGGTCTGGGCTAACCTTGCAGAAGGTGGTTTTATTCAGCCCTTGTCCCTGCTTTTGCTGGTTCTGCTGTCATGCTCCCTTGGGAGGGGAAGTGGGGGGAGGGAAAATAGGCCAGTCTCAGCAAGGAATTCTGGAAAAGCAGTGAGAAACAGCTGTGATCCTAAGGGAGGTCCACAGTCCTGCCTGCCCTCCACAACCAGGCAACTCTATTTTCTCTCTCCCCTGTGTCCACCGAATCAACTGAACCCAGAGCTTAATGAGTCTGATTTGCTTCCAAAGCCATCTCTGAAAAGCCAAATGGATAGGTGCTCATTGAACACCTGACGTGCCTAGTGCATGACTCAGTGGGGCCAGCATGGGCTTTGGAGGCAGAACCACCTCTTAGCTGTGCAAACCTGAGCATGTTGCCTTCCATCTCCAAGACTCAGTCTCTTTGTCTGTAAAGAAGGACCCCCAGTGGGTTGTAGAGTGGATCAAATGTCTATAGTGAGCTATAGACTCACGGTAATGAGCCTAGCATGGGGCTTTTGATCTGAGTCAGTTTCATCTCCCCTTTCCTGGTGTTGTACAGAAAAGGAGAAGCTGAGTCACAGCCCTGAAGTCTTAGGCAAGGTTCTCCAGGCTTGGCTGTCCACCTTCTGCCATGTGAGAGAACACAGCACTCCTTCTCTCTGGAGGACACAGCCACGAGGCACCATCTTGGAAGGGGAGAGCACCCTCTCCAGACACCAATCCTGCCAGCACCTTGATCTTGGACTTTACAGTCTCCAGAACTGTGAGGAAAAGAAATTTCTGTTCTTTACAAATAGCCCATCTATAATATCTTCTTATAGCAGCACAAAATGTACTAAGACAACTAGTGAGCTGAGATGATGAACCATGTTTCCTTCTTTTAAAGTGTGTTTTTCCAAGGCCTTCTGGCAACTGAGACCAAGGGCCAATGAGCAGAGAAGACTGGAGAGGCCTACCAAGTCTTTGGGGGTGGAAATTGAACCCAGGAAGACACACAAGAGACTGCAGATGCACACACAGCCCGCCAAAGGGCTCAAGGTTGGGATGGAGCAGGACGTGAGTGGAAATGATGACCAGGCAGTAGAGGCAGGGGGACGTCAGCAGGGAAGGAAGGGGAGGCGAGAAACTGCGGCCTTCAGGTGGGAGGGCCTGGAGCACCCTGAGAGGCTGAGTTTTCACGGAGTGGAGAATGTGGTGCAGCACCCCCACGTGGGGCCCAGGCAGGCTCACGGCCACAGCGCACTCTGTACTCTGGCTGTATCAGGGACTCCTGGGTTCAGGGCTGCTCTTTGTCTTGTGTCTTCACAAGGTCCCTGGGGATTCCGAGACACGGTGAACTCCCAGAAGCTCCTTCCAAGTGATTCTTGTCTCCACATGACTACAATGTCTTCAGCTTCACTGGAGGGAGGGAGGACTGGAAAACAAACGGGACCTTTTCTATAAGGTGCAAACCATGAACTTGAATGTTCCAGTCCAGCTCCAAAAGATAACGAAGGGACAAGTCTGAACTCCAATATCACTGAACTTCCAAGAACACTAGGACAATGTTCTCCCACCCCAACGCCAAAGCTCAGAGTCCCGGAGGCCTGGCACAGCGCCAAGGAGAAGTGTTTCACAACATGGATGGCAGGGTCTCTGCAGTCAGAAACTCAGGGTGTCCTCTTTCACTGAGTCCCAACCAGTTCCAGCTAGGACTGGGAACTGGACCAGGGCTGAGGTGAGGAAGACGAAAGAGAAAGGAGCTCTCTATGCCGTGAGCAGGAGCCTCCAGGGCACTCAGATGGCAGCTCTGCTGTGAGTGAGGGGGGACCTTGGGGTTGCTCCCCCTCCTCTCCTGCTTCCATCTGGACACTCTTAACTGGGACCCCCACCTCTGGGAAATCCTAGCAACCCGTGTTTCATATTGCATGTGGCCTCTTGTTGGGGGGAGGCGCTCATCAATTCCTCTCCTTCCTTTTTCTTTTTGCCAATCTGCATTAGTGAAGGCAACGCAAAGGGCCTCCGTGGAAGAGAGAATCATGGTGTGAGCAGGTCAGGTACAAACTGGGGTGGCTACCTCAGAAGGCCTTGGAAAATCACACTTTAAAAGGAGAAAGAGATGTATGCTAATGAAGCACACTTTAAAATTTTCTGTATTTTATGATGGTTTGACATCTGGGTGCCTATGGAGTTGAGAAGGAACGGGCTAGGGTTAGTCAAACCCCAGAGAGAGCAAGCCAACCAACTTGGGGTCCATGCTCCCAGACACATCCTTTCTTTAACTCGGACACACTATGCCAACATTCCCCCTACCTCAAGTCACCCCAGAGCCTTTAGCCCAAGCCACACCAAAATGATCCCAACTCTCCAGCCCTAAGAGTGCCCAGCTTCTTATATGTCCTGCCCCTTCCTTTCCACATTAAGGTCTGTGACTCATGCTGCCCCTCACCCCGATGCCTGCTCCCCAGCCTGGTGCTTCCCCATGTGGCCCTGGACGGTGTGTGTGCTGCCTCCAGGTCTTATGTCTCTGAGCACATAAACTCTTTCCTGTGTCTTCGTGTCTTGCCATACCTGATAAAAACCAGCACCGGGTGCATTTATAACAAATGTCCACTGGATAATTCTGTCAGCTCTGCTCCTGCTTCTTCCAGTGGGGGGCAGCACTGGGGGCCACAGGGGAGGGTGAGAGGAGGGGTGGAAGGGGAGGAGTGCACTGGGCTAGGGCGAGGAGACTCGGCTTCCCGCTCTCCTTCAGCAGTCTCTGAGAATCTGAGGTTCTGTCTCAGAAAAGCAAGATATTTTATTAGATGATCCTGGGGTCCCTCGTAGCTCTAAATGTCTTTGGACTTAGATGTTTTCTGGAATGCTGGAATGTAGTATAAATGCTTATTTATAATGTGAAGTTCAGAAAAAGATAAGCAAACCATATTGCACTTCTCCAACAATTAATATGGTAAAAGTCTGGAAGGAAATATACAAAGGAGACAGTTTTAGAGAAGAGATGGGATCATGTGTCTAAATGTAAAATTCAACTTTTTTAAAAAAAGACCCAACATTTACAGGTAAATGGATGGAGTTGCAGAATATCATGTTAAGCAAAGTAAGCCAATCCCAAAAAACCAAGAGCCAAATGTTTTATCTGATAAGTGGATGCTGATCCATAATGGGGGGGTGGGGCGGCAAGAGAAAAATGGAGAAATTTTGTATGGGGGAAGGGGAGAGAAGGAGGTGTGGGGGGAGATTGTGCAATGAGACGGAAATTATGACCCTATGTATGGGTGGTATGATTGCATGAATGGTGTGATTCTACATCACGTACAACCAGAGAAATGAAAAGTTGTGCTCCATTTTGTAAAAAAATAAAATAAAATTTAATAAATAAATAACTTAAAAAAAAGGACCCAATAAAATTGGGAGTTCATAACCCACTTCAATCTAATGTATGAATTATGATATGTCAAGAGCTTTGTAATGTTGTGAACAACCAATAAAAAAAAAAGGACCCAAGGTTCCCATTTTTGCAATCAAAGCAGAGCTGGTTGGTTTTCTCCCATCATTCTGCTACTTTTATTAGGCCACTATATTAGCTTCTTAAAGCTACTGTGACAAATTATCACAAAAATGGTGGTTTTAAATAACACAAATCCATTACCCTACAGTTCTGGAGGTCAGAAGTTCAAACTGGGCCCCTTTGGGCTAATGTGGAGTGCAGGCAGAGCGGAATTCCTCCTGGAGACCCACAAGGGAATCAATCGTTCCTTTTGCCGCTCCTAGGGGCCACCTGCAGTCCTCGGCTCATGGCTTCCGTTCAGCCTCGAAGCTAGCCGTGGCCAGCTGAGTCTTTCTCACATGCCATTTCCAAGATTTCCTCAGATACCAGTTCCTCTCACTCTGGATCTCTGGCCACCTAAATAATCCAGAACAATCTTCCCACCTCAAGGTCAGCTCATGAGCAACTTTAATTCCAACTGTAACCTTAACTATCCCTTGCCATTTGCAGAACATATTTGCTGATTCTGGGGGTTAGGAAGTGGGCATCTTTGAGGGATTGTTATTCTGCCTCCATAGCACTGTGTATCCTCCTGATGACCCTTGGTCATTTGCATCCAGCTTAAGCTGCATAAACACAACAAGGAGACAGGGCCACCTGTCTTCCTCTGTGACTTGCCTTGGGACCCTGTGGTAACATATGGATAATTCTGCTAGTCAGTGAGATGCCTCTTAGTAAGACATTCAGCTAGCAAACATTTCTTAAGTATCTGCTGTGTACCGAGTCCCTTCCATGAAGCTTGTAGTCTGATAAAGGAAATGACCTGGTCATGTAAACCAAGTGCAAAGCACGAAGGGGAGGAGACGTAAAGCAAGTGAGGTCAAGTGTCATGAACAGTGTCCCCATTCTAAAGGGAGATCTGAGACTTGAGGAGGTCATGGGGAAGGAGGTGGCCCAGCTCAATCCTAGCTCTGGATTTGTAATTTATGGCAATTAGAAATGAGTACAGGATAAACATCCTGCTCCACTCTCCTTCCTTCTCTCAACCTATTTTCATCTTACTGAACTGAGATAACGTCTCTATAGAAAAAAGAAATGTATATTTATATATTCTTCCAAATATGCAGAATAGTATATAGATAACTTCTCACCACCTTTTAATACAATAATTTCATTCTCTATACATTTTGCAACTTGAACCAGTCTCAGGCCAAGCTGAAGATACTCCCCAAGTAGGTACATTCATGAGTTTCAGGGGCAAATCTCTAAGCATGGAATAGCTGGTCAAAGGATATGCTCAGTTTTAATGCTGATAGACATTGTCAAGTTGGCATCCAAGATGCAAAACTGGTTTACTCTCCACCAAACTTGCTATGAGCAGCTATTCTTCCATAGGCCCACCACTGCCAGACAGTATTCATTTTTTATAAAACCTTTGCCATTTTGAGAGGTGGAAAGGGGTGTGTCAATGTGGTTTTGATTTGCGTTTCTCAAATGATGAGTGTGGTGTTTCCCCAATGTGCCATTTTGTTTTATACCTTTAAGTCATCTGGGATTCATTTTGTTATAAGAATAGAACTTATAACAAATAGTGTTATAAGTTCCATAGAATGGCATTGGCTTATTAAATTATTCACATTTCCCCACTGATTTGAAATACCACCCACCCGTTCTAAATTTTAAAAATGAAAAGAGGCCACTTCAATCTAAACCTCACGCCATATACGAAATTAATTCAGAATGGAGCATAGATTTAAGAGTAAAGTATGAAACTTAGAGGACATTATAGGAGGCTTTCTTTAGTACTAGGGCTAGGCAAAGAGTTCTTGAGCATGACACAAAAATCACAATCTGTAAGATAAAAAAATTAATCAACTGGACCTCACCAAACACATTTGCTCTGTAAACAATTCTATTAAGGGGATGAAAACACAACTACAAATTTGAGCAAATATTGTCAAACCCACACATCCAACAATGGCTTTTTTATATAGTGCATAGAAAACTATCAAAACTCAATAGTAGGGGCGGGAGTTGTAGTTCAGTGGTAGATCCTCAGCACCACATAAAATTAAATAAATAAAATAAAGGTATAAAAAAGAATCTTAAAAAACTCAATAGTAAATTTTTAAAATTCAGAAAATACAATGATAACATGGGCAAGACTTGAACGATATTTTGCCATAGAACAGAGAGGGTTGGCAAATAGGCCACCATGTGAAAACATGTTCAACATCATTAGCCATTTGTCAAGTGCAAATCAAAACTAAAGCTAGAATAAACAAGATAGCAGTCTATACCTATTAATGGCTAAAATAAAAATAGTGATTAACCAAGTGCTGACGATGTGGAGAAACTGACACTCCCATACATAGGTTGTGGAAATGTAAAATGGTGCAAACACTCTAGAAAATCATTTGGCAACTCCTTACAACACTAAACAGATACTTAGATCAGACTCAATAATTGTACTTTTGGACATTTAACCCAAAGAAATGAAACTTATTGCATTAGTCAGCTTTCTGTTACTATAACCAAATACCTGATACAGACTCCTTATGAAGTAAAGAAGGCTTATGGTTCTAGAGTTTAAGTCCAAGGTCGGTGGTTACATTGGTTTGGCCCTCAGGCCAGGGCAGTACATCTTGATAAGAGTGTGTGTGGAAGAAAATGATCACATCCTTAGCCAGGAAGCTGGGGGTCGGCGGGGGAGGGGGCGCAAAAAAGACAGGGAGAACCAGGTCACAATCCCTTTCAAGATAGCAGTCTATACCTATTAATGGTAAAATAAAAATAGTGTACATCCTCAATGGCATAAGGACCTCCCAATTAGGTCCCACCTCTTAAAGATCCATGCATCTCCCAGAAGTGCCATTCTGTGGGCCTTTGGGGGAACACCCACCCAAACCACTAGTGTCCTTTGATAAGAACAGTTAAATAGATCCATACAACACAGTATCATTCATCAATGAAAAAGAATGAACTATTAATACATGCAATAATCAAAGTGGACTTCAGGAGTTCTATAGTCATGTGAAAAAAAGCCAATCTCTAAAGGCTACAAACCCTACAGAGTAGGGTTTATACATCATTCTCTGAATGGTAAAATTGTTGATATGCAGCACAGGGTAGTGGTTGTCAGGGGTTGGGCAGGAGATAAGGGGCCAGGGACACAAACAGGCAGTTCTGCAGAGTTCTTTTGCAGTGAGCAAAGGATTCTCTATCTTAATTGTGACTGATGATTACATGAACCTAAACTGTGACACAATTGTACAAAAAGATACACACAAACACACACACACACACACTCAAATTAATGCAGATTTTTAAATGGCAAAAATAAAATGAAATCTGTAATCCAGTCAACAGCAATGTACTAAAGTCCACTTTCTGTTTTTTTAAGATGCCATTATGGCCAACACTACAGGTATTACTTTGCAATTTCCTGTGAATCTATAACTATTTCAAAAGGAAACATTTTCAAAAATTTAAAGGACAGGAGGCCTAAAATATATGAAAGAAGAAATTCAGTTTTTCTAAGGCCTTCCCGTTTCCCAGGATAGTTCTGTTTGGCGGATGTTGGATCCTCAATAACCTATTCCCCTTCCCTTCTCCCCAGACACACAAGGTACCCTTTTGAAAAGATTCCAGTTGAATGGAGGACGACTTAAACCAAGACAAACACACACAAAAAAAGAGTGTGTTTAACCACATAAAAGTGGTTAAAAAGAATACCAGCACGCAGTTATCCAGATTCATCAATTGTGGATATTCTAAGCCATTTGTTTTCTGACGTTGGATTTATTGATCAATCTACATCATTGTTTCTGAACCACTCCAGCAAAAGTTCCACTGAGTGCCTCTGTCCCTACAACTTCAGGCTTTATTTCTTAAGAATACTCTCTTATACAATTAGAGCACAGCGCTCAACTTCAGTAAATTTAATGCTGATAATACTTTCAACTTTCCTGTTTGTGAAATAACGTCTAGGACGGAATCCGGCCCGAGGTCAGGCACTGCACAGTGGTCATACAACACCACTTGGAGAACCTGAGATTCAGTAGACCTGGCTTTACCACCAATCCCCCCACCCCACCCCTCCCCGTCACGGGGTACCCAGGATTCTCTTTGGTAAAGCAGAGTCGTCGCGACTGACCGCCTTATCCCTGTGAGCAAAGGCGACGGTCTGTAAGAGCTAAACGGAGTGACTCTTGGGCATCGTTATCCCGGGAAGACGCCTGCGAGTGTCTAGCGGCAAAGGAGACCGCTTTGGTTTTCGCGCCCAGCCTGGGAAACGGGTTGGAGCGAGGGAGGCGAGTCGGGGAAGAGATCTGGGAAGAGACCTGGGAAGAGCGGTGCGCGACCGTGCGAAGGACCCCCACCACCTCCGGGTCACCTGGCGCGCCGGGCAACCAATCCGCGGCGCGGCCCGTGCCCCCGCGGCCAATGGGAAGGCGGCGCGGCGCGCTCCCCCGGGGCTATAAGTGCGCGCGGGGCGGCGGAAAGCGAAAGTGGCGGAGCGCAGTGGGCCGGGCCCCAGCCAGCCGCCGGGATGCTCCGGGCTCCCGAGCCGCGGCCGGGCGAGGCGGAGGCGGCCGGCTGCAGTCCGCGGGCCGCGCCGCCCACGCAGTCCAAGCCGCTAACCTCCTTCCTCATCCAGGACATCCTGCGGGACTGCCCCGAGCGGCGCCGCGGCCAAACCGGTCACCCGCAGCCACCGTCCGGGCCGGACCCAAGGCGCGACCCTGAGCCTGAGCCCGAGGCTGGAGGAGAAGGAGGCCGCGCCCGGGCGCCTGCGGAGCCGCTGAGCGCCGGGCCCTGCGCCGCTCCGGGGGAGGCCGAGACGCTGGCGGAGTCCGAGCCAGGTAAGACGGCGAGACCGGGGAGGCCTGGTCCCAGGAGGACCTCCCGGAGCTCGGGATGCCGGGGTGCGGCATCACTGTCCTCGCTATCCCCTGGCCACGGACGAGCCTCGAGGTTAAAACCTGAGCTCCTGTGCAGGGTGGTGCCCTATTTTGACACCGCTTGACCCGCTAAAGTCAGTGGCACCTGCTCAGGCGATTAGAACTAATAAGACTGCATTAATATTAATTATTGTTTGATCAGCAGAAGTCCCTTTGCTTCTCAGTCTCGTGGGCCGTAACACAGTACTTTGGACTGTTCCTTTTGGTCCTTAAGGAGAAATAACACCGTTGGAATATTTATAGAGTAGACTCATTTTCTTTCCCATCACTTCTTCTGCACCAACCTAACGCCTCATTTAGGGTAAAGAGGAATAAAGCCCGAGGATGAACTTGCCATTAGCCCTTGCCGCCTCTCCCATGGCACAAGCCCTCTGTTGCCCACCCGGATGCTATCTCCGGATACCTTTTTGTCTCCCTTTACCGGGTGTCTCACTTCTGGCGTATTTTCCTGCCTGCCTGCTCCCACATATCTTTAACAAACATATCCAGAATCCCCCATTTAATTGTACTCAACAATATGGCAGAAAGTGCAACCACTAAACGCCTGTAACTTCGGATTCTTGCTGATTATTAGAAAACTAATACATAATATACAAATTTACTCATTCTCCTTTCCAGAGAGTTCCTTAATCATGCGAAAAAAGTGAAATGTTTCCAAGATAACAGTGGGCTGTTTTGTTCACTCAGGGACGAGATAAGGGTGGATTGAATTCTGTGCTAAATATGTAACTTTTTTCTTCTAATCCTCCTCCTCCTCTCTTTTCCAGATAGTCACTTTGAGACTTATCTCTTGGACTGTGAGCACACTTCAGGCGCCTTACCAAGCCTTTCCCAGACCCCCAAGCAGCCTCAGAAGCGCTCCCGAGCTGCGTTCTCCCACACTCAGGTCATTGAGTTAGAGAGGAAGTTCAGCCATCAGAAGTACCTGTCTGCCCCCGAAAGGGCTCACCTGGCCAAGAACCTCAAACTCACTGAGACCCAAGTGAAAATATGGTTCCAGAACAGACGCTATAAGACTAAACGAAAGCAGCTGTCTTCAGATCTGGGCGACTTAGAGAAGCCCTCCTCCTTACCAGTCCTGAAGGAGGGGGGCTTCTCCAGGGCCTCCCTGATCTCCATGTATAACAGCTACCCTTACTACCCCTACCTTTATTGCCTGGGCAGCTGGAGCCCTGCTCTCTGGTAACGCCAGCTCAGAGGACAACTATGTGCGATCAGAAACTGCCTTCCCCGGAGAGTCTCTGTGGAAAACTGAAGGGGCTGAGGTCAGGAAGAGCTGGGGTCCAAGAGGTGTGCAGACCAAAACTGTTGGAGGTTTCTGTGGAAATCCCAGATTCTTCACTGGTGGGCCAATGAAAGACCTAGGGCAGCGACTATTTCACTATCTAAATAGTTCCCCCAGTGCCTGCCATAGATCACTGTTGCTTTTAGCTTACTGTTTGAGGAGAGGAAGAGAAAAACCAAGTGCTGTTTTCAGCACTTTGCTTGACTTTGGATAAGCTGTGTGCCTTGCTCCTGAGGATTCTGTTGCTGTGGCTCCATCCTCCTGGGTGATTGATATCAACTCTGAAAGAGCCAACCTAAGGAGAGAAAGACAGCCAAGATGAGGATGTCACCTACTGAAGTAAACTTAGGTTAAAAAAACTCCTATTGGCCTTGGAATGTGGCCAAGGTTTCTGTCTATTCCTGTAAAAGTGAGGAAGGTCTCAATGAAAAGCCCTCATGCTCTGGGCAGGTTGGCATGGGACAGGGGTGGGGAGGTGAAAATCTGAGCTTCTTATTCCTTTTTCAGTAGTATGCCAATTTAAGTATTTACAGGGTGGCTTGAGTAGAACAAGATGCACTCACTGTGGTTTTTAAGACAAGCTGTATAAACAGAACTGGACCAGAAGGGGTGGGACTGTGCCAGAAGAACCTCCGCGTGTCCAAGCAGGGGCCTGAGGAGGGTCCTGTTGCCTGTTTTATTGGCAAAAAGTGGACAGGCGTCTGCCAACCCCATCTGCCCTAGCTGGAAAATTTAGAATGAGAGGTTCCTGGGGTTTTCAGGGTAGAATTTGTTCTCCATTGTAACAGGGGTGACACTTTTTTTTTTTTTTTTTTTAGGGTAAGGTCCTTTCTTCCCTCCTTTTATTTTATTTATTCTTTTCTTTTCTGCAGCAATTACCCACTGAAGGGCTTCTTTTCAGTCCAGGCTTTTAGTTTGGCTACACCTAATAGGCCTTTCTTATTTAGCCCGAGATCTGGTCTTTCTTTTTCTCTTATCACACCCAGCCTTGGAAAAAAAGGGGGAGGGGGGCAGATTCTGAGTCCGCCAAAAGACATACATTTTCTAAAGTAGCAATGCTTATTTCTTTCTTTTAAAAATATACAGCATTAAATCCCAAATCCTATTTAAAGACCTGACAGCTTGAGAAGGTCACTGCTGCATTTATAGGACACTGTGGCTCCGTTGTTACACTTCAGAGTCTAACCCTCTTTGGAAATCCTTGTAGGCAGAGAAGGTAAGGACTAATGCATTTTTGCATGGAAAAAAGAATGTAGTGCCCAGGGGCCAATATCATTGACCCATCTGTCCAGTAGAAATGAAGGGCTCCCAGAGTGAGCAGGGAAGAAACGTACCTGGGCCGTAGGTAGCCCCATCCAGTGAGCAGGAGAAGGAGGGGATATACTTTGCAGGAAGAGGCTAAGAAAAAGGAAACCATGTTCAAAACAACATGGTCGTGGCTTCCATCACCAAATAAACAACTATTCACATGCTTCAGGACCTGTGCTCAGTACTATAACAGATCCCCAGAATGACTTCAGCGAAAACTAGCAGCAAGCCAAAAAAGAAGGTTGGCTGCACTTTTCTGTTGTATTCCTTCAGGTGACCTGGTAGAGAGGAGGCATTGGGGGGAATAACCCAAAAACATTGCCTATGAGGTACCCTGAGGCTGGGAAGTCTATTGCTCCCACTACTTAATTCTGTGCAGTGAGAAACATTTCAATTTCCTCCTATTAAAAGGGCCAGTTTACTGTTGGTGGCCAAACTCCTAAAGTGAGTTGATAGAAAGTTAGCCAGTTTCAGCCCATTTTTCCATGGCTTGTGCTCCAAGTTGAAATCTCCAGTGCCACGTGCTGCCGCCCCCCTCCTCCACAGTACTATAGATGGCTCCAAATGCAGAGGAGCCTCAATTGCTGTCTGCTTTGGACAGTCTCTTAAGCATTTAGTGCTGCTTCTCCACTCCGTACTCTTTCTTCCCTCTCTGAATTCTTTCAACCTGCAGTTCTACAAGGATTAAACATTTACCTGTGATGTGTATTGTGTTGCAAAAAGAAAGTTTGTTTCAAATTATTTTGTTTATCAATCCCTGTTGGAACTAGTCATTCACCCACACCTGAACTGGTAGAAAAATATTTGAAGAAATAGTTTATGAGCCTGACGGGTGACCAGGACAGTCTGTTTCTATCCTGTTTAATAAATTAGTTCACGAACACTGCTTCAATATGTAACATAAAGGTCTGTGACTTGAAGTTTAGTAAAGTACCCCAGTTGAACTTTATTTTTCTATGTATTTTTTTGCAACATGAGTGTTTTAAAAATAAAGTCTCTATGTCTTTATTAGACATATCTGTGTGTGATTCTCAGTCTCCTAAAAACTGCATGCTGTTTAAGGTAGGTATTTCTGGTTACCATATCCTCTGGCCCTCTGCCTGACTGACAAACCTTTTGCTACAAAATCATCCAAAACAGCAGCTTAGCCGGTAGTGGATGAGCATTATTCATTTATAAACGGGCCCTGCCTCCCTTCCAGATAAACAGAGGAAAGGGAGATGAAGTTTCTGTCTTTAATAATCACCCCACTTCAGCCCCAGGACACTTTATATTTAAATAAAGACCATCAAGTATTTACTTGCATTTCTGGAAGGCCCTGAAGGAAACATGGAGACTACAGCAATTCTGCTTTAAAAAGTCTTTTTGCATGTCCTCTCACCCCTAATATTACAGCTTCCCTGGCCCTCTCACTCCTGAGTCTTCCAAAAAATTTTACCTGTAACCAGAGCTGATGGACCTCTTGCAAGCCAGACCTTTGAATTAGAATCACAAGTGTTGACAATCAGTTTTATCATGCTAAAAGATTAACAACACACCCTTCATCCCCCTGCACTAAACTTTATTAAATCCCACAAGCAGAAAGTCTTATGCACCTGATTACCTGGGAGAATGGATGGTTTTCTTCCCTCCTCCTTCAAGGAAATAGAAGCTTAAAAAGTGAGGTGCTTACTTTAGGTAAAACATATCATAATTTCAAAGTATGCTCTAATCCCTTAAGTACATTGTACACACAGGTGGGGCTTCTTGTAGCATGCTCAAATGTAGAGCACAAATCTACAGCCATCCTCCCTTCCTCCCTTCCCCTGGAAGGCCATTAGCTCTCCAATTACAAAGCTCCTGCAGTAAATTAACAGAGCAGATTTTTTTTTTCTGGTAAACCATTTAAAAGCAACTAATCCAGGAAATTAAACAAAAGTATCTTATCTCTCAAGTAGTCCTCTCTGCCTCTTCTTTTCTGTCCCCTTTCCAACTTTCCCTGCTATCTCTGCTAATCTCACACCCACCCAGCTCCTTTCAGCAGCTCCCTTGGCATGTCCCATGTCCCTGCTATTTGGAACTGCTTTTAGTCTGCCTTTCAGTGACTTCCCCTGTAAGTCTCTAGAGCCAGAGTTTTGTCACTTCTGGCCCTGCTGGTTTTCCCCAGGCCTCCTTAGCAAGCCGATAGCCATCAGAGGGGAAGTAAATGTCAGAGATTCACACCTAACAAAAATGTTTTTCTTCTAACCACAAAGCAAATCATTTTCCTTTTAAAAATATTTTTATTGGTAAATTATAATTATACACAATAGCAGGCTCCAATGTGATGTATTTGTATCTGCACACAGCATAATTTGGTCTAATTTGTCCCCCACCCGCTTCTTACTGACCCTCCTCTCCTTTATCCCCCCTGGTCTCCCTTCTATTTTCATGAAGTGCCCAACCTTTTCTCTCTAATTTCTACATATGAAAGAAAACACATGACCCCTGACTTCGGAGTCTGGCTTATTTCATTTGGCACGATATTCTCCAGTTCCATCCACTTTTCCTGCAATGACATAATTTTTTTGTTCTTTATAACAAACTCCAGTGTGTATATATACCACATTTTCTTTATCCAGTTATCTGTTGGTGGACACTTAGTCTGGTTCCATAACTTGACTATTAAGTCTATAAATAGGTATGCAGGTAGCACAACAGTATTTTAGAGAAATACTGAGGAACAGTATAGCTGGGTCTTATGGTAGATCTGTTTCTAGTCTTTTGAGGAACCTCCAGTCTGATTTCCATAGCGTTTGTACTAATTCACATTCTCACCAATGGTGTGTAAGTATACTTTTCCCCCCTACATTCTTACCAGAATTTATTATTATTTGTGTTCTTCATGACTGCCATTCTAACCAAAGTGAGATTAAATCTTAGTATAATTATAGCAAATCATTTTTCTAGGGTGATGTTAATATCATGCATCTTGAAACTGCCCTCAGAGGGAACAGTGACCATGAAGAGAAAGTCACATAGCTTAGGTGTCCTGGAAATAGACCCTGTGTTGGAGAGCGGCATGCAAAATTGAGAGAAACACACCTGGAAGGCCGTGAGGAAGGCAGGTTTGAGGAGAGGGCATAATCGACCAATAACACAGCTGTGCCTGAGGCCTCACCCAGTACTTGAAGCTGCAAAACCAAGATGTCCCACACTGAGAGAAGTGAGATGGGCATTTAATTCCAGCATTAACTGCCTCTTGAAAGTGGAAGGAAACTTGGGAATTGCAGTTTCTTTGGGTGTCGGGCTGTGGCCATCAAGGAACACAGTGACAAGTCTTTGCACCAGTATTGCCACCAGCTGGTGGGATTATGTCCACCCTGTTCAGAGGGACTTGGTGGACACCACTATAAGACATAGGACCCCTTCCTTGGTGGCCCTTGGGGCCATAGTCACCACCATTTTCTGCACGGGGCAAATCGGTGTGAGCGAGTGAGACCAGGGCTGGAGCTCTGAGCTCTACTCTCAGGCATCCAGGCTCTGCCTTTCCCTTGGCCATCATGAACGTGTCACCAAGGCATGTTTTTCAAAGCTGAGTTATTTACTGCTCAAGAGAAAGGGCAGGAACGAGAGTCCTGGAACACGAAGGGCTCCTAGTTTAACCATGGACTTGGCCTCCCTGCAGACTTTCCCAGGCAGAGCAGCCTGTGAAAAGGCAGATCTAACGTCTGCAGGGAGAGCAAAAGAATCCCAGCTTGCATGGGTGTCCTTCCCTCACCTCTGCAGGGCCTCCAGATGTGGCCTGGACTTATTTCCTGAGCGTCAGTGGGTCAGATTTGGGTTTAGGACAGAGACGTAGCCTCCTTTAACGGGACAGTCTCCAGTTGCCAGCCTGTTCAGTCACAGGAGAGCCCTTACCAGAGGCGATGGGGGACAGAGAAAGGAGTGACAGGGATTAGTCCCATTTTCTCACTGGAATGACTGCTGTCATTTGGAAGAGGTTTAGCCCCCAAAGGCTAGCATGCTAGAAATCTGTTTCCTTGTGTTGCAGTGTCACAGTGGTGGAACCATTAAAAGGTAGGACCTAGTGGAAGTCATTAGGCCCCGGGGGCTTCCCTCTCATGATTCAATTAATGTGTTTCACGGGTTGTTATTGAAGAGCAAGCCCCGTCCCTCCCTAGTCTCTTCCTTTCTGTTTTGCCATGTGACATCTCACATGTGTTTCTGCCATGCAATGTGATACCATCTACCATGAATCCCTCACCAGCAACCAAGATTGGTGCCATACTCTTAGGCCTTCAAAACCATAAGACAAAATAAAAATTCCCAGCCACAGGTATATATATCTCCATGATATATTTTTTAAAAGCCTAGAATGTGTGCTGATGCATGGGAGAAAAAACAACAACAACAACAAAAAAGGTTGATTTTGCTTTCTTAAAGGTGGAAGTCCAGCAGCATTTAGTCTCAAATACCAGTAGTGCCCACATTCTCAGGAGCACCTGCAAGATGACCCTGAGTCTACTTTAACACATTAACATTTCCTTGGATGAAGATCTTGGGAATCTCAGACATCAGTATTTTTTAATGCTAATGTCCAAGGTTGCAACTCACTCACTAAGCCTCTTTACAGGGGGTTGTCCTCCTTAGTATCTCAGCCTCAGTGGTGCCAGGACAGGAGAGAGTCACCTGGAGGTGTCAGCCAGGAAGGGAGGCATTGGGAATTTCCCATCATCCCCCTCCTTTGGTTTGCTCTTCCGATCGTTTCTTACTTTCTTCCCAAGCATCCCCCTTTTGGGAATTTCTGATACCAGAATCAGGGAAAACCCAGCCTATCCAGCAAATCCCTCACTCAATGCTTACGGAACCCAACCTGCATGGGTGTTCTGCTTACCTGGTAATCCAGAAGCAATCACTACCCATCTCAAACCCGTACCCGCCAGGGCTGGCAATATATTCTGCCCCATGGAAGGAGGGAAATAAAATGGCCTCCTAGAGTCGCTGAGGATTTTCACCTGCCTGGAACCACAGAGTCCTGTTTGCGCATCGCTGGGAACAGCAGGTGCTATTTAACGTCTGTAGGCTAGCGTCACGCTTCCCTGACAAACCATCCATCAGGATTAAATGGTGTCTTACCGCTGACATAACATTTACACTTCCTTCTGCCAAATCGCTATATTAAACTTTTTTTTTTTAAGCTTGGGTGAAGAGATGGATAAGGGTGGAAGTCATTCAAGGAGGGGAAAGAATATGCCTTGTGGCAACAAGGTTTTTGACTAAAATTTGCATGCAGAGTTGGCATTAGAACTCCACCCCAATGCCTGAAAAGCTTCCATGTGACCCAACCAATATTTGGAAATGGGGTGATGGAAGGGCGTTCCCTCTGCCCAGTTCTTCCATGGAGAGGAATGTCACAGCAGGAACCTGGGGGCAGGAAGGGATGGGATTCTCTCATGACAAGTTTGGAATCTCTCCCCCACTCCATGCTGGGAACTTGCTACTACTTAGGTCTTTCATGGTATTTCCCCCTCTGAGGAAGATCCAAAGCACCAAAGGCCATTCCTGCAGGTTCTTATGTCTTGCCAAGATGGACAGTGGTGAGTGTGGCATGTGTTCTGAGGATTGCCATGGGTACAGATGCAGGCAAGGTACTTATTTAGCTTTAGCAGAGCTCTGGCTAGACTGCCTACATCTCCTTCCTGCGATAACATAACAAATAATGGAGACATCAGCAGGACAGACTTTTGAATTGCACTAGAGAAGTGAGACACTTCCAGAGCCTGCAGAATTCTCTCTGGTTGCCCTTTAGTGAAATGCCCAAACTGGCAGGGTGAATTAAGGATGGAAGATTGGACAAGGTTCCAGGGTCCTCAGTGTGACTCCTGCAAATTAAAACCACTCGGGGTTTTTCATTTTCCTTATCTGCTAAATGAATAGACAATACCCTACATAAATGTGCAAATTGCATTAAGAAATTCTGATGGAAGGAGTTGTTTATTTATTTGTTACTGGGGATGGAACCCAGGGGTGCTTCACCACTAAGCCACATCCCCAGCCTTTTTAAATTTTTTATTTTGAGACAGTGTCTTGCTAAATTGCTTAGAGCCTCACTACATTACTGAGGCTGGCCTTGTACTGCCATCCCCCTGCCTCAGCCTCCCAAGTCACTGGGATTACGAACATGCACCACCATGCCAGGATTGGAAGGAGTTTTTTTGTTTTGTTTAGTTATTTTTATGTGGTGCTGAGGATTGAACCTAGTGCCTCATGCATGCTAGGTAAGAATTCCACCACTGAGCCACAAGCCCAGTCCCAGGAGTTTTTAAACAGGAAAAAGAGTGGGGGGGGGGAATGGAGTGAGAGCTAGTGGTACTAGCAAGGAATATCCATTAAAGACAACAGTAGTGTAGAGTTCAGAGTTCTGCACCCTTGTAGCTCCAGAATCCTGACTCCAGAAATGCTTTTCAGGCCTGGATCTCAGTTGAGTTCTCGGTCACAGGGTCGTGATGTTTCCTGGGAGATAGTTCACCTGCAAAGGAAGAACAAAGGAGAGAGAGAGAGGGAGAGGAGGAACGACGAGTTTCAAGAGGAAGAACTGGATAGGTAGTTTTCCATGGGCTGTGGAGGCATTCTTGTGTGCACGTGAGCTCACGACTCCTCTCAATGGCTTCCGATTGACCCCTGAGTGGAGAGATGGCTCAATATCCTGGAAATTAAGTTTTATTAGAGAGACAGACTGGGGGCATGTCAACTTTGGCTTCAGGAAGGAACAAAAGCTGGATCAGGATCTGAGGAAAGGTGTTCACATTACAACCCAAATAGTTTTTATAAGATCCTGTTCAGGCACACATCCCAGAGGAGCAGGATGGGTTTGCACAAATAGGACACTTCACACACAGAGAAGCAGCCGTGTTGGAGAACAAGGTGCCGTTTACTCCAGGAGGCCGTGAGAAAGGACTCAGAAGACACAGTTAATCATGAACCCCCAAAGCCAGATCTAATTTGATCTTGGGCAGCAACCAGAAGGGTATGATGTCCTGAGCAGCAGAGCTAAGCAGCCCCTCCTTCCTCTGCACTGAGCAGACAGAAGTTGGACACTGAGAAGCTTTGTGTCTGGTGAATGAAGAATAAATAAACAAATGAATGAATCCAGGCTGCTCCAGAAGTACTAGGCTCAGTTCTACGCATCATAATTGGGAGGGTTCTGATGTGGGTCCTCTGTCATGGGGAAGGTTCCTTGAAACGGACAACTCTTTAGTGAAGAGGTCAGAAGAAGGTGGAGGTGCATGGTTCAACTCCAAGATCCTTGCCAAACCTCTGGTCCTACCATTCAAAAGAGAAGTATCAGGCTCTGACCAGGCTAATACCTGCTAATTGTGAGATGGGAGCAAATCACCCCAGCTCCCCTGAGTTTCAGCTACTTCTTTGTTAAATGAGGAAATTAATCCTTTAGGTGGTAAATGGAATCAAATCATTCCTACAGGTCCTATCTCTGACTCCTAAGGGACACCATTGTGTAAGGGACAAAAAAGGAGATCTTTTGATTGATTGATTGATACTTGATGACTGATATCTGAAATACCATCCTTAGAGATTCATTCTTGAATCTTAAGAATTCCTCTACATTTGAATATTCCTGGGAGAAATAATGAACTAAGTATAATGACTAATTTATCCCTGATATGAGTAAGTTTATTGATTTCAATTGAGACAGAAAATGGATCAGGGTAAAGCGTGCATGCGCACTCCCACCTCCCCTCCACACACACATACACAAAAGAAGACTGGAGGCTTGAGAAAAAAAAAC
The DNA here is from genome assembly GCF_964194105.1 of Spermophilus citellus. Taxonomy (NCBI): domain Eukaryota; kingdom Metazoa; phylum Chordata; class Mammalia; order Rodentia; family Sciuridae; genus Spermophilus; species Spermophilus citellus. The sequence continues at coordinate 75,351,427 of NC_138196.1, read as the reverse complement.
ATTTCTATTGCTAAATTTCATTTAAGTTTAGTCCTGCCTATAAGCCAAATAATTTTGATTGTCTTATTGCTTAGTTATATATTCTAAGCTTAAGCTATTATATTCTTCTCTTGGAGCCGTTTCAACTTTAGATCTCAGAACATGCACATCATTGCCTGAAATGAATATCTGATGACTTCTCTCTAGTGCATTATTTATGCTTCTTTTCCTTCAACTCAGAAATTAGGGAATATGGAAGAGAACAAAAAGGTCTTCATGTTTATTTTTATTAACTGAAATGTCATAGTTCTAAGCCCTTTGCCTCCTAAGTCAATAATCACACAGGATTCTCTAAATGCAGTATGGTATCAATGATGAAGAGGATGGATTCTAGCTTCAGGTGCAACATGTAATCCTGATTGTCCCTTCAGGTTGGTTCTGTGTGACCTTAGACAAGTTATTTGACAAAAATGAGACTCAAATTCATAATCTTCAAATTAAGTCCTTATTTACAGAGTTGTTCTAAGAATCAAATGAGATAAATCTAGCACATAATAGATCATCAAGAATTTCCAGTTCACTTTACTCTTTTTGAGAAACTGTCTAAACTTTATCCAAATGTATGCATAAAAATTGCAAACTATAATTAAATATATACATATTCAGAACACTCACTCAATATACACATGATTTTCCATGAAGCAACATCACAAGCGGTATTTGCATCAGCATTTTTGTGACCATTTAATATGCCAGTAAGTTAATATCCCATAATATAAACCACCATATTACTGGACACAAAAGTTTAAAGTAGGTAAATAGATTGAAAACAGGCTCAAAGAGAAGTGCAGAAAAACTTACTACAAAGAGAATTAAAGACTTATGTCTTCAAGATACGGTAATTTCTCCTGGGCTGAGCTATAACCCCACAGAATACATATGAGATGCTTCCTATAGGGGAAGGACTATGTCCTCTGAATTAAATAATTAGAGCTAGGCCACAGAACAGGGCTGCTTGCTTCCCTGCCCAAAACTGGATTGCACAAGTACAAAGAAAATAAATCAACAAAAATAGCTAAGCGGCATTTCTAAACATGCCCAGCCGCAAATATTTATGACCATTAGTTCTTGGAGAAAGGTCATTTCAGATAAGACAACTATTTATACAGAAAACAAAAATGAAACATATATTGATTGGTTTTTCATTGACTCTCCCAGCCCTGGGAGAGGTATGGAGCAGGAAAAAGCCTGCCTAAGCAGTTTACACTTGGCCACTGTCTCATCTACTTAAGTGTGGATTAGAGGGAGGAATTCAGAAGCTGAAGTTCAGTGTCTTATGACCACGTGGACCATATCTTTTTCTCCAACTTTTTTTTCAGTACTAGGATTTGAACCCAGGGCCTCGCACATGTTAGACAAATGCTATACCATTAAGTTACACCTTCAGCTATTTTTAAAAATTTATCTTGAGACAAGGTCTCATTAAGTTGCTGAGGCAGGCTTCAACCTTGTGATCCTCCTGCCTCAGTCTCCAGCCTAGCTGTGTTTAAGGGGTGTGCCCCTGTACCCAAATTCCAACATTCTTTATAAAAGAAAGGAAAGGATCCAAAGACTGGAGACTTTTCATGGCCAAGTTAGATCTCTGAGTATGGAGGGACGGAGGAGAAGCCAGAGGAGAAGGCCTCCCCTATTAGTTGATTCAATGAGACTATTGTCCAAAGGTCTGATAACCTTGGGAAATGATCCATTTTTCTATGTCTTCGTTTCCTCATCTCTAAAGTCATCTCTAGGGTCTCTTCCCGCTCCTACCAGTCTATATTTAACAATGTCTGTATTTGAAGCTGTCAGACCCTTTCCATAACTGTCTAAATTCAAAACCATTAAAATTTAAGAACAACATTTGCATGGAAGACACTGTTCAAGCAGATGCCCAGTAATTTGTGACAACGTCCAGCCCAGTTTAGGTTGAATTAATCTGTATAATCGAAACAAAGGGTTTGTTTCACATGACTGCTAGAATCAAAGGGAACAATGCTGTCAGAATAACTAGGTGGCTACAGGGGTGTCCTTACTAGGGTGTTGCAGACGCTGGCTTGGCCAGGGTCTTCAGTATTATTTAAAAGTAAAAGAAATGAGCTAGCAAACCTTGAAAAGACATAGATACAACCTAAATGCTTATGGCTAAATGAAGAAACCAGAATGCAAAGGGCACATACTGTGTGATTTCAGCTACACAATACTCTGGAAAAGTCATAACTAAAGTAGCAGTTAAAAACAAACAAACAAATAAATAAAATAAAATAAAAATAAATCAGTGGTTGCCAGTGATTTGGGGGTAGAAAGAATGAACAGTTGGAGCACAGGGGAATTTTAGGACAGTGGAACTTCTCTGTGATACTGTGATAGAGTGGCTATATGATATTATGCATTTAACAAAACCCATAGTACCATATAGCACAAAGAGTGAAAAAATTATTTAAAAGGTCAGGATCCAAGAAGGAATGGAGAATCTTACCTGCATTACACAATAATGTATAAAACAACTGCAGTAAAGGAGAAGGGGAGGTGGTGATCTAAGTAACTATGGAACTGGGTAGAGACTGGTGATGCTAAAATTGGGGTGGAGGAAGAGCTGTAAAGGAGCAGCATTTCTAAGCTGGGGTTGTGGCTCAGGGTAGAGCTCTCGCCTGCACGTGTGAGACCCTGGGTTCTAACCTCAGCACCTCATAAAAAAAATGAATAAACAAAGTAAAGATATTGTGCCCATGTATAATTAAAAAATATTTTTTAAAAAGGAGCAGCATTTTTGTTGGTTATTAAAGTTAATCTGGTATTAAAATTAAATTAGAGTATTATAACTTTAGGATGTTAATCATAATCCCCCAGTGACTATAAAGAAAATAGTTATAAAAATATACAAGAGAAAATAAGGAAATTAAAATTTTAGTACAAAAAAATCAACCAAACACAAAAGCAGAAAGTAATGCAAGAAATGAAGCACATAGAAAATACAGGAAATGACAGTCAAAAATAAATGATCAGTAATTACTTTTAATGTAAATTGATTGAATTTTCTAATCAAAAGCAGAGATTGATTGAATGGATTTTAAAAAAAAAAGACATGATCCAACAAGGTGATGTTTATAAGGCTCACTTTAGATCCAGAGACACTAATAGATTAAAAGTGAATGGATGGAAATGACATTGAATACAAAGAGTAATAAGAGTAATCAAGAGAGTAAGGGTGGCTATTCTAATACCAAACTAAATAGACATTAAGTCAAAAAAGATCACAAGAGACAAAGGAGGACTTGGTATATTCAAAAAGGACTGAATAGAGCAAGATGATATCACAATTATAAACATTTATGCACATAGTAAGAGATAATCAAAATATATGAAGCAAAAAATTAACAGAGCTGAAAGGAAAATAGACAGTTCTATAATAGTAGAGGTTAGACTACCTCACCCTCAACAATGGATGGAGCAAGCCAACAGAAGGTTAAGATTAAATACAGGACTTGAACAACATGACAATGAAGTAGATCAAGCAGACCTACACAGAGCACCACCCAACAGCAACAAAACCACCTGATTCTCAAGAGCATGTGGGCATTCTTCAGTGTATACCATAAGTTATGCCATTAACTAAAGTTCAATAGATTTTATCTTCTCTAAACACAATAGTGCTGAGGTTTGAAAGTCCCCTCTAAAATTGACGTTGATATTTCATGACCACTTCTATCAGCCCCGAGATGAAAATACCTCACAAGAACAACCTAAAAGAGGAAAAGTTTATTTTGGCTCATGGTTTCAGAAGTCTCAGTCTATGGTCAGCTTACTCCATTGCTCTGGGCCCAAGGTGAGGCAGAGCATGATGGAGGCAGAACATGATAGTAAAAGGACATGACAGATCTCCTTGTGGCAGCAGAGAAGCAGAGAGCAGGGAGGGACAAAGGGGCCCTGGAAGATATAGTTCAAGGCCACACCTGCAGAGACCTGCTTCTTCCAGTCATGCTCTACCTACCTACAGTGACCACCCAGTAGTCCATTGATCTATCAATGGATTAATCCAGTCCATCTGGTGGATTAATCCACCGATGAGGTCAGAGCTCTAATCATTAACTTAAAAGTCAGACTTCCATCCTTGCTACACTGGGAATCATGCTTTCAAAGTGTGAGCTTTGCTGGGGACATTCCAGATCAACATTGTACGTATTGAGAGGTAGGACATCTAAGAGGTGACGGATTAAGGCCATTGTCATAGAGGTGGGCTCTTGGTAAAAAGGTTGAATTCAGCCTGATTTTCCTGTTTCACACATGCTTGCTTGCTTTTCCTCCACAGTATCATGTGAGACAGAGAATCAGAGGAGAGATAAATGAAATAGAGAACGAAAAAGCCAGAGAGAAAAGTAAGAACAACACACACAACACACACACACACACACACACACACACACACAAACAACCACACCAAAATCTGGTTCTTTGAAAACCGAGTAAAAATGATTAATGTTTGCCTAAATTGACTGTGAAAAGAGTAAGAAGTCTCAGCTGCTATGATAAGAAATGAAAGTAGGGACATTACTACCAATTCTGCAGAAACAAAAAGGATTATAAGAGTATCGTGGACAATGGTACCTACACAAATTTGATGACTTTGATGAAATGGGCAGATTAATAGAAACAAAACCTACTGACTCGCAAAGAAACAGAAAATCTGAACAGACCCATAACTGATAAGGATATTGAACTGGTGACTTAAAATCCTCAAATGCACTTTCCTCATCTTTTCCAGAACCATCTTTAAAGAAGGGGATTAGAGCAGCTGTATTCACAACTGCCAAAACATGGCAGCCACCAAGATGTCCGTCAGTAGGTAAAAGGATAAATATACTGTGTTGCACTCAGACAGTGGAATATGACCCAGCGCCAACAGGCGCACACCACCACACCATGAAAAGACCTGGAGGAAGCTTAGATGCATATTGTGAAGTGGAAAAAGCCCATCTGAAAAGTCTGCATGCTTTGTGAACCCAACTCTGACATTCTGCAAGAGGCAAAATGGTGGAAATGGGGAAAAAAGATCAGTGAGGGGGATGAATAGGTGCACTGCAGAGGGTTTTTGGGACAGTGAATCTACTCTGTATGAAATTATAACACTTATTTCACATCCTTTACTATTTATCAAACCCCATAAAATGCACACCACCAAGAATGAACCTTATAGACCTTGGATGATAATGTTGTGTCCATGTGGTTTCGTCAGTTGAGACAAATGTACTATTCTGGGGGAAATTTGATAGTGAGGCAAGGTGTGGGGAAGGGCAAGGAGTACATGGGAAATAACCCTGTTTTCTGCTCATTTTTGCTGTGAATTTAAAATTGTTCTAAACATTAAACCTATTTTAAAAGAACAGTCAGGAAAAAATTTGTATATGAGCTTGGACTGCTTCTGCCACGTCCCTGAACTCCTTCCTCCTTCTCTCCCCCCATATTCAATTCCCATACCTGCTCAGGCCATAAGATCAGGCTGAGCTTTGTTTCCCTCTCAATGAGCACATACTAAGGTGTTAAAACTTAACAGCAAGTCTGAAGGAGGAACTTCAGGCACCAGGAAAGGAGCCATTCTAAGGATGGCAGGGACATGCTTCCCTGGGGCCCTGAAGTCACTACCATAAGGCCTCAGAGGTAAATGATCAGCTCCCTGATTGCCTCCATCCAACTGGATTCCACCACGCCTGGTTGCATGCAAAAAAAACGTCACTAGCAATGAAATCAAAAGACAAATGTGGGATTGATATTTCCACTGTACTGTTTCAACCCTATACTGTTCCACTGTACACAGCTCTAAATTTCCAGAGATAAGAAGTAATCTGTGCCATGGTATTGGTTATATATGGCCATTGTCCATGGCTAAGAGGCAAGACAAGAACCTTTAATTCAGGAAAATAATACTTTTAATACAGCAAATTCTGAGTCGATAGCCATGCTTGAATTCCGAGGAAATCTACTCACTTCCCATATCTGCAGGAAGAACGGAGCTTTATGCATGGTCGCTAAACTCAGAACACAGACCCCTTACACTATCTCAGGAAAGATAACAGCCCTGATGGGACTCACCCATCCGCATGTCTATTTACTGGGAAACTAGGATATTCTCACCAGAGATCTAGGGACTGGGGAGAAATGACAAGCCCAAGCCACAGTTTCTGTTTACAGCTTAGTGAGAGACCAAGATCTACATGTAAAAAGACTCTAGAAGAAAAACACAAAAGATCCTAGGAGACAAGGTAGACTATAAGTAGTACTAAAATTGGAGCGACAGAAAATAAATACTATAAGGATTCAAAGGAAACATACATCTCTTGAAATTGGTACAATTTGGAGAATCTCCAAGGATAAATTCGTGGGCTGGATTACACAAGAACTAAAAGGGAGAAGGACTCCCAGAAATGAAGTCTCAGGGGAGACAGTAAGAGTGAGAAGGGGACAAAAGATGAAAAGCAGAATTTCCCCTGAAGATGACAGAGTTTATCAGCTTGTCAGATGTGGACATTGAGGCAAAAGTCTTTAGACTCAGAAGTAGCTCCAGAGTTTTTCCTGAGACAAAGAAGTCAGGAGATTCCGAAGTTTGAGTTGGAAGTGGTACTGGGATGTCCTAGACGTCAGTGGATAAAGGATTCTAGCTCTCTGCAGGAAGACTGGAGTCAGATGAAGGATCTTGGCAGCCTGTGCCAAGAAGCATGGGAATAGATAAGCCCGCAGAGGAACCAAGTACAACCTCAACTAACATTTACAAGGTATGGTCTGTGTCCCAAGCCTTGAGATTAGCACTTTAGAAGAATCACCTGAATTAATCATGACAACCACTGCATTGGGTAGACCGAGTCCCCTAGAACCATTATCCCTCATGTTTTCACGGAGAAACTGAGCATTAGACAGTTTGTTTTTGGTTTTGATATTTGTTTTTTGTTTTTTTTTTTAATTTTTAATATTTATTTATTTTTTTAGTTCTCGGCGGACACAACATCTTTATTGGTATGTGGTGCTGAGGATCGAACCCGGGCCACACGCATGCCAGGCGAGCGCGCTACCGCTTGAGCCACATCCCCAGCCCTGGTTTTGATATTTGGGATGGAACTCAGAAGCACTCCACCACTGAGCCACACCCCAAGCCCTATTGCGCATTTTAGAGACAGGGTCTCACTGAGTTGCTTAGCACCTCACTTTTGCTGAGGCTGGCTTTGAACTCACGGTCCTCCTGCCTCAGCCTCCCGAGCCGCTGGGATTACAGGAGTGGGCCACGGCACCTGACTGCATTAGAGAGTTTTAATAATTTTCCCAAAGGACTCAGTAGATAAGCAAACGGAGAAGCCGGGATTAGAAACCACTCTCTCTGCCTCCAGTCCCACATTCTTCAATACCACATTCTCCTGCAGAGCAGAGAGCAGAAGAGCTACAGGACTGCTGACTACCAACAGCGCGAACGAGGTGGTCGGGCCTGCACTCAGCTGAAACCTGAAGGGAGATTGACAAGCCAGAGAAGATGGGGAGGCTGGGAAGGGGCGGAGCGTTCCAACACCTGAGCAACACCTCCCTCCCAGCACTGAGCCTCCCACCCAAGAACCAACAAGCTTTCTTTACTAAGAACCATGCCCAGGCCAGAGCATTGAACCTATTGTATGGAGGTCATCTGGAGCCCTGTTTGTCCTGTCTCCCAGCCACTTCCTGAGCAAACTCACTCAGCCATCCAGCCCCGTGCACTTTTGAACCAGTCACCTCCCTCCCCCAAATGCCTACATGCTCTTGCCAGTCTCCCAAAGTGGTTCTGCTGATGAACAGGTCCCTGACTTCCATTGGAAACCCTGTTCTTCTGCAAGTAACCAGGGCAACATAGTATGGCCTGGAGCCCTCAAGACAAGACCCAAGCCAAGTCGTGAGGTGGAAAAATCCTTTCCTCAGCTCCCTGTTAAGCTTTCCTCCCAAATGCCCTGCGATTTCTACTTTTGATTCAAATTTTGAGATTCCAATTCCATATATCCACTTCTTCCTTTACACTCCCTTAGATACAACTGCTCCTTAGAAAGAAGGATGATCATCTCATCTACTTTAATACTAAGTGACTGATTAGGGTTTATATATTAGCTCTATTAGGTCTTTAACTCAACACGAAGCAATTTAACATATGCCTAGGAAATAAAGAAAGCTGTAATCAGAGACATCTGAAAGCCAAGTCAAGGAGGGTCACTTAAAAAAAGGAAAATGGGTGGCTTTTAAGTTGGAGTGTCTATATAGTCTATTTCTATTTCTCAGGTTGATCAGAGCAATTTTGCATTAGGGGAAGAAAATATACCAAAATTTAAAACCTAATCACTCCTCATGTCAACATAAAATTTCACCATGTAGCTCATTTATATCTATTGAAAAATACCAGGCAGAGAAGTGACTCATAAAGACAGTGTTTTGAGATTACTCTGGCAGACAACATGGTCCTTGACTTTAACTTACCAGACCAGCTATCAGGAATGGGAGACTGACCTAAGAAACAACTAGTGCACAATAAGTATGCTAGAGAATTTAAGCATCATAGGTATGCAAATAAGAAAGAACTCACAAGACTTTACAGAGGACTTTGGCTGGACAGCAGGAAGTACCTTCCATTCAGTTTGTGAACCTAAAACCACTTTAAAAAATAAAGTCTACTTTAAAAATCAACCACACCCCCAAAATCTTTGAGTTGAATCGTGATTCCATAAAATGAATCACAGTTTTATATGTCAGCAATAAAAAAAATAGAAACTCATTTTTAAAGGAGAAAACATTTACAATTGTCTAAAAAAATAATAAAAGGATATACCTAAGAATAAATCTACAAAAGCTGTCCATCCATTTCCAGAGAAAAAATGTAACAATATTACTGAAAGACACTAAAGAAGACCTGCTATATCCGTGGACAGAAAGGACGGAGAGTGCAGAAGCTCTTGCTATTTTTAATTATGACAATATGATTCTTAAAAAGACAATGAGAGAGCAAAGGACCCATAATAGCTGGCTTGAAGAATGAAGTAGGGGGACTTCCCTCCAGGGATCAAGAATTTATACAAAGTTATGATACTTAAGAGAGTGACTAAGAAAACAGAATAATGGGAAGTTGATTCATGACAGAACTGGCCCTGCGGATCAATGGGGAATGACGGTACTGAGAAGATTGGATATCTATATAGAAAAATTGAAATTGGATGCCTGTCTCACACATTCCACAAAAATCAATTCCAGGTGGATTAAAGACTTAAAGGTGAAGGGCAAAACTGTAACCCTTGCAGAAGCTCATATAAGATAATGTACGTATTAACTCAGGGTAGAAAGGATTTCTTGAATAAGAAACAAAAACTGCAAACTAGAATAGACTACATTAAATTAATAACTTCCATAAATAGAAGAGCATTGTTAGAAGAGTGAAAAGGCAAACCACAAACCGAGAAAAATATTTTTAGCATATATTAAGATAAAGATTTTCTACAAATTGGTGCGGGTGGGGGTAGCAAGAGTAACCTCAAAGAAAAATGGGCAAAAGACATAAATGAGAATAGGAAGAGGAAAGCCAAGTAGTCAATAAGCAATGGAGAAAAGATTATCAACCTCATCAGCATTCACAGAAATGGAAATTTCACCTGAAAAGAGAAAGAGAGATTTCTTGTTCATAAGACTGGTGAAATTCTCAGCCTCTCAACATCAAGTCTACAAAGATGTGAACACCCAGAGCACTGGTAAATGAGCCAGTGACTTTGGAAAGCTATTTGACATTATTGGTAAGGCTTAAGATGGTTCCAGCCAGGCAGGCACAGTGGCACATTCCTGTAATCCCAGCTACTCAGGAGGATGAGGCAGGAGGGTCTCAAGTTCAAGGCCAGCCTGGGCAACTTAGTGAGATCCGTCTCAAAGAAAAAAATGAAAAGGGTTGGGAATACAGCTCAGTAGTAGAGCACTTGCTGAGCACTCCCAAAGTCCTGGTTCCTAATTTCACACACATACAAAAAAAGGTGTTCAAACCAAATAACCCAGCATTATCATTCCCAGGATGTACACTAGAGAAACCCTCACACACTCCAGGGACACATCCAAAAGAATGGCATAGTAGCTGTTGGTAACAGTAATGAAGTAGAAATAAGGAAAGTTTTCATCAACAGTGTATTATTAAAACATTCTATTTTCTTATGCCATACTTTATTGCTGAGAAGCAAATGATCTGCAGTTTAAATGCCTCAACAAAGTTGAACTTCAGGCACACAATGTTAAGCAAGATAAGCAAATCCAGAGTAGAATGATGGTTGCCAGCGACAAAGGGAGGAGAAAATGGGAACTTACTAATCAATAGGTATAAAGTTTCAGCAATGTAAGATGAACAAGGTTCTGAGATCTGCTGGACAACATCATATCTAATTGACAATACTGTAGTGTAGACTCAAAACTCCTAAGAGGGTAAATCTCATGTTATGTGTTCTTCCTATAATGACATCCAAAAAATAAAAGGAAGAGAAATGAACATTAAAAAAAAGAAAAGCAAGCAAAGATGAATGCCTACAGTATTCATGTAATGATATGCATATAAATGGATATACAAATATATTACACATACAACAAATGGACATAAATATGAATGTTCCATTGTTTAGGGATGCTGATATATTTGGTAAAACTGAAGAAAAGCAAAGGAATGATAAAATTAAAATGCTAGATTCTTTCCTGAGTGGTAAGAAAACAGGGTATGATTCAGGATATGATACTGGGGAATTTCAAACGTAATGGCTGCGCTTTTTAAAATTAAACTGGTTGCTGGATACACTAATATTCACTGTATCTATTTATGCCTATATCCACATAGTATTTTGTATCTACTTTGTGCTCAATTATAACAAAATTTTTAAAAATAAGCATTCATTCCACAAATATATACATACAGTTCCTGATTTATAATGGTTCCACATGAGTTTTCAACTTTATGATGGCGTGAAAGTGATAAGCACTCATTAGAACCTGAGCTTTTTGGAATTTTGATATTTCTCTGGGATATACAGTATGTTATGCAGTGTGGTCCTGCCTGGAGATGCTGGGCAGCAGGCAAACGGCCCCCTGTAGAGAGTACTGCCTTGCTAAGCCATGACATTGGGTAGGTTAGGTGTAATAAATGCATTACTACTAACTGTATTTTCAACTTAAGATGGGCTTATTGGGGGCTGGGGACGTGGCTCAAGCGGTAGCGCGCTCGCCTGGCATGCGTGCGGCCCGGGTTTGATCCTCAGCACCACATACAAAGATGTTGTGTCCGCCGAGAACTAAAAAATAAATATTAAAAAATTCTCTCTCTCTCTCTCTCTCCTCTCTCACTCTCTCTTAAAAAAAAAAAAAAGATGGGCTTATTGGGACATCACCTCGTTCTAAGTCAAGGATCATCTGGACTGAGTCACTATCATGTCTTAGGCACTGGTGCTTAGGATCCATCAATGAAGAAAACTGACCAAGTCCCTCCTGCTACCCACTAGCTTGGGTGGCGGCAGTGGTGATACCAATAACAAACAATAAAATCAACACATAAGTAAGTTGAATAGCATGCTGGAAGATGGGAAGTGTTATAAAAAGAGAAAATGTTGAGCAAGGAGAAAGGAAATGATGGGGTGGATGTTTTTGTTAAGAAGATATCGGGGGGGGGGGCAATAGAAATCCAGGTAAAAGGAAGAATAAAATGAAGGTACCAAGGTAGAAAATGTCTGGCCATTTGAAGAACAGCCAGGAGGCTATGGTATGGAAGGAATGGGAGCAAAGAAGGAGAAGAGAAGCCTGTGACCTGGGAGGTACTGGGTGGTTAGGGGAAAGGGGGCTACAGATTATACAGGGGTTTTGACCAAAAGAATGATATACACGTTTCCTATTGTTGCTATAACAAACTACCACAGGCTTGGTGGATTTTAAAAGCTTGAATTTATTATCTTACAGTTCTGGGGATCAGAAGTGCAGAACCAGTCTCCCTGGGATAAACCCATGCTGTCAGGAATGGTTCCTTCTGAAGTCTGGAGGAGAGACTCCTTTCCTACCTTCTAGAGGCATCCTTAGCCCTTGGCTCCGTCTTCAATGCCAGCATCTTCAGACCCTCTCCACTCTGTCACCAGATGGTCTTCTCTCTCTGACTCTTCCTCTTCTGCTTCCTTCTCACAGGGACTCTGGGGATTAGAGTGGACCCCTCTCAAAGTCACATCTGCAAAGTCCCTTGTGTTATATAAGTAACATATTGACAGCTTCCAGGGATTAGGATGTGGACATCTTTGGGGAGAGACATTATTCAGTGTATCTTAAGTGACACAATTGAGTATATTTTTTAAAAGGAGACTATGCAGAGGAAAATAATTAGAAAGCTATTCCAATCATCAGGGTTTATGGTGGCTCACACCAGTCCAATAGCAGTAAGATGCCAAGAAATGTCAATTGCTAAGTCAGAGATATGCTCATTATTGGACTTGATTAGGTGATGTCACGTTGTCCTCCAAGGTGGCTCTTTCAATTTATCTACCTGCAACCCTCAGAAACAGACAAAAGTTTCTTTTCCATACATCTTCTCTAGCACTCATTGTTACTTGGCTTTCAGATTTTTCCCTGTCTTATAGGAACAAGATAAATCTCGCTACCATTTTATTTTTCCAGATTATGGTGAGCCTGAGAATGATCTGTAAGTTTATTAGCCATTATTTTCATCTTCTGAGAATTGCCTTTGTATTTCATTTGTCCATTTTTTTTTTCTGTTTAATTCTTACTTCACATTAATGATTTTTGGAAGTTCCCTTTAGACTTTAGAAATGTGGATTACAAATTTCTTCTCCTAGTCTGTGGATTTTCTTTGGACTTGATGTGTCTCTTGTTGAACAAACACTCTAAATTTTAATATAACCCAATTTCTTAATTTTTCATTAAAACGTATTTTTTGTTACAGAAATTTTTACCTATCTGAGACCAGAGATATTCCCTATTGCATTCTATGTAGTTCAGTTTTGTGTCTTAGATTTTAAATATTTAATCCATACAGTTTCCTTGTGTGTGACATGAGAATCTAATTTTACTGATTGACTTAAAACCCACGTTCTTGCACCGTTATCGACTAGTGCAGCCTTTCACTAACTTTAATGCTTTAAGTCCTCACATACTCATCAGTCTGTTTTTAGCTTGTCCATCCCTGAAACTGGGTCAACACCATCATCCCTGTGTCAATATCCAAACCATTTCAATAGCCAAAACTTTACAGCAAGTCCTCATATCGCTAGAACAAGAACTCCTCCTCTTCCTCACTCTTGTTTATTTTTGGTCTTTTATTCTTCCATCGGGGTTCATGATCAGCTTGTGGAGTTTGTGCAACACTGAGTAGGAACCTGTTTTAGTTTCCTAGGGCTGCTGTAACAAACGAAGTATCACTAACTGGGTGGCTTAAACAGAAATTTGTTCTCTCACACCTCAGGGGGGCAAAAGCCCAAAAGGGCGTCAGCAGAGTTGACTCTTTCTGGGGGCCCGGATGGAGGGGGGTTTCAGCAGTCCTTGGATTATAGCTCTATCTTGCCATCTCTGTCCCCACCATCATATGACCTTCTTCCCTGTGTGTGGCTCTGTCTTCACATGGCCTTCCTGTAATGACACCAGTCATGGGCATTACAGCCCACCCTAATCTAGTATCTTGACTCAGTTTAACTTAGTTACTCCATCGTCAAAGACCGTGTGACCAATAAGGTCACATTCACAGACACTGGCAACTAGACTTCAACATGTCTTTTTGGGGTACACAATTCAACCCGCAAATTGCATTGCACCTAGTTAAGCTTATTTGAGTTTTATTCATGTCTTTCAATACATTCTAGATTGCTCTTGCACAGATTTTTAAGTATCTTTTGTTAAATTGATTCCCAGGTACCTTGTTGGGTTTTGTTATGATTGTAAATAATATATTTTTTTCAAATTAAATCTTTTTAATTCTGTGTTGCTGCTACCTAGAATGCTGTTTGTCTTTATACAACTGATAAAATATCTAATAGTTACTCTTTATTTTAATTGCTTATCGGTCACTTTTATGTGAAGAATTATACTGTGTGCATTGACAATTTTATTTTTCTTTCCAATCTTATATTCCCTTTATTTCTTTTCTTTGTCTCCTAAGTTGGCCAGGACTTCCAAAAAAATGGCTAATAAGGCAACAACTGGGGATATACTTGGCATATTTCTTAATCTATGGGAATATTTGTACTGTTTGGCCATTAATTATGGTGCCTGCTTTTGCACTTTGGTAAAAAATAAAATTACTTTTATATTTAATTAATTTCATAAAATCACTTTTGATTCATGATTTTCTAGAAGCCATTTGGATTTTGTTTCCCTCATGCATAATGTCAAGTCTCACCAGAGTCTTTTTAAGAACCTAGGAACATAATCATACATTCTTTTTTTCTTTTTCAATATGATAATATGGTTAATTTCATTGAAGAATTCCCATGTGGGTCACTTCCAACATTCCTGTGATAAATCATATTTGGCTGTGATATTTGCTTCTTTTATTTTATTTATTACATCTTTGATTATAAAGTTATTGTTACAGTTTAGATCTTAAATGTCCCCCAAAGTTTAGGTGTTGAAGGCTTGGTCACCAGCATGTGGTGCTACTAAGGGTGGTGGAACTTTTAGGAGGCGGGGCCTAGTGGGAGGAAGTTAGGTCACTGGGGGTGTGCCCTGGAAGGGGATGTTGGAACCCTGGCTCCTTCCTTCTTCTCTCAACTTTGCTCTACCACACATTCCCCAGTGTTCTGCCTCACTCAGACCCAAAGGCAACAGAGTCAGCTGATCATGGACTGAAACTTCTGAAATGGTAATAAAACATTAAGTTGATTTTCTCAGTTATTTTGTCACAGTGATGGAACGCTAACACCTTGATAATCATGTTTTTTGTCTCTTTTTTAAAAAAAATATATATTTTTTTTAAAGAGAGAGAATTTTTTTAATTTTTTTAAAGTTTTCGGCGGACACAACATCTTTGTTTGTATGTGGTGCTGAGAATCGAACCCAGGCCACATGCATGCCAGGCGAGTGCGCTACCACTTGAGCCACATCCTCAGCCCTGTTTTTTGTCTCTTGATCTATATCAAAGAAAATGGAAATAAGTCACAAGTTGTTTTTTCTATATGTGTTTATCACTCCCCATTAGCTAGCAAATATATAGCTATATTTTTAACTACACAAATATCTGCTAAATAGTTAGATAGCCATGCAAAGTAGCAAAGTGAAAATGGCACCATTCTATAAAGACTACAGGATTTTAGTGAGGTCTGTGGACCTCACCTGTGTGGACTGTATCAATGGGCTTTTCTGCCATCTGGCTTTCTGACTAGGTAAGGTCAATGTGGGTACAGTTGTTGGAGACTCAAGGCCATTTTATTTTTAATATATTGGGGGATTATGATTTTGAAATACTTTAAATCTTCATATTGTCACTCCATCTTACATATTGCTGATTTTAGTTTCAGATTTTGTGTGTGTGCATGTTGCTGGGGATCAAACCCAGGGACTCATGCATACTAGGTTTTAGATGAAGTCTATTTATATGTACACACACACACACACACACACACACACATATATATATTCATATATATGCATATATATGTACATACATATATATTATATATAATCATTTTTCATAATTTCTCCTGAAAAAATAATTCTTATTTCTCAATTAAATTAGATTTTTCTTGAGACTCATTCATTAATATTTAGGGGAGGATTCTAGGGATTGAACTCAGGGCACCTGACCACTGAGCCACTTGACCACTGAGCCACATCCCCAGCCCTATTTTGTATTTTATTTAGAGACAGGGTCTCACTGAGTTGCTTAGCACCCCACAGTTGCTGAGGATGGCTTTGAACTTGTGATCCTCCTGCCTCAGCCTCCCAAGCCGCTGGGATTACAGGCGTGCACCACCACACCCAGCTTCATTCATTAATATTCTTTCAGAAGTTTCTATGTGGGATAACAAGCTCACACTTTGTTTTTCTGAAAATATTTTTATTTAACTCTGACCCTTGAATGGTAGTTTAACTGAACATAGAACTTTGTATTCACAGTATTTCTTCTGATGCTTTGATCTATTATTCAATTGTCTTTGGCCTCTCATGTTGAAAAGTCTGTGACCAGACCAATCACCATTTCATTTTAAGTTACATCTCTTTCTCTCTTGCTGCTTTTAAGGTTTTACCTCTATCTCTTTTAAACTCTAACTTTGCTATGGCATATCTATGGCGGATTTATTTTTCTTTATTTTGCTCGAGAATCATCATATTTTATGGGTCTGAATGTGCGTGTTTTTTATAATTCTATAAATCCTCATCATCAGTTCTTCAATGTGAAATGAGAAGTGCCAATTAGGTGCTATGCTGTCCTTTACAGATTGTCCTTAACTTGCAATGGTTTACTTACAATTTTCCAAATTTGCAGTGATGTGAAAGCAGTAAGCATTCAGTAGAAGCCATACTTCAGATTTTTAATTTGGATCTTTTCCCAGAACCATATGCAGTACGATCTCTCTTGCAATGCTCAGTACCAGCAGGGAGTGACAGCTCCTGGTCAGCTACAGGATCACAAGGGAACCAGACACACCCTACAGCATACTGTGTTGCTAAACTGTGTTTGATAATGTAGATGTCTTAAGTGCTGGATTGACTTATGACATTTTCAATTTAGGATGAAAGTTGGGCGTAACCCCACCATAAACTGATGAGTGTCCGTGCACTTTCCTTAAAGTATCATGGAACCAGTTACTATGTGGCTCATGGAAGACGGTTTCTAGTGGCCCATTTAATCAGGTTGTGCTCTGTGACACTCATAAGTTGTTTTTTTGTTTTGTTTTGTTTTTTTAGTTGTAGATGGACACATACCTTTGTTTTATTTATTTATTTTTATGTGGTGCTGAGGATCGAACCCAGGGCCTCACACATGCTAGGCGGGCACCCTACCCCTGAGCCACAACCCTAACCTCTCATAAGTCGTTTTAAGTCTTGCCACAGTTTAGTAGTTGCCCATGTGGACCGTGGTTCTCTTGGAGAGCTTTTGTTTGTTTTTTGTTTTGTTTTCTGGGAATTTTGAATTCTCTCTATTTTTTTTTGTTGAAAGGAAACACATCCTCACCTTGTCTCTGGCATTTTCCAGCTTCTTCTTATTGAGGGCTCAACTCACAGGCCACCTTCAGCTTAGAGCCCACTTTTGTGGATCCGGGGATCAAGTAAGGGCTTTTGTATTTCTACAGGGTTTGAAGAAGGAGGAGAAGAAGACAGTTGGGGTCAAGTGAATGAGGCACTGACCTGAAGTGCAATATTTAACAGGTGCCAATGAATTGCCATAACCAAAAAACTGCATTAATGCATTTGTGCATTAATTAATATTAAAAAATAAATTGTCCAACCATGGCCTACAGATAAGCCACCTGCTTTTTAAAGTTTTACTGGAGCCAGAATTGGGATTAAAATAAAATGGGTCATGCAAGCTCAGGGTCAGATCCTGTCTTTAATGAAAATTTTGATCTTTTGTTCATCTCAGGTTTTTTCATTAATTTAGATCTGTTAGAAATTGTATTAAAACGTCTCTTATCTTGATGACTGAGCTTCTTGATGCCCCTGTAAATTTTGCACCAATATGAGCACCTCACACTAACTTTGGTCCTATCTAAAACACCTGCCATCTGATCTGACCCTTTCCAGAACAACATACAAGTTACTGTTACTTATATTTGATCCTTCTTGAGGACTTTCTTCTTCAAGCTCACTGAACCTGGTTCTGCTTTCATTGATTTAATTCTAGAACTGCTACACAATCTTTTGGAATCACTTTTTACCAGACTCACGAATAGGAGACACTGTATCTTGGATTCCATGTTGGCCTCTGAATGCAGTGACCCCAGAAAGTTCTCTTCTTTCTGAAATTTGTTGAAAATGGGCTTAATTTTGTTCTGGTATTTTCTGATTGTATGGCTAGCCATAGCATCCTAGGTGCAAACCCTAATTATTAAAGAGTGAACTTCCAAATTTTGTATGTTTTGGCCCACTGTCTTCTAGCATCCATTT
Source organism: Spermophilus citellus (assembly GCF_964194105.1). NCBI lineage: Eukaryota > Metazoa > Chordata > Mammalia > Rodentia > Sciuridae > Spermophilus > Spermophilus citellus. The sequence continues at coordinate 75,333,310 of NC_138196.1, read as the reverse complement.
TGGTCACCAAGAAATTGCAGATAACAAATATGGTACCAGTGTGATTTTTCACTCATCTCTCTTCTCAAAAGAAATTTTCCACAATCTTTTTTTCTTTCTCCTTTGTGTCCTGAAATTTCCTAACAATGTATCTAGGTATACATCCTGCTCAGCTCTAGGCAGGCTTTTGCATTTTGAAAGCTCATGTCTCATTTTTGCTCTAGGAAAATTTCTTCTCTTGACAGTTCAATTGTATTTCCCTCAATTTTCTATTTATTTTCTTTAATTTTTATTAATTTGATGTCAAATATCCTGATTTGCTCCTCTGTAGTTTATTTCCATCTTAGTCTATTGATCTTTTAATTTCTGAAATCATATTTTAACTCCCCAGGTGCATATTATTTAAATCTTTTCATTTTTCATAGCAACCTGACTTTATTTTATAGACCCTGAATAATGATTTAGTCACATATCTTTCCCAGGTTCTACTTAATTACAGAAGTTTCTACATTAATTTTCTGCTTTATATATATATATATATATATATATATAGAGAGAGAGAGAGAGAGAGAGAGAGAGGACTTTAGAGTGCCTATTTGTGACCACTAGCCAACAGATTAATGTGGGGTTTACTTGTACAAATATTATAATCTTAATTTTAAAGCAGTGACTTTTAAAAAATGAAATCAGAATCTACTTTTATCCGCCTCTTTGGAGCAAGCAATTCTTAATTTTGAGATGCCTGGTTAAGTTGGAGGGATCATTTTCTGGCTCAGAACAGAATCAAGCTAACTGTTCTGGTTGGACACTGAATCTAAAATTTTAGCTTTATTAATTCACCTCTTTCTATCCTTCTGTCCCTTCCCTAGCCAACTCTATTTCCCAGAGAGTTCTAATGTCCCATAATGTCCCTAATGTCCCATACCTGTTACTGCAAAGTCAGCGGCCTCTTTGTCTCCCTTATCTTTTCTACTTTTTATGCCCAACTATCTATTTTGGGGGCAGAGGAGGCAGTGACACCCCAAGTCTCATCCCATGTGGGAAAGACCATGCAGAATAAGAGTCAGAAAACGTGGGTTGGGTCCTAATTCTGTCCACTTCCTTGCTTTTGGACAGATCGTTTATTAACCTTAAGTAACGTATTACCCTGAGCATCCCTTTGTTACTCAAAGTGTGGCCCTCAAAATGCAGCACTGGTATTATCTGGAGTTTGTTAAAAAAGTAGAAGTTCAAGCCCTGCCCCAGACTTAATGAAATCAGAATCTGTGTTTTAACAAAATTGCCAAGTTAGTTGTGTGCAAACTAAAATTCAAGCCACAATGATTTGGCCTATCTGAGCCTATATTCTGCAAAATGAGAGGCTTCAACCCTTGGGTGATCTTATTGTTCTAAATTCCCCAAATTTCAAAAATACAGGTGGGACTACATCCAACTAAAAAGCTTCTACATGGCAAGGGAAGCAATCAACAAAATGGAAAAGCGGTCCTTGGATCCGGAGGAAGTCACAGAACAAAATACTAGATGTAAGTGTTGTCCCTTTCCAGGGGAGTACCTGAGGATCAACAAGCATGGGGCAAACAGGAAGAGAATTCGTGAGCTATGGGGGTGATTATCAAGGTCCAGAATTAACAGGCATTAGCTATTCTCTTGATTTCAACTGACCCAGAAAGTTCTGGAATTTAGGCCTTTGCTCTACATTTCTCCATGTTTCCATCAGTGATACGTGTTTTTCAGGCTAAATCTCTGCTCCCCTTTGATTAGCAAATCTAGCTCCAGAGCTTTCTAGAATAACTGTACCAGCTAAGCTCTTGTCATCCCCAACATCACTTCCATCTTACTGGACACACTTTATGCCCAGATGAAGCTGCAGTCTAAAAGCAGTAACCACAGATGGATGGACAGCAGGACACTGGGGGCTTCTCCGGTGGAAAGAGACCAAAGAGGCTGCAGATGAGTGTTTCTGGGGCTACAGCAGACATGAAGAAATAGAATGGAGAGTCTCCTTTCAAGAAGGAAATCTGCAAATATACAGCATACCAGAGAGCAGCCTTTCTGGTTTGCCCATGTCTCATGTACCTACACACGGACAAGAAAGTCTGGCAGCTAACAGGTCCCACTCTGAGCAAGAAGCCCAGAGAGAAAACAGATGCATTAAATGAAGAGGAAATCCATGCCAGCTATTTACACAAACAAATGTGACATGATGTACACACCATCCTGTGCCTCGCTTTTTTAACCTGCATTTTAAACAGGTTTCACAACAATTTTCCAAACCTGTGTGCAGATAAACTTTCTTATTTTTTGATTTTGTTTTTTGTTTACAGCTCTATATTATCAGTGTGCCATAACTTATCTAAACATTTCCTTATTGGTAGATAATTTAGGTTGTATTATCAAACTTCCTGATCTTTGCCAATCTAATGGTTTTACTTTGCATTTATTTTATTATGAATGAAACTGAACATCTCATGTGCTCAAGAACCACTTATATTTGCCTTCCAGTGAGTTAACTGTTTATGCCCTTTTCTATTCTTTCCTCAATTATTGATAGGAATCCAACATATAAATTTGGAGACTACAAGCAATGGAATTTCTTATTAAAGCCCATTATTTTTAACTAAAATACAATGTAATTAACTTTTACAAAGATATCCTGAGTTAAATAAATTTGATTACAAGTTAGCTCTATTGTTCTAACATGCAGGATTTTTTTTTTAACTCCACAGATTTAGCTTAATGGGAAGGAAAATACATTGTTAAAGTTGTCAAATTTCACTATCTTAGAGCTTAAAATGGGAAGGAGTGTTCCAAATAGGTTAATTGTGTTTGCTTCATTGTCTTTGCGTGACCTAGAGAAATCAAAGCAAGTGGCCTTAGTTAACAGACCCTAACTCTCCAGATTACTGTTAGCAACATTTGAGCGCAACTTTGTTGCTCCTTTTAATCTGCTACTTAGAGGAACCAGAATTTTCTGTCCTTGACCCAAAGTTTCTTTTCAGGAGATATGTGACTAGTCAACACTAAACCCATCAAGGGACGCCCAGGACAGCTGACCTCAAAGTTTTGGTGTGGATGCTTCTCCTAACTGGGCCCATTGTTCTCCCAGCCTTGACCTTAAGCAACTGTAAAGGGAAGGATTCGGCAACACTGGGTAGACAAACAAATATTTTGGATTCTCCCCAATGACAGACAGCAGAGAACGAGGTGGCATGGGCAGGGGTGTAACTAGGAAAACCTTCCAGAGATGGACACGGGCTGCACCCGGCTGTCCAAGGTAAACATGGGGCTTAGTGCAGTTTCAGATGCTTGGCTCGTTGCCTTTGTGAATGATCTTCTGTAAAGGTGGAGTGACATTTGATGAGCACCAGAAGAGCCGAGCCAACCACATCATGATCACGTCTTGAGCCTGGCTCCAGGAGCTTCATCGTTTAGATCCTGCATTAAAACACGATGTGGGGCATCAAACTTCAGCAGCAGGGACTCCAGCCGAGCCGTGGAGGGGACCAGCAGCGCAGCCCCTACCCGAGCCCCTGGCTGAGGGACAGGAACCCGAGCCAGGCTCCCGTTCTTAAGTATAGAGGGAATAGGTGCATTCCTACAAGTCATTCTGGCAGACTCTGCAAACAAATGGGTATTTCTGTGCAAGAATGAGAGGAAGAATACCCCGATGGGCTTGGCTGGGCTCTGTTGGGGAGCAGGGGGCAGAACAAGGCTGTCTTAGCCGTCCTGCGGGGGCCAGCCGCCTGCCTGGCCAGGTCGGCTCCACCGCGTTGGGCAGCCTAGACACTGCTCAGGGGCACTGTGCCCAGGAGGCAAGGCTGAGATCCACCTTGCCTGTCACCTGCAGGGCTGTGGCTGCCTAGAAGAAGGCGCTCCTTCCAATGGGGCAGGAGAGTGCCTTCTGGCTCATATTGGTCTATTAGTGCTGATTCATTTACTCTCTCTTTCTCAAATGAAATCACTCAATCGCCTTATTAGGCACTGATAAGGAATGCACTGCTTCTAGGATTAAGAGAAGTCTGGAGGCAAGGCATCAAGGAGAGAATTCAAGGTCAATAAGCCTGGCTGTAATACCCCCATTTAGAAGAGCAAGCACCACTTCACACTGTAACCAAGAGCTGACCACTCCCAGAGAAGACGTGCTGTTTTTCTCCTTAGCATTATTATCTCCTTCACTCTGGGGCACCCCTCTTTTCTCCCTGCCTTGTTCTCTTCTCCCTTTCTATCTCTTCCTCTCTTCCCACCGGGAAGGGCCTCCTCTATCTTCTGCAAGCTAATTACAATCTTCCCAGTTCTTCTTCATGAGTTCCAGGAAAAAAAAAAAGTGGAAAGAGGTATTCACAGCAAGCTAGTACAGAGTCTCTCCAAAGAGGGGCTCCTCCATCTTCCACTTTCCTGCCCCACAAGACTGCCTTCATCCTCGGCTGCCCCACAGCTCCCTGAAGCTAGCCACCTGTGCCACCTCTGCACAAAAAGGCTGCATAGTCTCTGCAGTGGGTCCAGAGCCCACCTACAGTCAGGAAACCACTGTTTCTGTCTCTGCTCACAGCTGTCCCCATTCTTCTCCCCTCCCTACATGGAGCCTTTTATAAGGCCAGTGAAGGGATGCTGAAGGGGTTCCTACCAGACACCTTCTAAGAAAGCAAGAAGGAAAGCGCCATCTTAGACTGGGGCAGTATGCCGTAAGGTCAAAAGTTTAAGAAAAAGTTTTTCATTGTTGGGCTGGGGATGTGGCTCAAGCGGTAGCGCGCTCGCCTGGCATGCGTGCGGCCCGGGTTCGATCCTCAGCATCACATACCAACAAAGATGTTGTGTCTGCCGAGAACTAAAAAATAAATATTAAAAAAATTCTCTCTTTCTCTCCTCTCTCTCCTCTTTCACTCTCTCTAAAAAAAAAAAAAAAAAAAAAAAAAAAAAAAAAAAGTTTTTCATTGTTGTGCTGGAGAAAACCAGTAAGCACAGATTAAGGGAGCAGGGGAGGGTCCGGCAGTCCCGTGACTTCCTTCCAGCTGGCTCCTGCTGATAGAAAAGATGGACCTTAGATTCACACACAATTTCCTCTCTCTCACTCCCTTTGCCTTGACAGTAAAGAGATTCTTTTTGGTTTGTTTGTTTGTTTGTTTTGTTTTCCCGAAAGGACTCTTGGCTCCTTAATCAAGTTATTGGCAATAAGGGGAACAAGGAGAATCTTTTCAGTACAAGGAGGACTGGCCCAGGTCACCTATCTCATTGTCTGATGTGTCACTTCCCCTCCCTGAATCTTTATTCCCTTTGATATAAAATGAGGATACTGCAGCAATCCAGCCTGCCACACAGGGCTACCCAGAGTATCATGTGAGATGATAAAAGTGAAAGAATCTTGGAAAATATAAAATTGCTCCAAGGGCTGAAGTTTCTATGGATATAAAATTGCTATTTCAAAGGCTTCGTGAGAAATAAGTTTGAGTGACGACTATTTACCCATCAAAGAGTTTACAATATTAGGGAGATAAGGCATTTAGGATACAATAGCAGATAATAAATAATATGAGATGGTACATGGGCTGGGTGGCCTGGGTACAAATGAGTGACTGGGAATCTACAGGAAGGTCTTAGAGAAGAGATGGGAGCTGTTATGGGTTAGATTGTGTTTCCCTCCCAAATATGTTGGAAACTTAACACAAGCCCCTCACAATGTGACCTTATTTGGAAATAGGACCCTTGCTGGTGGAATCAGTTACGATGAGGTCGGACATCATGGGGTGGACACTGAATCCAATGTGACTAGTGACTTCCCAAGAAGGGGGGAAGTACAGGGAAGAGATTGCCATGTGGGACTCACAGAGGGGAGACACATAGATGCCACGTGACAGCTACAAGCCAAGGAAGGACAGCAGGGATCGCCAGCAGCAGCCAGGAGGAGGCAGGAGGATCCTTCCACGCTGGCCTCCAAGGGAGCATCTTGCTGACACCCAGCCTCTATAATTATGAGAGAATCCATTTCTGTTGTGATCCTTTGTTACAGCAGCAACGGGACACTCATACGGGGTGAGTAGGGCCTCATCCGCTGTGCTCACCCCCAAGGCACAGTGAAGAAGAGGAGGTTCTTGGTGAGGCGCAGTGTCCAAGGCCGGGGGCGCTGCCCAGGCAGGCTAATCATTGACAGCATGCTCTCATGTCTGGGAGTGACATCTGCTCCTTCAGGATAAGATCAGCGGCTCCTCCTCCACAAGATACTCATCAATGTGCTCAAAGCCCCGCTGCCTCCCGTGTTTGGTTTGGCTGCACAAACTCCTTTTAACTTATTTCTCCTTGTCTTTTATCTATTTACTGCCCCCTGAGGAATCATGCTGATCCTGTTCTCATTTTTCTAAAAATCAATATTTGGCTTTCATGTTTATTGATATTCCAATCGGAATGCTACCTGAATTCCCTGAGAATTTTTGACATAAATTGAGAAACTCTCAAAGCACTGGGCGCCCTGCTTGATACTGAGCAGACCTGGCTTCAAGGAAATCCTGTTCTCTCAGCAGCACTAGTTACGGTCTATTGGACCAGTGTCGTACCCGAGAAAGCTCTGAGGGCCGTATTTACACGTTCCACTGTCATTGATCCAAAGGAGCCATTAGTGATGGTTAGGTAAACAGCGAGCTCCGATGTCCCTGAATACATGTCTGAAGGATACTAGGCTATTGGGAGAGAGTTTTCTCTTTTAAATGGGACCAGCTTTTGAAAAATGAAACTTTGATACCTTCCAAGCCCAATGGGTTCTCTGCGTTACCCAATTAACGCCTGGTGCTTGTATCTGATAATGCACCCTAGCATTCTTTGGGATCTCAACACAGTGTTTGGAGCCATATTATCATCTCAGGATGCTGATCAGTATTCTAGTTTTAGAGCAGAGGCTTCTACTTGGTATCTGTCTTATTTCCATTGTTTCAGAAAGTATAGAGGAAATTGTTCAATTACATTCATGTAACCACAGGGTCTAATGCAAGCAGCAATTATGCATTATAAAGATTAAGAGTTTACAGTCTGGAGCCAGACTGCCTGAGTTTCAATTTAGAACCACAGCTCATTAGCTGTGAGGCCCTATCCTGTTTACTCAACCTCTCTGAACCTCAATCTCCTCATCAGTAAAATAGGGTCAGTAGTAGAACCTGTCTCATATGATGGCTGTGAGCTTATCCAGTTGTATGCAGGAAGAGCACTGAGAGCTTCTGGAATACCATAAGCTCTCGAGGAGTGCTCTTAAAGACTTTTTGCTCTTAGCTTAATTATGTAAATTCCAATCAGATATTTTTATGCTAATCAGAAACTCTGTTTGGCAGTGGCATATCTAAATTAATTCATTATAAAAAAATAACTTATTCATATTTCTTAAAAATCTACAAGAAAAAATAAAGGGGGGGGGTCATGGTTTATGAAAATGTTAGAAATCGTGGTTTGGATTCTTCTTTTTTTTTAAGATTCTCTTGTTTATACTGTGTTCACACCGTTTCCAAAACCATAAAAAGAATATGCAGAGAATGCAGGCTGTAGAGCCCCGTAACCCTAGTACAACAATAGTCACATGGTAGTTGGATAAAGTCTCTAATTTTGGCTATTCGGTTTCCCATTAATATATTCAAGGAGGTCTAGAAAAACACGGAACTGAAACTAATGCTGATTGACACTTGGAGGTGGAGGAATCTCTACTAGACAGGGTGGACGAAGCTGAAGGGGAAGAAAAGTCTATGCAGGAAGTTCAAAAACTTAAAATGCAAAGGACAAGGTTAAAGCCCCCACTGGAAGGAGCAGAGAGAGACCCAAGGCTCCAGAAAAGGTCGCCACCCGTCAAGGTGCAGTTTGGGGGTCACCTCCTTAGCCAAGCTTCCCGAAGTCCCCTGTGTCTGCCATCTGAGCTCCCAGTGCAGCCTCTTGGCACTTGCCGAGTCACATTGATGCTATCCATTCACAGGGCTAAGTCTAACTGTAACCTGAGGGACCAGGTGCTCATCCCACCTGTACCTGCAGCCGCTGGCAGAATGGCTGACCCACGGCAGGCCCTTAACGAACACCCATGGAACTCAAGCAGCCTTCCTGCAGTGTTCTGCTGAAGGTCACTTATATCTCTGTTGCCCTTTCCTAAACTATGAGTTGGGTAGCTTGTCAAAAGAAAAGAATTGTTGATTGTTTCCTTTTCTTTTTTTTTTTTTTTTTTTTTTTGGTTTTAGTTTTGGTTTTTTGGTTTTTTGGATACTAGTGGGGATGGAACCCAGAGCCTTAACACATGCTAGGCAACGGCTCTATCACTGAGCTACATTTCCAGCCCCCCAAAAAGGTCAGGGTCTTAATCTGCTTTCTGTCGATATAACTGAGAACTAGAGACCACAAATCCATAATGAATAGAGGCTTATTTGGCTCATAGATCTGGAGACTGGTCAGTCCAGGAGCATGGCACTGAAGGGCACTTCTTGCTACATCATGGTGTAGCAGAAAACATCACATGGCAAGGCAGAACAAGCATGCCCCCAGGGCTCTCTTCCCCTTAGAAAGACACCCAGGCCATGATGGGGGCCTTACCCTCAGGACCACTGTTAACCCAGTTACTTACCAAAAGTTCCACCTCCAAATGACATCAACAAATGACTTCAAGAATTAAGTGTGGGGGACACATTTAAACCACAACAATTGGTCATTTTTTTTTGCTCGTTTGTTGGTCTCTGCTTGGTGTCCACCATGTGCCTGACATTATGCATGTGTTCAGCCTCATAGGACTTGTGTCTTTGGAACCCAGGCAAATGCATAGTGACTCCTTTCCTAGATTCACAGAAAAGGTTCCTCCAGTAGTCCATTCCAGAACCTTCCTAAGATCAATGTCAAGCTCATTGGTCTAGAATTTGGTTAACATCCCTTCTTCGACACTTAGAACCACAGCTGTCCATCTCCAGACTTCAGACTCGACTCTCCTCATCGGTGGTTCCTCGGAGATCACTTGTAACAACAGCTGGAAACTCTGAGCACAAGTTCTCTACGGGGTCCCAACGTCACTCTTTAGAGCTAAAAGATTTGCAGTCATTGAAAGAAGATATCTTGCAATATTCCTCCTGAACATAGATACAAAATCCTCAGTGAAATATTTTCAACTCAAATCAATCAACACAAGGATAATAATTCATCAGGACCAAGTGTGGTTTACCCCAGGAAGATGATGTCATTCTAACCTTTGAAAACCAATCCACCCAATTCGACACATTAACTCATTAATGAGAGAATCCAGATATAAGACTTCATAGTGTGTGATTCCATTTATGTAAAATTTTGGAAAAGGTAAAACTTCAGTAGCAAGAAGCAGATCTCTGTTTGCCTGGGGTGGAGGAAAGGGATTGACAGGAATGTTAGGATTCTTGAGAGTCGAAGTAGATAGGTGACATTTGTCAGAAATTATCAAACTGCATACTTAAAATGGGTGATTTTCACTGAATGTACATTATACCACAATAAAGTTGATTTAAAGGTTTTGGGGTTTTGTTTCTTTTTTTTCTTTCTTTCTTTTCTTTTCTTTTTTTTTTTTTTTTTGGCTCAAATGAGCAAATGCCTTTATTGCAAAAGTGGCTTCCATAATCCTCTTATTTCCCTAGGTCTCCTTGTTACCTTGCTCTTTTAGCCTAAGTACCACCATAGTGGTGCCCAGCGTCAGCTAGCACACAGCCTTCTGAGGGAAGGAGAGGAGATGTCCATTCATCCGTCAGCGATGATGAGTATGTCAAGGACTGGACCCAGGAGCGCAAAGGCCAGAGGTTTAGAACCGGTTCTGCAAGAGAGTAAAGTGAACCGGTCGCTCCACCTTCAGTTCCTGGTATCGTCCTTCACAGAATGGGATGGACAATGTCTAGAGTGCTCCCAGCAGACTGGCTCCTTCCTTTCTGGAAGAAAGACCCCTGGGCAACGGCCACTCTTCTGTCCCACTGTTCCCGAACCGTTCATCTGCTTTCTGTTCATAACTTCACAAACCAACTCCATACCATTTCAGCTCTCAGTTACATGCAGTTCAGCAGATTTAAGTACAACAGCACCTCACGCATCTAGGACTCCATTCTCTTGATGATCAAGAAGAAAAGGGGCTGAGGAGTCTCATCACCACCTGGCGCTTTCCTAAAAGAAGAACCTGTAGGCTTACTTCGGGTTAATTTGTTGGCTATTTTACATCCAAACCTAGTAAATCCAACTGTTCTCAAGCCTGTTATAGATAATTATCAGCAAATTGAAAGGTACGTTGACAAACCAATTATTAGACAGAGGATAGAAAAAACATCAAATACAAGCACAATAAAATACGAATGATTCTGGTGTGGAAAATAAATTGTCCTATCCACTTCCTTCAGCGGGTCATCAGGGAGGTGCTGTTTTTCATTAACACTGTCTCATGTTGTAAGGGACAACCTAGCAGTGCCCAAAAAACTTAGCTGTCCAGAATGACTCAGCCTTTGACAACTCTGATGTTACTGTAGCATATTTTACTTTAGCGGCCCTTCCCTGTGGTCAATGTTGTGCTCTGACCATACTGAAGCTCCTGCAGCGGAAGGTCAGGTCCTATACTCCTCCACCTGCACCAGGAAGCCAGGACTGTACCCTCACATGACAGTAGTTTAGGCAACGGTGCATTGTGCTGTTTAAGAAGTAATCAGGTACCTACTGATGCAGGGACCCTGTGCCTTCTTCTAAATTGCACTCAATGCAAGGACACCACCCTTGTTCTCTGAAAAGTTGACTAGTCATTCTGTCTACATGATTGATCTCTGAAATCCCACAAATTTCCAACCCCCCAAACTCCCACAGCCTCTGTCTCCACTCAGAGGGTTCTTGCTCCCCACCCTCCCTGTTTCTCTGATCTGTGACTCGTATCTGACGTGCACCATTTGCAGGTTGGGTTCAGTATTTGCATTTTGTCGTCTCTTTTCTCATTCTGCATTCACAACCACGTGGCTGTTTTAGATTACATATTTTTAGTGTGTTGGCAGAACATATCTTTGTAATTATTTTTTTTTTACAGTTTCCTATGAACAATTAGGCGCTTAGAAAATACCTTGAGAAATCTGAGTTAGGGATTCAAAGATTTAAACACTTCCAAAAGAATGTTTTCATTGGATGTTTTCCAACAACATAACATTTTAACATGGAAAAAGGAGCGTATTCGTTTTGATCGATTCTTCTCTAAAATTCTGGGAAAGGTCTGCTGTGTACCTCCCATGTGGCTAAGGCAGGGGTATGAGTTAGGAAACACCAAGACAGTAGAATTCAATAGTACGCATACACATTTCACCTATTTCGTTTGCTGTTTTATACGTTGATATCACAATAGAATACTGTTTTAATCTTGGAAAATGAAAAAAATAGGAAAAAGTACTCATTTTCCTTACCTTCTCCCAAGACCATTTGCAAATGCGTAAGGTAGGCTGATTGGATGCAATACTGGTGGTAGGAAACAAGAGCCACCCACATGAATAGTTAAGGAACCAAGTGACCATGCATAACCAAATGTTAGCGGAGCATTTACAAAGAAGAAAACAAAATAGGGTGTTGCCTCGAAAAGTAAAAGATACTATAACCAAAGTATGAGAAAATGTCCAGAAAACAAAATCCCCATTACTTTCTGTGAGAAGAGTTTGTCACAGAAGAGCAAGACTGGCCCCTATCCACTTCCTGGCCTCCTCTCTATCCATGTGACCTCTTCTGCACATGGCAGATTTTTTTTTTTTTTTTTTTTTTTTTTGCTTCTCTGCCTTGTTGTGATATAGCCAGGGACTCTCACCAGAAGTCAAAAAACCCCAAATAGGGACCCTCACCAGAGGCCAAACAGACAGAGCTGTCCAAATAGACTTTCAACCTCTAAAACTATGAGCTAAATAAACTTCTTCTCTTTATAAAGTATCCAGTCTCTGGCATATTGTTATAACAACATAAAATGAACATACACCATATGACCCTCCCTTTGTCTTAACAATCTCAGTTTAAGGAGTGTGGCCCTATTGTGTGAGGCATCTTAAGACCTAGAATGGAAGAAATGGAAGGCATCACAGGTTTTATTCAGGCTACCTTTAAAGGAGTCTTTGTCCTCCAGCTGTTCAAGCCATGAGGTTATGTAAGAAAGCTAAAGTGTTTTGAATAAGAAAATGCTCACTAAGTGAATAACCACTTAGCAGTTGATGCCCTCCGACAACCCACCTCATTCAGCACTCATGTCAAGCTTCCCCTGTGCCAACGTCTTTGCTGTCGTTGGACAGTCCTTCCTGGTCATTACAAATATCAACACGATGACAGCTGGTTTCAAAACAAAATTACGGTTCTTCCTAAAAGAATCCACAAAAGCCAATCACCTGGATGTGGGAGGCGCTTCAGTCCCTTGCTAGGCTGCCGATGAATGAGGAGCAGTTAGAACAAAGCAGTTAATGGCAGAAGAGAAAAGGGCAAGGGTAGCACTTCAGTTACTGTGAAAAAGAATGGTCTGGGCAGCCTTAAGTGAAGAGGGGCCCTCGGAAAATTTGGTGAAATTCTAAATAACTATTCAAAAATTGATTGATGGATCACACAAAAAATGATCATCTCTGTAGCATGAAACTCAAGCAAGAAGTGGGGCCAGGGGACACCGTGAACGATGAGTACCTACGCCATTCTTTGTTTATTCTAAGAATCAAACAGTTTTAATTGAAATCTTTATCTTGTATATAAAAACGAGATACTCTTATTCAGGATGGAGTCTTCATCGCTCTTTAATTTGGACACATGTTACCATGGTTTTGTACCCAGTAATGACGAGCACCTGGGACTATAGACTTTCCTGAGGTCACACACCCCGCGGCGGCAGAATCAAGCTCCTTCGACACTCCCATCGCCAGAGATTGCTGATCTCTGTGCAAAGAGGAAAAGAATTTGCCTTGCACTTAACGTGGCTTTCAGTCAAGGTAAGAATTTGATGGCAGAAGAAGAAAAAGATGCTAAGGAAAGATCTTATGGAAGATCAGATAAAATTCGTTTTCCCTTCACTTTAGTGAAAGAAATGACATGCCTAAAACGGATCCTAATCCAAAACGTGCATTCCTGGGATAAGACTTGCCCATTTCGAAGTGGGTTCTGGTGCAATTAAGAGATACACTTAAGATGGGGATTAATTTTAATTATTCTGTGTAGGGTTCTTTTTAAAAGAGAGAGAGTACTTAAAGAAAACCCTGAGCCTCCCCAGACCATAGTACCTGCTTTCTGGCTTCCTCCAGCAAGTGATGACACAGGGCTTCCAGGAGTCCCAAGGACTAGGAACTGAATATCTGTGTATGTCCCTCCTCAGATTCATAGGTTAGGTCCTAACCCCCTGGTGTAATTGTAATTGGAGGTAGGGCTTTTGGGGTGATTAGGTTTAGATGAGGTCACAAGGGTAGGGCTCTGACTTAGCCTGTTTATGCTGCTCTAACAACATGCTTGAGACCTGGTTATTTATGAAGAAGAGACGTGTATTTCCTTGGAGTTCTGGAGGATGGGAAGTCTGAGATCAAGGTGCTGGGGCATTTGTTGTCTGGTGTGGGTCTATTCTCTGCTTCCAAATTGGATCCTTGAATGTCTTATCCTCTGGCACAATGGTGAAGGGGCCACTCCTTCCATTGAGCTCTTTGAAAAAGTCACTCAATCTCATTCATGGGGAAGGATCCCTCTCAGCCTAATCACCTCCTAAAAGCCCCACCTTTTAGGAAGGTCACGTTGGCAACACCTGATTTTATTTTATTTTATTTTTAATTTTTTTATTGGTTGTTCAAAACATTACATAGTTCTTGATATATCATATTTCACACTTTGATTCAAGTGGGTTATGAACTCCCATTTTTACCCCGTATACAGATTGCAGAGTCACATCAGTTACACTTCCACTGATTTACATATTGCCATACTAGTGTCTGTTGTATTCTGCTGCCTTTCCTATCCTCTACTATCCCCCCTCCCCTCCCCTCCCCTCCCCTCTTCTCTCTCTACCCCCTCTACTGTAATGCATTTCTCCCCCTTGTATTATTTTTCCCTTTCCCCTCACTTCCTCTTGTACATAATTTTCTATAACCCTGAGGGTCTCCTTCCATTTCCAAGCAATTTCCCTTCTCTCTCCCTGTCCCTCCCACCTCTCATCCCTGTTTAATATTAGTCATTTTCTCATGCTCTTCTTCCCTACTCTGTTCTTAGTTACTCTCCTTATATCAAAGAGGACATTTGGCATTTGTTTTTTAGGGATTGGCTAGCTTCACTTAGCATAATCTGCTCTAATGCCATCCATTTCCCTCCAAATTCTATGATTTTGTCATTTTTTAATGCAGAGTAATACTCCATTGTGTATAGATGCCACATTTTTTTATCCATTCATCTATTGAAGGGCATCTAGGTTGGTTCCACAGTCTTGCTATTGTGAATTGTGCTGCTATGAACATCGATGTAGCAGTGTCCCTGTAGCATGCTCTTTTTAGGTCTTTAGGGAATAGACCCAGAAGGGGAATAGCTGGGTCAAATGGTGGTTCCATTCCCAGCTTTCCAAGAAATCTCCATACTGCTTTCCAAATTGGTTGCACCAGTTTGCAGTCCCACCAACAATGTACAAGAGTACCCTTTTCCCCACATCCTCGCCAGCACTTGTTGTTGTTTGACTTCTTAATGTCTGCCAATCTTACTGGAGTGAGATGATATCTTAGGGTGGTTTTGATTTGCATTTCTCTGACTGCTAGCGATGGTGAGCATTTTTTCATGTACTTGTTGATTGATTGTATGTCCTCCTCTGAGAAGTGTCTGTTTAGGTCCTTGGCCCATTTGTTGATTGGGTTATTTGTTATCTTATTGGAATAGCAAAAACAATGCTAAGCAGGAAGTGTGAATCAGGTGGTATAGCGATACCAGACTTCAAACTATACTACAGAGCAATAGTAACAAAAACAGCATGGTATTGGTACCAAAACAGGCAGGTGGACCAATGGTACAGAATAGAGGACACAGAAACCAACCCACAAAACTACAACTTTCTTATATTTGATAAAGGGGCTAAAAGCATGCAATGGAGGAAGGATAGCATCTTCAACAAATGGTGCTGGGAAAACTGGAAATCCATATGCAACAAAATGAAACTGAATCCCTTTCTCTCGCCATGCACAAAAGTTAACTCAAAATGGATCAAGGAGCTTGATATCAAACCAGAGACAAGGCATCTGATAGAAGAAAAAGTTGGCTACGACCTACACACTGTGGGGTCGGGCTCCAAATTCCTCAATAGGACACCCATAGCACAAGAATTAATATCTAGAATCAACAAATGGGACTTGCTCAAACTAAAAAGTTTTTTCTCAGCAAAAGAAACAATAAAAGAGGTAAATAGGGAGCCAACATCACGGGAACAAATTTTTACTCCTCACACTTCAGATAGAGCCCTAATATCCAGAGTATACAAAGAACACCTGATTTTAGAGGGGATGAATGCACGCCATAGCAAGCCGCATGGTGGGATTGGTGTCCTTATTGGACGAGGAAGAGAGATCAGAGTATCTGCCTGTCTCTTTTTCCCTATGTGAGAATACAGTGAGAAGCAGCTGTCTACAAGCCAGAGAAAGAGAAATCTCACCAGGACCAAACCTGCCAGCACCTTCACCCTGGACTTCCCACCTCCAGAATGGTGAGGAACGCATGTCAGTTGTTTAAGCCACTTGGCCTGTGGTGTTTTGTTATGGCCCCCGAAGCCCAGGAAGACAAAAGCCCTCTGTGTGCATTTCAGGGTTCTCCACAGAAACGGAACCAATAGGATGTATGTCGATGTGCAGAAAGAGGCTGACTCCGAGGGACTGGCTTGTGTCACTGTGTCCCAGCATCCGCTCTCTGCAGCTCCCCAGGACCGCCTTGCCTGGAGGCGCAGGAAAGCAGTGGCCTATTTCCAACCTCAGCTCAAAGGCCTGAGAAGAAGGGCCCAGGGTGTAAGGGCCAGTTCACTGCTGTGTAGTCAGCTCTTTTTGTTGCTGTGACTAGAAGACCTGGCAAGAACAATTAGAGGAGGAAAAGTTCATTTAGGGGCTCATGGTTTCCGAGGTCTCCATGCATAGAAGGCTGGCTCTGTTCCTTGGGGCTCAGTGTGCACAGAACATCACGTGGAGTGTGGAGGAGGAAAGCAGCTGGGACAGGTGCAGGAAGCAGAGAGAGGGGCTCCCTCACCAGATACGAAATATAGACCCCAAAGGCACAGCCGACGACCCCCCTCCTCCAGCCACACCCTTCCTGCCTACAGTCACCACCCAGGTAATCCCTACCAGGGTATTAACTCAATGATTGGGTTAAGAACCTCCTAACTCAATCATTTCACCTCTAGGCCTTCTTGCATTGTCTCACACGTGAGCTTTGGGATGGCACTCAATAACCAAACCATAATAACTTCAAAAACTCAAAGAACTGAGGTGAGGGAATGGAGAAAGTCCTGGTTTGAGTAAAGGCCTAAGAACCAGTGGTGATAATAGAAATAACACTAAGAAATTCCATAGCAGGGGCTGGGGGTGTAGCTCAGTGGTAAAGTGCTTGCCTTGCATGCGTGAGGCACTGGGTTCAATCCCTGGCACCACATAAAAATAAGTAAATTAATAAAGATATTGTGTCTATCTGCAACTAAAAATAAATTTAAAAAAAAAGAAATTCCATGACAGAAAATATTAGGTAATTCCAATATTCTAGACTTGACAAGTGGGTTTCCCCATCTTCTGAGCACAGATACCCAGGAGGCCCCCAAATATGAATTCAGGGCTGTGGCTGCAGCAGCTCCCCAGGTGTTAAATAGCTCCAGGTAGAAGACAGAGTGAGGAACACACAGATTCAGCTAGAGATGTTCCTGTTTATGATATCCACCAAGTGGTACTGTTATATCAAATACATGTACAAATATGTAACAAAGAATCCCAGTAGTATGAATAATTTAATGCATCCATAAAACACGGTGGAGGGAGATGTTCTGGTTGAAGCTGCGTGGACTCAGAAGTTATGAAGCAGCACTTCTACCCCACTCATTCCCACTAATCCAGCAGAAAGAGAGTATCATTGCACCTGGGTCCATTCAGTATGATGTGTGCAAAGTTACCTGTGAAGCTCCCAACCAGTTATCCCCATCTTAGGATAGTTCTGAAGCATCATCCCAGTTCTAGAACTGCCCACAGTTTTCGTGTCTGCATGTGCTTGGACTGTACCTCAGCTCCGTGTCTCCATATGCCCAATACTACTTCCTTTGCCCTTTTGCAGGTGTTAATCCCCCAGACCTCCTGCCCACTAACCTCCGTCTGCCCCCAGGAAAGAATTTTCAACATTGGCCAAAGAAACTAAAGACAAGATCCATGATTCCAAGACTCAATATAGCTAGGAAGGTCAAATGTACACACAGAAATAAATAGAAATTGCAGAGGATAGGTTAAAGATTATAGAAATTGCAGAGGACAGATTAAAGATTATAAACCTTTTGAAGGTGGACACCCTGCCTCATTTATTTCATTATCTTCAGAGTTCAGCCACAATCCTGATTCGAATAAGTGTTTGTGGAACAGATGGCAAATGAATGACACACTCAGCGTAAACAAGAAGGGCCATCGGCCTTCAGAGGACCACGAGGTCTCAGTGGAGTCTGGTATCCATACAAAGCAGAGAGTGAGAGAGAACCTGATAAATAGGAGAGTGATCTCAAAGAATCAATACCAGATCGAGAAGAGATATGACCAGCTATCTAGAGACACTAAAATAAAAATAACATCAGAAAAGTAACCAAATAGATAAGGCATGATTGCACGTGTCTGTTCTTTTCTGAAGTATGCCATTAGATGTGAAGGGGAGTAGGACGCTGATGAGGAGGGTGAGGGGAACTCCCAGGTGCGTGCCTGAGCTACAGCACATGGCCACTGGACTTTTTCTGAAGAGGTAGGCTGGGTAAATGCAGGTTTGGGTGAGCTGGATGGCCAAAGTTGGTAAAGAGGCTGGAGGCCACCATCACCATTCTTCTTCTCTGATTCTGATTTTCCTACACGTGGCCATCCATCAGTCCCCCAAATCAATGCTGAAAAAATAAATTTAAAGAACAGTGGCTTAAGAAGATATCAGCTTATGGGTTGGGGGTTAGGGTTAGTGGTAGAGCAATTGCCTAGCATGTGTGAGAACCTGGGTTTAATCCAACTCCAGAAAATAAATAAATGAATGAATAAAAATAAAATAAAATGATGTGAATTTATTAGCCTGTCCTGAGTTCTGCCATGACTCAATTCAGCATAAAGGAGAACAAGTGGGTAACGGGGGGACATTGAGCTGAGATGCAGTTCCAGTCAAAGCCACTGCCAACCCTAGTTCTGAAACTTGGAGTTCTACATCTAGAGAGAAGCAGTGAGCAGTGAGAGAAGTAGAAAAAATGAGAAAAATATTCTAGATGTCAGCAATACAGTCACCCCATTAATATAACTGAAACTATTAGAAGCCATTTGCATTTTCTGCAAGTTCCATAAGGGTACAACTGTTGCAAGCTTGTGTGTGTGTGTGTGTGTGTGTGTGTGTGTGTGTGTGTGTTAACATCAGAAGGAAGACCCAAGTCATGTTCCCCACCCAGTGGTGTCCAGACACCCTTGGGAAACTGCTCAGGACAAGGACTCTTAACCTTTCCATAACAAAAGACTCCCGCTCACTCACTTGGAAGGAAAAAAAGGAAAAACACAACTCAACAGGGACAGGGGTAGAGTGAGACTGAGGACCACACACTGTTAGGGGTAAATTACTGGAACTGGGTGACCGTTTTAAGTGTAGCACTCGTGTGGTGCGCACACAGTCCCATCACAGTGGAGGTTGTAAAGGTAGAAGGAATGTGCACCCTTTTGCTCTCACCTATCTGAAGACAGAGTGAAGATACAACGAGGTCACCAAAATATAGCCTATGAGATGCTCTTCGTGATCCAGGTGACCAGCCTCATGGCAGGACTCTGGGAAGGTGCTACTGCAGAGACAATGGAAGCTGCTGGAGGAGGTCAGGGCCACAGAGGGGAAGGACAAGAAGACAAACCAGACAGTCATTCTTGAGCCCAAATTCTTAAGCCCATGAATTCCAAGGAGGGAGGATTGGAATTCCCAAATTTTGGAAGAAGAGGTTAAGTCAAAGAAATACTATCTGTTGCCAACAGTGAGGCTCTTCTGTACACCCCAATACCAGATGGTTATTCTTAGGAAAGATGGAGGGGGGTGCCCATGACTGACTTTACAGAGTTCACCAAGAGGACATATCCACAGCTGGACAGCTGGAACTCTCACTGCAGACAGTTTGTGTCTTGGGTGGTTTCCGAGGCCGAGGACAGAGTAAGCCAGCTGGCTCATCCTGGGAGCGCTCATCATCCACACTTGGAGGGAGATTCACTGATTATTTTTTTTAATCCTGGGGTTTCTAGTCTTGATGCTTCTAAATAACCAGTGTGATGAAGAAATGAAAACAGAATCTTCAGGAAGGCTGAGTGTTATGGCTTAGATAGATATGAGATGCACTCCTGCCCAGAGCTCCAGTGTGAGACGATGCAAGAAGATTCAGAGGAGAAATGATTAGATTATGAGAGCTTGGCCTAATGGGATTAATCCACTGATGTGGATTAACTGCTTTCTACCCGTAGGCAGGGAGGGTGTGGATAGAGGAAGTGTATCACTGGTGGAATGCCTTTGGGCTGTATATTTTTTATCTGGCAAGTGGAGTCTCTCTGCCCTCTGGCCACCATGCCCTTCCACCCCGGTGTTCTACCTCACCTCAGGAGGCCCAGAGCTATGGAATCTATGAACTGAACCTCTGAGACCGTGAGCCAAAACAAACCTTTCCTCATCTACATTGCTCTTGTCAGGCCTTTGGATCACAGCAACTCAAGCTAACTAAAATACTGAGTAAACGGGTGTTGATATGAGCCGACGTTTGAATACCAAGGGGAAGTCCCAGGACTTAACAAATTTCTGCAATGGGTGTCTCTGACAGATGCCTGAAATCCCACCATCATGGCCCCACTCGGTTGGCCTTTAATGGTGTTTTCGGCATTTTGGAATGCTTTTATGGATATAGAGTTGTCTCTAAATATACTTGAGTTCAATAGCTTATAAAAATGATAGACCTAACTTTTTAGTTGTTATATTCATGAAAAGTCTTTTTTTCCAACTCCTTTCCTTCTACCACCAGTTGCTGCCCATATATACCCCTGCCATGGTTGGTGTGCTATGTACCCTTCCAGAGATCCTTTCTGTACAGATGGACAATGTATATTCTCATCACCCTTATTCAAAGGGGTGACATTATAGCTCTTTCATTTTTGTTTTAGTTTGTTTTATTTGGGGGTAAGTATTTTTTTTTTTTCACTTAAAAACAACCAGATGTCTTTGACACTCTGTAACATCAGAGTTCTCTTTATTATTTAAAAAAACTGGACACTATTCCATTATATGAACATGCCACATTTTTAATCAGTGTTTTATGATTGTCACTTAGACTGTGAACAGGTTTTGCTACTTCAAATAACCTGGTGGGGTGGAGCCTGAAGAAGCTACCCAGAGGTTGTTTTGCACACCTGCTGGTATATAAGAAAATAAGCTCCCAGAAGTCGAAAGGATATAGAAATTTGTAATTTCTTTTCTAAGTATTTTGTGTATGTGTTTGTGTATATTTGTATGATTGTTGTTTTGTTTGGGAACAGTTTTAGATTTACAGAAAAATAACAAACATGATACAGAGTTCCTATGACTAACATTTGACTGGAACTCTATCATGTTTGCATGGTATGTTACCAATATCATAATCCCTTATGTTATTATTTTTTGATATGTGCACATTTAAAATGTTTAGTCAACACCACACATATTTTGTTCTGCAGTTTCTACCTTTGCAGGGAAAAAAAATCTACTATTTTTGTTCAGTTTTTTGGTTTCTATTTTACAGTTAGTTATTCATTTGAATTTATTTTGGTATTTGATATGAGGTGTGAAGTAGGGATATATTTAATATTTTCATTTTTTATTATTTTTTATTATTTTTTTATTGTTGGTTGTTCAAAACATTACATAGTTCTTGACATATCATATTTCACATTTTTATTCAAGTGGGTTATGAACTCCCATTTTTACCCCGTATACAGATTGCAGAGTCACATCAGTTACACTTCTATTGATTTACATATTGCATACTAGTGTCTGTTGTATTCTGCTGCCTTTCCTATCCTCTACTATCCCCCCTCCCCTCCCCTCCCCTCCCCTCCTCTCTCTCTACCCCTACTGTAATTCATTTCTCCCCCTTGTATTATTTTTCCCTTTCCCCTCACTTCCTCTTGTATGTAATTTTGTATAACCATGAGGGTCTCCTTCCATTTCCATTCAATTTCCCTTCCCTCTCACTTTCCCTCCCACCTCTCATCCCTGTTTAATGTTAATCTTCTTCTCATGCTCTTCGTCCCTACTCTGTTCTTAGTTACTCTCCTTATATCAAAGAAGACATTTGGCATTTGTTTTTTAGGGATTGGCTGGCTTCACTTAGCATAATCTGCTCTAATGCCATCCATTTCCCTCCAAATTCTATGATTTTGTCATTTTTTAATGCAGAGTAATACTCCATTGTGTATAGATGCCACATTTTATTTATCCATTCATCTATTGAAGGGCATCTAGGTTGGTTCCACAGTCTTGCTATTGTGAATTGTGCTGCTATGAACATCGATGTAGCAGTGTCCCTGTAGCATGCTCTTTTTAGGTCTTTATTGTAGCATCTTTCATTGAATAATTCTTCCCTTCTTTCCTGGTATCTATACTCTACCTTTATTATATGCTAAGTTTCTATTCAGACTTGAGTCCATTTGTAGACTCTCCAACTTGTTCAATTGAGTTGACTTCTAATTATTGGTGCTTTGGGGACAATTTAATATTTTAATGAACTCATTACATGTTTTGCAAGTTTTTCCAGCTGATTTTCTTGGATTTCAAGAATTTTTGCTCTTGTTTTATTGCATTGGCTAGAACAGAGGTAGACAGAGGAGGCATTAGATATGCAAATAGGGGGACTCATTTTTAAAAAGCAGAGAAACTCCTCCTTCCACAGGGGCAAGAAAGAAGGACAGCAGGATGCCCAGCAGTGGAAAATGAGACAGCAGGGAGGAGAGGCCATTCCCATTTGATGGCTCATACCTCTCTGTAGAGTAGGAAGCAAAGTTGTCTTCTTAAAGTGTGTGAATGGTGAGGTGGAGGAGAGAGATGAATGGGTGAGAGAAAGGACAGCAGAGGTATTGTGTCCTCAGGATGAGAACCAGGCTTTAGGTAAGACAAGAAGGTAAAAGGAACAGTGTGGGAAGAAGCTAGAGTGTGTTCTAAGAAGATTCAGTGGAAACAGAGTGAAAGGAGAAGTAGAAGCTTGGGTTACGGAAGGGAGCTTCCAAGCATTATGGGCAGGAGACCAGTGGAGAGGGTAGATCAGGAAAGCTTCCAACTGGTATCTGACCAAAAATAACCTGACTCTGAGGCATGGACATGTTAGTTGCTGCAAAGTTTCTAAAGGAGCAGTGTCAGAGTCCCCTGGTGCACACACAAGTGTGAGGCTGGGGAGGAGTTGCCACAGTGGGAATTGATTACCATTCTCAGGTTGTCCCAGTCCAGGAGAGCAGACAAGCTACAGCCCATCATGCATCATGACTCAGCAGTCCCAGGATTTCCAGTGCTGGCTAAAATGGAGTAGGTATGCTACAGTCTTTCTTCCACTGATTGCAATGAAAATTCTGCAGGATATAAAAAGCAGCTCACTGAAGGCTCCTCTGAAAAGCAAATAATAGTGGTGGGAGGAGAGACCAAACTTACAGCATGACCAGAGCGATGGTGAGTTTTGTGTTTTCTTTTCATTTTTGCCTCCTTTATCTCCTCGCTCTGACCTGAGAGTGGACTGATTTGCACAAACTCCACAGGGATGTGTTTAGCACAAACTCTGGGAGAAACTTCCTATTACAGGCCAGATGAATGGGGAAGAGGCTCTTGTGAGCTAGAAAGTGTAGGAGATTTTCCCATTGGTTCTCATTTTTCCCCCTTCCTTTCTCTTCAAGCCTTGTCCCGAGGCCAGCACCAGCCACAGTGTTGCGCTGTCACTGTAATTGACAAAAGGGACATGGGCTCAGAGGACCTGTCACTGAAAGAAGCTCCTGTCAGAATATTCTAAGAGAAAGTTCCCTGCTGTTTCTTCTCTCCTGTCACCACTTTGCCCCCTGGATGGTACAGTCACATGGAATTGTGTGACATCATAGTAGGGCAGAAGCGCTCACGCTCTTTGAGAAACTCACAATTCTGGCCAGAGGATCCAGGAAACGAAATACATGGGATCAGTGAATATGGGGGGAATTCTGTACAAAAGAGAGGTGAAGAGGCAGATATCATAATACCGTGGTGAACCATCGAGTGCTGGGTTCACCATTGATCTTCACAGCTATGGAACAGACACAGACACACAGTGAAGACTTTGAGAACTGAGTTACGATGTAAACCACTGACCACATCCAAGACTAAACTCTGAAGGGCACACGCACCCGGAGCAATTTCACATCTGCCAAAGTCATTGAAAACTCAACTGAAATTGGACCCACCACCCACAGAAGGTCAACACAGGTGATACCGGCTGAAACAAAAAGGTAAACATTTACCAGAGTATGTACTGGAACTAAGACTCTCAAAATATAATATTTAAAATATTAAGGATACCATCTAAAATTATTCAACATAGAAACAACCAAAAAAAAAAAGTCACTAATTTTCAAGAAGAGATCATTAAAAGATGCCAAAGGTGAGATGACAGAGATGTTGGAGTGAAAATTTAAAGCATCATTATAACCACATTCCATGAAGTATAGGTATATACTTTCAACAAGAATGTAGAGATAAAAATTCTTTTCAGAGAAAAAAAATTTAAACTGGAAAGTTTATAACAAAAATATAATATCTGAAATAAAGAATTCACTGGATGGGTTTACGGCAAATAAAAATGACAAAAGAATGAGTAAAATTGAGTATAGATTAACACTGATTTTCTTATTTTAAACTAGAAGGTTTTGCACTTTTTTTCAAGATTAATTTTCTATATGAAGAAGATCCAAAAAAAGCTGATTATAAAACAAACTTATACCAAGAGTCTGTGGGATTATAGCAAAAGTTCCAACATTCATGTCATTAGAGTCTAAAGAAGAAGAGAAATTTGTGTAGAAACAATGTCTGAAGAAATAAAAGTGAAAACTTTCCAAATTTTGTGAAATTTGTGTATTTACAAACTTTAAAATCTCAGGGAGATTTTAAGGGAGACAAACTAAATTTTACAAAACAAATCATACTCAAACTGATCAAAACCCAATATGAAGCCAAAAAAAAAAAAATCTTGAAAATAGCCAAGGAAAAAATGATGTATGAGATATCAATTCAAATGACTGCAGACTTCTCTCCCAGTTCCATGGAGGCCTGGAGACAATGGAATAAGATCTCCAACATGCTAAAAAGAGTAGTCAATCAAGACTTCTGTGTCCATTTAATATGCTCCTCAAGAATAAAGGCAAAATAGAAACACTTTTAGATGAAAGGAAATTAAGCGTGGGAGAAGGCATCAGATCTGCTGGAACCTTGATCCTCAACTTCCTAGGTTTCAGAATAGTGTGAAATAGATTTCTGTTGTTTACCAGCCATCCGGTTTAGGATGGTTTTGTGATGGTAGCCTGGATGGATCAAGACTATTATCTGATGGTTTGCTTTAAAATAAATGCAAAGGAAAATCCCTTGGGCTGAAGGGATATGATATCAGAGAGAAACCTAGAACTTTAGGGACAAAGAAAAATAAGAGCCAGCATTTAAAAAAATAGATTAAAATTAAAGACTATTTTTATTTTCTTCGATTATTTTAACTATGTAATATTATTGAAAGCAACAACTGTAACTACATTGTGTGATGGAGTTTTCAATGTATATACTGAAACGCTGGATTATATAGTGGAGGAATACAAATGACACAGCCATTGTAGAAAAGTATTTGACCATTTCTTATAAAGTTAAACCCATTATAAAATCTATAATCTCACTCTTAATCTTTTACCCCAGAGAAATTAAATTTATGTTGACACAAAGCCTTATATGTAGATGATAATATCAGCTTTATTCCTAATCATCTTGAACTAGAAACAATCCAAATATTTTTTAACTAGTAAACGGATAAACTTTTGTACACCCATACCATAGATACTAGCCTGCAATTTATATGACATTCTGGAAAAGGAAAAACTACAGCAATGGAGAACAGTTTGCAATGGTTAGGAGTAGAAGTACAAGTTGACCACAAAAGGGCAGCGCATGGGAATTTGGGAAGGGCTGAAACTGTCTTGTGCCTTGATGACTGTCGTGATTATAGGACGAGGCAATTCTCAAAACTCAGAATTGAAAAGCAAAAATATAAATAATTGTAAAATTTTTTTTTCAAAGTTAGCAGTCTGCTCACTTTTCAATTTCATGTGTCTGTATACCCAATACCTACAAGCTGAATTAATAAAACGACCTTTTGGGCTGGGGTTATGGCTCGGCGGTAGAGTGCTTGCCTCGAGTGTTAGAGACCCTGGGTTCGACCCTCAGCACCACATAAAAATAAATAAGTGAAATAAAGGTATTGTGTCCAACTACAATTAAAAAATAAATATAAAAAACTTGACCTTTTGTAAATTTAAATATTTAAAAATTCATCAAGGGAGTTCAATTTTTTTTAAAAAAATTCTTAGTATGAATTCTTCTGCAGAGTTTGTTAGTGCATCGGATACTCCTTATTATCCATGTAAACAGGAATTTTGGATTTCATCATTAGTGTAAAGTGAGATGCCATGGCCGGAAGCTAGGATCTGCCACTGACCTGTTTGCTGAAGGACCTGCCTGACCCTGTTTACTGAGGGACAGGTAGAATGGGGTCAGTGCAGTACCTGATGATAACATTCCTAGGAAAAGTTTCCTAGGGGTCCTGTTCCTAGGACCTGCCATGAAGAAACCCAACATGCTTGACTCGATGAAGAGGCTATCTGTAACTGGGCCTAGGGAGCCCAGGTGTGCAGTGACTCACCCTTTTCTAGACTGTGCCCACAGGTAAAGGTCATGGGGGCCTGAGCCCCAACAAGCCAGAGCATGGCCACATCCCTCCTCCCGCCCTGCCAGCCTCTTTTGACCCTGATGTCAAATGCAAACAGCAGCCCCATGAGAAGGAGGAAGTCCCATCTGTCTCAGCTCTGTGTTTAGTGATGGATGTCAGAGACGACACCTGTTCAATAAGCCAGGTAAACTTTACGTTCCTTGTTCTTGGCTCCTCTCTAGCCCTGCAGTTAGCTCAGGTGCTACCTTCGGCCAATTTGCACATCCTGGTCACATTTCCTCAGGCCTCACTTTCCCAAGCTGCGTTTCAGGTTCAGTAGTCTTTCAAAAACTCAGAAGACTCTACCCTGGCCCCTCCTAGGAGGGTGTTCCTTGCTTTGCTTAGTAACTTCCTGAAAAAACAATGGATGCAAATCTCATTGTTACCAATCACGGAGCATAATAAATGCCTAAGGGAGTTCCTTATACAGCAAGCCCAGTGTGGTTCCTTCTACAAATTGAAGTCTCCTTTTGTAAAGGAGCAAATCCAGTCCAACCCCCTCCCAAGCCACATGCAGCTATGCACGCACACACTTGCCAATTTCTCTACCTACTAAATCCACGTTGGCACATCATGTTTTATTGTCTGGTAGACACTCTTAAAAAATAAATATAAATTTCTTAAAATCCTTAAATTCCTTAAAATCACCTGTGCAGTGATTGCTGGATATCAGAATCACTTCTGGAAGCCCCGAGTTCCTGACAGGCATTTCCTCCTCTTTCTAAACCATATGCAGCCTCTGCTCTTCTCTCTCTCCCACCCAGCACTGCCTGCTGCCCAGATCTGCCCGCTGCCCAGCTCCCTCCAGTACTGACAGGATGCATCTTTCACAGAAGGAGAAAAGGGCCGAAATTCAACATGGAAGGTTGATAGACTCAAAATACACATTTAGTAAATGAGACAATTTCTAGGTTGTAAGATGAATGTCCTCTCATATTGCCAGAATACTGCGAGTTTTTCTTTTTCTAGGGATCTCACTGCAACTGGAAGGGATCAGTGGATACTGCTAAATGTTCCAAATAAAATTAAGTCAAATTTAAATATTAATGGCCTTACTTTGAGAAGCCAAGGATATCCACTTACAAGAAAGAGCCCAGGAACCCCAGGTCCTATCACTGCTGTCTCTTCAGGCTCCCTGCAATGGCCTGAATGTTTGCGTCTCTCCAAATTCGTGTATTGACACCTAAACCACAGGTGAAGGCATTAAGAGGTGGGGCTTTGGAAGGTGATTACATCCTGAGGGCAGAGTCCTCGTGAATGGGATTAGTGCCCTTCCAAAGAGGCCTGAAAGAGACCGGTATGTGAGGACACAGGGAGGAAGCACCATATATATGGCGCCTCTCCAGACATCAGATCTGCAGGAACCTTGATCCCAGCCTTCAGAGTGGTGTGAAATAGATTTCTGTTGTTTACCAGCCATCCGGTTTAGGATGGTTTTGTGATGGTAGCCTGAATGGATCAAGACTATTATCTCATTTTCTACTGTCCTAAGCAGAGAAACAGTTCAGGGGGACCAATATATTCCCCTTAGACTCTGCCTCATCTGGTGTGCCACACTGTGGCTCATTCCTTAAGGATTTCATAATGCACCCATCAAAAAAAGCAGAGTTGTTTTCCTGAGGACCTCCTACTATGGGAGTCTGTATCTCAAATCAAATTAAAAAATTTTAAATTTAGTACATATACATTAAGTATGATTTTTATGTGGCTATATAATAACCAGAAGCAATTATCTAATAGGTAGAATATTTCATAGACATTCAATTAAATGTTCATGAATTTTTATTTTTTAAAATTTTCTTCTCATACTTTGAAACCAATCCATTTATTTTTGGTTTTCAGACTGTCCTCTGTGAAGCTGTCATGCCTAAGGCACTGCATCTCTAGTACATAATGGGACAGTGGCCCTGCACAGAGGAGCACAGGAATGGTCCAAAGCCATGGCATATGCAGCTCATGACACTTTTGACAGAAAGGTTCATGGAGAGAGGAATTCAGACTTTTAACACCCACCGTCACCACTCTGAGATCTCAGAGGACTTTCAAGCCAGCTTTCCTAGAAACAAGTGTAAACATTTAAAAAAAAAAAAAAACAGAACCTGAATCAAGGACTTAAATGCATTGAGTTTATTTGGAAGAAGAGGCAGAAGTGAGGGAGAAGAGTCAATCAAGGATGCAGCCTAAGCTGGTTCCACCCTGAGCAACAGGGCCTCAACTCTATTGGGATCCTCTGAGGAATGTTCTTGGGAACAGCTCCAGCTGGAGAAGGAGGCTGGGGCCTGTGGCCAAGGAGTCCTGACCATATTGTTGGGTTGCCCTTGGAGGCTTTAACCTCTTTGTGCTTTCAGATCACACCTGACACATTTGTGTATGTGACTTCTTCAGTGTGACACAACTTCTTCAGCTTCAGAGAAAGTCCCAAGGGAGCAAAGCTATGAGGATTGGTGAGACCGCCTCAAGCCACTGCAAGATCTGCTGTAAAGAGCATGTGTGTGCCTTCTCCTCACAACTCCTGGAAGCATCTGTAGTGCAAAGATCATAGAAGGAGAAAGAAAGAGAGATGCTGCGGGTTTCAACCCAGATCAGCCTAAGATGGGTAGAAACTCTGAGATAATTTGCTCTGGTTTCCTTGACTGATGGCATCTTCTCAGTCCCTAATCCCTAGCTCCACATTGAGAAATAAGACCCTAATACCAGGACCTGGAAGACACATCTTTAAGGCAACAATCCCTCTGTTCATGGTGCAGCAGCCATGTCGACCACCATGTTTGGCCTGTGATAATATTCAGAAAAAGTGGGGGGAAACTTGCCTTGTCCATCAGCTACTTCACTGACCCCCATTCTACCTGTCCTGCAGGAAACAGGGTCAGCCCAGAGGGCCAGGCCCACCTTGGGCATGTCAAGCCACTTAACCTTCCTGAGCCTCAGCTTCCCCATCTGACAAACAGAAACAGTAACTGTGCTGACTCCACAGGGACTCTGTGACATTAAAGAAGCTAGTGTTTGAAAAGACACTTTGTAAACGGTAGAGGCCCATTCAGATCCCAGCCATTTTCATAGCAGGCCTGGCTCAGAGGCTGCCTGCCAGCCAGCAAGCCCTGCCGTGCCCAGCCTGATTGCTTCCTTCTCAGAAAGACTCCACTCATGTGCAAACCACCTGAAGGCTAATGTCCCATAATGCCTGGCTTTATCATTTGCATAGTACGGTGTGTGCTTTGGGTGTCCCTCCTGACCACAGTGTCCTGCACTCTGCTCTTCTGCAGTCTGTTAGGATGGTTCTCAGCTCCCCCCTTGGAAAACAAGCATCAGGTCCAGAAGAGTACTTGACCTCAAGGCCCTACACGAGTGAGATCTGGCCGTGCCAGCAGAGACGTGACCCTGTCCTCCTGGTGTCCTCCAGTCCACTCGCGCTGCTCCCTGTCTCCCCCATGCAGTCTCCCCAAGTGGCAACGCCCTCCCCTCCTTGACTTTCTTCATCCAACTCACGTCCCTCATTTTAGAGTTAGCTTCACCCCACCCCCCAGCCCCATCTTGCATGAAACCCTTTTCAGGCCCCTTCTCCGGTGTAGCACAATGGTATTTTTTTGAGCAGCTATTATGAACTGTACCATGCAGAGTGCCAATGGCACAGTAGTGAACCCATCCATCTTAATCCCTTCCTTTGCCACACTAGACACTTTACTCATAATACTGTCTTGAACTCACACAGCTTGACTTGTGAACTCCTTTTATGGTTACTTCATGCATATACCTTGTGTGTATAACCATCTTGAAAACTAGACCTAGGAGGAGACTCCATGATAGGCATTTGTAAAAAATAGCACATGCCTGCATTCTGGCCTGTAAGGCAAAGAAATGCATGGGTGAAATTATGATAGATATTCAACACAATGATGGATTAAAAATACTGAAAATGTGCATATCTTGATACAGATACTGATTATCAAAATACAAGGCTCCTAAGTGTATATGAGTTAATACAATTCCATTTAGGAATTTTTCCATTTGTAAAAAAAATAAATCTGGTATAATAGGGTCTAGAAGGCATGACAGATATGAATGAGCTTCCAGGTTGAGGGAGGAGCAAGAGATGAGGTGTGCTGACTTGAGGATTAATGAAAATCAGATGCCACCTTGTGGCCAGAAATAGAAATTCAGGGCTTTAGCTGAGCAAAAGATTGTTACCCTAATCAAATGCAAAATTGCATTCCACAAGTAACATGCCAGTCCAGTAGGGACAGTGTGTTCTCACATTAACCCTAGAGATATTTCTTAGCTCTAACCTATGACCTTACACCTTTAATCCTCTATTCCTATACATACAATATTGATAAACCTCCTGTCACTTCCACTTAAATCAGTGTTGCTTTACCCCTGATAAACTCTCAGGGAAATTTTGATCTACGAAAGTGGAGATGTCATTGTAGATAATTTTAAGAAAATTAGATGAAACATAATTTTCTCTTAAAAACAAAAAGCGACAAGAGAATGACCATTTTGCAAAAAAAAGTTGACTATTTTACAAAAAAGTAACTTTTTATCTGCCATTATACCATCACATGTAAATGACTAATTTGGGCAGTAATGGAAAGTTCAGGATTCCTCTCAATCCAAGAGCTATTCAATAATAAAAGGTCAATATAAACATAATTATGCTTTACTGCATATATTATATATTTGGATGATTTTTTAAAAAGTTTAGATGTGCACCAATCCAAAGATAGAGATTGTCAGAACAAAACCCAGGACCCAATTATAGACATTTTACAAGAAATACACTTTAAATATAAAAATAGATGTAGATGAAAGCAAATGAATGAAGAAAGATATGCTATGGAAACACTAATCCTAAGGAAGAAGAAGCTATATTCATTTCAGAAAGAGCTGAATTCAGAAGAAAGTTATTAGAGATAAGTAGACATAAGAAGAGATAACTCCTCCAAGAAGAAAACACAGTCCTTAATGTGTACTCACACTTAATAATAGAGTATAAAGGTTTATAAGGCAAAAATGATAGAACTGCAAGGAGAAATCCACTATACCTGGAGACATGGACAGATATATCAAGCAGAAAACCAATAAGAACACGGTTGAACTCAATAGCACAATCATTCAAGTGGACATAATGGTCACCTATAGATAATATCATCCAATGACAGCAGAGTACACATTTCTTGTCAAGCTCACAAGGAATATTCAGCAAGACCAACAACACTCTGAGCCTGAACATAAGCCTTAACAAATTCAAAAGAACAGAAATCTAACAATGTCTGCTCTCATAACCACAATGGAATTAAACTAGAATTCAATGACAGAAACAACTAGAAAATCTAAAATGCTTGGAGATTAAACAACACACCTCTAAGTACAATACAGGTCAAAGAAGAAATCTCAAGAGAAATTTTTAAATAGTTTGAACTAAACAAAAACTGAGAATACAATTCATCCAAATTTGTGAAATGCAGCAAAAAATGATGTTTTAATATTAAAGAAAGAAATTGAAGAAAACCTCAGAAGATGGAAAGAACTCCCATGCTCCTGGATAGGCAGAATATTATCAAAATGGCCAGACTACCAAAAGTGTTATACAGATTTAATGCAATTCTTATTAAAATCCCAATGGCATTCTTCACAGAAATAGAAAAAACAATCATGAAATTTATCTGGAAAAATAAGAGACCCAGAATAGCTAAAGCAATCCTTAGCAAGAAAAGTGAAGCAAGAAGCATCACAATACCAGACCTTAAACTGTACTACAGAGCTATAGTAACAAAAACAGCATGGTATTGGCACCAAAATAGACTTGTAGACCAATGGTACAGAATAGAGGACACAGAGGCAAACCCTCACAAATATGGTTATCTCGTACTCGACAAGGGGCCAAAAACATTCACTGGAGAGAAGATAGCCTATTCAACAAATGGTGCTGGCAAAACTGGAAATCTATATGTAGCAAAATGAAATTAAACCCCTCTCTCTCACCCTCACAAAAATCAACTCAAAGTGGATCAAAGACTTAGGCACTAGACAGAGACCCTGGGCCTAATAGAAGAAAAAAAAAGGCCCAAATCTTCACCACATCAGCCTAGGATCTGACTTCCTTAAAAAGACTCCTAAAGTGCAAGAAGTAAAATCAAGAATCAATAAATGGGATGGATTCAAATTAAAAAGCTTCTTCTCAGCAAAGGAAACAATAATGTGAGGAGAGAGACTACAGATTGGGAGAAAATCCTTACCACATGTACCTCTGATAAAGCATTAATCTCTAGGATATATAAAAACTCAACAAACTTAACAGCAAAAAAATACCCAATCAATAAATGGGCTAAGGAACTGAACAACACTTCACAGAAGAAGAAATACAATTGATCTACAAATATATGAAAAAGTGTGCAACATCTCTAGCAGTTAGAGAAATGCAAATCAAACTACTCTAAGATTTCATCTCACTCCTGTCAGAATGGCAATCAAGAATGAAGGCAACAATAAACGGCGAGGATGTGGTGAAAAAGGTACACTGTGCAATACATTCCCCACAATTTGCTGGTGGGACTGCAAATTGGTGCAACCACTATGGAAAGCAGTGTGAAGATTCCTCAGAAAACTGGTAATGGAAACCACCATTGGACCCAGCTTTCCCACTCCTGGGTTTATACCCAAAGGACTTAAAGTCAGCATACTATAGTAATGCAGCCACATCGATGTTTATAGCAGCTCAATTTACTATAGCTAAACTATGGAACCAACCTAGGTGTCCCTCAATAGATGAATGGATAAAGAAAATGTGGTATATATACTCAATGGAATATTACTCAGCTTTACAGAAGAGTGAAATTATGGCATTTGCCAGTAAATGTTTGGAGTTGGAGAACATCATGCTAAGTGAAATAAGACAATCCCACAAAACCAAAGGCCGAATGATTTCTCTAATATGTGGATGCTAATTCACAATAAGGTGTGGGGCACTAAGGAACAATGGTGTTACCTTAGATTAGGTGGAGGGAAGGGATGGGAGGGGAGGGGAGGGGATGTGGGGATAGGAAAGGTAGTAGAAGGAAACAGACATTATTACTGTATGTATATATATGTGACTGCATGACCAATGTGATTCTGCAACAGGTACACTCAGAAAATGAGAAAATATATCCCATCTATGTGTGATCTATCAAAGCGCATAAATGCATTCTACTGTCATTATAACTAATTAAAACAAATAAAAAATTCTAAGAATGATGCTTTAAGAGAAATTAATACCATTGGATACACATATTAGAAAAGAAGAAAGGTCTCAAATCAATCATTTAGCCTCCACCTCAAGAAACCAAAAAAAGAAGAGCAAGTTGAGTCCAGTTCAATAGAGGGTTTGGATAAAGACGACAGCAGGAATCAATGAAGTTGAAAAACAGAAATCAACAGAGAAAAATCAGTGAAACCAAAAGCTGATTGTTTAAAAACTGAGAAGCAGATAGCCAGTTAACTAAAAAAAAAAAAAAAAAAAAAAAAAAAAAAAAAAAAGAGGGAGCAGATAAATTACTAATGTGAGAGATTTAAGAATGGCGATCACTCCAGATCCCATGGACATTAAAAGGATAATAAAGGGCTGCTTTGAAAAACTGTATGCCCCAAAATGTGATAAATGGATGAGTACCTTGAAGACACAATCTACCAAAACTCACACAGGAAGAAATAGATAATAGACCTCTGTCTAATAAAGAACTTGAGTCAATAATTAACCACCTTCTAAAAGAGGAAGCCCTAGGCCCTGAGGAATTCACTGGTGAATTCTACCACATGTTTAAGGAAGAAGCTATATTAATTTTCTATAAAAACTTCCAGAAGTACAAACAGAGGGAATACTTCCAATTACATTTATAAGGCCAGAATTACTCCAACACAAGAACCAGAATAAAAAAGAAAAAAAGAAGAAAACTACATAAACACAGGTGCAAAAACCCAAACAAATTATTAGCAAATGAAATGCAACATTGTATAAAGTGAATAGACACCATGACCAAGTATGGAAGACCGCTCTCAAAAGTCATTAATGGAATCAATCACATCAAAGCCTAAAGAAAAAAAAAAGCACATGATCACATCAAAAGATGCAGAAAATGCATTTGATAAAATCCAACAATTATTCATGATAAAAATTCTCATCAAACTAAGAATACAAGGTAGGTTCTTCAACTTGATAAAGAAAATACTCATAAAAAAAGTTACAGCTAACATCATGCATATTGTTGGAAAACTAAAAGCTTTCCTGATAAGATCAAGAGAAAGGCAAGTGCGTCCCCCGTTCTTTACTCCTTTTAGCATTGCACTGGAAGGATTCAGCTAATGCAACAAGATGAGAGAAGGAAACAAAAGCTACAGTGGGAAGAAAGACAAGACTGTTTTCATTTACAGATGACATGTAAAAAAAACATAGATTTTTGTCTATGTGAAAAAATCCAAAAGAACTGAAAAAACATATTCAAAAAGACCGTCTTGGAACTAATAGCAAGGTTGCAGGATATAAGGCTAATATACAGAACTCAATCATCTTTCTATAAACCAGCAAAGAACAAGTGGAATTTGAAATTAAATACATGAGGCAATTTACATTAATTATATTTAGTTCATCCAAAATAAAATATTAAATAAATAAAATACTTAGGTATAAGTCTATCAAAATACATATAAAATCTTGATGAGGAAAACCACAAAACTCTGAGTAATAAATCAAAAAAGAACTATGGGAAAAATTTAATGGAAAAAAATTAATAGAAAGCTATTCTATGTTCATGGATAAGAAGATCTAACATAAAAAAAATAAAAAAAAGATCTAACATTGTCAAGATGTCAATTTATTTCCCACTTGAACTATAGAGTCAATGCAATCCCCCCCAAAATCCCAACAAATTATTTTGTTGATACGAACAAACTGACCCTTGAGTTTATTTGGAGTGAGAAAAGATAGAGAATATCTAACTCAATATTAAAGGGAAAAAATAAAGAGGACTGATACTGACTCCAAGACTTACCATAAAGCAACAATAATCAGGACAGCGTGGTACTGGTAGAAGAAACAACAAATAGAATCAATGGAACAGAATAGAGAGTCCCACCACAGACTTGTATAAATTAGTCAATTGATCATTGACACAGGAGCAAGGCAATACAATGGAAGAAATTTCCATTACAACAAATAATGGAACAACTGGACATACACACACACACACACACACACACAAAACAACAACAGCAAAAACAAGAATCTAGCACAGACCTTACACCCTTTACAAAAATTAACCCAAAGTGGATCTGAGTCCTGAATGTAATATGCAAATTATAAAACAGCAAGAAAATAACAGAAGAAAATCTAAATGACCTTGGGTTTGGAAATAACATTTTAAATGTGACACCAAAGATACAATCCAAGTAAAAAAAAAAAAAAAAAAGTTGGACTTCATTAAAGTTAGAATTTCTGCTGTGCAGAAGACAAGAGATTGAATAGACAAAGCCACAAATGATTAAAACTCAACAAGATGAAAGTGAACGATTTTAAAATGGACTAGCACTTAAGAGACACCTTACCAAGAAGATCTACAGATGGCAACAGACACGTGGAAAAATGCTTTGCCTCATATGTCCTCAGGGAAATGCCAATTAAAACAACAGTGAGATACCACTACACGCCTCTTAGAATGGCCGATGTCCAGAAGGCTGACGACATCGAATGCTTGTGAGGCTGTGAGGCAACGAGAATTCTCATCCATTGCTGGTGGTGATGAAAATAAATGGTGCACACTTTGGAAGATATTTTTCCAGTTTTTTACAAAACTAAACATACTCTCACCATCAAATCCAGCAATTGCACTCCCTGGTATTTACCAAAGAAATTAAAAACTTGTGTCTACGCAAAGAGCTGTACACAAATGTTTTCAGCAGCTTTATTTATAATCACTAGAACGCAGAAGCAACCAAGGTGTATTTCAGTAGGCAAATGGAGAAACTATGATCACAGCCAGACCAGGGAATGTTACACAGCTCTAAAAAGGAATGAGTCATCAGGCCACAAAAAGACATATAGAGGCATCATCAATGAAAGAAGCCAATCTGAAAAGGCTGTCTACTGCAAGATTCCAATTATATAGTATTCTGGAAAGATAAAACTATGGAGGAAAAAATCAACAGTGGTTGCTAGGGGTTGAGGGTTTGGAGGAAGAATAGATGGAGCATAGAGAATTTTTAGGACAGTGCTAGATATTCTGTGCAATACTATGATAGTGGATACCTGCAATGATACTTTTACATGAACTCTCAGAATGTACACCAAGAGTGAACGCTAATGTAAACCATGCAATCTGGGTGACAATGATGTGTCGGTGTAGGTTCATTGATTGTAGTCAGTGTGCCAGTCTGTTGGGGAATTTTGATAATGGGGGAGGCTACGTACATATGGGGACAGGAGTTGATGGGAAATCTCTATGCCTTCCTCTCAATTTTGCTATGAACAAAACTGCTCCAAAAGAGAAAAGTATATATATTGTAAAGTTTAGACGTGTGGATCTGTGTTAGCTTAGCATTGCTGTGACCAAAATATCTGACTTAACAGAAAAAAAGTCTATTGGGGGCTCATGGTTTCAGAGGTTTCAGTCCATAAATGGCCAGCTCCATTGCTCTGGGCTTGAGGTGAGGCAGAAGATCATAGCAGGAGGGTGTGGTGGAGGGAAGCTGCTCTACTGAGGGCAGCCAGCAAGCAGGGGTTGGGGAGGAAGAGGCCACAGGGAAGATGCACCCTTCCAGGGCAGCCCCCAGTGACGCACCTCCTCCAGCCACCCCCACCTCCCTCCTTCCCCACAGTTACCATTCAAACTAGACGGACTGACTAGGTGGTAACTAGATGAGCCTAACCAGGTTACAATTCTCTCAATCCAATCATTTCACATTCCTGCATTAGCAGGAGATTTGGGAGGACACCTTATATCCAAACCACAGTAAGATTCTATGATAAAAAGTTACCATGGAGAAAAGAAATTGTGTCTTCCTTTAATAATAGTCTATGTGAAAATGAGAGCATGGCATTCCTCAAGCTGCAGAAACTGAGCTTGGCCCATCTTGCTCTGGTGCTGTTCTCGAGGGCCTTAAGTGCGCAGGACAGCAATGGTTCCCATTCTGAATTCAGATAGAAGTACAGGCAAATTAATGAATTATAATTGCACACAGGAGTGTAGCAATTAGGAACATATAAAAGAGGAGGCTCTGAAATACATCCACCACCTTCCTATGCCAAGTTCATGGATTTTTCTATTTGTAGAATAGTCTGAGAAGTAAGGAGTGAAGCAAAATGATAATGTGTGATTCTTTATGGCAGGTAGGCTAAAAGGCCTGCAGGACTTTCCTTCTAATCTCATATAGAAAGCATATAATCACACTGTAATTACAGACTTAGCGGCTGGATAGAGCCTGCATTATCTGGACATTATCATAGCCTGTGGCAGCTGGAGGAGCTAATACCTGTCATCTGGCCCAACCCTTTCATTTTGTAGATAAGGAAACTGTAGACCAGAGAGGTTAAATGATATACCCAAGGTCATTCAGGACCGCCCAATCAGTGACCTCCAGGACTAGCTCCCAGGCCTCTGAACCTAGTGACCCATCCCATGTGCTCAATGGTTAAAATGGGCCACAGCATATAAATATCCTCATTTTATCAAAAAATGAAAAAAGTCTTCTTGAATTGGAATTCACTAGCAGGTAATTGAGTTTTCAAAATTGGGTTTTAGAAACTTGCTGATCTTAAATACTAAAATTATAGAGGCAAGGTGGAAATTCAAGATAGTATCAATCAGCAAACATTGTGATCTAAATCAACCATCAAAATAATCTCTTCACAATAGGAAGTTGGATCAATGAGGCATGACGGGAGGATCCAGGAACCCTCCGCCACAGGGTGCTGTGCACCTCCCTGCTTCATGGGAGCACCAGGAGCCTAGGAATCCCGTGTTCTATTTAGTGTGAAGGAAGTTTTCCTACCAGCTCCAGGTTTGGTTCACTCTTCATCTGAAGATCGTTCATTTCCTCCTGGCTGCTCTCCCCCGAGACACTGCCCTCTCAGTACCACTGATCATGACACCCTGATTGGGCCATTTATCCACATTTCATGATGCCATCGGCCTGAGGGAACCCACGAGAGGGACTGTTTGTCCTCAGACCCTAGGCCCTGCCTGAAGATGGCCAAATGATCACAAGGCTTTGTGGTTACAAACACTGAACATAGATAAGATCGCTAGAACTGTTACATAATAAGAAGGACTACAGGAAATTTCTCACACTCAGGCACTACCAGTTTCCAGGCTGGTGATGTTTTTCTTGGACCAAGACCATTGAAGCAGGAGCTCCGCCTGCAGTCCTTGGGTATTTCTATTGTCATCAAGGACCTTTAATGCCAACAGTGTTTGCAGAAAGCAACACCCTTGGAAACCTCAGGAAGCCCAGAGCTGTGGCAAAGGAGTGGTGGATAACCATAATCATTTTTATTAAAATCTGCACGATTTTATTTCAAACTTTACACAGGTATAGGCAGAGAAAGGGAGAGGATATGCTGCAATTTCTCAGCTGGTGACACTAGACTCCGATCATGATTTTTGGGATAGGTATTTATCACCTAGAGCCCAAGCTAAAGGCATCCACCAAGGGAGTATTTTCCCTCGTCAGCAAGCCGCTGTGATCTGCTTGCACACACCCACATACAGGTGAGAACACCCTGGAACCACTTTCTACTTCTTCATTAATGGTGTCTTCCCTCATGAGGGCCAGAGTGACAGGGACAGGGAACCCAGGTGTCCACATTCCTTTCTGCAGCTCTGGGCTTCACCAGGTTTCTGAGGCTGTTGAGCCTCTTCAATCTGGTGTCCTGACAACAGCAGAAATACACAAGGTCTCCACGGCAACACCCAGGCTTCAACCATCCCAGGTTGAAGACTGAATGTCATCAGTGTGGTCTTGATGGACAGTTTTTCCTCTCACAGAGGAGTTTCCAATGACTGTGGACATAGGCTGAGCTGGCCCTGGTGTCCTCCCAGCTGCAGTGCTGGTAGCTCTTCCCAGAGGTACCACTCACTATGGAAAGTGACACCCTGTGACCGCCATAGGTAAATAAGGAAACAGTGAAGGAGCCATCTTTTTTTTTTTTCAATATTTTTTAGTTATACATGGGCACAATATCTTTATTTATTTATTTTTTATGTGGTGCTGAGGATCGAACCCAGGGTCTCACACGTGAGAAGCGAGTGCTGTACCACTGAGCCAAAACCCCCGCCCCTGAAGGAGCCATCGTAAAGGAGCCATGCCAACAGGAACCTGGAATTCCAGAGTGTTCTATCCACAGCTCACAAGAGCGAGCTCAGGTTTTCCCCAGGGCAACGCTACCTTTGGGAGTCAAGGCTAGAGGAACAGGCAAGCTTGGACGTATTCTCAAATTTGGTCAATGCATGAAGTCCAGATTTTAAACATGAAGTCTGGCTGGAGACCCTGATGAAACTTCTTCCTTTCTGCGAAGTTCCAGGAGAGCTTGGCTGTTCTAGAAGTCGTTTAACTTCTTGATACCAAGTTTATTTTCCAGCTGTCCACTTTCAAGCCTGATATGTGCCTTCATGAGGACTTGTCCACTTTCTGCCTTTGCGTGACTCCTAGAATCTCCTGCACCCTCCTAACGTAACAGGAGATTCTAGGAACTTGATGATGGTGGGATTTAAAAGGGAATTAAAAAAAAAAAAGACAGAAAGAAAGCCAAGGGCAAGGGGAGAAAACACAAACCAGGGACAGAACACAGCATCCAGGAGAGACACCCTAGGACTTTTAAAAACAGCTCGAGTTTCTTTGACTTTCCACCCATGCCAATGGAACTGACACCACCTTCTCCATTAAGCCTCGGCCCCTGGCTTCCTTCACCATTCTCTGGCTTCTCTCTTCGCTATTAGGTGGAAGCATTCCACAAGGTTCTTTCTCTCTCCTGGGACTCTCACCTGTGCCCTGGCTTTACCCATTACACCCCAGAGAGAACAGCTAACCCTGAGGTCAGCCCCAGACTTTTCTTCTGAGAACCAACATGACTTTCCTTTTAGGTACATGCACCTGCACATCCTACAGGGTTTCAGGACTTTTCTAAATACAATTAATGACTGTTGCTCTCATGCAGAGGGGGAGATGTTAGGCTGAGAAGACTGAACCAAGTCGTCCCTTTCTTCACTAGGCAGACATTCTGGGTGGAAGGCAGCAAAACCGCAGAGAGGCCCCCACGCAAGGGGAGGCTACAGAGAGCACATCTGGTGGGAGTCAGGAAGTGCCATCCTCAGGGTGGCCTTGAAGACAGGACTTTGGTGGGTAGCCAGGGAAGATGGAGAGGAGGAAGGAGAGGGAGAAAGACATTCCAGTGAGAACAAAGGTCCAGAAGGAATGTGGCACTACCCACTCGGAAGACTCTGCACCTCTCCTGGTTTCTCTTCCCGTATGCAGGAAGCTGGGCAGCACCATGTGTAACAGAGCCTATTCTTAAACTCAGTAAGCAATCAGAGCCCTTGAAGGTTTTCAGCAAGTGGATAACACGGTAGGTCTCTGCCAGCAAGGAGAGGCACAGACTCTGGAATGTGGAGGACAAGTTTAAATCTGGGAGCTCTCCTGCAGGCCACGGGACACTTAGATGTGGTGCTTAGGAGAAGAGTGGGAGTGCTACGTGCCCACATCTGAGAATCATCTCCCCAGAGGTGGGTAGATTAACACCTAGAGGTTGTGGAGAGACAGAAGCAAAATCTTTCTGAGCAGAGGAAGCAGCTGAAGCTAGCAGGGGACCAGAGAAGGTAGTCACAAAGGCAGGGATTGGGAGGAGGGCAGGGAATTGGGAGCCAAGAGTGAAGCAGCCCTCCAGCCTTGAGAACGTGGGGTGGGGAGAGGAAGCAGACAGGTGCAGGGCATGAGATGGGCACCTGTCACTACCTGCTGGTCCTCGCACCAGGTCTTCCTCCCTCTCAGATGTGGATTCCAAGTCTACCCTCTCCTCTGTTCAGCCTCTCCCATTTGAACGGGTTTCCCTTGCTGTCTCCTAGTCATTCTTCAGGACAACCTCACCGTGATACCAAAGCAACCACCTCAGTCTCCCCTAGTGCTCCTCCCCCACTGGGTCCTGTGCACCTCTGCTGGGTGACTTTTCCCAATCATGGTATGCTCTCATGAAAGACCCTGGACGACTCCCCATAATCGACTA
The DNA here is from genome assembly GCF_964194105.1 of Spermophilus citellus. Classification (NCBI taxonomy): domain Eukaryota; kingdom Metazoa; phylum Chordata; class Mammalia; order Rodentia; family Sciuridae; genus Spermophilus; species Spermophilus citellus. The sequence goes on along the minus strand of NC_138196.1, from coordinate 75,291,926 downwards.
AAAGGTCAGGCTTCTTATAAAGGCAGGCAAGGCTCTTACGCAATTGCAGCTTCCTGTGAAAGTATCTCCTGCAAAACTCTTAGGGCTTCAAACCAAGCTGTGTTCCTCAAACTGCACTGATTACTCTTAAGCCACTCCCTATATTCAGCCTTAGACCAGAGACACTGCTTTCTTCCCCCATAAGCAATAATCCTCCACCTCGGTTCCCTCCTACCAGTGTCTCTCCCTCTTCTACAACACTGCGGTTATTATATTCTTCCCGAGGTGCTACTATTAAGGCCACTCCTGTGGGCCAGAGGGAGGTCTTTCCTGAGAAGGGTGGCTAATCTATCAACGGCCCTGGGGACTCAAGACAGTAGGGAGAGATCACCTTTATTCATGGATTTTCTAGGGCTGGAATTGAGTTTGAAGACTGAAGAGGGCTCCAGAGAGGAGGTGGCAGGCTCCCAGGCTGAAGATGAGCTGCCACATCTGCTTCCCAGCAGACCTTCACTGAACACCTGGACACACTAAGCACTATGCTACGCGGTGTTGCTACTCTTAGAGAAGCAATGGCCTTGATTAGTAGGTGCGCACCTGTTTCTGTGGTGTAAATATCCTCACTGTTGTCAATTTCAAGTCACCCATGTGACATTACCCAACGTGAAGCTGGGAAGAAATGCACACCATCAGCACCAAAGAGCTGAGGCAGGGGCAGCTCCAGCCCCCAGCTGATGGGGATAAAGCATTGACCTGGAGGACAAGGGGACCTAAAGGAGCCTGGGCCAACAGGCAGGATGCTGCTGTTTGAACTTCACTGCCAACTTGCGGGGAAGGGGCCAAGATGTGACTGTAAAGAAAATCCACGTAGGCGTCAGACAACCCCTCACCTCCTGCTTGACTATCACCTCCACCAAGGGCTTCAGTGGCTGTACTGACAGGAGGTCTCTGACCTTGACTCTTGATTTTTTTCAAAGGGGCTCTCCAACTCCTACCTCCAGTTTATATTTTCCAGCTTAAACTGTAATCTTTGGGGAACATGGCCTCTGGTTACTCTCAGGGACTTCTCCAATCAGAGGGTCCTTACAATCTTTGCAGAGGGGTGCGTGAGAGAGAAAATGAGAAGCCATAGCATGCTCTAGGCAACACAGGCAGCTTGCCACACTCAGGCTCCCTCAAGAAGAAAAGCCACCACCCTCCCAAGATGGGGAGTGAGGTGAACAGGAAACTCCCAGCTGCTGCCCTGCTGTGACACCCCAAGTGCCCTGGTGCTGGCCAGTTGGGGCCCTGCTTCCAATCTGGGAAGAGGGCAGTTCCCATCCAACCTGGTGATGCCCGTCCTTCGTGAGTCAGATGGAACATGCACAAGCTCTGCCCACACCATCTCTCCTGGCCGCCCACCTCTGTCACCTCGCTATTCCCACCACAGAGCCCACAACACTTCCAGGATCAATGCTTTATTTTCTGTAGCTCCAGTGATACAACTGTAGCAGCATATCAGCAACATTCCCACGCATGAGTGCACATTTCTCCACTTCTTTGAAGAGTTGGCGGCAACTGTGAAGCAGAGACCATCTTGACTGCCAAAGACACTTAAGTAACACCTTGTCCCCTCTTATCACATACACCATGCATCTTGCAAGTAGGAAGCAGCAGTACATTTCTATTTCATAGACACAACCATCCTTAAATAAAAAAATAAAATCTCAAGGCATAACAATGTGTTGGAGATGCAGCTTTAGGAGCCATTGGAGGGTGGTGGTTAGACCGAGACATCAAGCATCAGAAAACAAAGAAACAGAATAGCTAGATTCAATCCAAAGAAAAAAAAGTCCTGGGTGGATGATTCTCCCATTTGGAAAAAAAAAAAAATGTTTTATTCTAAAACTCTGATGTACAAGTGATTGAACCTCCAATCAGGGTCTGAGCAACAGCTAATGCACGTCACACACACACACACACACACAGTTAAACTATGAGTACTGCACACTTTGCCAGGCTGCGACGTCACTCCAAAGATGCTCGTGACCAAGAATATGCCGTGAGGAAGGTGGTCACTGGGAGGGGGCAGCATTCTCCTATTTCACACTTTACTATGTCAAATCAGTCAGCACATGGGCTACAGTCTGCATGGGCAAAAATAATAACTTTCAAGCTCAGGGTAAGAGGGAAAAATTGCTACAAAATTAACAAACACTTTTATCTGTTTAGTGCTTCATGACTTGAAAAGGCATCTACTCACTCCATGACGACCTGGTGGGGCAGGTGGGATAGGAGACTAACCTCTGACAACCCCCATCCACCATTACAGTGAGGGGAGGGCCAGGACAAGAGCCTTGGACCACCAACCCACAGAGAGTCAAGTCCCAGTCCTGCCTCTCCACCTACATCCCCTAACCAAAGAGGCTCTGCTGGGAAGCCAAGAGCCTCTGGTGTCAATGTATCACTGAGAACAAAATCCTATAGGAAGTAGGGAGTACTTTGCAGCAAGGTGGTGTACTGAGTGGATGAATGGGGTGGTCGCAAGCATTTGTTAAGGATTTCATTTAAATTCTACTTTAGGATCTACCATCTGATTTCCTCCTCCACCTGCAGCACTGAGCACTACTTCACACTAACCCAAGGCAGCCCCAGAGGACAGATGTGCACATTTCCGGCAGCAGCCCTATGAGCACAGAACACTGCTGCAAGGGGTTTCTATGGAGGTCAGGGGTGTCACCTCAAAGAGGGGGCAGGTCAGCAGCCAACATGCTCATGGGCTACACATGGAAGGTCACCAAAGTGGCTGTCTCTCCTCCTTGATCTGAAAAAGTGTGGGGAGCCATTCTCACACGTGACTGGGCACCTCCCGGATTGGGTGTGAGGCGCTCTGGCTAAACTGTGTCGGAGCTTTCCCCACCCTCTCCTGGTGCAAGAGCCTGTCTGTGTGGGGGTGTGACTGACCACTGACCCCGAGGCCAATCACTGACCCTGACCTTGGAGTGCTGCCCCCCTCAACCTTCATTGGATGGAATTCTCCCCTGAATTTCTTGTTCCCCAATAAAAGGCCACTCCCTGGCGTTCTCTCTCTCTCTCTCTCTCTCTCTCTCTCTCTCTCTCCTGCTAGCCCTAAGTAATTCTTGCTCCCTACCGGGTGGTTCGAGGTGTGAGCCAGAGGGAGAGCCGTCTCGGACCTGGTCATAGAAAAAGGTAATTGAGTCTGTGTGTTTATTTTGATCTCACTCGCCAACTTTTATGCCAAGAACCTCTTTAATGAAACCAGTGCGCTGGTCGCATGGTGGAAAAAAAGGAAGTCAATTCTTGTATTATACAACTTCTCATAGCTACTGGGACAAAACCTACACCCAGAGGCACTATGTGCATGGTCCCAAGGTGACGCTTCTCCAAGTGCAACCTGATTCCCAGACAGTCACGCCATCCAAAGGAGCCCAGGCAGAGCCTTCTGGCGAGAGGCACCGCACTGGCTATTGGCAGAGCAGCAGGTGAAGACCTGGTCCACCAAAATGAAGACACACATGCTTCCTGCTCACTTGTAGTCAGGCTGAAGAGCGCTAAAGAAAACTGCGAGATCATCCAAGTCGTCCCATGAGAGTGGTCTGGAAGCATATGGAGTGCTGTGGCCAGAGGAAACAGGCTTGTATTTTCTCTTAGCAACAATCTGACTCCATTTCAGAGAACAAGGTAGCAGGGCCTGGTGTTCTCAGGTGCCAGGAACCAGTCCATGCTGAAGAATGGATCTGGGAAAATCCTTTAGCTTGCGCGTGAGGGTCCAGGTCAGGGTTCAGCAGTAGGGTCCCTTATGGATGGCCGGTCTTGTCACTGTGCATTGAGAGGCTGTGACAGGGGAATTGATGGTTAGAACAGGGCAGGTGGGTGGACAAGGGCCAGAGATATGCTGCCTCTGTTTTTTTTTAAACAGATTAGGAGGAGACTTGGTCAAAACACATAGAGACCAAGTGACCTGATGTGCCTGAGAAAAATGGCTGACATAGAAATAAGTCTGGGATAAAGGTAGGATTTGTCCCAATGACCTGCTCAACCTAGCCAAATGCTGGCTTGTCAAGGGCTTCTAAGTGCTGACCCAGGGAGGCAGAGCCACACCACTCACAAGGAAGGACCAGTCTCAGCAGGTTTAAGACTAGTCAACCTAATGCTACTGAAGCCACCAACCTGCAGTGTGAGCAGCCCACCGCCCCATATGTGTGCGTGTTTGTACACAGCGGGAGAAAAAGTGCCAGGGCCTGATCTTTGGTCCTGGAATTTTTAGGAAAAACAAAGAAAAAGGCACATGAAGGTGACTGATTAGGTTTAAAAAAAAAAAAACTGCAAATAATATATCATTATTTTGATCTTTTTTTTTAACGTACCTTTTTCCCCCAGTAAAAGAGAAATTCAAAATATTAACTTAATATTTATTATTTTACATTCAAGTGAAACTTCTATCTGAGGGTGCTACACAGTTTCAGGCTGCACTCAGCCATTTATTACTTTGGTGCCTCTGAACTGAGCAGGATGGAAGAATTCAGCACTCTTCTTCTTTTTTTTTTTTAAAAAAAAACAACACGATCATCCCAGCTGTAACACTATTTATGGACACGCACAAGCACACACACAAATTCAAAAACTTCTACGTAGAAAAATAAAGGATAAACATTATCCACCTATTTTAGACTGTAATGGAACCTTTATATACATAAACTCTTCCTTTAATGTGACTGGTCACTGCGCTTCCTCTTCCCTGCTGTGTGATCTAAGGATCTACGGAGGAGACTGTCACAGTGAAGCAGAAAAGCTACATTCCTTTCGGGGCAGGAGGAGAAAGTCTTTTCTCGCATCCCTTCCAAAAGTCCTTCCCAACCACTGCCTCCTTGGATGTCCCCAAGGATGTCCCCATGGACAGCCATCAGGTCAGCGGGTGTCCATCCAGTCCTCCCCTATTTCTAAGGGCCTGCCGGGAGCACCCTGCAGGAAAGGACCTGGGTGTGAGGGTGAGGGGACTGAGGCAGGCAGGAGAAGCCTTCTGAGAACAAAAGATTCTGGAACCACTTCCCACAGCCTGTTCCTTTAGTATGGAGTTCGAGTCTCCAGCTGGCGCTTGGTGAGGAAGTACTTGAAGAACTCGTAGACGGACCAGGAGATGGCAGTGGAGGGGATCTGGTAGATGACGCGTGCCTGGATGCCTTTGAAGTAGCCTGCCAGCCCATTGAGCTGGTACACCGTCCGGAAGGCATTGACCATGCCCGACAGCCGGCCGCTGACATTGGCCAGGGAGAGTGCCATGTTCTCCTGCGTGTTGAGGAGGGTCTTACAGACGTCCAGGGGGGTTGTGGCGGCCGCAGCCAGGGCCCCGGCCAGCCCTCCTGAGATGATGTGCGACTGTGGGTTGTAGTCCCGGCGAGGGTTGACCTGCTCCTGCAGGAACTCGTAGGTGATAAAGTGGATGGACTGGAAGGGAATGTTCATGGTCAGCTGCGTGGTATAACTTCGGTAGAAGGCCCCCAACCCCTCGGTCCTCCACACGGTCCGGATGCAGCTGAGGGCTGACTGGTGCTGCGAGTTGTACATCTGCAAGCGCTGTTTCACCACTGTGTTGAGGCAGGGCGGGCCAGACGGGCAGCAGTGGACAGGTGGTTGGTTTGGCCCCACCCCACGTCGGAGTGAAATGGGAAGCCAAGCCAATAAAGAGAAACAAGCATATTAGACTTACCGGCAATAAGTAGGAAGAACGAGCACTCACAGCCCAGCCCGAGAAGCCACAGAGGGTGGATCCTGGTGTAACACTATATCTCCAGGACCCAGGGCCAGGAAGACTAGTTCCTTAAGTGTCTCCTGCCAGAATCTTGAGTAAGGTCGTCCCCAACCCAGGCAGCTGCTTTAGGCCAGATGAGCCAAGCTGAGCTGCCAGGTCCTGGCTTCCAGTACCTCCTGCACCCACCACAGATTCAAAGCCTTCCCCGAGCTCACTCCAATGGTCATTTTAGCTTCTATGTCATGGTGCACTTGGGACAACACTGGAATTACATCTGCCCAAGTTCAGTGACAATCTCCAGGGCAGACCCTGGCTTTATTAATACAAAAGTAATTAGTGGGTCACAGGCCAAGAGTGAATGAGGCCGTGCTCCCAAGACTTCAGAGTTTTAATAATGTCCTCCCACTGCCAAAGGAACACACATGACTCGCTTCACTTTAAAAGAAATAAAGACCCTAAATCAACAGTAATGACAAGGGGAGGGGCAAGAGTTGAGTCTCACTTTTTTCCCCTTTAGAAAGGATAAATCCTCCCTTAGTTAACACAGGCTGACTGGTTATTGGCTAGGTTCCTTCATGAATCGTCTTAAAATTTTTTTAAAAGGAAGCATAAGACATACAGTTGGCCCTCCACACTATCTAGATTAACATCTGCAGACTCAACCAACTGTGTACCAAAACATTCAAGGAAAAAAACTGTACTGAACACGTACCAACTGTTTTCCTGTCCTTATTCCCTAAACCAGACAGTACTACAACTATTGACAGAGCGTCTACATTGAATTAAGTCTTATAAGTGATTCTAGAGATGATTTAAATGTGGGAGGACACTCGCGAATACTCCACCATTTTATATAAAGGACTTCAGCATCTGTGGATTCTGGTGTTCAGCCAGCACCAGTGAACACCAAGGAGTGACTGTAGTAGTATTTATCTATTTGAAGATTTGGAGTTGTCTCTAAACTACTTCCTGCCAGCCCAAGAAGACCTCTTTCTTGACTTCAGAGGATCTGTCTTGAACAAATTACAGGATAAGCCACAAGGACAGGTAAATAGACTTAAGGATATTCCACCTCTGGAGAAAGTGTGTGAGAGATAAACTGGACACAGGCCACCTTTCGAGCTCTCTGCTTTCCAAATACACGTGAGACCAGTGCCTGTCACTCAGCATGCCTCCCGCTTGCTCACTGGGGAGGGAACCAGCATAAAAGGAGCCTGCATCATTCCTCCCACACCTGTTGCCCTCAGCAGGGTTGAAAGACTCCTGCCCCGCCTCCCACTGTGACCCAGCCTAGCCCTAGGGTAGGAACAAGCCCCTGTCTGCTGAGACATGAGAAGCAGCTGAGAGCAAATGAGAAATTCCTTCAAAGACAAAAAAAAAAAAAAAAAAAAAATTCATCACCTAAGACTCAAATTGCTAAACTTCTCTCTCAATTCTCCCTTCTGGCAAGGGATCATTCTCAGGTGTGCAGTATGGGGGGTGGGGGAGATCCATATGTCACCTGAGGCTACCACCAAGTAGGGAATGACCCAGCTGAAGACACAGCCAGTATCAGGCCCCATACTTCCTCACTATTCTGACTGCTGTTGGCCGAGGACATAGGGATATACAAAGAGCTAACAGAACTCATGTCTGTATGGCTGTTTACTTTAGAATACTCCAAAACCCAAATGAAAAAAATAAATAGAGCCCAAACAAAATGGCTGACTGCTAATTTTTGAAGCAGAAGCAACGGATACACAGGGATTCATAATACCATTCCCTCTTCAGTCACCCATGCCTGAAATCTTCCATCATCAATTCAAAGTTTTTAAAAAGCAAACTGGACAAAAGGCCTAATAGATGCCCCCCTAAAATTTGTCTAGGGTTGATAAAGGTTAACAGGGACTAGGTGGGTGTGAGCATGCACCTTTGCACACACCGGTAGCCACACGTGCATGTGTGGAGTCCCTGGGGCACTTATTCCAATAGACGCTCAGTCCCTTCCAAGGGGCTGGCTTCAGCGGGCCTGAGGTAGGTCCTGAGAATCATCATTCCTAATACCTCCCGGGTGGCTGCGGGTCTGGGGACCACACCTCTGGTATTTCCACCACAGGAAGACCACAGGGCTCCAACGCTCCTGCTCCTTCTTGAAGTCTGATGGACTGAGAACCCAGCGCTCCTTCTGGCTCTGGGGAGGGCCAGGAGGCCCTGGCGCACTCTCTACACCCCGTTCCCGCCCACCTGTTCTCCTGCCCCTCTGTACGTCCCCTACTGTCCCTCTGTACGTCCCCTACTGTCCCTCTGTGGAACCATGGAACATTACCTTCTGCCGGATTCATTACCGCATCGTGGAGCAGGGTGGCCATACTCCCAGCTATCCCTGCAAAACAAACTCCAGAAAATTACACTCTGGCACCAAGTGTTCCGAGGAAGTCCCTGGAACCTAAGTCAGAGGACCCTAGCACGCTAAGGAGCGAAATCTGCTGACTCCACTCAGTGAGCACTGAGGCTTCACACCCTGAGCCAGTACCAAGGTAACGGGCAATTTCCAATTACTTGGAAACGCTGAGCACAATGGGGAAGGGTGACACAGGCAGAGGTTCCCCCTTGCAGAAACCTCATTCCTTTTCTTGTCCTCAACCCTGGGAAGAGGCTAGACCTGCTCACGTTGTCAGTGTTCAGAAGCCACACCTCACAGTTTTCTCCACTGTCTGATTTTCAGTTTCTCTTGTCCCTCGCCTCTGTCTGCATTCTAGCTGACTGTACCCTCAAGCTAAGCTCATCTAAGGGGATAATATGTCTATGGTTGACGGGGAAAGACAGCAGAAGGGAAATCACTTAGGAAAATTTTTTAGTGATGCCCAGGTATTTTTAGGCAAATGAGTAAGAGAAGAAGTTAAGAAGACTGGCATCTAACAGAGTTCCAGGGTCTCCTGAATGACCAACCCTACCTGAGGGTCTCCTCTGGTCAGGCTTCAAGAACCAGGAATTTCAAAAGTCTAGACTCATGCCTGGAATTTTGCTTTGGGCTTTGCATTTCTTCCCTCTGCAGGGCCACAGCCCGGTAATTAAAATGACCACTGGAAGCTGGGGGGCTGAGGGACGGACAGCAGGCTCCCTCCTCAGAAATGCACATAACAAGGCCCTTCCCCTGCGTACACACTTCTAATTATCCCCAGAAAAGCCAAAATGCGACCACAGCGTAAACCATGATGCTTTGGGGACAGCGCAGGGCAGACGTAGGTCTTAACAAACCTCCCTCAAGGAGCTAAACCAGTCCATAAGGCACCTAGGGTCAAAGGAGGGCCCAGTGTCCTGGGCTCAGGGGAGAACCAGGGCGTGGCTCTTAGTGACCTTCTCAACAAATGCAATGGAGGGCCAGTCATTTACAAGCCAAAGAAATGATTGCAAACCGACTGGTGCCCTTATTTCCAAGGCTTGCTGATGGGAGGAATGCATTTTGGGTCTCTAAGAACAAAAACAAGGAGGGAAAAAAAACACATCATTACTGGCCCTGTCTCACTCTCTATTGCTGAAAAATGAACCGTCAAAACAAGCACACTTTAAATTGATATTCACGGTGCCCCTTCTACACCCAAGCAAAAAAACAATGGAAAGTGACACCACGCGACAGGAGCAGGAGCCTGTCGAGCGGCACAGGACCGCGTGCCCTGCATAAGAGCTGCCCGCCACCACGTCACCCCACCCCGCCTGTCTCCCTCGGATCAACCACGCAAAACCATCTCGCTCGCAGAGATGCGACTCGGACACACGGAAGGGTGGGGGCAGAAGTCCCCAAGTCTCCCGAAGCTCAGAGTGGGAAAGGCCCTCCGCAGGGGCACAAGTCCTTTGTCAGCCATAAAACTTCTTGACCTTTTAAAGCTTAGTTAGATCTTGGCGCTGTGGAGACCTGCAGTACCAGTTTTTAAACAGTCTCAAAGGAGCTGTCCACATAACATTTGTTTTTTTGAATCCAGCATTCAAAGGTTTTGTTTCTATTCGGGTTTTTTTTTTCCTAGGTCTGATCATTAATTGTTTTTGGAAAAAAAAAAAAGAAAAAGCCAAAAACCAAAAAGAGCCCACAACAACGAACACCGAAACACACTGCCACCGGCTTCCCCCGGCTTCAGAGCGCGAGGGAGCGGACGGGACAGCGGCTCCCTAGAGTCCTGTGCTGCGCCAGCCGCTGGAGACGAAGGCTGCTGGGTCCCGGGAGGAAGGCCCGGAGGAAGGCCCCGGGGAGCATGTTCAGTAGAGAGCTAACTCCACACAAATGCTTTCAAAATACCATTGGCTAGGTGGCTGTTTCCTTGGTGGTTGAAAACATCATTTAAAGTCCTTTTCACGTTTTCATAGCAGGCAAAATACATGGCGTGGGCCGGCCCTGCGCCCGTCATCATCACATTGAGGCCCCGCAGGGGCCTCCAAAAGCCTTCCGTCTGCATGATTTTCTTGAGGGCTCCGTAAATACTTGTGTACTGGGCTTTCGGATCTGGATACAAACTCTGCATTCGGGTCTGTGGAGGAACAAGAAAACAAAAACACGCTCGTTAATAAGGAGGCTGAGAGAAGAGGACCCGGGGACCCAAAGCCGCGGGAGAAAACGGCACCACCGGGCTCCTGGTAGGATGTTGAGAGCCACAGCCAAAGGGGCCCCAGCAAACTTCCAGCTGCCGGCTGATGATTGGCTCACAGCGGCCCCAGCAACATCTAGCTGATTGGCTCCTCTGCGGTGATGTTCATTGGGCTGTTTCCCTGCCCTTCAGACTGCCAGCTGATGATTGGCTCACAGCGGCCCCAGCAACATCTAGCTGATTGGCTCCTCCACGGAGCTGCTCATTGGGGGACTTCTTTGGCTCCGCCCACACGACCCAGCCAATCAGCCTCAAGAGCAGGAGGATTGTGGGAGGTGGTGAGGTTTGTGTCGGGGTGAGAGGCTTGGGGAAGCCGGTGGTGGCAGTTGGGCTCTGAGGGTTTTTTCCTGAGGAGCTGTTTTGTTTGGTGTTTGTAGTTCTAAAAATAAAGTTAGTTTCTTTTGACAAGTGGCTCCTGAATTGTGCCCAGCCAGACTGCGGCAGTAGGCGATGTGTTTACTCTCTCCCCCCTAAAGTGCCCCCCGCGCCTCTCCCTGCGGCACAGCCAGTCTTCATGGTGTCCGGTCATGGGGGCAAAGGACAAGGGAAGGGCATGGGATGTGGGGGAGGGAGAGCCTACCAAGCCCGCCACTGGCCGGCTGCAGGACTGCTGACAAGTTCCTTCACCTCTCTGGACCTCCGACAGTCCATGAAAAACACCTTTGTTGCCTGTGGCAGTGAAACAATGCGTGTGAAGACCTTCATAAAATCGGGAGTCCCAGATAAACAGAAGTTCAGCTGCCCCCCCCCCCATTTTGTGGGAACTGGTTCCAGGACCCATGGGATAGCCCAAATCTGAGAATGTTCCAGTCCCTTCTGTAAAAGAGTACCATTTGTGTATAACGTAGGCACATCCTTCTGTAAAAATCATCTCTAGGTCACCTACGATACCTAACACACTTCAAAGGCCATGGACAAGGCTATGCTGCATTGGGCCCTAGGAAGAGTGACAATAAGTCGGTATACTCCGCACAGAGGAGGTTTTGACAGTTTTTGCCAGGACCTCCGCAGCGCTGCTGGCATGGAGAGCGGTGGGCGGTGGGCTCCCATCCTGGGCTCCCACTCTGGCTTTGTCGTCTTCTGCACTCTCACCTCTCTGAGATGACCTGAAAACTTCGGATCAGGCCCTGCCTGGAAATCTCCCAGAACCCCCTGGGTCTCACCCACCTCATCTCCTCTAAATACTTCACATCCTTTCATTTTTACAAGGTAATACTTCAATATAAAAGGTCTTATTCTTAATGTACCCCTGCGCACAGTCCTGCGCGTTGGCGGCCAAGACCTGGCTTTGGTTTTCCTGACAGCTGCTCAGGCGTCAAACGCACCCGAGCAGGTGGGAAGATCAACTTCCTGTTTCAACATGGCTAGCCCAGGGTACCCAGGTCAAACATCAGTCTAGATGATTCTGTGAAGGTAGTTTTCAGATAAGATGCACATTTAAGCATTGACTTGGTTTAATTAAGGGCTGCTTTTGAGGCATTTTCTCTACTGGATGCCACTATCTATAAATTACTGAGCTCTTGTGGGTGGGCCCGATCTAATCCATTAGAGGCCCTCAAGAAGGAAGAAATTCTGCTTCTGGACTACCTTTGGACATGGGCTGCAGCATTAGCTCTTCCCTAGGAGTCTGCTGCCCGCCCTCAAGATTTTGGACTTGCCAGCTCACACAGTGATGTGAGCCAATTCCTCAAAATAAACTGGGGACGCACACACACACACCCTATTGTCTCTGCTTGTCTAGAGAGCCCCGACTAGCACAGAGGTAAGAGGCACTTGCCAAGTGGAAGACCCAAGTAGGCTCCACCCTGCCACACAGAGGGATTCTTGCCTCCTTTCCTCTTTCCCTCCCCACCCCCTCATCCTCCAGTCTAGAGTCGGGGCACTCCAAGTTTTGGTAGGAGAATCCTTTAATCTCCAAACAGATCCGTACAGAACACCTAATATATAAAAAGGAAAAAGGGCTTTTGTGATTAAACACAGGGCAAAGAACTCTGGACCCCCAACAGCAGGGCTCCCTCCAGGTCCCCAAAACAGAGACCCCTGACACCCAGGTCCAGAGAAACAATGTGAACACGAGTGATCTACCTTTGTGGTCATTTCCAGATTTCAGGTTTTGCCAGCTATTAAAAGCACAAAAAAACGGGCAGGCTCTTGCCAACTTGTTGTTTTGCCAAGAAAGGACATAAAAATAATAACATAAGCAACGATCACCAACACCCTGCTACCATCACCACTTCCTCAAAGAAAGGGCATTTCTTAATGCTTAAAAAAAAAAAAGGAAGATTGTCTCTGCTTATAAATCTGTTCTTTAAGTTGGGTCCAGCCTTATTAAAAGCTCAGTACTTGGCCACCTATGGCAAGTGGAAGACCCAAGTAGGGGTAGACCTCCCCCAGCCCAGCCCTGAAGGAGGGAGGCCTTAAGTTTCAGGAGCTCACAGGACCTGGGTTCTCTTATCCCAGGGGTTTAAGTGAGTCCTGGCCTAACCCCACAAGCCACCTGACTCCCTTTTCCCCATTCATCCATTCAACATAGTCCTGAGCCCTGCTCTGAGCCACGCCTTTGGAGGGTGACACTGAAGACACAGAGATGCCTCAGGCCTAGACTGACCCACAGTGAAAACAGAGACAGACAAGAACATAGAAAGCACTGCCCAAGGGGATCAGGGTCCTGGGGGGGGCCTCCGGGAGGAGCCTGTCAGCATCCCTAAACCTTTATGTTTCTTCAAGAGGATACAGAATGAGCAAAGGAGATCAAGAGAAAGAGAAGCAACGGAGTGCGCCAGCCCAGAAGCTGCTAGGCCTCAGTCAGACACCTGGGCTCAGTGCTGGGTGGCTGCCAGCGACCCCTGAAGGGGAGGGAATGCAGAGTGCTCTCAGGGGGAAGTGGGGGTGTCTGTCCCTGGGAGTGCCGGTGCTCCAGCACTAATTTCTAAAGGATGCCTGAAATTGCTCAAGGTTTCAGGCAAGAGCCTAACGGGCCAGTGTGTGGTCAAGAGCCTGGGCTTTGGCATCAGAGAGCCAGGGTGAATTCAGATCCTGTGGCTCCTGGTGTGACCCTGGACATGTGGGCTAATCTCTCTTGGCCTGGGTCTCTTCACTGATGGGATGACCAAATGAGAGCATTAAATGAGACATGTGTCTATTTCCATCCTTGTTAGTAATAAAGGACTCACAGAGGGGCCTCACAGAATCTAACATGGTCTGGTATATGGTCTTCCAGGGTATGAGTGTCTGTCTCATTCACAGATCCCCAGTGCCTGCTAAGATGGACTGATCCTGGGGCCCCAAAGAATGTTTGCTGAAGAACGAAGGCACCTACCCTCCGGGGTAGAGGGCACTGTGTCTCAGACTGTCTCCCCCAGTAGGAACCACATTTCACAGACTGCACTCGCTTGCTGGTCACTGTTCATCTAGACCTTTCCTTATCGCTGTAAAGGAAAGATTTCACTGCATTTCTCAAGCCAGGACATGACCTGCCGACTCAAGCAGAGCAGAGGCAGCAGCCCTTCCCTGGGGACTATCCTGGGACTGTGGACAAGCAGTGTCTCTGCCAGGCCCAGTCCAGGGCAGAGGTCCCCATGCCTTGGGGAAGGGCTGCTGCAGTGCCTCTTTTCAGGTAGGAAAGCTCTGGCTTCACTCGGAATTTGCCTCCGTTCCTACAGGGACAGGTATCTGAGGGCTGGTAGTGGGCACAGAGGTGGGCGGGGCCAGAGGCGGTGTGGAGCCAACCTGAGGTACAGCACTCACAGTCCCAGGGTGTGGATGTCCCCGTCTGTCTTAATCCCTAGAGCACTAGGAAACATGAGTCCAGGCTGACAGTTGACTATTGCCATCCCTCCTCTACAGAGGTGACATGGCCAGGAAGGTCTCCTCCACAAACCTGGCATTACACCGAGACTTACAAGGAAATTTGAGACTGATTCAGCACCTCCAGACCCTCTTTTTAAGTTACACAAATGCACTGAACCCAATCGCACCAACCTCAAACAAAAAAGGAAAGGCCTGGGCGTCTCTGCACTCGGAATTTCCCTGTCCTCAGGGCGCTCAAGAGCACTGATATTTAATGACACTTGCCTGGGACAGAGGCAAGTCGGCCATAAGCTGGGCGCCCGCGGCCACAGCTTTGCAAAGAGCCTCCTTCCTCTTGAGCACCTTCGAGTCTCCACCTGCCTGCACCGAGCACCCGCCCAGGTTGGCATCAGGACATAGGGAAGGATGGACAGTGGGAAAAACAACACAAGTGGGTGATAAGAGGGAGGAGAACGGCCCACCCGGGGGCCAAAAAGGAGCATAGAAAAGAGCAGAGGGCGGAGCAAGGCGCACCAGCAGCAGAAAAGAGCAAAGGCAAGCACGTAGGAAGTGAGGCAGAGCAGCCCGCTGGAGAGATGACAGTCAATTTGGACTTGTGGACCAGAGGAGAAAAAGCGAGGGAGGGAGCAGAAGAAACCCAAATGTCCACGAGGGGTGAAGGGTGGTCTAGCCATACTGAGGAATATTACTCAGCCTTAAAAAGGAAGGAAATTCTGACATATGCCATAACATGTGTGAACCTGACATTGTGCTGAGTGAAATAAATCAGTCATGAAAAGACCAGTGCTTCCCAAGTCCACTGAGGGGATATAGCGGAAGTCAGATTCAGAGACAGAGCAGAACGAGCTGTTAGAGGCTGGGGTGGAGGTATGGGAAGGTTCGTGTTTAATCGGTGCAGGGTTTGGGTTCTGCAAGATAAAGAGGTCTTTGGCTGAATGGTGGCAAGAGTTAAGTAACAACCTAAGTGTAGCCAATGCCACTGAACTGTATGCTTAAAAACGGCTGAGATAGGGCTGGGCTTGGGGCTCAGCGGTAGAGCCTTCACCTAGGCATTGGGTTCGATCCTCAGCACCACATAAAAATAAATATATAAAATAAAGGTACTGTGTTCAACTACAACGAAAGAGAAATATTAAAAAAAGAGCTAAGACAACAAATTTTGTTATTTCACTTTAGTTTTTTAAAATACAAAAAAAAAAAAAAAGGAGTGAGGATAAAGAGGATAAAATGGAAATTAATGGAGAGAGAAGAAACAGCACGCATCCCCAGAGACAGACTCCCACCAACCACTTTTCACATCTGGGCTGTCCCAGCCTAGCAGGAGGGCTCTCCTCCCCGTTTCCAGCTCTTTCCATCTGCAGAGATCCGCACTGCTTGGAAATTTGCAGCGCAAAGGCCGGTGGAGTCCTTCAAGAAAGAAACCTGTTTAACTAGGTTGAACAAAGCCCTTCCTAAACATGAGCCTGCTGGCCCGGCAGGCCTTTCTTCATTTAACCATCAGTCACACTTTGCTGAACACACTTGTGAAAGCGCAGCTGGAGCCAAGGGGCGAGCGGAACCCTGAGGCAGGAAGTGCAGCGATCAAGCAGGTGCCCAGCTGACTCTGGCAGTGCCAGGGAGCAGGCTGAAGCCTAGGAGCTGGGCCCAGGCAAAGGAGGTCCCCTCATCTCTGCCTGGGCACTGTCCCCCTTCTCCACACACTACCTTCACAACTGCAGCCCACTCTCAGGGGTGGAAAGGAGAAGAATGTACTGGCCCATAAATCGGGGGACCTGGTCTCTGGCTTGGCTCTGTGACTCGCTATGTGACCTGTGGAAGTTCTCAGCAGCCCCAGAACCATGACTCGACAGGAGGACCCAGGTACAAACCCAACTCCACACCTGTGTTACCCAGGCTCTGGGCACCGCCAACAAGGGACCGATGGGTCAGCCTCTACTCAGATTCTCCCCAAGATGACAGACAGGAAAGGCCACCTCCTCGGCCTGCTCTCGCTGAGGAGAAGAGGGAGGAGGGAGGAGAGTGGAAAATGCATTTCTGTCCCAAGTGAGATCAAGGATCATATAACGGGAGGTATGAGGTCCCTGAAGAGGGACAGCATGCAGCCCAGTCTCTGTCTCTTCAGATGGGAAACTGGGACGGCAAGAAGGAAAGCCACTTGTCAAGGTCCCATGGATGGGGAACCTGGGCTCCAGGGCTGGGCAAGCTGAGTCCAGCAGGGTGTCGTTAGCTGTCCCTGAAGATCCTGCCAAGAACATGGCCCAGGCCAGGCCCCACAGTACCCACCACCGGGCCGCTGACTCTCTGCCTGCTGGGGAGCAGCTGGTGACTCCCAACCCTCCCTTCTCAATTTCTCATGAATAAAACACCTCCGTGTTCAAAGCACATGCACTTTTTAGGATCAGGGAAGATAATGTAGAATCTGCTCATGTGGAGCCAGGTACTCTGGGGTGCAGGGCACAGAGGGGACGCACGGGCTCCCGGGTCATGGTGTGAAGAAGAAGCACCCAGCAATGAGCAAGCACAGCTCCTGTGAGGAGCCAGGCCAAGCCATCTCTGCTCCTGGCCTCCTCCCAAAGACAGGAAGCAAGGCTTAGGCACCCAGGAAGCACCAGAGAACTGCCGAACAGTGGTAGCCTCTGCCTCCAAGGTCTTGCATCCTATCCTGCCTGATCCCGAGCAGCCCTGACGCTTATGAAATCCAAGCCTGGGAAAGCGCCTGACCGCGGGCCCAAGCCCAGCCACGCCCGGAGCCCAGCCAGCTCTCCCACCTGCCCCCTCAGCCCAGCCACAGCGCTGCATTCCACTGCACTTGGGAGGCCACCAAGGAGATGACCAGCCCAGGAGCCAGTCCTCGTCCTGAAACACCATGCTGCAGATCACAGTGCAGGCCAGCGGGAAGAGAGACCTCTGGCACAGTGCGCGGTGGAGAGATTCCCTTCTGCAGCAACCTTCATCCAGGGTGTGGACAGCCCTGTCCCACCTTCTAGAGTCCTTGAGAGGCCCACACTGCAAATGCAGAAGCCCAAGCCACATCAAGGAACACTGAACACAGTGAGCCCCTGGCACTCACCCATCAAAGCTACCCGCGCCCTGACTCAGAACCCACTCCTGGTTACGCTCTGGGCAGGAGAGAGGCCCGTAATAGGACTCTCAACGGTCACACCCTGGTCCTTTGAAATGCTGTGTAGAAGCTCACCACAATGAAGCACAGGGCACCATCCGGCAGCCTTCCACACGCCGCTCACCAAGAGAGAAGCTACGCGAAGGACCCTGAGGGGAACCGCGACACCCCAGCAGGCTCAGGCACATCTGAGTTCAGTCAGAAGGTCAAAATTCCAAATCATGCCTTTAAAAAAAATCTTCCAAAAGACAGACAGACACACACACACACACACACAGCCAAAAGGAAAACTGGGCCTTTTAAAATGTGGACAGTGGCTAGAGAAAATACCATCCCCAAAGTATTCCCCCCTCTGCAAAGAGCAGGTGGGTGGGAGGATGGCTACTTACTGTGCTGTCGCCGGGAGGTGCACTGGAAGACGCTCCCCCACAGGCTCCGGAGATTTGCTGCTGAGGACCTCCATGTGTCAACATAGAGGCCAGCTCTGGAAAGAGCCAGAAAGGGACTCAAGAAGGAAGGAAGACATGCTGCCCCGTCAGGCCACGCCGGGTCAATGTCCCTGCTCACCTACGGAAGCCACGGCCCTCACCTGCTGTCTCTGAAGTACGGGGCAGGGCCCACAAAGGATCAGTGGCACCTGTCACTCATGCTCTCCAGACAAAATCCCTGCAACTTCCAGGGCCCCTGGGGCGGGTTTTGAGGGACACTGCTGTTTGGGGAGGCAAAAGGACTAAGTGAAGAGTTTCCATCGTGTGTTTGGTAGAAAACGATAATTCCACATGACGAGGATAGCCAGGTTCCTTGGGCTCCCTCGGAGGAAGCCCCACAGCACCAAACCCACCTCCCCTGGACACTGGCCTCAGTGGTGGCCATGGTATAGGGGTTCAGAGCCTAGATCATACCCAAGACAGAGGGTGGCCAGAAAAAGAGCCTATGAAGAGGGACAGTATGTGGACCTATAAGAAAACAAAGAGCTGTCACTATGGTCCCTTCTGTTCTCTTTGATTCTTTGGACTATTTTACTTTGTGTGGTGGGGGCGGGAGGCAAACATGGCCTGGAGGGGAAGAGAACACTTCTGAGTGTGGGGCGTGTGGACACTGGATGATTCTCGGCAACAGGGCCTGGTGGCTGGGCGTGGTGCACAGGGGAATGTCACACCAAGGTAAGGCAGCACCACCCAGGCTCAGGAGGCTGCTGGGGCATTCGATGGTCGCCATGTGTCTGCTAGAAGAGAGGCAGGTTGGGGCCAGACTTCAGGAGGCCCTGAATTCCTTGCTGAGGAGTCTGGAATTTAGTGTCGGTCAGGTGTTTTCCGTGGCTACATACAGCTCACGAGAGCAATGGGGCAGGAGCTACAAGACGCTGACAGTAAGCAAGACAGGCCTTCCCGCACCTGGTGGAGGGTGGCCCAGGCAACAGAGGCCCTGCCAGAGGGGCCACTGGACGGGCCGGCCACTCTATCCGAAGCTGCAGCCACTCACGAGGTCCTGGTAACATCACAGGCCACTTAGGCCTCGCTTGGTACAGAGGGCAACAGCTCAGCAGCCTCGCCTATAGCTGGAAGGATGCCATTCCTACATTCCTGGCCCAGGAGCCAGACTGGCTCCTCCCCCTCTCTAGAGAATCTACAGCAGAAGCCGAGAGGATGACAGAGCCCATACCCGGCCCAGGCCCGCACACCCAGGATACTCTCAGGACATCCTGTCTATGGCCTGCTCCAAAGGGTTAAATGATCTCTGCCCTACAGGTGGGGTAAATTCCCAGGATTCCAAGTAAAAGGGCTGGGATTTCATGGGTGAAATTGGTGACCTCACCAAAGGGAGAGTGGGCACTGGGCTGGAGGGAAACCTGAGCTGCAGGTTCACTCCTATCTACCTGCCCGGCTCTGGTAAGAAGAGCAGGGGGTTGGGTCACAGGTCCTGCAGCTGCACTAACAGATTATGTGCCCTCAGGCAGGTTGCTTGCTTTTCTGAGCCCTCAATGTCTCCACTTATAAAATAATAATAGTAATATTAGCAGCATTTTACAAATGGAAAAACTGAGGCACAGAGTTGCTAAGCAACTTGCTTCAAGGGCACAAAGAAGAGAAGCAGGACTGGAAGCCAGGTGACGTGGCTCTAGAGCCTTGCTCCTAACCACTAGGCCACCCGATCTCTTACAAAGGGATGGATGCTGAGGGATCACGTGTGATCTCTAACTCCCCTTCTGTCCCCAATATGCTCTGCTCCTATGTTGCCACCTCCTATGTGTCCGGCCTGAGGAAGAGGGAGCTGCCTGTGTCAGCTCACTTGCTAAGTCATCCTCACTTGCTAATGTTCCTGCAGTCAAGGTTAGGGGGTGGGGCTTCATCTATGCTCAGTCTGCAAGCAGATGCTCAGAGGCAAAGTCAGCAGCTCACTCCCAGAGATCACAGGGCTCCACTCTGTCCCATAACCTCTGCCATCGGCTTACCACTGGTCCCAAATGGGACTGAGAAACGGTTCAACACAAACCTATTCTGCCTCCTGAAAAAGAGTGTGAACCACTCGCCTGCCAAGGTCATAGGCAGGCAGGGCATCTGGAGGGTCGGGAGCCTGGCACTCGTATTTCTCTCAGTGCATTTTCTGCTGCTATAACAGAAAGTCGCCAAGCAGACAGAACAGGAGCAGCCCATCTGGGTCAGGCTCTGCAGGCTGGGAAGTACAAGGACGCGGTGCCAGCAGCTGGCAAGGCCTCTGTGCTACATCCTAACATGACGGAAGGCAGAAGGGCAGCGAGCATGGGCAAGACGCGAGGATGGAGCCAAACTCCCACTTTCAACAGGACCCACTCCTGTGATAACCAACCCACTCCCACAATGATGGCACGGATCCTCATCACTCGTCACCTCTTAAAGATCCTGCCTCTCCATGCAACTGAATTTCAATGTGTTTAGGATGGGATATTCAAATCCTAGCAATATTCAAAGGCTAAGACTGAAATGCGCAGTCAGGCTGCTTCCAAGAAGGAATTTAACTCACCGCTAGTAAAGTGGACCACT
The DNA here is from genome assembly GCF_964194105.1 of Spermophilus citellus. Taxonomy (NCBI): domain Eukaryota; kingdom Metazoa; phylum Chordata; class Mammalia; order Rodentia; family Sciuridae; genus Spermophilus; species Spermophilus citellus. The sequence continues at coordinate 75,271,631 of NC_138196.1, read as the reverse complement.
CAGGGCCTCCCGCTGACTCAGCCAGTCTTGTGGCTGTCACTGGCTTATAAACATCCACTTACTAGTAAGGACAAGATGTCCGAGGAGAACTGGAGAAACGCCTCGCCCTCAAAACTGTTTTATTTTCCTGGCACATAGGTGGACTCGCTGTGAGGAACAGGAGCCTGTGTTGAAGCCCTGTAGGAGCACACCAACCCAGCAGGGGCAGGTGGCCCCAGTGACCCTGCCGTCGTGTTTGGCACGGTGGTGCTCCCTGAGGGCTTGCACTTGCTTTCAGAGTTCTGAACCCCTTTGTTTCACTAATGAGAAAACAGTAATGTGACTGGCCCAGGGTCCCAAAGCCAGTCAGTGAGGGACCCTGCCCCTCTGTCAATCATCCAACCACACTAGGCTAAGAATTCCAAACACAGAATCTTATACCACCTAGCTCAACCACCACACAGGTTCTGGTGTTAGGGAATTGCATCCTGGCTGGGAAAACCAGATTAATAGAGAGATGCCACAGAGATGGGGGTGGGAGGAGGGGGATATTTCAGGGCCTATTTCAGGGCACTGGGCACACGGCTGGGGCAGCTGGGCGTAAGAGGACAGGCCTCAGGTTCACCCATTCACTAATCCAATCACACGGGAACTGTGCAGTCATAGTCAGGCCACATGTCATGATTAAGACCTGAGGACACAGGATGGTCCCAGTCTTCAAGATCCTGTGATGGAAATCCTACTCTATTTTTCAGCTGCATAAACTTGGGTAAGTTACTTCATCTCTCTGAACTTGAGTTCCCTGACTACAAAAACCCCAATTCCATGTGTTCCCCGAGATGAAGAAACAAGAAAACACAAGCAAATACATTACCTTGTACAGTAGGTGCTCAATAAATGCTTATATTCACTGCAATTACCCTCGGAAAGGCTCCAGTGTGTTCCTTGCCTGGGAGAGGGAACCACTACCTCTCTCTGTTGACACACACAGCCCGGACTCTCACACTAAGAGGACTGTCATGTGTGCCTGAGTGGGTATTTTTCTTTGCTTTTCTTTGCTTGCTGGTAACACACAAAGGACCTCACTGCAGGTTTAGAATGAATCCTGTTTGATAACAGAATAGGATCAGGGCTCCAGAGGACAGATACCAGCCACAGGGCACTGTTTTAGGGATTCCAGGCCACAGTGTGAATTTCACAGGAATGAAACCCTGATCCAATCCCCTCTGATGAGCCAAGCTCACAGGGTGCGGTGACCTGAGTACAGGCCCAGCAAAGCCGAGGGCCAGCAGGACAGGCTCTGGAGCTGCCCATGCATCTGAAGCCAGTTCCAGCTGCTTCCTTCTCCTCCTTCTCCAAGTGTGACCTTAGGCAAGGGACTTATCTTGGAGTGACTTATCTGTAGAGGGGCTCACAGTAGCGCCTACCTTCCAAGGTCTTGGTGAAGATTAAAGGCCCTAAGCCTGGGATCCAGCCTGCATCTGCCCATTGCTTTTGTTTCTGGTTGTTTTGGTTTTGATAAATAGCAAATTCCTAGAAAGGGGCCATTTTTACTCATTCCTTCATGAATTCCCTCACTGCTTACTGCTTAGCAAGAAGATGCCCTCAGAGCCTGCCCTGTGGGGGAGCGAGCCCACCATAAGCACTGCTCACCACACCAGCTCACACTACCATGGCCCAGGCGGCCACTCCACTCTGCTGTTTCACTTAACAAGAAGTAGTCCAAGTTCAGGAGGGGCCCTCTGCTGCCCGAGGGACTCGGAGGCTCCTGCATTCACCCTTCCCTCATACTTTCTAAATGAATGGGCAGGCCTGCTTCAATCAGTCCTGATTACGTAACAAAGGAAACTCGGTTAGCTAATGGGGAGGGCACTCACTGGTGTTGGTTTACACAGGCACAGAGAATCCCAAACAAAAGTGCTGTGGGCAGCTCGCTCACCTGGCCTGGCTGCTAGGGGCCAGGGGCCACTCTGGGGACCTCTGACAGGTACTAATCAGGCCAGGCTGACCCTGAGGACCGAGGTTCCCTGGCATTGCTGCTGGGTCTGGTGCAGCCAAGCTCACCACCATGGACAAGGCCCTCACCACTGCTCAGGGCTCCCTGCCCTCTGAACCCTCGGGAAAGAGCCCCAGGGCAACAGCCAGGTGAGGGCTAAGGTCAGCTGGAGGACCTGGCCCAGGGGAGTCCTCAGTGGGCTCGGCCCCCCTCATCCATGCCTCACAGTAACCCTGGAGGAACCGGGACTTCCCGGCTCAGGGATGGGGTGCAGGGGGTAAGGGGCAGGCTCCCTGAATTCTGGAAGAGGTCCATCACAGTCCACAGGTGTTACACCACACATCTCAATCTATCAGACAGGGGTGATCCTCCAAACTGTGTGCCTAAACAGGGAGAACCGTTCTGAGAGTCAAAGACTAAATTCCTGCCCACTTCAGCCCCTAAATCCCAGGGGGACTCTGTGCCATCATCTCACCTCTCTGGTCACCTACTTCCCCCAGCACACAGTCCGATGGGATGGGAGGTTTCTTGTATTTTATTCACCATCTATTGCAACTGCAAATACATGTTGAAAGAATAATAAATGGTGCTAATAGATTGTCTCTAAGGAGGTTCTTTCCTGTCTTGAACATTCTGAATCTATGACTCTGGTGGAGCCTTTGAAAAACAAACGTGCCTGAGTGTGCATTTCATTTAGGGGAGTACGTCACTGTGCATCAGGCCTCTCAAGGCTTAAAAACACCTGTGTCAAGACACAAAACCTGGAAGCCTTGTGCACTGTCAGGAAAGGGGTGCAGCTGCTATGGAAAACAGCAATGCAATTCTCAAAAAATTAAAAACAGAATGATCACAGGGTCCAGCAAGTCCATTTGTAGGTCCATACCCCAAAGAGCTGACAGCACAGTCTCAGAGATGTTTGCAACCCCACGTTCACAGCAGGATTATACCCAACAGCCAATAGGAAGAAGTGATCCAAGTATCCATCAACAGATGAATAAAGGCAATGTGGTCTATCCATGCAATGGAATGTGATGCAGCCTTAAAAAACAACACACTACAACATGTACCAACCTCAAGGACCTGATGCAAAGTGAAATAAGCTGGTCCCCAAAGGACAAATATCATGTGGTTCCAATTTTATGAGGTATCTAGCTCTAAGAATCAAATTCAAAAAGTCAGAAAGTGGTATGGGGGCTGCTAGGGCCTGGGTGTGGTGAAAATAGGCACTTGGCTTTTAAGGGGTAGAGCTTTAACTGTGCAAGATGAAGAGACTTCTAAGATTGGTTGTGTTAACAATGGAAGAATTTAACACTACCGAACTGTATACTTTAAAAAGGGAAGAGCATTAAATTTCACCACAATTTTTAAAAATCCTAAGTCTAATCAACAGCTCACTCCAGATATACCTCAGGATCTGAAATCCCAGCACAACCAAATAGTCCCCTGGGGTTGCCTGTGACACCTGGGAGAGTAGGGGTTTTGCCTGTCTCAGGTGAAGGCCGCCAGGGGTCTCAAATGCACAGTGTAATCTGTGGACACAGCAGCACTTAGCTGCTGAGCCTGTTATGGAAGGAAGCTTCTGGAAGGTCAGCCCAAGGGCTCTTGGGCAGAAGGCAAGCTTTAACGGAAGACAAAATGCTGAGGACACAGCTGATCCTCTTCCTTCCTACACCCCACCCACCCAAGGGTGCAGCACTTCCCTCCCCAGCATATGCTGGCCATGCCACCCAGAGAGGTAGCATCCCGGGAACCAACACACCAATGCTCAGGCATAGGGGAGCCAACGAAAACCAGTCAGCTGTGTGTGTGAGAGACAATGGGCAGCACGGCCAGTGGCTCTAGACACTGCCCTTGGTGTTGGCAGAGCAGCAGGGCCTGTAGCCGCATGAGCTGGGCGGGGTGCTGGGCCCTCAAAGCCCCATGCATGTCTCCAAGCCAGGCGTGGCCCTGCCAGCTTCTACAAGACCAGCTTCCACGCCCTTGACAGACACCACGCCTCTGAAGCCTGCCCATGATGAGCCTATCATCCACTGAAAAAAGGATTTTACAAAGCAACCCCGTCGCCAGCTGTCTTGCTCATTCCTCTACTCATAATTATATCCGGTGATGGGCCTGTGTGTCTGTCTCCCGTGAGAGCTGGGAGAGAACCAGGAAGGAAGGGCAGCACACTGCTCACCGCTGGCACCTTGGATCCCAGGACGCAGCTCGCTAAAACACCCACTCAATGAACCACACGAAAATCTCAAGACCAGGTACGTGTCACCCACAGACACCACAAAGCAGGACCTTCAGCCCTCCTCACACTCCGGCGGATTGCTGCGGATCTGTGTCACCCCCGCAGGGCACACCAGGAACCATCTGGGGCCTGGCACACAGGGAAATGGCTGAGGATGCGACCACCATCAAATCTGCACCCCAGAGTTCAGGGAGAGCTCGAGGCCTAACCAGGGGTCCAGATGTTTCCAAAGCCAGATTTCCTACAGTCACTACCATCATGTTATGCGCGTGACACAGGCTGGTGTAGGGAGCGTCAGGGACAGTTGCGGCTTACAGGGACAGGCATTCTTTCTTCACACGCCTTCTACCTTTCACACCAGACAAAGGTGACAGCGTATCAGAAACACCAGCAGGAGCACCCGGGAGACAGCATTCAGCCTCTGACCCACCTGCTAAATTTAAGCTAGACCACGTGTACAAATGACTTCCTATGATTTAGGGAGAGTCATTTTTAGGTTTTCCTGGATGCCAGAGCGAATGTCAGGAACCTTCCACTGTGGGTGGGATCTCAGGTTGACAAAAACTCTCTCCTGGAAAGTAATTTAAAACAAAGTCACCTGACAGCAGGGTTCCCAAAGAGAAAGAGACAGGAACCCAGAAGCAGAAGTCTCAGTGGTAAAATGGTAGGCTCCTTCTGCCCCCGAAGACCCACCTACCACCTACATGTCAGGGTGCTGCTGGAGGCTGGAGGTGATGGCCTAGGGGAACCCTGGCCCAGGGGTGCTCAGGGTCTAGCTGGGGAAGAAAAAGGAAACCAAATTCATACAAAGAAAAAACTTCAAGCTCTGAACGGCATGAGGCAAAAGCAAAGGTGCAGGGGACCTACGTTACACCTGGAGGTCCTGGAAAGGACATCAAAGTGGACACCTAGGCTGGGCAGGCCACGAAGCACAGGAGAAAGAAAAGGGCTTGGGGCAGGAGGAGCAGGTGGGGTGAGGACCAGGCCCTGAGAGGCCCCTGGGTACAGCACAAGGACATGGAGCCTTTCTAGCACCACAGAGGACTCACTTCACCCCGACACTGTGCTTACTTGGCTCTGACCTTGGCCTTGGATTTAGGAACAAAGAGAAGAAATGAGGTGAATGAAGCAGGAGATGGTTTCTTGCTGGGAAACCCCCAGGGAGGGCACACCCCCATGTGGGGAGACCTGCCAGGAACCTCTGCAGCTCCTCCACCCTGCTGCTCCCCCCAAATGCCCGGCCAACCCATCTGTGTCTGTGTCTGTGCTGCTGGCAGCGCCAGATGACCTTTGGCCATGCCGGCTGACCCCTCAATGACTCAGCTTCCTGGTGGTGAACTTGTGAAAGGTCCCAGCAGGAAGGAGTCAGAGAGCTATAAACAGGGCTTTCCAGAAGCATCTGCCACATTCTCCCCTGGGTTCCAGGTCAGGGCTGTGGCCTCAATATTCAGCATTTCTGAAATTGCCTGAATGAAAGGTCTGCAGTCTCAACAGTGTTGGTGGCGGTGGTTTCAAGTAGAATAAACTATCACTTCTAGGCAGGCAACTTGGAATTCAGGGACAAGCAGGGCCCCAAATGGGACACGGGCAGCTGGCTCCTCTCCCCACGTCTTGGTCCCCCCACAGAATCCACACAGATGTCTCCTTGGCTTCCTCTTCAATGCAGAAGTGCTTCTGTCTGTGAGTCCATACTGCATCCCCCAAGTTCAGACAGCACCCCAAAGGAATAAGGAGTAGAAATTTTACAGCAGGAAACTTCCCAGGACACCACTGAGTTTGACTCAATCTTGCCATTTCACAGATGTGGACAATGAAGCTCAGGTAAGCTACCTGCTCTTCCCAGGGCCACTCGGTGGCCCTGATTATCTCAATCCAATCACAATGTTCCCTAAAAAGCAAGGATCTGCGTGTGTATACAGAAAGGCCCAAGCAGCCCACCTCCCCTCCTTTCCTTCCCTGATCTCCAGGGCCAGGCACAACCCAGCGCCGGCCAGTTCAGGGTGGAAAGAGGCTCCCAATGCTCTCTGGTCCCTTCAACTCTGGCTGCTCCAAGAGATCAGAAATCACCTTCCAATTTGAAGCAGCTTCTGCTGAAAGCCCAGCTTTCAGGGACCGAGAGAGGATTTCAGAAACTTTCTCATGATGGGATCATCAGAAAATACAAAGATCCTTGAAAGGAAGCTCAAAACAGGAATGCCTACTCAAGGCCAGGCAAAGTGTCATGTCACCTCTCAGCAGTCTGAGAGGGAAGGAGCTAGCTCCAATGGTGAATGGAACCTGCCGCCCCTACAGCTGTGGCGATGTGTACCCCCCAGTGGCAAATGGCACCCTCACTTCTCTACCTGTTTCAGGCTTTAGATTTGGGTGGAAGAAAAGAAGAAACGAGGAGTCTTTCCAACTTGCAAATGTGTTTTTTATTGTTATCACATCACAGCTCCAATAAAAACTCAGATGTTCCTGATGCTCTGGGAGCCAGCTATAAATCTTCAATTATTTCAGAGAAGTGAGCCGAACACTCCCCCTTCCTGGGTACATGAAGACTCAGGTGTGGCCCGAGAAGTCAAGGTTCAAGGAAAAAAAGTTTGCTGCTGTAATAAAACTTTCACCCCCGAAACATCTGGGAGTAAACCTCTGTGGAAGCTCAGAGCTGGCTACAGCAAATGTTTCATGGCTCTACCAGAAACAGGCCTGGACTCCATTCAAAAGGATGTAGACACACAGTTCACGCAGAAAAGAACATTTTGAGTACAGTCCCATTAAAAGAGAGCTCCCCAGCCTCACCCACTCTCTAGGCTTTGACCCTTTCCAGACTCTTCTCCTTCTCCAGGGCATTTTCCTTAGCTGCACGTCGGCCAGGCCCAATCTTCACTTTCTCCTGCCAAACACTGCCAGCCCCTAGAGAAGGCCCCAGCCTGCCCTCCTTCAGAGCTCCCAGGGAACAGACGGCAGAACAGAGGCATGCTGTCCTATCCTGGGGACTCGATGAAGACAGACATGCAGAAGTAGTGTCAGGGTCAGCAGGCTGTGCCTGTGTCCCTGGACTGGCCTCTTGGAGGAACAGGACTGGGTCTCAAGAAGCGTTTAGGTGCGGGAGCTTCTGTCTGATAGAGGCCATGTAGAGACAAGGGCAAAGTCCTCACACCCTGGTCTTCACAGAAGCCTCCACGCTCTGAGAAGAAGGCTGAAAGCAGAGAGAGAGGACAGGAGGATTTGTCCAGCTATACCACTGGCGTCCCAAAAGGACAAAGAACCCACATACACTGAGCTCATGGTTCCAGATCCGTCTGTCCTTTGAAAGACACAGCTGTCACCTACACTGTCTCTCTCAAGTGTCTTTTCACCCTACAAGGTGTGACCTGGCTGGTAAAGGCCACTAGGGCAAACCCTAAACCACCACGCATCACATGACCGTGTTTAATTTTTAGTCGCTTATCCAAACGCGGCTGTAGCTGACATTTGTCACTCCTGCTACCCATTAAATATGAACCATTATGTGCAGAAGAGCTCGGTGTGACAGCCTGTCCTGCTTCCCTTCTTTGTCTCGGCCCTCCTCAGCTCTCAATCTCTGAGGGGGCTGGCTTCCTTGTGAGCCACCAGGCAGTCCTGAACGGGGGTTCGCGACAAGGAAAAGAGGAGCTGCCGCTGCAGATCCCTCCTGGAAACCCCAAGCCAAGAGCTTTCTCAGGTGGCACCCCCAAAGCAGAGTGCCAGGGGTGCAGGCCTCCCAAAGATGGTCAGGTGTCTCAGGACCCACTGTGACACTCTCAGAGAAGTCTAGACACAGACATTGAGACATTACTGTACTTGTCAGGTCTTTCTGACTCCTCCCCACAAGCTTCAGGATGGTGTGTCATCCTCAGAGGAATGATTCACTGACACATCTGTCCTCCCTGCCGGGGGATCCACGTGGTCATAACCCCCCAGCCCCGACTTTGTGATTAAGATGGTCATCTGGTGATGGCCAGGGGAACAAGTTCCATCTCCACAAATGCCTTTCCACTCCTCTGAGGCAGGGGCATTGCCGAGACTCCGCGCGGCAACATGGGCAAGCCAACAGTTAGACAACCACAAGGACAGTGACTAAGGAAAGCAGCTCGGGACCTTCAGCTGGCAACACCCTCCACCCCCACACGTGCAGGGCTCGGGCAAAGGCTCTGACTCTGTGGAGCTGGTCATCTGGCCACCCAGCAACTTTAATCCAGGCTCCTGACAGTCTGGGGGCACCCACAATCCTCACTCCTGGGCTGGGGCAGAGAGCAGGGAAGGGGGCACCCCGCACCCGGGATGCAGCGGGAGTCAGAGGCTCACCCTCCACCCAGTCAGCCAAGCTCCCACCCTCTACCATACACTCCCAGCACCTGGCCCAGGAAGGTAGGGCACCTGCAAAACCTTCAACCTGGCCACAGGGGAAGAGGAGGGCCAGGTGAGTGGGAGGGGGGTGGCGGACACAAAGGCACCTACATCCCCACAGAGAAGCCAGCAAGGGAAACAAACAAGAGGGCAGGAAGGAAAGAGCCCAGGCACCCACAACATATGCAGACGCTTCAGGGCAGAGGCTCAGTCACCTTTGTGCTCCAGGGACCCTCCCCACAATGACATCCCCAGACTCATCTGCATAGCCCTCAAAGGGATAGAGATTCTCACAAAAAATGAGTGAACCTGTAGGCTGGGGTTGTGGCTCAGTGGTACAGCGCTCACCTAGCCTGTGTGAGGCCCTGAGTTCGATTCTCAGCACCACATAAACGTAAATAAATACAGGTATTGTGTCTATTTACAACTGAAAAAAATATTTTAAAAAAAAAGAGTGAATAGGTAAAACAATGATCCCAGAAGCTCCGCCCCAGCCCCAGGGCACTCTTCTGCCCTTCAGTCCCTGGCTTCCTCCTCCCCAGCACTCTTGGGTTGAGGAACCTCCTCTCCTGGTCCCCAGCTAAAAAGGCAGGTGGTGACGGGACAGAGGAGATGGGAGACCCTGGGTAAGGAGAAGCGTGGAGGCCTCATGGAGCCTCCAGTCCTGTGGGAAGCAGAATCTGGATATTCCATTCCAATGAGCTAACCTACGCCTTTACCAGCGTGATGACAATACCATGCCCCGCATCGCAGTGGCTTTTGCACTTTTTAAACTATTTTCCCTGCAACCTGGCGATATTTTTCCCCAAGACACAGTAAGTGTACTTGAAAGGCAGGTGGGGGGCAGTGTCACTCTTTCTGATTTCTGATGAGAATCTGCAGCCCTATGCTGCCCTGTTCTTCCCAGTAGGCCACCTTCATGCTGTCATCTGGATAGGAATCCGCAGACAGCCCCGAGTTCAAATCTCCACATTCAGTGCAACTTCAGCTCCCTGCTGTAATAAGAAGGGACCAAGGAAATGCAATGTGTTCCCTAGAGAGAAGCCAGAGCCGAAAACATTCTGCAGCAACAACCATTCGTCATGGACCCCTTGTCCTCCTTACTGGAGGATGTGACTGAAAAACTCCTAACCACACATCAGAGCCCTGCTGATGCTCTCAGGACGCCGTGACTTCCTGCTAGAGCTCCCTCCCAGAATGCAGCTAGGCCCACCGGCAAGCCCAGCCCTTACCACTCATCCCCAGGCCTAGCTTGAGGTCCGCCAGTCACTTAGTCTGCCCGAGCCCTGCACCTGCTCGCACCCACAGATGCCCTTCCTCACACCTCCACCAGCCACTGTGCCGCAGCAGGCCTGAGACCCGGTATGTTACTTTCCTGAAGCTCAGTTTCCTCATCTATGAAATAAGAAATAGCCCAAGCTTTTTCCTGTCTTCCAGGGAGAGCTTAGGGGATCAAATGACAGACTGGAGATTAAAATGTTCCAAAAATACTGTGCCATGCAATCTCAGCAGCAACAGACAACGCACCCAGGCAGTCCGGGAATGACACTTTGGGAAATGACAGCAGGAGCCGATATTAACTAAGCATTTGCATGTTCCTGGAACTGCTCTCAACACTGGCCGCACCATCTCAACGAGTTCTCCCAGCAACACTCTGGGTATGAGTACCATTATCCCCATTTTACAGATGAGAGAGAGAAGGCACAGGAAGGTTCCAGCAAGTTGACCCCAACCCCAACCCCAGCAGTCTGGCCCTAGAGCCTGTGCTGTGAGCCGGAACAGCTCCGTTTGGTTGCCTCTGATACAACCTGTCATTCGTTTATGTGTTAAGATTTACAAAAGCCATTTGCGAACATGATTTCACCTAAGTTTCCCAATAGCCCTGTCATAAAAGTAAAGCAGAGTCAATGCATGTAGTTTCACGAGGAGAAAACCAGCCTAAGAAAGGATTGGCCCAAGATTTCCAAGCTGGCTAGTGGCAGGACCAGGACTTAACGACTTAGGGCCTGCCCCTGGTGTGGTGAGAAGCCTCAACTCCAGCATAAGCCTGACAGGCACACAGCCCTTCCATCCCCTGAGCACAGCAGCATCTCAAATGGACCCTCCTGGTCCTGCCAGGGGGCCACAGCCGTCCAGCCCAGCAAGCCACAAGGGCTGGCCTTCACCAGCAGCAGGCTCCCCAGGCTGCCCAGCCAGCCTCCGGTCCCCGTCCTCCGGTTTGAGTCTCTGCTGTCTGTGTGGGATGGATCCAGAGGCTCAGAGGATGCAGAGGAAGTCCTCTCAGTGACACAGGCTCAGGCCCTGGGCTCGACCCTCAGGGGCCAGACATTTCCTAAAACCTGTTATGCAACTTGCTTCAACCAGGCCATGGCTGGGGTTTCTCCTTATTTCAACATGTTTTGTTTTCTCTACACAGAAAAGCATGAATGTGAAACCGCAACACCTCTTAGTGAGCAGACAACGGCCCTCCTGGCCTGTCTGGGGTTACAAGCAAGGTGGGGGACATCTTCTAAGGCCCCCACATGAGCCAACATGAGCTCCCAGAAGGACCAACAACCTCAGGAGGAAGAAGACGAGGTGCACGGGTGAGGATCACTGACTCCTCCAGCAGAAGCAGCACCACACTCCAAGAGGCACGGTGCCACGGCTCCAGGAGCTGTCTTTCCAGCCCAGGTGAAAGCCCAGCAGCCCTCCCCCTTCTGCCGTCTCACTTTCCATGGTTTCTTACCTGCAGTCAGACATGGTCTGAAAATGCTAAATGGAAAATGCCAGAAATCATTCATGAATTTTACATAACTTACTACAGAGCACATTGTGACGACTGTTCTCTTTATTATGAGTTGCTAACCTCCTGCTGCACCTGATGTGTACGTTAAGTGCCATCGTAAGCGTGATGTACAGGAGAAAGCGCAGTGTGTGCAGGGTTCCTTAACGTTTAGGCTTTCAGGCACCTGCAGAGTGTTCTGGAATGTGCTGCCTGAGCATCAGAGGGCACCACGGTGCAGATCCACTCAGGCAGTTCTCTCAATTCTCTCTCCTAGGGGAGCCAGCCCTGTGGCCTGAGCTCAGGGTCTAATTTTAGGGAGCATGCTTGCTTTGGAAATGTGGGCCAAGAACTCTTATTTTTGTAGCTCAGTGACTAGCACAGGGCCTGGCAAAGAGGGGACTAAATAAATGAGGAATGAAATGAGTGGCTGAATCAAGCCATGGTCTCATCTCGGGTAGCTGCTGCTTTCCAGGTCCTGCTGGAGAAAAAAAGAAAGACAAACCAAAGTGCAGAGGTGGTCTTTTTTGTGGCCAAGATACATTATAGACTAAGAAGAATGCAAAATAACAAGAAAAAAAGACAAAATAAAAACTAGCCCTTGGTCTGTTTGGTTTGGTTTAGTCTGCTGGTGTCTTGCATCTCACTAAAACAGCCCCGCCTTCGCTCACTCAACCCCAGTGCCAGACACCAGTGGAGGATGAACTGCAGAAGGAACTGCAGTGGTGTATACTCCCCGTGCTCTTTCTGAGCACCTACTGTTTGCTGGGTACTCCTCCACCTGGAGGGGACATGCTGGTCATGTAAAGCAGCGGAAGATTATCGGGTGGAGAAAGCACCAGCTGTGAACAGCGGAGACCAGAAAGGCAGGCCGCTACTCAGCCCGCTGCAGGCTCTGCTCCCCACGGAGGATGAGCTGGGTCTCTCAGGCCAAAGAGCTGACCTTAGCTCTAGAGAAGGATCACAGACTGATCATCAACACCGTGACCTCACACTTGCACACAGAGCTTTCTACAGTGGCAATGGTGCACACTGCAAACCTGGCGGTGTGGTCTAACTAGATGCAGTACACAGATCTGTACAGAAGGCCGGACTGTCACTCCTATCAATTCAGACGGGGAAACTACAGCCCACCAGGAAGCTGGAGGGCTCTGAGACTACAGTGAGCAGGACCAGCTATGAATGATCTGCAGAATGAACTGCAGTGGTGTTTACTCCCCCTGCACTTACTGAGCACCTACTATTCGCTGGGTACTTTTTCTGGCAATGGGTATACAGAGAATAAAAGAGCAAAAGACCTCTGCCGGCTTGATGATTACATTCTAAGGAGGAGAAAGAGTCCATAAGCAATATAAATAATATAAATAAAATACAAACAACCTAAATAAGCAGACCATAGTGCAGGCTAGAAGGGAATAAATGCTATAGAGAAAAACAAGGCAGAGCAGACGAGGAAAGTGCAGTGGGGGGTGGGTGCTTACTTTCAATCTCAGTGATCAAGGAAAGCCCCCAAGGTAAAGGACAAATCTGAGTCCCCCTAACCAAGGTGGGGGGCCGGGATTAGGAAACAAATGCAAGAGCTGTTGTAGACACACAGGGACCTTCTGTGCTCTGGGGCAAGGGTAGGGAAAAGCCCCAGGTGATGCCCAGGTGCTGAGGGAGGGCACAGTCCAGGGACAGCCTGAGGGAAAGGTTGAGATGTCCATCTGGCCCTGCTCCCTCTGGAGAAGACTGTGAGGCAGCCGAGGAGACACCGAGCAGAGCCACTGGAGCTTCAGTCCCCAGAGAGCACGCACCCCAGATATGGATCTGGGGGTTATCAGGACCCAGGAGGAAACTGAGACGCAGACACTCGGGGAAGACAAGAGACTAGAGGACAGAACTGAGGACCCAGGAGGGACAACGGGAACAAAGGAAGGGCCAGACTCACAGAGGGAAACCGGAAGGGAGCAGACCCTATCCGAGGTGCCCTGGGGAGGGTCAGCAGTGGTGGGCCAGGAGACTAGAGGTCGGGCTCAGCAAGATCACTAGGGGCTTCCTTGTCCTCGAGGTTTGGAGGGGCAACAGCAGAGACATGTGCCCGTCGTCCTTTCATAACGCTAGTTATTTTAAGGAGGAAACAAAGGAACACACAAGTTTACTTACAGGAGGAAGAGCTGGGGTGGCCTCTGGACATGGAGACCAGGTGAGAAGCTGGTGGTTTGCTGGGACAGGCTCAGACCTGTAGAAATACTTTTAAGAAACCAATGGAAGGGAGTGGCATCACCCAAGAGAGGGGTGACAAGAATGACCACCACTGTCCCCACTTATTGACAACTTAGGTGCCAGGCTCTACAGCAAAAGCTTTATAGATTAAATGAAATCTTTTAGTTCTTTCAACAGCCCTATGAGGCAAGTGCTGGTGTTAATGTCCCCACTTTGCAGAGAAGGAGCCTGAGCCTGCAGGGGTTAATCCTGTGTCCCATGGGTAGAGCCACAGCTCCAATTAAGGTGTGTCAAGGTGGTTTGTACACATCACCCTGCCTCTGCTGATTCACCTTAGAGGAAGGAAGGACGCCTGTTCCCTTGTGATGGGGGCAGGAGACAAGACAGCTTGGAAGGGCAATGATGGGAAGATGAATTTGCTTAGGGCCCTGGTCTCTCTGGGAAACAGGAAGGGAGACGTCCGCTGAGGCTGAAGACTAGGAGGGCTGGGAAAGCTGAGGAGCAAGAAAGCCAAAGGGGACAAAAGCAGCTGACCAAGCCATGTGGAAGGACAGACAGCAGAGCTCAGGGCCTCTGGCACACCAACAGAGGAAGAGTATGAGCTGTTCCTAAAGGGCTTGGCTGCCCAACTAACAGATGGGGTATTCGGGGTCAAGGTCAAGACTAGCTGGCGTTGAAGAAGCCAAGGGCAGAGGAACTGAGGACCCAAGAGCAGCTGCAGCAAAGGATCATGGGGTCCAGACTATGAGGCATCTAAATTGAAGATCCTAGAGCTGGGAAGGTTCTGGGTTAGGACAAGACCACATGGAGGCAAAGGCCATGGATAGGGACATCATCTGGTGGTGACCAAGAGGGACCCTCAGTCTGCAGTGGAGAAGGAATCTGTGCAGCAGGTGTCAAAAGTCCTGGAGAGTGAGGGGACATAACTATGACCACCCTGTTGACAGGAGGAGGAGGAGAAGGAAGAACAGATCCCTGGAGAGCAAGCTGGGGAGGCAGGCTGCAGGCACGGGAGGCCTCCTGGAGAGGCTACAACCCCATGGGCTGGCCTAGGAGTGGTGCAGGCCGAACCCTCCAGCCACCTAGAGAACAGTACCCTCTTTCGCCTTCCACAGATAGGCCCAGAGAGGTCAAGAGACTTGTCCACGGTAAAACATGGGTGGGAACTAGGGCCTAGCCCCAGGCACCTGGTACTAGGGCCCAGGCTCCTAACCATTAAGAAGAGGAGCCAGTCTCCTTTCAGGATGGGAGGTGGAAGGAACATTCTGTGACTAGGGGAGGATATTCACAAGGGAAGAAGGAAAGGAGCAACAGAGAGTGGGGTCAGCAAGAGAAAGCAAGAACCCCCATTTTGCAGATAAGGAAATTAAAACTCTGAGGAGCTAAGTGACTTCTGCCCAGCCAGGTAAGCCAAACACTGAGATGTGAAACCCAGCGCGGGACGAATCTGGCTCAGTGGGAGACCTGGGGTGTGTGCAGTTCAAGGAGGAGGAAGTGACTGGACCCATCCCGCCTATGCAGTCAGCGGATCGCAGGCCAGGTGGGCAGGCTGTGGGCCAGGGAGGCCTCCTGAAGAGGATCGCAAACCCTGCAGCTGGCACTGACGCACAGATTAGAACAAGAACAAAAAAAAAAAATTCTCCAAGAAGGAACTGAGTGCTATGGGAGCTAGGAAAACAGCCAGAAAGTTCTGGGTTCCAGACAGACTGCCACGGGCTGCGAGACACACAGGTAAGTTCACTGGAGAGGTGAGAGAGGACAACTGCGCCAGAAACCATAAATCAGGACCAGTGGGACTGAAGCCCACGGATGGGTCACTGCTATACCCGGCAGATGGGACAAAAGCCCTCTTCAATGACATGGCCACAGGTCAAAAGAAAGGACCCAAATGAGAGTTAAAAAAGGTTTGGGAAATGCTCCCCTCCTGGTCGGGCACGGTGGCACACATCTGTAATCCCAGCAGCAGGGGGACTGAGGCAGGAGGATCAATCATGAGTTCGATGTCAAACTCATCAATTTAGCAAGGTCCTCAGCAACTTAGCAAGATCCTGTCTCAAAATAAAAAATAATAATAGCTGGGGATATGGCTCAGTGGTTAAGTGTCCCTAGGTTCAAACCCAGTACCAAAAAAGAAAAAAAAAGAAATATACCCCTTCCTTCCATGCCACACAGGTCCCCAATCCCTAGGCACATTATCTATGTAGCTAAGCAACATAGCCCATTAAATCTCTCCACTGAATGCCATTGCCTTTTCAAAAGCTGAGGCTTATGTATCAGTTAAGAGAATAAATTAAATTTAAATTTAAAAAAAATGCTGAGGCCCCCTCCGTTGTTAGTCCCGAACACCATCTTCCAACTGTCGTGCCCCACCCAGCCTGACCCACCCCCACATCCGGGCAGAAGAAATGGACACTTGGAGGCCAAGTGGCGACTCTGGGATGGGGTGCATATGTTGAAGATGGGCACTGCATGCACCTGGGAAGTCAGGAGAGAAGGGCTAGGTCTGAATTCAAAAATGCCTGTTTTTACTCCATGTCACCCTCCCAATTCACCTTTTAAAAAAAGCACTTTCCAGTGAAGAAGGACAGAAAAAAAAGGAGGAGAGGAATTCAGAGGAGAGAAGACAAGGGAAAGGAAACGGAGAAATCACTATAATTTTGTTCCAGGAACTAGAGCAATTTGGGATTTCACGCCCTCTTAAAGTTGAATGGTGTCGCCTGTATTGTACTTTGTTTGGAAAGCTCTGAGGTGGGTGGGAGGGGGCTCTGACAGCTGCTGGCACCCCAGGGATTCCTACCAGTCAGCCTGCTGCACTGCAGAGGCCTCAAGCAGAGAACACACAAGTTGAGGAGGGCCCTGGCACCAGCCTCTCCCAGTGCTGCCCCAAGCTCGGCTCAGCAACCCCTGTGGACATCATGAGGTCACCGAGGAGTCCAGTGTCTCTCGGCAGCCACCAGTACCAGAGTGAAGGTTGTTAGCTCAGCCGTGCTCCCTCTATGCCCTGCCTGGAGGGAGGGTCTCATCCTAGGAGAGTTAAAGGGCAGGGCCGCCCCAGGAGCTGAGCAGAAGAGCCGTGAAGGGGTCAGGGAAGTCCCCGTTTCCAATCTTTCCTGTTTCCTTTTGCCCCTGCTTTCACCAGGCAGACTCCGCATGGTCCACAGCGCTGTACCTAATGAGGTTGGAATTTCCTCCTCCACCCACCTGGCATGCTCCCCACAGACTTGAGCACTCCTGACCAGGCCAGGGGTTCTCACTTCCACCCCAAGTGCCACCATACCAACTGCCACTTTGAAACACCGGTTAGGGGCTCCTGGAGAACCTGCTGCTCAGTCCCAGCTGGAGAGGGAGTCACGACCACCACTGAGCAAGTGACCCACAGAGACCTTGCACTCCCTGTCTTGGTATCCCTTTGCTGCCCACTATAATCCTAGGGGCAGCCAAAGGACCCAGCAGCCTGGCCCTTGACAAATGAATGAGTACTCATGTCCTCCACCTGGTGTGGGGACTCAAGGGAGGAGAAGACACAGAAAGGGGCAGGAAAACTGCCTCAAGTCTTCCAAATAACCACAATCCCAGGCTGTTGACTGTGGGAGCGACAGAGACACTATGGAGCATGAGGCTCACATGCTTCTGACCATAGCCCCCAGCCAGGAGTGCAATTCACACTGCAGCCAGGGACACACACACAGCCCAAATGGAATTTCACCAAGCAGCATTTCTTACTGCATGCCATGCCTGCTCGTATTTGTGCTCTCACCAAACTGTCTTTTTTTAAAAATGCTGAGCCCACTACTGAACAACAGTTTGAAAAACATGGGCCATTAAAGTGACATTGGGAGGTGAGAGGGATCTCATGAAAAAGCAACTTTAATATCAAAACCTTAAGCATTAGTGAGGCTGCCTTTCTGCACTTAGGACAAAACCAAGCAGCTCAGCAGACTCAGGGTTCAACAGGACGAGGGCTGGGTTCCACGACCCACACTTCCAAGAACAGAAAAATGGAAGAAAGCAGGCCTACTTAACGCACTCATTTAACAATGACAAGATTAAAGGGGTAAGCCAGGAGCAGTAGTGCACACCTATAATCCCAGTGGCTTGGGAGGTTGAGGCAGGAGGATAGTGAGTTCAAAGCCAGCCTCAGCAATGACAAGGTGCTAAGCAACTCATGAGACCCTGTCTCTAAATAAAATACAAAATAGGGCTGCGATGTAGCTCAGTGAGTGCCCCTAGGTTCAATCCCTGGTACCAAAAAAAAAATAAAAATAAATAAAATTAAATTAAATTAAAGGGGAAAAACAAGCCTTTCAAAACTCAAGGAAAACTTTTCTTCCTTCCAAAATACAATTTGCACTGATTCTTTCAGTTTAATAATTTATTTTGAAATTTCAAAACATTAAAGGACAACGGGCGCTCTGTGTCAAGAGAAAGCAGTCATGAATCAAAGAGGCACAAATGCTGAACTTGTCCCCAGCTCCCACTGCACCCGTGACAAAGCTACGGCACAGAACCATACCTAGGGCAAGAAACAGGTCGGAAGCTGGGCTGGCAGTCCAACACAGGTCTCCTGATTCGATTACTCATGGTCTTCCATCCTCCAGAATATTTAAGAGAAATGCAGCTGGGTCTCCCAAGTGAAGCTTTTCCATCACTGAATCACAGATGTCCCTGCCACCTCGTGCTGGTCTGGTTAGACCCTGGCACTCAGCTGCCACCCTGCCTAAGATCATGCACTTTTGCTTGTGCCATTTACCTCTCTGTGCCTTTTGTCTCTGCAAAAAACTAATGAATAAAAGAATTCTTTCCACCCTTCCCAAGAAAGTTGCAGGGGAAAACAAGAGACTCTTTACAACCAACCCTGCGTGCTCAGGAACGGCAGAGCCCCCAGAGACACTATCTGGAGTCAAAGTCAGAAAGTCATAATGAGAAGATTTTATCACCTCACTAGTGGGAGACCTTACTTTATGACAAGCCCTATACAGCAAGAGACAGTGACAGCCTCTGACAGAACAGCACCTACCACACACACCATGCTAAGCCAAACACCGGTGAAACTGCTGGGAAAGCAGCGCCAGGAACACAGGCAAGGTCTGAATCAAAACACTAAGGTCTCCAGGCAGAAGAAGGAGCAGGGAGAACCAAACCCAGACCACAGAAGTCAAACAGAGACAGATGCCTCCAGTGTCAAATGGAGCTCAAGCGCATGACTATTTCTAACCCTCAAAATATGCTAAAATGAAGCTCTGAACTGACTCAAGGCAAAAGAGATCACGGGCCAAAAAAAGGTGGCAGGATTCCTTTGACAGAGCTTGTCTCCAAGACACCAGTGGGTCTGGAGCCTGCTCAGATTACACCTCCCGGCTCCTAATTTCCCCCAGACTCTGCCCAAGGTACTTGAAACTACAGTTTCAAATACTGGAAGTTTTACTTCATTTGAGGGGTTCTTTCCACACCAGTGCCAGCTGGCATCTATCCTAAATCTTTCCTGGAAGATCTTGGTAAATTTAACAGACAAGGTCTTCCCCCATCCCCTTGGTAACAGTGGCAGGAAAAGTCGTCCCTCCAATTCCCCACTGGGACACTGGAGGGACAGAAGGGTTGATGACTCAGACCACTCAGTGCACTGGATGTAGGCCTCTTACTTACTATGAGTGCAGGACCAGCCACTGACTGCCACCTTTGAGAAAACCCTGAGTTAGACCTCTGGTCTTCAAACTTGCTCCTGTAGGGCCAGCATCCACTACAGGGCACAGGTGCTGGTGAGGGTGCTCTGCCTTGAAAGATACCTGCCCACTTGAGAAGGTCCCAAGTTCCCCAAAACACACTGGAGCTGCACCCAGAGGACTCCGTGGTTGTGAGTCAGGGAAAGCTAACCAGTTCATCTCTCTGTGCCTGCATTGCTTCATGTGTTAACTTCCAAAATTGCTTTACACATGAGATGAGCTATGCCTCTAAAAGTGCAATGTGTAAGAGTCAGCACTAGTATTACTCGCTGTACCTCTCTCCTGGCCATTCAGTTACCTGGACAGACAGCTCTCAGGAAAACAGGCAAATCCCACCTGTTGAAGTTGCCTTCTTACAAATAAATGCATATAAAACCACCCGGGGAAGTGACCAGGTCAAACTTGGCGCCCATGACACAATCCACAGTACAGGATGTATAGAACAAGTTCTTCCCCCACTCCTCATCTGCCCACCTGCCAGCAAGCAAAAGAAGGCAAATGTCACTGCAGGTCTCATTGCCTCCCAGTTGCTCAACTGCCAGAACTCTGGGGAAGAGGCACGGGGGATCACACAGGGTGTCAATGAACCAGTACCCTCCCGCAAAGAGCTGCCACGAACCAACCAAGAGAACCCCTGCCACCCGCTGGTCCCCCAAACCAGCTGGGGCGCACCAGGCACACTCTGGGGCCAGCGGGCGCGCGGCCCGACTGGGGCCACGTTTCTTCTGCTACGGTGGTTGTGGTTAAAGCTTCCCAATCGTGAGCTCTTAGGATCGGAAACCGCGCACATGAGGGCAGGCTCAGCCACCGCGCACCGCAGGCGCGGTAAGACAGTGCAGGGCTGCAGCACCCGCCTCCCTGGAGCCCCATCGCCGCCACCACCCAGGCCAGCGGCACTCGCCACTTGTCCTACCCGGCCTCAGCGCCGCCACAGTGGGGCCGGGCACGCGGCGGGAGTGGCGGTGCCTGGCGCCGACTGCGGCTCCCTGGCGGGGTCGCGGGCGCCCCCGGTGCCCGGGTGAGCCGCAGAAGGAGCGGCGGCGCGCCTCCCGGAGCTCGGGCTGCGCGTGCCCACTCCGGGAGAGACCCCAGCCCGGCCCCGGCCGACAGCGTGGTTTCGGGGCGCTGCCCCAGGCTGGTCATGCGCGGGATGCAAACGTGCGCGCGCGCTCCTCCTCTGCTCTCTGAGTCCCTAAAGTTTGCCGGCGCCTCACCTTCACAGAGTCCACCGGGTACATGACCGTATGCTCCAGGATCCCGGCCATCGCTCCGGCTGTCATGTGGGTGGATACGGAGGCGCTGGTCGGCAGGTTCTCATAGTCCTCCGACCCGGCGTCCTTGCAGCAGCCGCCGCCGCCATCTCGGCTGTCCCCATCCATCCTCCGCCCCACAGGCTGGCTGCCCACGCCGCCACTGCGTAACTCCATCCGCCAGCCCCGCGCGCCGCGGGAGGCTGCAGGAGGTGGGCAGGAAAGGGGAGGGGGCGGAAAACTTCACTTCTTAAAGTGGGAACCACCTCCCCGGCGCTGAGGCGGCTGACGCCATGGCGGGCTGGGGTGGAGCCAACGAGCCGGAGACACCAATCACTGGAAAAGAAGAGGCCGGCCACGGCTGAGCTATTGGTGCGCCGTGCAGTGGGCACCGCCTCCCTGTGTGACGTCACTGTCCAGTGCAAATTTCCAAGCAACCGGACGGGGGCGAGAGCAGGCGTTGGGGTGTCCTGGGAAGTTGTGCTGCCCAAGGGTCTGCTAGGGGCGGGTAGGGGAATGGACCCTGAGGAGGCTCAACCAGGCCTCAGGGGAATATGCCCAGAGATGGAGGGAGATCAGCAACAGAGTCGGGGGTGGGGGGGTGGGGGGACCCGCCTCCAGAGCCGGTTTTGCAAACTGCGTTACTTAGCAAGCTTTGGCATTCCGAAGGCCAGACGCAGGATGGCGGGGAGTTGCTGGGAATGTCAGTTATGAAGCAGTTATGGTGGTTGGATGGGGAGTGGTATTGGGAGGGGGAGTTCTAGAATTGAAGACAGGTCTCCATATCAGTGGGTACACCAAGAGGGAACAAGTTTAAAAGTTCAGGGTCCCTTCCTAGTTGACTTTGTTGGAAAGAACCCCGTTTATTTGAAATTGTTTCTCTCACTGAATACATACAATGAAGAGCTGTGTATGTTACACCTCTTGTTCTCCTGAGTAGGCCAAGTCTACCCCTCTCTGGATTGACTGAGACTTTGGTAACCTGAATGGAGCCCTTTGGGTTAGGTGTCACCCCCACATTTTCTTCGGATTAAGAAGGGCTTTAGACACCTGGTTTCACAGGAGGAGTGCCAACTGGCTGAGAGTAAAATCTTGCAATCTGGGTCTGCCTGTCTGTCTTAAGACTGGTTTCCTCACTCTTAAAAGTCATCTCACACTGTAGATAGGGCAAGGGGAAAAGGGAAGGGAGGGGGCATAGGGGTAGGAAAGACTCTGGAAAATGATGGTCATCATTATCCTAAGTACATGTGTGAAGACACAAAGGATATGACTCTACTTTGTGTACAACCAGAGATATGAAAAATTGTGCCCTATATGTGTAGTATGAATTGTAATGCATTCTGTTTTCATCTATAACAAATTCAAATCTTAAATTTAATTTAAAAGTCATCTCACTGGCTTCTATAAAGGCTGCTTTATCTTAATATTGTTTTGCTCCATCTGGGAAAAAAGGAATCAAGAAATCCATCTACATGTGCATGAGAACTACTGGGGTTGATCAGCTTCTGCAGCACCAGGGCCTCCTTGCCTTATCTAGACAAGGCTTTTGGTTAGGAAGGCTGGACATTGAGATATGCAAGGGTGGAGGAAACTCTGAAGATGCTGTTCCTACCAAGGTCCAGGTCATGGTGTTATAGGCAGCTCATAGGGATTTGATATACAGTGATGTGTGCATCAATAGAGGTCAACAGGCATCGGGATCAAGGGCACAATTTTCCCATTTTTGGTAACTGCCCATAGTAGGTCCTATGATGAGTGCTAAGGTAGAATACCTTAGTGATAGGTAAGAACATGCTCACAGTGTCTAGTGATGGCTAAAGAAAAATGTCTGTGCTTTGTCAAAGGTGATTTGTAAGAAGCGATGGTCAGAAACTGTGGACACTCCTTTAAAAATAGCTGCCCTTTAACTAGTATGTTTGAATCCCTTGTCTTGCTTCTGGGAATGTGACATCAAAACCCTAATATTCGTAAAGATCTTTATCAAAGCGTTATTTATAGTAGTAAATAATTAGAAGTAAACTATTTAATCAGGGGAGACTGGCTAGGTAAATTATGACATGAGTATTAATGAAATCTTAGATAGCCATTAAATATCGTGGTTCTGTTCATGATAACATAGGAAATTATTTAATGCTTGAAAAAAGCAAAAACAAAATTCTATAGCCATTACATTCACAAAGATATAAATATGCACAGGAAAAATGAAATGGTTATTGTGGTGGTGACAAAGTATTATAGGCAACTATTTTGATTCTACTTTCAGAGTTTAAACAGAACTGGTATTATTTCTAATTTAAAAATTAGAAGAATGAGTCATTCTATTAAAAAATATATCTATACATATATCTCCTAATGAATGAGAAATCCTTCACACTTTTCAACAATGATACTGGTAGAAAGAATTCATCTTTTGGATGGTGAGGCAAATGGTGATCCTGATTGTCACAAACACACATATTTAAATTTTTTTCATTAAGTAAACGTTAAGTCAGAACCAACTGAAAATTTTTGGATTATTTATTGTAAGTATCAATTTCTCTCCCTCCCTTTCTCCCCCACCCTTACCCTTTCTCTTTTTTTTCTCTCTCACTCTCCTTCCCACACTCCATATCATATTTATCATATATATGAGATAATATATATGATAAATATATATATATGATAAATATGGGGTTGGGCACTCATCCTTCATCCTGCACTCCTTGTACTGCAGTAGCCAGAACATTTAAAGCCACATTTCTCAGACCCCCTTGTAGCCAAGGGACTAGATGCAAGTTATTTTCTTCCAGTAGATGAATTAGTGAGATCTGGAAGGTAGAATTCAGAAGGAAACTATTTTCCTGCTATTTTGATGTTTTCTGCTGCCCGGGAAGATCATAGACACTTGGGGTAGGAGCAGTGGGAAGGACAATGGCTTCTTTTACAACAACGTCACAGTGTCTTCATCAGATTCATTGGTGTTAAGAGATGCTTGGTGACAGTGGGTGCCAGCAGTGATGGTAGCATCCTCTTTCCTGCACCATAACTCCAGTTAGTGGCCTTCAATTCCTCCCCTTTGAGAGCTGGTCAGAGGAAGCTGTTCCCTTGGGAAGCCAGCTTGACCTGTGGATCTGAGAGTTAACCCTGGAGTCTGACCCCACCCCTCCCATCACTATTGTGCAGAGGAGCAGAACCTCATGATAATGGTGGAGCCACTCAGGAAACCCAGCCGCCAGTCCTGTTCCTGGACCTCTGGAGAAGGCCTGTCAGAAGGGCAGCAACCCATACACTGTAACCCAGTGCTGTGGCCACAGGATCAGCAGGGAGGGAGCAGCTCTTTCTTTGAATAGCAAGAACCCAGGGACCAGGAGCACAAGAGTGGGTGCCTATTTGAGTCTTTCCTTTGGGGCAGGCCGGGAGACTCAGGAATGACTGACAAGTTTGGCCAGAGTCTTACACAAAGTTTCTGAAGGTTGAAGTTCTGATGAGGACATCATACTGCCCTCCACCAATTGGAAGCAAAGTTCCACTTAGAAAGGGGAAGTGACTGAGCATGGAGAATGCAGAGCTCGCACCTCTAGACAGGGACTCTTGCAAATCCCAGTTTCTCCATTTATTAGTTGTGTGACTCTGGCTTGGGCTGGCTTGCTTCCTCCTCTGTAGTCCAAGATCATTAGTACTTCCCACATGCTGAATGAAATATAGAAAAAAATAGACCCAAAGTGAAAACTCTGGTGAAATGTATATAATTTGGGGGTGTTTGGAAGAAGAGGCTTTCTCCAAAATCTTACTTTTCCACAATAATTACTCAAACCCTAACATCTGCCAGCTCCCTACCCCCATGCAATGCACAGATAAGATACATTTCCACCCTCCCCAGAACCTAGCCAATGCTGGGACCATGCACTCCTCCACCCTGTTCCAATGAGAAAGTCCTCTGCTGGGAACTGAAGCTGGCATCATGTCTCCCAGGACACTGGACAGTGTGGACCCAGGGTGGTGGGCTATACTTCAGGTCTTTGTTTTTAGAATGGATGCTCATACGCATGCTGGTTAATTTTAAGTCAAGTGTAAATATTGGGAGGGCCACAAAACCTCTGGACATAGGGTCCGTCCCTCCTGTACATGTCTGGCCCAGTAATCCCAGATTCTTTGCTTTCCCTGGAACAGGATTCTGTTTTTCTTTTTCTTTTCTTTATTCCTGTCTTCCCTTTTTAAAATTTTTTTATTTTTTATTTTTGAAGTACTGGGGATTGAACCCATGCTGAGATACATCCTCCAAGTATTTTTTTTTTTTTTGAGTCAGGGTCTCACTAAGTTGCTTACTTAGGGCCTCACTAAATGGCTGAGGCTGGCTTTGAACTTGTCATCCTCCTGCCTCAGCTCCCTGAGCCACAGGGATTACAGGCGTGCATCACCACACCTGGCCAGTACTCTTTCTTAGAGCTCCATCTGTGATTCATATCCAAGGATAAGTCTCCCAATAAGACAGAAGAAGAAATGAAGGTAAAAGCTAGTTGAACCCTATGACAAAGAAGAGGTAGGAGAGAGCCATCAGATAAAAAGAATGCAGAGCTGCCTCACTTTACCAGGCTTCTTTATACAAAATGTGACCAGTATGTGCAGACCCCAGGGGCAGAAGTTCATCAGTAGGTTGAGACAGAGGTGTTGACCTGCCCTACCCCCAAAGCCTTCCCTCTGCTGGTGATTTAGACTGCTCAAGTCCTCTAGGAATTGTGCCATGTGCCATCAGCTGAGCCCCCTGCAGTTATACAGTCCCCTTGCTCCTCTTCTGGGGACTCCTGCACTATCCTCCACGACCCAAAGATACCAGCTCTCTCCGCACTCTACGGAAGGGTCACTGTCTTTGCACTGACCCTCTCACTCCAGAGCCTGCCTCCTAGCAGGTGGCCCAAAGCCCAGAGGGGGCCAGAGGGAGTGACAGAGGAAGGCTGAGTCCAAAGAAGCAAAGCACTGGAGAGATACTGGCTGGAGTGTGCTCTATGTGTACATTAGTGTGGGTGGGTGGAAGGCCATTGGTTGTCTGCCCACCACAACAGCTGACATCTGTGATTTTTCCATCACTTCACTATTTCCACAAACATACTCAGTGCCTCCATCGCCTAATAAAATCCCTCTTCCCTACTCCACACCTTAAGCTATGGCCTATTTCTCTCCTCCATCCTGAAGTCCTTGGGAGAGTCATCTCCCCACCTCTCCTAACTCACAAACGCTCAGTCCTTAAGCCTTTATAGGGTAGTGTCTAACCCCTGTAATTTTCCACAGGCATCCTACAAAGGTCAACAATGACCTCAATGCCAAATCAGTGGGCAGCTCCCACCCTCCTCCTCTTGAATTCCTCCCTCATCTCGGCTTTTGCTTCCTGCCCTTCTGCCTCCTGCATCTCTCCATCCTTCCCACACTGTCCTTGGAACTTCTTTCCTCCCTTCCCTGTGGATCCCTCTCTCAATTCCCTGTCCCAGTTACCAAACCCGACCCTGTTTTAAATCCTGGTCTCTCTCTAAGCTTGGTTCCATAGGTTCATATGCATCCACAACAGCACCATCTGAATATTCTACCAACCAAAACCTTAGAGAATGTATTCACGTCCTGGTGCCACCGTAACAAAATACCATAAACCAGATGGCTTAATAAAACAGAAGTGTATTGTCTTGCAGTTCTGTAGGTTAGAAGTCCAGGGTCAAGGTATCAGCAGGGCCACACTCTGAGATCCGTTGTGGAAGATCTTTCTTGCATCTTCCAGCTTCTGGTGGCTCCCTGCAGTTCTTGACATTCTCTAGCTTGTGGACACATCTTTCCAATCCCTGCCTGCCTGCCTATGTGCCATTCTCCCTGATGTCTGTCTGAATTTCTCCCTTCTTATAAGAACAACTGTCATATTGGCGTTAGGGCCTGCCAGTGTGAGCAAACCAGTATGGATCTCACTTGAACTTAATTATGTCCAAACAAGATGGCCTCACAGGTTCTGGGTGGGCATGAATTGGGGGGAATACCGATAACTCAGCGCAGTGAGGTGGTGGCAAGGGCTCCTCGTGGTCTGAGTTCTGTTCCTGACCTATCTTTCTTGCCCTCATCCTTTTATCTGGGAAATGATGATCTGGGTTTAGATTCAGTGATGGCAGGGCCCCCTCCAGCTCAGTCTTTCTGATCTAAATTTATAAGTTTCTTTCACAATCACCAACTCTTCCCAGCACCATTTTCTCCTTGAATTTTACTTCCTTTATACCAACCAGCTGGTAGGCTTGGTTCCTCCTGACTGTCTTTTTCTGCCTTGCAGATTTTATTAGCCATGTGCCATTGCAGCCTCTGCAATAGCCTCACTTAGAGCTGCAGCCAACTATGGATCTTCACGTCTAAAAAGTAGAACACATTTTGAGAGGGATAAGTGGCATTGTCCATACTTGTTTCAGGACAGAAGGCATAAGCTGAACTGTCCTAACAAAGTCAGGACATAGGCCCCTAATTCTAGCTAGCCCTTGCTTGGCCTTCCCAAAACCATCTCCTCTTCAATGGGAAGATTTCCAGGTCGAGCTTAAAATTCATTTCTCAGCCCAGATGGCGCCTATCATGTAGTCTGACCCCTTAGAGGGGACAAGCCCTGGAGCTCTTCCCGGCCTCTCCACGGCTCTCATGACCTTGCACTCTATATTACAGTGCTGCTACCTATGTCTTACAGCTCCCTTTACAAACCAAGTTTCTTAAGGACACATGCTGAGTAGGTGTTATTAAATGGCTAGGATCTTCTTCTGAAAAGAGCTCCTTATTCCTCTATAATAGCACTAAAATATCGCAGACATCCATGATTTCCAGGAAATTTAAAAAAACGTGTTATAACTCAGAATCTGGAAGTTCTGAGCCCAGTTTGTGGAGAAGCAAGGAAAAAAGTGATCTTTTCTTATATAACAAAGTCTATATCACAAATACTAATTTGGATGCTAAGTTTTTAGGGTAACATGAATTACAAAGCAGGGGACCTGGAAGAGACTTAAAAAATGAAATCATCTCTAAGTCCCATCTTACAGGGCAGCAAGAAATTCAAAGTAAAATAATTTGTTCATGGACATCGACATGATTGGTGACAGAGCTAAGATAAAAGCCCAGGTGTGACATCCAAACTTTTACTGTCTCACCATTGACATAAACTCTGAGGCTGATAAGACTCCTCTATTGCCGTCATTAGTCATAGTTCATATACCTCTGTGAAAATCAATAGTCATCAATCCCCCCACTCTGGCCAAGTTAAGTTGGTGCTGCATGTCAGCACATGGCTACACTGGCCAGGTTCTCCTGGTGGCTTTACACAGAGCTTCCACGTCATTGTTGAGAGAGCACCATCCCCCGGGAAGCTTGGGTACCCTAGTTTCAGTGCCTCAAGCAGACCATTGAGAGAAGAGATGCTCTTTGGGAGAATGGAGATGATATAGCACAGATTTCAGAAACGTGACTTGGAGACAGAATTGAGTAAATAAATACCTGCTGCTTCCCAGAGTTGCCCTTGTGAGAAGCAGCTGGCTGGAATTTGGAACCCCGGCCATTGTGATTTTCTATGTGAGTTTCATGTTTCCATGTGAGTTTCATGTTTGTTTTCTCTGCCCAGAGCATCCAGTTATAAGTGGCATGTCTCTCAGTCAAGGCTGGGCCCCTGTCTCAACAGTGACTGGAGGACAGTTGTGAATTTATAAGGGAAAGATGAGCAAAGAGGCCCTGAGTTACCACAAGACCAAGTTGGGGCTCAGTTGGCACCAGCAAGTGAAGGAGAAAGTTTAGCCCAGGACAAATACTGGGTTGTCCATCTCCAGAGTCCTTTCAGAAATGCAGGATGGTAGGGATGAGCTCTGTCTCAGAGCACAGCCACTTTCTCTTCTCTGGGCTCCCAGACTGAACCTTAGTCTACTGTGCAGGAGGATGGAGGACCAACACTTGAGACTCCCCATAGGACTGTGCCGAATAGAATGGATGGTAACTTTTCCTTAAATAAAAGCTCCAATCACACACCAGCTGTGAAGTTCTAATTCTGCTCTGTTAATTTCCAGAGTCCCACTTGACATAATAAACTCATCCTTCTCAATTTAGCTGGTATGTGCTAATTTACAAAATTTGTCTAGATAACGGAATTAGCAGATTTTAGTGGAATTGACACTATGGTAGCAGGTTTTCCTAAGAAATCTACCCACCCAGGAAGTTTTATCAAAAATCAGGGTGTTGGTGAACATAATCAAGAGAAACAATTTTGGTGTGGTTTGGAAAATTGACACTGATACAAGCAATTGGAAAGATTCTCTATCAGTGTTTATTAGAGCTGAACAAACACATGACCCATGGCCCCACAATTCTAGTCCTTCTGTACACCCAGCCAAAGTGCATACTTTGTGGGCCAGAAGACATACACAAAAAATGCTGATGGCAGCACAATTTATAATTGCCCCAAGCTGGAAATAACCCAAATGTCCATCCATAGCAGAATGGATCAATAAATTGTAGTATTCATGCAGTGGAATGCTACATAGCAATAAGAATGAATGACACCCCACTGTAGACAAAAACATCAGAGACTCTCACCAATACAATGTTGACTGAGGAAGTCAGACATGAAATAGTAGGTAATTCTTTAAAAATAAAGTTCAAAAACAGGCAAAGCAAATGGGGAGTGTTGGAAATCAGGTAGTAATTACCATTGTGGTAGTAGGGAGGCAAAAGGATCCCATTTGTGTTGTTTCTTACCTGGAAACTGTTTGCACAGGTGTGTGCATTGTGTTAGCAGTTCATTGAGCCAGGCACCTTTGATTTCTACACTTTTATAGCATATATTATATAAGCCAATATATAGCCATGAACCTAGAAATATCTTTATATTTTGGAGGAAAAAATATAATTAACATCTGCTGAATTGACTGAGGAAGGAGAACATGGTAAGAACAGTGACCTCTGAAGTCAACACCCCTAACTTCCCCCCTTTCTATCTAGTTATAGGTTTTTAGTAAAATCACTTATCATCTGAGCTTAGTTTCTCAATTATAAAATGGGCACAGGAATTCTCACACTGAGGAATTGAAAAAAGAAGTTACATAAGTTACCTGATTCATACAAGCATATTATATGTCTATGTTCATATGTATGTATACCCAAAAAAGTCAATTTCCTCTGTCAATATTCCTCAGCTCTTATTGTAAGCATGAACATTTTTTCATAGCATGGTATGTTCACCTAAAATTTTGTGTTAGATAAACTCTTAATCAGCAGTTAGTTCTGTATTTGAAGTGTTCTTTTTTCCAAAAATCAAAATGTTTTTTGATAAATGTAAGTTGGGGCATGAATGTGCCTTGCAAAATTTAATAGGCTTGATTTCAATATATAGACCAATTTGAATTCTCACCATCTGGTCACATCCATAAAAGTCACTTCAATGCAATAGCAGTGTCTCAGAGTTGATTCTGTTGGTGTGAGGAGACCACACTTTGCTCAAGAGTCCCAGGCACCTGTCCAGCATGAGCACAGGACATTCCAGCCCATTTAGACAGGGGTAGGTGGGTGGGAAGGAAGCAGAGATGCACAGTGCCTTCTTTCAGCCTGGATGGATGTCCTCTGACCTTCCCTCAGTCGTCTGTTCCAGGACAGCCGTATATTCGATAGTCTCTCTACTCCCAGAAGTTGGTGACTGGATCATAACTAAATAATGGCAACTTGGATCACTCTTTGACAACTTCCAAACATTTTCATGTATCTTATCTCATTCATTGCTCCTTAGGGCTGTTATTAAGGAGTAAGAAGGAGAAATCAGGCCCCATAATACTATATGATGATTGGAGCAATGTGTGGTTGTTCCCAAGAGGGTTGATTAATGGTGACACTATCAGCAGGAAGCAAAGTATGACAAAGGTCTCTGACCTTGATCAGGTTCAATTAAACTTTTTTTAAAATCAACTGTTGGATAAAGTTGTAGCATACAGACTTATCAACCTCTTAGAAGAACACAATACCAACAGGATTTGCTTCTTAGAAAGCTAAAATCAAGATGATGATTATTTATGAGGGAGGTTACTGGGGATTGAACCCAGGGGTACTTAACCACTGAGCCACATCCCTAGCTCTTTTCATATTTTATGTAGAGACAGGCTTTGAACTCATGATCCTCTTGTCTCAGCCTCCTGAGCTGCTAGAATTACAGGCATGCACCACTGTGCCCAGCTAAGATTATTTTGAAACCTATAAAAATAAAAGATTTTCCCCCTGCATCCTAAACACGAGGGATGCACTGTCCAGGGGGAAGCACTCTGTACTGGAGGGACTTCATGTAATGCTGCTGTTGCCTGCAAGCTTGTACAAGGTCCAGCTCCAAGAACACTTTTCCTGGCTCTCTCCACCTGGTTAGCTGCTATTCATCATTCCAGGCCCCATTTAGATGCAACTCCTCTGGGAAGCCATTCTGACCTTGCAGGTTTGTTTCTGGTGCTCAAGGAAAAGCCCTTGAGTCATCCCTAAGTCCCTTCATTAGCACAGAATATCCCATCTAGGAGAAGCAAGCAGGCTTGTCCTTCAAAACATTACCTCCCAAAAGACAATATGGTTGCCCCTTTTATTGATGTATAATTGAATTTGGCTATCTATTACGCATGTCTGTTTATTGTCCAGTCCCCCTCCCATAATAAAATATATGTTTCTCAGGAATAAGATCTTTGTTTTGTTCACTGATATGTCCCAGAATCTTTACATAGTTGGAAATTAAGAAGGATTTATCCTCTCTCTCTCTCTCTCTCTCCTCTCTCACTCTCTCTTTAAAAAAAAAAAGAAGGATTTATTTTTAATAAATGAATGAGTGAATAAATTAGAGTGAGTGAGACGCTGCACTTTTGTGCTCCCGTATCACAAATACACACTGTAGTGCAATTAACTGAGGTTTATTTCTCCATGAAAACATGTCTTTTAATTACACATTTGCCCACAAATAAATCCTTGTTGTCAAGCAGTGGTTTGCTTTCTGACCATTTCACTAGACTGAAAACCACACACAGGCCGCAGCTGGTCAGCCTGGCCGACTGCTGCACCCCTAGCACCCGGGGAAGGGCCCAGGTCAGAGAAATGACACATTTATTGACTACCAAACACTCTCCCTACATTTTACATGCATCGGTTCATTCAGTCCTCATAGCAACCCCATGAGGTAGATACTGTAATGTTCCTTATTTTATAGGTAAGGAACCCGAGGCCCTAAGAAACAAGAAATGTGCACCCTGATACATAGTAAAGGGCGAATCATATACCGTGACCTAGGAAGCTGGGTCCAGAAGTCAGGTTCCAAACTCCTACACTGAATTGCCTCTCCTTCAGAAGGCACCCAATAAAAATTGTTCAGTGAGTGAATCAATGAAATATGGAAGCCAAAAAGGGAATGCATTGTTAAACTGTTTTATCAAAGTCAAGATAAGAGAGGTTGTAATCCCAGAGCAGGGTTCAGGTCAGCTCAGTTTAGTGTGATTGCATTCCAAAAAGGGATTGGTCAACGGAAACGAGTCTAAAGACCTAAACCACATGGCAAATGGTCTGGAAATTATGAAATAGTCAGTGAAACTTCTGAGCCTTTGAAGAGTGGTGTGGCAATTTAAATGCTCTCTTCAAACCTAGTGACTCCTCTGGGAACTGGACTGATGATGCTATGGAGCTCTGAGTACGGAGCTGAGGGGTGGGTGTAGTCACAGGAAGGTGGATTTCAGCTCACTATGCAGGGGAACTAATAGTTAGAAACATTCATAACCCAAGGCTCCATCGAAAGATGAATGGATAAGCTAAGTGTGATATATCCATCTAATGGAGTGTCATCCAGCCTTAAAAAAAGGAGGAGAGGGTCTGGGTTTGTGGCTCAGCGGTAAAGCTCTTGCCTAGCACAGGTGAGGCCCTGGGTTCGCTCCTCAGCACCACATAAAAATAAATAAATAAAAAATAAAGGTATTTATCCAACTGCAACTAAAAAATTTAAAAAAAATATTTAAAAGGGGAGGGGGATTCTGACACATGTTACAACACAGAAGAACCCGGGTAGATTTTATGCTAAATGAATAAAGGCAATCATAAAACACAAATATTGTACAATTCCACTTATATGAGGTACCTAAAGGCATCCAGTTCATACAGAGAGAAAGGACTGTGGTCAAAAAGGACTGGGAGTAGGGGCAGAGGGGAGTTATTATTTAGTGGATACAGAGTTTTAATTTGGGTTGGAGAAAATGTTTGGGAAATTTTGACGATGGTTGCACAACAATGTGAATGTACTTAGTGTCACTGAATTATACACTTAAATGGTTAAAATAATGCATTTTATGTTATTTTACTGCAATAAAAATTTTAATTTTAAAAGTTAGAAATTTGAATGAAAATTTATCAAACAAGCAAGGAGCTGCCTCTGAGAAAAGAAGTTTCTCCCAACTGGCAGCAAATAAGAGGCTGGGGAAAATGTGGGACATTTTGGAATTTAGGTGGAAATTGGCCTGGATAACCCTTAAGGTCCTTGTAGTTCTTTTCATTTGTCTCTTTTCCACGCGTACTGAGCGCTCACTGTGTCAGTAGCTGTCAAGCATGGGAAATCTCGCCGACTGTCCACCATTCACAGACAGCACCTCCACCACCCCCCTTTACAGATAAAGCTCACAGGTCTTAGAGAGTCTGCTCAAGGCCTCCAACTTAAAGGAAGAAGGACAGGACTCCAGAGAGCACCCTGTGCTTTCTCTGCTGCCACATATGGGATCTCACAGGCTGCCAAGTTCTGTTTTCAAATCACAGCCTCCTCAGCCAGGCCAGATAGTGAGAGAGCAATTTCACCAGTGAGGACACCTAGAAGGTTCCATAACTTACAAAGGTCATGTACAGCCAAGGTAGGACCCAGGTCTTCCCACACTGGCTGGGCTTCTTGGTGACTCCTCACTGCATCCCACTCCTTTTTCCTCTGCTCTGGGCATTAAATGCCCTGCATGTGGGCATCCTCTGTCCTCAGAAAGCACACATCCAGCTTCTAAGGACATCACTATGACCAGGATGCCTCATGAGAGACATAAAGCTCCGACCAACATTGGTCATACCATTCCTGACCTTTTAGGGTCACATTTCCTAGTTAACAAGAATGGTACCTTGTTATTTTCTTCTTGGTTTCCCATGTCAAAGCTTCCGTGCTCTCTCATTTAGAAGGTGGCTATAAAGGATGGTTTGACAGCACCAGCTTTTTCATGAAACCAATGCCCATTTTAATTTTATAAGCACTGGGCTTTGTATTTGATATGATCTATAAATGCACTGAAGTCACATGTGCCATTTCAAACATTCTAGTAGCCACATTAAAGATGCAAAAAGAAAAGTGAAATAAAGCAGGGATAATACTGTATTTTATTTGCCCCAATATATCCAAAGTTATTATTGATGAGATGTTTTGCATTCTTTATCCCTGTCTTTGAAATAGTTGTGTATTTCATCCTAAACGTCAACATTCACAGTCCAGACTTGTCACATTGCCACAGCTACACGGAACCAGTGACTACAATACTAAACAATGCCACAGACTTTTTTTCAAGGAGCCTGAGAAAGCACGAAAGCGAAAGAAAGTGGTGTTCTGAAGGAAGCTGGAGCTGGGGGAGTTGTAGCCTGGATCCAGACAAGTTTGGAAGCCGGTGCTGGTTGGTTTCGTTTTCTATAATTTGCACTTATTTCCTCCCTCTCCCCCTGCTCTCCTGTCTTATCCAGTTGCCATCACTTGATATTGGAACCAAAGAGCTGGGACTCTCATCACCTGCAAGTCCCTCCCAAGCAGCCACTGCTCCCTGCAAGGCTCAGAGCAAACCATCCTCCCTCTGACTTCAGTTTCCTTCTTTGTGAAATGAGGTCTTCAGGAATTCAGCCTAGTAAGCACCAAATGCCATTCTGGGCGCTGTCACTCCCTTCGGATCCTCATGTTTGGTGTTCCCCTTGACTTCTGCTGATATTTTCTCTGCTGCCACATATGGGATCTCACAGGCGGCCAAGTTCTGTTTCCAAATCAGAGCCTCCTCAGCCAGGCCAGACAGTGACAGAGCAAGGGAGAGGGAATGATTCCTAAAAGGATGGGCTGGAGCTGTGCCCACGGCATGTTCCCCTCGGGGGTTTTCTTGGGACATGGCCTTCAAAGCTGACGTGGGGATGTTCTAACAATGCCCCCTGAGCTATTCCAACCTTGCACAGTGGAAGAGAGTTTCGGGAGGGCAGGGATCAGCAGAAAGGGATCCCTAAACTGATCTTCCTTTCCGGAAGTGTGATTTGAATTTGCTTTTTGGTCCTTGGGGACTGCAGGACAGTGCCCCTGTCTGCAATAGGGTAATCAATCCAGTTTCCCCTGCATGCTGACTGCGAAGGCTGCACACAGTGCAGGCACCTGCAGGGCCCAGGGGGGTGCCCAGGCCAGTGAAATCTGACTGCTAATGCCTTACTTCAACCAGAGGGGGGAAGAATAGGTTAGAGACAAAGGGTTGTGACGTGTGGAAGTAAAAGGAGAGTTGCAGATGGAGGCTCTGCGGTGCCTGTTCCTGCAGAGATGGGAAAAGAGGCAGCCCCAGCAAGGCCTTGACGGTCCATCCTCTGACAGCTCCCCGGAGCTTAGGGGCCTCTCGCTGGACAGTTGCATGAAACCCTGTTACTTATCTTGATGCCATGAAATGGCAGATTCATCTTGTTTCCTGGTTCCAGCTCACCACATGGCCTCTGGGTCACCCTTTGGTTTCCACAAGGATCATCTTCCAGAAGAGGAATGGGAGTTGGCTATGGAGCCCAGTCATTTATTTCTCACTGTATATTTATGGCTGGCTTGACCTTCTAGTTTGACATATGAATCTTGTGAGTTTGATAAACACAAACCAGACCCTGGAAAGTCAAAGTCCTCTTGGGACACCCACCAAAGCAGGTTTATGAATTCAGAAGTAACTGGACTGTGTGTAACCAGTCACCCAGGTGTCACCTAGCAAGAAGGGCCACACCTGAAGGCCATACCTACAGAGGGGCCTTTTCATTGATAAATGATGTTTGATCATCTTCCAAGTGATAGGCCTGGGCCTGAGTTTCGGGGACAATAGGCCACTGCTGCTTTGGTGTCTCTTTTGTTTTCAACAATAACATTCAGAGAAATTGAAATAGCAGGCCTTTCTGATCCCTTTTCAGGCCAAAAGACTACCTTTAAAAACAAAAATAAATGTGAGCTGAAGGACACTTCTGTAGTCTATCCAGACAAGAGATGTCTTGAGCGAGTGGTTTCTGCTATGGGCCTTCTTAAAGTCTGGCTCTGTCTTTGCTGAATGCTATCTGGATTGGGAACTGCAGCCGGGCCATCTGCAGACAGATGAGGAAATGCTGAGAGGCAGGTGGGAATATCAGGTGTACTGGAGCCCCAGAGTCAAATCTTCCCAAGGCTACAGCCATTGTGAAGTAACAGGAACCCAGCTGGACCCACATATTTTTTTTTTCAGCTTAATTCTGCCTAGAAGTATCCAGCCCAGCTGAGCTAGTTTGGAACATGTCTGCCATACGTTCACAAGTCATAGAGTTAACCACCCAAGAGGCTTCTCCAGGGCGAGTCGTCCACATTTATCTCCCATGGGCTTGCTGAGTCCTTTCTGGTTGATTAGGGGGAAGGTGGGTTCAACCTCCTATCAGAAACCATCTGCTCCCAAGCCCCAGACTCGTGTATGAAGCAAGATGTCAGAGAGGTGGTGGGTATGGTAGGATAAGCTAGGAGGGGCTCATTGCAGGAACACACCCATCCTAGAACCAGAGGAAGAAAAACTTAAAAAGGGGTAACAAAGGGAAGTTTGTTTTTGGAATGTGCTTTGATTGTCCAGACAGTCAACCTATAACTCTAGCTTAAGGATATTTAGCTCCTCATCAGGCACTGTAGCTAACTGCAGGCATGGCATTGCTCAGTGGCAATGAGTGGAATCTGTTCTTGTTATTTCTCTAGAGACATGTTATCCATGGCAGCTACTCTGCCTAGATCATTTAGAACTGAAATAAAGCAGGGTTGCCAGAGCTCTGTGTCAATGGCAAAACCTTTGGCCTTGGAGAGGCCACCGAGTAAGAGATGCACATATATAGATCCCCCTGGTATATATCCCCCTATTATATAAAACTGGATGCACATATATAGATCCCCTGGTACCACTCCCAGAGATTCTGATTCTTTAGGTCTGGGGTAAGATCCAGGAATTTGCTTTTAGACATCACCATACCATCACCACCATCCCCCTGCACTCCTGTAACACATGCCAAGTGATTCTCAAAGACAGTATCAGAGGACCCCATTTTGAGAAAGTCTGTGGAGGAGGTACTGGGCTTACGAGCTGAAGGCCTGAACTGGCTATAGCTGTGTGATCTTGGACAGGTGCCTCCATTTCTCTGGGACCTCCATCTCTGTGTCTGTAAAATAAGAGAATTGACCCTTAAGGCCTTTTCCAGGACCAATATTCCAGAAATGAGATACATTCACATCACTGTCACAGAGCTGTGGGTGTTTCCAGTCTCCTATTGAGCTACACTCTAAAGAGGATCAGTTGAGCCAATTTACTCATTTGGGATTAGGCCTCTGAGGAGAGTTAATGCTGTGCTAACCCAACACAACCCCTGCCCCCCCCCCCCAGGTAACTCTAAGTCCTTCCAGGGGCATTATTTATTTTCACCATCGTAAGGCTAGACTTCAAGCAGGAAAAGGGGCAGCACTCCCTATTTATTGTGGGGACATTGAGGTGCAGAAAGATGGAAAAGCTCAGACCCGGGAAGCCCATCCCTGCTGACTGCCCTGCTTTGTCCTAGAGTCTCCTTCCCCACCACTGCTTCAGCCAAAACCCCGGCTCCCAGAGCCATCATCTGCCAGGGAGGAGCAGCCCCACTCACCTCTTCTCTAGCCTTCTGTTAGGAGTTCTTTGGCACAAGCTCATCATAGGAGTAACTGCACAGGGCCTGTGCTCTAGGGTGAGACCCCTCCTGAGAGGAATTTGGAACTTTTGTCTTTTGTGTTTTCATTTGATCTGGTCACCACCACCCCAGCTACCTGATGGCACCAAATGAGGCCTCTGGACTCAGGGGCTCAGAACCAGCCATGAATCAGCTCCCCCTTGAGTGACAGCCTGGTTATTAGGGTATGAAGAAGGGCGAAGGACCGTGACATGTAAATTTTAAAAGTCCTTATTCCTGAACTTCGCTGCTTAGTTTTACACTCTCCCTTCCCTTCTTCCCGCTTTGCAAATAATACACCTGAGATTGTCGCCCAGGCCCTGAGTGAACCTTCCTGGGTAGCTCTGGCAGCTGGACGTCTACACTGACTTACTGTGGCTACTAATGGTTGAGAAACTCCTGCCAAAAACTGACCAGTCTCAGAGCAGGTCCTGCCTGCCTCCAGTTAGGAATATTCACACTTTCCATCTGTTGGCAGCTCCGCATGTAGCCAGAGCTCTGTGCCAATGGCAAAACCTTTGGCCTTGGAGAGGCCACCGTGTAAGAGAAGCAAAGCCATGCTTTACTACCTTCGCCACCTCCCAGAACAGCTTCAAAGACCACCAGAAACCACAAAGCAGTCAATAAAAGAAAAAGGTTGTGAAAGCCAAAAATAGATGCCTTGTTCTTTTTATATTCGGGCATCCTCTGGTACAAGCCTCCCTACTGGTTATTTCACAAACGATTTCCAAAAGTTAACTTTTAAACCCCTGGTGGAGTAAAAGGAAGGAGGTAAGGTAGGCAGGTACTGACCACAGCCTTTAGAAATGGCAAAGTGTGGGTCTTCTGCGTTCTGGTTAGGAAGGAGGGAAAGAAGACAAAATATTCTAGAAATATTTCTACTCGAAAGCATTGCAATGTAAAAAACAAATAAGAGATTAAAGGACAAACACTCCACCATCCGAGAAGATTCATTTCTGGAAAGTAGTATGCTGAGCTGCAGTTAAATATTTATTATAAGTCCATAAATCTGAATCTTTGGAGTGTGCTGGTTAATAGACCAGGGGTGAGCAAAGTGGAACATTTACCCAGCAGGCCTGATCAACACTGGCTAAATGAATCTTGGGACCATTTTTCCTGCAATTCCACACACTGGGGACTTATCTAATATTGCAATAAAACCTGCCACCCTTCCCTAACACAGTGCTGTAAACCTAAGCGGTAGGGTGGGGCAGTAGTATAGTTAAGGTCACCTCAAACTCACTTTTTGAGAATCTTTGAAACTTCTGGCACTCCTTCAAAAACCCTATTTTTAAAATTATTATTATAAATGTGACAGGCATTGTGGAAATTGCAGGAAATGCTAGTAAGAAAAAAGAACACAGTAAAAATCACTGACAATTTCATTTCCACACAGCTGTAGACATGCATCCTTTCAATCTTTTATATTTCAAGTCATTTTTAATTGAGTGAGAGATCCCAAAATACCTATTGTTTACTTCTAGAATCCCAAGCCCTCCTCTCATCCTGTGACCATTTACTCTGGGGAGTTGGGGTGTTTCCTGCCAGAATTACATATGTATAGAATGCATATAATTTTACATATAAATAAATAATGATATATAATGTCTTTTGTGTGTTAAGTGGTATTCCATTATATAGAGGAGCCATATTTTACTCGACCTCTCCCCTTTGAGTAGACACAGGATGGTTAGAATATTTTTCCACCACAAACAATGGAGCAATAAATATCTTATATATGTTTCCCTACTCTAAATTCCTACAAGAGGATATTGTAGGGAGAGGTAGGCCCAAATCACAGTCACCATTGTAAGTATGCAACCAAAGTATGAAAACTGCCATTTTCCACAATCCAAACACCTTTCACCTCCCAGATCTTTCTACACGACCAGTACAGTGAGTATAAATGGTGTCTCCTCCTTGCCTTGGTACTTGCCTGATAAAAATGTATTTGAGCACATTCTTTTATTATTATTATTATTGAGTACCAGGAACCCACAGGATTGCCTCTCCTTGTTGACATATTCTTGTATGTTTGTGACATATGTATTTTCCCATTTGGGAATTACCTCTTCATATCCTTAGTTCATTTTTCTAAAGGGTATTTTTTTATGTATCTGTTATACTCATTTTTTTTGTTGCATACATTGCAAATATTTCTCCCAATCTTCAGCTTGTCTTTAATACTATTTGGGATATTTTCTTATATAGTCTTTGGTTGTCAACATAGATGACATTCATTGACTAACTTAAATTTTTCAGCCTTTACTGAGTGAGTTTTGCTTTCTATGATTTATTTAAGATCTCCCCTTGCCTGGGATCATAATGATATTTTCTTAAACTTTTCCTGATCATTTACATTTTTTTATGTTGAAGGGTTAGATTTTTTTATTCATCTGGAATGTAATGTACAGCAGAGACTTGGTTTTATTTATTTTATCCACAAATAGCTGATTCTATCGATGCTGTGTATTAAAGAGTATTTTCCCCCACTGATTTGAAATGTGGTCTTTATTATGCAGCAGAAAGAAAGAGGAGAGGAGGGAGAAAGGAGTGGGGGAAAGGGCAAGATTAAATGGTGACTATACCAGAACTGTCCCACCCATTAGATGGACCAAAACCTGCATCTCATCCCACAGCTGGACTGCTGGTACTAGGACATTGCCTTTCTCCTTGGTTGATCTACTATAATTTGTGTGCTTGGCTCTGTTTCCTATTGAGATCATCCCCTTTTTCTCCTGCTCAATGAGAGCTTCGTATGTATTATTGAGTACCAGGAACGCACAGGATTGATGCTCTTTGTTGAACACATTCTTGTATGTATTGGGCCACTCTTGTTCATGAGAATAGATAATACTTTGCTTTTTGTTTTGCCTTGCCTGTATTGTGTTTCTGATGCAGACATTTTTTAGTAAAATGTGTCGATGCTTTTCATTTCATTTAGATTCTGTCCTTGATGGTGATTCTCAAGAAATTCTTTTCTCCAAAGGTTACATAAATGTTCACCCATACTTTTTCCCCATACTGCCATGGTTTCATTTCTAAAATTTATTATTGTCTGAACAATCACCATTTCATGGATAAGCCATCTTTTTTTTTTTTTTTGCTGACTTTGAATGGGACTTTATATGCTGAATTGAGTCTGCTTCTGTACTTTCTTCTTTTTAAATTAATGTACATTCTTTGGCTAGCATCACGTTAATAATTATAATTATGTCATGTGTCATCTCTAGTATCAGGGTAAGTCTTCATTACTTTTTTATTATTTCTTTTTATATTTTTTAGTTTTTGTTTCAGCATCATCTCAGATTCATTCTAGCAGTTCTACTTGCTTTGTCTTTACTTGTCATATTATGAGCATTTCCCACATCATTAATTTCTCTTTTTTACACCCAAACATGGTCAACTAAACTCGATCAGATAACTACGGTTGGAGAAGAGAGAAAAAGTGCATGGAAACACATACCAGTCTAGGTTCAGATGTCACAAGATTTTTGCTCTAACCACCTCACAAACAGGCAGACACCAAACTCCTCCAGTAGGTTCCAGCTCTCCCACCCAAAGTCACAGGACAACCCTGGGAGTGAAAGGGGAAGGAGGCAGAGAGAGGAATGATGGGGATGAGATGACATGGGGGAGAGATAAAAGAAAGACAGTGGGATATGAAATTAAGAGGAACACAAAACTATATGAAATCTAAATACTGAAAGCAATCTAGACAGAATATCCACAGATCCCATATGTCCATTTTAATTCACTTTTCACTTTTGTAAACAAACAAAAAGTCTAAATGTTTTAAAGGAGACACTGAAAAGTTTCAGTACATATCCTTGCTAATTTGTGGCATCTAGAACTTGCATCTCAGAGAATCCAGAGTGGCCTAGTCCTGGTGTTTATCTCCTCCTGCCTTAGGGGTTCCCGGTGGCCTTTGCCTGGAGTGACTGTCTGGTCTCCTGTGGCCATTGCTTGAGGAATTATTGACTCACTATCTTCTTAATTCTTTCTGTGTTTGAATTTACCTTCCAAGAAGTGTGTCCTTAGGTGATTTTGATTTGTGAACATCAGAGAGGGCATTTGCACAAATCAAGATACACAGGGAAATCACAGGGTCGTAGAATATTTTTTAATTTATTTTTTATTCTAATTTGTTATATATGAGAGCAGAATGCATTACAATTCATATTACACATAGAGAGCACAATTTTTCACATCACAATTTTGTATACAAAGTATATTCACTCCATTTGTGTCTTCATACATGTACTTAGGGTAATGATGTCCATCTCATTCCACCGTTTTTCCTACCCCTATGCCCCCTCCCTTCCCTCCCACTCCTTTCTCCTATCTAGAGTTCTTATAATCTTCCCATGCTGTCCTTCACAACTGCACTATGAATGAGTCTCCTTATATCAGAGGAAACATCCAGCATTTGTTTTTGGGATTGGCTAACTTCACTTAGCATTATCTTCTCCAACTCCATCCATTTACCTGTAAATGCCATGGTTTTATTCTCTTTTATGCTGAGTAATATTCCATTGTGTATATATATTTCTTTATCCATTCATCTACTAAAGGGCATCTAGGTTAGCTCCACAATTTAGCTATTGTGAATCCTGCTGCTATACATATTGATGTGGCTATGTCCCTGTAGTATGCTGTTTTTAAGTTCTTTGGGTATAGACTAAGGAGAGGGATAGCTGGGTCAAATGGTGGTTCCATTCCCAGCTTTCCAAGGAATCTCCATACTGCTTTCCATATTGGCTGCACCAGTTTACAGTCCCACCAACAATGTATGAGTGTGTCTTTTTCCCCACAACCTCACCAACACTTATTGTTTTTGTGTTCTTAATGGCTGCCATTCTGAATGGAGTGAGAAGAAATCTTAGAGCAGTTTTGATTTCCATTTCTCTAATTGCTAGGGTTGTGGAATCTTAAAGAATCATCATTATTTATGTGGTCCATTGTTGACAGAAATGCTATGCAGCACATGGCTGTAAGTCTGAATGTTAGAAAACTCTTGACATTACTGTCAAAATCTATCTTACAGTATTTTTCTCCTTCAGCCCTGGTTCTGCCTTCTATAACTAAGCTAGACCTTCACTGATTTGAAGGTTACTCTTGTATTGCCCTTTTGTTGTAGTTTTCATGAGTTGATGGCTCCTGATTCCTTGAACTATTCCTTTTAGGACATAGTTTCTAGACTTCTCAGTAGCCTGGGCCTTCTCCCCTAGAAATCTTGCAAAACAGCTGATATTTCTTTAAAACAGTGAAACCCAGACATTAACCTATTTTATAGAGTCTATCTGGGCTGTTTAGTAAAGTGAGAGGGTCTCATTCCTTATTTTGCATGTTTTAAATGGATGCATCTAGGGTTCTGGTTCTGTTTTAGAATAACAGACTCAGGCTCTAGCTCCCATTTGTCTCTGTGGTTGACAAAATTGATTAGGGCCTGTTCACACCAGCTAGAGAATGAAGTTTGCCAGGAGATGATCGACTCTTGGCTTGCTTTGATCTAGAAACCACAGGGGAGAGTTCTTCAAAGTCAAGTATAGGGAAAGGTGTGCCCCTTCCACATAGCAATGAAGAATCCAGATTGGAGAACAGCGGGTGCTGAAGAAGTTTCCGTGCCAGGGAAGGAGGGGGCCTGCCCATCAATGCAGAGCCTGGAGCTGTGTCAGTGAGTGGTTGTTAGGGCCTTGTTCCAGGTCTAAGTCTCTGCAGACAAATCATGATGATGGTGGTGCCTTCTCAGTCTTGTGTCCTGTTTCTCAGGGTTTGACAGGAGCAGTCAGGGCTAAATTGCTTACATCTCTGTCCTGTGCATCCTGGATCAGGCTAAATGGCAATAAATACTCAGAACCCCAGTTACTCCATGTCTAGTACCCTGGGTCCTAGAGAGCCTTAGCCAGGTCCCTCCCAGCAGCTTCCCTCTAATGCACAAATAGTTTAACTCTGGGAGGATTTGTTCCTGCTCACGTCACCCTCGCTTCTCCATGGGCACCCAGGACAGCTGTTCCCATGTGTGTGGGAGGCTGTGGTGAGTCCACAGCTAGAACCATGGCCCTGGCGTCT
Source organism: Spermophilus citellus (assembly GCF_964194105.1). NCBI lineage: Eukaryota > Metazoa > Chordata > Mammalia > Rodentia > Sciuridae > Spermophilus > Spermophilus citellus. The sequence continues at coordinate 75,228,109 of NC_138196.1, read as the reverse complement.
ACCAGAGCATCAAAGGCAGACCAAGAAACTGGGGGCCTCCATAGCCTTGTCTGAGCAGTTTTCTCTTGCTGCTTCCAGACCAAAAAGATTAGTGAAATGAACAAGTCAGCCCAGACTGAAACCCAGAAGGGAGTCTGTGCACACAGCAACACATCCCAGTTTTCCATTATCCTAAATCCTGCATACATTATAATGAGTTAAGCCAGGAGCCAAATACTGGCTTTAAAGGGAGGGAGGAAGCAGGACGAGGGAGGAAGGGTGGACCCCTCACTCAGCTTCCATTGGTAAGAGGATCATGTGACCCTTAGTGCTAGCACCTTCTGTAACACTTAGAAGTTTCTTCAACTAGCTCTTTGTCATGGGCCCAGTGCACTCACTTTTGGGGAGGGGGGACTTATTTTCTATTTTTCTCTTGGAATATTGAAAAAGGAAATTTTTACAATAAATTACATATGTCCTCTTACACTGCTATTCTTGCTGACAAATTCAGTCACAGACAAAATTACAAAACAGCCTGGTTTAGCTTAACTTTTAACATCCAATAAGACACAGAGGAGAGGTGCTTTCTCTCTAGTTGGCTCAGCCCCGGTCTCCCTTTGCAAAAGGTGCCTCTGAGCACAAGGCCATGGGCATAAAAATATATGGGACTGGGGAGGCAGTGTCCTGCATCCTGCCCATGACACTCACAGTTCCCCAAGCCCTGAGACCCCCTGGGTGCAAAGCATGTGACTGGGAAAAGAGCCCCCTCTGTGCACCTTCTCAGTCTTCCTCTCCCGGGAACTCCCCTATGCCTGGGCAGAGTGGGGAACCACACGCAGCCCCTCCCTTTCCCTCCTCCCTCACCCTGGGTCTGGGCCAGCTGGGCCACTCTTTCCTTACAGTCTTTTAACTTTTCATGTGTACATCTTAGCTCCTCAAACTCCGCTGTTTCCCTCAGAGTTTGTCCTCGGGCTCAAGACCAAAAATAACATTCTTGAATGAATGACCAAACCCAAGTCCCCCTGCACAAGTCCATTGGAGGAGCTGGGCTCTCAACTATTTCCCCAGGCTAATTGGAACTAGCAAAGCTTTTGAGAAAGTGGCTGTAGAGTTAGATTTGTCTTTATGTTCTATTCTAGACCTTTATATTCTAGGTTAGAATATCCACAAAAAGGCCATTCATAAAATCTCCAAAGACTTGAGATGTACTCACCCCCTCCTTTTTTATTTTTACATTTTAGTGAGAAAACTTTCAAGCAAATACAAGACAAGAGAGAGCCTCTACCGTCTAACTTTGGCAAAGTCAGCTCAGGGCTGATCTTGTTCTACTTGTTCTCTATCCATTCATTGCTACTCCCCCTGCAAGAATTATTTTGCAGCAAACAAAACATATCATGTCATTTTATCCCCCCAACTGCAGGGTGTCTCTGAAAGATAATGCCTCTTGTTTTAAATAACCACCTGCATGCTTTTATCAAGGTGCTCTGATCTTGACGCTGTGCCTCAAGGCTGCTGAACCCTGGCCAGCCTCCTGTTCGGTTACCATTCCAGGGGCCTTCACACTCTTGCTCATTCCCACCCCTCCCCTATTCCCAGGAGCCTGTTCCCAGGGGCACTGGCCTCTTAGGAGAGCGGCTGCTCTGGAGCTGGATGGGATAGAATCTGAGCTGCACAGTTTTATTGCACTTGAGAGGGGTGGTTGACCCTGCCATGCCTCCCTTTCCTCATCTAAAAGTTAATTAATAGTGTGTGCCTCATTGGGTGGTTGTAAGGGTTAACTGTGTCAAAATAATATGAAGTCATGATACAATCACACAATGAAATAATATTCAGCACTAAAAAGAAATAAGCTCTTATGCTACGAAAAGATATGGAGGAAACTTCAGTGCTCATCATTAAAAGGAAGAAGCCCATCTGAAAAGTCTACAAGATGTTACTCCAATTATATGACATTCTGGAAGAGACAAGACAGAGAATAAAAAGACCAGTGGCTACCAGAGGCTAAAGGGAATAAGGGATGAATAGATGGAGCAGAGGCAGATTTTAAGGTAGCGAAACTACTCTGTGTGATGCTATCATTACCCACTGTCCAAACCCACAGAATGCACAATGCCAAGAGTGACATATAATGGGAACTGTGGACTATGGGTGAGGCTGTGTCCATGTAGGTTCATCTGTTCTAAGAAATGCACTGCTCTGGCAGGGGGGTACTTATGGGGGAGGCTGTGCACATGTGGGGTAGGAAGTTTATGGGAACTCTCTGTCCCTTCTGCTCAATTTTGCCATTAACCTAAACCTACTGTCAAAAATAGTCTCTTACAAAAACAGCATAGTATTGGCACCAAAACAGACTGGCAGACCAATGGTACAGAATAGAGGACACAGAGACAAACCCACATAATTACAATTATATTATATTAGACAAAGGTGCCAAGAATATGCATTGGAGAAAAGATAGCCTCTTCAACAAATGGTGCTGGGAAAACTGGAAATCCATATGCAACAAAATGAAATTAAACCCCTGTCTCTCACCATGCACAAAACTCAACTCAAAGTGGATCAAGGACCTAGGAATTAAACCAGAGACCCTGCATCTAATAGAAGTAAAAGTAGGACCTAATCTCCATCATGCAGGATTAGGCCCTAACTTCCTTAATAAGACTTCTGTGGCACAAGAATTAAAATCAAGAATCAATAAATGGGATGGACTCAAACTAAAAAGTTCCTTCTCAGTAAAAGAAATAATCTGTAAGGTAAATAGAGAGCCTACATCTTGGGAGCAAATCTTTACCCCTCACACATCAAATAGAGCAGTAATCACTAGGGTATATAAAGAACTCAAAAAACTAGACACCAAAAAAACAAATAACCCAATCAATAAATTGGCCAAGGACCTGAAAAGACACTTCTCAGAAGATGATATACAATCAATCAACAAACACATGAAAAAATGTTAATGATCACTAGCAATTAGAGAAATGCAAATCAAAACCACTCTAAAATTTCATCTCACTCCAGTCAGAATGGCAGCTATTATGAAGACAAACAACAATAAGTATTGGCAAGGATGTGGGGAAAAAGGTACACTCATACATTGCTGGTGGGATTGCAAATTGGTACAGCCAATATGGAAAGCAGTATGGAGATTTCTTAGAAAATTAGGAATAGAATCACCATTTGACCCAGCTATCCCTCTCCTCGGTCTATACCCAAAGGACTTAAAAACAGCATACTACAGGGACACAGCCACAGCAATATTTATAGCAGCACAATTCACAATAGCTAAACTGTGAAACCAACCTAGATGCCCTTCAATGGGTAAATGAATAAAAAAATGTGGCATACATACACAATGGAATATTGCTCAGTATTAAAAGAGAATAAAATCATGGCATTTGCAAGTAAATGGATGGAGTTAGAGAAGATAATGCTAAGTGGAGTTAGCCAATCCCCAAAAACCAAATGCCAAATATTTTCTATGATATAAGGAGGCTGATTCATAGTGGGATAGGGAGAGGGAGCATAGGAGGAATAGATGAACTCTAGATAGGGCAGAGGGGTTGGAGGGGAAGGGATGGGGCATGGGGTAATTAATGATGGTTGAACATGATGATCATTATTATCCAAAGTACATGTATGAGGACACGAATTGGTGTGAGTATACTATGTATACAACCAGATATGAAAAATTGAGCTCTATATATGTAATAAGAGTTGTGATGAATCCTGCTGTTATATATAAATTAAAAAAAAGACTTAAAGTAAAAAAAATAGTCTCTTAAGGAGAATGATATGAAGTGCTTTGAAAAGTTCCTGGCACACAGGAAGTATGATGTGTTTGTTTTTATTCTTCTTTGCTTAGCACGAACACTATTTCTACCAGTGTCACTGAGTCTCTGAATTGACTAACAAACAATGATAATTTCTCCCATATACATTGATGTACTTCCTGAAGTCTTCTCATACACAGTATCAGACACAATCTTGCTATAATCCATGAGGGTGCCAGTCCCAGGGGATTCAGAGATATTAAAGTAGAACATCAGGAATGAAAAGATTTGGCTACAATGGCATTGTTTATAATGGGGAGAAATTAGAACCAAACCAAAGGTTGAAGGACACAAGATTGGATAAATCAGATACACCACATCTATATGTTGCTGTCATCATCAATGACGCCAAAGAACATTTATTGATATAAAAATTGTTCATGCTGAGTCACATGAAAAAGCGAAGTTAACCAGGCGCAGTGGCATGTACCTGTAATCCCAGAGGCTCAGGAGGCTCAGGCAGGAGGATCGCAAGTTTAAATCCAGACTCAGCAATTAAACAAGGCCCTAAGCAACTTAGTGAGACCCTGCCTCGCCTCGAGATAAAAAATAAATAAATAAATAAAAAGGGCTGGAGATGTGGCTCAGTGTTAAGCAACTCTGGATTCATCCCTAGTATGAAAGAAAGGAAGAAAGGAAGAAAGGAAGGAAGGGAGAGAGGGAGGAAGGAAGGAAGGAAGGAAAGATGTAAGGTATGCACTACAGTGGTATGCTTTCTTTTTTCTTTTGGCATAATACACTTGTTTCAAAGAGCAGAAAGATATGCATCAAATACTAATATTTGCTATTTCTGAATGGAGCAAAAAGAAGCCATTTTTTTCTTCTTTGTGTTTGAATATTCTAAATGGTATATAATGAACATGTATTACTTGGACAATAAGGAGAAGCTACTGTTTAAAAATACCAGAAGTAATTGTACATATAGCATGATTCAATTACATAAAAGATATTGAAAGAGCAAAATGTTAAAGCAGCACAGGAGGAGAGAAGAAACAGGCCACAGGGCCCCGAGAGTGTTGGGCAAGAGGGTGGGGAAGCTCCCAGAACCTGTAGAAGTGGCAGACTCGCCCTCAGCTGTGCCTCGAGGAGACTGTGCCTCTTCAGATTGTGGTGCAACAGCCATCTCCTGGTTCCAGAAGCCAGTTGTTAGGGAGGAGTGAGCCCCAGAGGCAGATGCATTCACTAGTGATAGCAGCCCACACCGGACAAATCTCATGGGCCTTCCTAATCTGCTTCCCTGACAAGTGTTCTTAGGACAAAATAAAACAAAACAAGTGGAGGTGGAGGGGAGATGCAGTTGGATCTAATGAGCAATCCAAGAGACAGAGAGCAAGGCCAGGGCGGGGGGGTGGTGCTCAAAGGGTTAAAGCTGTGGTGTGAGGTCACAGGCTGGAGGCTGTGTTTCCCCACTGCGCAGGGATGCATGATCTAAGACACAGCCCCTCCCCTGGTCAGTGCCCGGCTACTAAGAGACTGACCAAAAGGGTGCATGCAGAGCTCCCGAAGGGGAGCTCCCCACACCTCAGCCGCCAACCACAGTGGGAATTTCTGGTAGACCCTCCCATTTCTGCCTGTTTGGATTGGATTGTCACAGCAGATGGCTACCATTGTCAGACTTGCTGCTTGCAGATCTTTGGTTAAGAAATAACTCCCAACTCAGCAATGTCACACAGTGGGCAGCCCTGGCCCTGTCCCTGTATATGGGAAAGGAGGCAGACCTGGTCCTAGGTGCAGGGGCAGCTTCTTCTCTGAGAAGCTGTCACTCACAGCCAGCCCTTCCACAGGCCCACATCACCCGGGAGGATATTCCCAGATCTGTCCACTGGCCTCAAAGTAAAATGGGCTTTGGGGATTTTTCCTTCCTAGGTAGAATGAGCCCAAAAAAGTATCTGTAGCCTACTGCCATTAAAAATTCATGTGTAACTAGAAGAATGAGAAGTTATACTCCATTTATGTATGTTGTACATAAATACATTTATTGCCATGTATAACTCATTAGAACAAAATTTTTTAAAAAGAAAAAAATGTCTGACAGCTTCGGAGATCCGGAGATTCCCCACGTGTCTCGAGGAAGTCACTTCCCTGTCTTTGGAGAAGGGGAGTCTGCAGCAGTGACTTCAAGGCAAGAATGTGGAAGTGGTGCTAGTGGGGAAGATGACTCACTCTCACTCGATAGCTGCCTAAGTCTTCCTCTGCAGGTGACCTCGAAAACCCCAGCACAGGCTTCCACTGGCAGTTATTAGCTTTGGAGACGGATTGAGGCTGACAGTGCAGCCCATGGGCCTGGCATGGACCAATGTGTGCAGAAGGAAACATCAGAAAAATAAAACTTGGTCTCAGGGTCTCCAGATCTAGAAGGGGTGATGGGGAGCCGGTCAGGCAACAATGCTGAACTCAATGATGTGATACAGGGTGTGAGCAGCATCACCCCCAAGCAGAACATAAAAAATGAACCCTAAAATGCACTTTGAATGTTCACCCCAGCCAGGGCTGGTGATGAATGTGCTGCAGGGGTCCTTTGTCTAAGATTGCAGGAACTGCAGCTCCGCCTCCCTGTGTCATGCCTGGGTGTCCTCAGGGGCCTTAACATTGACCTACAAGTGGCAGCAGCTGGGACTTTTATAAATGTCTCTGGTGGTGCTGATGGATGTCCTACACTGAGAACAGTATACAGGAGAGAAGATGCTTATTGGGCCCCAAATTAATTTTAAGAGCACTCAAGCTGTTTCTGGAAGCCTCCAGGTTAATGCCATAGCTCTACTTCTCATTTGCAGGGGACATTCTCTTTACCAACTGTAGGTTCCTTTCTTTTAAATGTCCAGATCAAGACACATATTTTCTCCCTCTCCTGCCACTGATGTCTCCTACTGCTCTTTCAACACCAAGTCAATGTCATTAAATGAAGGTCAGGATTTACATTTGTGTTTCTTTTCTGTATATGTTGTCATTCCAGAGGGTGTGGCCACCAATACTCATGAGCTCCTCTATGGGACTTTAACAAACGTCAACAATCCTGCCACCAGGTAAAGAATCGCAAACACCATTAGAGGTGTCTAGTGATTGTCCACGCTCTATTGGAAACCTGACCATTAAGTGAACTCCAGTGAACAGTTTGATAGCTGCTTTGGAGAGCCGGTGAGTCACAGATACTCAGGACCATGACTCGCACCTTACCCTATGCCAATTAGATGTTTGGATTATATTGTTCAAACCTATGTTTATCAACAAAAAGATCACAATCCAAACAGTCACCATTACAAATAGTAATTTGTATAGTGAGTAGTCATTTCAACAAGATAATTTGTGCAATAAACATCATCTTTGGATACAACAATTATACAAAAAGCACAAGTACATCCAAGAAATAGTTCTAACATCCCACACACTAACTCCCACTGGAAGAGTATGACAAACAAAATATGAATTTTCTCTCTATTCATATAATCCAGACCCAAAGCTAATAGTTAATATGTGGGCCTTGTTATAAAATTTAGGATTATAAGCTATTTACATTATGCACATGAAGTTGATGGATGACTAATGTGCCAAAAGGTGAATATTTCTACATAGACACCTTCATTCATGGTAGAAATATGTGACTGAATCAGTCTTCAGCACAATGGAGGTAAGCACAAAGGCAATACCAATTAATCTATTAATTTTTCTACCTTGCTCATAAAATTAGACTATATTAAAGTATACTTCCTTTATAGATACATTGAGAATTTGTAAATTCTTATGTAGAGATTTCTAACATATTTTCAAATGCATAAATCAAGTTCCATATCTCCAACACAAAATTAGTATTGCAAAACCTGTCCTAGTAGAAATGTGTCTTTAATGAGTAACTTGAAATGATTTTTAATTCAAATATCGAGGAGCCAACTTAAGCAATCAGGGCATGGCCTTTGCTTACACTGAATTACTGTAGATTATTTATAAACCAAAGGTTACATTTTAAACACTTTAAGTAGTTCATTCCCTTAAGTAGGTAAACAGTACTTGCCTTAGTTTGCTATGGCTCCCTAAATTCAAGCCACAAATTGGTGGCTTAAAAGAAAACCACAATTGATTCTCTTACTGGAGTTCTGGAGGCCAGAGTCTGAGATCAGCTTCTCAGGGCTAAATTCAAGGCGTCCACCTGATGTTCCTTCCAGGGCTCCAAGGAACCACTGTTGCCTCCCCTTTTCCAGCTTCTGGAGGCCACCTGCCTCCCGGTGCTGCCTTCCATCCCTCCATCTACTCTCTTCCCTCCTCACATCTGGTTCCCCCTTTACCTTCTCACTTGCTCTTCTAAAGACCCTTGTGATTATTGTAGGCCCCACCCACATCATCCAGGTTAATCCCCTGCCGGGATCCTTAGTTAAGCCACATCTTCAAGTCATCCTTACCGTTTCATTCCAGGTACTAGGGATTAGGACAAGAACATCATTGGCGGGGAGGAGGACAACATTATTTGGCCTCCTCCAATACTTATGTGATCTTATTCACACTGTGCCTTTATGAATTTCTTTTTCTTTAGAGAAGGTGCAAAAAATAAGTTTCAGAATGGATGGCCATAATTACACGCCACAGTATTGACTAAGGTGCTGGATGGAGGAGGAGGAGGCTGGAGTTTAAGTTCTGCTCCACCGGATCATTAGAGGGAAGAGTGAGTGGACGTTGGCATGTAGAACAATTTTGCATGTAAAGAGATCAAAGAGGTGAGGGAAGAGGAAAGAAAAGAAATACAAAAGAAATGTATGGGCTTGGGGACCTGAGACGATGAAGAGGAGCATGTGAATTTGCCTCCATCACCAAATACCATGCTGGATGATCTGGCCAAGTCGGTTCCTTGAGTTTCAGTGTTCCCATCCGGGAAATAACGTTTTGGAGTGTATTCCATCTCACTCTAATTACCTACAAATAGTAATCATGTACAAACTGAGGCAGGGTTTGTGGGGTGTCCTGTAAATGGTATGGTGCTCTGCATGTTGAAGGCAGCATCATACCCCAAAGTCCTGAGACCTGGGTGGGAAGGAAAACAACTTCATCCAATGTCAAAACCTGCCTTCTGTGTCAGCCTGGAAAAAAACAGCAATACAGCTAAAAAAGAGATCTTGTAATAATAATAATAATAATAATAATAATAATAATAATAATCCGATTGCATCCCTGGATCTCCTCTCCTCCTGTTTTTATCTGCATATCCAATGCAAACGCTCCCTTCTCTGAGACACCCAGTGAGCTGTGTGTGTCTGTAGCCTGGCCATTGCGAGGACTGCAGTCTGCGAGGGTAGGTTGATCCTCCAACCTGGAATCTCTAGGGGTCTTGTTTTAGTCACTACTCAGAATTCAAATACCGTTTCTCATTTCGAAGGAAACTGGTTTAGAAATGAGTCATTTGCAGCATTACTGTTTTAGGAACCCTGCATACTCAGGAAGCAGAAAGACCTAAAGCAAGCAGCTTACTCCCTATGGGCATCCAATAATCAAGGCAAAACCGACATCGGAGTGCCACACTCAGGGCTGGGTCAAAAACTAAAGGATTAAAATGGGCCTGTCTCCTCCTGCCTCCCAGGACCCCACCAGGCTCCTTCTCAGGTGTGGAGTCCTGTTCTTCATAACAAAACCATTTTCTTCTAAGGGTCAAGTCTCCGTTTGGTTTTATTTTCTGATTTCATTCCAGCTACTCTGTGACAGTTCACCTCCCTGGGCCTTGGTTTCCCCATTAAGAGGTATAGGCTCAGTGGATCACTGACAAGAGGGACTGAGTTCTATGTGCCACCTAGGACAACCTCCTCATGTTGCAGATAAGAAAACTCAGGCCCAGAGAAGTCAAGTGAAATGGTTAGGGCTATGTCTTGGCCTTCATTTGTGTCCCTGTAGGTGCCCAGGTCCACAGTTTCTGTGGACACTTGCTAATTGAGAGCGATAATGGAAGAAACACAGGACTGGGGGATTTTAGTTAGAGGGAAGACATCAAGAATAATCCAGGCTTTGAAGCAAGCCCAGATGGTCAGGTGTGGGAGGGTGGGGGCTCCAGGCAGCCACTTACCAGCTGGGTAACCTTAGAAAAAAATTATTTATTTTTGTTTCTAAAACTCATTTTTTTTCAATTTTAAGATGAAACAATAGAAGAAACAATGAAAACATAAGGATAAGGTGGTAGTGAAGCACAAAATACTTGGCATTGCTGCCACCTTGGAGGCCAAAAGCAACAGTAAGCTCTGGGAGCTCTGGTGGAGAGGGCACAGAACCAGTGCTGAAGGCCTGAGGCTTGCACACCCTCGACCAGCCTGAAAGCCCCGCCCCATCACCGAGGCAACACAGGCTCTCCTGGCTTCCACACTTATCCCTCGCAGCTGGTTACCATTCTAGAAAACTCAGAGGCGGTAGTCTGGGTCGAGCTGACCTGGCTTCACCTGTGTGCCTGTAGGAGTGACCTCCCTGGTACCTCCCCATCCCACGAGTTCACACTGCCCTGCAGCTGGTTCCTCCAGAGCACTGAGCCTGTGGCTTGCTACAAACTCCAGGAAGATGCTCAGGAGACCTGGAGGCACACCAAGCTGGGCCTTGGAGATAAGAAGGGCTGTGCCAACAGCAGGGTGGGCCACTCTGCAGGGTGGAACCTGCGTGGGCCTCCAAGCTGAGGAATGTTGACACAGCTGTGGGGGAGATGCCCCTGTCACCCCTGGAAGAAAATAATAGCAGGCAGAGAGGTGGCTTGCAAGGTACTTTGAGGAAATCTCACCTCAGGCAACAACCGAGGAATTAATGTCTAGGTCATCTCAGAAAATGTTTTCTGGCAGTGTGGCCCTGGCTGACAGGTACAGTTTGGCAGGTAGTTCTTCCAGTTCCTGAAGCAGGTCCTCTGCCAGGTGTCAACGCTGTGAATTATCTCTGCTCTCCTGAACCTCTGTTTGCCCTTGCAAAAGTGTGAACTGATAATGAAGCAGTGAGAATAAGGAGGGAAACTGGTGAGAGGAAGTAATGTGGCTCTGGAGTGCAGAAGGTTTGGCCGTGACTTCCAGTGATACCCTGCCTTGGATAGGCGGGATTTTTTTCCAGGTGTCCTCATCTATGAAATGAGAACGTCAATCTTGCTTGTTTTCTTTGATCATGGTGAGGTTCAAGTAAGAGTCCTGTAGTACAGGTGCTTGGTGAACTGTAAATGCTGTCCACCAGGAGGACGCTGTCATGGCCACTGTCTCTCCTTGCAGTTTCCTTTGGGGAGTTTTGAAGTTGTCAGGGAAGTTCTCAGTGGTGACTTGCATGCTGGTGCCCCATGCTGCCTTTCAGGGGTAGCCGTGCCCTGCAGCCTCTGTCCAGGGCAGTCTTTCCTAATTAACAGCAGGCACGTGCTTAGTGACCACCAGGAATCCTCCCAGTGGATAGAAATCAACCTCTCCCTCGGATCAGAGCAGGCCAGTGGCAATTGGTGCTTAGGAGGCAGGAAGGTGAAATCTCAATGGTAAATCCTGTGCTCTCTTCCCACCTGGATGACCTTAGTTTCAGGATCCTGAGCCAGGAGCACAATAAGACAGTGACTCTGCTGGTGAGGGTGGCAGAAGACACGGGTGTGTGCTGAGGCCAGAGGGAAGAGAACGCAGGAGGAAAGTGGCCGACACAGACTCTGGGTGGACACTGCAGTGGGCGAGGAAGAGAAGAAGACCAGGAAGGACAGCAGGGAGCATGAGCAGGCCAAGAGGGAAAAGGAGCCGGAACGGGAGAGGATCCAGCAGAGTGAGAGATCCCTGGGCAAGTGGGAAGGGGGCGAGTTTCCCAGGAGATTCTGTGGGGACCGGAACGGGAGAGGATCCAGCAGAGTGAGAGATCCCTGGGCAAGTGGGAAGGGGGCGAGTTTCCCAGGAGATTCTGTGGGGACCGAGAAGGAAACCTCTAGTCAGACCTTTTACCTTCTGGGTTTTTCTTAACTGAAGACTGGAGTGTGAAGCAATTGAAGGGCTCCGGGCTCCGTGGCAGGGAGGCAGCTGCTAGTTCTGATGCCCTCAAAGAAGCTGGGCCGGGGTCTGGGTCTGACGGTGTATCATCTTGAAGCCTAACTCAGAGGACTGAGGGAGAGGAGGAGACTCCTGGATTCCTCTGCTCTGTGGCTCCCTGATGGCTGACCTGGGACACCCTAGGACAGGGAAAGCTCTCAGCTCTCAGGCATGCACTTGGCACATGGGACTCTACAATCAGGCAGCAGATCATACAACCCATTCCAACAACTTACCAGCAAAATGTTCTTCTCTAAGAAATGTTTACAGTCTTTCTTCCAGGACTTGAAGAAATGTCTAGACCTTGTTTCTCCCACTGTCTGACCCTATGAGGAGTTCAGGGGAATTCACTGCAGCCAGTTGACCTTGACTGAGCACATCCTACCCGCCGGGCAATGTCCCAGGTGCTAGAGATTGGACAATGAATGCCATCTACTCCTGGCTTAAGGAGCTCTTGGTCTAGTGAGAGAAGATATAATGCCATCAATTTTACAGACGATGACACAAACTATAGAATTCTGATGCCATAAAATGTTCCTTTGTTCTTTTTTTGACTCATTTATTCAGAAAATCTTAGTTACTGAGTTCTCAGGATGTTCTGGGCATTGTACACGGTGCTGATACCAGGACTATGGGACATACTCTGCCCCACCATTGACACAATGACAAATATATGGAACCCTTGAGGGGTTTATATTTTGGATGTGCTCTGGAATCTTACTGACCTTAATCTCTGTGCCTTCATTTCCATCACTTAAATGCCATCCAGTGGGGTGAGGAGCATCTCTGGTGTGTGTCTGTGTTACAGATGTGTGGGTGTCTGTGATACAGATTACACACACACACACACACACACACACACTACTGATACTGCTGCCCTAGATCTCAGAATACTGGAAAAGAGGGATGGAGAGTGATATAAGAAAAGAAAGCTGCAGACAGATTAAATAGGCTGGTACATGCAGGCGAAGGGGACAGTATCATAGTTCAGAGGACAGGCTGAATATTCAACCTAGCTCAACACAGTGGTTAAGGGATTGGGGAGGATCAACTGGATCAGCCATTCATTAGCACTGTAATCCTGAGGAAATTACTTGATCTTCACGTCTGAGCTTCCTCCTCTGTAAAAAGAGAATAACCGTGCCTGTCTCACACCTGTGTGGGAAGATTCACTGCAGTAATCTATGGAATACTACTGGCCTGACATTATCATCCATCATCACTATCAAAGTGGCACTGACCAAAGCACCCAAGGGGAGGGATATGAGAAGGTGGCAAAGACTTGAACTTGATGTTGGGTGGGGACAGCCTGGGGCAGATAGAATGGGTCCAAGTACCCTTCTGTCTCTCTGGGATCTCAGGCAGACCTGGGGGTGACCCACATCCAGAGCTGGGCTTTCAGGGTCCAGGCTGCATCTGCCTGGGAAGCAGTGTGTTCTATCTGAGGAGGGTGGCATGGGGTGGGGGAGCCCCCTGCTCCTAGGGTGGAGCCCTGTGGCTCTTGAATAAGCACAGCAGCTTATCAGTTCTGTCTCCACCCAACTCCAGGGGGCTTTCCAGAGAGAGATAAGCTCAACTCATTATCTCCCTCACAGAGAGCAACTAGTTTGCGTTTTCAATTAATTGTACATTTTTCTTGTTTTTTAAATAAATAATAAATGAGTATATTTGAAAGGATAGAAAAGTAAAAAGAACATTTTACAATTGCCCTAAGTCTCACCACTTGGAACAACCCTTCTGCATTCCAGATTTTTCATGTATTATTTTTTATGTGTTTAAAATAACATAGTTGCAGTCAGAGTATAATATTATTCTCGCCTAATAACACTTCACAAGCTTTCTTTATTGTAAAAGCTTTTATATACTCATTTTTAAAAGTCTCCCTTTGATTTTAACTAGGTGATGTGTTCTTTAATAAGTCCTATATTTTAAAAATGTTTCCAATTTCATATTATTATAAATGATGTCACATGAACATCTTTGTATTACAGCATTCTGTGACTTCAAGTATTTCCTTAGAGTCAATCCCCAAGATGGAATTCCTATAAAGGGTATAAATATTTATAAGGCAAATAATTTTTAATACCATTTCAGACATCTCAAAATATTTTCCAGTTTCCTTCCCACATTATTTGTAATTCATTTTCATTGTAAAAAAATGTTAAAACAGAGACAATACAAAGAATGGAAAAAATGATTAATAATCCTACCCCCACAATAACCATTTTGACCCTTTCATATAAAATCATCCCTTGGTTTCCAGGGAATTTGGTTCCAGGACACTCTTTCTTCCCTGCAGATCCCCAAATCTACAGATACTCAAGTCCCTTCTATAAAATATAATCTAGGAACATTTTCCTGTGTACTCAAATCATACAACTATACTTCGTATAATATGTAATATGAGGTAAAACTATGTAAACAGTTGTTATACTGTATTATTTAAGGAATAATGATAAGAAAAAGTCCACATGTTCATTACAGATGCGATTTTTCCCCCTAAACATTTTCCATTCAAGGTTTGATTGAATCCACAGATATGGAATACATATGTTTAGTATGTAAAATTTGAATTTCTTGCTTATTTTAACTTATTTTTTCCACACCTTTAAGAATTCTTTTTAAACACAATTTGTAATTACTCCAAAACATCCCACTGTGTGTAGATCGTTATGTCTCTCTTATTGGTTGTTTTGGGGATTTCTTGCCCAGTTTTCCACTGTTATACACAACACTAGAGCGAATGCTAAGAAGCCTCTATATTCATGCCGAGGACCCACCACAGTGAGTTGGAGAATTAGAAGAGAGTCTTCTGAGAAGGCTGTGGGGAGCTGGGGCCCTCAGGGAGAGCCAGATTTCACCCCATGGAGGGAGGTGCACGGGGTATCCAGGCAAGAGCTTGAGAATGGAGAAAGTGCGCTGATCTCTCGCTAAGTGAGGTCGGGTCACACTGGGGGCTATATTAGGACCTCTCAGGTCCAAATGTCAGAAATTCAACCCAAACTAGACTAAGCAAAAGAAAGACTCCGCTTGCTCGTGTAACCGGAAGTCCAGGGCTCTGCGGTCTTCAGTCCTGATGGGGTATGGTCCCCAGAGCTCTCCTTGGCCTCTGCTCCACCGACCTCTGTTCTCAGCAGCCTCACCCCACTCAGCGCAGACAGTGCCCAGCAGCCCCAGGCGGATGTGGTCCTCAGTGTCTGCCAGCCTGAACCAGCCTGAACCAGCCACTGTGGTCATTGTGGATAGGTCTCTAAATGATCACCCTTGGAGGGTAGAACCCACAAGAACCACATGTGGGCAAGGAGGGAGAGAAGGGGTCCCTCAAAGGAAAACTGCTTTGCTGTCCTCAGGAGGAGGGCAGGGTACAGGACAGGCAGAATAACCGGGTGTCCTCAGCAGGTACACAGAGCAGGACCAGATGAGGGGCAGAGTGAGGTTGAGTCACCCCAAGGACTGGGTTTGTACTCATTGCGGCCACTGAGGAAAACAGAGCGATGTGGCATGATGGGACCTGGCATTGCCAGCTTCTTGGGGGAAGGGGCCGTTGTCTTTTTAGCCCAAGGAGCACCCTATAGACTCTTGGTCAGAGCGCCATCTAGCGCCGTGTCGCAGTGTAGCAGGGAAGCTGCCTCCCAAGACAGCCCCAAACTCCTTGGGTTCCAGAACCGACCTCGGTGGTTAAAAAGAGGCGAGGAGTCCTCTGACATAGGTTGAAGGTAAGAGGGAAGATCGGGTAGAAAAAGTTAAGAGGTGAGAACAGGTGTTGGCGATTTGAAGAAAAAGTGATGAAACAGTCTGCATTTCTCCATGTAAGAACAAGCACCCATGAGTGGAAACCAGAGGCAATTTGGGGGTTAATAATTTCACTTACAGGGCTCTCTAACGAAGAAGTGGGCCTTTTCCTAGGTAGTGAGTTCCCTGTCCCTGAAAGTGTTTAGGCAGTGATTGGATACCTCTCCTAAGATGTTCTATAAAGACTCCTATATTGGGCATGGATTCAGCCCAAACAATTTTAGACTCTAGATTTAAATTATCTGCCTTTATTCTGTCCTGAAGAAGAAAGAAATCATCTGCCAAGTGGTGCAGTAGCTAAACAACATCTTCAGTGTCCTCTGTTTCCCTTTTCTGGCTCCCTCTTTCTGTCTCCAGGCACCCACCCACCTGCACCCTGAGCCTGATATTCTGATACCCACAAGGTGCCCAAGACTGCCTTCCAGACCCAGTGTCTCTGCCGCAAAGTTGGTCCTCTCCTTCCCCAATTTCCATTATCTACAAAAGCCTGGATGTAAACTCACACCCTGAAGGTCGGAATTTAAAACATGGAGCTGTGCTTTGAGTGTAAAGAGTCGGTATCATACATCTTCAGGGCTTTTCTTGCACTAGCTTCTGTGTTCACTCTTAACCGTGTTTTAATTAATCTCATCTCCTCCAGATTATTAGAACCCAAGGGCAGTTTGTTTTATAAAATAACCTTCTGAATCTTCCATGAACTTAGTATTTTTGTAATAGGAAATTGCTGGTTAAAATTGGAGTCCACAAGCTCCACTTGTGAGCTAGTTTGTTTATTCAAAACACATATGAGGACAGTTGTACCAGTCATCATGATAGGCAGGAGGATACACAGATAAGTAAACAGAGTTCTGACCCCTCCAGAGTAAAAGTGAGTTATGAGTTACTTACTAAGTGCCAGAAACTCTGCTACACATTAGATCATGATATCATTTTACAATGGACAACCTCATCATTCAGGAATTACAAGTTTCCTGTTATAAACAAGAAAACTTAGGCAGAGAGGGCTTTGACCAGAAAATAAGAGCCAAAACTCAAACCCATATTAACCTGCCTCCCTTTTTCCTATAAGCAAATAAGTAAACACAATCCCAGAACACATGGGTTTTCACTGGAGAAGATATACTCTCTTTGGGGGAAGTCTCCAGGAACAAAAGGACCATATTTTCCCTGTTATTGGATCCAGAGAACACAGCAAAAAGCAAAAACTTCCTGGTTTAGTGCAGGTGGATCCCACAGTGGAATGAAGCCACACCAGAGTCAAAGTGGCTGTGTTTTGCTAGGACCAGACCCTGGGGCTGCTCTGGACCCCAGCTGGCCTGCCTCTTAGTGCAGCGAGGAGAGCCACGAGCTCGGGAGCCCTCTAGTGGCGCTTCTGAAACCTCATTAAAAGGCTGGAAAAGGAGCCGGAGTCAACAGGATCTAGTCCCCTGTAGTGGGTTCTGAGCCTCGTCCCAGAAACCATGATAGCATCCCCAGGAGAATTTATCTCCTGCTAGTGTTGCCATCACATCTATACCCCTGAGCTCAGAGGCCCCTTTCAGCCCACTCCCTCACCTTCCAGGCTTTCAGGAGAGTGATTTAAATTGCTCTCCTAATTCTCCTTTGCATTTCCATTGATGCTAATCACAAATGAAAGAGGAAAAAAAATGTTTTTAAATCTTAGTGAATTGAGCCTTGCAACTTCAACACACACACACACACACACACACACACACACACACACACCCCTTCATCTGTTAGTAAGGCCTCTCCAGGGGAACTTTTCCTAAAATAAAAGATAAAGGCAGACAATATTCAGCAGCCTGGGGAAGTACATGGGGCAGGACCACCAAGGTAGAAAATGCTGTCCTTGTAAAAGGAGGCTCTGCAAATGGGTTCTGGGAAACATGGGCATCTTCAGCATCTTCATGAGGTCCAGGGCCATCTTGAGGGTCTCCCTCCAGCTCTTCTTTCCTCTCTGCCTGGTGTTACAGCATGTCACACCTCCGCCCTGGCCCCACCTTCCAGCTGTGGTAGGCAGCTATGCAGAGTTTGAACCCAAAAAGGAAGACAGGCACTTTTGATTGTCCCCAGGTGCAGGTCAGTCCACAGAGTCAAAGGCAGTGGAGAGCCTACATGGTATCCCTGAGAACTTCTATGAACATTACTGGGTGATAGAGTTTTCTGAGGGTGTGCAATAGTCTCCCCTTCTCAGGGGACACATTGTAAGAAACCCCAGTGGAAATCTGAACCCACAGATGATACCAACCCAATACTCTATGGATTCTCCTAAACACACATACCTATCAGAAAGTTTAATTTATAAATTAGACACAGTAAGGGATTAGCAATAATAGAACAATTATAAGAATATACTGTAGTAAGATTGCCAGTATCACTGCTTTTGCACTTTGGGTTCATTGTTAAGTGATATAAGGGTTACTTGGACACAAACACTGCAGTACCACCACAAGCAATCTAATAACCAAGATGGCCTCTAAGTGACTAACAGGTGAGTAGCATACACAGCATGGATACTCTGGACAACAAAATAATTCACATCCTGGGTGAGACAGAGTAGGATGAGATAAGATTTTATCACACTACTCAGAGCAATGTGCAATTTAAAACTTATTGTTTCTGGAATTTTCCATTTAATAATTTCAGACTACAGTCGACCACAGAAAGCAAAACCTCAAATAATAGGGAGAATTTTGGACTGATTTTTATATGTGGCTCACCTAATTTAGTCACTCATTATAGAAATTAATAAATAGTCTTATGTGTTTGTATTTTTTAATTAAAAAGCACATTTCCATTTTAGGTCTATGGTAGGGAAACTAACCCTTCTCACTACCTGTTATCTTACACAGGGAAAGAGAGATTGCAGATGTGATTAAAGTCAAAGACTTTGAGATGGGAAGATTATATTGGATTATTTTGGGGGGAGGCATGTAATCCCATTAATCCTCCAGGGAAACTTTCCAGGCTTTGATCAGAGAGAGATTTGACATAGCTGGCTTTGAAGATGGAGGAAGGGGACCATGCACAAACCAAGGAATGTGGATGGCCTCTGGAAGTTAGGAAATGGAAGCCAATTCCCCCTGGAGCCTCCAGAAAAGAAAGCAGTTCTGTGGTAAATGAGACTGTGTAGAGCCATGTCAGCAGAAGTGTAAGAAAATGAATTTGCTTTGTATAAAGCCATAAAATTTGTGGTGGTTTGTTATAGAAGTAATAAAGGCTAATAGCAGGTCTAATAATATGTAAGAAGTCTTCCTTAGGCTTTGAGATCACAAGTTCCCATTTAAGAACTGCCCAGAACTCTGTCACCACTTGGACTTTGCATTCTTATGAAAGCCATGTCTTGGAATTTTCTTTCAGGAGCAGGAAGAAGAGGCAACATTTCCATTAATAATCTATTTTGTGCTTAGACTCCAAAAAACATACTCAGTGTCACCTACTGGGACTGGTCACTAGTCTCCTGGCCTCCAAAGAATGTCTTCAGGCTCTTCAAAGAGTTTTGTGCATTTGGAGGTGGCCTCTGTGTCACTCATGTTTAACCTGAACAAACTCCAGAGACAGATGCATAAGTCTGTTCTTTAGAGAAGGCACACATCAGATTGTCTCTGTTGAGAAGTATTAGTTCCTTAGGGAACACATTGAACCCTGAAGTTGTCCATACCTCCTTTCCATAGTAATTCTGTTCTTGGGAATTTATTCTACCAAACTGAATCTAAAGGAGCTAAATAAAATATGCATGAAAAAATATTATCTATAATAATAAAAGCAACCAAAACAACAAAGGAAAAAAAATACTGTTAGTTATACCATGGAATATAAAGAAATGTTATGATTCAGAATGAATATAGTATATTATAAAATAATATACACCCTCAATAATCATTTACTGACTTCATGCTACCTATCAGATGTTGTACCAAGCACCAAGTAATTAAAAGGTACCAAAATAGAGACACTCCCTGCCCTTATGAGCTGAGGTATATCATAATCATAAACATGCAAAGTGATGCTTTCGGGTGGCAGGTGCCAACAAACAAAGCTAGTTGTTTTTTTAGGGGAAATATTCTACTTACCCTTCTTATATTAGCTTTTCAGTTATAATAATTATTGAGGGACAGAGCAGGAAGAAAAACCTCTTGCCCCAAGTCATGCGGCAGAGCAGGGTGGCAGCAGATTCATCCAGGAAGGAAGGAGGCCTCAATGTTTTGTTTAGAAACACAATAAACAGTAGCCTTACAGGTCACAAGACGGGCCTCTTCTTCAGCAGGGGGCAGGAAGCCAGATGTACACCCAGGTCACTTCCAGACAGGGTCAGCTGTGGGAGACCACTTTTGAGCCTGAACTGACATCCTCTGTGTGTTTGGGAAACTTTCCCTGGACCGAGCACGCCCTGATGGACAGCAACCCCTGTCTCTACTTGTCTCTCCAGTCACCCAGAGGTTAACTGTGAAAGCAGATGTGCTGCACTGCTCATGGGTATGCCTCTGTCTGTGTGGGACAAGCCACATATGGACCTCGATTTCCCTCTGTGAAGCTTCTAAACTCTGCAGCTATGGAGCCTCTCCTGGGCCAGGTGACTGGAATCTTCCACTTGTCTTGTGATCAGAGATTTAGGGAGAGAAGACCCTATAAAGAGAGCCTACCTGGAAAGCCAGGAAGACATTGAGGAGTTTGTTTGAGGCCAGCAACAGAGGAGAACAGAACAGAATCCCAGAGCAGGGATTATCAAAGTAGGACACCAGACTAGCGGTGTCATCTCATGTGGAAACTTGCTGGAAGCAAAGAATCAGGGACTCGGGGGTGGGCCAGCAATCTGAGGTCCAAAGGGCCTTCCAGATTCTGATGCAGGAGCTTGATAGGGTGAAGTGAGGGAGGAGAGAAGGACTGGAACACAGGGTTGAAATGAGAGCTGGAGCGGGGAGCCAAGATGTCGCATGGGCAGAAATTGTAGACTGTGGGACCAGGATGCTGGACCTGCAAGGTCACTGATAGACAGGCTGGCACTTAGAAAAGCCACACGTTTGAATTTATACCCTGTTGTTACTGTCTTGAAATTCTGAATAATTTTTGCACAGGGAACCAGTTGTTTCAATGTACACTGGCGAGTGACACCCTCTTAGGGGAGGTGTGAGTCTCAGCCTGGGTCAGGCAGGAGGGGCTGGGGGTGTTGTTGGGGGTGTTGTCCCACTCCCCAGTTCCTTCAGGTCCCCTCTCCTTCTCTCTGAGTTAGCTGCTTTCCTGCTCCTTCTCCTTCTGGACCCCTTAATAAAAACTCTCCTCCTTCTCTGAATAAGGAAGTACCTTTACTTCCACTAGTTAACAAATTTTCACATTAAATTGTCCCTCTTCAAATAACCTAGATGCTTCTGTCTCCTGACTGATAGAGACAAACAGAAAACTATTAAATAAGTGACATATATAGTTGTCAGATGGTGATGAAGAGATAGGATTTCTACAACCTAGAGAGCTGTATAACATAGAGAGTTGTAAGGCAGAGTGGGAACAGCTTATGATTTTAGATGGGAATTAGAAAAGACATCACGGAGAAAGGTGTCAAATGGAGAAGTCGCATTGGACCCCCCTCCCTAGTTCCAATGGAAATGATGAGAATATGCAGCATCGGAGTACAAGTGTGCCCTGCCCCAGTCCAAATGCTCCACGGAATTTCCTGCTTGGCACATAGCACATGTGGTCAGAATATTGTGAGGAAGGACAAAGCTTATTTCTGGCTCTGTCCCTAATTCCTGTCTCTTCTCTGTCTCTGATTTTCAGTGACTTTGAGTGGTGACATGTTAGCTTTCCATCATTAATAACAAAATACCAGAGATAACTGCCTTACAAAGAAAAACGTTTTATTCTGACTCAGAGTTTTAGAGGTTTCATTCTAAAACCGACTGGACAGGCCCATTGTTTTTAGATCTCTGGTGAGGGTGCCAGATGGCAACAGGAGGGAACTTGTAGCCAAGGAAATTGCTCACCTTGTGGCCAGGAAACAAAAGAAAAGAAAAGGTGCCCAGTTCAATGATTCCCTTCAAGTCCACACCCCCAGTGACCCAAGGACCCTCTGCTATGCCCCAGCTCAGAGGTTCCACCACCTCCCCATAGTATCAAGCTGAGGACCAGCCTTTAACACATGGAGCTTTAAGGAACTTTCAACATCCCAACTATAACAGGTGGTATGCCAAGGAGTGACCTCCTCCACCAAGCTCCTTGGTGATTCTTGATCACAGAATCCTTCCAATCAAGAAGGAAAGTAGCATGATTTATTCATTCCTTCATTCACTCACCAGTCACTTAGCAGACAGTTTTGAGTACCTCCTCTGTGCCAGCCTTTGTGCTAAGCCCTGTAGAAGATACAGAACTGAAGACACAGTCTCTGTCTTCAAAGAGCTTGAATGCTGTGGGAGAGGGTGTGGAGATAAGTGGATGCTAATAACTCTTACTCAGATCTAGGAATGATAGCAAGTACATTGTAACAAAATATGAATTCCCAAGACTTCCACAGATGGAGCAGCCAGGCGGACTCAAACAAGATGAAATCCAATTCAGCTCGGTTCAAGTAGACATTATCGAGCATCTACTCTAAAAACACAGCATGGATTTCAAACAGAAAGGAGTTTGCAGACAGGACAAAAGTGGAAGCTCACCAGTGGGAGGAGGGTAAATCTACTCCTGCCTGTGGAAGACAAGGAAGCCAGGGCCTTCTTAGCTCCACAGGGAATTGGAGGGACAACACATGGACACACAAAACACACTTGTTGAATGGAACTCATGGTTGCTCTGGGCTTAGAATACACAGAGGAATCGCAGAGACCTACTGTGGTCCTTCAGAACAATGATGCTGCCAAAGATGAAGAGAGAGACTTCCACCTGGGAGTTTAGGGAGCACGAAGGCAGCACAGCTTCTGGGGGTGGGGGCAATTCAAAGGATAAGTGGGCATTTTCCAGGAAGTCAAGAGTGGAAAGTGATTCCAAAGGAGACATGTGGAAAGACACAGAGGCATGGGACTATCTTAGGCACAACAGGGGAGCAAGCAGGTAGCTAAGCACGTTGGAACACAGGAAGCACTTCCCAGACCAGAAAGTATTAGAACACGAGGCTTAGAAGATGAATGTGACATAGTCATGGCCTTGGGGTATCATGCTGAGAAGGTGAGCGTGAGGCCACCCTGTCAATGACATTCCAACACCCACTGATTTCCAGAGCCGATTTGCTCAGGAACTTGTACCTCAACATAAAGATGAGGAGGAACTAATGAAGGGGACTGGGAGGAAGGAGTTTATCTGGAGCCATGTGGGAATGTGCAGGAGTTGAGGTTTAGGAGGTCCAAAAAAGAGCCCACTACTTCCTGCCTAAGTCTGGATGGTTTTTAAAATGAAGCTAAAATCTATGGAAACCAAAATGTTGGCCAGGTATGTTAGCACATGTTTATAATCAAAGCGACTCAGGACGTTGAGCCAGGAGGCTTGCAAGTTTGAGGCCAGCCTCAGCAACTTAACGAGATACTCAGCAATTTAGTGAGATCCTGTCTCAAAATAAAAATAAAAAGAGCTCTGGGTGTAGATCAGTAGTAAAGCATCCTGGGATGCAATCCTCAATACCAAAACACATACACACACAAACACACATTTCATATGGTTTCCATCTGATCAGAATGACCTTGACTCAGGGACCAATTATACTGATAAGAGAGTGAAATTACCCTGCTTAACCAGGCTAGCATCATATTTCCATCCCCATTGGACTGCATGGGAGATGGTGTGTTGCTTTGGGACTATGAGCTACTCTTACCACAGATGAGTCTGGAGCAACTGAAGCAACCACCCCCGCTACCACTTGCACATGTGTTTAATGTCCCATGTCCCACTGGACTATTTCCAGATAATGCTTGCTCTCTGTGCTTCAATAAGAAAAGGTGGGAAGAAACCTTGAATTCTGATGTGGCTCTGAGCAAGCCACTTTCTCCTTATAGTTCTCAAGTGCTCTCTCTCCACAACAGAAGTCCATAAAATAAGAATGCTCTTGGCCCTGTCCCTACCTTAGGAATGCTAGGCTCATAAATGAGGTCATGTCTATAAAGGGCTATACTCTTCTTGCAGCCAGATGCTGTATAAATATATAGAATTATTAGCCAAGCCACTCCAAACTAGCCCGTGCGTGAATGTGCTGGAAAGCCCTGGGGATGGGCACGGATCTCATCATTCAAAGGTCCCCATGGTTCCTTTGTTTCTGAGCCGTCCAGCATCTCCCAGTTCCCTCCCCATGATGCCACACGCTGCTAAGCTGAACAGGTTAGACAATTTAGCCTACCTGGAGTGACAGGTGATAATATTTGAAGAGTAAAGCCAGCAGAATTCCAAGAAATTCATACTGGAGTGTTTTCCAAAAAGATAATTAAGAAGAAATTGCAACTGGGTTTTAAATACTGGATTATTCATCTGCCCTAATCTATTTGTCAAGGGTCCTGCAGGCACTGGTTTAAAGAAATCTGCAGTTCACAAAAAGAAGGAAGAACTCTTCTGCCTCATGTTTGATTTCCCTAGGAGGAGGAGGGGAAGGAGAGTGTTCTAATCCAGTTCTGCTGCTGTAACAAAACACCACAGACTAGGCAATGTCTAAAGAGCAGAAATTGATTTCTCACAGCTTTGAAAGCTGAGAAGTCCAGGATGGAGGTGCCAGCAGCTTTGGGGTCTGGTAAAGGCTTGTTCCTCATAGAGGATGCCACTAGGTGTCCTCACATGGCAGAAGGGACAGAGGGACAAAAAGGACACAGAACACTGCATTCTCACACTGCAGAAGAGCAGAGTAGAGTGAAACCACTCCCTCAGCCCTTTGACAAGGACCCTAATCCCTCAGGAGGGCTCTGCCCTCATGACTTCATCACTTTCCAAAGACCAGCCTCTGTCACACTGTCACACTGGCCATTAGGCTTTAACACATGAATATGAGGAAGGTCATATCCTGACCTCAGCAGGGAGGGGAAAATGAGAGAGAAAGAGAAGATTCTGTTTTTAGTCTTCTCTTGCTGCTTAGAAATCATGAATTTTAGGCTTGGAAAGGATCTTCAGGTCACCTAGCAACCTCCTTCCACCCTAGCCCCTTTTGAGAATTGATATATGGCCAGTGAGAACCACTGAGGTAATTTTTCTTTCTTTCTTTCTTTCTTTATTTGTTTACTTATTATTCTATTTAGTTGTATATTACAGCAGCATGCATTTCAATTCATCATATAATAATGGAGTGCAAAATTTCAATTCTCTGGTTGTACAAGGTGTAGAGATATACCTTTTGTGCAATCATACATGTACCTAGTAATGATGTCCATCTCATTCCACCATCTTTCCTACCCTCATAACCTCTCCCCACCCTCCCCTTTGCCCAATCCAAAGTTCTTCCATTCTTCCCTTGTCCCTCCTACCCCCACCCCATCATAGTTCAGCATCCACTAATCAGAGAAAACATTTGACCTTTAGTATTTTGGGATTGGCTTACTTTGCTTAGCATGATAGTCTCACAAGCGATCAACAAATATATGAAAAAGTGTTCAACATCTTTACTAATTAAAGAAATGCAAATCAAAACTACTTTAAGATTTCATCTCACTCCAGTCAGAATGGCAGTTATCAAGAATATAAGCAATAATAAGTTTTGGAAAGGATGTGGGGAAAAAGGTACACTCATACTGCTCGTGGGTCTGCAAATTGGTGCAACCCACTTTGGAAAGTGGTGTGAAGATTCCTCAGAAAACTTGGAATGGAACCACCATTTGATCCAACTATCCCACTCCTCAGTCTATACCCAAAGGACTTAAAATCAGCATACATACATAAATCAGCATGTGTATCAGTATTCAGCATACTGAATTCACAATAGCTAAACTGTGGGACTGATGCCCATCGATAGATGAATGGATACAGAAACTGTGGTATAGATACACAATGGAATATTACTCAGTATTAAAAGAGAATAAAATCGGGGCTGGGGTTGTGCCTCAGTGGTAAAGCGCTCACCTAGCATGCACGAGGCACTGCATTCCATCCTCCACACCACATAAGTGTAAAACAAAGATATTGTGTCCACCTAAAACAAAGAGAGAGAGAGAGAGACAGAGAGAGAGAGAGAGAGAGAGAGAGAGAGAGAGAGAGAGAATATAAAATCATGGCATTTACAGGTAAATAGATGAAGTAAGTTTTCTGAGCTAGCTCGACAGTGAATTGGTAGCACAGCAGGGACCAGGATTCAGGTTTCCTGCCTCCTAGTTTGGTTCTCATCAAATCATACTGCCTCCCATTCAGTCCCATGACTCTGAGCAAGTCACTCAACCAGAAGACAAACTTTTTAAAAAGACTTTCAGCAAATAATAGAATAATCAGGCAAAAGCATCTTAAACAAATAAAGGATTTATTTTTCTCTCATTACAAGGAATCAGGAAGTAGATGCAGCAACTGGTTCAATGGCCTAATGATGTCATGATGAACCCAAGCAACTCTGTCTTTCAATTCCCTCATATTTAGTGTTTGCTTCTTATCTGCATGACTATCGCCTCTTGGTTGCAAAATGGTTTCTGCAATTCCAGGTGTCACATCCTTTTTCAATATTTTATTTAATACTTTAAAAATGCCAGACATATCAGAGGTAATTTGATCTTACAACCATGTTGGCTATGGTTCATTTATATAGATACTCTCCCAAACCAAGGAAGATCATTCCTTTTATTTATTCAATTTTGTTGGCAAAAATATTTTTTAAATCATGTATAAGTGTTGATTTTTGTCAATGCTTTTATGTCAACTGAAATCATACAAAACATATAAATGTTCCCTTTTTGTATTTGTAGTAAACTATATCAATTGATTGATTGGTTCTCAAAGGTTGAACCAATCTTTCATTCTTTGAAAAAATCCTGCTTGGCTGTGCTATTGTTCTCTTCTTCAGATATTGCTGGTTTTGATTTGCTAATATTTTGGTAGAATTTTTGCATCTGTGTTCAGAAGGGATATTGCTGTATGATTTTCTTTCCTTTTAATTTCTTGGCTCTAGGTTTATTCTGATATTCTATTATGAGTTAAGAAGTGCTCCCTCCTCCTCTTCTGTTTCTTCAAAAGCATTCTCTAAGATTAGTATTATTTCTTCTTTAAATTATTGATACAATTTACTAATGAAATCATTTGATTCTGGAATTTGCTTTTGTGGACCTTAAAGATATATGGAATTGGCTTATTTCCCTTAGCATAATATTCTCACAAGCGATCAACAAATGTATGAAAAAGTGTTCAACATCTTTAATAATTAGAGATGATCTAATATTCAGATGATATTTCTTCTTGTGCCAGTTTTGGGGAGTTGTATTTATCAGGATTTTTTTCCATTTCTTCTAAATTAATGAGATTAGAATAATTTTTTGCCACAGTCTGGCTGGGCACAAATAACTGAGCCGCCACAAAGCCTTGTAGGTTCAAACAGCAACTCTTTATTCCCGAACTCTCACAGGCACTCTACACACACTTCCCAAGAATACACTCCCTCCACCTGGGCTCCCCTGAGAACTCAACAGGAACTCCAAAGTAGGCAGCAGGATCCGCCCTAATCCCAGAGCCGCCCTATTCCCTGAGCAGGGTCACCTTTCAACCATTCCCTCAAGCAAAATGCCAGGCGTCATTCCGACTAAATCGTGGCTCTCAACAATTTTTTCATAATGTTTTCTTATTATTGTTTCAATTTCTATACACATGTGGCTATGTCCTCTTTGGTGCTTGGTATTAGCTGTTTACTTTCTTTTTTCATGATCAATCTTACTAGGAGTTAATCAATTTGATTAATATTTTCAAAGAAACCACTTGTGGTTTTGCTAATGTCTAACATTTTTTGTTTTCTTCTCTCTATTCAGTTTGATCTTCTTGCTTCTCTTATTATAACTTCTTAACATGGAAACTTAAGTAATTTATCTCAAATGTTTTTTCCTTTACTGAATTAAGCTTTTAAAGCTATGAGTTTCTTGATAGATACTTCTTTAGCTGAATTTAGCACAAATTTGTGATGCATTGTATTTTCATTATCATTCTGTTTAAAATGTTTTGTAATGCTCTTAGAACAGTGCTTGGCCAAAGGAAAGTACTCAGTGTTACTTCTTGTTATCTTGGGGTTTCATTTCTCTTATTCATGAGTGAGAATAAGCCTCTTGAGAGCCTTTTTGCTATTTCCATTGCTTGCAAGGCCACTTCTTCTTATAGCCAGACTTCATCCTTGTTATAGTAAATTCCCATTCATCCTAAAGATGTGACTGCAAAGATCACTTTCTCAAAGAAGACTTCCCTGACATCCCAGACCAAGTATTAGGCTAATTAGTGTTCCCTCAAAGGTCATGTCCATCCAGAACCTGGGAGTGAACCTTACTTGAAAACAGGGTCTCTGCAGATGTACTCAAGGCAAGATGAGGTTGTACTGGATTGGAGTGAGGTCTAAATGCAATTTGACTTGTATTTTTATAGGAAGAGGGCAATTTGAACATAGACACACAAGAATAACAACATGTGACAACAAAAGCTGAAATTGAAGTGACATATCTACAAACCTGAGGAAGGCCAGAAAAGGTGTTAGACCAGGACGCAAGAAAAGACCACTGACTCCAATTAAAATCAAATTAAAGCAAGCTTATTATTTCGACCAGCTGAGCTGCTTCTCCCTCCCAAAATGGCGGGAACAAGACAGCCCTGCAGCTTTCTTGCTGCCCAGCTTTATAGCCCAGAAAGTTACACAAAGGGGGGTTACAGATAACAGAACTCTGACAAGCATCACACTAATGGTAGTTTACATTTTTTTTGCTGGCCCCAACATCAGAATTTATGAGGACCATTAGAGCCTCAGAGAGGGTCGTTGTCTGGCCAGGGAAGGCCAAGATTTGTGAGGTGTCACTAAAGTTTCAGAGAGGGCTGCTATCTGGTCAGAGAGCCAGGCATGGGTGATTTCAAGGCACGGGCAGGCATTCCAAGCTGGTTCAGAATTTGCAGTAATTTATAGTAAAGCCAAAATTATCTTTTCATGGCTTTGTGGCAAGATGGCTCCCAATGTTAATAAAAGATCAGGTTGGGTCTATCAAAGGCAACCCCCAAAAGCTACAAAGAGGCAAAGGATATTCTCCTGGAGTCTTTAGAGAGAGCACAAGCCTGCTGACACCTTGGTTTCAGACTTCCAGTTTCTCTAGCTGGAAGACTACACATTTCTGTTGCTTTAAGCTACCCAGTTTAGGGTAATTAGTTATGGCAGCTCTAGGAAATTAATACACCATGTTAAATGTTTTCATCTTTTCCTATATATTTTAGTTTTTGACAGATAATTGTGGGAGACCAACCTCGCACATGATTGAGTTAACTCCCGTGCTTGGCGATGTGGCATCAGGCACCCATGCTGCTAGACTGCCCTGCTCTTTTAGGGTTCAAGTGACTGTGTCTTCCTGCCCAGGCGTGTCTTGCTACAGTCCCATGGACTGTTCCTTTGTAATATAACCCCTTGCCCTGTTTAAGATGGTGTGTTCCATGGAAGTGCCTTGTGTGTGTCCCCTTCTCTTACTGTGCCCTTGGGTGTGGCCTACCCAGGTGTCAGTCAACCTGCTGACAGTGGACATCATGAAGATAGACTCAGCCCTCTGAAACCTGACCCCTTGTCTCATTTGAATAGCTTCTCCTCAATAAAAGGGGTCAGGGCGCGCGCGCGCGCGCGCGTGTGTGTGTGTGTGTGTGTGTGTGTATGCGCGCGCGCTCTCTCTCTCTTCCTGTAGACCTTTAAGGTCAGAAGAACCATCACAGCAACCCCAAAGAAAAAGGTATTTGTGTCTCGTGTGTGGTTATTTTGCACAGCCCAGACAGCCTAGTTTACGTGGAGTGACCCCCGAGCCTTTTAGTCATGAACAGAAACCCAGCAGATAATTATTACATATGAACTACCAGGAAACACACATGTGGCCACCAGTGGCCTTACTCCAGCTTCTCAGTCCTGGACCTGGGTTATGTCACAGAATGTTTTTTATTGTAACTAATGTTGTTGTTGTTGTTTTAAATACCATCAGATTGCCGAAGAAAAAGAGGAGGAGGAGGAGGAGGAGGAGGAGGGGGAGGAGGGGGAGGAGGGGGAGGAGGGGGAGGAGGGAAGAAAAGAAAGAAAAAGCACTGAAGCTGGAATCAGAAATATTAAACCTGTTACTCGTTCTGCCTCCCAGAGACCTTGCATTGTCATTCCAATTTCTCTAAGTTCTAGGTTCCTTTATTGTAAAAGGAAGAGCTGAGACTAAATAGTTCCCTTTTGGTTCTAACCTTCTGTGGCTTCAAGATTCTAATGTGGATCAATATTTTGAAAGTCAGTACATTTAGCCCTTCATATCCCTGGGTTCCCCTCCTGTGGATTCAACCAACCCCAGAGAGAAAATATATTTAAAAAATGGTATCTGGGATGGGGTTGTGCCTCAGCGGTAGAGTGCTGGCCTAGCAAGTGCAAGGCCCTGGGTTCGATCCTCAGCACCACATATAAATAAATAAAAAGAAAGGTATTGTGTCCGACTACAACTAAAAAATAAATATTAAAAAATGGTATCTGTACTGAATATATAGAGTGTGTCATTATTCCCTACATTATAACAAAATTCCCTACATTATAAAGTATAACAACTACTTACACAGCATTTACATTCTATTAGGTTTTATAAGTAATCCAGATGATTTCAAGGGAGGATATGTGCAGATTATATGCAAATAAACATTACACTATTTTAGGGCTGAGGTTGTGGCTCAGCGGTAGAGCTCTTGCAACATGCATGTGCAAGGCCCTGGGTTCAATCCTCAGCACCACATGAAAATAAATAAATAAAATAAAAGGTATTGTTTCCAACTACAACTAAAAAAATAAATATTAAAAAATTAGACTATTTTATATTAGGAGTTGGGCATCTCATGAATTTTGATAAACTGAGGAAGGCTTGGAACCAATCCCTCATTGATACCCAAGGACAACTGTTATTTAATTCTAAAACACAAGGCTCCCGTCACTGCTAGCCTACCTGCATGAACAGAAGCTCTATTGAGAGGTGCAATATTACTAGGAGGAGCAGGTGACACTAGGTGCTTGACCAAAGAGTCCACCTTAAATTACCAGTCCTGTCCAAGTATGTTTTACTTGATAAACGGAATGCAGTAGATTGTTTTAGTCAATTTTTTTTTTTTTTTTTTTTTTTTTTTTTTTGCTGCTGTGACCAAAAGACCTGGAAAGAACAATTAGAGGAAGAAAAGTCTATTTGGGGCTCACAGTTTCAGAGCTCTCAGTCCATAGACAGCCAATGCCATTGCTCTGTGCCCAAGGTGTGGCAGAACATCAAGATGAAAAGGAGAGGAGAAGGAACTCAAGGCAGCAAGGAAGCAGAAAGAATGTTCCACTCACCAGGGATAAAACACATACCCCAAAGGCATGCCCAATGACCCTCCTTCTCCAGCCATACCTTACCTGCTTACAATTCCCACGCAGTTAAGCCCCATGGATTAATGCAGTGGCTAAATTGAAGCGTTCATAACCCAATCAACAACCTCCAATCTTTCTTACATTGACTCACACGAGTTTTGGGGGATCACTTCATATCTAAACCATAGCATAGATTTTCCTTTAAAAAACATCTTCAAGTGGCCAGTCACTTCTTATTTTTAACTCTTGACTGTCAAGGTCTCTTCCTAAGGTCAAGTACAAAGCTCTGTAACTTCAAGGCAGTTTATCACTGAGCTCCTTAGGGACCTTGAACTAACTGTGCTCTTCCATCTTATTATTTCTTCTTATAACTACTGCATATGTTGGGGTGTGGGAGTGGGAATGGGACAGACGGCTCCCTTAGAATAGGCTCTAACACATGCAAATTGGCGTCCTGAAGAGAATTACAAAAGTATAGGCTTTGATTTCCTATCTGTGAAACTCACAAACCTGAAACACTGTACAGAACCGAGCAGCAATGCTTAGCTCCTGTTTTCCTTGCGGTGCTGGTGCGGTGGACTGAACCCGGGGCCTCACACTTGCTAGGCAAGCCCTCTGCCATCGCGCTACCTCCCCAGCCCAATGCCTAGTTCTTAGGTTTTCCAGTGTTATTTTCCACAATCCTTAGAGCACCAAGAAAAGATAAACTGCGGTCTCGTCAAAACAGCGTGGCTCGCTGACAACCACAAAGGCTAGAGGCGGCGGGAACCTCGGGCGCCTCCGCCTCGGCGCCCCGGGTTTGAGTATTAACCTCGGAGCAGCGGAGGGAAGCGGAGCGAACCCCTCGGCGTACCTCAGGATTCGGTGCCCACCACTGGCTCCGCCCCCTCCCGGCGCGCACGCTCCCGCCGCCGCCGTGCGTACTTCGGGCACGCGCCGTGACTAGACGCCGACGTGAGTGGGGGCGGGGCCGCGCGCTGCGAGGCTCCGGGAACGGAGCGGAGCCTCCAGGAAGCGGATCTGTGCTGCCGCCTCGCCCGCCGGCCGTGATGCTGCTCGCTCGCGGACCCCCGTCCCGGGAGCCCCGGCCTGCCGAGCAGGTGAGGCCGTCTTCCCGGCGCGGACGAGGGGAGGGCGAGCGGCCGAAGCCACGGGTGTAGGCGAGGACGGTTGGAGCGCTGGGGTCGGCGGGGCGGCGAGCGGGCCCAGAGCAGCCCGCGTCCCGGGACTTCGGAGGACTCTCTCCGGAGCCCTCCCAGCGCGCGGCCCCCACTCCTCCTGCCCGGGTCGCGCGGCCACATCCGGGTTCTCCCCGGCAGCGCTGCGACCCCGAGTGGTAGGTGCTCGCCCCCAGCCCCGGTGTCACGAACCCGCATTCGTGTCGCGCCTCCACGGCGATCACGCAGGGTTTTCCCTCCCTGGCTGGTAGTGTGAGCAGAACCTGCCCAGGCAGAAGGCACAAAATCATGACATTTACATGTACTCCATCATTTTTGCTCTTCTCTACTTTTAGTAAGTTTCATGTTAGATCTCTCCTTGGCATAATAGAGCTAATTGGGTGATAAAGTAATGATGCACAGCAGTGCTTCTCAAGTAATGCGTGGACACGTTGTCACGTTCTCTAGAGTATGCCCCAGGACATGAAGGGGTCCTCAGATCCCAGTGAGTTGAACACAGGTGCAGAGCATTTTCAGAGAATGCTTATCCCTAGGAAACGAAAGAGATGGATTATAAATTCAGGAATTTTGCAAGCTGGAGGTAAACTAGAGGTTACTGAAGAATCCTGAATTACGAGACTCAAATCCCAGCTTAAGTTTACATCGCAGTTTTATGTTCTGCTTTATAAGATGAAAATACCTAATTGTCTAACCTTGGAGAAAGCCTAAAAGGATTACGTTCTCTGTGCTTTTTGATATTCCATGTTTCTGTTTGTATTCGGTTTAATTCTGTTTAACACTTTTACAGAATTATAAAAAGTAGCACTAATTTGTATAAGTAGTTTATTGCTCTACCTTGACGTTTATTTGTCACCTGTATTTGTTATATATTGAATCAATGACTTACATTCTTCTGACCCTAACAGGAAATGTATGATGTCTACCCTTTGAGAATATAGCCTAGGAAGAAGAGACAAAAATGAGTTAACTTAAGAATTTATATTCTGTACATATTTATTGAGGATGCTTATTTAAAATAGACTATACATGAAGAAAGAGAAGACTCAGAGTTGGTAAAACATTAGGAAGTAAAACAAATCTTGACAAAGAAAATTACTGCCCATTGGGCCTTGAAAAAAATGTAATATTGAGAGCAGAATGTTAGAGGAAGTGGCATTATTAAAGGCCACAGGAGGCATGAGAACAGCCTGTGTGGGAGAGACCACCTCATCAGAGCATAGAGATGTTATCTGGACTGAGGACAGAACAGGTTGGTGAGATAAGATGGGAACAGTTGATGGATAGAGGGACTTGGGTTCCTCACAGAGAAGTTTATGTTGATCCACAGGATTACATAAAGTTCTTAGACTGCCATATTTTGAAAGCAGAGTTTTATAAAGAGGTGTTTACACAAAGTGATGTTCACAATGAAAGCAGAAGTGACCCTTCAAGATAGTCTTTAGATAGTCATGTCTGCTCTGTCATCCCTGATGTGTGGGATGTCTGAGGAAGAACTGTCAGGACTCGATGAATAGAATGTTGGCACAATAGAAGAAAATTAAAGCTGAGAGCCAGGTAACCCTGGCAGTGGTGTTATCTCTCTTACACCTGGATAATTTGGAAGGTGGTATTGTTTGCATCAAAAAATTGTGACCACAGACCTGGACTAATTGAATTTATGGTGCCAGGGCTTCAATAAGTTTGGAATGTAGACCTTAAGGAAAAATCATATTTGAGAGACTACAGACCAATGCAATTGAACAAAATACACATCATAAAGGCACCACCATGCTTTCTTAAAACAGAATGATCAGAGTTGTTTAGGTGTATCTTTTACCCTAGTGAAATCACAGTGCCAACTGACACCTTCACTTTTTTGCAGCTTAAAAAAAAAAAAAAAAGACAGCTGTTTTTTAGAAACTTTGTTCAAATATTTGCAATTATTCAGGATCCTCCTGGGATCCTTTGATATTCAAATGATTCTTTTTTTGAAACCTGTCATCTGCCACTTCTAATTCAGGAAGGCCTGCCTCTCCTAGTTGTTACCTGTTGGTGACTTTGTTTGTACTGGTTTCAGGAGTTCCATAGTGCCTATTTCACTGCATCCTGCATCTATCACCAGAGAAGACTTTGCAGTTTTTTGTGTTGTTGGTCTTGACTGTCACAGAGAGACTGACAGAGACATTGACCCATGACCAAATGAGCTTCACACTGCTAAAGGATGATGAGCTAAGGAGGACCCACCAACTGAAATAACCAGGCTTTGGGTGTCTCTCTGGTGATGATCTAATGCATGTTAGGCCTCTTAAAAACATTGCAGTATTACTGAGAATTTGCCTTCTTAAGCTCTGGTGCCAAGATTCTTAACTGAAAGGATTACTGGAATTTACATTTTAATATCAAATTAATATTGTTGACTGCTAGCAAACAATCAGCCATACTTTTGTCCTAACTAAGAGTAATCACTTCAGCAAATTATGAACTGTCCTTTTTCTCTGTC
The DNA here is from genome assembly GCF_964194105.1 of Spermophilus citellus. Lineage (NCBI taxonomy): Eukaryota > Metazoa > Chordata > Mammalia > Rodentia > Sciuridae > Spermophilus > Spermophilus citellus. The sequence continues at coordinate 75,193,427 of NC_138196.1, read as the reverse complement.
TTTAAACACACATTTCTAAACTTAAAATAATACCATGTATTCTTGTCAAAACCCTCACATATCCTAAAAAAAAAAAGTTCTAAGATAACTTTCATCATTTTTAGGGTGCATCTTTGAAGGTTATTCTCCATTCTCACCCCAACCAAAGGCTGTCTTCTGCCTCTAGGAGTCCTTTCAGTTGGCAGTATCCTTCTGTTGGCAGTATCCTTCCTTTGCTCTTCTCTGAATTCCCACTGCAAGTTCTCTTGATAATTTCCTGAGTATTAGTATTTCTGTACCAATCTGCAAACTTCCTGAAACTTGGACCTGGGTTCATTGCTCCTGGAGTTGGTTTGTTCTCCTATCACCTTTCTAGTCTTGATCATTGACTCATTAAAGGCCTTTCTTCCCTTAGGACCCATTTGCCTTTAACAGTGTGTTACTAAAATTTTATTTTCTCTTGTTCTTAGTTCAGCTATCACATTCTATCACTGATTCTTGAAACTGTTCACATTGGAATTACTCTGTCTTGAGTTTTAAAAATAGGCTTTCTGCATATAGCCAAAGGGGATTTGATGCTGGAAACTGGCAATATCATCAGTCAAAGGTAGCTTGTTAGAAGTTAGTTATTTGTTCTGATGATAAAATTAATATATGCCCTTTGAAAAACATAGACAAATAACAGAAAATAATGACACATGATCCTACTGTTCAGAAATAAGCAAACACTATTAACATTTTTATATATTTCCTTCTGTTTTTCCCTTATGCATGATGGAATGTTTTCATTTAATGTATGGTGGCATCTTCCTGTTTCAATACATATAAAGCTAGATCATCACCTTGAATCATCACATTGTACTCAATTGCATAAATATGCAATTAATTTTACCAACCTCAATAATTGACATTAGTAATGGTGATTTGCTCTTATACATTACTACTATGATGAACATCCTGTACATATTTTAATTAGTTAACCCTATAATTTCCTAGAAGTTCTGGAAGGATGGGAGGTAGAGCAGAGGGTAAGCACTTTAAAAAATTTTTTTTTGTAATTATAGATGGACACAATACTTTTATTTTGTTTCTTTATCTTTATGTGGTGCTGAGGATTGAACCCAGGGCCTCACACATATTAGGCAAGTGCTCTACCACTGAACCACAATCCCAGCCTGAGGGTGAGCACTTTGAAACGTTCACTTAAGTTACTCAAATGCCCCCAGAAGGTTAGTACCTATTTAGAGTCTCACCATCAGTACTTGATGTCCACATCACCCTCTTACCAAAGTCTGATCAGACTTAAATCTCTGCCAATCTGATAGCTGTCAAGTCTGTTTCCTGAATGCTGATGAAGTTAGATTTTTTTAACCATTTGTATTTCTTATCTTGTTAATATCCAGTTACCCATTTTCTGTTCCATTGTTTCTCTTATTTATAAGAATGTTTTATAAGTGAAGCATATTTCATTTTTGTTATGAGTGTTACAGTTTTTTCCCAAGCCATGTGTATTGGAAGGGATTTTTATTAAAACATACAGAAGTCCAAAAGTCTTATTGTAGACATTCTCCTTCATTGATGGTTTGAGACCTTGTGACTAGGAGAGACTGGACTTGCTCAGTGCTGTGCAGAGTACTTTCTATGATTGTGTCAGAGTTCAACATCTGCATTGGCTAATGCAGATTTTGCATGTGACAGTTGAGTTCTTGAAATGAAGCTATTGCAAGTAAGGAACTTAATTTTTTATTTTATTTTAGTTACTTTAAATAGCCACAAATGACAGGTGGCTGCCATATTGAGCCTCTCAGGACTAGGTCTTGAGGAGCATTTTTTACATTCTAAGGAGTTAGGACCTTTTTCCCCCAGTGAAAGAGAAGAATTGGAGTGGGGAGTTCCTCTAATAGCTGTCAAGTTTGGAAAGATCATGCTGGTGTAGAAGTTTTTGACCCTGTTGGGTCCCAGAACTCTAAAACTTGGCATCTTGCCAGCCCTTTCCCAGAGTCTGTGATGGTGGCAACATGGCCACTAAGCAGGCCTAAATCTGTCCCAACCCCCTACCCTTTTAAAAAGCACTCATTCTGGAGGGGAAAACATGCGAACAGGAGAAAGCACACGCACAGAGAAGAGTATGGGCCTCACACTTGAATCCCAGCTCCACATTTTACTCACTGACCTTAGGCAAGGTACTGAGCCTTTCTTCCTTGTCTTTAAAACTTCACAATTGGGTACCTACCTACTATGCTGCTAAGTTAGGAGGACTCAATATTTGCAAAACATTTGGAGCAGGGACTGGCACTAATAAGCATTTATGTAGATACTTAATGAAGTAAATGTTAAGGAGACAAATCATGGAAGGGAGCTGGGTGGAGGGGGATGTTTGTCATTATTGCTTCCTGAGACGATGACATTTGAGTAAAGACCTGAAGGGGGTTAGAAAGTGAGCCTTAGAGCCATAAAATTCCAAGAAGAGGGAGCAGCAAGGTCAGAGAGCAGAGAGTATCTGACATTTTGAAGCCCATCAGGGAAACAGTGTGTCTGAAATGCAGTGAAAGGGGGCCAGTAGAGCAGGGGCCAGAGCCTGGAGGACTTTGGAGGTCAGAGTAAAGCCTTTGACTTTAAGAGGGTGGGAGCCACTAAAGGATTTTGAGTACAGGAATAATATTATCAGGGTCCTGAATGGAGCAGTGAGTGGGTTATCAGCTGCAGAGGAAGAATCTGTGCCTGAGGGTAGGGGGGAAACATTGGCAAGTCTGTGAGTGAGACAGCACATGAAACAAGAATCTATCCTTGTTGAAAGTGACAAAGAAAAGGAACAGGTTTTAGAAAGGCTGAAGTTAAAGAAATGGAAGGAATCTATAAGAAATTGGGTCTGGAAGATGAAGTGGAGGCGGGGTCACAACTCTGTTTTCTGATTTGAGCAGGTTGGGGTAGTTGTGATCAGCTGTGCAGGGGAGGAGCAGGTGGAGAGGAGAGAGGATGGGGATGGCAGTTTAGAAGTTCAGTTACAGAAATGCTTCACTGTCTGTGCCACATTCAGATGGAGATGTCTTGGTGTTGAAGATCTATATCGCAGCTCAGAAGAGCTGGTGGAGGAAGCTTTACGTGATCAGGTGAATGCAGCCGCATTGAGGCTGATCAGGAACAGTGATTAAGTTAGAAGGGAGTGGACAGAACCTAGGGCATGCCAAAGCAAACAGGAGTGGCAGAGCACCCTCCCGAAGGAGTATTCAGGAGCTTCAAAGCCCACTAGAGAAGACTGAAGTCTTAGGAGGCCAGAAGGGGAAAACCAGTGCCCCAGAAAGTCTTGGAAATATCCCCTAGCTTTAGCAGCCTGATAGGAGGCCCTGGCTAGATGCCACTGGCTTCTCTGTGCTGTGTGGTGTGGGAGCTGGAGGAGGAGCAAAAATGGTGAAAGGGTCAAAGGACCAACTTGGGAAGAGCGTCTGTGTGGCACTTTGTATAAAAGGGAAGTGTGATAGATATCTATCAAGTGAATGGTTATTTCCAATTCCCATTTACTTAATCATTCTGCATACCTCCTACCTCCTCAGATTCTCCCTGACATTCAGCACAACAAGACATTTAAATGTCATTAAATAGGTCTTAAGACCTATTTGATAACCCAATATTTGGGGGGTTCCAGAGATCCTTAGTACTACCAAGTGCCAGACTGTAATCATCTCTTGATTAAGTCCTGCATCCCTGACAGCATGAAATTAGAAGTATGTTGCTCAAAATAAATACTTGCAACCCTTTCAGCACAAGGATCACATATCAGAATCTGTGTGGCTGGACTGAAGTGTGCCCTTGACAGCATAGACGTTTCCTTTGATGGCACTGTCTTTCTCATTTCTGAAACAGAAGGGCGCTAACTAGACGAGGACCTCAGCACTGTCTGTGAGAGCAGCACCAACTCCACAGCATTGCCTTGGAGCTGGCCTTTCAGCATGGGGAGGTGAGTGATGGGCTAATGGCCGTCTTGAAACTGAGATTTGGGTGCCAAAAAAACAAGAGGGAGAGGGTTGGGGCTGTAGCTCAGTGGTAGAGCACTTGCCTAGCATATGTGAGCCACTGGGTTTGGTCCTCAGCACCACATAAAAATAAATAATAAAAAAAGTATTGTGTTCATCCACAATTAAAAAGAAACTATTTTTAAAAAGAGGGCTGAGGCTGTGGTTCAGTGGTAGAGCTCTCGCCTAGCATGTGCAAGACCCTGGGTTCCATCCTCAGCACCGCATAAAAATAAATAAAGATATTGTGTCCAACTACCACTAGGAAAAATAAATAAATTAATTATTATTTTTTTTTAAATGAAAAAAACAAGAGAGAGAAAGAAATATAAATCCCAAGAGAGGTTCAGAGTTTGACACCTTTATTCTTTCAGGGCCCAGTAGGTGAAGGAAAGTGATACTGTAGGAAGGTAGTTGCCATGGAGTGGCCAGATCCCTGTGGAGTCAAGAAACTACAAATGGAAAAGGCATTGAGTTGGCATGCTGCCTCCCCCTCAGTGAGGAAGTTGAATCCATAAGTACTCTCAAAGTGAACAGTGTAGAAATTAAATATAAACTAATAAAATTTATCCTACAGGTATTGAGAGTTTTTACAAAAAGCCTAATAGTAGTTCTAGAATGAGCCTCTCCTTCCTCACATAAACTAAAATGTTTCCTATTTACTAAAATGTTTCAAAGGAATCTTTCTAAAAACAGGTCACAACACCTTTATTGACTTTGTTATGAGGAGGTGTTAAAGAATCTGTTTGTCATTAGGTCTCTGGGAGAAATTTGCCTTGGAATTCCCTGTGAGGGAAATCTTACTTCCCTCAGCTACTTACACATCATGGAGAGTCTCCTGGATTGGTCTGCTCACATTTGCAGGCTTAGCTGACAGCATGCTCACGACAGGCATTTCAATTCCCTCATTTTCCTTTGGCTTCATAATTTTTAAACTGACTTCATTATCAATTTATATATTTATCTGATTGAACACTTAAGTTTGTTTTTTGGGGGGAACAGAGCAGGGTAGAATTAAAATCTACACAATACTCTCAAGAAGACGGGGACAGTACACCCAGTGTCGTTTACCATCTGGGCCTAATTCTCATGTATATCATTTTTTAATAACATGTCTGTAGTAAGACAGCAACATGGAATGTGCTGGTATACAGACACCAACAGGCAGGCAAGTAGGAGGAGCTCCAGCTGGACATCTACCCTTAGGATCAGTGCAGGGGAGGGGAGGCCTCTTTGAAGCATATTGCTTTAAAATCTGTTTTTTGGAATTTCAGGATCGGCATCTCCTGCCTTTTTCCTGCTTCATGGCATTTTAGCATCTCTCCAGTAGGTTGTCCTCGAATTCTGAATACCAATTTACGCCAAATTATTGTCCTTAGCATCCTGGCTGCTTCTGTCTCACTTTTATACTTTTCTGTCATCATAATCCGAAATAAGTATGGGCGGCTATCCAGAGACAAGAAACTTCAAAGGTAAGAGATGAAAACATCTTTTTTCTAGAAGGGATGCCATACCTTCTGGCTGACCTTGTTCAGGCTACTGTAACAGAATAATGTAGACCTCATAAACAACAGAAATTTAAATTTATTTTTCATAGTTCTAGAGGATAAGATATACAAGATAAGGTGCCAGCAGCCTTGATGTTGAGGGCCTGATTCCCAGTTCGTAGATGGCACCTTCTTGCTTTGTCCCTACAAGATGAAAGTAGAGTGCATTCTCTGGGGTCTCCTCCTTTATGATTTCATCACCTCCCAGAGGGTAGTATCACATTGGTGATTAGTTTTCAACAAATGAATTTGGGCGAAGACACAAGCATTCTAACTGTAACATGCCATTTTAAGGCTTCAAGGCATTTGAGTTAGGTTGAAATGTAAGGGAAATGTGGCTATAGGACCTGGATTCTGTACTGACTGCCACATGGCATGAAAAATTGAAATGTTTGAGAGTGGCTGCCCACTGACCACCCAACTGATATTATAAGAGAAGTAGTTACTTAAACAAAAGCTTCTCCTCTATGATGTCTTAAGCCGATTTCTGAATTAGCATTTGTAGGTTGGGAATGATTTGCTTTTTGGAACCTGTATGAGCTTCTGTAGAGGAGTAAAGAGCACAGCCCTGGTATAGATATTTTTCAGAACCACTTGTTTTGTCTTCTTTTGGCTCATCGGCTGTCCATGCTGAGAATGCCACCGGAAACCGCACAGCTTAGAAATCAGGCGTGGTGCTTGGGTGCTACATTTTCTCTGTTACGTAGGTGTAGGATGACATTCTGTCTAAGAGCATGTGCATCTTCCTCATAAGGTACTTGGCACGAGTTACAGACATTGAAGCTACAGACACCAGTAATCCCAATGTGAACTATGGAATCGTGGTGGACTGTGGTAGCAGCGGGTCTCGGATATTTGTGTATTGCTGGCCACGGCACAACGGCAATCCTCGAGATCTGCTGGACATCAGACAGATGCGGGATAAAAACCGAAAGCCTGTGGTGATGAAAATAAAACCAGGTATGTGAATGAGAACCACCTGGTTTAGCTCCTGCTTTCTCTGGTGCCTTCCATATCCTCCCCTTCTTTCCACCCTGTCCTCGGCCTACTTCTGCGCTCACACCAGCACCCGACAGCTCTCCTTGCTCACTCTCCTCTTTCCTTTCTAGTTTGTACATGTGGCTAACACCTTGATAAAACACCCAAAACCATGTCCTTCTGTGCCCTGTGGCGACTCCCTAGTGCCTCACTCGCCATGGCCACCCTCATACTTGCTGGTTGGCATTCACTGCAGGACTGTTTTCCCTGTTTGGTAGCCATAGTCCGCCATCTTAATGACAAGGCCATTTCAGATAACTCGTGAGACAATATACTGCATGTACTTGTGATTTAAAAACTATTATCCAAACACTTCTAATGACTAGAACATAAAAGAGCTAACATAATTATGGGCAGTTTCTAAAGATACTTTTGTTTCTAAGCAATTTGTAAAACTTAAGGCCTGGCTTCCCATCAGGTAATTTGAATCAGTGGTTCTCACTGTTTTCTTCATTGCACCATTTCCATGGGCAGCGGCCTTCTGTCAGGAGCATTCAGAATGAAATAATCAGGAGCGCCTGGGGGTGAACTTTTCTACAGTGGTGGTTAATAACATAGATTTTAAGTGGTGGACTGTAGATCTTAAGAGATACAGTGGCTTTTATTTCATCTTATCAATGTATTAAATGGCAAAATATTAAATCCAAACTATCCAAGGAACTTATCTTTAAAATATTAGAGAAACAGAAAGAAATGATAAATGTTTAAGATGGAAATACTAATTACCCTGATTTGATCATTACACATATGTATACATATCAAATGATTACACTATACCCCATAAAATGAAGGTTTATTACATATCAAGTAGAAAACTTAAAAAAAGAACATTGATAAATAATAACCATAGCTTCTTATCACCATTCCAGAAATATAAGTAATATCAGTATATTTCTGTGAGTGAAGATTAATTTTCCTTATAACTTGGTGAATGACTCAGATTTTAGTTTTCTATTTTCCTTCCCCTTAAATTTGTACCTGTTTCTAATCTAGAAACATTTTCAGGGCTAAAGTAATATTGATCAAATAAAAAATTCAGCAGAAGACTAAAACGTGGAACTGGGTAAAGTACTGTACGTTTTATCTAGCTTTGTATACCAGGTCCCATTAGTGATTCATCACTTCTTGTGGAATAAGATAAAAACTTTCATGCTTTTCTAAATAAAGGGACAGCTGCATCATCCCAGGATATACCCTGGACTCTTATTTAAATAAAGCTTACTGTGGTTCTCTCTCACTCTGTGCAAAGTACTGCAGGTGTAAATCAGAATGCCTTTCTAGAGCACTTCTCATCTTGAAGCATGGACTCCCAGATACAGTAAGGATTCGGCAAGATTCTAGAAATGTTCTTAATAGATCCTAGCTAGTTTGGGGCTTGGTGTCCATTGAAGTAGTATTCCATGTACAGTCAAAAAACTTGTCTGTTAGTCCATTTTCTCCTGATGCCTTTGATAAGTCACTTCATCTTTCTTACTCCACAGTTTCTTAGTCTGTGAAATAAGCAATCTTTGGACTTCAAAAGTCTCCCTCATTTTGAATATTACCAGGCTCTGCATTAGGTGCTGAGAATATAAATTTGAACCAGACGTGTGACTTTGAGAAACTTACAGTTGTAATGGGACAGGCAAGTAAGTAGGTAATTTCTATATGGTGCAGTGAGTGTATGACTGGCAGTACTGGTGAACTGGAGATATTATGAGAGCTTTCTCTGTTGGGGTTCTGTGGGCAAGACTTCTGAGGAGAAAGGAGCTGAGTGGACAAGCAGGAGTTAGCCGGGTGAGAGGGCAGGGAGAGGGAAGGCTCTTCTGGCTGAAATGCAGAGGCCTAAGGCCAGAGTGTGGCATGTTACAGAACCGTTAACTCAGTGTAGCTGAAGGCAAAGGGAAGGAACTTGAGCAGAGGTGAGGATGGGTGAGCATTCTAGGGGTGGTGTGCTTCTCTAGAGTTGAGCTGTGTGGAGGAAATGGAACCACAGAGGCTTTGAAACCAGGAGGAAGCATCCCTCCAGCAGGGAATATTGGGGGACGGTGGAGACTGGAGTGTGTTGCACCAGACCACAGGGGGTAGTAGTGTCAAAAGAGACCAGGAGAAGTGAAGTAAAACGAGAGGAATTGAGGGGAGGTGTCTATGAAAACCATTGTGCTGGCTGGGGGCTGGAGAAGGATTTTCTCCAAGATCCTGGCTTGAGTTCTGAGGGGGGACACAGTGGCACAAGCATGTTCACAGTGGAATTTGAGTTTGGATTGGATGTGTTGCCTTTGGGTGGCTGAGAGGATGAGCAGCCGTGACGGGCAGTGCACAGTTTGTTCATACTGACCAGAAGGATGGGAAAGAGCTCTCAGGACTGGGGACAAGATTTGGAGACCGTGGCACATTGATGGTGCTAGCAGCCCTGGGAGTGGCAAGCTTGCCTGAGGAAAGGGGATGAGCTCTTGCCTGGGCCACTTAGTACATGCTCAGTCAGGTCTGTGCTCGTTGACAATGGAGAAGAGGGAATAGGGCTGAATGGATATTGCCATGGCAGCCAGGAAGAAAGGGGTAGGGCCCCCCGGGAGAGTGTAGATGTAGCTTGACCTTCTCCACCTTCGCCGCACTGAAGCTTGTCTTACTAAGATGCTCACCGCTAACTGGAGTGTCCTGTTTCCCAAGGCATCTCAGAGTTCGCTACCTCTCCAGAGAAAGTCAGCGATTACATTTCACCGCTTTTGAAGTTTGCTGCAGAGCATGTGCCAAGGGAAAAGCACAAAGAGACCCCACTCTACATTCTCTGCACTGCTGGGATGAGAGTCCTTCCAGAAAGGTGAGCCTGCACCAGAGGACCAGGCAGCCCCCACTCCTCCACTGCCGCCCCATCACCATCAAAAGCAAGACATTCGTCATCTTTCTTCAAATCCAGACTCGTCCCAGGACCCACCAAATAGCTTTTAGTTTACTTATTTATGACAATAAATTAAACAGTTATCATTTTAGAATGACATCATTTAAAAAATCTATTATTTAAGGAATGGTTGCAGTTATTTTTCTTTTTTTGGTGGCGGGAGGAGGGATTCAACTCAGGGGCACTCAACCACTGCGCCATATCCCCAGCCCTATTTTGTATTTTATTTAGAGACAGGGTATCACTGAGCTGCTTAGTGTCTCACTGTTGCTAAGCTGGCTTTGAACTTGTGATCCTCTTGCCTCAGCCTCCTGAGCTGCCGGGATTACCAGTGTGCAACCACCATGCCCCGCAGTTGCAGTTATTTTTCACTGTAGGAATCACATAATCCATGCAACTTGTTCATTTTGAAAAGTCATTTCTACAATAAATAATCTTTTTTTTTTTTTCTGGTGCTGGGGATTGAACCCAGGACCTTGTGCATGCAAGGCAAGTACTCCATCAACTGAGCTATATCCCCAGCCCAAATAATCTTTTCAATTAATTGCTTTGGTTTTAAAATTCACTGTTGTGTAGGATATATCAAAGCCATAGGACTTTTTATTTTTTTGGTTTGTTTTTTCCAAAATATAAAAACTGAGGTTATACTGTTTTGATGTATAAATTTGGGGTTGCCTTACAGCCAGCAGAAAGCCATTCTGGAGGACCTCCTGACCGACATCCCAGTGCACTTTGACTTCCTCTTTTCTGACTCTCATGCTGAAGTCATTTCAGGGAAACAAGAAGGTTTGTATATTGGCTTTCAGCTTACAACCTGGGATGCTTTTTCTTTCAATTCTCCCCATTTTCCCATGTATATACTTTATTAAATTTTGCAATATCTTCAAATTTGGGAAATCACAGACCTGAAATATTCTTAAATGACTAAATTAGCTTCTTATATGCCTGTTCTTTATTACTAAAGCATTAAGCCAGTTTGTCTTTACCACATTTAAGGAACATACTTAGAACTCACTGTGATAGGGAAAATTTGTATTCCTTACCTGACTTATGTGGCTTTCTGAATTATAGTGATTGTTGAGCTTTTGGAATCTTCTCACTTACGTGTTAGCAAGGGGAAGTTCTTGACTTGATACACTGAGAAAATGATAGTTCTATTTTGAAAGAAATTATTCTACTTTAGAATGAAATGACAAGTCAGTGATATTTGGGAAATAGCTTGCTAGAAATGAAGACTCAAAAGTCAGTATTTATTTCAGAATCATCTGTCATTTCAACAAATACTACTTATGTGAAAAGCACTATAGAAAATACAGAATTTGGGGAGCTGTCATTGAGCTGGTATAGATAAGTGAGGTACACAGAACTAGGAGGTTATTTTAAGTGCCAAAAGGAAGATAAAAAGTATCACATGAGTCAAGAGGTATTTTTTCTTTTTCCAGCCAGGACCATCAGGGAGTAATTGACCTCAGAACTATTCAACGGGTATTTCTAAATTGAACATGCCAGAGCAGTAGGAGGGTAGGGCTCTGCAGAAGGGGTAGGGAGTACATTCCAAGCAGAAGAAATGATCTGAGTTAGTTGTTGTTGGAAAGGGTGGCCCTGGACAGCTATTTAAGTAAGCATGGTTTAGTTTGAGCCCTGAGTCTGGGCTTCGTTCTGTGTGTCAGCCCAACAGCAGAGGATAGAGGGGTTGCCATGCAAGGTGGAGGCAGGATGATTGAGTTCATGGATTGTCACCTCCTCTCTCTGTAATGACACAAATCAAGGTGAGAGTGAAAAAAGGACAAAAATTGTATGTAGGAAATGTCACAAAAATAGAATCAGACTTGGCAACTAAGTGAACGCGAGAGTCGAAGTAAAAGATAACTCAAATTTTTGAGACCTTTGAATTTATAGATTGAGCTTCCTACAAAAGTAAAATTTTTTAATATTTTATTTTTTTAGTTTTAGGTGGACACAATATCTTATTTTACATTCATGTGGTACAGAGGACCAAACCCAATGCCTCATGCATGCTAGGGGAGCGCTCTACCACTGAGCCACAACCCCAGGCCCCAAAAGTAAAATTTTTATAACAAGTGAAAGCTCCAGTATTTTTAAACAAACCATTAATTTCAAAGGAAAACTTGGACCTGAGAAATTATATTTTCAACTTATGTAAATGACATAAAATTATAAATATTAAAATTGAAAGTCCTTGAAAAATCACTAAGAAAAGATAAAAGAAATGTGTTAGGTGATATTTTTACAAGTTGTTGAGGATTAAAATAAATGAGATATTTGTGCAGGCTGTGCTGATAAGGGTTATACAAAGTGTTTAAAAGCTTAATTTTGCCTATTTTTATTTTGTGAAATGTCTGTAGGTGTGTATGCATGGATTGGCATTAATTTTGTCCTTGGACGATTTGAGCATATTGAAGAAGGTAAGTGTCATGTTTCCAATGAATGAGTCTAACTGGAAATTAAGGTTTTCTGTGTAATCCAAAGGCTTAAGAGGAGCTAAGTCTCAAGACGGTGCTGTGTGTGGGGGCAGAGCCAGAAGGCTCCGTCCAACTCAGTTGACTAAGCTCGCCTACCACTGGGAGGCTACCCTGGATTTGCCTGAGCACTTGAAATCTTCCAAGAACACAGGCGATGCCCCACAAGATCACAGTGTTCTGGGTTCGTTCTGCTCCGGTGGACATTTCCTGTTCTTTCTAGATGATGAGGCACTTGTGGAGGTGAGCATTCCTGGTAGTGAGAACAGCCAGGCCATCATCCGGAAAAGAACAGCGGGCATTCTCGACATGGGAGGCGTGTCGACCCAGATAGCATACGAAGTCCCCGAAACTGTAAGCTTTGCCTCCTCACAGCAGGTTACTATCTGTACAAATTGCCTTCTGTTTGGTTTGGTTTTCATTTAACATGTCTCCATCCATTTTTGTTTTGTTTCCTGAGTCTGAACACATCTTTACTGTGCTTGCTGTGGGCCCACCTTCTCATCCCAGGAGGAAAGAGGCTGCAGGAAGGAGGCGGGCCTCAGCCAGCCGCTAGCGTTTGTGCCTTGAAACCAGCTGGTTTGTTTTCTGAACTTAGACTTTTCTTTGGTATATGTCACTAGCATGCTTGAGTTTTTGTTTTATGTTTTCACTTCAGTCTCTTCTTTTCTCAAGGTATTTAAAACTTAATACAGTAGCTTCTGATTTTTTAAGTCATAATTGGGGAAGATTCTTTCTTTTTAATGGCTCAATCAACTTTGAACTTTTCTGGAAAGAATCGAGGTTGTTATCCACTACCCCACATCTCTGAATTGGAGGTTTGCTTGTCTTTTCTCCACACCCTTGAGTATTCTCCGTCACGGCCTGTGGTCTTCCGCAGGCCAGGCAGCTGTGTACAAGGAACACCAGGGCCGCTTCCATGTGTTTTCCTGAATTACTATGTGTCTCTATCGCTCGGTGTGGGTCCAGCTGGGAAGTAGCACCAAAGCCTGGTGTCCTGCTCTATCCCCCAGAAGTGGGGTGGGCAGACAGGCCTCCTGGTGTCATCTTCCTGTTCCTCACCAGTTGTGTGACCTTGTGAAAGTCACACTGCTTCTTTGAGCCAGTTTGTTCTTCTCTTAATGTGATAAAAGCCCCTATAGGATGGGGTTAATGTAAAGTTAAAATAATGCACAGAATGTGTAATACACTTCCCAGCACCAAGTATGTGCTTAATCAGTGTTTTTGGTGTCTTTGTTTCCTACTTCCCATTCCAAATGTGTCTTTAGAAATCATTATGTTCCATAAAAAAATCATGTCCCCACAATATAAAGCAACAAATACTATAAAGGAAGTTTGGTGAAAATTAGAAATGAAAATTCTATGAACTCATCATTTAAAAAATCATTATTAGTATTTTGGTAAATTTCTTTTTTTCCTATTTATAGTTTTTAAAAATACATTTGCCCTAACAGTACTGTTTATATAATTTTGTGTCTCTTGTTTAGCAATGTATAGCATGTTCCTCTGTTATTGATTACTGTAATTAACTTAAGCTTCCCTTGAGATTGTATATTAAGACAACTTCCAGTTTTTTTTTTGTCTCATAGAATTGTAAAGGCCATCTCTGTGTATAGCCTTTTTTGTTTTTATATTTATTTCCATAGATTTACTAGGTCAGAGTATGAACTGTATCTCTAACTTCCTTTTTAGAGAGTTATAACAATACCATAAGTGTACAAAACACCTAAAATTTCCTAAGTCAGAATCATCATTTTGAATTATGAAGGATGCTTACGAGGATCATTGGGAAATGTTGAAGCAGAAGTTTGCTACTCTTAGATCCTTTCAAGACTCTACTTAGATCCTCTTTTTAAGAGAAGTTAAAATTGCTTTAAAATATTAAAGTTCATTATCCTGTGTCTGCAGGAGGAAGTAGCTAAAAACTTGTTAGCTGAGTTTAACTTGGGATGTGACGTTCACCATACTGAGCATGTATATCGTGTCTATGTGGCCACATTTCTTGGTTTTGGTGGTAATGCTGCTCGACAGAGATATGAAGACAGAATATTTGCTAACACAGTTCAAAAGAACAGGTAAAGCACCTCCCACTACTCGGTAGTTACTTGTACACCTGGGTCTTACATCAAAAACAGGTCCAGGCCAAGCAGGGAGAGTTCCATCAGCAAAGTGTGTCAGTCCTGGTAGCTTTGTATCAGCTCCCAGTGAGCTGGGAGAAGGAATGAGAAAGGGTGTCATGGTCCTGCCACCAGCCCTCTGGCCTACCAGCCTCCAAGGAGGTACATGTGTGTACTGTCTCTCCCTCTAAAGACCTGCACCTCACTTATGGAGGTTTCACCATGAGGCTGTACAATAGTGTTGAGCCCTGGGGAGTGCCGCTCCTGATGACAGCACTGGTGCTGTCCTGGAGGCTTGCAGCTACTGTCCACTCCTGACCTTGAGAAGGCTGGTACTTATGAGTTCTGGAACCTATACATACCAACCTGGGCAACTGTCCAGTAGATGAGAGCCATAGTGAAAGGAGTTACTCAAGACAGAAATATTTAGCAATGACACTTAAAAAAATGAGTTTATGTAAGATTCTGATATTTAAAAGATATGAAACAAGGCATACTCTGTTGGTTTAACTTATTTTGTAAGTTTAAGTATATACAATTATGTATTTGAGATTCATCCATAATAACAGAAGTTAATTGAATGAATTAAAAAAATTACATTTAGGGTTATATTAGATACCCTATTGATACTGTGCCTTGTTTTTCTTTGCTTATTTTGATGAAACAATTTTAAGGGGAAATTTTTCAAATTCACAGGGCTAAGCACTAGTATACTTTCTTGACCAATTTGATCTTAATAAATATGTGAAGGCCTGAACTTCAATAAATACCAAGCTGGAGCTAGACACACTTGCCAGAAACTCAAGTATTTAAATAGGAAAAGCAATAAAAACCATGTCCTGTGTTTATTTCCAAAGCTAACTGAATTCTGTTATTTATAGCATTGGAAGTCCCATGGTTTGTTTTTTTTAATGGGTATCCAGCATATTTAGGTACAATCATCTTTGTGATATTCTTAAAATATAAATATTTTATAAATTATATTGAAATTATTTTTGCAGATTTATTGAGCAGCTTCTTCAAAGCTAACTGAATTCTGTTAATTATAGCATTAGAAGTCCCATGTTTTTTTTTAAATGGGTATCCAGCATATTTAGGTATAGTCATCTTTGTGATATTCTTAAAATATAAATATTCTATAAATTATATCAAAATCATTTTTGCAGATTTATTGAGCAGCTTCTTAAAAGCTAACTGAATTCTGTTAATTATAGCATTGGAAGTCTTATGGTTTTTTTGTTTTTTTTTTAAATGGGTATCCAGCATATTTAGGTACAGTCATCTTTGTGATATAATTTATAAAATATTTATATTTTAAGAATATTGAAATCATTTTTGCAGATTTATTGAGCAGCTTCTTAAAAGGTTAGGGTTTCCTTGGCTTTATTACCAGTTTAAAATTTTTTGTTGTTGTTTAATGAACAGTTATTTTAGATGTGGGACAACTAAAATAGTAACATGAGGTATACATTTGACTATCTTGGGTTTTTAATAATAATTACAAGTGTTTCATGTGTGAAGACTTGAGCCTTGAAGCATACTCTTTGCCATTTATGATGGTATTGTAGTTAGCCTTTTGTCATTGTGACAAAATACTTGAGAAAAACAACTTCGGGTAAGAAAGATTTATTTGGGCTCATACACTCAGAGATTTCCATCTATGGTCGGCTGTCTCCCTTGCTGTGGGCCTGTGAAGAGGCAGAACATCATGGTGGAGAGGTATGGAGCAGAGCTGTTCACCTCTTGGCAGCAAGGAAGCAGGGAGAACAAGAGGAAGGGGCTGGGGACAAGATACATCATTCCAGGGCATGTTCCCAATGACCTACTTCCTCCAATTAGGTCCCACCCTCTGTGGTTTTCACTGTCTCCCAGTAATGCCATCAGATTATTAATCCATGAGTAGAGCAATACACCGAAGAGGTCAGAGCCCTCGTGATCCAGTCACCTTCCCAAAGGCCCCTCCACTAAACAATGCTGTTATAATAGCGTGACCATCTGCACAAGAACCTTGAGGGCCATACCACTATAACAGATGGTGATCAATTTTGATTTTTCTTTAATTAGGTAAATATTTTCATGGCAAAAGTCTTTTTTGATTGCAATCAAGCACATCATGAGTAGTCCTGATCTGAGAAATATACTTGTTAGTTGACTGTCAGTGGTGAATATTGAGTTCTGGAATATCTAACTTCTAACAGCTGAATACCTGTCACACTCACATGAGTTCATGGTGCCCAATACCAACATCACTTCTGTTTTTTGAGCTTTTTTCTATCCCTCATTTGCTTGAAGGCACGAGTTCCCAGAAATCTCACAGGAAGTGGCAAGCCTGGTGCATTTCAATAAATAGGTCAACTTTCCCCCAGAGCATGGGGCACAGCAGAATCCCTGCTACCTGCTACAGTTGGGACCAATAATTGATAAAAATAATTTTTAAAAATCAGTTGAAACAGGGCCTGGTGTGGTGGTGCACACCTGTAATCCCAGCAGCTCAGGAGGCTAAGGCAGGAGGATTGTGAGTCCAAAGCCAGCCTCAGCAAAAGCAAGGCACTAATCAATTCAGTGAGAGCCTGTCTCTAAATAAAATACAACATAGGGCTGGGGATGTGGCTTAGTGGTTAAGCGCCACTGTGTTCAATCCCTGGTACCAAAAAAAAAAAAAAATTGAAACAGAATACCATAAAAATAGATCAAATCTTAAACTTTTTTTTTCACTTAATTATCAGCTGATCTTTTTTCTGAATTAAGCTGTCTTCTAATTCACCCTCATTGAGATATCATTTTGGCTTTCTTTAAAGAATATCCAGACTTAATAACATTCGTGAAGCAATCCTAGAATTTACTACTTTTTTCTAATTATTTTCTATCTTTCCCACTAGGGTTTAAAAAGTTTTCTAACAACTTCTACCTTTCATATTGTTCTAAAGTATTTAGTTGATTTTCCAGAACCAATTAGTTCTTTTCACAGTTACCTCTCAGCTTTATATAGTTAAAATAAAAGCACTGTTGACAAAATGGGG
Organism: Spermophilus citellus; assembly: GCF_964194105.1. Classification (NCBI taxonomy): domain Eukaryota; kingdom Metazoa; phylum Chordata; class Mammalia; order Rodentia; family Sciuridae; genus Spermophilus; species Spermophilus citellus. Next base: position 75,176,358 of record NC_138196.1, on the reverse strand, counting down.
ATAGGGAACAACATGGTCACTGGGCACTCTGTGGCCAGTAGCATCAGGCTGTGTTGCAGAGAATCGAAAATGTCAGGTAATCAGACAAGTTTTTTTATCTGGACTTGGTTGTGTCTGCTGCATGTGACTCTGCACTGTGAGTCTCCAAAAGGAGGTTGGGTGCCAGTTTTCCTAGCTTAATTATCTTAGAACCCTTTGTTGTTTGCATACACACAGTCTTACAGGACCTGTGTCCCACAGAGTGTGTTTGGATAAACACTGCTTTGCAACCACTTCTCCAAAATGTGGTACAGCATAGGTCTCATGATAGAATTGCTCTTTGTGCCATAGGCTTCTGGGTAAACAGAATGGTCTGACTCCTGATGCTCCATATCTGGACCCCTGCTTACCCCTTGACATTAAAGACGAAATCCAGCAAAATGGGCAGACGATGTACCTGCGGGGAACAGGGGACTTTGACCTGTGTCGGGAGATGCTCCAGCCTTTCATGAACAAAACCAATGAGACGCAGACTTCCCTCAATGGGGTCTACCAGCCCCCTATTCACTTCCAGAACAGTGAATTCTATGGCTTTTCTGAATTCTATTATTGCACTGAAGATGTGTTACGGATGGGGGGAGACTACAATGCTGCTAAATTCACTAAAGCTGCAAAGGTAAACCTTCCAAGAAACCCTGTGCTCTGCATGCTTTTGAGAGACCAGAGTGGACAGGAACAGCTCACGTCTCCCTCACCCTTAGAAGGGAAGCTGGAGTATGGGAGGTTGTGGTCCAGCATTAGGGAATCCTGTTCCCATGGGTTGGGGAGATGAAAATAGTCACAGAAGAAGTAAAGAATCGGGCTGGGGCTGGCTCAGCAGTAGAGCGCTCGCCTAGCATGTATAAGGCCCTGGGTTTGATCCTCAGCACCACATAAAAATAAATAAATAAAGGTATGTGTCCAACTACAACTAAAAAATAAATATTAAAAAAAGAAGAAGCGGCAGCAAATAATCCACCAGAACTGACTTCTACCCTGCACTTCAGTAACTGCACTGGTCATTGGGAACTTCCAATGTACTGTTATTTTTCTTCTTTGTCACATCTGACAGTCCTCCTGCCGGTCTTCCCATGCCTTTAGCCACCAGAACACTCCTGTCTTTTCGCACTCCCTTCCTTTCTGACATTGTTTCCTCAGGCTCTTTCAGAAGTTTCCCCTTCACACCCCTTTGAGCCTTGGTGACCCTAGACTTCTACTCATGGCCCACTGACCTAGTTCGTGGATGGTTTTCTGGTGCACCTCAAGAAGAGTCTGCAATCCTGACTTGTGCGCTGTTGCCTACTAGATTTCACAACTCCAGACAAACCCACCGTTTCTCCCCATCTGTCCCTGTTGTGCCACCATGGTTGATGATATAACCAATGGGCCGTTCATTCCCAGTGTAGGAGTATGGACTTATCTCTTGTTTGTTTTTTGTTGCTGGGCTTTCCCCCTCTCATAGGCTTGGTTCCTGGCATTTCTTCATGACCCTCTTGCCCCAGGCTGAGTGCATTCTCTCTTGCTGCTTGTCCCACCACCCTGTTCTCAGCTTCATTGTGCTATAAATAGAGGCCAGAAGAGAAGCCATGTGGAGGGCTCAGGTCTTTCATTCAGAAGCAGCACATGCTGCTCAGTAAACATTAGTGATTCATTTCATTCTGGGTAACTTTGGGAAAACCAAGTCCCTCTTTGCTTTTGCAGTCACTGTCATCTCCTCAGTACCTTCCACTGAGCCTGCCTCAGACACGGAACTCTGGGTATGTGATAGGCAGGAATGACCCTTCTCTTTGTTGAAGCATTTGTCTGTGACAGGCATGGAGGGAAACTAGATAGTTTGAAGGAGCTTGTTTCCTACATCCTGTGCAGGGGGAAACAGGGTTCCCCTTGGTGGAATGGGCTGGCTGAGAAATAAAAGCCAAGAGAAATAAAATAGCCTGAAAAACCCACAGAACACAGAAAGTAATTTCAAAAGCAGAGGCAGGGCAGGCAAGCTGATCAGAGGAATCCAGCTTCTGGCAAAAATGGAGCCCACGCCTGCTTTATTTATATCGGGAAACATCAAAGGCCTTCCATAGAATGTTCATCACCAAAATAGGATTAAGGTGGCCTGTTCAGTTCCTAGCAGGATACGCCATCTCCATACTACCGAGAGGGACCTTTCTAGCAGAACAGACGGAAAGGCCACATGCATTGGGCAACCCATTGTGTAAGAGCCACAGAAGATTCCCAGTGCGGGGCCTATCCGCCCCTGGCTCCCATGTGAGAGAGGGTCCTCATGTGTTTCACAGGTGGCTTCCCGTAGGTGGCGGGCTTCTCTAGGGATTCCAGGCAGAGTGATGGGGTAGAATGACTGTGGCATTGCTAACCAGCCAGCACGCTGCGTATCTGGCCCTCACTGCACTGATGCCATGTTTCTTGGTTGGAAGGTCTGCTTGTTATGCAGATGAGTTTGATGTTGTTTTTAAATTCAAAATGTTTTAATAAGTCTTTCCTGATGATTTATTTTGGGTGAAATTGCTTTTAGGACTATTGTGCAACAAAGTGGTCAATCTTGAGGGATCGCTTTGACCGTGGACTCTATGCCTCGCATGCTGACCTCCATCGGCTTAAGTAAGTAGTAGACAGTCAAGCTGCAGGTGCTTTTAAGGACCAGTAGTAGTTCAGTGTTGGCCCAGTATACATCCTTATTCTCTGCAATCACTATGCCTTTTTCATCTACCCTTGACTCTTCCATATGGGACAAACATTTGTTCCTGGACATATCAGACATAGCATACATTCATACACACACACACACACACACATATATATATATGTATATTGGGGGGGGGGCAATTTTGAAATCCCCCTGTTTGTTAGAGTTATGTCAGATGCTGTCCCTTTCCAGGCTTCCTCTGTCCACTCACCCTGACTCCACCGCTCTTGAGTCTCCACGACACTCATCATACCCCTCTAAAGCATGGATCCTATTCTGCTTTGGTTTGTTGTTGTTTGTTGCCTTTTTAAACTTCCCTTTCATTATAAGCCACTCAAATGGAGCGATTGTGCCTCATTTACCATTACATCTTATTACATGCGTAGCACAGTGCTTTGCAAAAAATAAACTGCTAGTAGACATTTAGGATCACAGAATATCAGAGCAGAGAAGGACCTTCCCGCCTTCTCATTTTTTTGTTTTTTTTTTTAATTCTAATTTGTTATATATGACAGCAGAATGCATTCATATTACACATATAGAGCACAGTTATGTTTCATATCTCTGGTTGTATGTAAAGTATATTCACGCCATTCGTGTCTTCCACCTTCTCGTTTTGAAATAAGCTGAGGTCCAAAGAGTTAGAACTTAATGTTTTTTCAGTAAATATTGGAATCCCTAATGGGAAAAATTTGTCATGTTCATGGATTCAGTTATACCAAAACCAAACTTCACAAGCTAATCAATTTTGGCAGGTGAACTTATTCGTGTTGTGGGGAGCGGGCAAGAGCCAGGTAATCGGCTGGAAATATGCAGCTGATTTGGCCGCTCAGAGGGCTTGCCTGCTAAAGCACGTTCATCTCTGTGCTGGGCCCATTCTGACATGTGAGTGGCTCTGACTCCTGTGCCTGGTGTTTGTAGGTATCAGTGCTTCAAATCAGCCTGGATGTTTGAGGTGTTCCACGAGGGCTTCTCGTTTCCTGTTGGCTATAAAAACCTGAAGACGGCCTTGCAGGTGTATGACAAGGAAGTGCAATGGACCCTGGGGGCCATCCTTTACAGGACCCGCTTCTTACCATTGAGGTAGGCAACAGGTTTGGTAAGGAGGACCCTTGGTAAGGAGGACCACAAAAGATGCTTCTCTCCAGTTCAGGGCCCGTGGCACCTGTGTTTTGTGGATGTCAGTGTGTTGCTCTCAGAGCTGCCCAGGGCAGAACTAAGAGTCTTTGACACTTCACTTTGGTCTCCTCCCCTCCTCACAAGGCTTTGCTCCCTTCCCACCCTGTTCACCCCACAATACACAGCACTTTGTGCTGTTGCCCGTGTTTGATTATTCTCAGCTGTCCTCTAACCTCTACAGAAGGGTTGATCCAGGGATTCAGAGGGTTGTACAGGAGACTATTACATCGAAATGCATTTATCCAACGATTACAGAAAACACACTTGTCATAAAGTGGTATGTGTTCTTTATTAGCACATTAAATGTCAAGATCTGGCCCTAGAACTAGTTATTTCTATAATTTCAGTGTAATTTTGAGCATCCATGGTACTTTGAGGCATCAATTACAATAATGAGGTATTTCATCAGTAACCAAATCATAGGTACTGCTAATATTACAATAATTTGTTGTCTACATTCATGATTAAAGGAAAATATTAAATATTAAACTTCAGTCTGAGATTGCTGAAATAAAGATGTACATTTTGGGGGCTGGAGTTTTAGCTCAGTGGTAGAGCACTTGCCTAGTATATGTGAGGCACTGGGTTTGATTCTCAGCACCATAAATAAATAAATAAAATGAAGTCCATTGACAACTAAGAAATTTTTTTTAAATGCACAAGTTTTTGTTTTTTTTTTTTTTAGTTTCCTGGTTCAGGTTTAGAGACTAGATGCGACCCCATGTTAAGGACCCTGTTTCCTGGGCATGTGGTCTGTGGCAGAGTGCTTGCCTAAGATGCACAGTTCAATCCCTTGTACCAGAGCCAAAACCTCTGGTTAACCTATAAATGAGATATCAACTCTTTATCCCATTTAATTGAGCATCTTCTAATCGTACTTTTAGTTGAATCAACTGCAAAAATTGTTTAGAGTAGGGTTACTGTGTGGTTTCACATTGTGTTGACTTCCTTGTGTTAGTGAAACCCTCATAGTTCTGATTTTTGCTACCCAGTTTATAATGCTGGTAATTGGTAGGGACTCAGAGCATTCCTTCACGTGTTACCACAGACTTCCAAGTACCCTAGTGCAGCCTTACTCTCCTCCATCTCAGAGGTGGGGAAACTGAGCGTCAGTGGCCAGCTCTCAGCTGTGTCTAGGGTCCGGCCCATGCCAGGCCCTGCGGCTGAGTTCCTGCAGGCCTGGTTTCCACCCAGCCCCTCTTACCCTGTTTCTGTTGTGTTTCCTCCATTGGGCAGAGATATCCAGCAGGATGTTTTCCGGGCCAGTCATGCGCACTGGCGGGGCGTTTCCTTTGTCTACAACCACTACCTGTTCTCTGGCTGCTTCCTGGTGGTCCTGCTGTCCATCCTCCTCTACCTGCTAAGGCTGCGACGCATCCACCGACGCTCACCCCGCCACAGCTCAGCCGCAGCACTCTGGATGGAGGAAGGCCTGCCCTCCCAGAAGGTGGCCGGCACCCTGTGAACGCAGGCACAGCTGTGGCAAGACTTTTATAGGAAAAGCCATTTTTGCCTCAGGGTTTCTCCTCTGTGTTCTCAGATGGTTTTATTTTTCCTTTCCCTTTTTGTTCTTTTAAACAAAATCCATTGTATGTCGGCCCTGCTGTCTAGAAAGTACTGCCTTTAGCCGTTTTGAATACAGCTTTAACTGAGGAGTAGAAAAAAGGGAAACTCACCTGATTTTTGCTGCATAAGGTGTCTGCCAAAAATTAATGAGATTTGTGGGTTTTTCTTTAAGATATGGTAAATTTTCAACAAATGCACTTTGATTTTGGAGGCAGGTAGGAAAGATGCTTTCTGTCAGTGGAGATAGGACTGAAGATTGACACTTGTACGGAACCCAGAAGGCAAATTATAACCCTCTGTCTTTTTTGAAAGCTCCAACCTAAAGAGGGTGATATTTATTTTTTATTCATTGTGCAGGTCTGCCCCTGTGTGTTTTCTTTGCAGATTTAAAAATTCAAAATCAGTATGTCCAAAATAGATTTTTTAAAAAAAAGCACCAGGAGGAAACTATTTTAAAAACTGATAGTGAAAGATGTGAACTGTTGACCAGAGCGTGTGAAAAATGCTGAGGACCCAGAGAGAGGGACATGTACCCTGCACAGGCTGCTTTGCATCATTTGATCTAGGAAGTGCTCCTTGCTGTTTCCTTTCCTGCAGGTAACTGCATGCGTTATCCCATCTTTCAGCATCCTTAGAACACTTTGTTTTTGAAAGAATTGGGGAATTCATAAAATTTCCCTCATTTTAATTAAACTTCATGAGAACTGAGCAGGCGTGTACTTCTAGGTGCTTCAGCATTTCTTAGAAGTTCATTTGTGCTTGTTATGCAGTTTTTTCCAATTTCAAGTTAGTATAACGTCCCCCTCCCGCTCCCTACCCTCCCGCCCCCTGTTAAAAGTTGTCTTAGCAGTTTTACTTACTAAGAAATTTTTTTTAAATGCAAAAGTTTTTTTTGTTTTTTAAAGTTCATTTTCCTGGTTCAGGTTTAGAGACTAGACGTGACCCCATGTTAAGGGCTGCTTAGAGCTGCAACTGTGGCTGGCATGCCCCAGTAAATCCGGGCCAAGGAAAACTGTGAATTTAACACAAGAAGTAAATTTACATTTTGAAGAAAGCAAATTTGACACTTTAAGCAAAAACCTAAAAAGGACAACTGGATTGGCATATGCCTTTCACCTATTCTTAGTTTAGAAATTCTCAGTTTTTTTAAGAAGTTCTTTTGTGAGAGTACGTGTTTGTACATTTCTGGACCCTAAAACGGTTAAATTAATGTAGATGGCAGCAGTTGGTATTCTGAGAACCCATTAGCTATTTATTAGAAAATCATTGATTAGAAAAACAATTCAAATTCTGAATCCCTGTTTAAGCTAGAAAAAGGAGTTGAAATTTATCTTGATTGATTACTAATTATAAGACATAGTGTCTATTGATGACTTAAAAGATTACTGATTTGTAAAAGAAATGTGAATGTTTTAATTCTCTTCAAAGTGAATATTCTAGCAAAGAAGAAAGTTATTGGTGGAGAGTTAGAGAAGGCAGATGTTATAGCATCTGAAGTGCTGGCCGCCAGCCACTTAAATCCAGTGCAGTTGAGCTGCCATCCATACCCCAGGAGCACACTGAGCTGTGCCTCACCTTGAGTTCAGAGCCTTGTGGACCCTGGTGGTGTCATTGAGGAAAAGTAAGTGCAGTTACAGTTTAGCTTCTCTATTGCCAGCTAGTTGGAACAGCAGGGCCCTCCCTGTAGAATAAAATCTATGAATGCTTAGAGTTTGTGGTTTTACCTTTAAATCAAGACAAAGAGAAGCTAGCCCAGGAATAGATTTAAATAGTCCTTCATTAAAACTTACTCGCTTAAATAAACACTCTTGAAGCCTGTAATTCCAGCAATTTAGGAGGCTGAGGCAGGAGGATTCCAAGTGTGAGGCAAGGCTGGGCAACTGTTTTCTATACTGTCTTACAGAAAAAAACAAACAAACAAACAAACAAAAATGCTGGACTGTCTCCTGGGTTCAATCCAGGATCGATAAATGAATAAATAAGCAAACAAACACTCTTTTAAATGAGGAAGTCAATTTAGTCCAGCTCTGCATTTGGGGGGCAGAGTAGACACACAAAGGAGCTCTGATGTTAGCCTGCTCAAAAGATCCCGTTGCAAGAACCTACCTCATTCTCCAAAAGAAGTCCCCAGATTAGGGTTCCGCATTCCACACTACCTTGTACCTGATAAGCATGCACGCTTCTCTCACAGCTCCTTGGAGCAGCTGGGCAAACTTGCCAATCCAAAAGACCCTAGAGCTAAGAATGATTTTTGTGTTTTTAAAGAAGTTTAAAAAAAATGTTGAAAAATATGCAGTAGAGACTATATGTGGCCTAAAATATTTGCGAAATGGCCTTTTACCATTACAAAGAATGGTAAAAGTTTTATGGGAAAAGTTTGGTGGCCATGTTACCTTGTGGTCACTGCTACAAATACCTGAGTGAATCAACTTGTACAGAGAACAGACATTTTTTTTTTGGTTCACAGTTTCTGAGTTTTCAGTCTCTGATGGGCTGATCTTGCTGCTTTGGCCCTGTGTGAAGCAGCACATTGCACATTATGGTGGAGCAAAATCTGTCTGCTGGCTTTAAACCTGGAGCTAAGAGAGAGGAAGAGGAGGGGCCAGGGCCCAAGGACACACCCCCAGAAACCTGCCCCTGGGTCCACCTCTTAAAGGTTCTACTACCTCCCAGTAGTGCCAAAGTGGAGACAAGACTAAGCCTTCAACACACTAAAGCTGTGGCCCTGCAAGAACAGTCTCATTCAAGAAAGGAAGTAGGCATTCGTGGACACAAAAAAGATGGGCAAAAGAAGTGACCAAGTTTCAACCTTAAAATACTGGCTTATCCACCAGAAGTTAACTTCGTATCTTTGCTTTTAGATTATTTTCAAGATCAGTGTCCTACCAAATGAGGAAATCTGCCCCAACTCCAATTTTAAAAATAGTGCTGTTCAAGTGCGCTCAGTGTTATATTGAGAAAACTGCATCACAGCAAATTGTATTCCAGAGAGCCTCAGTAGTGTCTCAGAGCTATGTGTCCCATGGAAGAGAAGAGGGCCACATACTTCCTCTAAGTGATGCAGGGATGGATTTGAGGCCAGTAGAGGAGAAGCTTGCTTCAGGCAGAGGAGGGTTCATCCCAGTTCAGGGCTGGCAAGGAGAGCGGCCAAGTCTATACTTGGCAATGGAAAGCAAAAGAAATCAAACTGGGACTTGCTAAAAGCTTTGTCCAAGAAACAGTTTCTGTGATAATCTTGGTAGAAAGACTCCCCAGTAAAAGCTTATGTCCCATTAGCCATGTCATGTGCTCTCCTTTCTATGCCTCCAGGAGATGTTCTCACAGGCTTCAGTCCATTTAGGGACATCACAGGAAAAGACACAGTTGTATTTGCACACACACACACACACCCTCCCCCTCCCCCTGAAACTGCTGGCTTTAGGCAGTGCCTACCAGCTCCCGGGGCAAGGGACAAAGATGCTGCTCACAGCTTAAGGCCAGTATTGTCAGGGCTTTGCCTGATGACCCTCAAGGCTCTTGCCCCTGTCATCCACACCTCTGCACTCTAGCATAGCAAATGCTCGATGAACAGATATTTAAATTTTAAACTCAGGCCTACATAGTTTTCCTTATAAGGAGCATGTATCACTTCACAAGAAACTGAAAAAGGCAAATGTGTTTTCCAAGCTTTAAAAGAAAATCTGCTTTAGAATTGTGTATGGTCATGTGCAATACAGCAAAACTACCTTCGAGTAAATTATTTATTTATTTCAGTGTTTTGTTTTTTATGATATTGAGTTTCCCTTTCAAAAATGGATGATGTGACCAAACAAGGAGAATTCTTTGTTCTTTTACCCAAATCGTATTTTACAGTTAGGAATTACAAGAACTAGGGGAACCTCTTTAAATATCTTTTGTTTAAGTGATGTTTTCCATTCAGAGTGAGAAAGGGTCCTGGGACAGGGTTGTGGTGTCATATCACCTTCTGCATTTGGTCGCCTTGTCGCACTTGCACATGGAGGGGTGCTGATAATCAATAACGTGAAGGTTCACCAGCAGCCCCTAGGTGTGTGCTTGCTTCTTGTGATTGAAACAGATTTCTCTCTGATATTTGAATCTTTTTACTTGTTAGAATGATTAGTCAAATTTGAGTCTAAGTTCAGTAAAATAAATTAAATCTGACTACACACTCTTTGTGTCTCATCTTGGGCATGTGGGCCAGGAAGCACAGCTGTAAGGGTCACAAGGACTCTGCAGCCCGCAGCCATCACCAAGCGATGCTTGAGGAAAGATACCCTGGGCGAAACCTAGCCAGTCACCAGCAGTACCTGCTAGTCTGAAACTGCCATTTATAAGCTCCTCACCTTGAAGTGCCTGAAAGCTATATGTATAGACAGGAAAAAGAAAATTAACCAAGGTTTATGTATTGTACCATGGAAAAAGGACAAAATGGAGTGACAGTATTTTGGGTCACTTAAAATGGAGTTGGGAGGCCATCATTCATCAGATCGCAGATACAGCTCAGCTGAGCCTGTAACTAGGCCAAACCACAGTTTCCTGGAACGTTGTTAACTTCTGCTGACTGGAGGGTGGACTCCTTACCCCCACTACCCAGACACTGAGATTGCAACCAGCCCCTTTCTTATAGAACAGCTTTTCTTCTGCCAGCACCAGTTAAAGTTTCCCATCAACAAGTGGTGTGATTTCCAGCCCCCCTGGTGGCTAAAAGCTCTGAATGCAGTCTTCATTTTCCAGAACCTCAGAGCACATTCTCAAGAATGCTTGAATCTGTGTTCTCCCAGATTGCAATCCTAAACAGTCCCAGATAAATGTAATTTTCGTTGTTCTCAACTAGGTTATCATATTCTCGGTTGACAGTCTTACTGATAGTAACAACAAATGCTCATTTTAGGAGACACCATTGCAATTAGACCTAAACTTAAATCTGTGGTTTATTTTCAGAAAATTATTAATCTCATTATTGACATTACTAATAACTCACAGAAAAGATCAAATTAGAAGCTAAGCTTTTTTTATCTCTTTTTAGAACATATAAATAGAGGTTTTCCTGGAGGAAGAAGGTGGGCCTGAGCCATACCTGAAAATAGAGACAGATGGCAAGCCAAGGGGGCCAGCTGTTAAGAACCACACAAGCCCCACAGTGTTCCAAAGGAGCCAGGGAAAGGCAAAGGCAGTATGGGGGGGGCAGTTAGCACAAAAGTGAGGTGCCCAAGCCATGGACAGCAAGAACAAAGCAAAGTTAAAATAGAACTTGCTTAAGTCACTTTGAGGCAGTATGATCCATGTAGGACTTCACACCTGAGGGTAAATATCTTAAAATATCTAAGACAACTAAAGATGTCTGAATTTTCATTCCACTTGGTAGAGGGGAAGTACCTATATCCAAAAGCTGACCAGGCTAACAGATCAGAAAGGCGTGGTTCTGGGTTTTTGTTTATTTTCTGTCTTTTTAGTCTTTTTATGATTTTGGAATGCACTCAATGGATCTTTTTTGTTGTTTCTGAGGGGTTGGTTTTGTTTTGCTTATTTTAGATCCTGAAATGCTAATGGTTTGCACAGAAGGGGTTTTGGCCTTCACAGGGACCTGGGAGCCGAGGAGTCCATGTCAGCTCTGTCAGAGTTAGAATGTCTTCTTTTATAAGGGTCATCAAAAGACAAAGGCCTGCCCTGCTAATCCCAAAGCACAGCATAGCAGATCTGGAAATGTAATACCTTTTAGAGTCTTACAAGCTCCTCAGGCTTCTCTCTGCCTCCTCATAACAAAGAAGAATTTATCTGTTGATGTATTTTCTGTGTTTTTAACTAAGTAGCCCCCCTCCCCCTGCACACGGCCTCTTTCTGTTACTGTGCCCATTAAGACCCAGAGACCTGCTCTAGGGGACCCAGGCTGGGGGCTCTCTGGCCTTTGATCTTTGCCCTTCACCTGATCCTGTTTGGCAGGGGAATTATATCTGGGCTCCAGACGTCATGGCCACTTGACCGTATGTCACATGGAGGAGACTCAAACAAGAAACCAGACCTTAAAAAGGATTTCTGCCCAGAGAAAAGTACTGAAAGCTCCTCACAGAACACCGTGGTGACAGACACAGAGACGGGTCACTCTAAATACACACGCTCACCCAAGTGGAGGGAGAGGCGGCTTTTCCTCCATCATCAATGACTGTCGTAGACATTGTGTTGTGGGATTCCCGTGTGTGATAGAAAGGGGAAGAGGTATCCTATGGCAAGGACATCAGAGGACCAAGGATTGCCTTTCTAACTCCCAGCATGAGGCTGACTTTCCTTGTATTCTTTCAATAAAGTATGTACACAGGCTGCCCCTGCTGTTCTCTGGTTCATCATTGGTAGTGTGAATTCCACTTTTCACCCATTTTTGCTTCAGAGTTCAAAGCCAGCTACTCCAAAAAGATGAATCATCCTCTTCTTGGCTGTGGTTACCCAGGACTTAAACTCCAGGAACCAAGCTTAGCACTTTCTCCTCTTAAGATTTATCTCCACTTGGACTAACTTTGTTATGCCAGAGTTTAGGTTCAAAAAGACTGAGACACTTAAACATTTAATGGACTCTACTTAGCTTGTGAAGTTCTTTTATTCTGGTTATGGCAGCACAGGAGAATTTTCTGGAAGTTCCTGGCCATTCTGCTATGGATTGAATGTGTCTCCCAACATCCATGTGTTAGAAATGAAGTCCTCAGTGCAACACTGTTGAGGGTGAGAACTTTGAGAGGCGATGAGGTCATGAGTTGACCTCAAGGTCAGCGTTATCTCAGGAGTGGTTTCCTCATCAAGAAAGAGGCTCTGTTATGAAGGTATGTCTGGCCCCCTCACCACTCTTGTACACGCTCTCCCTCCATGTGATGCCCTCCATGAAACTGTAACAGCAAGATCTCACCAGATGTGGCCTCTGATCTTGGACTTCCCAGCCTCTAGAACCATGGGCCAAATAAACTTCTCTTGTTTATAAATAACCCATCTCTGATATTCTTTTATAGCAACATAAGACAGACTAAGACATATGTATAACGTTCAATTTACATCTTTAAATTCCAACTTTCTCTGACTCTTGTCCATCCATGTATCTGTCCTATCTCTGAACTTCCTTGAACGTGAATCAATGCAAGGGTCCTGCATTTACTTTCTTTATATTTATAGCTAACCCAATGATGAAAATACCTTGTAGCACATAATGTTTCCTAAATATTTGTAATCTTAGCAAAATATGATTTATTTTTCCAGACACCTATTTAGGCTTCTAGAATATGTGCAGTAAGTCTCTCAAAACTGCCACAGTCTGGCTGCAGCAAAATAACTGGAGGGGGGTGACGAGGAACTTGTGTAGATTGATACAGCAGGAGTGGGAGCCGTTTATTGTAGGACAACAGAGGTATTTATACATTCCACACAGCTTATCTTAATTAACATAAACTCGATACAGCAGTCAACCAATAAGGAATCTCCACACTTAATGGCTCACTGGCGCCACCTCACAAACCACTCCCTCTGGCATTTTGCCAGGCGCCATCTTGACTTGTTTACAGACCCTAACATTTCTTTGGCAAAATGCCAGGCGCCATCCTGACTTGTTTACAGACTCTAACAAAACCCTTTTATTCTTGGGGCTGGAGTTGTAGCTCAGCGGTAGAGAGCTTGCCTTGCATGTGTGAGGTGCTGGGTTCGATTCTCAGCACCATATAAATAAGTAAATAAAGTAAAGGTCCAACAACAACAAAGGTCATATATATATATATATATATATATATATATATATATATATATATATATATATATATCTTTTATTCTCAGTCTTTGTTGTTCTTCCAGATTGCAGTTTTGTGCAGCTTTAAGACCACATGCAGTGAGGTGGGGGTGGGGGCAGGGGGGGTGCCCCTCACTCTCAGACATGGTTCACTTCTGATTTAGGGTTCTCTAGAGGTACAGAATCAACAGGAAGTATAATTATAAAAGGAGGACTTATTAGGTTGGCTTACCCAACCAGAAGCTGGATAGTCCACAATGGTGGTTGGTAGGCTGCACAGCTGGAAGAATCAGTAGCTGAGTAGTTAAAGAGGCTGAAGCCCCAGAACAAGAGGGATCAACGGTGCTACCCTAATCCCAGACGGAAGATTTCTGGAGATCCGCTTCTGAAGAGTGAAGAAGTGAGTCCAGTATCCTCAAAGGATCACAGCAGCAATCAAGAACCCATCCAAGAAGAATCAGCTAGCATCTCTGCTGCTTTCTTGTTCTTCTAGTTTTTATTCCATGCAAGCCATCATCCTATCAGACGGTGCTGCCCACGCTTAGGGAGGGTCTCCATTTTAGTTGGCTATCCCACATGCCAGTCGTTCCTAGACACAACCTCATTGACATACCCAGGAGCCTCTTAATCATTGGCATATCTTAATCCAATCAAGTTGACAATTAACCATTACAACTTCTCTCTCCCACCAAAAGCTAAAGGAGCACTGCGTCCTCAAGCTGTGTGTAGAAAGCCTTGGGAGAACTGGGTTGACTTCCAGTTTTCTTTTATCTAAACCTATTCAGACTTGAAGAAAAGGGCAGAAAGCCTAGAATGAGGGAGTGATTGTGGAGCAAAGGAACACTGATGTTTTCTGAAGCCCAGTCAGAGAAAATGATCCGTTTGTATTTGTCTTATTCTGCATGTAGCTTTAGCGATTTTTTTCATTCTAAATCATCCTTAAAAAGTGAGTCTCTTGGGCTGGGTTTGTGGCTCAGTGGTGGAGCGCTTGCCTAGCATGTGTGAGGCACTGGATCCCCAGCACCACATAAACAAATAAACAAAATAAAGGTATTGTGTCCATCTACAACTAAAAAAATTTAAAAAGCAACTCTTTTTTTTTTTTTTGGAGGGGGGATGCCAGGGATTGAACTCTGGGGTGCTCCAACACCGAGCCACACCCCCAGCCCTATTTTGTGTTTTATTTAGAGACAGGCCCTCATGGAATTGCTTAGGGCCTCATTTCTGCTGAGGCTGGCTTTGAACTAGCAATCCTCCTGCCTCAGCCCCTTGAGCCACTGGGATAATAGGCGTGCGCCACCACATCCAGCAAGTGAATCTCTTTTTAATCCTCCAAAGCACTAAAGGCATGGGGGAAATGGTGGGTTTGACTATGTCAAAAGTAGGTATTTCTGTTCAACAAATGGCAGACCAAGAGGGCAGTGACTAAAATTGAAATTTTCAACAAGAAAAAGGAAATCCAAAAGAAAAATTAGCTATGCCAGTGGTGCACAGCAAAAGCCACCACCCTATGCTCCTCTGAAGTGTTGACAATGAGGTGGGGGACAATAGCTTAGGTGTTTTGTTGGTGTCGACTGCTCCATGGAACCCTGAAAAGCAAGCTGGCAGTATATTTAAGTTACTGGTGAAGGGTCCCCTGACCCAGAGAGCACTGAAGTGTATTCCCCAGAGAAATTTCTCCCCAGGTCCACAAAGGGATGTGTGAAGTGATGCTCTGGCAATGTTTGGCAGTCACCATGTTGGGAGCCAGCAAGGTCTTGGGTAATCAAAAAGAGACTTTGCGTACTATGGAATACTGCGCAGTCAGAAAGGAGAGCTAGAAGCATGTACAGAAAAATGGATAATGGCTCTTAAAAATATTGTTGAATACTGTAAGAAATGAGATTTGTAGCTTAACGCCATGTGTGTAAATGTCAGGCACACGACACAGTATGTCTTACAAGGATATGCGCATTTGACAGTGGCTGCTGTATTGAGTCAGAATTTAAATGGGCTGTAAGTGTAAATATATACCAGATGTCAAAGACTTAGTTTTGAAAGAGTTAAATATCTCAATTTGTTTATCATAGTTATGTGGGCCGTGATAATAATTTGGATATATTGAGTTAAATAAAATATGTTTCAGTAGTTCCCCACCCCCCTACCCTTATTTGAGGCTTTGTTTTCTACAGTTTCAGTTAACCTGCAGTCAACTGAGGTTCAAAAATATTAACTGGAAATTTTCAGAAATAAACTAAAGTTTTAAATTGTACACTGTTCTGAGTAGTGTGATTAAATCTCTTGCTGCCCTATTCTGCTCTGCCCAGGACATGAATGATCCCTCTTTCCATTGTATCCATGCAGTATACACTACCCACCTATCACTCACTTAGTAGCTATCTTGGTTATCAGGTCAACAGCTGCAATATCATAATGTCTGTGTTCAAGGAACTCTTTTATGGTAGCCTAATGCTACATCACAATGGCTGTATCATTCATTCACCTCAGTTCATTTCATCATAGAGGCGTTTACCATCTTGCCTCATGGGTGAGAATAGTACCAAGAAAGATGATAATAGTACAGAAAAGATATCTTGAGAGAGACTGTACTCACAAAACTTTTACTATAGCATATTGTTATAATTGGTCTACTTTATTAGTAGTTGTAAACAACTACTAACCTTACTTTTACTTCTAATCTCTTACTGTACCTAATCTATATATTAAACCATATCATAGATATGCATATATAGCAAAAAATATAGTCCAGTACATACACTCAGTACTATCTGTGGTTTCAGGCATCTGCCTGAGTCATGGAACATATCTCCATGGGTAAGGGGGGGGCTACTGTACTAGATGAATGTTGCCCCTTTTATTGTGGACATTGGACCACTTTAATTTGCCTATGTGGCTCATGGTGTATTTGCGGTAGCACAAATCTAGGTCCTTTTGCTCCTCAAAATGTGGTCCTTGGACCAGTGCATTGACGTCACTGAATCCTAGTAGAAGGGCCCATCTCTTAAGTTGAGCCCAGGCCTTCTGGATCAGACCCTTCCCTTTTCACACCCTCAGGTCATTCAGAATGGACGTCAGTGCTTGAAAAGCACTGCTCTAGAACAGGGCTCAGAAAAGCTTTTCTCTAAAAGGCCAACAGGATCTACTTCTGCCTCGCAGGCCCTGGGACCACTGTGGGCAGATCTCCCCCTGCCTTTGTGGCGTGAAGTGAGCCATAGGATGCATGGCCGCCTATGGAGTCCCACGGTGGGCCAACCCTGACTCTCAACCCTATGTGGCGCTGGGCCCCATGTCAGGGGAGGTCAGCCTACCTCCAGGATACACCAGCTGCCCTTCATTTCTTCCAGAACCCTCCTCACAGACCCTATTTCCATTCCCCCTGCGTGTAACTTAGAGGACCCTGAGGACCCCTCCTCTCTCCACACCAACTGTAACGAACAGAAGAAACCTGGAGGCCATTCTGGACCGTTCCTTCCTTGTCACCCTCGCTGTCCATCTGGTCAGTCACTGCTCAAGTGCAGGACCCACGCCACTCACTGTCCCCTCTTCCTCTCCTCTTTCTGTCTTGCTCTACTTCAATCCTCTGGTAGACTCCTAGCTGAACTCTCGACTCGGCCATTCCAGCTCCTCTACTCTGCAGCCAGAGTGACCTTCCCAAGGCATCTGGCTGAAGCCCCTGCTACAGGACAATGGCCAACCTTCATGCTGGCCCTCTGTGTCCTGGTCTCACCTCCCCCCGAGCTCATCCCCCCTTGCCTTGCTCAGTCCTGCCAGATTTTTAGATGTGGAACTGTTACCTCTGCTGCCAGGTTCTCCTATGTGGCCCTCTCGGAAAGCCACTCAGCTTCTACTATTTAGCCTCGACCTTAGCCGCTCTTGGGAAGTGCACTGATTTGCTAGAGACATAATAACCAAGTACCACAAACTGAGTGGCTTAAAGCAACAGAAATTGATTCCCTCGCAGTTCTGGAAATCTCAAGTCTGAGGTCAGAGCCCCACAGGGCTGTGCTCCCTGGGGTGCTCTGAAACCCTTCTTCGCCTCTTGTGGTTTCTGGTCATGGCTCCTTGGAGTTCCTTGGCATCCTGAGGGATCACTCGTTTCTGCCTCTGTCTTCACGTGGCATTTTGCACTCATAAGGCCACCACCTGTCCTATTGGATGGAGCCCTGCCCTAGTGACCTCATCTTAACTTGATTACATTTGCGAATCCTGTTTCCAAATAAGGCCACACTCAGGGGCAGCAGGGTTGGGACTTTAGCATAACTTTCTGGGGGACACAGATCCCTTTCTAACAGGAAACCTGCTCGCCTGAGTTCAGGCCTTTCTCTCTGACCCCATGATGTTTTTCCACACTATCTGTCACTGAAAGCATCTGTCTGTGTGTGTGTCATCCGTCCTCTGTCCACCCCGAGACTGTGAGCTCCTGAGGAAGTGACCTCGTGTCTTCTCTATTTCTTTGCCCCAGCAGCCTCTCTCCCGTATCATCTGTTGTATCTGGTGGAAGGCATTTAGTGGTCAGAAAGCCTGGCTGTGGCCCTGAGTCAGAAGGCCCACAGGAGGTGTCCTTGTCATCCCATATGTGGCCTCTCCTCTAGAGTGTGAATAAAATGTCCTGCCCCAGAGAGGTCGGGGGCTCCAGCCAGGAGTGATAGAATCCTGCGGAGCTGACTGGGCCATAGGCCCCTGCAGCCACACTTTTCCACCCAAGCTTTTATTTCCTCGTCCATTTTTCTTGGCCTAAAGGTCCCGGCCGCAACAGCCGCAGCCTTAGTCACCCTGTCAGGATAGTTTTCTCAAAGAGGAGTAGGGAGGAAGGAAGGGGGAGGGGAAGAATAAGCTGAGGAAGGTTTTCTGCGAGAGACTCCAAGGATGAGTGGGGTTTGCAAAGGCAGAGATATATTGAGAGGGTAAAACAGGTCCTGTTGGAGTCCAAACAAGTGCCAGTGAACGAGAAGACATGGCAGGGGTTCCAGAACAGTGCAGAGTCAGCCTCAAGGCCCCTGGGAATAAGACACAGAAGTAAAGATAAAATCAAGGCCAGACATGTAAGACTCCTGGAAGGGTGCTAGTTGTCACTGCATCTGGCTCAGACCTGCCTTACTTCTTGCTTTTCCCTTTTACTTATCTCCTATTAGGTAGGTTTTGGGGGGCTATGAATAATGATGTCTGGGTTTGTCAGATTTACTTTTTGAAAACTGGCTATATTTTTATCCATAAATGATCTCCCCATTTCATTAAAAAATTCTTTCCAGGCCAAAAAAAAAAAAAAAAAAAGGATAGTTTTCTCTGGTGCCTGTGGTGGGGTGGGGAAGGGAGACAGTCCCAAGTCCCCTGATCAGGGCCTGAGATCAGCCTGTGGTCCTTCTTGAGGAAGATGTCGCCACCTAGTGGCCAACAGTCCTTCTGTAAAGGTCACATCCTCTGTGATGTCAGCACAAGCTAAAAGTAGTATTTTTACCAGAAGTCCAGAGATGTTGCCTGAATTGCACAAAGTGACACAGTAAAAGGACACTTCCTACCACCCCTCACTCCCTGATTCTTGGGGCGCTACAGTGGCCTGGGTCCACTCAGTGCCTCTGCGCGCAGCCTGGGTCTGTGCCCTGGGGCTCTTCCCTCTCCCCAGCCAGTTGTTCCCACTGTTAGTGGCTCCCCAGAGAAGAGGGAGCCCCAGGACCCAGAGAGCTGAGGAAGGGGAGGGGGCACGCGGGTGGCAGGACATATAACCAGCCCTTGATCTCGGGAGGGCCCAGTGGAAGGCTGCAGAGAAACTCACTTCAGATCCATGAGTTGGAATAGCAGCAATGCTAGTTTCCTGTGGCTTCTAGAACAAATTATCACAATTGTGAAATTTATTCTCTCACAGTTCTGGAAGCTGGAAGTCCAAACTTAAGGTGTCTGCAGGCATGTAACTTCCAAACCTCCTGACAAGAATCCTCCCTGTCTTATCCATCTTCTAGTGGTGGCTGGTGGCCACCATCCCTGGCACTCTTTGGCGGTGGCAGCTTCACTCCCGTCTCCAATCCCTGCCTCTCTCTTCACATGTCTTTATTCTCTGTATCTTTGCATCTGTCTCCTTCTAAGGACACCAGTCATTAATTTAGAGTCCATCCTAATCCCATATGATCTTATTTCAACTTGGTTACATCTGCAAAGATTGTTCTTCCAAACAAGACCATATGTAAGAGTTAGGACTTCAACTTATCTTTTGGGGAACACAGTTCAACTCACAATAGGAGATGTTCATTCATCAAGCACCTCCCAGGAAGAAATGGCTCTTCAGATGAGATGGTTAATTAGTGTATTAAGGGACTCATCAGAAATGTAGGGAAATCAGTGTCAGAAATAGACAAATTCACTATCGTAGTAGGTTGATACACACTTCTCCCAACTACTGATAAATCAAGCAACAAAAATCAGTTTACCCCCTGCACTGCATCCACACGCTAAGCAGAGCTTGACACAGTAGGCACTCAGAGAACCCACACTTCTGCAAAATCGGAGCTGAACAAATGTTAAGAAATTAGTTTCACACAGACGGCATTTTCTGACTTCAGACTCATTAGGTTAACAACTAATAACAAAACAAACTTTTTAGAAAATCAAATATTTGGAAATTTTAGAACATTTCTAAGTAACTCATACAATGAAGAAGAAATCACATTGGAAGTTAAAAATTAGAACTGACCATTCATGAAATAACACCTCTTAAAACTATGGATGCAAGGCATGTCTTTTTTGTAGAACAACTGTGGTCTTAAAATACGTATATTAGAAGGACTGGGGATGTGGCTCAGTGGTAGAGAGTTTGCCGAGCTTGTGCAAGGCCCTGGGTTCTAATCACAGCACTGAAAAAAATAATAACTAAACAAATAGAGCATAAAAGATAAAGTTTAGTAAACTAAGCAGACAAAAAGGACCACAGAGTAAATACAAAAATAAAAAGAAGGAATCAAAGATTAAGCACAGAAATCAAGGGTCAGCAAAGCCCAAAGTCAATTCTTGGAAAAGGCTGATAAAAAATGGAAAAACTTGAGGCAGGATCATTAAAGAAGTAAAAAAGAGGGCAGAAATAATTTTAGGAATAAAAAGAGGAAGTATATGTCAGATTTTTTTTTAAATTATGACTATCTTCATGACACTGAAAATTTGGATGACCTGAACAAAATCTTATACAATTATAACTTACCAAAACTGATTCCAGAAAGAATAAGGAACTTGAATAGTCCTACATTCATAAAAGAATGAATTAGTAATTTTAAACTGATGAGTCTAGCAGTTTTACAGGGAAATTTTACAAAATATTCTAAACACAGATGATTCTAGTCTTAATGTAAACTTTCCTAGAGAATATAAAACAGAGGGGGAAATCCCCAATTCATTCCATGAAGCTAGTATCTCCTAATACTAAAAGCAGGAGAGGGTGGTACGAAGAGTAAAATACTAATAAATTTATGTAGTTCAACATGTTAAGATTCAAGAAGAAAAACGGTCTGACCATGTCCATAGTCACAGGAAATGCTTGTGGTGAAATTCAACAGACTTTGTAATAAAAATCTACCTGTAAACAATGAAGAGAAGGTAACTCCTTAGCTTATTAAAGGTTGTCTACCACAATTCTTCAAAAAGGCTAACTTCTCATGGTGAAGTGAGTCTCTGCAAAATTAGAAGCAAACCTAGCATTCCCACTATGACCATTTCTACTCAACCTTCTTACAGAAAAATAAGGTTATGCACAAGACCAGGGGGTAAAGTAGAAGGGTTGGAAAGGCAGAAATTAAGCCATCACTTTTCACAGATGATATGCTCATCTGCATTGAAAACCTAAAAGGGTCTTTTAAATTAATAAGAATTAATAAGAAAGTTTAAGACAGTTGCTAGATATTTTCATATCCAAAGAGCAATTGTATTTCTATACATCAGTCACAAAATTCAAAAATGGGACTTTAAAAATGCTATTCATAGGGTTGGGTCTGCGGTCAGTGGTAGAATGCTCGCCTAGCATGCGTGAGGCACTGGGTTTGATCCTCAGCACCACATAAAAATAAAAGATATTGTGGCCACGTAAAACTAAAAAAATATATATTTTTAAAATGTTATTTATAATATAAATAAATTGCATGAAGTGCTTTGAATAAATCAAACAAAAATGGGGAAGAGCTTTATGGAGAAAACTATGCAATTTTACTGAGAAACAAGATCAAAAATGGAAAATATACTTTATTCATAGGCAGAGAAGCTTAATATATCAACAATAAGGTAATGATGCTCTCCAAATTCATCTATTGATTAATGCAACTCCTGTCAAAATTCCAAAAAGGGTTTTAACAGGTTGGTTCTAAAATTTCTAGGGAGGAACAAATGGCCAAAAATAGCCAAAACTCTGTTTTATTTTGTTTTCGTGTGTGTGTGTTGTTGTTTTGCGGTTTTGATTTTTGGTGTTGTTGTTGTTGTTACTGTTGTGTGATGCTGTGGATCAAACCAGAGCCTCACACATGCTAGGCAAGTGCTCTGCTACTTTGCTATGCCCCCAACACCCCCAACACTCTCTATTATGATGCTATGGTGGCATATCCTAATCACTGTGTATTCCACCTTCCTGATGACTGAGACAGTGGGCCTTGGTGCCATGGTTGAGTCCAGGGTTTGCCTTTATTCTGTTATCAGGGCTGTGATGACCTGTCAGTCTCTGCTCCAATATGTCTCCTGATTTAAGGTCCTTCTAAGGCAACAACCAAGCTTGAAACTCAACACGAAATTCAAATATATCCAGCAGGATAAGCAAATTAAGGCAATCACTTAACTAATTAATTAGGTTAGTGAGGATTTTTATTAGTTTTCATCAGATTGGCAACCTTAAAAATTAGTACCACCTAATTCTGGTGAAATATGACAATATAGGTGATCTCAGAGCTCTGCTTGACTGTAGGAATGTGAATTGCTGCAAAAAATCTTTGGGGAAAATAATTTAATAGTGTCAATTAAATTTAAAAAACTACTCTACATTTGGTTTCATCATCCCCTCCCAGAAATCTCTCCTAGACAAACAGAAATAAATGTTCACATCACAAGAGACTTGGCTGACATTGACGAGCTTCCACACTGTGGCCAGGCAGCCCTCTGGGTGCCTGATCTCACTGCATCCCGACAGAAATACCGTGAAGTGAGAGTTATTACTGTTCCCACAGTTCATTCCCATAGTTCACACGAGGAACTGAAACATGTGGTAAAGCACATGGTTATTAAGGGTGAAGCTGGGATTCAAACCCAAGAGATACATGGTAGCAAGCACTTAAACACCTCACTACCCAGACTCGCTTGTCAATCACTCAAGTGGAATAAGCTGAATGCTTGCCCACAGCGGAGGCTGAATAAATGATGAGACACCCAGGCTGGGAGCCACTGCGGTTACTCCAGAGTGAGTTCTAAGTACTGGCTGGAAAAGCCATCTCCAATGTGTTTTTAAGTAAATGGGCAAGTCACAAGGTAATTTGTATCTCATTAAACCATTTTAAGTGTCTTTAAATGATCCAGTTTGTTATGTTTATATAATAGGTTAAGTAATGGAGTTAATAGTCCTTTTGGACTATATTTCTCATGAGTATCTTCTCCCGTTTTAGAGCTTGGTGTTCTCACTTTCTTTAAACCATGTTTTGATGGATAGAAGTTCTTAATTTCAATGCAGTAAAACAGATCAGGCTTTTTAAAAATTATTTAAATTTTTCTTTTTTTCTTTCTTTTTGCTTTTGGATTTAGTTTGAGAGGGGGAACTTCTGACTTTCGGAAGGAGAGAAGTCAGGAACTAACTCTGCACTCTGCAGGACAGTGCTGAGAGGAGGGAGCCCTGCCGGGCAGCGTGACCCACTAGGATCTGCTCCTCAGGACGCTGCTGACCTCGAGGAAAGCCATCCATTCATTCCAAAATAGTTAGTGAACCAAGGCAACCCTGTTCTAAGTTCTTGAAGTAGCAGTGAAAAAAAAAAAAGGATAATCCCAGTGGACCTTACATTCCAGTGAGGGGGAAAAAGTAAGGAATATATGTAGTTTGCTAGAAGGTATAACACAGGCTAAATGGAGAACTGCCGAGAACATGAATAGGAAATGCCGAAGGGGGAGGGTGTTGAAATTTATATTTAAAATATGGCAGTCAAGAAAGTTCTTCCAGCGAAGATGGCATTGGAGCAGAAATTTGAAGGAGGCAAGGGAGGAGACCCAAAGAGCATTCCAGCAAGAAGGAGCAACATGTGCAAAGGCCCTGGGACAGTTGGGAGGGCAGTGGCACTGGAGCATCATCAGTCCGATGGTCTGATGTAAGGAATGTGACATTCACACTAAGTGTGATGGGAAGTGAGCACAAGAGAGCACGTGATTCCATCAATATTTTAAAAGAATTACTGGCTTCAACCTTGAACATCAGCTGTTGGGGCAAAGAGAGAGGCACAATGATCAATAGGGCTGTTTCAGTCACCCAGAGGAGAGACGCCGCGTGAGGAGGCAAGGTGTGTTTGGATTCTGGTGGTCCTTCCAAGGCAGGGCTGCCAGGATTTGGAGTGCATCTGCAGGGCTACACATCAAGGAGGGATGGCCAAGGAGAAGACCAGGCACTCTGCAGTGCTGGACATGCGTGGTAGACACCCAGGTTAAGAGCTGGACACTGGAGTCTGGCGATCTCTGGAGAGGGCCAGGCCACAGACACACAGGTAGGAATCAGGAGCCAGGATTCTGCATGAGATCACCCAGCCCTGAAATTAGGAGGTCAGGGAGAGAAAGGCCAGAAGCCGTCGCCACTCACAGCAGGAGCATGTTGACCCATGACCCGGGGAGGCGGCTCTGGCAGGAGCCTGTGGGTCATGGAGATGGCACTGGGGGCTGGTGATATACTAGTCCTTGAGCTACGTGGTCGTCATATGGGTGTTTTCTTAATGTCAGTCCTGATTGTTCATATTTATGTTTTATTCACTTAAATTTTTTTTAATTTTAGTGGACAACTAATACTGTATATATTTATGGGGTCAGAGTGATGTTGTGATACATCATGGAATGATCAAATCAGGCTAATTAACGCTTCATCACCTTTCCCATTTATCATTTCTTTGTAATGAGAACTTTCAAAATTTATTCTTTAAACTATTTGGAAATCTATAGCACATTATTAGTAATTACTAAAGCTCATTTCTCCTGTCGTCCAACTGAAACTTTGACCAAAGTCCGCCTTTTCCAGTCCACCTCCCTCTCCAGCCCCTGGTTACAATGGTTTTATTCTCTACCTCTACAAGTTTGGATTTTCAAGACTCCACATATAAGAGATCATGGAGTATTCATCTTTATGTGTTTGGCTTATTTCACTAGCATAATATCTGTTATGGTTTAGATGTGGTGTCCCCTAAAAGCTCACTTGTGAGACAATGCAAGGTTTGGAGGAGAGATGATTGGGTTGTAAGAGTCTTAACATAATCAGTGAATTAACCCCGGATGGGATTGACTGAGTGGGGACTGGAGGCAGGTGGGGTGTGGCTGGAGGAGGTGGTTCACTGGGGGTACAGCTATGGGGTATATATTTTGTATCTGAAGAGAGGAGTCTCTCTGCTTTCTGATCATCATGTGGGCTGCTTCCTTCTGCCACACTCTTCTACATGATGTTTGGCCTCACCTTGAGCCCCAAGCAATGGAGCCAGCTGTCTATGGACTAAGACCTCCCAAACTGTCAGCAAATAAATCTTTCCTCCTCTGTAATTGTTGTGGTCAGGTCCTTTAATCACAGCAGCAAAAAAGCTGAATGAAACAATATCCTACAGGTTCGTCATGTTGATGCAAATTATACGACGTCCTTTTTAAAACCGATTGATTGATTGATTGATTGATCCAGGGATTTAACTCAGGCGCACTTAACCACTGAGCCACATCCCCAGCCCATTTTTATATTTTATTTAGAGACAGAGTCTTGCTTAGTTGCTTAGGGCCTCGCTAAGTTGCTGAGGCTGACTTTGAACTTACGATCCTCCTACTTCCAGCCTCCCGAGCTGCTAGGATTATAGGTGTGCATCACAGTATCTGGCATACAATGTCCTTTTTTAAAAAAACAATACTTTTTAGTTGTTGACGGACCTTTATTTAATTTATTTATATGTGGTGCTGAGAATTGAACCCAGTTCCTCATACATGCTAGGCAAGCGCTCTACCACTGAGCCACAACCCCAGCCCTACAATGTCCGTTTTTAAAGGCTGAATATTATTACTGTATGTATATGTATCACTTTTCCTTTATTCATTCATCCATTGATGGGGCTTATGTTGATTCCATATCTTGGTTATGTGGACAGTACTTTGATGAACACAGAGTGTAGATTCTCTTTGACACACTGATTTTCTTCCTTTGGATATATACCCAGGAGTGGGATTGCTGGATCACATGGTAGTTCTATTCATAATTTTTTAGGACCTCCCATAATATTTTCCATGGTAGCTGTGCTAATTTATACTCCTACTTTGTAAAAGAATTCCCTTTTCTCCACATCTTCACCAACATTTTTGTCTTTTTAAGAATGACCATTCTAGCAGTTGTGAGATTATGGCTTATTATGGTCTAAATCCAAATGAATGATGTTGAGCATTCTTTTATGTATCTGGTGGTGTGTGGGAGACCAATCTTGCACTTGATTGAGTCACACTCCCCGACTGGGTGCTGAGGTGCTCAGTCACAGAAATGTGGCAGAGCTTTCCCCACCCTTCTTGGGTCTGAGGGTCGGTGTCTCGTGCTTGCTACAGCCCCATGGGTGAAGCTACGCTCACCTGTTCCTTTGTAATATAACCCCTTGCCCTGTTTAGGATAGAATCTTCCATGGAAGTGCCTTGTGTGTGTCCCCTTCTCTTACTGTGCCCTTGGGTGTGGCCTACCCAGATGTCAGTCAACCTGCTGACAGTGGACATCATGAAGATAGACTCAGCCCCCTGAAACCTGACCTTTTGCCTCATTTGAATAGCTTCTCCTCAATAAAAGGGGTCAGCGCGTGCTCTCTCTCTCTCTCTCTCTTCCTGCGGACCCCTAAGGTCAGAGGAACCTTCACAGCGACCCCAAACAAAAAGGTATTGGTGTCTCTTGTGTGGTTATTTCGTGCAGCCCAGTCAGCCCAGTACAACTGGAGTAACCCCCGAGCCTTTTAGTCGCGAGAACTGACACCCGGCAGTGGTGATTTGTATATCTTCCTTTGAGAAAGATCTATTCATGTGTGCTGCCCATTTTTTAGTTGGGTTATTTGGTATTTTGTTATTGAATATAAATAGTCAGAAATGATTCATGTTGAACCACAGGAAGCTACATTATTATTATCATTATTATGTTTTTAACTACAGTCCAGGGACCTCTGAGTCCCTTTTTGTTTAAGGAAAATGACCTCAGTTCCCAGTATGGAAGACAGGACCTGTGTTCAAAGACCAGTACTGCATTGGTGGAGGATTCCTTGATGGTTTCTTAGCAACCATCTGTGAGGCTTAAAGCTGGGCGGGGGCCCTGGCTAAACTGTCCCTGGCTGATTAGCTTTGACTCGCTCCTTCCTTCGTAATTCCACCGAGAGCCCTGGACCATGTACCCTCTCTAGAGCGAGCTCATATTTAGTTTTGTTCAGTTTTCTTCAGCTCTTCGAGTATGTGGGGAAGACAAAATGATTCCTCAATCTACAAAGAAGAAAATCAGGATTCAGAGAAAACAACAACGCCATTTCTTCAGCAAGAAGAGGACTTCTTATCTGACTCCACTCCTTCCTTCCTAGGAAGAACCTGGGCTGGAATCCCAACTGTCTGATGTTCCTGGAGCCCTTCAGTCGGTCTGGAGGAAGTGGTCCCTTGGCTGGGTCAACAATGGCCAGTTCCAGAGAATGAGAATAAAAGAAATAAAATTCTAGTTTTACTGTGAAAACAGTTTGACCCAGTGGAGCTCCTGAAAGGGACTCCGTGACCCCCAGTGGTCCCGGCCATGCTTTGAGAACAACTGCTCCCCTAAGCTTTGGGGCTGAGTGGGACACAGCTGGTCACCTGAGGGAGGTCGAGGTGAGGTCAAGGGGAGGGGGCATCTTGGGGACATGCAACATTGCTGGCTTCATCTCTGAAGGCACCTTAATGTAAGACACAGATTCGTTTGCTGGGGAAAGCAGTGGGCCTCAGCGGGAGCCTGTAGGTGACAGAGGGGAAGGTAACTATGGAGGTAGTGGACAGAGAAGCAAACGCCCTGGGGTCACGTTGTTGGCCACACCAGCCATGGCTGGGAGGCTGGCAGCTGTGTGCTGATCTCGGTCAGCTCATGCTGGGTGGTTGACACAGCAGATGTACAGTCCTCAGGGTTCTGGCGGCTGGGAAGCCCAAGGCCATGGGCCTGGCCCATCAGCTCCTAGTGGGGGCCCACTCCTGCTCTGGGGGTCATCTGATCACTGCGTCCCCCATGGCAAGGCAATATCCCTCTTCCTCTTCTTACAAAGCCACAGATCCCATCAGGAGGGTCCTTGGACCTCACCTAACCCCAGTCCCCTCCAAGGCCCCCTCTAGGCACCATCACATAGGAATCTGGGGGGACATATTCAGTCTGTACGCTCTTCCTGCTGCTTTGGTGACTAATGCCATTGAGGTTTGGAGGCTGTTTACCTGAACAGTGGCTTCCTCTGAGACACCATCCTCTCCGCTGGCTGCCTGGCTACTGATAATAGAGCGCTGTGCCACTGTAGACTGATCCAGGCCTCTCCCCAGGAGAGGTGGCCACGGCAGGGCAGGACGCACCTCCCCTGCCTCCTCTGTGGTGCTGAGCTGGGCCTGGGCATGCAGGAGCCTCATAAATACCGTGGCTGGAATGCAAGGAGCCAGCGTGTCCTCAGCCAACCCAGAGCCACCTGGGCAGGAGCTCGGACGCCTTCTGGGAGACTGGCGGGGCGGACTGGCCTGCGGCCTGGAGCCTGGGCCCTGCCAAGTGCCAGCCCATCTCACTGCAGAAAAGCTCCCATTTTTGTCTGTGTCCCCCGCCCTGTTTCAGCTACATCTTTGAGACAGGTGGCCAGAGCTGGCAGAAGCCAGGTGTCTGGGAATGAGGTGTGAACTCACCTTTTTTGTTTGTTTAACTTTTTTTTCCCTCTAAATGACTGTTCTGCATGAAAACCTCCCTCTCCTCTAGCAGGAGACTTTCCACATGAAGGGAGCAAGCGGCAAGTCAGGGAACCTGCAAATTATAACGTTGGCTAAGCTCATCTTTGGGACCTGTCACCAGTGTCTGTCCCAGGGATCCTCCAGGAGCAAGGATTAGCTGGGTTCTCAGGTCTGAGTCTCTTTCATGTACCTCCACCTGCCCCAGCTGCGAATGCCTGGCCCTTCTACTGTCTTCTCAACCCCTTCCACATACCTGGCCCCTCAAGCTGCATGCAGCACCCACCCCCCACTCTCTAGCCCCTCTGATCTCCGCTCACTTCAAAGTGCCAGGTATTCCTCAATGAATCTGCCTTTTCTTGCTTTTTAATATCTTTGTGATCTTCTCTCCCAAATCAGAATGTAATCCCCTTGAGGACAGTCCCAAGTATTACTCATTTCTATTCCCCGTCCACCTCCTTCCAGAAGTTGAGCATTCCATATGCAAGCATGTGTGCGCGCGCACGCACACACGCATTCTAGGTGTTGGTGAAAAGTGGGAGGATAAAAAGACAAGCCAGACATTAGAGGAAATCTGTGCAAAAACACATATCTGATAAAGGACTTTTGCCCCAAATATACAAAGAACCCTTAAAACAATATCCAACTAAAAAAAAAATGGTCAAAAGACCTGAATAGGCACCTCACCAAAGAACACATATAGACATACAGATGACAAATGAGCAATAGATGACAAAAACATGCTCTCTATCATATGTCATAGGAAAATTCAAAGTAAAGCAACAATGAGATATCACTGCATACCTGTTAGAATGGTCAAAATCCAGAACTCTGACAACACCACAGGAACTCTCATCCATTGCTGATGGGAGTGCAAAGTTACACGGTCCCTTTGGAAGACAGTTTGGCAATTGCTCACAAAACTAAACAAACTCTTACCATATAGAGGCAACATTTGTCCTCCTTGAACAATTACATCCACACAAAGACCTGCACATGCATGTTTATAGCTGCTTTATTTATAATCACCAAAAAATGTGGAAGCAACCAAAATGCCTTTGTGTAGGTGAATGGATAAACAAACTGTGGCACATCCATATAATGGAATATTATTCAGCAAGAAAAAATGAGGTGTCAGAAAATGAAAAGGCATGGAGGAGACTTAAATGCATATTAGTAAATGGAAGAAGCCAATCTGAACAGGCTACACACTGTAGATTCCAGTTATGTGACATGCTCAATCAGGTCAAGGTATGGAGACAGTAGAAAGGGGAGTATTGCCCTGGGTTAGGGGAGAGGGAGAGATGAATGGAAGGAGCACATAGGATTTTTAGGGCAGTGAAACTACCCTGTATGGTTATGTAATGATGGACACTTTGCATTTGTTAAAATACAGAGAACAGGGTTTACACCAAGTATAAACACTAAGGTACAGACTTCATTAATAATAATGCATCGATCTTGATTAATCAATTGCAACAAATACACCTAACTAATGCTGCATATTAAATATTGGGGAAGCTCACTGTGTAAAGAGGGGTACAGAGCAGCTCTCTGTATTTTCCGCTCAATTTTTCTATAAACCTAAAACTGCCTTAAAATTTTAAAAAGAAGGGCTGGGGTTGTAGCTCCGAAGTACAGCGTTTGCCTATTATGTGTGGAGCACTGGGTTTTATTCTCAGCTTTGCCTATAAATAAATAAAATAAAGATCCATCAACAACTAAATTAAAAAAAATTCAAAAGAACTATTACTAAAAAAAAAAATCAACTTGAGTGAGTCCAGGTCTGACGTGTCACATCCAGATAAATGAGTTTAAAACCAGCTGGTACTTGCCACATGCCAGACACCGGGCTCTAAGCACTTTGCATGATTGAATTCATTTCAGCTTTACAAAAATCCCATGCATTATCTCCCCCTTGACAGCTGAGGACATTGAGACCCAGAGAATGAAAGGGTTTGCTCCGTTCCTGGACTCAGACCCAGGCACTGGGGTGGCAGCTACTGGGCTCTTCATCACCCAGGATCCTGCGCGGCCCTTCCTCCAATTATGTATTTTAAGAGAGGATATAAGGGGGTGGAGGACTAATTTTAAAATCAACTTCACTTTGAAATAATTTACATAAAACCAAGCCACCCATGCTAAGTGTCCAGTTTTATGAATTTTGAACAAATGTGTGTGCCAATGTAAATGCCACCGCAGTCAAGAATAGACCATTGCCATCTCCCCAGAGAGTCCCCTCCCGCTCCTATAGCTTAGGGTTGGCATCTCTAGTTTCTTAGGAATAGAATCATACAGGATGCTACTCTTTTGTGACTGGCTGTTTTTTCTCAGCATATTTCTTAAAATATTGTTTTTAGTTGTAGATGGTCACAATAGCTTTATTTTGTTTATATTTTTTTATGTGGTGCTGAGGATCGAACCTAGTGCCCCACACATGCCAGACAGGCACTCTGCCACTGAGCCACACCCCAGCCCCTTCTCAGCATATTTTTGAGATTGAATCATACAGTTGTATGTATCGCCAATCTGTTCAAAGGAACCCATTTTTCCTCTTTAATAATTTTGAAGAGTGGTATTTATTTCACTTCTGTTGTTGATATTATTATTCATATTATTATGATTGAGATGAGATCTCACTAGGCTGCCAGACTGATCTCCAACTCATGGGCTCAAGCAGGTCTTTTGCCAGAGTCTTCTGAGGGCCAGGACTCCAGTCACATGCCACCACACCCAGCTGTATTTTATCATTACATCAGCATTTTTTATTTTTGTCACATAGTTAATTGTTACATATTCACAGATATTTATATAATTGTGTTCAATGAGCAATAATCAAATCAGAGTATTTAGCATGTCTATCACATCAAACATTCGTGTGTGTGTGTGTGTGTGTGTGTGTGTGTGTGTGTGTGTTAGGAACATTCAAAGCCCTCTCTTCTTGCTATTTTGAAATATACAACAAATAATTATTAACTCTAGCCACTCACTGTGGCATAGAATGCTAGAACTAATCTCCTGTCTAACTGTATTTTGTACCCATCAACCAGACCTCAAAGAGACCAGTTTCAGATCTGGTAACCCCAGCAGGGTTAGGAGCAGGAGCTTCCCAAGCTGCTCAAACTGTACTGACCCTGGTCCAGCTTCAAGGCAGCAGAAGAACTAGGTGGCATCAGACTGGACCCTAACTGGACTTCAGGTACTACAAGTTACTAGGGGAGCCCAGCCCAGATAAGGACAGGAAGGCAGGTTACCATGGAACTAGTCATGGAGGGCCTCTCCTTGCAGCCTTTGATTTTCTTCTCAGCTGAATCCAGGATCGCCTCCCTCTGCCTACTTCATCAGAGAAGGGGGCTGAGAAGTTTTGAGCTCCTCCAACTAAACAGCTCTGTACTCTTAAACATGCTGGTGACAATGACGATGAATAATAGATCAAGGAAAAAAATGACTAAACTCAGCCCACAGTGTGTGATGAATGTTTTGACATCCTAGAAAACAGATGATTTGAAAACGATGTGTTTTAATTGAAAATGAAGTTTCCTGGAGAAAAGGCAGGTGGATTCCCACGCACATGTGCAATTTATAATAGTTTTGCCAGCTGATCAAAGATGCTCCTGGCCTGGGTCTTGCCTGGTATTGTTGCTCAACCTTCAAAGGGTCCACGCTCAGGCTGATCGTTCTCTGGGCCTTTGGTTGTGGGGAGCCATTCTGACACGTGATTGGGTGACTCCCGTTAAGGGCCTGAGGCACTCTGGCTGTGTCGGAGTTATCCCGACCCTTTCCTGATGAGAGAGCCCCTCCGTGTGGGGGTGTGCGTGACCACTGACCCCGGAGACCCAATCACTGACCCTGACCTTGGAGTACAGCCCCCCCTCAACCTTCATTGGATGGAATTCTCCCCTGAATCTCTTGTTTCCCCCAAATAAAAGGCTGATCCCCGGCGTGTTCGCTCTCTCTCTCTCCTGCTAGCCCAGAGTAATCCTCGCTGCCCTGCTGGGCGGCTGGAGGCGGGGAAACAGGGAGGCGAGCCGTCTCGGACCTAGCAATGTAAAATAAGGTACTGTCTGTGTGTTTTATTTTGATCTCTTCTAACTAACTTAATGCCAGAACCTCATTAATGAAACCACTGCGCAGGCCGCGTGGTAGATTTGGTTCTATGTCTGTTAATGAGATGCTGGGATCAAAGTTCTCTAAGATTTCCTTGTGATTGTAAAACCCCATGGGTTTTGTAACTTGGCACCAAGAGCAAGTGCTCATTGTTGTGTGTGGAACAGGCCACTAGGGGGAGCTGCCTCCTCGGAGGAAGCAGGAGGTGCCTTGCTCTGCCCAATCTTCTGTGAAGCTCTACACTCATCAGGAGTTCCTTAGAATGGCACAGATTTGTAATGACGAGAAACACGGAAGCCAGATCACAAAACTGATAGATATCCAGCCAACATACGACCCTGGAATGTATGTGATTTCCTGCCCCAGACCAAATGGGGCAATACCCTTACATTTCCAAATCACTTTCCCAAGGGAGGGGCCAATACATTTTGCTTGCTTGCTTGCTTGGTTGGTTGGTTCCCCTTTTACTTTAACAAATAGATCATATGGAGAGCTTCAGTTCTGTTTTTTAAAACTACTATTTTCTCCATTCTTATTAGTCTGGGAATCACTAATTAAACTTATTTCTGTTTTAATCCTGCCTCACGGGCTTCCAGGAGTTTCCTGTTCAACCCGGTGCACCTTACAAACACGGAATGCCTGCGGGAGGGTGGGGCACACTGCTGCCTCCCAGGATGTCTACAGAGGTTGCAGAACGTGGCCTCGAGGGTACTGTGCACAATGAGCCCAGAAGAGAGGTGCATTGAATATGTAAACTACAATATAATAGAAAGTGACTGTGGCCCAGGAGTAATGTGGGTTAAGTGCCATGGACACACCCTGAGGAGTGTGGGCTCCTCCCCACTCAGTTGTCCACGAGGCTCCCTGTTCATGCTTCTGGACCTTGGGCCTGGGACCACCTCATCCAATGGGCCTTCTCTTGTCACCTCTGGTGGACTAGCACCCATGGCTTCCCTCACCCTCTATCCTCCCCATCCACCTTGGCTCTCTCCATAGCACTAGTCACCACCTGCCCCCTACCATGGAGTGTGTTTCTTTGCTTTTGTCTTCTCTGTCTCCTGCTCTGGGATGCAAGTGCCAGGATGGCGGCTGGCCAGGACATTAGGTGGGGCTCTCGTGGGCTCCAGCTGTCCTTACAGGGACACGCTGTGCTTCTTGTGATGTAGGTTGGTCCAGACTGTTAGAAAAATGATTTGACTACAGAGCCTCAAAACCAGGAAAAAAAAATCAAAAGGAGTCCCCAGCCTTTGATGAGCAATCCCCTATGTCCTAGGACAGTAGGGTAGTCCGGCAGGAGGTGCTGCCTTCCCTTTGAGGGGGGTCTGCAGATGTGAGGAAGGAGGAGTTGGCAGCTTGGCTCTGCTCTCCTCCCGAGAGGCCTCCTTCCTGCACCTCAGGAGCAGATGTGGCAACAGCACACCTGCACTGTGCAAGGACCAGGCTGGGACTGTCCTAAGACCCTCTGTGCATGTGCATTCAGCTCCTTTCCCCCAGGAGAATTGTGAGTGAGATGCTCCTTACAGATAAGGTAACTGAGGGGAAAGTGCCCGCTGTCCAAGTCAGGAAATGATGGGGCCAGGATTTGAACCCAGGTTCTCTGACTGCTCAAGCATGCTCTGAGTCCATCGTCTGGCTCTGCCTTGGCAGCAATACAGGACCTGGGGCAAAGATGGAGGGTGGGACACCCGGACTTAAACCCAGCACCCTGTCATTTTGTTTCATCTAGAACAGGTGTCCACTGCCATTCTGAAGTAGTGCAACTTCTCTTGGTTTCAGTCCAACAAAAAGAACATCAAGAAATTACTATGTGTAATCTTCCAATGCTCATTTTCTCTTGGGAGAAGGGGCGTGGTGAGGTACAACAGATTGGCTTGCTGAGATACGCCTCCAGTATGGGGCACTTATTACTGGTGATTACCTTTAATCACCCCAGCCTGACCACTCTTCAGTGCTGAGGCTCCGGAGTAATTACTTCACTTCTCTGGGCCACAGCTTTCTCAATTGTAACAATTAGCAAGAACCACACTCAGCTGCTCCATAAACATTACTCTCACAAAGATAATTGCAATGATGTAATTGGTACTAGTAAAACATTGTAAACAACTTACGTTCAACAATGGAGAAATGGCCCCATGACATGGTAGAAGACACTGAAATAATCAAGAACCACTAAAAATTACATTAAGAATCAACACGAAATAACATGATGAGAAATCATTATATGGAAACTGTACCTATAATTTGGTGGGGAAAATATCCTGAGGGAAATAACTGAAGCTATTAAGTGTTGACCAATAGCAGCAAGATGGTACAAGAGATATCGCCTGCTCATATCCCATGGAAACCATTCTGCACCCATCCACAGCAAAACTCACTTAGTGGGAGTCTCAGGATTATGGCTAGAGGCTGTGGAATCCTGCTGGATCTAAAGACCTAGGAGGTTATTAGGAGAGTGCAGACCCACAGCCAGGTGGCACACCCACTGATTGTACCTCTGGGCTCAAGCCTGGAAACAGTTCTGTTCCTTGAGGGGCATGGCTAGAGCCCTGTTAGGCTTTGAGCTGCAACTCAAACCATCTGCCAAAGGGTCCAAGAGGAGTCATGGGTACATCCTAGTGTCACTGAAGAGGTTCATCTGTCCATCAACATCCATCTTGGCAGTAGGCTTGACAGCTGACCTATGGCTCAGCTCCCGCTCCCATTTCTGGTAGTTCTAGTTTAATACAAGGACCCAGAGGGAGGATAACCCGTGTCTTACACTCTTGGAGTCCATCTGAACCTCTGTGACAGGTGGATCCCCAGAGGGCCCAGTTGTGGCTCCAGCATAGCACTTGGAGAACCATCTCACTTGTGCAGGGAACTGTTGAGAGACCTATGCCCATTAGCATTACCAGAGGCTTAAGGCCTCTGTCTCTCAACAAATTCTGAAGGGGCCCAGGCTAAGATCTAACCCTCGCTTATTTATAGTCAGGCCTATGTAGGGATCTGCTGGGAGGCATGCCCATCTGGGCTTCTGGGCAAGGTTTCCAGGCCCTGGTCAGATTTCCCACACAAAAACATTGAAGTAGAAAGCTTATTTAAAGAAATTATAGAAGAGAACTTCCCAAATGTGGCAAAAGATTCAAATATGTAGGCACATGAAGATTAATAGTCACCAATAAGATTCAATCCAAATAGGAGTACTTGAAGACAAATTGTCAAAGACAAAGAAAGGACTCTTAAAGTAGCAAGAGAAAAGAAGGAGGGTGCATGGGGGCAGGAAAGATGGTAGAATGAGAGGGACATCATCACCCTAGGTACATGTATGACTGCACGTATGGTGTGACGCTACATTGTGTGCAACCACTGAAAAGTTGTGCTGCAATTGTGTACAATAAACCAAAATACATTCTGCTGTCATATATACCTAATTAAAATAAATGAATTAATTTTTTAAAAAAGAAGAAGAAAATACATACATCAGTATGCCTATCAGCAAATTCTCAGCAGAAACCATACCAGCCAGGAGAAATGAAATGATACATTCAAAAGATTGAAAGATTAACCTGCCAACCCCAAAATACTATTCCCAGCCAAACTGTTCTTCAGAGAGAGAAAAGCCAGGTGTGATGGCATCCACCTAGAATCCCAGCAACGATAGAGGCTGAGGCAGGAGGACCTCAAGTTGAAGACCAAACTCAGCAACTGATTGAGACCCTGTCTCAAAATAAAAAGGGCTGCGGATATAGCTCAGTGGTAAAGTGCCCCTGGGTTCCATTCCCCATCCAAAGAAAAAAGAAAAGAAAGAAAGAAAGAAAAGAAAGATAAAGACTCCCAGACAAACAAAAGCTGAGGGCGTTCATCACCACCTGGCTTACCTTAAAAGAAAGGCTAAAGGGAATCCTTCAAGGTGGAAGAAAAGGATGTTAGTGAGGAACATGAAAACATCAGAAAGCATAAAACTCACTGGTAAAAGTCAGTATAAAATCAAATTCAGAATATTTTAATATGGTAATATGAATTATAAGCCACTTTTATCTTTAGTAATTTAGGCTAAGTTATTAAGATAATAATTAATAGCTTCAATAAATTGTCAAGGGATATGCAACAAAATGATGTGAGCTATTGCATCAAAATTTCAAAATGTGGTGGGGGAAAGGAGTTAAGGTGTGGATGGTTTTTAAATGCAGTCAAAATTTAGTTATCTGCTTAATATCATCTATTATAAGATGTTTTTTGCAAGCCTTATAGTAACCACAAAGCAAAAACCTGTGACACACTTTAAAATAAAAAGCAAGAATCAATGCATAATACTAGAGAAAAATCATTTAACAACAAAGAAAGTAAGAAAAAAAGGAAAGGGGGATACACAAATCAACTAGAAAACAAATAGCAAAAAAAAAAAAGCGGGATAATAAGTCTTTATCTATTCATGATTACATTGAATGTAAATGGATTAAATTTTCCAGATAAAAGCCATTTGGTAGCCAAATAGATAAAAAAAACAAATGCCAACTACATGCTGTCTAACAAGAAACTCCCTTCACCTGTAAGGACACTTCCAGGAAAGTGAAGGAATGCAAGAAGACATCCCAAACTCTAGAAATCAATAATAAGAGGATGTTCAGACTTTACAAATGTGAAAATTTAACTTAAGAAGGAAGGAAATAATAACAGAGCAGAAGTAAACGAACTAGAGTCTAAAGAAATACACACAGTCAATAAAACAAAAGGTTGGGATTTTTTTTGGGGGGGGAGATAAATAAAATTGACAAATCTTTAGTCAGACTAAGAGAGAAAAGACTCAAATAAAATCAGAAACGAAAAATGATACAACTGATACCACTGAAATATAAAGTTTAATAAGAGGCTATAATGAATAATTATATGCCAACAAATTGGGTAACAAGAAGAAATAAATAAATTCTTAGACTCAATATATCAAGATTGAACTATGAAGAAATAGCAAGTCTGAACAGACCAATAACATTAAGAAATTGAATCAGTAATCAAAAGTATCCATAAAAAAAAAAAAAAGCCCAGGACCCAAGGGCTTCACTGCTGAAACCTACTAAAAGCTTAAAGAACTGATATCAAAACTTCTTGGACTATTCCAGAAAATTAAAGAGGAGAAATTCTTCCAAACTCATTCAACAAGGCCAGAATAACCCAGATACCAAAACCAGACAAGGACACAACAGAATAAGAAAAATACAAACCAGAATCCTTGATGGATATAGATAGAAAAAAATTCAACAAAATATTAGCCAACAGCACATTTAAAAGATCATTATATGATCAATTGTGATTCACTTCAAAGATGCAAGGATGGTTTGACATAGGCAAATCAATAGACATGATACCTCACCTTAACAGATGGAAGGATAAAATCATATGATCATCTCCATATGCAAAAAAAAAAACCATTTGATTAAATCCAAAAGTCCTTCATGATAAAAATGTTCAACAAATTAAGCATAGAATGAATGTAGCTTAACACCACAAAGACACGCGTAAGTAATTCACAGCCGACATCACACTGAACAGGGAAAAGTCAATAACTTGGAATGTCTGCTTTCATCTCTTCCGTTCAACACAGTCATGGAAGGCTTCACCAGGGCAATTGGGTGAGAGAAAGAAATAAAAGACATCCAAATTGAACACAAAGGCACTAAATTACAGGCATAAGAAGCCCTAATGACTCCACCAAAAACCTGTTAAAACTAATAAATCAATTCCGTAAAATTATAGGATGCAAAGTCAACATACAAGAAACAGTATCATTTATTCTTGCCAATTGCAAATTAACTGAAACAGAAATTAAGAAAACAACCCAGTTACAATAGCTGCAAAAACAAATAAAATACTTAGGAATAAATTTAACTAGGAAGTAAAGGAACTCTATGCCCCAAATATAAAATACTTATGAAAAAATTTAAAGAGAACACAAATAATGGAAAGACATCCTATATTCATGAATTGGAAAAGTTAATATTACAGTAATAATATCCATATTGTCCAAAACAATCTATAGATTCACACTATTTGGTGGGAATGTAAATTAGTATAGTCACTGTGGAAAACAGTATGGAGATTTCTCCAAAAATTAAAAGTAGAACCACCATAGGATCCAGCAACCACAATACTGTGTATACATCCAAAGGAAATGAAATCAGTATGTTGAAGAGACATCTGCACTTCCATCTTTACCGCAGCACTATTCACAATGGCCAAAATATATCATCAACTGAAGTGTCCACCAACAGATGGACACAGATGTAGGAAGAAAATGTGATACACAGTAGAAACACTGTGTCAGTCAGCTTTTCATCACGGTGACCAAAAGACCTGATGAGAACAACTTGGAGGAGAAAACGTTTATTTGGGGCTCATGGTAGATACGAGATACACAAGGATGTTTTGATGCATGGATCAGAGCTCTCGGTCCATGGCTGGTCAACTCCATTACTCTGGACTGAGGTGAAGCAGAACTTCATGGTGGAAGGGCACGGAGGAGGAAGACAATTCAGCTCATGGCAGCCAGAGAGGGGAGAGAGGGAGAGACAGAGGGAGGGAGAGAGGGAGAAAGAGGGAGGGAGGGGGAATATGAATGAGTATGCATGCTCAAGGAACCAGGGACAAGGTTTAGTATCCAAAAGCATGCCCTCAGTGACCTACTTCCTCCACTTCTGTCCAGTCCACAGTGGTACATGGTAAATTCAGTAGTCTATTAAATTGTTTATCCATCAAGTGGATTAATCCACTCATAAGGTTAGAGCTCTGATCATTGCTTAAAGGCCCCACCTGAACCTTCCTGCATTGGGGACCATGCTTTAAAAACATGATCTTTTCAGGGGACATTTCTTAACAATCACACACACACACACACACACACACACACCCACACACACAATGTGATCTTGTTATTTGTGACAACATGCAGGAACCTGGAGGACACTGTGTTAAGTGAAATAAGCAAGGCACAGCAAGAAATTTGCCACATCATCTCACTCTTGTGTAAAACACAAAAATGTTATCTCATTAAAACAGGATAGAACAGTGGTTACCAGAGGCTGCAGAGGTCAGGAGAAAGGGAGATGGAGAGGGGGTAGTCAATGGGTACAATGCTAGGGTTAGATTGGAGGAACAAGTTCTTGTTCTATGCACAGTAGTGTGACTAGTTATCAATAATGTGTTGTATATTTCAAAAGAGAAGAGGATTTTGAATGTTCCTGCCCCAAATTAATGAAAGATGTTTAAGGTGATGGAAACCCTGATTTGATAATTCAACAATGTAGCCATGTATCAAAACATCATTTCCTATCTCATAAAATGAAAAGTAGAGCTACCATAGGATCCAGAAATCCCTACAATTTCATATGGTCTGATTATTTCACAAGAAGCTTGCTTTTTGTCAGAACTAGACAAAACAGTTTTCAAAGTTGGTTTCCTTTCATTTTATATCTTATTAGTTAATGCTTTAGCAAGAGGGTTTGGACTGGCTGTGGAGGGATGGGAGAAAAGGGAGAGAGAAGAGGAGAGAGCTCAGTTCCACCAGCATTTATTGAGCATTTGCTGTGTGCAGGCACTGTACAAAATGTTGACAGTGATAGTTGAGTGTCATCTCAAAGAACTAGGTGTTGCTAGGCAGACAACCAACAAAGCAATGGTATGGTCAAAGGTCCTGGGGATGAAACAGCAGGCACTAGGGGACAGCAAGGAAGGCCAACGGCAGTGAGGAGTGTACGATTGAAATGACCAAGTCACTTTGTCAGCTGCACCAACGGGTTTGGATTGCATTCTGAGGGCCCTGGAGCCACTGCGTATTTTGTTGTTGTTGTTTTGTTTTTTTAATTTTCAACTGAAATTGTATTGGGTGTAGTAAGATCTACATAATTCTACCATAGTTTCTTGCCACACTTGAGATACTGAACTGTTCCTACACCACAAACACACCTCCCCTTGGCTTCTTATGATCACACCCCGCTCTCCTACTGGTCCTCTGTCTGTGAGACCCCTGGCTAATTCAAATCTCAAGGGGCCTGAGAAGACCCCATTTTTGCCTCTGAGATCTCTCAGGGGATGGAGTGGGCTTGAGTTGGGGTGCCAAGTTTGGAGTTAGCCATGGTCATGGGAATGTCCAGAGGCCAAGGAGGAAATGTCCTGGTGGATGGATTTGCAATCCCATGACTGAGGAGAGAAGCCTGGGTGGGAGGGGAAACCTGGTACTCACACCTGTCACCGCTGGTGTGGAGCTCTGCCTAGGGCACAGGGAAGAGGAGAGGACTGAGGAGGAGCCACGAGAGGATTGCGCCCTAAAGTCAGTGTCTGTCCTAGAAGAGCTGACAGTTCCCTTCGGTACAGAGGACTCCCAGCTGGTCCTTTGTTTTAGAACTGGCTGCTTCCACCACAAAGCCTTGCTCTTGCAGGAAGGGCAATCTGTACAGAGGGCTTTCCCTGGCCTTAGGTCCCAGACCCACTGCAAACCTCAGAGCCAGACATGTTCTGTCCTTCTGCACCAGGTCCACCCCCTAGCTGTGTCTCCTTCAATTTCTGGAGTGCAGGGCTTGTTAATCTGGGGCCTGGTGCAGCAGTGGGGATGTGTGTGTGTGGGGGGGGGAGATTTAGAGGTCACAGGTTCCGAAGCCTTTAATTTGCAAAGGAGAAGACTGGTCCTGGGGGAAGAGAGACTAGGCCAAGACACAGATGTGATCTGCTGGCAGAACGGGGGCTGTTTGTTTTCATGTTCGGAATCTGTTTCCACCTACAGGTGAAGGGAAGTGAAACCCAAGCGAGATAGATGAAAATCTGTGATCACTTTCACGCCTTACTTTTTATTGAGCGTCTACTAAGTGCCAGGGAGGGGTAGGGTTTTGGATATGGAGCTGGATTGGGCACCGGCCCTAATGCTACTGGTAAATGAGGACATCGAAGGGTTAAATTCGGGAGCGCTGTGGGGTCGGGATTGGGAGTCTCCCCTGCCGGAAAAGTGCACCCTTTTCCCGCCCGCTCCTCCGACTCCGGAAACCTGGGCGCGAAGAGCCTGGGAAGGGCTGCCCCGCTGGCTGGCGCGCAGCCTCCCCCGCAGAGCCCCCTCTGGCCCGGGAGTGGCCGCTCTCGAATTACAACAAAGGGGGCTGGAGGCCCGGCCTGTGGCTGTGACCGTAGTCGGCCAAGGGGGTGGGCCCAGGGAGGGGTTTGCCGCCCGATTTGGCTTAAAAGTTCGGGGGAAAGAGCGGAGCCGCGACTCCGGCGCGCGGCTCCCTGGGCTGGGGCTCGCCTTCGCTCTTCCGAACGGCCGAGAACTCTGCCTGCAGCTGCGGCGACGGGAGCGGAGAGGGGCCACCGTGGAAAGCCCAGTCCCGGCCCGGCCACAGCGGACCCCTGCTGCCAAGTAAGAGCGCGCGTCCCGCGCCACCCTTCCTACGGCAGTTCGAGGAAAAGCTGGGGCGTCCCCGCGGGTCTCCAGGCTCGGCTCCCCACCGGGCCGCCCCTCCGCCCAAGTGCGGATTCCCGGGACCTGAGCGGTGGGCACCCGCTGAGCTAAGGCTCCTTGCGGGGAGCGCGCGAGGACGTGCAGCCTGGCGAGTCCCCTCCGACGCCGGGCCCCGCCCAGCCAACCCCACCTCGCCCGGGCCGGGGGAGGCGCTGCGGCTGGCGCGCCCCGGAGCTCGGCTCCCTGCTAGTCTGGAGCTCCTGTGGCCCGGCAGGGCGCAGCCCGTGGAGCCTCGTTGCGCGCTGGGTGCCTCGGAGGGTGCAGCGTGGGGACAGCGACGTGGGGAGTGCGACCGTGACCGGAGTTTTGGCTTTTGAGATGTGGAGCGCTCTCAGGGGTGGGAGGGCAGGGCCACGCAGGAGTTCCCCGGAGCTGTGGCTTTGGGCATGTGAGCGCGCAGCGACGAGATGGCGTGGGGGTGGGGACCACTGAGGCTGCGCCCCAGAGCGCACCGCCTGGAATTGGGTTTTCTTCCCCGCGATCGGGAAGGCTGAGCGCCAGAGCAACCCGAGCCCTGCCGTTGGAGACGCGCGGTCCCCACTTCGAAGTCTCTCTCCCTGGCTCGTCAGGGGACCCGGAACCTCTCCCGCTTTATCACCGAGGAAACATCGAGCCACGGTGGTGCGTGCAAGATCTCCCCGGGGCAGAGCGAACCCCAATCTGAAGTGATTAGTCCCGCGGTCCCCTATGCCCACAACTTTCACACAGGCGCTTTGCCCACCCTGCCTCCCCTTCTTGGTCAAAATCTGCCAGCGCTCGGGTGTAGCTCCCTGCCGGAGGTGTTGCGGTGGAGGAGTGCAAGGCGAGGGGCAAGCAGCAGAACACCGGGCGGGGTTGGGTGGGGGAGTTACTCAATATGCTTAGGAAACTTTAAGTCGTGATGAGAGGGGAGATGCATGACAGCCAGAAACATGCCCCCAAATCTTGCAGCTGAGGAGGTAAAATCAGCCCAACCATTACTTTTTGCAGAGAAGGAAAAGTACCGAAGCTGAAGGCCACTGGATTAGTCAGCGTGGGAACTCAAACCCACAACCCTTTTTCCAGGGCGCTCCCTTACACCACTGCTGCCCTGTCTGTCTTAGAGCACCCAAAGCCCTTTTGTGGTCTTCGGGGAAATCCATTAGGTTATTTCTGGTATCTAATACTTAATGGGCAGGGATGGGGCTTAGGATGGAAGATAAGAGTTCATTGCTCTGGTCAGTTCCCAGATAAATGCCTGACTCACCAGACCCTGCCTTGGATAAAATTTTAATCTCCTTGCCTGCCTTTGCCCTTTCCCCTTCCTAGACCTTAGCCCCTGAGATGTCCATCAAACCCATGGCAAAAATGCATGCATCCTGTGGGTCCCAGGTAGCTCTCCCCAGGGGGTTGGATCTCAGTGGTGTGTGTGTGTGTGTGTGTGTGTGTGTGTGTGTGTGTGTGTGTGTGTTTGCTTGTCCTCTGTGACTGTGCTAAACAGTGTCTTGGTGGCAAAAGATAAATATGAAACTCAGGTCCAAGGCAAGGCATGCACTTACCCTTACATGTTGCCTGACATTTTGATGCTTCCCAGACAGGAGATCCTAGGAGGATACTTCCTTTTATCTCCTCTGCAGCTGGGCTCCTTGCCTGGCCTCTCCTGGCCTCTTCCCAAGTCCTTGCCCTCTGACCTCTGGATGACCAGTTTGAAAGGGCCTTGTGGAGGAAACAGATTTTCTGTGCTCTGGACGTGACAATCAGAAAGCTGACTAATGTCCCAGAAAATTCTGCATTGTTTATTTAAATGCTTTTTGAATCTGAAAAATTTCAAATATGCACTAAAGTAGAGAGGAGGGTAGAATGGACCCCCATATACATCTCGGTGAGCTTCAGCTGTTATCAGCATTTGCTGCACATAAATCTGTGCTCTTCCTCCTTTTTTCCATTGATGTATTTTAAAGCAAATACCTGACATCGTGACATTTCATCCCTACATAATTCAGTGTGATCTCTAAAGACATTAAATGTCTG
Source organism: Spermophilus citellus (assembly GCF_964194105.1). Lineage (NCBI taxonomy): Eukaryota > Metazoa > Chordata > Mammalia > Rodentia > Sciuridae > Spermophilus > Spermophilus citellus. The sequence goes on along the minus strand of NC_138196.1, from coordinate 75,132,459 downwards.
TGGTGCCATTATTATATCTAAGAAAATGTGTGAAAATTTTTTGGCATCCATCACTGTTACCAAGTCTAGATTAAAAATTTTACCCCAAAATTTCTTTTTGTGGTTGCTCTGAGTTCCTCTGATTCATATAATTTGTTAAATTCCTATTATACATTATTTCTTTCAAACCACCTTCTTATCAAATTGTTGTTTGATTCTTGCAACTTCCCACTAAAGAGTGAGGGGGGTATTATTAAATTCATTTTACACTAATGAAACTTGAAATCAGAGGAGTCCTCCACATGGCACAGCTGCCACCAGGGAAGCCTGCATCTGACGGACCCACCTCTCGATTCTGGGCAGCAGCCCTTCTGCTCCTCTTTAGGAAGACCTGCTCATGGAATATCAGAGGCTTCTTAAAGACTTGGCCTTGCCTTGGGCTTCACCTGAGCACTCACTTCCTCTATACGTGCTGTCAGAAATCCCTGTGGAACCACTTAGTAATTGGCCATTTGGTGCTTGAGATAAATGAGCTGCAGAATCAAGAAGTCTGGGTTTGTTTCCAAGCTTATTGGACAATTCTAAGAAAGCAACTTGCCTCTCGAGGGCTCTGGGATGGGGGTTCAGGGGCCTCTGAGCTAGGTAGCATTGTCTTTCTCATTCTCTGGCTTCTTGATCTAAAAGTAGGATGCGTGAAATGACTGCAGCTGGACTTCCTAGAAGAAACAAAGGCTCCAGGAAGAAATTTGGTAGAGAACAGTCACCCCACTATGAGCGTTGCTTGGCTGCTTTGGAAGCTGGCATCTTCACATTGAGCACCTAACTCCTGAGACAGGGAAGCAGAGCAGAGATATAGCTTAGTTTATGGACAGCTTTGTTAGTTCTGCCTTTGTTTGGTGAGGATCTCCAACACCCAGAACATTTTGCTTTGAGCATCTTTATTACTTGTTTATTTGCTTTTGAAATGGGGTGATAAGGTTTTTTTTACATCTTATTAGTAAAACTCATGAGTTGGAATCCTCCTTCCTTGGCAGGCAGTGTGAAAAAAAGGAAGCCCTTGTTGCTGGACTCCTAGGCTGTTATGTTCATTGTACTGAAATAGACAGGCAACAAACAGATCTTCCATAACAGAGCCAGTTGGGGGCAGAGAAATGGGGGGATCCCATCCCATCATCCACCTGGAGGAACTCAAAAGAAGCAGAACATTCACCTTCAGGCACACTGTTTTCTGGCAGCTATACATGCTCTTCCCCGTTAGCTAATAGAGTGCTGGGGGTGGGGGGTAGATTCATAGGTGATTCACATTAGCACCTGCAGTTGCAAGAGCATCATTGCTTTCTTCATCTTATAGTTTAGGAGTCTTAGGAGGGATCCTTCCCACCCCTATGGGCTGTCTAGCTTTACAAGAGCAGCTTGCAATCACCGCTGTGGTCAGTCTGTGTGGCAGTCACACCCTGGTGGACCATTTGCAGCCTCAGATGAAGTGGCTGAAGCCCACCTGGCTCTAGGGCCATAGAACCAGCAAGACCAGCAGTTGTGGGCTAGGAAGGGAAGAGCCAAGCAGATACCACCGGGGTACAGCAGCAGCTGTAGGTACCCAACAAATCTTCCTAGGCTTCAGCCTTGTTGAAATTGAAGCAAGTCTTCAGAAACTTCTCAGCCTAGTAATTCTGTAGATGCTCTCCTGTCCTTGAGTGTGGTGTGTGCTCAGTGGGGAAGACAACCTGTGTGTTGGCTGGTTTCCCATACACTGTCAGAGAAGTCTCTAGGCTCCAGGACTACCTTTGCAGAATAGCCACTTGCTGGAGGATGATAAAGCACAACAGTGACAGTTTAGATATCTATCCAGAGTTTTAAAGAATATTTCACACTTACCTTGATAAAAACAATTTTACCAGGAAAATTGTGTTTGGAAAATAAGGATGTTTGAGCAACCATGCATTTAGCAGACAATGAGGATGTAGGTAAGACCACAGCTGATCAGCTCTTCTCATCCTAGGTTTTTGATTCCTTCACTTGGGACACCTTTAGAATTATATTTATTTGTAGTTGGCCCTCTTTATCTGTGAGTTCAGTTTTCGCAGATTCGACCAACCATGGATTTAAAGTACTTTTTTATTCTGGAAAGTATCCAAAAGCAAAACCTCAGTTTGCCATGTACTGAATGCTGTGCAGAATCCATATGAATGAAGTGATGTGTTGGCATTGTGTTAGGTATTAAAAGTAGTCTAAAGATGATTTAAAGTACATAGGAGCACTGTGTAGCTTATAGGCAAATACTGTGCCATTATACAAGGGACTTGAGTATCTGCAGATTTGCATATCTGGGGAAGGGGGAGAGCTGGAAACAATCTCCCCTAGATACCAAGGGACAATTATATACTATTATGTGCAAATGGCAGTATGTTTTCTCTTTAGTTTTTTCATTGCCAGAAATCATGTCAGACAAGCACGCACAGCTGCTCCTATATGTGTCTTGTGGCAATAGTTCCCACATGTGCTCCTTGATGTATTGCCAGCATAATGTATAACTTCTGCAAAAATAATGCCATTTGCCTATGAAATATATACTTTATGAGAGAGTAACTTGTGTTGATGACTCATGAACAGCTAATTTTCAGTTTCTTTGGAATGCCCTTGAGCTTGATCCATGAACTGCTCCCTTCCCCAGCCCTCCTGATGGTCCACTAGTGGACCTGGCTGACATAGCCCAACTTTTTAGAGGGCCTGCATGACTCAAAAATGTAAGAGGAAGGACTCCCCCCATACACATATCTTTCTGAAACTTCTCTAAACAAATACAACTATAAAATTGAATAATGTACATTTTTAAAATCAACCATTTTTTTTCTAAGAATAGCACATGTAGGTAAAACGACAATACTAAGTATATACCTGGACGAACTTTTTCATTGCATTTGTTTTTATCATGGTAAATATACATAATATAAAATTCACCATTTTAACCATTTTTAATTGTATCATTTGGTAGCATTAAGCACATTCACAGAGATGTGCTGCTATCACTACTGTCCATCTCTAGAACTTTACCATTTTCCAAAACAGACACTCTATAATGTTAAACACTACTAACTTTCCATCTCCCCATCCCACCCTTGGTACCCACCATTATACTTCCTGTCTCTGTGAGATTGACACCCTGTTTGTCCTTTTGTGATGGCTTATTTTACTTAGTGCAATTCAAGTTTCTTCCATTTGTAGTATGGAATTTCCTTCCTTTTACAGTTGAAATAGTATTCCATTGTCCATATGCACCACATTTAATTTATCCATTCATCCATTGATGGAGGTCATCTCCCTGATTTTGTGAGGAATAATACTTCTATGAACATTGGTGTACAAACATCTGAATGAATGCAAAACAAACATGCCATTGTAACTACCACCTAGGTCAAGAACACATCATTACCAGGAATGCGTGAATTTAAGGGTAAAGCAGGAGGGTTCCAAGATGTTTCCTACCCACATCCAGAAGCTTCAGCTACACCTCAAGGTCTTGGGATTGGATGTTCATTTTCTCTACCACGAGGGGTTTGGAAGAGGTGTTTGAAAAACTACAGTTTGCAGTCTAGAAGACCACTAGAATAGTTGTGAGATTGATGCAAGTTCTTTCCTTAAAATATCCAGGGAAGGAAGTTTACCATATGTGGGACTTGTAGTTATAGCTGACTTCAGCCCTCACGCTAGGTTCATTCTTCAAGGATCCCATAGCAAGGAGGGGAGTTCCAATCCACATGGTGAACTCCTGCTCATATGTCAGCTTCTGCTGGGCATGGCTCATAAGCCCCAGGAGGGGATTCTCTGGGCATATCTATCTTCCTGCCTCACTTGCCTTCCTTCCTCTTTCCCTTCTCACCTGGTCTTCTTTCTCCTTTTTTTTTTTCTTTTTAACTAAAAGAATGTATTGGTGACTCCTGATTCCCTACTGTGCCAGACACCCTGTCAGTCACCTTAGGAGACCACTCCCACCAAAAAAAAAAAAAAAAAAAAACAAGGTGTGATATTTGACATGTGCATTTAAAAATGAATCTACAGCCAAGAGTAATATTCTGAAGCGTGGCAGCCAAGTGCCCAGTGCCAACAGCAGCCTTACAAGGAGGCAGCCCAAGCATCAGTGGAGTTTGGGCTTGTGGCAGCCCAGGGAAGAGAGACTCCCAGCAGGCTCTCTGGAGCTGCCTTGCTGTGCTCTTGGGTGCCCATGGCCAAGTCAACAGTGATTCTCTAAACGCTTTGAAACTGCCTGGATCCACTGCTCACAGCATCCTGCTAAACTTGAGGCACAAGCACCAACCACTTCAGTGACTAAGAAGAAACAAATTTCAGACATCGGTGAAACCCAGTGGGGCCCCTAATCCTTTTCAGCAGCACTTGTGACTTTCTTAAACCCTTACTCCTCGTTTTTTTTTTTTTTCTTCTTCTTCTTCCTTTCCTGCAGCTCTCCGAGCTATGCCTATCTCTACCACCTCTTTCGGTTATCCGATGGCCCCAATGTCACGACATCATGGCATCACCCCGCTGCTGTTTTTCTGGAGAGTTTTGAGAGTCCTCTACCTGGCTTCCCTTCCCCTGGTCTTCACCCACGCAAACCCATCTTCTGAGATAGCCTGCTGATCCTTCTAGGGCTCAGTGAGCTGTTCTGAAAGGAACAAGATAGCAAACGTTTTACACTCCATGAGCCACGTGGTCTCAGTGGCAGTGACAGGCTCTATTTTAGTGTGGAAGCAGCCACAGGCAGCACGAAGAGGGCTGTGGACAGTGGTGTCCCAGCCACCTTTATTTGTGGATTTGGCTCCCAGCAGAGGTTTGCCGACTCCCGCTCTAGATTACAGGTCAGCCCGCATCACCCTCCTGCGACCCTTCCCTTACCCCCCACCCCTCGAAGGGAACCTCATCTTTCTCAGCATGGCCTTTTGCCTGCCAGTCTAGCCTCACTCCTTCCTCCATCATCGTGGCCACTTTCCGGGTCTTCCCTGATTCATCTGGCGGTTCTAAATTCCCAGAACCCCTGTGTTAAGTCAGACCCACTGCACCTGCCACTGGATGATGGCCAGCAACCCTTCCCCACACCTGCCAATCAAACTCTCACTCTTCTTCCAAACCTGCGCAAGGGGTCAGCTGCCCAGAACCTTCCTGGCTGCTCTTCCCCAAGTAGACCACTGCCTTACCAATTCTCTCTGGACCTTGGATTTAGTTATTATTAACTCTCAAAGTATATGGTGAATTCCTCAGACCGTATCAGATTCATTTTTGAATTCCCAGCGCCCGACACTGTGTTTACCGCGCAGCAGATCCTTAATAAATATATATGACTAAACTGTCATTAAGTAGATTCTTTGATGGCCATAGTGAGATGTGATTCACATACCACACAATTTGCCCATTTAAAGAGTATGCATCTGGATTTTAGTATATTACTACCACCAGTTTTATAGCATTCCCATCAACACAAGAGAAGTCTGCCCTTAGACATCAACCGTATCCTTTCACCCACCCACCTGAACAACCGCCAGGCTACTTTCCATCGCTGTATGGCTGATTCTGGTTATTTCCTACAAATGGAATCATATAATATTTGGGTCTTTTGTTTGGCTTATTTCACTTCACCTAATGTCTTCAAGCTTCATCCATGTTGTTATCATGTGTTAGTCTTTATTTTGTATGGCCAAATAATATTCCAGTGTGTTATACCACATTTTGGTTATCCAGTCATTGCTGAGGGACATTTAGACTGTGTATACCTTTTGGCTCTTATGAACAATACTGCCTTGAATGTTCTTGTACAAGTTTTGTCTGAACATATACAAGAACTTGTTTCTTTAGGGTGGAAGTGCTGGTTCATGTGGTCATTCTATGCTTAAGTTTTGAGGGGCCACCAAACTATTTTTCATTGTTGATTGCATAATTATAAATTCTGACCAGCAATCGTGAGTGTTCTTTTTTTTTTATTGTTGGTCGTTCAAATCATTACATAGTTCTTAATATATCATATTTCACAGTTTGATTCAAGTGGGTTATGAACTCCCATTTTTACCCCGTATACAGATTGCTTTATCACATCAGTTACACTTCCATTGATTTACATATTGCCATTCTAGTGTCTGATGTATTCTGCTGTCTATCCTATTCTCTACTATCCCCCCTCCCCTCCCCTCCCTTCCCCTCCCCTCTTCTCTCTCTACCCCCTCTACTGTAAATCATTTCTTCCACTTGTATTATTCTTCTCTTACCCCTCATTTCCTCTTATATGTAATTTTGTATAACCCTGAGGATCACCTTCCATTTCCATGCAATTTCCCTTCTCTCTCCCTTTCCCTCCCACCTCTCATCCCTGTTTAATGTTAATCTTCTTCTCAAGCTCTTCGTCCCTACTCTGTCCTTAGTTACTCCCCTTATATCAAAGAAGTCATTTGGCATTTGTTTTTTAAGGATTGGCTAGCTTCACTTAGCATAATCTGCTCTAATGCCATCCATTTCCCTCCAAATTCTATGATTTTGTCATTTTTTAATGCAGAGTAATACTCCATTGTGTATAAATGCCACTTTTTTTATCCATTCATCTATTGAAGGGCATCTAGGTTGGTTCCACAATCTTGCTATCGTGAATTGTGCTGCTATGAACATCGATGTAGCAGTGTCCCTGTAGCATGCTCTTATTAGGTCTTTAGGGAATAGACCGAGAAGGGGAATAGCTGGGTCAAATGGTGGTTGCATTCCCAGCTTTCCAAGAAATCTCCATACTGCTTTCCAAATTGGCTGCACCAATTTGCAGTCCCACCAACAATGAACAAGTGTACCCTTTTCCCCACATCCTCTCCAGCACTTGTTGTTGTTGGACTTCATAATGGCTGCCAATCTTACTGGAGTGAGATGGTATCTTAGGGTGGTTTTGATTTGCATTTCTCTGACTGCTAGCGATGGTGAGCATTTTTACATGTACTTATTGATTGATTGTATGTCCTCCTCTGAGAAGTGTCTGTTCAGGTCCTTGGCCCATTTGTTGATTGGGTTATTTGTTATCTTATTGTCTAATTTTTTGAGTTCTTTGTATACTCTGGATATTAGGGCTCTATCTGAAGTGTGAGGAGTAAAGATTTGTTCCCAGGATGTAGGCTCCCTGTTTACCTCTCTTATTGTTTCTTTTGCTGAGGAAAAACTTTTTAGTTTGAGTAAGTCCCATTTGTTGATTCTAGTTGTTAACTCTTGCGCTATGGGTGTCCTATTGAGGAATTTGGAGCCCGACCCCACAGTATGTAGATCATAGCCAACTTTTTCTTCTATCAGATGCCGTGTCTCTGATTTAATATCCAGCTCCTTGATCCATTTTGAGTTAACTTTTGTGCATGGCGAGAGAAAGGGATTCAGTTTCATTTTGATGCAAATGGATTTCCAGTTTTCCCAGCACCATTTGTTGAAGATGCTATCCTTCCTCCATTGCATGCTTTTAGCCCCTTTATCAAATATAAGATAGTTGTAGTTTTGTGGATTGGTTACTGTGTCCTCTATTCTGTACCATTGGTCCACCCGCCTGTTTTGGTACCAGTACCATGCTGTTTTTGTTACTATTGCTCTGTAGTATAGTTTGAAGTCTGGTATCGCTATACCCCCTGATTCACACTTCCTGCTTAGCATTGTTTTTGCTATTCTGGGTCTTTTATTTTTCCATATGAATTTCATGATTGTTTTATCTATTTCTACAAGAAATGCTGTTGGGATTTTGATTGGCATTGCATTGAACTTATAGAGAACTTTTGGTAATATCGCCATTTTGATGATGTTAGTTCTGTCTATCCATGAACAGGGTATATTTTTCCATCTTCTAAGATCTTCTTCTATATCTCTCTTTAGGGTTCTGTAGTTTTCATTGTATAAGTCTTTCACCTCTTTTGTTAGGTTGATTCCCAAGTATTTTATTTTTTGGGGGGATATTGTGAATGGAGTAGTTATCCTCATTTCCATTTCAGAGGATTTGTCGCTGATATACAGGAATGCATTTGATTTATGCGTGTTGATTTTATATCCTGCCACTTTGCTGAATTCATTTATTAGCTCTAATAGTTTCTTTGTAGACCCTTTTGGGTCTGCTAGGTATAGAATCATGTCATCTGCAAATAGTGATAATTTAAGTTCTTCTTTTCCTATTTTTATGCCTTTAATTTCTTTTGTCTGTCTAATTGCTCTGGCCAGTGTTTCGAGGACTATGTTGAACAGAAGTGGTGAGAGAGGGCAACCCTGTCTTGTTCCAGATTTTAGAGGGAATGCCTTCAATTTTTCTCCATTCAGAATGATGCTGGCCTGTGGCTTATCATAGATTGCTTTTACAATGTTGAGGTATGATCCTGTTATCCCTAATTTTTCTAGAGTTTTGAACATAAAGGGGTGCTGTACTTTGTCAAATGCTTTTTCTGCATCTATCGAGATGATCATATGGTTCTTATTTTTAAGTCTATTGATGTGGTGAATAACATTTATTGATTTCCGTATATTGAACCAGCCTTGCATCCCAGGGATGAATCCTACTTGATCATGGTGTATAATTTTTTTGATATGTTTTTGAATCCGATTAGCCAGAATTTTATTGAGGATTTTTGCATCTAGGTTCATTAGAGATATTGGTTTGTAGTTTTCTTTCTTTGAAGTGTCTGTGTCTGGTTTAGGCATCAGGGTGATGTTGGCCTCGTAGAATGTATTTGGAAGTTCTCCCTCTTTTTCTATTTCCTGAAATAGCTTGAAAAGTATTGGTGTTAGTTCCTCTTTAAAGGTTTTGTAAAACTCTGCTGTATACCCATCTGGTCCTGGGCTTTTCTTAGTTGGTAGTCTTTTGATGGTTTCTTCTATTTCCTCAATTGTTATTGGTCTGTTTAGGTTATCTATATCCTCCTGACTCAATCTGGGCAGATCATATGACTTAAGAAATTTATCTATGCCTTCACTATCTTCTATTTTATTGGAGTATAAGGATTCAAAATAATTTCTGATTATCTTCTGTATTTCTGAAGTGTCTGTTGTGATATTGCCTTTTTCATCCCGTATGCTAGTAATTTGAGTTCTCTCTCTTCTTCTCTTCGTTAGCATGGCTAAGGGTCTGTCAATTTTATTTATTTTTTCAAAGAACCAACTTTTAGTTTTGTCAATTTTTTCAATTGTTTCTTTTGTTTCGATTTCATTAATTTCAGCTCTGATTTTAATTATTTCTTGCCTTCTACTTCTTTTGCTGTTGTTTTGCTCTTCTTTTTCTAGGATTTTGAGATGAAGTATGAGATCATTTATTTGTTGGTTTTTTCTTTTTTTAAGGAATGAACTCCAAGCAATGAATTTTCCTCTTAGAACTGCTTTCAATGTGTCCCATAGATTCCGATATGTTGTGTCTGTGTTTTTATTTAACTCTAAGAAGTTTTTAATTTCCTCCTTGATGTCTTCTAAAACCTATTGATCATTCAGTAACCTATTGTTCATTCTCCAAGTGATGCATGATTTTTCCTTCCTTCTTTTATCACTGATTTTCAGTTTCATTCCATTATGATCAGATAAGATGCATGGTATTATCTCTACTCCTTTATATTGTCTAAGAGTTGCCCTGTGACATAATATATGATCTATTTTTGAGAAGGATCCATGTGCTGCTGAGAAAAAAGTGTAACTGCTTGATGTTGGGTGGTATATTCTATATATGTCAATTAAGTCTAGGTTATTAACTGTGTTATTGAGTTCTATAGTTTCCTTATTTAACTTTTGTTTGGAAGATCTGTCCAGTGGTGAGAGAGGTGTGTTGAAGTCTCCCATGATTATTGTATGGTGGTCCATTAGACTCTTGAACTTGAGAAGAGTTTGCTTGATGAACATAGCTGCACCATTGTTTGGGGCATATATATTTATGATTGTTATGTCTTGTTGGTGTATGGTTCCCTTGAGCAGTATGTAGTGTCCCTCTTTATCCCTTTTGATTAACTTTGGCTTGAAATCTATTTTATTAGATATGAGTATGGACACTCCTGCTTGTTTCTGCAGTCCATATGAGTGATATGATTTTTCCCAACCTTTCACCTTCAGTCTATGTATATCTTTTCCTATAAGATGCGTCTCCTGTAGGCAGCATATTGTTGGGTCTTGTTTTTTGATCCATTCAACTAGCCTGTGTCTCTTAATTGGTGAGTTTAAGCCATTAACATTTAGGGTTATTATTGAGATATGGTTTGTTCTTCCAGCCATATTTGTTTATTAATGTTACTAAACCTGATTTGTTTTCCTCTTTGATTAATTTCCCCCCTTTACTGTCCTACCTCCCACTGTTGATTTTCATTGTTATTTTCCATTTCCTCTTCCTGTAATGTTTTGCCAAGGATTTTTTGAAGAAACGGTTTTCTAGCTGCAAATTCTTTTAACTTTTGTTTATCGTGGAAGGTTTTAATTTCATCATCCATCCTGAAGCTTAATTTCGCCGGATACACGATTCTTGGTTGGAACCCATTTTCTTTCAGTGTTTGAAATATGTTATTCCAGGATCTTCTAGCTTTCAGAGTCTGTGTTGAGAGATCAGCTGTTATCCTGATTGGTTTACCCCTAAATGTAATCTGCTTCCTTTCTCTTGTAGCTTTTAAAATTCTCTCCTTATTCTGTATGTTGGGCATCTTCATTATAATGTGTCTAGGTGTGGATCTCTTATGATTTTGCACATTCGGCGTCCTGTAGGCTTCTAGGATTTGGGATTCTGTCTCATTCTTCAAGTCTGGGAAGTTTTCTTGTATTATTTCATTGAATAGATTATTTATTCCTTTGGTTTGGAGCTCTGTGCCTTCCTGTATCCCAATGACTCTTAAGTTTGGTCTCTTTATGTTATCCCATATCTCTTGGATGTTCTGCTCATGGTTTCTTAGCAGTCTTGCTGACCTGTCTATGTTCTTTTCAAGTTGAAATACTTTGTCTTCATTGTCTGATGTTCTATCTTCTAAGTGATCTACTCTGCTGGTAGTATTCTCAATTGAGTTTTTAAGTTGGTTTATTGCTTCCTGCATTTCTAGGATTTCTATTTGTTTGTTTTTTATTACCTCTATCTCCCTGTGTAATTGATCTTTTGCTTCCTGGATTTGTTTATGTAATTCCTTGTCAAAGTGATCTTTCATTGTCTGATTTTGCTGTCTCATGTCTTCCTTGAGACTCCAGATCATCTGAAGCGTGTATATCCTGAACTCTTTATCTGACATTCCATCTGTTGCAGCTATTACCTCTTCTAAAGTTGAGTTGACCTGCATTGCTTATGGTCCTTTCTTTCCTTGTCTTTTTATACTGCTCGTGTTTCTTTCTGCTTGGTGAAACTGTTGTGTTTTTGAAATTTTCCCCCTATTTATTTATATTGCTCTTGTATAGTTGGGAAATCTCCCTTGCAGGGCGGGTAGTGGCTGTGCTCCTCCTCTAATTAGGGTGATCTGTCTACCACGCTGGTCGGTCGCAGGTCTTCCCACCCTGCGGGCGCGGGTAGCGGCTCTGCTCTGCCCCCACTCCAATTGTGGTGACGTAACTACCACGCCCTCGGGTCGTTGGTCCTGATCTGGATGTGGGCGGCGGCTCTGCTCGGCCCCTACTCCAACTGGTGTGACGTGTCTACCACGCTGGCAGGCCTCTAGGCCTGTTCCGCCAGTGGGTCGCAGGTCTGCCTACCTTGCGGGCTCGGGCGGCAGTTCTGCTCAGCCCCCACTCCAAATGGGGCTACCTGACTGCCTCTCCAACGGGTCGCTGGGCCTTTTCCGGACACGGGCGGCGGCTCTGCTCCACCCCCACTCCAACCAGTGTGACGTGACTGCCTCGGTGCTACGTGTCCACCATGCTGGCAGGCTACCAGGCCTGTCCTGCCAGTGGGTCGCAGGTCTACCTACCTTGCAGGCTCAGACGGCAGCTCTGCACAGCCCCTACTCCAAATGGGGTGACTTGGCTACCGCGCCATCGGGTTGCTGGTCCTGTTCCAGGCATGGGTGGCTACTCTCTTCGGCCCCAGCTGCAGTTGGGGTGTCATGATACCATGCCGGCAGGTCACTTGGCCTGTTCTGGGCGCAGGCGGCAGCTCCACTCTGCCCCTCTGGCCCCCACAGCACCCAGCAGGACCCGGACCGAGATGCAGTTACCGTGGGTTCCCCAGCCCTGGGCCAAAACTGTTCCAGGAGTCAGAACCCAGCCGCTTCAAGCTCGGTGCACGCTCCACTAGGAGCTGGCTCCAATACGCAGTCTCCGCGTGTTCCCCAGCCCTGGGCCAAAGCAGCTCTGGGAACCAGAACCCGGCGGCTCAGAGCTCAGTGCACGCTTTACTAGGAGCGAGCCCCAAGGAATAGTCTCCACAGGTTCTCTAGCCCTGAGCCTGAGCGATCTGTCTGCGAGACGCAGGCAAATACCAGCCTGAAATCACCTGTTCCGTAGCTGAATGAGCTGAGATCAGTAGAAAACAGGGATGATTACATCAGCTCTCCAAGATGGCGGCCGCTGTCCTCCTCCGTGGTCCGACCGGTGTCGAGAACCGAACTGGACCGCTTCTCTCCTCCGTCTCAAAGCCAAAACTCAGCACTAAGCACGACCATTGCACCGCTGGCAGGAGCCCCCAGAATCCGCATCGCTGCACCCCTGCTCCGGCACCTTGCCGCTTCCCAGCGCGCGCCGCAGACTCCAGCCGCAGGGCGATCCGCCGATCAGGCAATGCCACCCTCCGTGGGGAGAAATCGCCCGCGTCCGAGCCCCCGCAGCCGAACCTCGCGCGATGGAAATCCCTCCACTAGATTCTGGAGCACCTCAATTTCGCTGGAAATTCCCAACAAGACAGCCTTCAGCTGTTTCACCTCGTCTTTCTCCTGCACAGTGACGCGGCGCACGGGGGTGATGCACTCCCTTCGCCGCCATCTTCCGCTCCCCCTCGCCCTCGTGAGTGTTCTAATGTCTCCACATCTTTACCAACACTTGACACTTTCTACTTTAAAAAAAGAAGATTATAGTCATTCTAATGGTATAAAATGGGATCTTGTGTTTTTTTTTTTTTACATTTGTCTAATGACTAATGATGTTGAGCAAATGTTGGTGAGCTTGTTATCTGTTTGCATACTTTCTTTCAATTCTTTGCCCCTTTCTTTCTTCCTTTCTTTCTTTCTTTCTTTCTTTCTTTCTTTCTTTCTTTCTTTCTTCTTCTTCTTTTTTTTTTGTACTGGTGATTGAACCCAGGGCCTCCTACCTGCTAGGCAAATGCTCTACCATTAAATTACACTCCCAGGCCTTTGCCTAATTTTTAGTTGGGTTGTTTGTCTTTTTATTGTTGAATCATAGGAGTTTTCACATATTCTGGACCCCAGACCCTTATCAGACATATGATTTACAAATATTTTCTCCCAGTCTGTGGCTTGTATCTTCCCTTTCTTGATGGTGTCTTTTCTTTGCAGTTCAAATCACATTTACTTAACATCTATTTGAAAATAGAACCAGAAAGGTAAAAATACAGGTACTCACCATCTCGGGGGCTCACTGTTTTAGAAGGAGATGAATGCAGCAGATGACAGGATAGAGGAATAAGTGCAGTGATAGTTGGCCACTGCCCTGCTTTACCACCCCATCACAGCTGCTCTGGCTTGAGAAGCACCTGAACGGTGTTTTCTTTTTCTTTCTTTCTTTTTTTTTAGTTGTAGATGGACACAATATCTTTATTTAATTTATTTATGTATATATGGTGCTAAGGATCGAACCCCATGCCTCACGCATGCGAGACAAGTGCTCCGCCACTGACCCACAACTCCAACCCCCGCACAGTATCTTTTGATGCATGAAAGTTTTTAGTTCTGATGAAATCCAATTTCAATGTTTTTTCCCTTTGTTGCTGTGGTTTTGGCGTCTTACATTGTCTAAGGAGGTCTCAAAGATTTACTCTTATGGTTTCTTCTCAGAGTTTTACAGTTTTAGCTTTTGCCTTTGGTCTTTGATCCTTTTTGTATTAATTTTTGTGAGTGGTACAGAGTCTGCATCCTCCTTTATTCTTTTGCATGTGGCTGACCAGTTGTTCCATGTTGCTTTTTGAAAAAGCTGTTCTTCCTACATTTTTTTTTAATGAATGAGGTGTCCTCCAAAAGTTCCTGTCAATGCAAGGATATTCAGAGGTGAAATGATCAGATTATGAGAACTGTAATGGAATCAGTCCACCCTAGTTAGAACAGACTGGGTGGTAACCGTGGACAGGTGGGGCATGACTGGAGGTGGATCACTAGGGGTGTGCTCCGGAAAGGTTTATCTTTCCTGAGGTCTCTTCCCCCCTCTTCCCTCCGCCCTCCATTTCTTTGCTGCCATGAGGGGAGTAGCTTACCTTTATCAAATCATTTGAACCTCGATGTATAGATTTATTCCAGCATCTCAATCGTGTGACATTGAGCTATATATATGTCTCTTTTGTCAGTGCCATTCCACTCTAATTTTTAGTATGTTTTGAAACCAGATAGGTGAGTTCTTTCACTTTGTTACCCTTTTCAGAACTGTTTGACTATCCTGTATCCCTTGTAATTCCATATGAATTGTAGAATCAATCAGCTTGTCAAAAGATCATTGAGATTCCAGTCAGATTATATTGAATCTGTAGATCAATTTGGAAAATATTCCCATTAAAAATGTGAAGACTTAAAGTCCATGAACATGGGCTGGGGATGTGGCTCAAGCGGTAGCGCGCTCGCCTGGCATGCGTGCGGCCTGGGTTCGATCCTCAGTACCACGTACAAACAAAGATGTTGTGTCCGCTGAAAACTAAAAAATAAAACATTAAAAAATTTCTCTCTCTCTCTCTCTCTCTCTCTCTCTCTCTCTCACTCTCTCTTTAAAAAAAAAGAGTCCATGAACATGGGGTGTATTGCCATTTATTTAGATCATTTATTCCTTTTAACAGTGCTTTGTAGTTTTCAAAGTATGAATTTTGCACTTATTTTGTTAAAATTTTTCCTACATTTGTTTGATACTATTATAAGTGGGGATTGCTTTCTTAATTTTACTTTTGGATTGTTTATTATTATATATTGTTCTTGCATCCTGTAACCTAGCTAAAATCATTTATCAGTTCTAGTAGATTTTTAGTAAATTTCTTGCACTGGGCATGGTGGCACAGCCTATAATTCCAGCAGCTCAGGAGGCTGAGGTAGGAGGATCTTGAAAAGCCAACCCCAGCAAAAGTGAGGTACTAAGTAACTCAGTGAGACCCTGTCTCTAAATAAAATACAAAATAGGGCTGGGGATGTGGCTCAGTGATTGAGTGCCCCTGAGTTCAATCCCCGGTACTAAAAAGAAAAAAAAATCTTGAGATTTTTAAAATATACATATGTGAGTTCATTCTTAAACAGATAAGTAGGGGTCATGAGGTGGCTATGTGGTGTTTTAGAATAAGAAACAGCTGTATTTTGTTTGGCTTTTGTGTCACTGTGACCAAAATACCCAACAAGAACAACTTAGAGGGGGCTGGGGATGTGGCTCAAGCGGTAGCGCGCTCGCCTGGCATGCGTGCGACCCGGGTTCGATCCTCAGCACCACATACAAACAAAGATGTTGTGTCCGCCGAGAACTAAAAAAAATAAAAATATTAAAAATTCTCAAAAAAAAAAAAAAAAAAAAGAACAACTTAGAGGAGGAGATTTGGGATTCATGGTATCAGAGGTCTCCGTCCATAGAAAGCCAGCTTCATTGCTCTGGGTCCAAGGTGAATCAGAATAACATGGGGGAAGGGTGTGAAAGAGGGAAGCTGCACCCCTCATGGCAGCAAGGAAACCAGGGGCAAGGGGAGGAAAAGTGGGGAAGGGACCTTAGAGAAGGTGAATCTTTCCAGGGCACATCCCCAGTGATCCACCTCCAGTCATGCCCCACTTGCCCACCGTTACCACCCAGTCAGTCTGTTCTAACTAGGGTGGCTGATTACATTACAGTTCCCATAATCTGATTATTTCACCTCTGAATATCCCTGCATTAACAGGACCTTTTGGGGGATACCTCATATTCAAATATCTAACATTCTGCCTCTTATTCCCAAAAGCTCATGTTCATCTCACAATGCAAAATGCATGAAGTCCATCTCTGAGAGCCCCATAGTCTTAACAGTTTCAGCATTGCCCCAAAGTCCAAGTTCAAAGTCTCCTGTAAGCCTTAAGGCAAACTCTTTGCTGCGAGCCCCTATAAAAATCAAAAGCAAGTTGCTTATACCCTATATAAAGTGGCATAGAGTAAACATTCCCAATTCAAAAGGAAGGAGTAGGGGCACAGCAAGAAAGGGTAGGGTCAAAAGAAGATTGAATCTCATCTGGGCAGATAGATCTGGTAACTACTTGTACAGCATCTAGGACACAAGATTGCAAGATGTTATTTCCAAAGGATTTGGGCATCCCTGACCCATTGGCCTTGCAGGGTGCAGCACACTTGGTCTCTCTTTTAGCTTGGCTCTCTCCTTAGCCAATAGTTTTTATCAGCAGATAATCCCATTGCTGGCATCTCTTGATTCCTGGGGTCTCCATTCTACCCTTGCTTCATCTTCAGTTGTACACATGGCCCTCTCAGGGTCAGCCTTCAGGGACTCCAATCCTGCTACACTTTGCATGGCCTCCTAGGCCTTCCTTTGAAATCTCAAGGGAAGCAAAGTCTTCAGGACCCCTTAAGTTTAGCATCTTATTCCTGCAGAACTTGGATGATGTCTGCTGTCAGTTCACACAATATCCAGGCCCCCAGGAATCACAGATGCAGCCTCTGAGTGCTTGTGTAGCTTAGCACTATGAAACAACTCCCTAGCCCCCCTGCATGAGCAGAGTACCCCCATATCTCTTTTCAAAGGAATTTTCTGTGCCCTGGATCCTGTAGTGGGTATGGTCTTGTAAATTCCTGAAGTGCCCTCAAGCCATCTTTCCTATTGTCTCTGTGCAAAGTACTTAGCATCTCTTTAGAGGCTGCAAAGTCTTCAACAAATACAGCTTTCTTTGTCCAGCTTTGCAAGGTGCAAGTTTAAAACAAAAAGCAAAAACAAACCCTTTAGCTCTGCTTTCTGCTCCTGATTCTCACAGTAAGCCTGGCTAAAATCTTCTAGCAATATCCATGCCATTGACTAAATGCTGCGCTGCCTTGGAATTTCCTCTGCTGGTTTAATTAGTCCATCACTTTTATATTCAGCCTCACACAAAGTCTCAGGACACAGGAACAGGTAGCCAAGTTCCTTGCCAGACTATAACATGAATAACCTCTAGTCCAATTCCCAATAGAGACCTCATTTCTCTCTGAAACCTCAGGAGTACAGTCCACATTCCCGTCAAAATTCTGGTCTTCTGGGTGCCCACCAGAATCAACTATTAAGCTCTGCTTATAACATTGTAAAACTTTTCCAGCCTGCATCTATAAACTTTTAAAATTTCCTCCTGCAAACCACTTTTGAACCACATGGTCAAGTTAGTCATAGCAACAGCCCCACTCTTAGTACTAATTTCTGTTTTGGTCAGCTGTTGTGTTGCTATGATCCAAATACCCAAAAAGAATAACCCAGAGAAGGAAAAGTTTATTGGGGCTTATGGTCTCAGGAGTCTCAGTGCATAAACAACCAACTGCATTGCTCTGGGCCCAAGGTGAGGCAGGACATTATAGGGAGAAAATGTGACAGAGGGAAGCTTCTCCCCTCCTGGCAACAAGGAAGTAGAGAGACAAAGAGGGAGAGAGAGAGGGTTGGGAAGGGAGGAAGGGACTGCGAGGAAGAGGTACCCTCCAGGGCAGCCCCCTGTGACACACCTCTTCCAGCCATGCCCCACCTGCCCACGATCACCACCCAGTCAGTCTGTTCAAACTAAGATGGACTGGTTAGGTCACAGTTGTTCATAATGTAATCGTTTCACCTCTGAATATTCCTGCGTTATCAGGAACTTTTAGAGGACACCTCACATCCAAACCATAACAAAGAGTGAAAGCAGGCGGAAGCAGATGCATGACTAGTCCTTGTCATGCTCCAGAGAGGGGCAGCGTCTGACAGCTGAAAGTGGGAGCCATGCCATGACTGGAGACACAGCAAGAATATGAGAATCATTCTTGGAAGGATGTCTAGCGCAGGTTTACGATCGGTACCAGTGCTGATCAGCTTCAAAGGTCACTGAAAAGTCCGTCCTCCTCAGTCAGCATAAGAACCTTCAGGTCTCTGGGTATGTGCCACTGCCCTGCCGGTGCTGCTGTCTTGATGAGTGATCACTGGTGACCAGCGTTACCAGCCGGCATTGTGCAGCCAAGCCAGCCAGCTTCACTGATGTGGCAGTTGGTGCCTGCTGCTTTTGCTCACTGGGCTTCTGGATGGCAGCCAATGCTTCAGCAGGCAGCAGAAGCCCAGGTCTGGGGCCGTTAGCAAGCTGTCCGCTGCACACCTCCCCTCTCTCTCACGGAGCCAAACATCTCCAGACAAGCTCAAGGTGCAGTTGTGGTCTGTACCTGCCAGCCCTGTCACTGTACTCTCTGGGTATGGCTGTCATCTGAGAAACATTGTCATCTGAGAAGCACCGTCCTGAAGAATCGATTCTAGGCCCAGGTTATGATGTTCAGATGACAGCGTGACCCGGCAGTTTCTGGAGATGGAAAATGTCCAGAAAAGGTGTCTAAAGTCCTAATTTGAAGGCAGGCTCCTGCCTGAGGCAACCTGCTAAGCTGGGCCGTGTGTCACTTAAGGACTGAGCTGTTGAAGTGTCTCTCTGTCAATTTTTTATGAATCATCTCGGAAAAATTGGTCGTGCACTCCCTCTCTCTCAGGACTCCCATAATCTCCCACCCATCACACTTATCTTACCCCAACCATCTGAGCCCCTCCCTACCCCGGTGACTGTGCCTGGACCAACTCTCAGCTCTTCTCCAGGAATAGGTGTCCAGTGAGCCCCATCCCTGGGGACACTGGGCTCCTTCACAGTGGTTGGAGTGCCTCTCAAGTTTGTATGTCCTTCTGGACCTCGCTTCTGTTCTCCCCTGCCTGCCTTTTGTGGACTTTTAACGTCTCCCTCCAAATGGCAAGAAACCCAGACCAATTTGGCTACTGCTGTTAGCTCTGGGAAATATGTCTCAAAGTGTGTGTGTCGGTGGGGGGAGGGGAGGAAGAGTGTTAAAGCCTGCTGCCCAAGTGGTGAGTTAGGAGTGGTTGATGGGTAGAATGTTGCCCCTCCTGGTTTTTGTCTGGATTGTTCCCAATTTTAAATTATGCTAGTTATCACCTGCTGAGCAGTGGCTATGAGCCAGTCTTTGTACCAGGCACTTAGATTTCTTATGAAATCCATCAAGTCACCAAGACTCTTCTCTGTTTACAGAAGCCAAATTGGAATCGGAGTTCAATCTTGGATGCTTGTTCTTTGGATTGTTATGTGTTATCCTGTAGTTGAGCTATGTTTGTATTTTTCCTAGGGATTGGGGGTTGGACAATTTGAACCCTATGGGCATCCTTGTCTTGATCAGTTTCTGTGTTGCTCTTAAGTACTGACTGGTTTTCCCCTGTCCCTTCTCCATGAGCTTCCTGCTGAAGAGATATGTCTCTTCTAGAAGAGATCCAAGCCAGTATCTCCAGAAGGCATATTCTAAAGTGTTTTGGACCTTCAGTCTCCCAGGGAAGCAGACTGGTCAAAATGAGATTCCACCCAGAACCAGACATGGACTGTGAGGAACCCCAATTGGTCACAACAAATTATGCCAACAAAGGCCTCTTTTTGGAAGACTGAAAAATATTCAACTTTGTATGCCTGCCTTCTTCCCACCTCACTGTGCTCTGAACATTCCCGCTCTGTGGCCAGAAATAGACCGAACTGAGGAGGAATCCTTGGCCAGAAGCCAGATGGACCAGCCCTGGCTGAGCCTGGTGTCAAAGTCTCCATTCTTGTCTGAGGTGGTTCAGAAGGGCCACCTCATCCCCCACCCACTTCCCGCATCCTCCAAATACATCCCATTCACCCAGGACTGCCTCCTTCTGTGCAGGAGTATGTTCCATGTGGCTAGAAGCAGCTCCCAGGCCGCAGCGGGGATCATGGTACTGTGCTGTGCTCCGGACCATTCGTCACTCCTGTTGAACTCAGCAGGGGTCCTAGGCACAGAGGGTCCAGTGGAGGAGACAGCCCCCTCCTTGCCCTGACCCCAAGTGTCTGCATCTGGTAGAGAGGTGAAGCAGGGCGTTCTGTCTGGGTGACAGAATTCAGCTGAGTTCCCAGCCCCACTGTTTTAAGCAAGTGCCCAAAGCAGTGTGGCCACTGCTCCCAGCTAAAAAGTGGCCTGGTTGTTTGTACCATGCTTCACATCTGGGGCAGGCGGGACCATGACTGGGAGCTCCCAGCCGCAAGGTATGAAGCAAGGAGGAGTGATTCATTCCCCTGACCACTGGGGCCCATGAGGCCAGGCACATAAGGGGGCCTACAGATGCCTGCTGTAGGAGAGAGTCCTGCGTGTGGGTGTTCGTGTAGGGGAAGGGGACTGTCAGGAGGATCAGATGAGGATGGGGTTGGGTAAGGGCGATTTGAAAACCCAAAACCACAGTGTCCAGATATGATTGGTGTCTTTTGCCTTATTTGTCATGACTAGGAATTACTGTGGCTATTGACAATTAATAATCATTGTCATTTACTAGGAACCGGTTTGTCACATTGGCCATTATTTGAGTGGATGCCACAAAATCAAGCGTCCCTAGTTAGAGGACGCAGTTTGGGGTTGTGCTTTTGTTTAAGGACATACTGGGGAGTCAGCCATTCACTTGGTTTTGTAGAAAGGTGAGATAGACGCCCCAGGGTGCCCTTTTCTGGAAGATGATGAAATGATTCAGAAGAGATTGCTTTTAGAGGAGGAGAACTATTTGAGCAGATTCAAGGAAGTCTCACTGCTGAGTTTTTGGGAGCAGGCCTTTCACCTCCCTTCCCAGGCCAACTCAGCCCTTGAGAGTCGCCTAAGGAAAGGGCCCTGGAAATTCTAGCTTCAGCTTTTCCTCTTGGAGTCCTGTTGGGTCAAAATTAAATAAGACTTTATAAAGTGTTCTCAGGTATCCCTGTATTGTCAGCACGAGGCCACTGCTGGAGACAGAAATCGGGGATTCTGAGATGTACTGGAAAGTTCTTGGGATGACGGATGTCCTCCAACCGATGATGTTTATCAGATGATGGAAATAGCACTATTCAGATGGACTCAAAACTGGAGTGAGTAAGATCAAGGTTGAGAACCTTTTCCCCTCCCTCTGACACCAGCCTCACTCCCATCTCCTATCAGGACCAGTAAGCATTGGTTGGCCATGCTTAGAGTCTTACCTGTAGACCTTTTGAAGTGCCATTTCCCTTTGACTCAGCATAATTTAGCACATACCTGGTTTATACAGCATAATGAGTTCAGCTTTTCTTATTTAGGTAATTAAGCCTTTTCCCAATATTTTGTATTCTGCAAATGTGCTTTTTTTAGCCAGGCATGGAAATGCCCATCTTTAATCCCAGCAACCTGAGAGGCTGAGACTGGGATTGAACAAGGCCAGCCTCAACAATTAGGCAAGGTCCTAAGCAATTTAGGAAGACCCTGTCTCAAAATAAAAAACAAAAAGAATTGGGGATGTAGCGTAGTGATAAAGCCCCCCCCCCCAGGTTCAATGCTCAGTACCAAAATAATGGGCCTTTCTAGTTTCTAAGCACAGTATTTCAAAAACTGGATCTGAAAAACACTACCTAGGCTTATTCTGAAGAGCTCCTAATTCCCCAAATAACACTTAGGAAAACTGGAGATCAAAATTAAATTATTCAGCTGAGTCTCAACCAAAACTGTAGTTGACACTTGAAAGCTGGGCTGGAGTCTTGCAGGTGGAGTCTCGCTGATTTTTTTCTGACTGCCTTCTATGGGTCAGGAACTTAAAGAATGTAATCTTTAATTTTTAAGTAGGTGTTCCTTGTTTTTCCTTTTTGAAAGTTGTTTCCAAGTATATATAGTTTTTATTTTACAGAGGAAATACTGAGACTTAGAAACCTGAAGTGTTCCTGAGGTCACAGAGATAAGGAGGGTGGTAGAAATGTGATGGGAACCCAGTTCTGTGTGACTCTGACACTCTAGTCCTTTCTCTGTACTGTCCCCAGCAGGAGGAGTGTGTAGCCGTCTCAAAGATCACCATGAGCAGGGCAGGGGGTGCTCAAGGCCTTCGGGAAGGGGGAGTGATTCCAGCTGCTGTTTGTTAGAAGTCCCTCTGACCCTGAGTCCCAGCTATGTGATAGGATGGATTCTTTCCCATCTTGTCTCTCAGATACCCCTTGGGGCCCAGTGCTTCTTTTTTTTTTTTTTTTTGGTACCAGGGATTGAACTCATGGGCATTTAACCACTGAGCCACATCCCCAGCCCTATTTTGTATTTTATTTAGAGACAGGGTCTCACTGAGTTGCTTAGTGCCTCACTTTTGCTGAGGCTGGTTTTGAACTTGCGATCCTCCTGCCTCAGCCTCCCGAGATGCTGGGATTACAGGTGCATGCCACTATGCCCGTCCCCAGTGACTCTTGTCAGCAGACCTTCCATTATTATCCACTATGTGAATAACACATCCTCAAATAGATTGAATTGAATTGAATAATATCCTCAATTGTTGAGTCACAAGCCCAGTGAGAAAATATTGGGGACATAATTTACCACTTTCTGATAAGCCACAGTCCTGGCCAACCTCCTTCTGGCAGTCACTGACGTTTATCCCATCAGTCAAATGCCTTAGTCCTTATGCATCCTGCCCCCAGCCCTCTGCTGGTGACCCACTCCTGGGTTTAACTGTGTGAATAATTAAGACCATCTGCTGCAGAGTTTCTAGAGCTGACTTGAAAGAGGTTTCAACAGAAATTCTCTAAGGTGGGCCTTCCTCTCGAGGGACAAACCCCGGCATGCCGTGAAACCCCAGTCTGGCTTGATATGTGCGAACTGAGCTGCAGAGATTCTCTATGTTCATCTGCTGGGTTGGGCTGACCCAGTTGGCAGACGCTCTCTGCTCGCGTTCAGGGTCGAGGATTCTGGAATTTCCGTGATGCGTGATGATGCAACTTCACTGGCGCAGCCTCTTCTTGGACTGTCAGAGGGAAGAGACACTCTTGGAGGCCTGAGAACGGAGATGCTGAGAAGAGATCCATCTTCCTGTAGTTCAGCCACTCTCCCAACTGGGCATGGAGACCTGACTCGAGCCAGGCTTTCTAGTTCTTCCTGAAATGGTCTCTGACCAAGGACTGACAGAACAGGTCTGAAGTAGAGAAAGGTGACTTTCACCAATCCACATGTCCTCAGACGTCCAGAAGGGCAGATTACTGTATTGATGTTTAAGCATCAGAAAAGGCAAGAGATATAAGGTATTGCTGTCTTCAGTAGAAGGCAGTGCTGCAGTGGCCACAAAGCTCAGTGGGGTCCTGCCATTTAGGGTCCCTTGTTACCGAATGCCTGGCAGTTTTCCCCTCCTGTTAAGTTGGATGGACACCAGTGTGGAAAGTGAATTTAACAATACAGTAGCCACAGGTGCGAAGCCATGATCTCCCGAGAAAGAAACACAGGTAGGGGGACATGTTCCACGACCCTGGTAACAGAAGCAATGCTATTTAAAACAAAATAATAAGCCCTTTTTGCTTATCAAATGGAAGAAAGTTTGAAAACATAGTCACAGCCAGAGTTTTGAGGTTTGGGGGGAACCCACACACTGCTGGCTGAGCTGTAGACTGGCTGCCTTTCTGGAAAGCAGGCTAAAACACTTTGCAAAAGTGTTGGCTTTTTATTATATGCGTTGATCCATCATCTTATTCTTAGGAATTTATCCCAAGATAGAATTTCAGCAAGAAGGATATTCATTTCAACAAGGTGCATAACAGTGAAACAGTTTAACATGTATCATTTGACCAAATACAGGGTAATAACCTCGTGAAAGAACCGTCAATGAGGGCTGGGGGTGTAGCTCAGTGGTAGACGGCTTGCCTAGCATGTGCAAGGCCCCAGCCTGCAGCCCCAGCACCACAGGAAAAGGAAGGAAGGAAGGAAGGAAGGAAGGGAGGGAGGGAGGGAGGGAGGGAGGAAGGGGCATAACATTTACATTTACTGTGCAATGTGTAAAGCATTTGATAAAGTAGTATGTAAAAAATTCCAATTTGTAAAAGGAAATAAGTATAGAAAAAAGACCAGAAAAGTAGACACTAGAAATTTGATAGTGGTTACCCCCCAACTGTGGTATTGTGAGTTATTTTCTTTCTTTTATTAGTTTGCATTTTTCCAGATTTTTATTATCAACTTGCATAGTTTTCACAATAAAGAGGAGAAGAAATCCACTAAAGTTTTTTTTAAAAGGAGAGAGAAACAGCTGGATCTGTTATGTTACAATCCCCTGGAGGAGGGTGCAGAAGGCCCGGAAAAGGAAACAAGTAATTCAGGGGCACTTTTCTAGGAAAGACTTAAGCGTTGAGCACTGAATGTTCCCAGAGTACAAAATCCAGGAAAATGGGTGGAACCATTTATAGATAATGCAAATCCAGAGATTAAGAGTTCTTTTTAAAAATTGCAAGATCACATTTTCTCCATTTCTTTCTGGAACAAAATTAGAGGATCTGGAAGTCTCTGAAGCCCTCACGGATGGGAGGGAGGCAAGTGCTGGCTGGGGCAGCAGAGCACGGAGGGAGGGCCAAGGCCTGGGCCAGCCTGACACCTGTGTTCATTTCCTGGCTTGCACTTACCATCACTGCAACCTTAGGCAACTTACTGACCTTGTCTGTGCCTCAGTTTTCTCCTGAGGATACTATGTTTCCTACTGCATCAGGTGAAGTAGAACCAAGGAGTACAATAGTCCCTCCTTATCTGCAGGGGATACATTCCAAGACCCCCAGTGAGTGCCTGAAGCCACAGATAGTATATACAATGCTTTTTCCCAGTATAGATAAATACGTATGATAAAGTTTAATTTATAAATTAGGCAAAGTAAGAAATTACGGTAACAAATAATAAAATAGAACAATTATAATATACTGTAATAAATTTATGCAAATGTGTGCACTCTCTCTCTCTCCCCAATCATCTTATTGTACTATACTCACCCTTCTTCTGGCATGAATTTCTTTTTCCTTATATGTAATTTCATGGATACAAGAGTCATTCTTATTATAGATTTTAGCAACCTCGGCTCATGATATTTCTTTTCTTTTATGTCAAAAACTTTATAGAAGGCACATTACAGCTTCTCTGAATGACCAGCATGAGTACTCTTGCACTTTGGAGCCAATACTAAGTAAAATAATGGTTTACTTGAACATAAGCCCTGTGGTACAGTGTCAGTCATAAGACAAGCCACTGGGTAACTACTGGGTAGGTGGCATATACAAGGAAGATATAGGTCACACTGGACAGAGGCATGATTCCCAGCTGGGGAGACAAAGTAGGTGGCCCAGCACAGAGGGAGATTTCATCACACTGCTCAGAACAGCTGCACAATTTAGAATATGAGTTGTTCATTTCTAGAATTTTCCATTTAATATTTACAGAATGCAGTGGACCCTGGGTAACTGGAACTTTGGATTTTGGAAACTGACCTACGATGAACATAGGAGGTACTTTGTGTTAGCAGTTTGTAAATCATTCTTCTTGACCTTTCTGTCTTTAATATCCATACAATGAGGGATAAAGGGGCTGTGTAGAAGAGGGAAGGCCTTTTTTGAATTCAGAGTCAGGTCACCTGGGCTCAGACACCTCAGTCCATGAACAATTATTGATGTTCACGTTCTGAGCTAGATTGGCAGCATCGTGGGGGTGCCCAGGCAAAGAACACTTCCACCAGACCTACAACGGGGACTCAGGAGGAGGAACTCTGTGTTTGCTGAAGAATCAATCAGTTTGGCATGGTGAGCTGGATGGAGAGTAACAGCAATAGGTTCATTTCCTTAACCATTACTTCCAAAATTGGGGGGTTTTCTAGTTGTGATGGTTGGAATATGATTTGAGTGTGTCCTCCGAGGACCCATGTGTTGAAATTTAATTCCCTTTGTGAGGTATTAAAGGAGGCAATGTAACTTGACCATGGTGTTTGAAGGTGGGGCCTTGGGAAGGTGATTAGATCAAATGAGATCATTAGCATGGAGCTCCCATGGTTGAATCCTGGTGGCTTGATAAGAAGAGGGAGAGAGAATAGAAGAGACATTCGTGTGATTCCTGACTCTTGCCCTGTGACGCCCTCCACCCTGGGTCCTGCCAGCAGGAGGCCATTACCAGTTGCAGCCCCTTCGCCTTGAGCCTCCAGAACTATGAGCTAAAATAAACCTCCTTTCTTTATAACTTACTCAATCTATCGCATTGTGTTATTCAAAACAAAAACATGAACACTGCACTAGTTATTCTTATTGATTTATGGCTTCATTCTACTGTGGTCAGACAATATCTTTCATTGATTGTGTTGAGACATGTTTTATGACCCAACTTGGGGTTCATCATAGGAAATCTTCCATGCGTCCCTGAAGCAAATCTGTCCTGGTGGTTGATAAGCACAGGTTATAGAAACTTGAGAATTAGGTCAAGTTGGTTAATAATGCCATTTACATCTTCAGTGCTGTTATGGTTTAGATGTGAGGTGTCCCCAAAAGCTCACGTGTGAGACAATGCAAGAAGGGTTGGAGGAGAAATGGTTGGGTTATAGCCTTAACTTGATCAGTGAATCGATCCCTGATGGGATTAACAGGGTGAGGACTGGAGGCAAGTGGGGTGTGGCTAGAGGAAGTGCTTCACTGGACTCGCGAATATATGGGGTATATATTTGTATCTGGAGAGTGGAATCTCTCTTTGCTTCCTGATCACCACGTGAGCTGCTTCCCTCTGCCACACTCTTCCACCATGATATCCTGAAGGAATGGAGCCTGTTGTCTGTGGATTCAGACCTCTGAAACTGTGAGCCCTCAAATAAACTTTTCCTTCTCTATAATTGTTCTGGTTGGGTCTTTTAGTCACAGTGACAAAAAAGCTGACTAAAACAAGTGCCAAGATATCTTGTCTGTTTCTTCTGTCAGCTACCAAGAGAGGTGTGTAAAGTCAACC
This sequence comes from Spermophilus citellus, assembly GCF_964194105.1. NCBI lineage: Eukaryota > Metazoa > Chordata > Mammalia > Rodentia > Sciuridae > Spermophilus > Spermophilus citellus. Next base: position 75,105,453 of record NC_138196.1, on the reverse strand, counting down.
CCTGGGATTATAGTTCTAATATTTCCTTTTAATTCTGTCAGTGTTTCATACATTTTGAGGTGTTGTATACAATGTCAGCAGAGTTGCATCTTCTTGGTGGATTGACTCTTTCGTCATCATTAATTGTTCCTTTGGTCTCTAGTAGTTAACTTTATCTCACTTCATACTCACTTTCCCTTAACTAATGTATGCATAATGTATCTTTTCCCATTCTTTCACATTTAATCTGTCTCCTGTAAGAAACATAAAGTCTCATTGTTTTGTTAACTTCATTCTGATGACCTTAGCTTTGTGTGTGTGTGTGTGTGTGTGCGCGCGCGTGGTGATGCTGGGGATTGAACCCAGGGCCTTGTGTATGTGAGGCAAGCACTCTATCAACTGAGCTATATCCCCAGCCCTGACATTAGCTTTTTAATTGGAGTATTGATTTCATCTAATGTAATTACCGATATATTTGCACTTAAATCCACCACCTTATTGTTTTTCTTATTTATAACAATTGTTCTATGTTACTTTTTCTACAACTTTAGTTTTGGATTCATCAGGTGTGTCCCCTGAAGGCTCCATGTGTTAAAGGCTTGGTCAACCAGCCCATGGCACTATTGGGAGAGGATGGAAACTTAGGAGGTGGGGCCTAGTGGGAGAAAGTTAGGTCATTGGGGGCGTGCCCTTGAAGGTGAAATTGGGACCACAACCAGTTTTTCTCCTTGCTTCCCAGTTACCATGCGGTGAAGCAGCCTCCTCTGCCATGTGCCTCTACTATGAAGTTCAGCCTCGTCACAGGCCCAGAGCAATGTGACCCACTGACCATGGATGGAAACTTCTGAACCATGAGCCAAAATTAAATTTTCTTTTTTATAAGTTGAATTCTCAGGTATTTTGTCAGAGTGACAGAAAGTTGACTAATACATCAAGTACTTCTTTTTAATAATTTTGTCATTTGCCTTTTCATTATTAACCTTTCGACTTTTTTGTTGTTGTTTTGCAGTTCTTATGGTGGCTACCATCCATGAAGGTTAAAATCAAGTTTACCTTTCAACTGCTGTAAAGTCAAGGCTAGTAGATAATAGTACTTTTACTACATTTCAGATCACACAAGAACCTTAAAACACTTCAATTCCTTTTAATTCCTACATACCTCTGTGCTATTGTTGCCATACATTTTAATCACAAACACACACACACACACACACACGCACGTACGCACGCACACACATACACGCACGCATACACACAGTTTTTATTTGTTTTCCTGTGGTGCTAGATAAAACCCAGGGCTTTGCCTATGCTAGGTGAGTACTCTACTCCAGGCCATAATGCAAAAATATATGGCCATATGACATCATTATCATTTTACACAATGAATTTTTACTTACATTTACTGACTTAGTTTCTTTCTCTCCTTTCTACGCTCTCATACTATTATCTGGCTGAAGAATCTCCTGTTAGTATTTCCACCTTATGGCTAAAGTAACAAATGATCTCCACTCATCTTTGTCTGAAATGTCCTTATTTCATCTTCATTTTCTCCAGTAAGTCCAGATTATCAATTTCTTTTTTCCTGCCGTTTGAAAATGTCATGCTGCTGTCTCATTGCTTCCTAATTTTTGTGGAGAGACCATAGTGGTCCTGTTGTTCTTTGAAAATTAACAACCCACTCTACTCTGGCTGCATTAAGACTGTCTTGGATTTTCCGTGGTTGGATTTTGATGTGCCCAGGGTGATTTTCTTGATAAACTGTATGTGTGGGTTTAATAGCATTTGTCAATTTTGGAAAATTCTTTGTCGTTATTTCTTCAAATATTTCCTCTGCACATTCTTTCTTGTCTCTATATATTATGTTTTTTAAAAAATATTTTGTTAGTTGTAGATGGCCACAATACCTTTATTTTATTTATTTTTATGTGGTGCAGAGGATTGAACCCAGTGCCTCACACATGCTAGGCAAGCGCTCTGCCATTGAGCCACAATCCCAGCCTCTACATGAAGTTTTGAGATGAAGCCTCACTATGCTTTGTGTGTGTGTGTGTGTGTGTGTGTGTGTGTGTGTGTGTGTGTATGTGTGTCGTGCTGGGGATTGAACCCAGGGCCTTGTGCATGCAAGGCAAGCGCTCTACCACCTGAGCTACATCCCCAGCCCTCTTTCTTGTCTCTTCTTGGGGATTCTGAGTATGTGGATTTTAGACCTTTCTAACCAGTCTGTGCCCTAACTTGTAGCATTCATCCATTTGGGGACCCCATCCAGGAGCCCAGGGCTGTCTAGCAAGTCGCCCTGCTCCTTGGCAAGCTCTGAGCCCCATTTTTTTCTGTCCTGTCAGTCCTTAGAGGCTGCCAAGAGCTGTGCTTAGCTTTTCAGCCTCTTGGCCCCTGGCAAGTTCTGTGAGGGAACAGCAGAGACAAACATGAGCCTCTGATGACTGTGTTTCCTGTCCCCATGGAGTATTGGCTCCTGGGGCCCTTGCTGGCCCGGTTTGCTGCCTTGGTAGCCTTCCAGTGTCTTCCAGTTCGGCCAGGTTCCACCTAACGATGGGACACATTCTGGTAAATGCATCATTAGGTGCCTCTGTCACTGTGTGGACATCACAGAGTGTACTCACAGCAGCCCAGCTGGCACACGTCAGTCCCACGACACGATCACTTGATGCAGTAAAGAGATTCATGAACACAAGATGCACGAGGTTCTTGGTGATGTGACACCGTGTTCTGTTTTACATTAAAGTTTTATTTTATAAGTAAAAGGAGTACACTCATAGATAATGACAAAATGGCATATATAGGGCCGGGTGTGGTGGCACACGGTGTAATCCCAGCGGCTCAGGAGGCTGAGGCAGGAGCATTGCGAGTTCAAAACCAGCCTCAGCAAAACCAAGGCCTAAGCAACTCAGTGAGACCCTGTCTCTAAATAAAATACAAAATAGGGATGGAGATGTGGCTCAGTGGTCGAGTGCCCCTGAGATCAATCCCTAATACCCCCCGCAAAACCTATATACAGTAAGTACATAAACCAGTACCATAGTCATTTGTTATCATTATAAACTATTGTATATAATGGAATATGTTGTGCTTTTACATGGCAGCCAGGGGGCTTGTTTCCACCAGCATCATGAGCACATGGGTGATGCTTCATGCTAGTGGGTGCTACCAGGTCACTGAGTGGTAGGTATTTTTCACTCTGTTGTCATCTTATGGGGCCACCATCATGTACACAGCCTATGATTTAGTGAAAAGTTGTTGTGGGGTGCCTGACAGGGTGTTTTTAGTATTTCTCTACTTTTTCTAGTTGTTCTTGGCAAGAAAATTTATCTAACGTGAGCTGGTCTTCCCTAACCAGAAACAGACGTGGTGCTTTCTGGGGATGACAAAGGGGTGTGATTTCTGTCCCGGGGGGCTGAGGCTCTGGTGGCAGAGCCAGACACAAGAACAGTATAAAGCATGAACAAAATGCAACTTTCAAGGGACCAGAGAAGACATTCATTCTCAGAGCAGGACCTGGGAAGGTCTCCCGAGGAATAGGAATGTTGTGGCATCCATCGTCTTCAACAGGAAGGGGCCGAGGTGCCGTGCTCTAGTGGACATGATGGGGTGTTGGGATGTGTGGCATGTGAAGGGCAGGAGTGAGGACAGGGAGAGAGGTACAGTTGGAACTGAAGCTGGAAGAGCCGGTTTGCACTGTGTTGATTCCCAGGCTGAACTTGACATTTTTTTGTATGAGATGGGGAATGGCTGACACCTTCATAGGTTGCGGGTGGCCAGTTCCAGCTTTGTCTGTACTAACTGTGCAGCTGATTGTCTCAGTCTTCATTTTTTCCCCGTGTGCAATAAGAAATTGAATACTTGCCTCCTTTCCTCTGCAAAGGCCTCTGTGGCCAAAAGGGGAGCCTGGCCAAGCCACCATTCTGCTTTGGAGCCACGGCCTCGTTTGTCAGGGTGTGATCTGAAGGGGGTGGTCTCGGAAACCCCCATCACTTCTGGCCTTGTTGTGAGTCACGGGATGTGAGTTGCTGGGGATCCAGTGATGACAGAAGGCTTCCTGTGCTCTGGCACCCACTGCAGGGCTCTGGGCTCCATGGGCATCCCTAGACCCATGGAACTGCCTCTCTTCCTGGCGGATGCTCGGCAGCTCTGGGTGGCTGTGCCTTTGGGAAGGGCATTTGGTCCTCCCCCAAGGGTAACATGCTGTGAGCTGAGGAGCGTGATCACCCTGTCCCTGCGCACAGTGGTCACAGTGAGTGTATGATGTCCCTGCGGCTTCCACCTTCTCGTCCTGCTTTTGCCCTTTGGGATTCCACATCCCATTCTGCTTCCTCCTCCTGGAGATGCACCTGCAGTCCTTGTAAAGCCCCAGATCTCCGTGATGTAAGGTCCAAGGCATGGGAGGTTCCTTGACCTCTGCAATTAGAATCAGGCTCCACTGGATATGGTGACCACAAATGCTCCTGTAGTGCTTATGAGGTGACCTTCAGTTAATCCTCAGAACATTTCTGTGGGCTAGATATGGGTATAATCCCCATTCTGTAGATGAGGAAAGGAGAAATATTGCCCCAGAGACCGCACAGCTACCAAGTGTCAGAATGAGGATTCAAACTGAGACCCTCTGGCTCCAGAGCTTGCTAACTTGCTAACTTCCCATTCTGCTAACTTGCCTCCCTGGCTGGTGATAGGCCACTTGGCCCTCTTCTTGTTTGCCACAGAGAGCGTATTTCCTCCTCTCTGGACCAGGAGCAGGCTGGTCCTAATCTCCTGAGTTCTTCAGGAATAGTCACTATGAAAAGGAGGATATTGTCACCAGGGCACGGTGGCTGCTCTGAGGGTGAGATATAGACCTCGGGATGGCTCCCTTGCACAATTTCCAGCCTGGCTAAAGACAAATCCTGAGGCCTGTTTGAGGGGGCTTTGACTGACTCCCCTAGGGGTGGTTTCCCTCCTCATGGTCCAGGATGTAAGGCATGGTATGATCAGAAGTGTGGGTGGGTGCCCAAAAGCAGAGCAGAGGAAGGTTTGGATATGTATGGGAGAAGAGAGAGAAGGAGAAGGAGATGCCAAGCTTCCCTTTAGCTCCTCAAAGAGGCCATGTCCTTTTGGTCCGTGGTGCCCAGTGGGAATGCCTTGCCCTAGAGAACTGGGCAAGCTCACACAGAAACCTGCCAGACTCTCCAGCGCGGGCAGCTTCAGGGTGGTACTCAAATCCTGCACCCCACTAGCAGCTCAGTCCCTGGAGCCAAACTATCTTCCCATCCAGTAAACGTGTCCATGGAGCCTATGAAATTTACCATGAAGGGGCCAGAGAACAGTAATGCACGAGCCCCGCCCTAAGAGGCATGTAACCAAGTTGGGCACCTGAAAGTATCTGGGCAGGTAGCAGAAGAATGTCAGGATCCCCGCCCAACCTCGGCAGGAGATGGCCCTGCAGGCTGGTTCAGTAGGGATGTGTGGAGGACACCAGAGGTGAGCTGGCCCTGGGGAGCGAGAAGATGGAAGCAGTGAGAACCAGGGAGGATGTGGAGTGGCAGCCTGCACTCACCCCATCCCCCATCAGACCCACTGCCCTCCCTCTCCACCAGCCCCTGGACCCCCAGGTGGTGGGTCCACTGGGCTCCTCCGGTGGGTTCCTCACCCTCTCTTGCCTTCAGGGTGGGTTGAGTTGGGTTTGCCCAATAGGAGGCACCTGAAAGAGAGCAGAGAACATGGGAGTGAGGGCCACCATCCCTCCCAAACCCTCCTAACAGAGGTGGCTGTGGTGGCTCTGAAACCCTTTAGCAACGTCCCTGCTCCCGTCCTGGAACCAACTCCTCTCCCAGGGACCCTTCAAGCCCTGTGGGTGGTAATGCTCACCTCCGTTGCCAGCCCAGGGTTCGCCACCGTCCTTCCTTAGTTCCCCTGAACTCTGCCCACATCTCCATAGATAGACGTTTAAAAACTCTTCCTAAATTGAGTTCCAGTGTGTGGTGTTCCTGGCCAGGAACCCTATTGAGAAAAGCCTTCTAGAGATATGGGAAGGCAGGTGGGCAAAAGAGGTGGTACCCATTGACCCATATGGCCCAGATGATAGGTGGAGTGGACATGGTGGAACACAGAAGTGTGAACTCGGAGGTTCTGGGATGTCTGTAACCCTGAATCCTGTCCTAAACACTCTACCCTGACGTGACTTTCCTCCCTTCCAGGAGGCCCCTGCTGCTTCCCCTGCCTGCCCCTGACTCCTCAGGGCTCCTTCGGAGGGATCCTCCCACTGCAACGAGGATGGCGAGGCCTGTCTGCCCCTGCCTCTGCAGCTCTTTGGCCTTGCTTGCCTTCCTGCCCTCCCTGAGCCTGGCACAGTACGAGAGTTGGCCCTACCAGCTCCAGTACCCCGAGTATTTCCAGCAGCCAGCTCCAGAGTACCCCCAGCCCCAGGTGCCTTCTGATGTGGCCAGGATCCAGGTGCGCCTGGCAGGGCAGAAACGGAAGCACAGCGAGGGCCGCGTGGAGGTCTACTACGACGGCCAGTGGGGCACGGTGTGCGACGACGACTTCTCCATCCACGCGGCGCACGTCGTCTGCCGAGAGCTGGGATATGTGGAGGCCAAGTCCTGGACGGCCAGCTCCTCCTACGGCAAGGGCGAAGGTAAAAAGCTCTGTGTTTGGAACTCAGTGCCTGTCACCTGGCAAGATGGGAGCAGTTTTCTGTAGGTTAGCCTGGCAAAGAAAGCTCAAATTGCTATCGAGTCTGAATTCATGCCTGCTGTTACTCCATCGGCCCGCAGGCTGCGTCCTGCAGGAAAGTGGGTAGGAGAGCACCTGGGAGGGACATCCTAATTTGTCTGGGACTTTCCTGGTTTGAGCACAGAAAGTCTCAGGCAAACCAGGAATGGTTAGCGACCCTAGGCGGGTGCTGAAATCAACCTTGAGCATCTCTCCAAGCCGATGACCTCCCCGAACACTGCATCATCTGCCCAAGAGAACCGTGCCTTCCTCCAGATGGCCCCTTCAGAGCAGGACCTTTGCCCTGTCTCACAACGGCTGCCCAGGGACTAGCGCATTCTACCCAGGTGGAGTTCATCGCTTTAACACAAACATGCTAGTGTGGCCTTGGGCATGACAGGAACGGGAACTTTGTGTTTTTCACCACTTTTTGGCCCATTCTTTCCTCCATTATTAGATTCAAATTACTTTATCTTGAAAGAAAGATGCAGCAGCAGCTTGTAGGAGCTTTGAAAGGTGGGTCTTGGAACCCTAAACCCAACTCAGAGCTAGTGCTGACCTAAGGACACATTGTTTAATGTTGGGGATAAGGTCTAGAAATGGGTCATTAAGTGATTTGTTGCTGTGACATCATAGAGTGTCCTTGCACAAACAGACAGCTAGAAGGTCACTCGGTGATAGTATAGAATTTTGGGGGACCACTGTTACATACATGGTCTGCAGTCAACTGAAATGCTGTCATGCAGCATGTGACTGACTGCACACGGGAAGTCAGTCAGACTTCCATATAGGGAGACACATATCCTCTTTGGCTTCAGTTTCTCCATCTGGAAGTTGGGCTCTCTGAGAACTCTTGAAATCCTCAGCCTGTGTTCCCCAAAGGGAAAGTAGGTGGTGGAGGTGAAGGGCATCATTTAAACAATTTCCCTCCAGGAGCTGAGTTCTTCCCTGGCTTGGTAAAGCAAAGGTAGCTATCCCACCAGCAGGGGCCGGGTTGCCAACTAGAGACAGGTGCCGCACTCCTGTCCTGGACTACTGGATCAGTGCTGCACTGACTGTGTAAGACTCTCCTGAGGGGATGAAAAATACAGAACACCTCAGACCTAAACCCACAGTCTTCTGGTTTCCAAAGTCTGGGCTGGTGGTGGGGAGCTGAGCTTCTGGGAGCCTGTGCCAGGATTGTATCTGTGAACTGGTTTGGGAGACAGTGAAATAGACAAGTGTTAGGCTCCCTTCCAACCCTTCCTTCTGTTCTAGAAATTATAGGAGAAAGGATGCATGCACCATCCCCTGCATGCCTTACCTCCATGCAATGGAAAGTTTCCTGTTAGAACTGGCTCAGGAGCCGGTACCTAGAGTCAAATGTTTTCAGCAGCTCGTTCTGGGCTTCTTGCAGGATTAGAGCCAAAGCAGCCAAGATGGGTTAGCAGATGTGGGACCTTTGGAATCCATTTCTGCCTTCTTTAAAACTTCCAGGGCTCCTGCGTACGTCCACACCTCTTTATACTGCCAGCTGAGGGATCCAGGGCTGACAACATCAGGCTCATGGTTTTTTCCAGACTCTCTAGGGTTCATTATTTTGTGATAAGTACTCTCCAATGACAGTGGGGTATTTTTGTCTCTGGTGACAACTTTATTTTATTTCTGCCCAAATTTAAAGCTTACCTGTCATCAGACAAGGTGGTTATGGTTTTTCTCAGCAGGAGCAGGCATGAGGGTAGTTGGAAAGATGGGCTTTCCTGGGTGGGATTTTGCTCTCTAAGGATGATGTGGATGAAGAGTTCAAGAGAGTTGAGGGAGGGATTAAAGCTTGGTCCAGGGAGCTCATGCTTGGTCATGGAGGAGTAAATGATCATGCAGGCTGCTGCCATCTGTACATCAGTGGTCCCTGCAGACACCGTGGCATTAAAGGAATAGACAGATAGCAGGAGGGGCACAGATGGAAGAGTGAAGTGTGAAAAGGAGGTGGAGGAGGGCACAGTGGTTGGTAACAATAAGGTGTGAGCTATGACCATGGAGGAGCTGGGTGGAGGAAGGCTGCTGGACAGAGGAGGTATGTGACTGAGAATCCAAGAATACTAGAAGGGCAGTCTGTGGACACTGAAGCCATCAAGGTTATGGCAGGCGTAGTTCAAGGAGAGGACAGAGAGAAATACATGCTAGACTCAATGAACAGTGTCCCGTGTCCAGGGCTTTAAGAGGCAGGCTGTTCATCTAAAGTGGTACTTGGTTTGCATTATGAGAGGCCTTTTAAATATGAATGTGAATTTCATTGCCATGGGTGGAGTTTTGGTTTGCTTTTAGCCCTGGGCACCTGTCGGGCACTCCTTAAGTATCAGCTGATTGATCCATTTTGATCTGGGAGAATACAAAAGCAGTTGACACAACAGTGTGTGCTATTATGACCCGAGTATGGCCAGTGCCCTGGGCTGTGCCCCAATGGAGTTTGACCTGTAAATCAGGCTTGTGACCCTATAAGAGGCCATTCTTCCGGGAGTTCCCAGTCTCTTGTGTAGTTCAAGCAGAAGTAATGAGACTGGGGTACAAGGGACCCCCTCCCCTCCCAGTTTTCCAGCCTGGCTTGTCAGCAGGTCTCAGTGCTCACAGAACCTCTGATAAACCACGGCCCTTTTAGTTCTAGAAGAGGCAGCTGGCCCATTTAACACCCTCTGGGTGGCCCCCAGCCTCATGAACCCAGGTTGAGGTTCTCCACCCAACTGCACCCCTATTCCTGATCAGAACCGCAAAGCTGATGACCCTACAGATTCTAACTTGAACAATTTCCATTACCCCGGCAGAGTACAGGGCCTGGCATTCAAACGGAAGTTCGTTTATGATCTTTCTCCTCCAAAGGACCTGTTAATTTGTTCACACATCTCTTCTCTCATCAGGAGAAGCATTTCATAGAGTAAATGAGTGGAAAGAGTAAAAGGAAATTTTGCTTCTGATTGAATAGCTTTTTTGTGTCCAAAGTGTGAGCCTCATCTTGTGTCCCAAATACCACTTTCCCAGCAAGCTAGATGCCAGTCTAGGCCTAGATCCATCCTGTGTTCCTGAAGGCAGGCCCAGAGGCTGACTGCACCAAAATCAGAACAATCTAGGAGATGGACACTAAGTGTATAGGGGGAAATCACAAAATAAAACAAAAAATTGTTGTGAAATTGGGCCAAAGAGTAGACCAAGCATGGTGATGTCATCTTGTTCTAAGTTCAGATTTACATATTAAGAAAAAGTAATTGTCCAGGCTTAGGTAGTGTGAGTAGCCTCACTAGGGGTCCATTGAAGGTGCAGAAGAGAGCAGCTGTTGGGTGGCTTAGCTCCCTCAGCATTCCTGGGTGCTAACTTCCTAGGCTCCATCTCAAACGTGAAGCTAACTCCGTAGCATCCAGGCTTTGCAACTCTGCACGGTTCCTTTAAAGGTGTGCTGCTCTGCTCCAGCCCTTAGCGAGGATGGTTTCTGTCGCTGCAGATGGAATAAGGGCACCACTTCTTTTTGCCATCAGCTCTTGGGCAGCGCAGCTACAGAACATTCCAAGGGAGAGGCCCCGCTTGAAAGGTGGAGGGTCTTTTCCGTTGCTAGTACTTAGTAAGACAAACACGAGCTTGTTGTAGAAACAGCAATTGATTAGGGAGCATCTGTTTCAGTGGAGCTCCACGGCTTGGGAACCAGGCCAGATTGAGAAACCAGTTGGAAAACCTCAGCCCAGATGTTTTCAATAAACTCTTTGTTCCCACAACGTGTCTGAGGCGCTCTCCTTTGAGACCAGACTAACCATCCATCAGAGCAGATGCGTTCCAACCAGGCCTGGAAGTCAGAAGATTGGCCCTTGTGGCCTCCCTGACCTTAAAGAACCTCAGCTTCCCTCCTTGATTTTCTGATCTCTATAATGGGGGCGTTTTAAAATCTTCTTTTTTCCTTGATCACGGAGGCAGTAAAATGTATTGTTTTCCTGACTTCCTGGGAGGAGGAAAGGAAGATTGGGTATGTCCCAGGCAAACCCATTATTTCGTTGGATCTCCATGGTTACCTGTTGATTGGGCATTGTTTCATTTGAAAAATGGGAACCAAGCTTGGTTAAGTAGCTGACCAAGTCACGAGTGCCCAAGTCCATGGTAGATGGGACTAGAAGCCAGGTTTGTGGGACTCTAATGATTATTCAGTGGGCTTCTAAAAGGAGCCTTGAGAAAAACGAGACTCTTGGTTTTCTTTCATCTGGTAGTGGCATTTATAAAAATCACTATTTAAAAACCCTCCAGCACCTTTTTAAAAAAATTTTTTTTGGAGAGAGGGGGTACCAGGGATTGAACTCAGGGGCACTCGACCTCTTAGCCACATCCCCAGCCCTATTTTGTATTTTATTTAGAGACAGGGTCTCACTGAGTTGCTTAGTGCCTCGCTGTTGCTGAGCCTGGCTCTGAACTTGCAATCCTCCTGCCTGAACCTCCCAAGCCACTGGGATTACAGGCGTGCACCACCATGCCTGGCATTTTCTTTTAATTTTTATTTTTAATAGTGGTAAAACACATATAACATAAAATTTATGCCTTCACCATTTTGAAGTGCACAGTGCAGTAGTTCACTTTTAGGTATATTTAGCATGTTCACCTTTCCTGTGTAGACATCTCCAGAACACTTTCATCTTGCAGCACTGAAGCTCTGTGCCCATGAAACAAGCACGGCCCACTCCCCTTGCCCCTGGACCCTGAAGACCCCATTCTGTTTCCTGTCTCTGAGAGAGTTTGACTGTTCTAGGTGCTGCATCCAAGTGGAATCATCTAGCATTTGTCCTTTCATGACTGACTGACCTACTTCACCTGATGTCCCCAAGGTTTGTCCATGCTGTGATAGGTGTCAGAACGTTTTCCTCTTTAAGTCTGTTCCATTGTATTCATGTACCACAATTTGTCAACAGACACTAGACTTGCTTCCACCCCTTGGCCATTGTGCATAATGCTGCTGTGACCAGGGGTGTGCATATACCTGTACGAGACCCTGCTTTCAGTTCTTTTGGATATATACCCAGAATTGCCAAACTGTATGATAGTTTTATTTTACTTTTTTTTTTTTTTTTTTTTTGGCACGAGGGATTGAATCCAGGGATGCTTAACCACTGAACCACAACTCCAGCCCTTTTTTCAATATTTTTTATTTAGAGACAAGGTCTCACTGAGTTGCTTAGGGCCTCACTAAATTACTGAGGCTGGCTTTGAGCTCACTATCATCCTGCCCCAGTCTCCCGAGCTGCTGGGAGCCAACTTGCTGCTTTCCATAGCAGGTGCATGATTAGACCTTTGCACCAGTGGTGCATAGCCACACCAACACTCGTTATTTTCTGTGTTGTTTTGATAGTAGCCATCCTGATGGTGTAAGGTGGTATCTCACTGTGGTTAACCTCTAGTTCTTTGCACACTGGATTCTCTACTTAACAGGTGGCATAAAAGAGCAGGAGGTGAGCAGAATTCCACAACGGCCTTCTGGAATGTGAAGAGCTGGCTCTCTGGGTTAGTGTAGCTGTCCCATCTCTCAACCAGGCTTAATAAACATCAAGAAATGAAAAGGGCACTGAGCAGGGAATTGAGGCCCAGGCTCTGGGATCAGAAGCCTGGCACATGTGGGCTACCTCTCTGAACCAGGGCTCTGCTTCCTTCATGTGGAAATAATCATGCCACCCTGTCCTCTTCCCCAAGGTACGGAAAGATCTAGGAGGTAATCCATGGGAAATTGCCCCCAAATCTGCAAATCTTCAATTGCAGAATAGCTTTGCTTTTCCCCAAGGTGTCAGAGGTCAGCCTCTACCCCACATGGCAGGTGAAGCTGGCCTGTGCGATCGTCAGGAACACTAAAATCCTTCTCTTTCTTGTCATTACCATTTTTGGTAACTAAGGGGTGGCAGTAAACTGGGCACGTGCTATGCACTCTCTAATCAACACACACCCCTACAGCTCAAGTGCCACTGTCACCCCACTTTACCTTTAACCAGGATCATTCAGCTTAAAGTGCCTGAGCTAGAACTCAAACCCAGCTCAGTCGCTGATGCCCCTGCTTTTTCAGCTACACCACATGACTACTGAGCTTCAATCTGATTCTGTCTTAACTGTTTCCAGCCTCCCACTTCCCCCAAATCACATCAGCTGCCTATTCCAGCAAGGGAATCCTGATGCTCTAGGACCAGATGCAATATCTTCACATGAAATCAAATGATGGCCACACATAGCTGCCAAAAATCAGTACCCCCCCCCCCCGCCCCAGACACCGGATCTGCATTGATATGGTGCTTGATTTCTCTCTTCTGCTTCCTTCAGGGCCCATCTGGTTGGACAATGTCCACTGCACTGGCAAAGAGGCGACCCTGGCAGCCTGCTCCTCCAATGGCTGGGGTGTCACCGACTGCAAGCACACAGAAGACGTTGGCGTGGTGTGCAGTGATAAAAGGATTCCTGGGTTCAAATTTGACAATTTGTTGTTCAACCAGATAGAGGCAAGTCACATGCTCTTGATGACTTCCTTTTTAATTTTTATTTTGAGACGGGGGTAAGTTGCTGAGACTAGCTTGGAACTTGCGGTCTTCCTGTAACTGAAATTCCAGGGGTGCGCCACCTGGCTTCTTGATAGCTTCGTCACCTGGACATTTTCCTTCTCCCGTGTAACTCACTTCTTTCCTGATGATTTTAAGAAGTGTGTGTGAGCACAAACAAGGGAGACCTGCCCCAGCTGAATCTGTGTGTGAGGACACTTTGGGGATGGCATTCATGGGGAAAGGGAATTTCTGGCACAGAGAAGAACTGGGGCAAAGTCAGGAGAACAGAGTGTGGCCTGGGATGATGTTGGAGAGAAGATGCATCAAACATGCATGAGACCTGAAGCTAAAAAGGCGAGCAGGACACACCTTCTGAGCTTGCCCTTTGGACTGGGACCATGTATTTGTTATTATTTGATGGGTAACACATTTCCCTGGATTTTTCAGCCTAGCAACCACATTTATTATCTTGCATGGTTTCTGAGAGTCGGATGGCACAGTGGCTTAGCTGCTTGATTCTTCTCAGTCTCCTGAAGCTGCAGTTAGGGCTGGGCTGGAGCTGGAGATTCCACCCCACCCCATGATAATTCCTGTGTTTGTAGGCAGGCTTTGGTCTCTTTCTGGCTGTGGGCGGGAGCCCTCTGTTTCCCTTGGCTTGGCTTCTCCATAGGTTGATTGTCTTCAAGACATGGTGACTGTCTGCCCCCACAGTGAGTGACGGTGAGAGGGCAGCACCAGGTAGGAACCAAAGTCTCTTAAAACCTCATCTCAGAAGTGATGTCCATCATTTCTGCTGTATTCTCTTGATCGCACAGACCAACCCTGGTCCTGTGTGGGAGAAGATGATATAAGGGAATGAATACAGAAGATGGAGATCATTGGGGGCCATCTTGGAGGCTGGAAACCACTGGATAGTTGGTCCCAAATCTAGCTGAGGACCAGATTACAAATGCAGACCTGGGGTCTCGCTCCTGACCTCCTGCAATAGAACTTCCTGTTACAAGACCAGCTTATTTTTCTAAGCTTCCTGCAGTGACTCTAATGTTGCCAGCCCCAGTCAGCACTTAGAAGAGGCCAGCAGGACTTGTGACCCTTTGACATTTATGGCGCAGTTTCAGATTGAGCTATTTTTTATTTTCCACAAACTTCACCTGAACAGCTAAACAGATGCCTCTTGCTCTCCTCGTACGTATAAGGTAGGACAGGAAAAGGTGGCAGTGAGACTCCCGTCCCCGTGGACCATGTTAACTCTCACCCCCAAGGGACTGTGGGATCTACCATGAACCCGGGTCAAGGAGCCTCACTGTGCCTTGGCCTCCAGTCCACCCCAGCAGTACTGCTGATGAAAGGTGACTTGACATGGCCTTATTTGGGCCCCAGAGGAAGTGCCCCCCAGACTGTGGTCCATGTGTTTTCCTCTCGTGACTCACGCTGCCCTGCTTCTCTCTCTGTGTTCCCAGGGCAGGCCAAGTACGCTGGGAACAGGTCCAGCCTGCCCTGAGCGTGGAAAGGATTCCCATCCATTCCTCAGCTGGAAGGGCTGGACCGCCTCCAGTGGACGCTTGGAAGTGTGTTCTTCCATTGGAGATAACCAGAGGGTGTGTTGCAGAGACACACTTTGCTTGGTAACTGAACTTTACCAACGGCAACTTGGCTTTACCATAGAGTTGATTTGGAAGGTGGGCTTGTGCAGCCCAGTCTCTCAGAATTTTCTACTCTTCATAACCTCGGGCAGAATAGTTAGTACCCATTGGTAGGGATCTCACCCCTCTGAGAAGCCCTTGAGGGCAGGAGATCTATCTTAGTGTGATTCTAGGTACCTCATGGGAATGATATCTCCAACTCCCAAATTTTCTTCTCCCCAGAAATGCAAGGCAGATATTCCTTAGGTGAAGGGCTTAAACCAGCCATGAGAAAGACCTAGGAGCAAGTCACCCCTTCATAACATTTCCCTGCCTGATAGGACAGTGACCCTCATTATAACATCTTTAACAGACCTCAGTTCCACGTAGAACACCAGGATAACTCACTGGGAGCGTCCAGTGAAGCGCCAAGCTTCTTGGCATAAGAAAGGAATGGATGGTGTGGATAAGAGGAAGATTGGCCAGAACATCAGTGGGTTTGGGTTGAGGAAATGGGAACATTCATCTTCCACTAGAAAAAAAAAATGATCCTGGAGAAAGGACTCTGTGAGTGACACTTCATTGGATAAATTTTTATTGAATGCCTACTATGTGCCAGTTCCAATACTAAGCATTTGGGGTGGGGGTTAAGAGGGTCATATCAAAAGCAGAAATCTAATGGGATGGAAAAGGCATAGATGATCTGAAAAACATATCGCTGGAGGGAACTTTCTTATTCTTCCCTCTTAGGGAAGCTCAGTACCCATCTCTGTTCTGCACACTTGGTGGATGTCTGCTGTACGTATCATGGTCTGGGACACCAGCTAAAAGAAGACAGGGCTCTTAGAACGTGTGAGGGCAGGATGTGGGCCCTGGGGAAAGAGAAAGATTGTCCAGGCAAAAATCTCAGGCCCAAATGCATTTACAGTAATCCAGAGGGTCTGTCAGGGCAGACATCTGGTTTGAAGGGTCAGAGGACATTCACAGCCATCATCCTGCATTTTCCTAGAAGGCCACTCTCTCGCTGTCACACAGACCACTCTAGTGACCATGAGCCAGGGTGGAGCTTCCTTGCCCAGCCACAGACCCTGAACATAGGAATTTTCAGCTGATGGGCTGTCCCCTGGGACTTTTTTCTTTGGTGTCCACTAAAAGTAGGTCATGTGGGGACCTATATTGAGGTTGCCTAAGGAAAGCCTTTGTGAGTTGCCAAAGGATTCTGGCATCTCAGGCATTGTGGCTTAAGCTCATGCTCACAGTCAGCCCTGACAGTGAGGGAGCCACCCAGACCACCTACAGGGGACACTTGAGGGATGCAGAGAAGTTTCTCCAAAATACCTGATGGAATGGCCTGTGTCAGCCGCTGAAGTCACGGAATCATTCCTTTTGGCTAAGAAAATGACATCTATTAAATTCTTGTGGATGAGAGGATGAGACATAGCTTTGGTGGCCACGCAGTTAGGTGGAGTCGTTGGGTACTGACTAATGATACCCAGGGAGAACTAGTGACTAATTTAGTATGAGCACAGGGGATGGTCTCTAATGGTGGGCCTTAGGGCTCTGCTTTTGCTGACCCATCAAGCTTCAGGAGTTATTAAGATTTGGGCTGATAAAATATATAAGAAACAGAAAACTAGGAGGGACTGCTGGAGTTTAAAATTGTGGAAGAAAGATTCAGGAAAACCACTGTAGGTTGAAATAACAGTCTCCAAATGTAACAATAATAGACTCAAAATGTAACCTATTAAGGAGAGATGTTACCTTTTCCATATGTTACCTTCAAGATCCTGTGTCATGGTTCATGGAGAAAAGGAATCAGCCCCAAGAGTACAGGCAATAGGGAAAGTGACTAAAGAACACTGATTATTAAAAAACAAACAAACAAAAAATCAAAAACCCAATCTCTGTGGTGTTGATTGACTAAATACACAGCAGGGGCCAACTTGAAAAGTGAGTGCAAAGTGCTCCACAGAGACTGGGTGGTTTCAGTGACCTCTCCAGTTCAGCTCTAGTCCATCTCTTGACCAGGTCACACCAGCAGTACAGAAACAAGCCTGGAAACCACATCATCTAGGGACCGACAATTTTTCAATCAAGAAGAGAGAGGTGGACGAGGCGTGTTAGTTCTCCAAACGTCTGAGGTACTACCATGGAGAGAAATTCTACAATACTGTCCAGCTCCCACAGCCAAGACAGAGGGCCGGGTGTTGGAGCCAGTTTCAGCTGTGGAGAGCCCACAGTGGACGGCTCCCTCGGAAGGGGTGAGCTCCTTGTCCCTGGAGGAGCACAAGCAGGAACTAGACGACCTCCTGCCAGGAGCATTACAGTCAGATTCCTACGTGGAGAAAGGAGTGGGATTGGTGATTGCTGAACCCCAAGATCCCTTCTTTCCCTGAGACTGAAAACGTACCCACTATCCCTCCTTGGAGGTGCCCACCAGCTAGCTCTTGGCACTGTAAACCCTTGTGTAGATTGGCACCACCTCTTCCCCGCCCCCAGACACACACACACACACACACACACACACACACACACACACACACAAGGCCAACTAGTGCATGTGTTGTATGCTGGGGCCCTCTCCTGCTTCTTCCCTGGACTCTCACAACCTTGACCTTGAAATCAGCTGCACCTTCACATCTTCACTCTTCCACATCCAAGGGTGTGTGTATATATAAGCCCTTCCTTGATAGGAATTATTTTTGAATTAATTCAAAAGTGGCTAGGAGTGAAGTGCAGTCCAAAATGAAGTGTCAGTTAGTGTTCTGTCTGCGTCTGTGACCCAGTTGTAAACCCCTGGGCTGATGGAGGTGAGGACACCCCTTGTCTCTTCCCACCCCTACTCTTCACAGATGTGACTCAGGCTCTGTGTTATACTTCCTCAGTGATGTCTAGAGATTGGGGACAGATCACAAAATTACAGATGACCCTTACAGGCTTGCACTTTCTCCACAGTGCATTAGAGTTACCCAAGCAGAAAACTGCACCAGCCTAGACCAAGGTCATTCCCCTCAGGGATGCTAGAGGCATGAGTCACGAAGTCTGGAGCCTGGCTGATGAAGTTTCACCTAATTGGCTAATTAATCGTGTTCCTGGATTTCTTTGGGCTCGGAGCATCCTGGGGGCTCCTTTGTAAATTCTCCTGTAGATGGCGGAAACTTTCCCCTTCCTCAGATGAATGCCCTCACCAAGGGAGAGTTCACAAGTTGGACCCTGTTGGCCAGTGTCAGAACACTGGGCAAATACCATGGTCAGTAAGCCACAGTGGCATTAGTTTCTCAGAATGACACAGCATGCACTCGTCATTTGCAAGGCAGTTTTAAATGCTCTGCAGGGGGAAGAATCAGAGCATTTCTATAAAAGTGCTTTGCAAGACTATAAAGTGCTACAGTACATTGGTGTCCCTACTACTGATTCAAGAACTAAGTTCATCCCACTCAGGGATGCCAGAGGTATGAGTCATGAAGCTCGGGAGCCTGGCTGATGGAATTTCACTTGATGAGCTAACTGTGCTTCCCTGAACTCTGGCGTTTGCTCAGGGCTCGCTCAGGGGCTCCTTGACACTTGGTAAATGCCTCTCCAGAGGCAAGAGAAAGGGCATCTGCTTCTCATGTGTGGTCATGTGACCATTTCATCCAGGAAATTAGCAGGATGGGATCTCAGTTCTCCCCTCTCCCAACACAGACTGTACCGTCTGGCTGTGGATTCTCACTTTTAGACCCTGGAGTTGGAGACTTGGGTTCCAGTCTCATAGACTGAGTCTTGCAGCTGTGTGTCCAGAGTGGCTGACTCCGTGGGTCTCTGGACACTGCACTGCAAAAGAGAAGTTTGGCTGGATAGAAGAAAATGAGGCTTGGGTCAATAGCAAAAAAGAGGTAGGCCGGAGCAAATAATAAAACATGCAATATGTTGATTCCAGGAAAATAGATTGTTTTTAAACCCAGAAAACAGCCCCAACCAAACCTCCCAGGGTTTCAAAGGCTCTTAAACCATGAGGCTTTGTTTCCTGTCTGTGGCGGGTAGACAAGTTGGAAAAAGCATTAGATAAGGAGAGATGACAACTCCAGACACCCTTCTGAGCAAACCCCTGTTCCCTGGCTGGTTTGCACATTGCTAGATCATGTGTTCCAGAAGGCTCCTGGCCGGGCCATGTGTTGTTACACCAGGAAACAGGAGTGCATCTTTCCCCTCCTCACCCTCCCTCTTCCCTGCCCGTTTTTAAAAGTTTCTTTTGCAAAAAAAGCAAATAGATTACCAGAGCTGATAGGAAATCCCCGGGCTGTGAGATTGACATGTTGCCTATCCCCAACTGACTCTGAGCCTCAGTTTCTCCCCATGACAGGAGGCAACCTAGGAAGGTCTGAGAGACCCACAGAGAGATGATGAGGACAGAGCTGGGAGGTCATTCATTTCCACTAGAGGGGAGAATCTGGCACCCCTACCCTCTGCTCTCTTGCATTCTTCTGGAAGGACTTGGGAGACCTGAAAAAGCCCTTTCTTTTCCTCTTAACCACAGGGACTAGGGTTGCTGTGAATTTTTTAAATTCCAGGAGACCTGGTTTTTATTAGTCACAGTCAGCTGCCAAATGTTCTAACATCACCCTCCCAAGCAACAGGCTTATCTGCCTGCATCTTGGGGATCCAGGGCATGGAGGCCCCAAAGGAAGAGTCTCTAGAGAGAGTTCTAAAAGAGTGAGCGCTTCCCAGCCAGGAGCTTCATTGCCCTCTTCCTGGCAGGTTGCATTAGGAAAGAAAGGGGCCTATTTTCACCCGTGTGCAGTTTAGAAAGGGGTGACCCCTTCCCCCAGATTAC
Organism: Spermophilus citellus; assembly: GCF_964194105.1. Lineage (NCBI taxonomy): Eukaryota > Metazoa > Chordata > Mammalia > Rodentia > Sciuridae > Spermophilus > Spermophilus citellus. Next base: position 75,085,822 of record NC_138196.1, on the reverse strand, counting down.
TGAAACATAACTGGACGGCTTCCCTGTGGTAGGAGAAATGGTAGCAATGAGTGATTTGTGCTGGAGTCTTTGGCAAAGGAGTGAAGAGCAGAGGAAGAGATCTGCAGCCCTGCATCCTAGGCCACCTGGGCTGTCAGATGAAGCTGTCCTGGCTGTCTTCTCTCCCACCTCCCAGGGCGCTTAGGCAAGAGGAAGTATAGGATCCTGCCCGGCACTCACATTCCAGGATTCTATTATTCTCTGAGAGCCTCCCTGTGGCTAGGGCTTGCCAGGCATCACAAGGGACACAAGAGAAGAAGCTCTAAGGTGACCTATTTTCCCAACCAAAAATAGGTCGTAGTGTCTGAAAAAGCAAGAGTGTTTATGCAGATAACAGAATAAAATATTTGAAACTGTACACACCCTCGTGGATCTGGAAAATTGGTTTTTGGCCAAGGTGGAGCCCATGGGACCTTGTGCAAAGTTTAAACATCATTCTAACCATTGGTGAGATGAATCAAACAAGTAAGTAAAGTCATACTTATTTAAAGATGACATAAATGAACCAGGAGCATTACCATTTGTTTTAGGTGACAGAAATGAATGAGCAGTTTTACACTCAAACTTATATGGATGGGACAGTACATTGTGTGGCCATCTGGAGAAGAGAAGATCGATGGGAGAGAAAAGGGGGAAGGTTGCTCTATGGAAGTGGGGCTGAGCAGGGTGGAAGAAAGCCTGTCCCTGCTCTGGTGGGCAGCCCCGTTCTGTGGGGTGGTCTGGTACCACAACTAGGACAGGCTGGTAGTGTCCAGCTTGGCTCTGCAAGAGGCCTGAGTGCTTCATCTGAGGCACCTCAGCTATGCTGGGTGGCCAATGCTGAGGAATCTCCTACCTCCTCCCCATGAGGCTGTATATAGCTACAGGATCTGTTCATTGAACACCTATACTGGGCTTGAGGATAAAGGGGTTGCCCTCCTCGAGCTTACTATCCAGCAATGGAGAAAGATGGTTTCAGGACCCATTGCTTGGTTACCATGGTGATGATTGCTATGAGGAACCAGGGTGCATGGGGGATGATCTGGCCTGGCGCAGGCCTCGCCTGGTCTTTAGCCTCAGAACCCCACCAGGGACCGAGGAGCTGCTGGGCCAGAGGGGCTGGTAGCTGGAACAGGCGGCTTTAGCTTCCTGCTGATGGCAGGCCTTGCCTCTTCTCCAGAGAAGCAGCCTCTGTTACCTGCCCAAGTGCTTCCAGGTCGGAAAATGTAACTGAGAACATTCCATTTCCCAGAAGCCTTTGCACAGCTTTTGATTTATAGGAGGAAGCCCAGACGGACTGCTGGCTTTTTCCTCTGGTGGCGTCAGTATGACCTCAGCTCTCCTCGTCACCCTACCACACCCTTGGCCCCCCACTGCTCTCCATCCTGTAGAGCCTAGCAACAGGAGTCCCTGAAATGCCTTTCCTATCTCCCTTTATTCTGTCTGACTGGGTCAGAAGTCAGACTCTGGCTAGAGAATGTTACCCCAGCTTCTTAAACCATGGATTCCTGATTTGATCATCCAAAGGGGATAATTACAGTGTAGGAGACGTTTCTAACACAATTTCCTCGCACTGTTTATAGACAGTCTGCTCTTTGCTAAGCCATCTGGACCTATGCTGAGGATCAGATAGCATCTCATTCAGCTCATTAACCATTAATTGGTGTCAGGTCTTAGGAGAAGTGGAGGTGACATGTTGAATAGTTCTAGTGACAAGAGAAATGCCTGGACAAAATGCCACGTCCCCATGTCTATCCATAAGTCCTGTAAGCAGTGCTTATATTAGGAAGAGAGAAAAGAAGTCCCTGGCTGTTTATCTTGCATGCAACTAAGAATAAAGGAAGTCTTTATTAAAGTTTCTGGCTGGGGTGCCCGACATTTCTAAGCTAAACTCCTATTGTTAGATTTTAAAATATATATCATTGGCTTATTTAAAAATGTTTGAGGACCCACAGTGTGGCTGGCAGTAAGAGCTGTGGGTAATACAAATAATGATCGAGGTGCAGTTTTGCCCTTTGGGAGATTAACAATACAACTGGGTGGCCAAGACACCAGGAAAGATAAATATTAGTACTGGTAGTCATGGAGAAGGTGGTGCTGTCTCTTCCCCTCTGGCCTAGGCACCTCATGGCAGCAAGGAATTCATCTATCCTGTGTGTCCCAAGGTCTCATACAGTCCCTGGGATGTAGCAGCCCTCAACAGATATTTATGAATGATTAACTTGAGAGTTAATCCTGAGGGTTGGTAGGATTCTGATAGGTAGAGAGAAGAGAAGAGGGAATCGCAGAGGATGGCTTGAGCCAATGATGTTGGGAAGCCCCAGACAGGTCTAAGCGAGACATGTGGGTACACCATGGTCAGAGTGGATGAGTCTGTGCGTGGATGGGAGCTTAGACCAGAGCCCAGCAGACAGCACGGGGCTGACGGGAGATGATGGGATTAGGATGCCCTTCTGGTCCGTCCACAGTTCTCCCTGCCCACCTGCCTGTGCAATAGAAGTGGGGCTGAAAACCTGATGGAGACAGAAAGGCATTGCCAAGGCCAACTACGAGTGAGGAAGAGAGGGTGGGAAAGGAGTTGAGGCTTGTGGTCTGCCGAGCTGGCTGGGCAGCAGCTTCACTCGGCTCCCTGAGAGGAAGAAGGACTGAGGGTATCTTGGGTGTGTTTGGTTTAAGGTGCTGAGGAAGCTGGCAGCGGGGAAGATGGGTCTGAGTCTGGCAGGCCATTTTAAAAAATAGGCAAATAAAGACAGCCACAGGCTATAAAAGCAAGATGCAGGAACGTGTCAGCTTTAGAGGATGACAGTGTGCTATGTGAACAGAGGGCGTGGGGAACTAGTCCGTGGTAGGTTCTAGTTAGATGTTGGTTGCATAATGCTACATCTCCCTACCCGGGCACCGCCCCCCAGGATGACTTCTTAGAGGGAAGGCCTGTGATGAAATAAAAATGGTGTTATAGAACCGAGGAAAGGGGACAGGTCATGGAGGGAGATCAGACCTTGCAAACATCCCTCCTGGGAGGCCGTTAGTCCAGGGCTGAGCTATTAGACCAACGTTGAGTAGGTTCTTAAGGCTCATTTTCCCCTTTGCTTTGCTTCTCCCCTGGTTCCCTGATGCAATCTTCAGCTAAACTTTCAAAATGCAGTTCTCACTGGCGACAGCCCCAGACTGTTCCATTTTGGAATTTGAAGTCATGGACAGATGCTGCAGATGTTAAATGGCATTCGGGCATGAGCCTGGTGTCCCAGCCCCCAGGCTCCCTCCTCAGTCCTTCTTTCCACCAACCCACTGGCTGAAGCTCAGCGAGTCCCTGGCCTCACCGCACCTTGGGTTTCCCTTCTGGAAGCAGGTGCTTCTATCTAACTCTCAGGGCCTCCCTGAGTGACAGAATGTGATGAGTGGGGGCATGGGACAAATCCCGGGATTTTTGGAAGTCCTTAGGAGGGAACCCTTTTGGAGGCCTGTGCCACTATTATCTCTTGCCAAAGGGGCAGCATTCAGGTTTTCGGGGTTTTTTTGTTGGTGGTGTTTTTGCTTGTTCGCTTGTTTGTTTTTGAAACAGGTTCTCGCTAAGTTGCCCAGGCTGATCTCAAAGTCACCATCTTCCTGCCTCAGCCTCCTGAGTAGCTGGGAATACTACTGTACCCAGCTTTCTCATTTGAATTTTTAAATGATCCAGGTGCTTGATGAGCTTCTAGGCTATCGGGCTTAATGTTAATGGTAAGTTTAGTGAGCCCTTTGTTTAAAAAAAGACAAATGTGTGTCTATTTTCAAACCTCCTCTTTTGGGACTGAACTTCTGGGAAAAAGAAAATCTAGAACTTGTGGTTTCAGAAGGGATTCCACAGCAGTGAAGTAGGGGACTGTGCATGCCTGCATGTAGTGTCCAACCCGAGCTCTCCCAAGAGCCTGGAGGAGCTGGTTCACTCGCACGAGTGCCCAGTGCAATCTACTGAGGGCTGCCCCGCTGCTCCCACTGGCTTGAGAAGGAGAGCATCTGGGACTGATATCTCCCCTCCATACATAGTCCAACCTGACACACAGGTGCAGTCCTGGGCTTCAAGTGTGCACAGCACCAGGCAGGCCTTGAGGGGACCACCCAGAAGTCTGAGCCCTATGTGTCCTCTGAAATACCAGGTAATGGACAAGCCTTGGGCATGAGGGTGAGGGCTGCTTGGAGTGTGGTGATCACTATGGCCTGGAATACAGGCTTTGAGTCAGGACTCGGTTTTTATCCTGCTTTACTGCATATTGGCTTGTGAACTTGGGCAAGTTGCAAAACCTCACCAAGTCTTTTCATGTCTTCACTTGTAGGTTGGTATACCCTGAATCAAGAGCTCCGATCAATAGTTGCAAAGGTCTATGCACAGAGCCTCATGTACAATTGATTGGTATTTGATTAGTGATGGCTGTCATGGTCACTCTTCAAAGAAGAGGCAGGGCACTGTGGGATGTAGGGAAGAAGCCTAGCAAGGTCCATGGAGGACAGAGTCTATATTTTGTCGAGTGTATGAGTGATTGAAAGTGATTCAAGCCTTACAGAAGGGGAAAGATTTGGTTCCAGGGAGTGAGGGAAAGACGCGCCGTTTCAGAAGAGGGAGTGCAGCTCCTATCCTGACTGCTTTCCTGAGGCAGTGGAGGGACAGACAGGTCCCTTTCCATCTGTCCACAGACTCACCCTCCACACATAGAGGGTGACACAGGCACACACCCACAACTGGTCACATGCATGTCATCATGCACATGGACACAAATGCAGATACTAGCTCCCAGAGACACACATGACACGTAGACACAGGGACATGCACGCGCAGGCGCGTGCACATACATCCTCTTCTTGGAGGAAGAATGAGGACGGTGGCAGCTGGGCCTCATTGCCCGCATCCTGGAGCCCACAGTTGACTGGGGGGACCCTGCACTGAAACAGGAGAGGGCCAGCTTCCTTTGGCAGGTGGGATGGTGTCTGCTGGCCTCGGGCCTGTGGCCAGCATGGGTCTTCCTCCTCCTATAGTAGCAGTGCTGAGGGTCACGTCTCCTGTCAGCCAGCCTACGCTGCTGCCCCACAGCCAAGGAAGGGATCTGTGAATGGAATGAGGTCAGCCTGGAACTTTCCTTCTGGGCATGACGCATTCCACACTGGAATGCCAGCCAGCCTCCCAAGGTGGGGAGAGGCAGGAGGGGCTGGCCCACGGACTGGGGTTAGACCTCAGGCCCCCTCTTGGCTCATCCCTGTCCACATGTCTCGGTGGCACGGGTCCTAGGGCCTGAATGAGGGCTGTAAAGGATCCAGGATCCAGGCTGGGAAACATAATGCTGCCGCTGGCAGCTTTCTTTCCGCTCTGCGTGGAAGGAAATCGGGGCCAAATGCCATCACTCTGGGCCACATACTTTCCACCACCTTCAGGACTTGTGGAGCAGAAACTGGCTTTGGACCCTGAAGCTGGCGGGAGGATTTGAGTCCCTGGGCACCCTAATAATGCTTCTGTTCAACCCTGTGGTTCATTTGCATCCTGGCTGGACAGGCTCAGGTGCTCAGGTCACTGGGTTCCAGCCTTCCAGTCTCACCCTCACCAGCTCCACCCCTCCCTCCCTGGCCCAGCTTAGGGTGCGTCTTACACCGCACCTCAGGGTGGTCCAGGGGAGGAAGCTGGAATCAATCAGTTGGTTTCCTTGCCTGAAAATGGGAATGATGAGAGCTGTAAACTACCTTGTTCTGCAGCTGAGGGTTGAACAAGAGATCACACAGAACGTGCTCGGCATAGGATTCAGCAATGGAAAGCACTCTTGATAGCTGAACCAGTTATATACTGCTGGGGACATCAAGGGGGCTGGAGGCATAGTTGGAATCAGTCATAAAGTGCCATCTCTCTAAGTCATTTGTGCATTATATAAATAAAGAGGAGCCAAAGAACAAGTTAGATCAGTGTCTTGGAAAGAACTGTCTGGTGGCTGACAGACGGGTGGGAGCAGCGACTCAGTTAGAGACTGTTGCAAGAGCTGGCCGTGCCCTCCTAGAGCAGGAGCAGGGGCAGAAATAGGGGGGCTGAAGGTCAGAGATTCAGAATGGAGCTTCCTTAGGATTTGGGGACTGATGCAGGACGCCCCAAAGAAGCCTAGAGTGTCAGTGTGACTCCAAGGAACCCCCCTCCTACTGTTCCTCTCATTGGGTGTGGCTTCTAGAGGTCCCCTCCTTCTGGGTGGTAGGCATGGCATGGGGCATTCAAGCTCAGTGTCAGTGAGGAGGAGAACCCACGTGACAGGGAGAAGAGCACTTCCCTCCACCCTCCCCTCCAGCCTCTTTGGCTTCCTCGAGGGCCCTGCCAGTGAGTCCTCCCAACCCTGACTCCAGTCTCTACCTGCCACTGCCCAGAAAGATGAGGAGGGGACTTTCCAAGGCACCTGGAGCATTCAGAATCTCACCTTGCCTCAACCAAGTAACGTCCCCCAACCCTATCTACCTTCCTGGCCCCTTGCACACACTGGGCACCCACCTCATTTCCCTGGGAGCCCTGCCCCTTCTCCAGCCTCTGGGGAGAGGAATGCAGGAATGCTATCCCTGCGATGTGAGGTAGTGCCACCTGCTTTAGGAGACCTGGGGCTCATCTTCCTGGAACTTCAGTTCACCGAGGTTGTTGGAGGAGACACGCACACGTGCGCACACACACTCACAGGCAGATGCACACACACTTTGGAGTAAAATGTAAAATCCAGATTATTTTACATGAAAATTCAAAGAAAACTTTCTTATGCTCTGATTTCTGAGACCTATGCAGGAGGAAGCTACTGCCCATGGCTCTCTGGGCTCTTTGTTAGGCTGTTGGGAACTCCTGGGTCCCTCAATTCTTTGATTGCTCCAGGTCATGCTTGCTCCCCCCCCCCTCATCCCTGCAGCCACACTCCCCCATCCATAGCACTGTGTTTTGGGCTGGGTGGTCATCGGGGGCATCATAGCCCTCTGTTATTGCTGAGGGAGTTCTTGCTGCCTGGTACCCCTTCTGGGGTTGGCCAGGGTCGTCACCCCTCTGCTTCCCTCTCTCCAGAACCTGAACATCCAGGTGGAGGACATCCGGATCCGCCCCATCCTCTCAGCCTTCCGCCATCGCACACCTGTGACAGAAGGCTACGTGGAGGTGAAGGAGGGCAAGACCTGGAGACAGATCTGTGACAAGCACTGGACGGCCAAGAATTCCCACGTGGTGTGTGGCATGTTCGGCTTCCCCGGAGAGAAGACCTACAACACCAAGGCATACAAGTAAGGGGCTGTGCCAGGCGGGCTCTTCCTGGGTGCCCTCCTGCTCTGTCAACAAGTCAGGGCTAGTGACCAGCTGTCCACAGCCCCTCACAGCTGGGCAGGCTGGCGTCCTTCCAGCAAGACTTACAGCATGGACCGTACCTGTGAGAAGCTCGCAGCCCTGGGAGATGGGCCTGCACCTGAGCTAGAAGAGAATGGAAAGGCTTAGGAAAGTCAAGGGCAAGCTGCTCCTGGCCCGGAAGTCCCTCCCTAATGGGCAGCTCATAGACCAGGTAGCCTGAATAAGGGCAATACACAGGCTGGGCCAGGCAAAGACAGTTCCAACTTTAGAAGAAATGTTGGCTTTCCCTCAGCAATGATTGCTCAGAAATCTGGGACTGGCAGCAATTGTGAGGTAATTGAGAAACTGATCAACTCAGTGCTTTTCAACCAATCCCCAATAAACCTGACAGCGCTGTGATGATTCCCAAGGTGAATTTCACCCAGAGGAGAAAGGTAAATAGTGGTAGGACTTAAAGCTGTTTGACCTGAGGGGTGTGCAGGGAAAGGATTTGGGTGCCCTGACAAGCTGTGGGTAGGATATGCAGCCATTCCTCAGTGTCCCTGGGGGACTGGTTCCAGCACCCCTCCCCCACACTAAAATCCACACTCAAGTCCCTTATGTAAAATGATGTCCTTTTCCCATATAACCTACACACATTCTCCTGTATACTCTGAATCCTCCCCACATGACTTGTAATGCCTAATACATTATACATGTTGCTTAAAGAGTTGTCATGATGTATTGTTTAGGGAATAATGACAAGAAAATGGTCCATACATCTTCAGTGCAGATATTTTTTTTTCATAGCATTTTTGACCCAAGATTGGTTGAATCTGCAGGTGCAGAATCCTAGGATAGAGAGCCACTGGAATTTGGTTGGAAGTGAGGTTTTCCTGTCTCTCTGTGCTGACTGTGTGCCAGGAACTGTTCTTTTTCATTTAATCTTAGCAATACCACCAAGAAGTGGGGTCTAGTTTCAAGCTGAGGAAACTGGAGAAAAGTCACGGAACCAGTAAGTGGCAGATCCAGGCCTCCGGTACGGGGTCTGCCCTCCTGGAAAGTGCCCTCTCACGTGCCTCTTTCCTGACTTCGGATTCAGGCCCCAGCTCTACCTCGGTTTTCCTGGGGTACAGGGTAGGCTGTGTCCCTCTGGGCACCTGACCCGGTCCTGCCTGTCATGGCCTAGACACAGCTAAAGAGGGCTATGCTTTGCTCCTAGCCCCCATCCCACCATGTACACGAGTGAATGTGGACAGCACCCTGGGGTGACACAGTGGTGAATGCCACCCTACAAGTCCCTGAAAAGGGCTCAGACCTTGTTGGCACCAGCAGGTCTCTATCATCTGAATATTTGGGGGGACCCCCACCAACTGGCTAGCTCTCCCTGGCGACACACTCTGGTCTCGGCTTTTGCTACCAATGGGAGAGAGGAAACCCAACTCCTCCCCCACAGGCTTCCTCCCTGGCTGGCCCCACCTGAGCCCCAGCCGGGCCACAGGTCTGAGCTGGGCAGCATTGGCTTGTTCAGATGGCATTAGAAAGCTGTCTTCACCTGTGGCTACCAAAGTCCCTCTCCTACTTTTGAGGAGGCCATCTGAGGCCACTTTGAGCATGGCCCCCAGTAATCGTCACGTGTTTGAACTGCTCCCTGCTCTTGCCACCCCCACAGCTGTGGATTTCTCTTTTTAACTGAGAGGAGGGAAAGGATTTGAAGGCCAGGAGTTGTCCCAGGTGGTTAGGGTTAGGGTCACAACAAGGGGGTGGCAGGAGGGTGTGAAGCCTCCTGAGCTTCTCTCTGTAAGCCTCTCTGTTGTTTTTGGGTTAGTCCCTGGGACTCAGTGGCCAGTTGGGCCTATATGTGCTCTGGGATAAAGGGAAGAATTTCTGGTGGTACTTCTGGGGCTGAGCTGGCAGGGACTGGAGGGAGCCAATGGCACAGAGCCAGTGCTCCTGGAGTGCGGCAAGCGTCGGAGGTCACAGGCCCATGTCTGCAGTCTGCGGAGGAGATGGAGACCTGAGGGTAGTGGGCCTCAGTCACACTGCCTGCTCCTGAGGAGCCTTCGGGACTGCCCAGGGCTGCTCCATGACAGCTGTCCCCCGAGGTCTGCACCACAGACTGTGGCAGCTCTGGTCCTCCTGGTGGCCAGGCCAGCTCAGCAGGGCTGGGGCACTGCTGATTGGGGGAACAGGATATCCAGGGACCCCGCTCAGAGGTTGAGGCCCCCAGAAACCTAGGAGCCAAGACTGAGGGCCTTCGTGGTCCCTGAATCAGTAGCTTCCAGTAGCACCTCTCCCCATCTCCCACTCACTCTTCCCACAGCCTGTGATGTGATGCTGACACCACACCCATGGCCTCCCATGCAGCCCAGTGGTGCTAGGAAGGAAGTTGTTTTCAAAGTAGTTCTTAGTCTGTGTCTGTAATAATCTCAGCATTCCCCAAAGCCCCTTCTGGATTTTGCAGTTCAGAAATTCATCTGTGTAGCTCCTGAGCCTCTCCATCTTGGGTTCGCCCCACTGTCTTACTGGGACTGGCTCTCTCTGCTAACCTGCACAGCTGCTGGTCACTCACAGGTTCAAGTTACCCCATGGCCTCAGAGCATCTGTTCTCCTTTCATTTGCCCACACCCCAGAGGCTTCTGCACCCATAGCCTTACCACAAGTAGAGTCAGCCATCCTGACCCCAGACTTCTCTCTCTCAGACCTGACTTCTGCGCTGATCTGGGGAGCCATGTATGTACCCTGAAGCTACGAAGCTTACACATCAGGGCCCTATCCCTGGGGCCAATTATACTGTGTAGTCATCATCTTGATTTTAAAAGCAGGACCTCAATGTAAGTATTGATTTGAGATGAACTCACTGAGTGGCGATTCTGCTCGTAATGTCGTGACTCAGAAGTTAGAAAGGGCTCTGACAGTTTGGTTAGCTGAACCTTCCAAGCCCACTGTGAGTGCTGGACCTGCCTTGGTCTAACATAGGGGAAGGGATGCCGAGGCTGAGGGAGATTGAACTGTTGTCAAACTGTTGTCACTGAAGACCTGCTCAGGCAGGAGGGTCGAGGATGCACACCCTTCACCAAGCGGTGATGAGTAAGTTTATAAGGGGCCCCCTGACTCCTTGAAGAGCTCTGTAGTGTCTCTTCTTTGTGGGCCAGACCCCAGTGGGAAAGGCAGCACCAAACTGGGAAACCTAGCGCAACGGGAGTAACTCAGAGTGGCAGGAAGTGGTGCCAATCAACCCCCAAAGACAAGGGGCCATGTTCCCTGCAGGGACAGCAGAGTCTGACTCCTGCAGACCTCTGCTCTGGCAAGTGCATTTGGTGCACCTCCCAGTGATAAGAGAAGCCTACTGAATTTTCCCATCACCTGCAGAAGCAGACAAGTTCTAGGTCAAGTGAACAAGTCTAACCTGAATCAGAACAATAGAAAGTCACAGCCCTTAAGTCAATTCCCAGACTTAAGCCCCACTTTACAGACCTAAAACTCCAGAAAGAAGGAGAGGCCAGGTTCCCTTGATAAAGGATCTCGGTGCCCTGCCAAAGCTTATACTGTTGTAGTTTCTCTCAGCTTTCTCCAAAGGGTCCCTTTACCAGGATGACCATGCACTGGGGAGAAGGAAATAACTAGATCTTTTAGGGACTTCTGGGCATTGATTCCAGCTGATTCCAGGAGATCCAAAACATCCCTGTGGCCCTCCAGTCCGAGGGGCTTATGGAATTTTAACTTAAGTCTGTCTTAAGGGGAATCCAGTGGATCTCAAACCTATTTTCTCAATTCTGGAAAGAACAATTGGAGTAGACATACTCAGCAGCTGGCAGGATTCCACACAACCTAGTTCCCCCTTGGCTGGGGAGCCACTAGGACTTTGCAAGTTTAGTGGACTGGGTCCAGCTCAGTGTTCCCACTAATCCCCAGCCATGGGCCTGGAGACCTTTTTTGTAAGTGGCTTCCATCTTGGCCAGTCATCCCTCCAATCTCCCCAGAGCCTCCTCTCTGTGTTGCTGGGGCTGGCAAGCCCATCTATCCAGAGTGAATCATGCTGGGGTAGAGGAGGAGGTGGCCCCTGGCTGCTGAAGGCCCGTGGAGGGTCACGGTGGGCTGTGCATTCCTGGGAGCTGATGTAAGATGGAATCGGGGCTGCCCGGGGAAGGCAAGAGCAGGGCTGGGGCCACTCTGCGTTTGCTGTGGGTGCTTCACTCTCAATTAGAGCCTAGGACATCTGTTCCTGGAGAGGGTGGTGTTCACTGATGGCTGGAAGCCAGAGGAACTTCCTCAGCCAAGGCTGCCCAGTGTGGTCTGACCAATCCTGGTGCAGCTCCTGTTCCCCTGAGTGTGTCCTCCCGGTCAGCCGATGTGGGGGAGTCCAGGGGAACAAGCTGTGGGTTTCCCTGTGCTGGGGCCTTGTAGGAAGTGGGGAGGGGCGGTGGTGGTTCTTGGAGTGATTAATAGTCCTCCTGTGGAGTTCTCCACTCTCTGATGTCACTGTGGCGAGCACACATCCTGAATTTCCCAGGATAGTCTGTATTTCAAAGGTTTGTGTCGTTGCACCCACAGGTGAACTGGAATTGTCACAAGCCCCAGTTTGGGTTAAGGAGAGGATGACGGTGCCTGTAGGATTTCCTCTGTGCTCACATCCCATTCGCCCCAAGACAAAGCAGATGCTTTCAGGACACTTCTGGCCCTTTAAGGATCAGCCTGCCCAGACAGGCTCTTCTATTGGGCAGCTGGCCATGATGCTGTCTGACTTTCTGTGGCATCTTGCAAAGTTCTGCCAAGGAGGGTCAAGTGCATAGGCCCCAAAGAGCTGGCAGCCTGAGAGGACAGAGTGCTTCTTCCCTCCTCCTTTTCAAATCCCACAATCACTCAAGGCCTAGTAACAAGCCTGCTCTCCCATGAAGTCACCCTCATCTCTCTAGCCACAGGGGTCCCTCCTTTAGCCATACAGCTTTCCCCCTTTAGCCACACAGTTTTTATTTATTTATTGAACAGACACTTCCTATGTTTCACATACTGTCTTAAGAGCTTTATAAATTTTGATTAATTTAACTGTCAAAATGCTGTGGTTTGACTGTCCAGAACTCATGTTGAAATTGAATTGCGATTGGAACAGTTTTAAGAAGTAGGGCCTTTAAGAGATGACTGGTAGCTGGGCATGGTGCTACACACTTGTAATCCCAGCAAATCAGGAGGCTAGGACAGGAGGGCTGCAAGTTCAAAGCCAGCTGCAGCAATTTAGCAAGACCCTGTCTCAAAATAAAAAAGGAAAAAGGTCCAGGGATGTGGCTCAGTGGTTAAGTGTCCCTGGGTTTAATCCCAAGTACCAAAAAAAAAAAAAAAAAAAAAAAAAAAGACTTATTCCTGAGCACTCTGTGCTTCTGAATGGATTAATGCCACTCTTATGGGACTGGGTTGGTCATCACGAGACTGGTTTTGTTTTAAAAGTGAGTTTGGCCCAATTTCCTCTGTCTTGTGTATGCCTGCTTGTTCTACCATGAGGTGACCCAAGGCCCTCTCCCAATGCTGGCAACATGCTCTTAGACTTCTCTCAGTCTCCAGAACCATGAGCTAAACAAACTTCTGTTGTTTATAAATTATCCAGTCTGTGATATTCTGTTAGAGTAGCTGAAAATGGGCTAATACACATCATAGTCTTATTAAGTAGATATTTATTCTACTTCTGCTTTGAACATGAGGAAACTGAGTCATAGTTACCTTTCTATTAATCAGTGTATTACTTATTATTTTGGAAAAAAGCACATTGTCTTATCTTAATCCATATTCTGCCTTAAAAAATGAAAAAGGAACAGTTTGCATGTATAGGAAATACAGACTAAGAAATTTCCTAGGACATGATATGGTGACAGCTTCCACCTCACTGATTTTCCTGGGTGAGGATTTGATAAGAGCAGGGGCATTTTTTTTTTTGACCACTACTAAGAAAATTGTACTTTTGATGCCACAGATGGGATCATTTAAGACTGTTCTCACTGGATTACATATTTAGTCTTGACTATCTTTGGGAGAGAGTTTAGCTGTCAACTTGTACTGATGGTTGACAAAGGGAAATAATGCCAGTGAATGACATTAGCTTGTGCTGAAATTAACTGAAGAGTTAGGGTTGCCAGTCACTGAGAGCGGGGTCCTGGGATCAGGGACCTCACCTCCCTAGAAACCTTGCTGCATTTTGTATGGACAGGCTGTGTCATTATTATTTCAGTGCCTGAGTTAGTCCATGCTGTCCTAGAATGGCAGCTGCCTGAGGGCAGTAGGCCCTGAGCACCCTCTGGGTCCTGTCCCCAAATGTCCAGCATAAACCTGGGCTCAGGGGGTGCTGGCAGAACACACTGAGCAAGACCTTGTCTTGGAGGCAGGCTGAGCTCTGGGAGCAGCAGCCATGTCCATCTTGTTCTGCTTCGAAACAGAATCAGGGCTGGGTGCCACGATGCCCTGGTCACCGTCCTCTCTCCCCTCTGCAGAATGTTTGCCTCTCGGAAGAAGCAGCGCTACTGGCGGTTCTCCATGAACTGCACTGGCACGGAGACCCACATCTCCAGTTGCAAGCTGGGCCCCCATGTGTCTCGGGACCCTGTGAAGAACATCACCTGTGAGAATGGACAGCCAGCTGTGGTCAGTTGTGTGCCTGGCCAGGTCTTCAGCCCTGATGGGCCTTCGAGGTTCCGGAAGGCCTACAAACCAGAGGTGAGCATGGGGCTGGAGGTGTGGCCACTTGGCATCTGGCAGGCTTGACCCTTCCTCTGCAAAAGCAAAGGTGCCCTATTCTGTCTTCCGTCCATAACCACGAGGGGCAGTTCGTTCTTCTTTTTTCATACATCCACCAAATGGTCCCTGTGATATTTCTGTTATGGAAACTGCTGATAGGGGGTGGGTGGGCAAGAAAAGCATGTGGGAAGAGAAGAGGGAAGGGGAAGAGAGAGGCTGACCACTGGTCAGGGCTGCGTCCCTGCCCATCCAACCCAGGTACTTGGTAGTCGTTTACTGCAGCCTGGTGCATCCCGTGTTAGCTGTGGTCAGACCCTGGGTACAAGGGAGTGGAGGGAGGCAGCAGGGAGTCCTTTGTCAGCCAGGTGAGGGCGTTGGGCGGAGCATGGGAGCAACAGCCCCTCCCCTCTCTGGGGTATCCTCTGTCCTCACTGCCTCCTGTCCCCTCTGTCCCTCCCCTGGTCCTCCCCTACTTCCCTCCCTGCAGCACCTGCAGAACTGCTCCTAGGAAGAGAAATGAAATCAGGGTGACAGCCAGAAGCCCCCAGGGTGCCTCTCCCAGACGGGGGAAATGTTTGGACAGAAGAGGAGCCTTAGATGAAAGGGGCACAGCACAGGCCGTGAGCCTGGCTCTCAGCTCAGGGTGTAGGAACTGTTTGGAGTGACTTCCTGCCTCTTCAGCCCCTCAGGGGCTTCAGAGTACACAGACATGACCACACCACCAGATGTGCTTGCAGCCAGGGGACGTGGGCCCTCCTAGGCAACCCTATTTCACAGCCCTCCACAAGCCAAACCAGCCCCCTGCACGCCCCACCTCCCCTGCTGCGCAGTCTGATGGCCACGTCCTCTCCCTGGCCTGAGCCAGAGCCTGTGAGCACTCCTCGTGTGTTATCCAGAGTACCAGATCCTACTGTTTTGGAATTCCTCTGCTGTGTGGTTTATAGCAGAGCAATCAAGTTCATACCAAACCAATGGAAAAAGAAAAAAAAAGAAAGAAAGAAAGAAACAGGACGATTACATCACATTTTCCTTGGTTTCCGGCTTCCCTCCAGGGCCAGCTGACTCTGCCCGGTCACTGCTGGGCTGGGGCTAGATTATCTGACACTCTGCCTCCATCAAGCTGGGGCCAGGATGCTGGGTTCCGTGGGAGGGGCCCCCTGGCATCCCCCTAGACAGCTTGAGACGAGGGAGCAGGGAGGGGAGATCAAGTTCTACAGAAAACAGCAGTTTTATTGATTATGTTCCATTTTTTTGAAGTGAGAATAAAAGTTCCTAAAGCCACTGGGCAATTTGCCCTCATCCCATCCCCTCCTTTTTTCCCTCTCTCCCTAGTGCCTGGATCAGAGCAATCCCGGGGGTCTGTGAGTTCCCCAGCACCCCATCCTGCCAGGCTAGCTAGGTGCCACCACTGGGAGAGAGAGAGAGTGGGAGCTGTGGAGAGCTAGGCCACCCTCAGGTGGCCAAGGGATGTGAATTCTTGAAAGCCTGCCTCATCCCTGCCATGAGTGGGTAGGTTGAAGGGAGTCCTGGGCCAAGGTCAGCATAGGTCAGGGTGGAACAAGGACTGTGGTCTGATCTGACTAGGATGTCACAGTCGCCCAATAACACAGAGCTGCACAGACTTCTGAGCCTCCGTCAGCACACGTGCACATGCAGAAATGCTAGTAGGTAAGTGTGCACAGCATGCAGACATGCACAGAAACTGGTGCAAAGCAGAATTTGTGGACAGATTGAGGCCAGTGGTTTCCATCTGTGGAACATGACCATTGGCTTCAGGATGCTGGTCCAAGTCCAGAAACCCCAGAAAGGGAGGAAGGCTTCCAGGCCATCCGTGAGCACCAGGGCCATTTAAACCGTAATGCTCCCACCTCTGCATGCTGGGGGCAGGGAGGCTATATCTTCTGAAATCAGGCTTCTTTGGGCTGGGACTAGAATCAGGGAGCAGCTGGACAGATGTTAGTCTTAACTAGGGAGGCTCCCCGCCCCTGAGGCATCTGTGCTGTGAGTCACGGCCTGATTAGGTCTGGCTTTCTGGGTAAAACCTCACTTTCTAGCTCCCGATCTTCCCATTCCTCTGTCTGCTCCTTCCTGCCTCTCGTGGGTGGGCACAGCAAACTCTCCACAGGGCAGGCTCCCTGCAGGCCTGGTCTCCAGGGCTGCGCTGTAAGCAAGTGGGGTTTTGAATTTGCAGATTTGGGGGGTAGGAGGTTCTCTCCATAGCTCTCACACAGGAGGTTCTGCAGTCAAGTGATGGTGGGATCCTGGAGCCATGCCTAGGGTGGGGTGACGATCTCATGAGGGTCCTTGGTGAGATCCCTAGTGGTCCAGGACAGAAGATCTCCTGGGGGGCTGCAGAGGAAGCTGTGCTGAGCTGACTCTGCCGCATGACCCGCTCCCCACCACCCCTCGCAAACACATCTGGCACAGTTTCAGCTCCTAGACTGGGGACCTGGCCTGGCAGAAAGCAGGGGAGTGGCGGGGAGCCGGCAGTGACCGCTGGCAGGCCGAACGCGCCTCGGCTTCTGCACTCAGCAGGACGGTGTGTCTCTTCAGCAACCCCTGGTGCGGCTGCGAGGTGGTGCCCAGGTCGGGGAGGGCCGAGTGGAGGTGCTCAAGAATGGAGAATGGGGGACCGTCTGTGACGACAAGTGGGACCTGGTGTCGGCCAGCGTGGTCTGCAGAGAGCTGGGCTTCGGGACTGCCAAAGAGGCCGTCACAGGCTCCCGGCTGGGGCAAGGTAAGGTACAGAGCAGCTGTTGGTGGGGCCTCTCTTCACGGGAAAACATCTCTGTAGCTTGGCCTCAGCTGGGGACCGTGACCTCATCCAGCCCTTCATGCTTTGCTCCTCCACCCGCAGCTGCTGCTCCATTAGAGAATCGCAAACTTCTCCCCAGACAATTGGAGCTGAAAGGGACCTTAGAGAGCGTTGAGTCCCCATTTCTTGGGTTTGGAAGCTGAGGCCCAGAGAAGGGAGTCAGTCCTCGAAACAAAATGACACTGGCAGCCAGAGAACACTCCAGCCTTGCTCTCCTGACTCCTTACCCTGGGCTCTCTGCTGCCCCTCCAAGAAAGACAGGATTTCCAGGCCTTCCTCCTGGGCAGGGTCTCAGGCTGAGGACCATGCAGGACACAAATGAACCCACTGTCACCTTACTTTCCACCCTGCTGCAGTCTCACAAACATTGACAGCCGAGAGAGTGAGCAGCATGCCCTTCTCTGACCTCATGAAACACTAATGAGAAAGGGCCTGGTTTTTATTAAGTGTCCTGAACAAATTTTTCATGTGAGCAAAGAACATAAGTACAGAAAGCTTTCGTGGGGGCTGCCTGTTGAGAGCAGTGCTGTCACTTTGAGATGGCAGGACAGGTTGCCTCTGGGCCTCACGAAGACAGCTCATGCTTGCAAGCCCTGGTCCTTCCGAAGGAGGAGTCCTCACCCCAGATCCACCATAAGCCGTGAGTGCACAGCCCTCCCTAGGAGAAGTGTGTTTGGGTGAGGAAAGTCATGGTCAGTCATTTCCTGGGATAGTTCCAGCGTACAGGGAGGCTGCTGCAGCCGTGGGCCACTCTGGCTGGGAGGAGGTGGCAAGGAAGGTTCTTGGGCTGTGGATGAGGGGTGGGGTGTCCTACAGTGTGGGGAGAGGATGTTCCCATACCGTCAGATGTGGAGCCATCACCCCACAGGAAGGAATGTGGTGAGGTCATTGGTTGCAGCCTGGAGGAATAATAGTCCCCCCTCACCCGGGGCCTGAGTGCCCCATCCAGTGGCTTCCAGTGTGAGACTCCAGAGTCCTGGGTTGAACTTCACCTCCAGCTCACTTAAAGAACATGGAGCTTTCCCAGTCCTAGCAGGGGAGCTCACCTCTCTATGGCCATACGTTAGTCCTTTCTGTAGGATGCAGTGCGCCAGCTACTAGGGGACAACACTTAAGTGTTTCCCTGAGGCTGGATGGAGGCTCCTGTGGACTAGGGACCGTCTTGGGGTCATAGACAGCACTGCTAGAGAGGACCTTAAGCCCCAGATTTGCCTCCTTTTACCCCCACCCCAACCCAGACCTGGTCACATTGGAACTCCCTCTGCCTCTGTCCTTTAACCCATGTGCACATGCTGGGTGTGCGCTGAAGGCTGAAGACCTGGGCCGGATGTTAGCAGCACATGTGACACCTCGTGGCCTCCATTGTTCCCTTTGACAAGTGGTCCTCCTCCCTGGTTCCAGGGAACTCCTCAGGGTCCCCTCTCTACCAACGGACCCACATGTGGGTTTGCCCTCTCCCAAGGCCTACAGGACCAGGGCTACTCACTCTGAGGAATAAACAAGTTCCCAATGACATGAACATTCCATTCACCGTGGGCGGGGGCTGGGTGACATCATGGTTTCACTGCCCAGAGCAGCCAGAGGTTTCCGGGGCCTGGCGAACTCTAGGAAAAAGAGGCTCCGGGCATTTTTGCTGCTGCCCTTGAGAGAACCAGTGGGTGACTCATCATCTCCCGCCACATTGGGTGGGCAACTCCAGTAGGCAGAAAGAGAAAAGTACCACATTCAGTGTCACACAGAGCAGGCAGGGTCATCCTTTGGTCCTGGCTCCACGAACCAAGTGACCACACCCACACCCAGGGTGGTAAAAGGGCAGTGCCTCAGAGCTGAGCAATCTGATCCTCATCCTGGCCCTGCTACCTACTTGCTCCATGACCTTGAGGAACCTTCTGGGCCTGGGATTCTTCACCGTAAGGCAAGGTGGCTGGGTGGATGGTGTCTGAGGCTCTGTCTGGCTCCAGCCTCACGGGATGGATGTTGGGTCTTGGGGGGCTGCCCTTGGTACTTCAGGACCCCGCAGAGCAGGACTCCAGCTGTCTGTTGACACAGTCACCCTCCACCTGAGACCGAGCACTGAGGTGAGGACTGTGCCTGTCTTTTATCTCCGTGTCCTTGAAGTCCATGCCCAACACAAGTGTTCCAGAGATGTTCACATGGTAAACAATGAATGAACGTGTCCCACCAGAATAAGAGGAGTCATCTGAACAGACACCTGGGGTAGTTCCAACACTCTAGACCAGCTCCGTCCAATAGAAATATAATATGTGTAATTTTGAATTTTCTAATAGTCACGTGAAGTTAGTGAAACTGACTTTAAGATTTCCTTTAGCTCAGCATATCCAAAATATTGTGATTTCAATGTGTAATCAATATAAAGGCTATTAATGAGATTGCTTGCATTTTCAGTACAAAGTCCTTGAAATCCAGGATATAATTTAGACTTTGTAGCATGTCTATTTGTACTGGCTACATTTTCGGAGCTCAGCAGCCACACTATATTGGCAGGGCAGTGCCAGAGAAGTGGCTTTAAACCTCTTCGGTTCACAGTGAGAGATAATTGGCGGACGTGCCACACATCCAAAACTGAAGCAAAGGTTTTGTGAAAGAGGCTTTACCTTGACAACATGCAGAGCACCGAAAGTCCCATTCTGTTCTGTTGTGTTTTCTAAAATCCGATTATAGCCGACTTAGTTGTCTGTTTGACCTCTGATGGCCTGGACACCGGCACCACAGAGTTCATGGCATTGCTCCAGGAGGTCATCTATGGCTCCTCCAAACATGTGGTCACCCAGGCCAGGGTCTGTACATGGAGGAGGTGCAGAGCCAGGTTGGAGGTGGAAAGGCACTATGAAGAGAGGGCTTTCGGGAACAACCCAGAACCCAGAACAAGTAAATGCTGAAGGTCAAGGATGCAGAATGTCAAACCCAAGTCAGGAACAGGAACCAGGGGCCCAAACGTACCCAGCATGGTACAGCTGGGCCCCAGTGCACAGCATTTCAGCACCATCCCCCATGCCATCCCATACATCACAGAACAGGGATGGGCAGGGAAGAGGGTGGGACACACTGAACCTCCCATCTCTGGGCTCCGCCTCTAATGTGCCATCTTCCAGGGTCTCATTCCTTGATGTCTGGGAGAGTCAATACGTTTACATAGAAATTAAGTCAGAAGGGGACAGGCCAATTGCTAGATGGAGTTTAAAGCATGTCAAGCCTTGAGTTAAACATTCTCCTCTTGACTAGGCCCACACCATGATCTAGCAACCCTCCACTATCCTCTGATAGTGGATAGTGGGCTGCATCCTGAAGTGGAGAATTCATTTATTCCATCGACACCTTTAGTTATGGTTTCTGCTCTTAAAGAGCTGGTATCAAGTGAGAGAAATAAGAAATAACCCAAAGATAACTTATACTAAAAATAGTTGATGATATATAAGGAATAATACTGATGACAGTGCCTGCCATTTCCTGGGTCCCTAGGAACCTGAAGGACTTAGTCTCACCCACTCCTCACCACCTCCAGCCTGCGCCATCAGTGTTATCATTGCCTTTCTACAGACGAGCACGGCTCAGGAAGGTGTGCCATGTCCCACGGATCCATGGCTCCCTGGCCTCATCCTGAGACTGGATTCGGCCTGGGGCCAGCTGACCAGCTCACTGCCTCCTAAGCCAGAGCTGTAAAGGCTGCAGCAGTTTAGACGATGCTGAGGTTTTTATCAAGCTGTGTCAGGGAGGGGGACAGATCTGAAGTGCTACTTGATGTCGTCTTCTGAGGTGGGCAGAAAGAAGAAGGCACCCCAGGAGCAGGAGGCAGCCGGAGCATCCCAAGGGAAGACGGGGACCTAACCCAGAGAGGGAGCTCCTTCCCAGACGAAACCTTCCGCTCCTTTCCGACCCAGGTTTCCCTCCTGGTTCTCCTGAGAGGGCTTCAGAAGCTCAGCGAGAGCATGCTATGGGGCCACTGTCTGGTTTGAATCCTGGATCCCCCACTGGGTCAGTTACTTCATATTTGCTGCTCAGATTCCTCATTTTATGGGATCGCTGTAATGAAGAAATGATGTTTGTAAGTGGTGGGTTTAGGATGGGATCCACCCAACCCATAGCGAGTGCTCAGTAGAGATCAGCTGTCATCAAATCCCCATCACCATACTCAGAGTCTGCAGAAAGCCCCTGAGGCCCCTGGGGACCTAGACCCCAGGCTGCTGCCCCTTCCTGTGACCTATAAGTTGTGCTTGCTTCAAGGGCTCTGTTTAGCATCTGTACTGTGTCACACATACCTTTGCACTCTTGAGTCCTTGGGTGCTTTCAACTATTGTCTTCAAGTGTTTTTATAAATTTATAAAATTCCTGGGAATTGGAAGCATAATTGCTTATGAGATTTCCAGAGAAATGGAAACTTGGCTCTTACCTACTGTAGGAGTGGATCTCAGAAGGCAGTTTGTGGCCTCAGTATGCTTAGACACTGTGTATCTCCAGAACCTAGTTTTGTTCCCTCTGAGATTCAGGAGGAGGAGGAGGAGAAGGTCCAAGAGATGACCTTTGGGTTCCAGCAAAAACAGCTCGGTGGTTGAAAGTGCCATTTCCTGGAACAGGGAGGGCTGGCAGAGAAACAGGCGAGGGAAGATCTCAGATCTCAAAAGAATCTTCTTTGGGCTCTGAAGCACCTGTGGTTATCTCTGTCTTTATTCTTGACCTCACAAGTCTTTGTGTAATTCCCGCCTCCCCCAGCACTGGGCGCTCTTAGCCCAGGGGTCACCAACACCTAGCGCAGTGGCTGATGGGTAACAGGTGCTCAGTGAAGTCAATAGTATCTGCAGAGACACTAGGGAGCATTCGCTATATGCCAGGCACTGGTTGGGAACACACAAAGGGAAAGCCAGGGGGTCCTCCAGCCCAGGGGGGAAGACAGACAGATGTTCAGTAAAGCAGTGTGCTCAGTGAGGGAATCCAAAGTAGACTAGGGTGATGTAGGGGTCAGAAAGGCTTCTCTGGGGAAGTGAAGGATGAGCAAGAGTCAGCTGGTAGCAGTCCAGGCAGAGGGAGCACTCAGCTCCCTAGAGGAGCCACGAGACCCAGCTGAGGGGAGGACAGCAGGCAGAGCTGGAGCACAAAAGTGAAGCCAGATCACGCAGGACCTCGGAGGCCACTTGAGGACTGTGAATTCTGCCTGCTTCTCCCTCGGTGCATTAAGCCACCAGCCAGGCGTTTTCAGATGGGGTGACATGATCCAACGTGCATTTAAAGCCCTCCTGGGCTGTTCTGTGGCCAATAGGCTGAAACAAGCCAGAAGGAAGAAGGCTCGCAGGCCACTGTGTCTTTGTACATGGGAGATGTTAGGGTCATATTGTGTCACAGTGATCGGGAAAAAAACTCATCCGGATTTTGAGGAGTGAGCAGGACATGATTGATGGGTTGTCAGGGATTCAGGAGGAGGAGGGGGAGAAGGTCCAAGAGATGACCTTTGGGTTCCAGCACAAACAGCTCGGTGGTTGGAGGTGCCATTTCCTGGAACAGGGAGGGCTGGCAGAGAAACAGGCGAGGGAAGATCTCAGGAGACTCTTTCCAGAGGTTTGCCCCAGTGGGGAGGAGAGTGCCAGGCCCGAGGGAGGCATGGGGTCATAGGAGAGGCTCGTAAAGACGGGAGGTTTGAGATAATATTAGAGCACTGAGGGACAGGACCCACGTGAGGGAATGGGGAGGATCAGGAGGGCAAAGAGATAGCAGCAGTGCAGGGTCCAAAAAGGGGGAGTCTGTGAACCCCAGAGTACCTGCCAAGAACTGAACCTGCTGCTGCCTGATGGCCTTGGCAGAGGGGCAGCGCCTCTGTGAACAGAAGGGAACTGGAGAGTGGTCGCCCGGGAATTTCTCTCCCCAGCTGTGGAAGGCTCACTACTGTCATCCCAGTGCTACTAAGAGAAGAGTCCCCACATTGTCACCAAGGGGCACTTGCTGGATATGTCCCATCTGCCCCTCCAGTTCTCCTCCCCACTGTTGCCCAGGGTGCCAGGTGCCCAAAGGCACAGCTGGGTTTGGTCAACTCAGAGCACTGACAGGAACCAGAGGAGAGGAGCACAGGGGGTGTTTATTTCCCTGGAGGGCTCCCATGGGTGCTGTCCCTCCACCAAGGGGACAGCTCTTATCAGGTGGCTTCTTCCTGTTACTCACAGGGGTACATCCAAGTTCCAATGTTATTAGCTCCTGAGTACCGGAACTTCCTTTGTGATTCCTACACTCCATCCATACCTTCATTTTGAAGTTCCCTTTTTCTAATCCAGACACCCAATCTGTATGTACCATCTATTTCCTGCAAAGACCCTAACTGTTTTAGCAGCAGTCAAGGCTTAGGATTCGTAAATGCCTGGAACACTGAAGTGGGAAACTTAGATATCTTCTAGTCCAGCTCCTTTATCAATGTAAGAAACACTGTGATTTGGCCAAGATCGCACCTCAGGTTAGTAAAGAATTTTCCTTGCTCCTATGATGGAAGTGAATCCCAAGATAATTACAGTGTTCTTTCCAGGGAGAAGAGCTGGGGTCTCTAAGCTGACCACAGGCAGCAGTTAGGAGAGTTTGGAGGATGGGAGAGACAGGTTTTCATCGTCCAGGGCTTTCTCACCAGTTCCAGATGTTGCCTTCTGATGCTTTCATGGCCCATGTCCCTCTGCCTCACCAGGGATGGGACCCATCCACCTCAATGAGGTCCAGTGCACAGGGACGGAGAAGTCCATCATAGAGTGCAAACTCAACACGGAGGCCCAGGGCTGCAGCCACGAGGAGGATGCTGGCGTGAGATGTAACATCCCTGTCATGGGCTTTCAGAAAAAGGTAAGAGACCCGATGCTCAGAGGGGACTGTGCAACCAAGGCCCCAGAAAGGACAGACCAGGTGGCCTCACAGGGAAGGATTCTCCAGGGTGAATGAGGGTGCTCCGAGGTGAACTCAGAGAAGGTTCGGGCTCTGCTGCTATCACCATGAACGTCGTTGTCACCTAGAATTTGTAAATGTGCCAAATGAGAAAGCATGCATAAGCCCCACCTCCTTAGTGGCAGATGCCCGGTCATTCCCTGCAGGCCACACTCTGCTATGGGACGGGACTGCAGTCTGATGGCAGTTCTCCCTGCAAGGCACTTAGTCTGTGGCACCCATGACACTCTTCCACAGGCCTTTTCAAGGTCCCCAAGAAACCCCATGGACCACAGGTCTGTAACCCACACAGGTGTGAGCACTGTCCAGACCATATTTGGTAACCAGAGGGAAAGAAAAGGGACTCGACATTGAAGCAGGGACATAATACCCCTCCCCGCCACTTCTTGAGGTACAGCCTATAAAACCTGCACTGAGTCTCCTACCCCAGGTGACCTTGCCCACTGAGTAGCCACAAGATGATTCCTCCTTGCTTTGCACAGGGTCTGTCCAATCCTGTGAAAAGGCCCGGGGACTCCTACACACTGCTCCTTGCTATGCCTTGAGTTTGGTCACATGCTGTGCATCTGGCACAGGCTGGCACACTGGAATTGCTCCTTAGTGTTCAGCTTCACAATGAGAAGATGCAGATACACTGGGGTGCAGGATGGCTCCCCAGCCAGGCCCCTATCAGATGGCAATTCTCCACCTTGGCCCCAGCACACCAAAGGTGCTACTGAACCAGTCGGCCACAACACATCTCCTGCAATTCTCCCAGCGGGGCCCTAAAAGCAGACACACAGCACTTGACCAAGCTGTGTGTAGTCACCTGTAGTGAGCAGGAGTGAATGTGTTGGGGTTTGGGGGAGGCCTGCCATCTGACCTGCCTAGTAACACTCCCAGGGAAGCCTAATCCACCTACAAAAGGTGATGAGCCATGAGTCCTGGTGCGCAGGACAGTTGGATGGAGTGAAAGTGGAGTTTTCATGGCAAAAGAAGTGCTAGCTCTTAACACCAGCCACTCTCACCTTTCCAGGGGCCTAGGGAAATGAGTGATCCCTGAGCTCCAGCCAAGGGTGTCCGGGGGCTTGTGCCTACATCTGTGGGTTGTCTCCCAGAGGTCATTCCTGTGGAAGACATTCCTACTTAGGGGTGAATCAGTCAAGACTTCTGAGCTTTATCACTATAATAGTCAGCTGGGGCTGCTGTAACAGAAGACCACAGTCCCAGCGGCTGAAAAAACACAAATGTGTTCTCTCAGTCTGGTGGCTGGAAGTCCAAGTCAAGGCATTGGCAGGGTGGTTTCTTCTGAGGCCACTGCCCTGGGGCATGAGGATGGCACCTTCCACCCGTGTCCTCACTGGACCTTTCCTCTGTGCATACACCTACCTCCCTGGTGTCTCTTCACCTTATAAGGACACTAGTCCCTGTCACACGGATACCGAGACCTTCAAATAACTCTCAGACACACATTGCCATTCTAATTAAGCCTTTATTGCTGGCCAGCGGTGGACACTTTGCTCTCTAAAGAATGAGATAGAGTGGCGTGCCCACCTTCAGTTGCCCTCATATTTAAGCCAAAAAAATCACAAAAGGGATGTTTGTGGGTTTAGCCAATGTAAGCAAGAAAGTACAGAAGCTGAATTGGGCAGTTAACGGGACAATGCAATGGGTACATTGGTATTTCCCACAGGACATTCCAGGTTGGCATAGCAGCAAGCAAGCAGAAAGGAAGTGGGTCAAAATGACCCTGGTTGAGTACAAGTTAGAGAATGGTTACTAACGTCTAGACAATCAATCTCAGACAAAATACATTGCCCAAGAAAGATGGAAAGCAAAGAGAATGATTTTACATTGTGCAAGAATTGCTGTTTTGTGTTCCCAAATGTGTTATAGTAGGTCACTATTTTTGGGTCCAGAGGTGGGGCTTTCCCACGAGAGAAGCATTTCTTACATGATATGGAGTCTCAGGGTAAAATGGAGTCTGTTTGGTCATTGCCCATATAGCCTGGCCCATAGCACCCCCACGATCTGATGTGACCTTCATTACCTCCTTAAAGAACCCATCTCCAAATACAGTCACATGGTGTGGGGAATGTCAACGGCTTCAACGTAAGATTTAGGAGGGGACACAATTCAATGCCTAACAATCACCCATAGCTGATTCCTTAATTAATCTCAAGTCTTTAGTTTCTACCTGTGAAAGGAGAGAGTGGAGAGATGACTCCTAGGTTCCTTCCCTCCAGTGCCATTCAGTAGGGAACGGGCCTCTGCAGTGAGTGGCTGGGAAGGGCTGCTTACTTGGGACCAGGTGGTCTTGTTATTCCAGCCACAGCACAGTCTCCATGTCCTCCCTGCAGGGAGAGAAGAGCCGCCGTGGAGGCCCTGGGTGAGCTGACAGGCCAGCTTCCCTGGCAAGCCGAGCCACCTGGGCGGAGCCCTTCTCCACCTGCGGCTCCCCCAGCTGTGGGCCTGGCCCTGGTGCGTGGGAGTTGGGATGTCCCCACTTCCTTACATGTTAACATCTGGCTTGTGTTTCCTCACCTCTCACCCCACCACCTCCCAAAATAGGTGTGGGACTGGCTGGGCATAACCTTATCAAAACCCAGTGCAGCCTGGGGGTGCTGTGTTCTCTCCTGCGCTTCCTGCCCTCCTTTAATCCCCTGTAGGATTAACTGAGCCAAAGGAGCAGGAAAGGTAGTGCCTGGCAGTTAAGAGACTTTGAGGAGGCTGGCCTTCCTGGCCACCCCATTGGATGGTGATGGACAGGTGCAGACCCAGGGTTCCTGGCTGTCCCTGAGGCCTCCTGAGTGCCACTACCACTGGTGAGGTCAGCCCACCTTCAGCCAGCAAGCCCAGGAGTCACCAGGATGCTGGCATGTGAGGTGGGGCCCTAGGAATGGTCAGCTGGGTTCAATGCCGGGTTAACACCAAGCCTAGTGCTCTTGTGTCTGCCAGTCTTCTAAAGAAAGGAGAAGAACCCCTCCCATCAACCTCGGTGTATAAACCACCTGGATCCTTCCAGAGCAGTCAAACCTGCTCCGTGTCACAGATGTAGCTTCAGGTCTGGTCATTTTTGGAAGGGCTTTGGGAAGTGCCTTTGGTAACCACATGATTTTCTTGCCCCAGAGTCAACGTGGAAGCCATGTTCTTTGGCCAGAGCCTTTGAAATTGTATTACGTTTTAGAATCCAGGGTAGGGATACTGCTGCATGGTCAGCCAACTTAGGGGAGGGCAGGCCAGCAGCAGTGGACAAGGGGGGAGACCCTCTGGCACCCCGCAAACTCAGTCCAAGAGGCAGTAGTCTTCTCCCGGAGGGTTGGCTGGAGCACACCACCCTCTGGAAGCAGGAAAAGTGAACAGGTTCTTCAGGCACCTTGTCCCTGCCTCTTAACTGACCTTGAGGTGACAAAGGGAAGCCAGTTTTTTTGCAGCAGTGGCAGGGAAGGGAGCCATCTGCTCCAGATGCAGTCAGGAAGGCAGGACACAGTCTGGAAAGAACTAAAAAGCAGTAACCCAGTGGAAAGTCGTTTGGCTTTGTATCCTCCCCCTGGGCTGCCATTCCAGAAACATGAGAGCTAAGCTTGGTCCACTAGAGGCTCCACCCCATGCCCTTCACCTCCCCACCATGCTGGCCGCAAGGGGTGGAGGTGGGAGCCTGGAACCAGGCTCAGAGGAAAGGAAGGCACCCCCAAACCCCACTACAGGCTCCTAAAGTTCAGGCCCTGGTTTTGCAGAGGGCTTGTCCTAAAGGAAGGGAGGGGGTTAGACCTCTAAAAGTCTGCCTTAGATATCCCATCTAAGCACAGTGCCTGTCACATATATGTACTCAGTACCTCTTGGGTGAATGACTGGATCTGGAAAAACCCAGACTGCACATACACCATGCATTTCATCTCTTGGAGGTGCTGGAATTACCAGCACAGTTCTGTGTGCAGGGCCCAGGACGCTGGGTGGGGACCTCACTGTAAGCTGTGTTGGGCACAATGCCACCACAGGAAAGGTCTTGAGGATGCTGCTATTGGGTGGGGTGGGGGGTTGTTTTGCAGTGCTGACAGTCAAACCCAGGGCCTTGCACATGCTAGGCAAGTGCTCCACCACGGAGCCACACCCTAAGCGTGGCCCAGGCAGGACCCCCTGGCTTTGGGAAGCTGGGGTTATGGGGAAGCTCCCTTCTGTCCTGGTGACCATGCCTTCTTTGCTGTCCACAGCTGCGCCTCAATGGGGGCCGCAATCCCTATGAGGGCCGAGTGGAGGTGCTGACAGAGAGAAACGGGTCCCTCGTGTGGGGGACAGTGTGTGGCGAGAACTGGGGCATCGTGGAGGCCATGGTGGTCTGCCGGCAGCTGGGCCTGGGGTTCGCCAGCAATGCCTTCCAGGTGAGAAGCCTGGGCTCAGGCCCTGCCCACCCTCCACCCAGCCTCACCTTCCCCATCGTCCACCAGCACCCCTCTTCCCGGAACCTTCCTAGCCACGAGGCAGGTAGAGCCAAGCACTACACCTGCAGGCAGGAGGCCTCGTTCAGGCCACAGCTCTGTCCCCTGCCCCTCTGAGCCTGGGCAGGGGTCTCCCTCCCTCTGGCCTGTTTCCAGCTGCAGAAGAGGGACTCGGCTCTGTTGAAGCCACTCTGTTTCTACACTGGATTGTCCCTGGGCTGAGGGCCGAGCCTTGGGGGATTTGCCTTTTGCAGAGGGAAGCAATTCAGTCCTTGGGTCCTGGAGACCACTGAGGCCAAGGCTAACACCCCGAACACCTTACCGTCCCTTGGAAGCTCTCTCTGGCTAGAGTGTGTCCTGGCTCTCCAGACCTCACACATCCTCCCCAGAGACCTAGTACACCTCTAAACAGTGTCCAGAGCCCTTGTCTTGTCAGCTGTCCCTTCTTCCCAGGCCCCTTCTGTAAAGACAGGTTGGCTTGGCTGGGCCACTGAGCCCTGGCCTGATGTTCCCTCTGTCCCACCCTGTCAGAAGGAGCGCAGGACCAAGATGCTGTGGGTCTGCTCCCAGCTCCATCCCACAAATAGCTGCAGGACTGTCTGGGGCCAAAGCAGCCACCCTCTGCCTGTTGTCCTCCCCGTGACATGGAAAGAAGAATCCCAAGCCCACAGTGTCCTGGTGCTTAAAACTCTCATTAGGCAGGAAAGTGCTTTGAGACCCATCTTGCTCAGCTCCTGGTCCTAAGCCGCCCTGCTTGGGGCCTAAGGAAGGCATTTCACGGGAGGGGAGGGGAGGGGAGAGCGGGCAGGGAAGGGGAGGAACTCAGCGTCTTTGTAGAGCCTGTCTCCCCAGGCTGGAGCCCAGGTTGCTCCCTGGGAGTTGCTGATCCCTGAACAGAGGCTTTGGGTTCTCTTTCCTGAGGCTCTTTGTTTCAGCCTCCAGGAGGAACAGGCCAGTGACACATCCTCAAAGCTCAGCTTCCCAGGGCAACCTGGTGTTTCTGCTAACACTGTTTATGACCAGCTGGGCTCACTCTGATTCTCCAGGGAGAGCAGAAAAACAGCCACATTTCAACAGAGCCCTGTCCAGCTGTTTTAGTTCTCTGTCAGCTCAGGCCTGAGACACCTGGGCCTCAGCAGGGGTCACAGAACGGGCCTAGACATCAGTCCCAAACCTGCCACCAATGAAAGCCCCATCTCTTCTTGAAACCCATTTTTTTCATCTGGAGGATAAGGAGGGTATTGATCAGGTTCTTTAGAGGAATACAACCAAGAGTGTGTGTGAATGTACAGTGATCCCATCCTTCAGTAGCTGTGGGGGATGGGTCCCAGCACCCTTCTCATATACAAAGCCCAAGGATGATCTAGCCCCTTATGTAAAATGGCATAGTATTTGCACATAGTCTACACACATCCTCCCATTTACTGTAAATAATCTCTAGGTTATTTATAATACCCAATGTAATGTGGATGCTATGTAAATAGTTTTATATTGTATCATTTAGGGAATAATAGCAAGAAAAATCTGTACATGCTCAATACACATACAATCAAAAAAAATTTTTTTCTATATGTGGTGAATTGAATCTATGGACACAGAACCCATGGATATATATGCAAGGAGGGGGGATGTTGAGATTTTTAATTCGCTGCAAGTCCAAATTCTGCAGGGCAGGCTGACAGGCTGTAGACTCAGGGAAGAGTTGATGGAGCTCAAGTCCAAAAGCATTCTGTAGGCAGAATTCCCTGTTCTTGGAGGGATCTCAGTCATTTTTTCTCTTAAGGCCTTCAACTGATGGGAGAGGCCCATCCACATTATGGAGGGTACTCTGCTTCTCAAGTCAACTGATTGAAATGTTAGTCTTATCTCAAAAGAATGTCACAGAAAACATCTAGAATAGTGTTTGACCAAATGTCCACATACTGTGGCTTGTACATTGACACATACAATTAATCCTAGAGATCTCAGGAACACAGGGACCTAGATCCTCATCCCAGCTCTGCACCTGACTTTACTCCCCCCAATTTCTCACTTTTCTCTACTGGAAACTTCTCTGAAGTGGGTGAGTATATCCTAACAGTGTTTTGGAGCCCCATAGATGGAAGGGGCCCAATAAATCTCAGTTTCACAAACCTGGCGGCTGGCTCCTCGGCCTCTATGCAGAACTGCTCTATTAAGTGCTTTCCCCAGAATGAAATCCAGAAGCTAGACTTCATAGACTTCTAAATAATGACTGACATATACAAATGGTTTCTTCTCTCCTGCAATTCTGGTCGATTGGTCAGGTCTTCCTGGAGCCCTGTGTTGAGGAGGATTCTGAGATCCCATTCAGGATTAAAGGAGAGTGCTTCTGTTGATTGGCAATGTCTGTCATGGCTCAGGACAGGGAGAGGACAGCATGACTTGGAGGTGCCAGCCATTCCTGACCTGCAACACTGAGCAGCTATTTGATCTCAAAACTCAGCTCTACTTTCCCAAGGGGGGGGGGTAAGGAAGATTCCCAGTGGTAGGGTCGGGAAACTTGGATTCTCACTCATTCTACCACCAACTAAGTGCTTGGCTGGGGTGAGTGAGACCTTGCCCCTCAGCCATCTCTATCTGAAAAATGGGATCATAAAACCATGGGATTTTTGTGAGGCTGTCAGTTGACAGAATATGAGAGAGTGACAATTCAAGGTGACATTCTGGCCATTTCTTTTGGCTCATTCAGGAGACCTGGTATTGGCACGGGAATGTCTACAGCAACAAAGTGGTCATGAGCGGAGTGAAGTGTTCGGGAACGGAGCTGTCCCTGGCTCACTGTCGCCACGATGAGGACGTGGTCTGCCCCCAGGGTGGGGTACAGTATGGGGCCGGAGTCGCCTGCTCAGAAAGTAAGAGCTCCCAGGGGCCGCCTCCCTCCCTTGCCACCCCACCAGGCTGAGGGGAGGAGGAAGGCAGAAGGAACTTGGTTAAGTGAGAAGAGCTGGGGGAGAGAGATGAGCCATTAACAGGGTGGTGACTAGGCAGGTAGGGTGTGGCTGGGGGAGGTCTCTGCTTCCTGGGCTCCAGCCTGAGCTGCAGGGGAGACAAAAGCCGGTGGCAGGCTTGGGAGCCTGGGAGCCCCAGGCTCAAGTCACAGGGCCACCAGTGACTATTTCAGTGAGCAAGGGCAAATTATGGGACCAAGGGCTCCTTTTTTATGCCAGTTAAATGAGGAAGATGATATGTTCCTTGGAGGCTCGGAAAGCAGGTGGGGCCATGATAGGACACAGCACAAGGACACATGCATCCGCTTCCCTGCCCCCACCTGCTCTGTACATCATTTCCTGTTTTAAGACCCTGGAGGCCACTTCGTCACCTATTACACCCTGGGAGTTCTAGAGACGGGGCATTTCAGGGGAAGCCCAGCCAGGATTTACAATGGCCCCCTCACAGAGGCTTCTTCCATGCTGAGAGGACCAGCAGGGCAGCCTGGTGGGTGGTTGTCCTCCCCAACCCAAACCTGGCTCTCCCCATGTGACCTGGAGAGCCTCGCTGAGCCATCTCTATTGCAAAGCCAGGACACTGACCAGGGAACTCAGAGCAGACCCTGCCTTGTTAGCTGACACTGGCTGACCACACCACCGGAATGGACACCTGCAGTTGTCCCTAGCAACTGGAGATCAAATGCGATGACGCATATGTTCAACTGCGTCATCATATGTGAACACGATGCACTGTCCTCTAACCATCTCTGAGGACAAGGGGTGTTTTAGGTAGCCTTTTCACTGCTGTGATCCAAAGACCTGACGAGAAAAATTCTAGAGGAGGAGAAGTTTGTTTGGCACGCAGGGTTTCAGAGGTCTCATTCCACAGCCAGCTGGCTCCATTCCCTGGGGCTTGAGGCAAGACAAACATCTTGGTGGAAGAGCTGGTAGAGGAAAACAGCTCAGGCCAGAGCACCCGGAAGCAGAGACCCCTCCAGCCACACCCTCCCTGCCTAGTCACCACCCAGTTAATTCCTATCAGGGATTAATGCACTGATTAGATTGAAACTCCCATAGCCCAACCATTTCACCTCTAAGCCTTCTTGCATTGTCTCACACGTGAGCTTTTGGGAGTCACCTCATATCTAAACCGTAACAAGGAATCTGAGTACACCGAGCTCAGTCAGCACACCCCACCTCCTATAATCAGGACTCACAGCCCTGATGCAAGCTCCTCTGAGCGGCTCACCAGCTATCACATCCAATCAGAGAGGAGAGATGGCGAGGTCACCACCCTACTAGCCCAAGAAGAGCAGAGAAGCTCCACCCCTGCTAGGGGCTTTCTCTTTATTCACCGATTTATTTATATTTTCAATGTTCCATCCTCTCCAAAAAGGAAATTAATATAAACCTAAATAAAATTCAAGATAGCATACCATGAAAACAGGTGGAAGGAAGGTCTGTACCGCAACAATGGAGCCTGGAGAGAGGTTAATTAAAAATGTCTGTACCACAGAGTTCTATGCACTTACTATGGGGAGGTCATTAATATCACAGTGAGCTTCCTAGCAGCCAAAGGAAAGAGGGAAACCTCATTAATACAACTTACAGTGCCCATGAGGCAGAAGCAAATTTCTGAGTCAAGAGAAGTCCACTATTCTGGATTCTGACATCAAAGGGAATTTCTATGTATGGGGATTGAGAGTTGAGAGATGAATAATACCTTAACATCCTCATAGCAGAAATGAGTTGTAGGGGGCCATTGCTAAGAGTGACCCCCAACAGAGGCTGAACGCATTACTCGATTGTTTCTCCAAGGGGGTAGGGACAGTAGCCATGTGGTCCAGGAACACAGCTCTCAGCTGGTTTGGCTAAATGCATGTTAGAGTAGTTGGGGAAAGGAATTTCCAAACCACCAATGTACATATCTAAAAATATGTAAGATAGGTAAGGTTACGAATTAAAAATTATGTAGCCATGAAACAAATGTCATAATGGATATTTATCAACAGTTGAAGTGTATTTTAAGGGTACAGTATTAGCAGACTATAGATCTACATCATGCCCAGAAGAATCAGACCAAGGGGTGGGCAGTGTTCTCTCTCCCCATCATTAAAGTAACATAAGGAACCCTCCTGTGCCCACCGCCCACATCAACATCTGCCCACCTGCCCTGATAAGCCAAGAGGTGTCAAAAAGGACGCTCAGCAAAGGGAAAGAGTAACTGGGGGTCATGTTCAATAAGGAGGGTAACATTGAGCCCTTGAGCTGGTTCCAGGAGATGGCAGTGGCAGAGACCAGAAGTGAAACCCTGAGTAGGGGTTCCTCACCCTTGACCACTGTGTGCACCCCCAGCCGCCCCTGACCTGGTCCTCAATGCCGAGATGGTCCAGCAGACCGCGTACCTGGAGGACCGGCCCATGTTCATGCTGCAGTGCGCCATGGAGGAGAACTGCCTCTCGGCCTCGGCCGCCCAGACCAACCCCACCACGGGCTACCGCCGCCTGCTGCGCTTCTCCTCCCAGATCCACAACAATGGCCAGTCCGACTTCCGCCCCAAGAACGGCCGCCACGCGTGGATCTGGCACGACTGCCACAGGTGGGCCCTCCCTCCCATCATCACCCACCTGCCCCAGTCTGCTGCGTCCTGCAGGACCCAGAATGGCCAGGGTCACTAGAGGGGGAAGTGTCCACCAGGCTGGCCCTCCGTGTTCACAGAAGCTGTTCTCCACTCCCAGTCCCTGCCCCTGAGCCTAGCCCCTGCTGCCTGTGCCCAGCTCTTCTAGCACTGGGCCACACACTTGAGTGCCACCCCCTCCATGGGCCTTCTGTGGATGGTTTTCACGTGCATACACACAGTGTGAACTCTGCATAGTACTTTAGGGTTCTGTACTTGCTGGATGCCAAGTTCATGTGGAAGGGTATTTCATGCACTGATATCTGCTCTAAATATCTTGAGATAGTGGACGTGGAAAGAGAATGAGGCCCAGGGTCAGGAGAGCTGCTCCCCAGCTGGGTCTCCAGCCCGCTGCAGGATGTTCGACTGCCTGGGGCACATCACCTGGCTCTCCGTGTCCTTTCCAGCTTGCCAGTCTGTTGATATGATTCCAGTGCTATAAATCCTGGGCCAGAACCAAAGAACACAGTGAAATTCTAAAGCCAACCCTAGCTGGGGCCTACCGCAGCCACCTGACTCGCCCTCCTTCCTCTGTCCTTCTTTTTTTCCTTTCCTCTTCTTTTGTTCCTTGACTCTTATCTAATCAAGACCCACTGTCACTGCTTGGTCACACTGTGTGTTCAGACCTGACTGGGCAGGTTAGGAAGACAGAAGTCGGCACAGTTGGAAGAGAAAGGAGGGGGCCTCTGTTAGTCATAGAGCAAGAATTCCCCCCAGAGTCTCCAGATTTCCTCTGGTAATTCCCCCATTCTATGCTCGGGTATAAAACAGCCTTTGCAGAGATCCCTGCCTCTCAAAGTGAGGCCCCTCCGCCAGTGTCTCAGCCACCACCTGAGAGCCTGAACACAGGGTGCACTGCAGACCATGAATGCAAACCTGAGTTTTAACAGGACTCCCAGGTGACTGCACATCAGAGCCTGGGAAGCCCTGGTCTGGATGACCTGCGGGCTTCCTTCTGCAATGCTGCCATCACAGGCAGAAGTGCTCACGTGTGTTGGCTCTTCTAAGTGCCAGGCCATTGGATCCCTGTTTTCCTAGGTAAGGCACGGAGCCTCAGTGTCATGGAACTTTCCCAAGATAACAGGGAGTTGCTGAGCAGGGTCCCTGCCAGGGCCTTCTGTCTCCAGAGCACAGATTCTTCACCTCGGCTGCGTCTTCTTCAGAAACTTATCTTTAGCTTCAGGAATGTGGCCTAATCCCACTCAAGTCAGTGTGGTGATAGAGTTGTTTGACCTATTTCAAAAGAAAGGACTATGGTGGCATTTGGGGGCACTGATTTTCCTTTACAATGATTGTCTTGATGTTTCAAGAGTCCTAATGAGCTGAAGAATTTCTGATCTTTATATAGAAGCGTGTCAGTCTTCTTCAAAGTGCAAGTCGAATAGAATTCAAGTCATGGTGATATTGGTACCTGGTTTCCTTCAGACAGTACGTGGCCAGCCGGGCTGTCGCTGCCCATGGGTCTGTAAGTGGAAGGTAATTGCATCCCAGCCCTGCATATGGCGGCCCACCCAAAGATTACAGGGTAGGACTCTCCAAGTGCCATATGGAATCAGTCTCTCCTCTAGGAATAGTCACATGGTGACATCATGGAAGTGTTCTGATCTGGAGCCCGAGGGAACCCTGACTTTGTGGTCTGTTTTATTTCTTTGCTTACAGATGTTCCCACCAACCATTTGGGAGGGAGGGGTAGGAAGAACATGCAGCTAGGCTTATGCCCTGCAGGCCTCCCCCTCCTCAGCCTTGACTGAGAAACTATGTCCATAAGATCCCAGGACCATGAGAGGGGACTCCCAACCTCCAGAGCCCCTGGAAACTTCTCCAGACTCTTCGGGTGGGCCTTCCAGCAGGGTGCCTGGTCTAAGCCTCCGTTGCGTCCCCTTGGGAGGCTGATGAAAGCTGGCTCTGCTGCAACTTAAAAAAAAAAAAAAATTCTGGAAGATTTAGCGTCCCATTTCAGCAGATTCACAGAGACATCAAGCCCATATGTGGAGCCAAGCGGGAGAACCCTGGCTCAAATTAATGTGAACAGGGAAACACATGCCATTCCCAATGTAACTGATGCTACAGTGAGGAACCGAGCCATGTTCTTGGAAAGCTCTAAGCTGAAACCCAAGGACTGAGGCCTTTGGAAGATTCTTCACCAGCGGGACGTAGGGGAAAATGCCCTCAGTGTTGTTCTCTGTCCAGTGCACTGTCCCTTGGCTGATGACCTTGATGTGGACCCTCTGCTGGATTTTCTTTTTTTTTTTTTTTTGTTCCAGGGATTGAATCCAGGGGCAATTAGCCACCGACCCACATCTCTAGTCCATTTTTTATTTTTTTAGACAGAGTCTCGCTAAGTTGCCAAGGCCCCTCTGCTGTCTGCTGTGCCCCAGGAAGTGGGCCACACCTGCTCAACTGGCATATCGTGTCCCAGTTTTGACAGGGACCAGACAGAACTGGGCGCCAGTGCTCAACAATGTCCACAGCAGGGCAGCTGCTGTGTCCCAAGGGAAGCCTCGGGAGGAGGTGGCTGGGAACTAGAGGAGCAGGGGAGTGGGCCCCACATGGCCACAGCCCCCACCTCAGGGATGGCACTGCTGCAGAAAGGAGTCCTCTGTCGGGTGAGCCGTGCCGCCCAGTGTGGAGCAGACCCACGGAGGGTCCAAGCCCACAGAGGTGACGAGTCCTCTGAGCCAGTGAGACGCCCTCAGCACGTCCATGGGCTTTGTTCCTCCCAAGTGGCTGCCCAGCACCTGAGGACAGCAGGGTGGAACCCCCTGAAGGGCCCCAGCTTTTGTGGCAGCCCCCCCTGGAACTGGAAGACACCCAGTGTCTCTGAATTGCAGTTAGGAGCGTTGCCCAACCACGGCAGAACTCTACCAAACGGTCGATTGGGAGGCTCCGGGGACACTTGGCTGGGGTGGCATAGACGTGTAGCACAAACACCTCTGCCGAGTGCGCAGAGCCCCTGGTTGAGAGTTTTCCTGGGGCCACCAGTGAGTGAGGATAGCAAAGAATGTCCCTGACCGCCTGTCTTTCTCTGAACCAGCTTTCTGTCTGTCACCCACTTTGACCCCTCCCCCCAGGGGCACCAGGTCCCAGGACAGCAGCTTTGGAGTCCCACTGTGAGGGCCATCCTTCCTTTGTTTCACTAGGACCTCCATCAGGCAGGAGGCTGCTCTGTCTTCTCTTAGTGTTCTGGAACTTCTTCCCAGGTCTACCTTCCCTGCCTCCGCCCCAGGGGTCAGGCCCCTCTGTGACACCCA
Organism: Spermophilus citellus; assembly: GCF_964194105.1. Lineage (NCBI taxonomy): Eukaryota > Metazoa > Chordata > Mammalia > Rodentia > Sciuridae > Spermophilus > Spermophilus citellus. The sequence continues at coordinate 75,048,763 of NC_138196.1, read as the reverse complement.
GCCTGGGAAGAGAAAGCCTGGCGCGTGGCCTCCCGCTTCCCAGGGCCCCCATCTGTATTGGGCAGCGGTGGGGGGAGGCAGGGGGGGGGTCTCCAGGCTCTACCTGGGGCCTGTTGGGAGGGAAATGTGCCCCTGGGTTTGAGGGGATGCCACGTACACCCCCGAGGTAAAGGAGAGACGTTCAGGTCAGAAGCTGGTGAAAACCGAGGAGCCGTAAAACCAGCTGCTTCCCTCCCCAGAGGGGAAAAAGTGAACCTAGAGAGGACTTAAATCAGGTCTTCAGGAAGCAGGAGCGCGGGAGGAGGCCGGCCTCACAACAGCCCGTCTGTGGGCTCCGTCTGAATTCTGTTTAGACAACGGAACATAAACTACTCCTCTTCAGTCTTTCCAGCCGGCCTGCACGGTCACATAAGCCCCTCTCTGAAAGAGGCAGACATTTTTGGGCCATGAGTCAGACCTCATGTCTCATTGGGCTCCTTCAGGAAGCCAAAATAGACTCTTTGAAAGTCATCACTTGGACTGCCACAAAATGCTCCTTGTGAATGTTCTCCGAGGGCCCCCGGCTGGGCACCACCTCACCCAGAAACATGAGTGACCTGGGGGAAGCCCGACTTAGCAACTCCTGGCGTTATTTTTAGCACAGCAAACACAAGAGGAAGGAAAGAGAGCCTCTAATTTCCTCAGAAATCCCCACTTTCCGTCCCCCTCTTCCCTCTGCCCCCCATTGCCCCATACAGCAAAGGGAGCTCGAGGCTACTATGTATGGCATGGGGCGTGGGGGCCGCCAAAGGCCTGAGAGTAATACCGACTCTAGGTAGTGTTAAACGCCACCACCACAGCTGCCGATGGCAGTGATAATGAGACAGCTGACAGGTACTGAGCACCCGCCCTGTACCAGCCTCTCATGAGGCCTTTCTGTCATTTACCTATGTGCTCCTCACACTGCCCTGCAAGGGGCTGATGTTATGATTCCTCTTTCCCGAAGAGGAAACTGGGGTCCACCATAAACAAAAGTAGGTCACTCTGCCCCAGACTTGCCCCTTCTTCTTCACTGTTCCAAGTATCCCTGTAATGGTGGACACACACACGTTGGGATACCAGCAGACACTCCCAGGCAACACATGTGGCAGGTTGGGATGGTGCTGAAGCCAGCCCAGTGCCTTCAGCCCTGGTCCTGGGCACTGAGGGATTCCAGAGTGCTCCACGGAGCAGCCATGTTTGCCTTGTTTATTCTGAGCCAAACGTGTCACTTTCCAAGATTCTGCATCTGTTCTCAATTCCACCCAGTGAAGAGATGGACTGCTGTGGACAGGCAGCTGGGGAGCTAGAGCCTGTCTGCACAGGCGCCCTTCCACCAGCTCCCTTCCAGAACCCCGGATGCGCCTTCCCAGGCATAGCCCATGTCTCTCCCTGAGAATGACTCACTTCTCTTCCCAGAGGGCCTCCCCGGCTCTCCTCCTTCCCTTTCTTGCTTCATTTGCTCAATACAAGCGGCACAGACACCGTCATTCAGTTCCCAGGGTCTGGAGGTGAAGTGCATGAATGTCCCCAAAATGTGTGCATGTCCTACTCTGGCCACACACCGTTTCTTAATGCCTCTTCTTTCCCACTCCCCCCCTTACTGACCGCACCTCCCTCTTCTCATCCTCTCTCCCTCCCTACCATACGTCCACCTTAAAAATGTCTTTAAAAGACACTGGAATATGATTTTTTAATCAAGTCTAGAGAAAGGGTACAAAGCAAATGGGGAGGGCCTCCTGAGGGCTCAGAGGGCCCCCGCTTGTTAAAAATAATAGAGGTCTGCGAGGCTCGGCGGGTGAGAGGCTGGCTGACTCTGGAGCCCGGACGCTCTCTGAGAAGCACCATGGTCACCAGCTTCCTTACCTTTTCCCTTGCCCTTCCCACTTCTCCCCTGGCCACCCAGTGACCATACTGCTTAAGATTCCCTCAGGCCAATGGCCAGCTGAGCCACTGCTCGCAGGTGACAGTGGCTCGAGACACCTCCCCTCCCGTCTTCTCTCCGGCCCCCAGGCACTACCACAGCATGGAAGTGTTCACCCACTATGACCTGCTGAACCTCAATGGCACCAAGGTGGCAGAGGGCCACAAGGCCAGCTTCTGCTTGGAGGACACAGAATGTGAAGGAGGTAGGTTTGTGGGGGAGGACCATGGGGACTTCATAAGGGCTCCAGTGCTTCCACCCCTGTGTCCCCTGGCCACTGCTGACTCTCCACATGACCTTTCTTCATGCGAGGTCTTTGCTAGGCTTGAGGTAGAGAGGCAAAACCTGGTTCTAAAGGCACCTGTTCCCCAGAGTTGTGCAGGCGGGCACTGTTAGGGCCATGGCCTGCCAGTCAGGTACAGACCCTTGGATGACTCACATGGGCCTCCTGCTGCTTGCCAGAAACCTTTCTTCCCAGGTGTCCCAAGACCCAGTGCCCCTCCCCCACCAGACTATGACCCTTCACGTCCAAGTTCACAAGAGTTGCCCACCCTCTCTCACCTGCTTCCCCAGGCAGGGCATGGTCACCCAATAGGTCACCTCTAATAGGTCACCACACCTGCACTGGGATCACTTGGTGGTGCACCCACTGCCCTGACACCAGGGGTTCTTCGAGGAGAGATATATATATTCTCACTATACCCACTGCCTAGGCAGCTGGGGGAGCTAGAGCCTGTTTGCACAAGCAGACAGGTGCCAGGCACAGCAGCTGCATAAATGTGGGTGTGATTAGTCCCTTATTCATTGAAGCAAAGGTGGGAGCTTGAGGGCAGGAAGAGAGATGATGCAGGGGGTCGTGGGTACATGGTGACAGCCCCCCCCCTCCACCATCCCTGCCTGTAGACATTCAGAAGAATTACGAATGCGCCAACTTTGGTGAGCAAGGCATCACCATGGGCTGCTGGGACATGTACCGCCATGACATCGACTGCCAGTGGATCGACATCACCGACGTGCCCCCTGGAGACTACCTGTTCCAGGTGAGGTGAGGGCCCTGCTCATGGGAGGAAGGGAGGCAGCCTCAGAATGCAATTCACTCAGCCCCTGGCACATGCAAATCAAAATGCATTTGCAAACTGATTTAGTCGTTGAGCCATGGACTCTTAGACAACCACACCTTTGGCTTCTTTTTGAACTTCTCTCCCCTCCACCCTGATTTACCCCAGTGCCCCCCACCCTACTGTGCTGAGGCTGAAAGCAATATGAGCTCATGTATGTTTGTCTCTTTCCTGGGTCATAAAAGAGGCTCTGCTGAGGGGCTGTTCTCCATGCAAAGAAATCCGTCTATAATGGTAGAATGTCAAGCTGGGATAGCCTGGCCAATGACTGTACTGTGGGGACTCCCTAGGGCTTCCACCCTTGGGGAGGGCCAGCCTGGAAGAGTAGCCAGGGAGCCTTGGCCTCCCAGCTTCTGACACACAGTGGCATGCTTCACCAGGGTCCACTTGGCAGGGGAGACAAAGGACACTGGACCCCACTGACTTCCCTTCTGGCACATGGCCATGCTCCTTCTGCAGAAGCTTCATTTTAACACATTTCCACCCATCTCGCTTCCCAGTGTGCCCCCATTGGGTGGCAAAGCAGGTGTCCCTGGAGGCTTTCCCAAGGAGGTACTCAGCTGGCTGAGTCCCCACCCCATATGCTTCCCTGAAGAACCTGCATCTGCAGAGAAGTGACCACGGGGCTTTGAGAGGTCTCCTTGGCAGCCTCAGATGCTGGAAATCAGATGGCCAAGCACTTTTCTACCCATGATCCCAGAACCACAGACCTGGAGAGGCCCAGCCAAATTGCAGAGTGCTCTTTATTTTTAAAAAGAGAATATCTGTGGCTCTGTGCACGTACACAGTGCCCGGTAGCCCATGTTGGCAGTCTGCTATGTCTTTGCCAGTGAATGGGTATCATCCTGTATTCTGAAAAATGCCATTGATTCAACAACTATGATTTATTGAAGACTTATGATGGGCCAGGCAGCCTGTCTCATTGAATCTCCCAGTGAAGGAGCCTTAGAATTATCCACATTTTATAGCCAGGCAAACTCTTGTTACTTCAACTCCATATTATGTGGTTTTGACCCCTAAATGATACAGTTAGCAAACAGACTCAGGGCATGTTAATGCCTCTGATGAAAGAAATATTTCCCTTGTTATAAACACAGAGTCTTAGATGTCTGAAAGCCTGGCCATTTCTGGATACAGTGCCACCTGTGGGCACCAGGATCTGCTGCAGGGGCAGGACAGGGCACTGGGAGAGAAGGAATGGGTGCTCCAAGTAGGAACCAGTGCCCAAAGACTGAGACAGGACTGAAAGGGCCACTAGGTTTCTTGTGGTCTTTGCTTTGTCCTCTTTCTTGTCACTTCAAAGATTCACAGAAATTTGGGAAATTAAAGTCCTTCTGGCAAATGCTCATGAGATTTAGAACCCCAGATAGAGAGTGGGGTGCCTTGGATTTCAGCCTCATCTTCATCCCCAAGTGGATCTTATGGGCCCTAACAGCCCAGTGGGAATCCTTGATGCATCCTGTTGCCCTCATGGCCACACTTCAGGGACACTTGGTGGGAAAGGGACTGCTCGGACCTCAGTGTGAGAGATAGTGATTGCCCTATGTCATATGGGTGGGGCAAGGGGACAACCAGGGTGGTTGGGTAGAAAAGAGACCAAAGAAAATTTAGGCCACCCCAGAGTGAGGCATTTACCACAGTGGGACATGGCCTCTGGCAGGTCTGGCCAGCCAGGCCAGACACAGGTCCTCAGAGTGACTGCCTCCAGCCAGGACACAGGAGGGGCCAGGTGGGCCTCCATTTGCTAAAGCATCTCTGAGGGAGGACCCAGCCAATCTGCTAAAGGGCCCTCTGGGACCTCACACCTAGAATATTCCTTTACAAGCATACTCCCCCCACCCTGCTCACCAGGAGGTGGGAAACGCAGCCCTTCCAGTGTGTTCAGCCCTTGAGGGAAGTCCTGTCACTTATGTCCCCTTCATACAGCTTTTGTCTCCTCATCTTGGCCTCCAGTTTCATTTTCCTTTCTTTTGGTTGCTCACCCAGAATCTCTCTGTCCCTCCCAGTCCCCTCAGAATGATGGTCCTTCCTATTGCTGCTGCTTCTAGCTGTGTCCACTCAGCCAGGGTAACAGGAAGGAAGCAGGCAGGTGGGGTAGAAGGTATAGCAGAGGGGGTCCAGTGTCCACCAACAGTCCCAAGCCAGATCCTGGGCCAGCAGAGCAAGGAAAGACTTCAGGACCACCTAAGTCCAGCCCCAGTGCCCAGAGAGGGGGATGGGTGTGTCCTGTCCCCAGCACCCCTCTTCTCGTGTTCCATACCACACAGTCCTTCTCTCCACTCCCCCTTGGCAACCTGCCTCCTCCTCCTGCAGAAGGCCCAGCTGCTTTCCTAGGAAGAAAGTGACCCTTGATGAAGGTGTGTGTTTTTTATACCAAGAAAGAGGGACACAAGGTCCCGCTCCTCCAGGCCAAGCCCCTCCCTGGCCAGTCTCACTCCCAGCTGCTCCTCAGCACCTGCCACACTCCCCTCTCCTGAGGTCCCCAGCTCTGAACGCTGGGCTGGCCTTGGCAGAGCCCAGGCCTGAGGTGGAGGATGGCCTGGGAAGGAGGGAGCAACTTCCTGTGGCATGACTTCCCCCAGGTTGTCATCAACCCCAACTATGAGGTCCCAGAATCTGACTTCTCCAACAACATCATGAAGTGCAGGAGCCGCTACGATGGCCACCGCATCTGGATGTACAACTGCCACATAGGTAAGGCCCCTGGGCTGCCCCACCTCTCCTCAGGCTCCAGCCCACCCTCCAAGAAATGGGCAAGAGCAGAGGCAGCTTCCTCATCTGGGCAAAGAGCTTGGGGAACTGGGCCAGCACCGCATTCCCGGACTCAGGCCTGGGCTGAGACTTAGTTTTCACAGCCAGCCCTGGCCACAGAGAGAGGGCGGGACAGAACCAGCCGACCCAGCAAGAACAGACCCTAGAGCCATTTAAGGGCTGGAGTTGAGGCCACCAACCTTATGCATCTGACCTCAAAAATGTGGGTGTCAGCAATTTGTGGGCTCTGTATATCAGGTTTTCTTCTGTCAAGAATTACTTCTAGTCTCTAGTAGAGGCTTTTCCCTTGGATTATACGACCTGAGGAACAAAAAGGAAAGCAGAGTTTTCTCCTCTGCAGGAAAGTGATGGACCTCACTCTTGGTGACAGTAAAAATTAGACCACATTTATTCACACATACACTTGAGTTTAACAGGGTCCCTATATATCTGGCCCTGCTCCTGATGGGTGCTCAGAGGTGGCCTCGGTTCAGGCCCTCGGGGCTGAGCGTCTAACTTGCCAAACTCTCTCCCCGATTCCCAGGTGGTTCCTTCAGTGATGAGACGGAACAAAAGTTTGAACAGTTCAGTGGACTCTTAAATAACCAGCTCTCGACGCAGTAGAGAAGGCTCCTGGTCACCTCCTGTGTTCAGGTCACAGTACATCTTCCCTGGGAGGACTAATCACCACAGCCTGCCCCGTGCAGACCCAGCTCAGGAGGAGGGAGCTCCCTCGTTCACCAGGTGCTACTGCCTGACCTCTGTGGCCTCAGAAGGCCTTGGGGGCTGGGACTTGTCCGAAGGGCTGTGGGAGCAGTTCTGAGATCCAGCCTTACCCAGGACCCTGGGTGGTAACACAGGCTGTCATCAGCTTGACCCACCCAAGCTGTGGTCCACCCTGAGTCTGGCACCACCAGACTCTGCACAGATCATATAGGACTGTTTTCTTCTCCAGTTATACATGGGCAAATGTGAGCTTCTCAGCCCAGAGGTGGTCAGGCTAAATCCCATTGCTCCTTCTCTTAGGTCATTTCCAGCTAACTTGAATATCTAGACCTCTCTTCCAACTAAGCCAACTGCCTCTAGTCAATTTTAGTCACACTTATTAAGTACAGTAGTCCCCCTTATCCACAGGGCACATGCTCCAAAACCCCCAGTGGATGCCTGAAACCACGTACAGTACTGAACCCTATATATACTGTTTTTTCCTATATATACATATCTATGACAAAGTTTTATTTAGGCACAGTTAAAAGATTAGCAACAATAGTTAATAATAAAATAAAACAATTATAACAATATGCTGTAATAAAAATTATGTGAATATGGTTTCTTTCTCAAAATACCTTATTGTACTTTCACCTTTTCACTTGAAGAAAGCACTTTATGGCTTCTCTTTGGCATATCCAAATCACCAGCATCATTACTCTGGTGATTTGAAGCCATTATTAAGTAAAATCAAGGTTACTTGAACATAAACACTGTGGTATTTTTACAGTGGATCTGATAACTGAGATAGTTACTAACAAGTGGGTAGTGTATACAGTGTGGATACACTGGACAAATGCGCCTCCCAGGTTAGACAGAGCAAGATGGTGCAAGAGCTCATCATATTACTCAGAAAAAGCATTCAATTTAACTTATGAATTGTTTACATCTGAAATTTTACATTTATATTTTTGGACCACAGTTGACTGTAGGTAACAAACCACAGAAAGAGAAGCCTCAGATAAGGGAGGACTACTATATAGATGCCACGTGTTTTCTAAGTGAGCTCAGAGTTGGTGCTTTCCCCCTGCTCCCTCTTACTTTCAAGATACCATTATTATATGTTCACAAACTTTGAAACACAAAGTAACTTAGGGGCATTCAACATCAGGCATCTGAGCCTTTGAAAATATAGCTCAAAAGAAAAACCAGCCACTTGTGTGAGTCATCCTTCTATCGCTTCAATTCAATTGATTCCATTGTGTTATAACCTGGGTTTGGGTGATGAGAACGCTCACCAAACCCATGTCTTATTACACTTATACCTACTTGCATTGTGGACCGAGACAACGTGCACCCAGATTTCGTCTAAACCAGTGTGTACAGGCCCTGAGCTTCCTGTGTTCTGTCACTGAAAAGGAGCTTTATAGTTTCACAGTTTCACAACATGCAGAGATGGCTCCCATGTCCCCCACAGTCCAATGTGGGATAACAATTGCTGCCCTCTGAGCAGTCCAGGGAGATCACAAAAATCTAGCCATGACCATTCCTGAACTGCTTTTTGCTGAAAGTTGCCAGGGACATAGTTGTTGTGTCAGGATCGCATGGGACAACTAGATTTAAAAAGTCACAGGCAGCTTCCCAAAGCTGGTAGAGAGCATATGCATCAGCAGAGCAGGTGCTCTGAGCCCTTTCCTGTGGCAGAGGGGTGAACCCAGCCACTGTTAGGGGGCTCCCAAATGTGTAAAGGGTATACTAGGGCCACAGCAAGTCAGGTCCACAGTGACACCAAAGCTTCAGGCAAGGACCCTACAGCATCACCTCTCCACCCAAGCCAGAAGAGACGAGGGCACTGGGCCTGTGCCAGAACACCCTTGCACCTGTTCCTTCAGGGGAAGCAACCTCGGCATGCATTAAGATCTCACCTCTTGGCTCTGTTAGTGTTTCTTTCTGCAGAGAGCCTGTTGTAACACTACCATGTAGCATGGGGACCAGCCCAGCCAGAGCCTTGGGACCTGAGTATTACCTTGATTCAGCTGCTCTACAACAAAGGATCGCCAGCTGGCATACCTGACCTACTGGAGTTTGCTGGGCAGATGGCACGGAGCAGGAGCAACTTACCTCCCATGTAGGGTAGACTTTGCAAATGTCCCCAAGGCCCTGATGGGATCTTCCAGGCCTCCTAGGGTGAGCTGGCCTTCAATAGCCATAGGCCCATAGCACAGATGGGACTGCAGATGGCACAGCACCCCCTAGTGTCCTGCGCAGACAATCACATTTCAAAGCAAACATTTGAACTAAAAAGCTTTTATTTCTTTTTTCCCTCAATTTGTGGAACTAGACCAAATTAAAGCCGACCACCCCACAGTGAAGTTCCAACGGTGGCACAGAGCTGTCCCGGCATCTGTAAAGGCTTGTGGTGTTAGGAGCTGGGACCTCAGGATGGCAGGGGACTGGGGACAGCAGGCCGCTCTTTCTTTCTGTGTTGGAGGCCCAGGGCCCGGGACACCAGCCTTCGGGCCACTGCAGCATCCGTCTGTGGCCTTTCCTTCACCAGACGCAGGAGCTCTGAAAGGAAGGTCCCACCCAGTGGGGGTACTTGGGATCAAGACTGGCTGCTTCTCCCAGCAACAAAGCAAGAAGCTGACATCTAGTTACATGTGTGGAGCCAGAGGCCCAGCTGTGCCCACAGAAGCCCTCCTGCTTGTGAGAGGGGCTGGCCAAGTATCCAGGCCTCCATGTTTCAGGGTCCCTGTAGAATCCTGACCCAAACCTCTCATCTCTTGGCAACCAGTGGGGATTAGAGAAGTTAATCCTGTCCACCTCCCTGCTTTGTAGGGCCTTTGGATGAGAAATCAAGGCAGGATGGGATGTCTGGTGGAGACAGGATATTTATTGTTCCCAAGAAATCTGAGACAAAGACCACATAACCTTCCTCAACACAGATGGCCCCAACTGGCCTTCTCCCTAGGCCTGCTTTGTAGGCCACTACTTTGCAATCATGGGAAACTGGCAGCTAAAATCCCTACCCGTGTGTTCTCAAAGAGAAAATGGCAGGAACTGACATTTATTTGGCACTTTCTGTGTGCCCCTCTTGGCTCTAAGCAGGTCTGTGTGTTCCTTGATCCAAGCCTCCAGTCTATCACATACAATCTGCTTATTTTACAGAGGAAGAAACTCACAAAGTGATCTGCTCAAGGTCAACCAGAATGAGTGACAGAACCAGGGCCTCACTCAGGGCTGACCCCAAAGCCCAAATACTTTTCATCCCTGCAAGGTGTGCTTTCCATGGCTCTCTGAAAGGAAGACCAAGCTTCCCCCGGAGTAATGCTCAGAAGAGGCTGTGAAGGCAAGGGCAAACCCTGCTGAGCATGGCAGATTCCATGCTCTCATGGGGCTACTGCCCTGGGCTCCCAGGCCCCCTGGGGCAGGATCAAGGTTCCATGGGCTGCTATACCCCTAAAGAGCAGGGAACTGAAAGAGGAGAACAGAGAGAGAAGGCCTGCTCCTCACCCCAAAACCAAACACACATGTGCACAGCCCCCCCCCCCCCCCATCCAGGGACAGTGTGTTCTTACTTGGCCTTTGCAAGGCTTTGAGCTTGGACTGCTTGGTTCCCTGTGTGAGAGGCCGGATCTTGAGCAGAGGGAACTCCTTGGTCAGGGCATCAGCAGCTGGGGAAAGAGTGAATCTGGAGAAATCCCCTACTGCTGCATGAGATCCCTGGGGCCCAGGAGTGCACAGCAGCTTTGAGCACCCAGCCCCAGCTTGGGCAGGACTACTCTGCCACCACTCTGGCTGGATGAGAGACAACAGCCCCAGTTCACCTCATGCTCCAGAGCCCTGCAGATCTGCATGGGAGTGACTACCTGGGCTCTAGGTATGCCCTCAGCCCACAGGCAAGAGCCACAATAACGAGGCTGTAACTCTCACACTGGGTGAGGCAGACTCTGCCTTTGAAAGCCCCAAAGCTGAGATCAGACTATCATTTCACCACTTAAAACCCCCCAGGGACACTTGCACTCCTTGCCCTGGTCATGCTCCACCTCAGAGCACCTTCCCACAGGACACAGTGGGAAGACAGGTCCTTGCCTTCTGCTGCTTTACAGATGAGGAGACTAAGGCTGAAACATGGCCTGCCTATCCAGGCTATTTGTGACAGAGCCCAGAGCTCCAGCTAGTGCTGGGAGCAGAACCATACAGGCCCCTGGCTTGGGGTGGCCTGCACCTGGACATGGGTGGCCTTCCCTTCTGGTCAGAGAGGGAACTGAGCCCAACACGAAGCCACCTTACCTGAGGCCAGGCAAGGAAAGATGCCGAGTGCATGAGTGTCATCCACCCACTGAATCTTGAACCCCTTCTCCCTGTGGGGGAAGAAGGCACAGGAGGTTACAGAAGTCAGCAACCAAGCCCTTTCCCACTGGATGCCATAGGAAAGTTCCCTCCCACCTGATCTTCAGCACTGGGACCTCAAAACAGCAATTGCAGCAAGCTTTCTCTCAAGAGCATGTGGTCAGCTTCAGAGAGACAAATACTACCCTATAAATCCATTAGGCAGGCCGCCACATCCTGAGGGACTGATGGCCTCCCAGTATCAGCAGCCGAGTCTATAACCAAAGCCCCTGCTCTCCCCGTCCCTTTCCCCAGCCACAGCCAGGTTGACCTGCCCGGGAGCAGGAGCCAAGACAACATGCCCACCTTCTGTCTTTCTTTCTGCAGAATTAGGTACTTGGGGGGTGGGGGCAGACAACAAAGGGCTGTCCCAGCTCCTCTCCAGAAGGCAATACCCAGCCTCCCCTGCCACCTGCTGGCACTCACTGGAACTCAGAGAATGTTGCCATCAGGTCCTCAGTCTTGAGCGCTGGCTCAAAGTCATAGATCTCCACCACGTGGGCAAATTCCTTCCCAGGCAGCTCCTCTGCGAAGGAGGACGTGTCCAGGTGGACCTTCTCAATCTGGATCTCCTTCTCAGTCAGCTTGTCTGTGATCTGGGAGCAATCGGATCTTTTGGCAAGGGGAGCTCAGACACACTGGGACCCAAACGACCAGTTTTAAAACCACCCTTGACAGTTCTGCTGGAAGGAGGGATCCCTGCTGGCAAGAGTCTGAGAATAAAAACATGATCTCAGAGTGGGATGGGCCACTCAGGACTCAGGAGTTTTAGGGCGTGCACTTGGTTTGATAGAGTCCCCACTGGGAACTGGAACCTGCACACATTAAACATAAACCTGATAGGTACCTTCTATACACCCCCTTTACAGATGGGGAAACTGAGGGGCAAAGAGTTAAGAAGTTTTGCCCAAAGTTGCAGTTAGTAAGAGACAGAGCTGGGAAAGTCCAGGATCTTTCATTCCCTTATTAATGATGTGATATGTAAGCAACTCCTTTCAGTCTGCATTCTTCGGGTTCAAAACAGCAATCCAATATGCCCATCCTACCAACCAGCCCCACAACCCACCTCAGGGACAGAAACATGGTTCCAAGGAAATATGATTTGAAGACAAAGCTCCAGGTAGAAGAGTGATTCTCTGTAGTGCATGAAAAGCACTTGCACTTTCTGTCTGGGACCTTGCAAATCTATTCCTTTTATTTTCTCAGATGAGGAAACAAGACTTAGAAAAGCAAAATGACATGCCTGGCATCTACTAGCTCCTAAATGGTTGAGCTGGGATCTAAATGCACACCTCCACCCCCATGCTTCCTGTCACCCCACACCCAGGCCTGAGCCACCCACACATCCCCAGCCCTCCACCCCATGACCCTTTGTCCCCATCCACCTGCAGCCACACCCACCTCACTGCCGCCCTCCCTTTTCTGGGCTCAAGAGCCTCATCACCTCCCGCAGCAGCTCACTGCAATCTTCCTCAGAGCAGCTGCCAGGCTCCTCCTCCTCCTCTGCTTCCTCCTCCTCTTCCTCCTCTTCCTCCTCCTCCTCCTCATCCACTGGGTTCTGCTCCAGTTGACTCCCATTCCCCTCTTCCAGGGCTGGCTGCAGGCTGGACCCAAGCTGTGTGGCAGCCTCCAACCCGCATCCCTTCCCTGATGGACTCTCAGGTCCTGGGGGCTCAGTGCCAACTGGCTCCGGCAGTGGCTCCTTCTCACAACTTTGGCCTGGGTCCTTCAGGTCCTCTGTTCCCTGAGTCATCAACGTGGTGAGTCCCTGATGGGTATCAGGGTCCCCAGCACCAGCATCTCCAGGCTTTTCAGAGACCCCACCAGCTGGGGTCTCTTCCTTGACCACTGGGGTAGAGGGAGCTGCCCATTCTTCTTCCCTGCGCCGCACCCGGGGCACATACAAAGGCTGGTCTGGCTTGCGTCCTCGATGCCATCGGCGAGCCCGTGCACCCCGGGAACCAGCAGCCGCTGCCTGGTTGGGGGTGGGCCGAGGACCAGGGTACTTTCTGGTGTGAGAGGCAGGAGTGTGGCTAGGGCCAGAGGGATCATCTGAACTTGGTATCCTAGAGCAGGAACAGGAGGAAATGATCAAAGAATATTGGGGCCCACAGGAAAATGGCTGACTTGAGCCACCCAGACCAAACTGACCCTTAAAAATCCCTTGTGAAGAACGTGGTGGAGGCAGAATACCATCTCTCACAAGTCCAAAGCAGCCAGCTTGCCCTCAGTACTACTCTTTACATCAAAGATGGCTGAATGTTTGGTTACACAGTGCATAAGGCAAATACTTGCTTTTAGGAATTACGTTATTAGAAAAGCACGTAACTTTAAACACTAGGATCAGAGTCACAATGATAAGATGCTCATCCTGTGAGATGCGCATGGGAATAGATATGACTAGCAGCCTGGCAGGTGCTTCCTGGTGCCATGGTCTCTCTGGGGCCCATGCTCACCAAGAAGAGGGGCAGACCCCTCCTCACTATTTACATTGTTCTTTATCTCATCTGGCCCAAATGAAAAATTGAATTTGCCAAGTGAGTTACACAAGTAAAGCATGTCAACTGCTGAAAACAAAGGCAGTACTGTCGTAGGACTAGGGATGGAGGGGGGCCCACACCCAGCCCTGGATCCTGCCAAACACCACCCTCCCAGGGACTGGCCAGGAACTGACTGCTGAAGACCCTCTAAGGCAGCAGGATACACACCTGATGTCCTGGTGACAGATCACTGTCCTCCTCTTCCAGCCCTCCCCAACAGAGAAACTGCTCAAGAGATCAAAATTCTCTGTTGTTCTATGGATCAGATACCGCAGGCGGCTGGAGACTGGGGGGAAAAGAAGAACCCTAGGAAGGGAACAGAAGAAGTCTTAAGCAGGTGCTTCTGGGACCTGGCTCCTACCAGATCCACTCCCAGGGTAATGGTGGCTTAATACCAGGCTCCTTCTGCCTCAGTAGGCCCCAGGCAGGATGCAAAGGAACTGAATACAGGTGCCCACAGGGAGTTACTGGTCCCACCCTCATTCTTGAGCAGGCCCCTTTAGTCTTGGGGTGATGCTCAGAATCACAATGGAAAGATGCGGCTGGAAGAGGCCAAGCTCCAATATATTAGGACAAAAGGCCTGGGCAAGCTGCCAGCCAGTCACCTGGGTGCTGCTTCCAGAGTAGGGGACAAACCCTGCCCTTCCTAGCATCAAAGGACCCCCTCACATCTCCCACATACTTTGACAGCTGCTTCTGCAGCAGGAAACGGTCCAGTTCCTCCTGGACCTGGTGAACAAAGTCATTCTCCGCCGAGGAGAGGAAAACACCGTCCAAGCAGAGAAGGGCCAGGGTGACTGATGAGAGAGCCTGTAGGGGGACAGACAGGGCCGGGGATCAGAGCTCAGGACCTGGGCCCGCCCACAACCCCGAAATATCGGTGCCCAAAAGGCCTCAGATGCTTTTGGGTCCAGGGTGTCTTTTTTGGCAATTGAGGAGTCAGGCTCAGAGGCAGAGGATTGCCATGCCGGGTCTCCCCCGCGTCGGTGGACAGGGAGGGTCTCCCGACGAGCGCTGGCCTAGCATCCCGCGCTGCGCTCGCTGGCTCCGGCTCACGCGCGCCGCCCGCAGGGGCTGCCCCGGGCCTGCTCCACGCCTCCAAGTTGTCCTCCCCACCCCGGAGCCAGCGGACGCAGGCGTGCGCCCCCAGAACCGCAGCACTCACCAAGGCCGCCCTGCGCGACGCCGCTGCTGTAAGGGTCCACAGGGGCATGCGCGCCCCCGCTCGCCTGAGAAAGCCCCAGGCCTCCCCGGAGCCGCAGCGCCACCGCGCGGCCTGGGGGACGAATCGCAGGAGCAGCAAAGGGGCCTGTTCTTGTCACCTATGGAGGCGGGGATACCCCTGCGACTAACACAAACTTCCAAAGGACGCGACTAGGTAATATATTCACTGGAAAACCTAGACGCACAAAGGTGAAATGACTTGTCCAAAGTTGCACGAGTAGGGCTGGGGATGTGGCTCAAGCAGTAGCGTGCTTGCCTGGCATGCGTGCGGCCCGGGTTTGATCCTCAGCATCACATACAAAGAAAGTTGCACTGGTAGTGAATTCTAGAATCTTGCTTTGAGCAAAGGTGGGTCTGATTGCAAAATATGTTCTGTATTTTCCCCATAACTATCTTCTAGAATCAATTAAGCAGACACTTTTGAGAGGCTACTGTACCCTAGATAGGCAGCACTAGGTTTTTCGGATTTTAGGTTTCCCTCCGCAGGGAACTAACAAGAATAAAGAAGGAGCCGCTCCTGAGCACCAGGTATTTGGGCACCCTCTGCCCATCAGTGCCCTTCCTTCTCCTTTATAGAAGGGACCTGCAAAGAGCGCTGATTCACACCAGACAAATCGCTGACAAGGTGCTTGCCTTGTGGGTAATTGGGCGGGGCCATCACTCTATGATTTGCAGGTCGACTTATGTTGCCTTGCTGCATCCAGAAGTCATTCCTGTGCCCACCTTGATCAAATTCTTGCTCTCAGTCTGTGGGGTGGACTATTATCCTGTAGGAGACCAGGGTTGGAATCCTGTCCTCTGAAAAGTGTTAAAATGTAAATACCTGGTCACCCTGAATCCAGAAATCCAGAGCGGCTCAGAGCAAAGCAGGGTCCTGGGTTAAGAGCCAACTTGGGTCCATGGGTGGGATACTCCTCCAGGTGGGCCCTGAGGTCAAGTATAGGCAGGATGGTGAGGGAGGGCTGTCCCTGCAAAGGCCAACTGGGAAAGGAGACGTGAGTGTGGAGAAATGGAGAAAAATAAAATGCATTTTGGTTTCACAATTTTTCCCTAAGTATTTCTAAAAGAGACAGTGTTGCCACATTTACAAAAGCTGAATTTCCTGATATCTATCAAGGAGGATTAAAAACTTGAGTCAAGACAAATAAGTGCAGAGGGAAATTACAAGTATTCTTTCTGAAGTGTCCAACCTGGGGCCTCCAGCACCCGGGACAAAGAAAGAACAGGGACACCATCTGCCTTCTGACTGCCCCCAGCCTCACCCGTGCTCTAAGCTGTCTCCTCGGAAGTGGGAACAGGCCGCAAGATGCCATCCTTGTATCTGACCAGGCTTCCTTGACTGCAGGTATGAAGCTGAGAAACAAGCCCACCTGGCCGCTAGAGACCAAGTAGGACCTAGCGAAAACGTCCGGCACGACTCAGAAATCAAAGGCCCAACTTTCTCAGCAAAATGGTCTTTTTCTCCCCCTAGTGGAGAAACAACACCACCCACCGCTCCCCCACCCTGGCCCGTCCCCCCTCAACTCCGGGAACGAGCCACGCCCACCTCTTTAGAGCTGGCCCACTGCAGAGGTGTTCAACAAATTCCAAGTGTCTAAGTAGAAACAAAGTCCTCAGAGGAGGGCTGCCCATGACCCCCCATTTCTGTAACACAGTACTTCAGGTAATTGAGAGGCTGAATTTGTAAAAAGATACCAGTGTCCAGGCTCCACCTGGACACTGGGAGGTCATCTAGGGATGCCTAGGTTGATAGGTAAAAGGATCAAAGTGCATCTAGGCACACAATTTGGGGGCAAATAGCAGGTGAATGTCTTTGGGGGACCATTCAAAGGTGAGCAAACAACAAGAAGCAGCACAGAGGATCTGTAGAATTTCTACAAGAGCCTAACAGAAAAAGGTGGAGAATAAGAGCATCTTGGACAATTCTGATGAAAAAGCAGAAGAAATTTTCAGTTAATAACTGCTTCATATTCCTCCAGGAAAAAAAGAAAAAAGAAAGAAAGCCTGGTATCCAACTTCCATGAAAAAGGATGGAAGGTACCCTTGAGAGCTGTGGAGAGATGTTGAAGACCTCATTGTGTGCATCCAACTGGAGTTGACACTGAAAACACATCTTGTGGTGGAGTTAAATGACAGTAACTGCTGTTTGCACAAGTAACAGCTGCACAAACCACCCTCATCTAACTTGGAAGAATCCCTTTAGGTGATAGCTGTCACCCATAGAGCAGGAGGTTGCACCAAGTTAGCCCAGGGGTACCTGACTGTGGAGTGCAGAGTTAGCCTCAAAACCCACCTCTCACCTTGATGCCACACCCCTGCTATTAGACACCCCAAGATTAAGACTCTTCGTCTCTAGAATGTCATCAGAAGCCTCTTGACACTGTGACCTGTAGCCATACATAGAAGTCAGGAACTTGATTAAACTACATGAAGCTGTCGGTGGGAGAAGCTGGAGGTGAGGAGCAGGGTTTCAGCCCAATTGGAAAGCATGATCAAAAAATGATGGAAGGGGGGCTGGGGATGTGGCTCAAGCGGTAGCGCGCTCGCCTGGCGTGCGTGCGGCCCGGGTTCGATCCTCAGCACCACATACCAACAAAGATGTTGTGTCTGCCGAGAACTAAAAAATAAATATTAAAATCTCTCTCTCTCTCTCTCTCTCTCTCTCTCTCTCTCTCTCTCTCTCAAAAAAAAAAAAAAATGATGGAAGGAATGACGGCATGTGACCTGGGGTTGCAAGTGGTCACATCTGAAGGGATGGGCCTGGAGTCCCCTGCTTCCTTAGCAACTCTGAGTAGCAACCTGGGACAACCTCCCTTGCCTTGGGCAGGGGTGTCCCAGACTCACTTCTCCTGGCTCTGGCAACCTTGACGGGTCTGAGAAGATGCTAAGGGCACTGACAAACTCCTCTTCACATTTAAGTGTCTTTTTGCATGCCAGGAAGGTTAAATTTAAGAATATTCAGTTTATGTTTGTTATTTAAAGTCCTCATAATCTTTTCATGGCTTTGGCGTGCTTAGAATCTTTCAGGCACTGTGGGCAGTGATTCCAATTTTAAAAAATGAAATGTATCTTGGCCTTGTTCTTCTAAATGGGCAGATGTAAGAAAAGTTGACCAGATTTGTAAGAGAACCAATCTTACGATATTTTAAGATCTGTAAGAGTTGTTTAAAATCAGCACATAGAAAGGATTTGCTTCGTGGTCTGCTGGGTGGGTTATTTGTTTAAAGAAAATGAGAACTTCTGAGAAGACGGAGCAGACAGACTTCTCTCTGTTCCTTCCCCCAAAACAACTGAAGAGCCTGGACACTAAATATTAAAGAAGCTTAGCCAGATCTCAAAGATAGAGAGAAGAGAGCCTGCCAGTCAGGGCTTTGGGAGCCAAAGAAAGATAACGAGATAAGTTTCCTGAATTTTCTTTGTACCTCAAATCCCCAGGCCTGGAGATTCAAGAAGCCAGAAACTCAGAAACACCAACAGACACAGACCAAAAAGCACACACAAAACAAGACCTCAACAAAAGACCTAAGAGTGGCCTAGCAAGATAGAAAGCTTTGAGAAAAAGATTTCTCTATGACAGCCATGCCCCTCTGCCTGCAGGAAGGAAGGTCAAGTGAGGAACCTGGATTGTCACCCCCAGCTGGTGTCATGAGCATCACGCCTTCCCACCAACATGACATTAGAGAGGGCCAAGTTGGGACCTGGGACTGTCATCCTCTCCAGGTAGAGTTACTAGAGACTCCCAGACACCTGTTCCTCCACCCTCTATGGTGCTAACAGAGGGTGCTATCAGGCCTACTGGACAGGAAGACTTCTATCATTGATCAGAAGCCACCCACCCGCATGGTGTCAGTGGAAGCCACCCTAGCAGCAGTGTAGCACTTCTCCCCCACCTAGCCAGGAAGCTCTGTAACCATGACCCAACAGTGACGAGGACCCACTCAAGGCTGAAGGGAGCGGAATGGGTAGCCTAGACTTTAGCAAAGAACATAGGAGGAAGAAAATACATAGTGAGCAGAAATCAACAAAACAGCAGAGAAAATCAACACAGATTTGCTGGCTCATTGAAAAGATCAATGAAATTGAGAAACCCCTCACAATAAAACTGACATGGTGGGGGAAAGAGAAGACACAAATTAGTATTATGAGGAATAAAACTGGGGTTATCATTACAGACCCTGCAGACAGCAGATAATAAGGAGATACAATGTACAACTTTGAACATATATATTTAACAACTTAGCAGGGGGGGGGAATCCTATCTTAAATGTTACTTAGTCTATCTATATAAACTTTTGAAAGAGCAACATTTTAAACATGGAGAAGAGGTTAGTGGTTGCAAGGGTTAGGAATAGGGGACAGGGGGTGGGGAGGGGTGGGACAATGCAGGGAGAAGAGGCAGGAGGGAGGGGGCATGACAAAGGAGTCACACACGAGGAACCTGTGCTCCAGCCTTGCACAGTGGTGGTGCATACAAGAACCTACACATGAGATCCACTCCTATCAGGCTAAGCACACATACTCGAGTACAAGTCGAATGGGAAAATCTGAAGATTAGCAGATTGTATTGATGTCAATATCTTGATCGTGATATCATCTTAATGCTTGCAAGATGTTACCACTAGAGGGACAGGGTAAATAATATATGATATCTCTCTGTATTATTTCTCACAATTGCACATGATTTTACAACCATCTCAATAAGGATTTCAATTTAAAAAGGGAAAACCAAATAGATCGAATTTCTAAGTGCAGTTGAAATATCTAATAATGATAGATATGAGGGAAACTAGAATCAAAGTTTTAAGTGAAAATTGTTTTGTAATTTTGAACTATAGTTGTTCTCATTTTACATGAAATACATTAGATATGTAAGCAAAATTATTACATTTGTTAATGAAAATTTAAAATTTAATGAAAACTAGGTATTTAAATTTGGTATTTTCATAAACTAATATAACTTTAAAAATCTAATTATAAGAAGTCTTTTGTGAATAAGTCACTCCCAGACATTAAAAAAAAACTTACATAGAAAAACTACATGAAAATCAAAGAAAAAGGCAAAGATATTAAAACAATTAAAGATAGAGATGCACAGGCCTGGAGATTTAATAAATAAAATAATTGAAACACCTGAGAAAGAAAATTTCTGGAACAGGACAAAAATAAAAGGCAACAATATTTTCTTTAAACAGAACAAAACATGAATCTAGAGATTAAAATGTTGTTCCAGAAAATAGTGAGGCAGATTATGATTTTAAAAAGGTTATTTCATGGGGCTGGGGTTGTGGCTCAGTGGTAGAGCACTTGCCTGGCATGTGTGAGGCACTGGGTTCGATTCTCAGCACCGCATATAAATCAATAAAGTCTATTGATGACTAAAATAAATTTTAAAAAAAGGTTGTTTCATGATTGTGAAAAAACTGTAGCTATAGCTATACAATGATTTAGGCATAGTATTAAGGGGAAAAATCAGCAGCTTGTAGATTTTCCTAGCAACTCATGCCAGAAGAAAAGGGAATAATATCTGTAGAATTTCAAAGGAAAATATGAAGACCAGAAATTCTATAGACTGTGACCTCAGTGGAGAGGTCTTCTCCACCTGCGGTGGCCCTGGAAGTCATCTCTCATAGAGAGTCTGCTGCAGGAGGTGGCCTGCACTCCATTTGCAGAGAGCACATGTTCCTGCACAGTTCTCCTCTCCAGACTTTTTGTAAAATCGCAAATACCTGAAAAGTCCTCTATTTGAGAATAGATTGCCCAGGCTGGCCTCTTTGACAGCCTTTAGCTCTTCACCTCAATTAGAAAAAGAAAATTCTCTCTTCCTAGCCTGGCATCTTTCTCTCCCTTCACCTCTCCCCTCTTTCTTTCATAAATGGCTCCCCTTCCCCAATTTTGGCCTTAGTTCATTGATTAGAACCTAGCAAGTGTCTCTTTGTTCCATGTTCTTGTGAGTCAGTGTTATGGTCAGAATATGGCTTGTTCCTCCAAACTCACATAGGAGTTTAATGTCCCACATCTTATGTTAATGGTATTAAGAGGGTGAAAACTTAATCAGACTGTGGCATTTAGAGGTGAGACCCTTTGGAAGAGTTAAGATTAGATTAGATTAGATTAGATCACTTGGGTGTAGCCCCCATGATTGAACCCAAGTGACTATAAAAAGAGGGAGAGAGACAGACACATTCCCATCATTCCCATCATGGTGTGATACAGGCAAGGGGGAACTCTTACCAGAACCTGAATCATGATGTTTGGGATTGCAACCTCCTAAACTTTGATCTATATAAATCTGTTTTCTTTATAAAGGGTCCTACCTATGGCATTTCATTATAGTAATGAAAAGCTAGATAATAGAGTTTGTTTCCTAATTATTTCTGAATTATGATTTGACATTCATCATCCTTTCTGAAAAGCTACTAAAAATCATAGGCCTAATCAAGAGATGAATAAAAATAAGTGACTCACAGACTTGAGTCTCATGAGAGACAAGGCCTGTGATGAACATTTGATTTACTTGAAACAGATGAACTGATGTAATCACAGCAACAAAATGGCATACACGTATAAATCTCAAAAAGAAGGCTATAGATATAAAAAAACACAAAAGCATTTTTCGTCATAACAAATTGGGGCAGAAACTCAAAATAATTCCACAGTATAGATAGGAGAGAAGGGCATATAACCATGCCCAAACCAGAAAGTGCTCTATTTTTTTCCTAGTAATTGGCAGAAGTTAGGCAAGTTTGTTAATAAACTCAACACACCAACTATATAGAAAAACATAACATGGCAGGAAGAAAAATCTCTTTAAAAAATCGGTCATAGAAGTAACACCTGACAAAGCTTTTTCGACAAACCATAGGTGGGATAGTAGAATTATATCAAACATTAAAATGTACTCACAAAGCAAAATATTACCATATGTTCTTTACCCAACTCACACCTAAAACAACTCTGAAAATTCATTAAAGGATCTAAATGAAAGTCAAATGCCCTGTGCTGAAAGGGAAAACACTTGAAGTGCCACCTTAAAATTTGGGACTAGACGAGGGTATCTCCCAAGGCCTCTGCCATTTGCCATTGTTCCAGAGGTAGCACAGGTGACAAAGGGAACAAAAACTGGAAATCAACAAGTTTGATGGGATCTGATTATCTTTGATCGCAATTGTTTTAACTAAAAATTCAATAAAACCAACTAAAAATTTTCCCAAGTAACAGCTGTTCCCTGGGGACCCTAGGAGTTAAAAAAAAAAAAAAGGCAAGAGTCGGGCAGAGGTGGGAAGGCTGTGGAGAAGGGGCAGAAGTAGGAGGCAAGCTGTGGGACAGGCGGGGATTGGGACAGGAGGGACTAGAAGGAGAGGGAAGGAGTCCCCTCGCCAGGCCATGTTCTACCTGATTGGCCTCTGCATGCGCCTCCCCAGCTGGGGAGGCCCCCACACACCCCTAGATCTCAGGTGCTTTTGTTGTCCCAGTTCCCAAGAGACCATAGCCATAGTCTTGGCTGAGTTCTAGGCTCTTCTTAAAGGGCCGGAGTAAAAGAACCCAAGATGGGGTCAGAGTTCTCTCCAGAGGGCTGCAGGGCTCAGACCTGTCCCCATCTCAGCCTCCAAGCTTCTGCTGTGGTCTCCTTAAAACAATATGACTTTTCAGATGTTGGACACTATGGTCATCCCTTGGTGTCCACGTAGAGTGGGTTCCAGGATCCCTGTAGATCCTAATATCTGCAGATACTCAAGTCCCTTATGTAAAATGGTGTAGAATTTGTGTAAAACCTACATATATCCTTCTGTATATGTAAGTCATTTCTAGATTACTTATAAGAATAAATATATTGCAAATGCTATGTAAAATGGTTATTATATTCTATTGTTTAGGAATAATGACAAAAAAATGTCTATACATGTTTGGTACTGGTAGAATTAAAAAAAAAACCAAAAACGTTTCAATCTGCAGTTGGTTGACTCCTCCTTGGATAGGAGGGATGGCTTTACCTACAAGTCCAGGTTTGTTTTTCTCTGTCCAAGAGTCAATGTCCCATCAGTCTGTTGTCTCAGTGTCTAAAGGGAATAGAGGGAAAATGAATGTCAGAAATAAATATTAAGCCTTAGTAATGACATAGGAAGTGTCTACACTTAAAAGTTTAAGTTCTGAAAAAAAAATGACACAAAATTGATCTCATCTGTTTGATAGACAGCATCAGAAAAAATAGAGAAAGAAGGTAGACTAAAATGTGGGCAGTGTTGCCTCTGAGTGCTGTTATTATGGATTTTCTCTTTAGGTTTCTGCTCTTCTTACACAAAATCTCCTAAAACATATGTATAGAGTATATTTGGTATATTTGGTATATTCAGGCTGCTGTAGTAAAATACCATATGTGGGAAGCCATTCTTGCACGTGATTGGGCACCTCCCGGATTGGGTGTGAGGCGCTCTGGCTAAACTGTGTCGGAGCTTTCCCCACCCTCTCCTGGTGCAAGAGCCAGTCTGTGTGGGGGTGTGACTGACCACTGACCCTGAGGCCAATCACTGACCCTGACCTTGGAATGCTGCCCCCCTTGACCTTCATTGGAATGAATTTTCCCCTGAATTTCTTGTTCCCCAATAAAAGGCCACTCCCTGGCGTGCTCTCTCTCGCGAGAGAATGGCTTCCCACAACCATAGACTGGGGGGCTTTAAATACAAACATTTCTTTTTTAACTACACGACAGCAGTGGAAAGCATTACAATTCTTATTACACATATAGGGCACAATTTTTACAAACATTTATTTCTCACGGTTCTGGAGGCTGGAAGTCCAAGATCAAGATGTGGGCGAAGTTCCACTTCCTGGTTCTTTGATGGCACCTCCTGTGCCTTCAAATTGTGGAAGGGGCCAGGCAGAGCTCTCTGGCTTCTTTCTGAAGAGCACTGATCCATTCATGATGCAGAACCCCCAGGACCCAATGGCCTCCCCGAAACCCATCATCTTAATACCACACCTGGAGGGTTAGGAGTCCACCTAAGAATTTGGGAGGGACACAAAAACTCCCGTCACAGCAGTAGGTATGTCTTGGTTTCAGCTCCCCAGTTTCCACCGGTCCTGGGACTCATCTCTGACTCTTGGGTAGGTGCAAATTTATATGTCCTTCTGTTTCTACACCGTCCACCTCAGGGCAGCTGTAGCAGCAGCTCGTCTGGGTTTAGGTTCTTTGTTTTTGTCCCCTTGAGATTTATTCTTTTTTCTTGTGATCTCAGTTATGCATTATTTCCCCCCAGCTTCTTGAAAATGAAATATCTTGTCCAAAATAATACCTGGTTCTTAACTGGGTGCCCCAGGATGGGGTGGAGGCGAGCACAGACCCACCCTGCAAGATGAGTGAACACAAAGGAAGAAAGGAAAGAAAGCTCTCACAAAAGAAGAATTTTGCAAACCATGTAAAACTGTGAAAATGAATTTTGTGATAATTTTATACAGCATGTGAAAAAAAAAAAAACCTAATGCTAAAGAACTTAAAAGACGTACAAGCCAAACGCAAGAACGTGCCTTTGTGTATCCAGATTCGGACAGAGGAGTGCAGAAAAGACATGCTTGATAAAGTCAGAGATATTTGAATACTGGTGAAGCATTGGGTGTTATGAAGAAGTGTTCTACTTTTTAGGCATATTTATGGATATTGTGGTTACGTTTTTTATCCGTCAGAATTCATTCTAAAGTGTGCATGGGTAAAATAATCATAATGCCTTAGATTTGCTTTAAAATGCTCCTGCTGGGGAGCAGAGCAGAAAAGCTCAACAGAGTGGAACAAGATTGGCAAAATGTTCGTAATCATTGAAACCAGCGACACGTACATCACTTCTCTCTCCTATTGTGCATAGTTGCCATTTTCTATAAAAAGAAGTTCAATTATTTTTTTTTCAGGCCATACTAAAGTTCCTAGAAACAATAGTAAGATAGGTGGGCTTGGTATTCAGTGTGTGCCTGAAACATGTTTAGGTCCTTGTTTCGGGAAAAAATAGAGGCACGGAAGAATTTTAGAAAAATGTATAGTGAAATCCACATGTTCAAAATCTGAGGTAAATATGGAAAGACTAGAAACATAGTCTATAGTTTCTAAAGTATCAGAGGAACAGAGTAAAGATATAGAAATTTTATTCAACATAAAAGCACAAATGAAGAATAATAGAAGCAAAGGTAAAGGACAAGTAACAAAGTGGTTTAAATAAAGAAAACCCATACTTTAACAAAGCAAAACAAAAGAAGTAGCAAGAAAAGTATGTGCAACATTTGAAAAAAAGAATGATGATATGTACTACAGCCCTCCTTTCTGGAAATGAATTTGCAAGCAAAAAGTAGACTATATGTCCTAGAAGAATTGGGTGAGAAGAAGTTTTCATGGAAACCTAGACTCTCCTTTGTTTAATCCTTTATGTCTTTATTTGTTTATTTTTCCCGGTGCTGTAGATCCAGCCCCAAGCCTCTTGCCTGCCAGGAAAGCACCTCTTCTCTACCACTGAGATACCTCCCCAGCCTTGCCTTCACCTTCTTACAAATCAACATTTGATTTTGCAAATTTTAATATTTATTTTAACCTAAAGTCCTTCAACAAAACACCAAAGAAAGAAAGAGACAAATAATATTTTTAAATGCATATAACAGTTCCTCCATATACAAGTAATATTGAAAACCAAATAAGGTATAAACTTTGCTATCAGACGTTGGACATAATTACTGATGAGAGAGAGGAGTCTACAAGTGAACCAAGACACAGAAGTCACCTGGAGGCACAGGCATGGAGGTGACAAGGCCTCCAGAACCCACTAAGAGGTCACAGGTGTCGAACTGGTGTACTGGGCACCAGGCCTCCGTGCCTTCTACCTAACTCAGCTCAGTTAATCCTGACACAATGCAAGTGGGGGGTTAGCACTACTGTCATCCCATTTTATAGATGAAGAAATTAAAGTACAGAGAAAGCAATCTGGCCAACCTTGCAGAGCCAGCACACAAACCAAAGCACTTGTCTTTTCTTATTCCAGAAAACCCAGTTCAATCACTCCCAAGAGTAGAACCAAGGGTACCTGCTGCCCCTCAGTCACTCAGTGGTGGAGCAGTGAGCCAGCTGCATCTGCTGGTAGACTGCAGAGTCTTTGTCTCTGGCCCTAATCAGGACCCCACCAAGTTCATGTCAACCTTTCTGATGTGTCCTGAATACATTCATCACACGCAGGACTAAGAGAAGGCTAAAACCTGCTCCCTGCCTCAAGGGGCTTCTCTAGGTGAGAAGTCGAGCATTAAATAATTCCCACAGTCAGATAACAAACCAGGTCCTGCCCAAAACAGGAAAAAAGGAGGGGCTGGGCAGTTGGGGCGGGAGTGGAGACAAAGTCAGCACTAGTTATAGTGGTGAGGACAGACCTTAGTCACCCACCATGGTGGCAGGGAAAAGTCCAGTGTGAACTGAACCTCACCTGAGTTTGTACAGAGCGACTGGTGTTGTAAAGGAAGAACGTGGAGGAGGAGGGGGTGAGCTGACCACAGTAAAGCCAGGGAAGTGAAAAACTTTAAAAAGCAGATGGCAGTGGATGGTCCATGTGAGACAAATGATTAGAAACGATACTTGTCAAAGTTAGGCTGCTGCTCTCCCACATACACTGGAAAGCAGGGGACCCCACCTTCAAGTGTTGGCTAGAAGAAACAGTCAATTCCTGGGATGGCCTTGAGCTTTCCCATGCAGGTCCTCTTAGTCAGGTCTGGAGTAATCCTAGGAATGGGGCTTGCGCTGTTAGAAACCATGTCAGTGTCTGTTCAACTTTCTTCACAGGCCCAGGCAACGGGTAGGGGATGAGAGGACTCACAAGGCCTGCCCAGAGTGTGTCAAGGAGGGATTCTGGTGAGGTGTGGGCAGATAGGACAGTTCTGCTGAAGTGGAGCCAGAATAGGACCTTGAACTCAAAGCTGGGGGAAACTTCAGGCTTCATTTCTCGGTCTCAGGCCCCATTCCCAATTCCCAGAGCTCTTTCTCAAGTACTCAGGGTCCAACTGGGTCACCCAGAACCTGCTACAAGAGACAGAGCTGGCAGATGGGTGTCTTCAGACCCTTCCAAGGCCACCCAGCCTCCTGCAGTCCAGAATGGGTCACTGCGATCTCCTGGCTCCCTCTGCTCACCCTCCTCTCTTCAGCACCCATCAGCCTGGGCCGGTACTATTGGCCGGCCAGGTGCTGACTGGTTAAGAGGCCCCAGACACTCAAGTGGGAGTGTTGGATCCTCCCAAAGACCTTTCACAACTGCAGCATCTTCACAACCATCAGCGCATGCCCTTGAAGCAGGCTCAACAAAATTATCCCTTGGATCTTTTTTCACACAGAAACAGGTTCTGCAAAGGCAAACACCTTGCCTCATGACACGCCTCCAGAGCCCACGGAGCCCACACTCAGCCCTTCTGTCTCCTGACTGCTCCAGGTCACCCTGGCTCGTCCTTGCACACACAGGAAGGTGAGAATGAGGGTAGCTCCAAACATGCACTTACCACAGCGACAGCGACTGTCCATCCCTGTCCATGGAACAACAGGCTGGGAACACACATGTTGGTATTTTGTACCCAAAAGGAAATCCGCGCAGCATCATTTAAGGAAGCAGACCCTAGGGAATTGATTAAAACAACCCAAACTGCAGGTATCCCATTGTCCAAATCTGCCTTCTGCCATTATCTCAGTATAGTATAGAGATTAAGTGGTATCAGAGTACTTCCAGGATGGCCAGCGTGTGGTGGTTCCAGGAGGGGGTGCCCCAGAGGGGACTCACACCTTACTGTATGCACCTTTTCATCCAGCTGTTCAACTTTGTAACACCCTTTCATAAATGATTAGTAGCCAGGTCAGATAGAAATTGTGGGTAACCAGGGAAGCTACTATTTGCAATCGTGTCTGAAGGGGGGCAGTCTTGCAGGACTGCAGCCTTAACCTAGGGGTCTGTACTAACTGGTTAGAGTCAGAAGTGAGCAAGTTGCCGGGCGCCCTGCTGGTGTTGGAGAAGTGATAGTTGGGGCATGTCTGGATTGGGAATGTTCTGCGTTGACTGTTCAGAGTATCATAGGAGAAAAGGTGGGTTTTGTTTCCGACTATTCACAGACTACCCTGAGGTGACTGCACCATGTGTCCACCCTCACCTCACCAGCACCATCATCAATCCATTACCATTGTCACCACCACCACCAATACCAATCCCCAGTGGTAGACTGGCATATGGCTGCCAAGCCTCCACTGAATTCTTTCTCTACCTGGTCCCCGTACACACCCAGCTCCCCTTTAAGTCACCCTGCCCGCTTCCCTGTCTTCAGTCGTTCATTCTGTGGTGTATGTGAGGCAGTGTGTGGTGTACTCAAAGAATATGTGCACATAAAGCTTGAGCTTTAGCTGTGCATAAAAAACTTTGACCCCTCTTCAAGAATTTAAGGAATGAGGAAAGGTATTTTGGGGCAGGAGCTAGATGCCCTAATAGGATTTGGGGATGAAGACTGCCATAATATAAGATGGAGAAAATTACAGCAATGAAAGGGAAAAACCTAGAAATAGTCTAGAGAATTAGAATCCAGAAACATAATACGAAAGGGTCCTGCACACCCCACAAGGGCAGAGCCCCATCACAGAGACATCAGTTTCATTCACTCAATATCAATTCAGTTTTGGCCTCCCAGCCGCCACACAGGAGTCCCCTGACATCTTGTTCCGGCTACACAGTACACGTGGCAGTGGCAGCAGTGATGCCCAAGGACAAGGAGATCCTCTTCGGGGCTTCATATACCTCACACTCTAGGACCAGGAGAGCTGAGGGTAGACTGGGGGCCACTATTGGAGAAGTGGTGGCCCTCCTCTCAGGCAGGAGAGGAATTTGACTGTCTCCATCACACCTCAGGGTTGAGAGGAAAGCCTGGCAAGAATTTCCTGTTAAATGCAGATCACATGATTAGAGCCTGAAACCTGCCACATTCCACAAAGGGCATGGTTTCCCCAGTGCAGGGTGGGTGCTCAGGGCCAGCAGCAGGGCAGAGACACCTGGCAGCTCAGACTCAAGGGCAGCCAGCAGCATATTAGGACCCCAATGAAGATAAACTGTGACTCTAGCACCCTGGATTTTTTTTTTTTTTTTTGCACCAGGGATTGAACCCAGATGCACTGAACCACTGAGTCACATCCCCAGACATTTTGCTAAGGCTGACTTTGAACTTGCAATCTTCTGGCCTCAGCCATCCGAGTCCCTGGGATTACAGGCTTGCACCACCAGGCTCTACAGAACCCTGGTCTTTTGTGAAAGATGCTGAATCGAGGGTTTTCTAGCAGCCAAAGAAAAAGAGCAACTAAGGAGGTCCATCTAGTCCAGGTCACTTCCTTACAGCCCAGTCCCTGCCCCTCAGGCTTCCCTGCACATTCCCTGCGGACTAACCTTTCTCATGAGGTCCCAGGCCCTCGGCTCCCCAGGCTACCACTCCTAACATCTTTTCCCTGGCTGCCTCACCTGCCAACTTACCTGGAGCTGCATGTCCGGTGTCCTGACAGGCCTCAGGCTGGCTCCTGGCTGCACTCAGCCTTTAACCTGTGCCCCCCTCAGAGCATGGCAAATATCATACGCAACAACCAGCACTGAGAAACGTCAGTGCCAGACTATGACACTGACTACCCTGAGGTGACTGCACCATCAGGTGAGCAGAAGAATTAGGTCATTCACCTAATGTAGATGAGGCTGTGGAAGACAAACATGACCCATGAATGGACTGGCAGCACACTCCACAGCCAAGGAGGCCAACCACAGAACCAGTCCCGCCCAGGGCAGCAAGGACCCATGAGGTCAGCCAGTTAGGCTAACTGGCTGTCCTGCAGCTCAGGGCTCACATTCCCCTGTGGTAGTAGGTGGAAGAACCAAAGTGCAGCTCCATGGGGAGCCACGGTAGGCAGGAAGGCAGAGGAAACTTGATAGGACCTAAAGAAGAGACAAGGACAAACACTAGGGTTTTCTCTTTTAATTATTTACCAGATAAAAAAGAAAAAAATAGTGATTGTTTCTCTTCACCCCCAACATTTCCGGTTACCAAGGTGGAGTGGGAGAGAAATGCGTTGATCAGTGATTCGAGCTCCTGGCCTGGAGCCACTCCTCCACCCCAAGCAGGAGGGTCAGGGCAAAGGGTCCAGCAGAATCCTTGTACCTGGGCAGCAGAGTGGCAGTGTGGCTGTCATCTTCTCTTCTCCTTGCCGGAGCATTCAGACCCTCTCCTGCCTGCCGCTCACAGCCCCTCCCCCACTCATCAAAGGAAGTGGGAAGATGGGACCGTGAGGGGCAGGGACAGTGCAAAGCAGGGCCTGGGGAAGCACATGGCAGATCCGGCAGAGGGCCACAGCCGCCTGCTCCTATTGCACATCCTGGCTCAGATGCCCACCCTGAGCAGTGGTCTATGAAAATGCTTTCCAGATTTAAACAGGGAGTCTGTTGGTGTGTGCCAGGCTCAAGAGGGGAGGTCTGATATTGTGTGAAAGTTTTACCATGATGGGGCCAAAGCAAAAACTTTGCGTCTTTAAAAAAACATGGGCTTTAGACAACTCAGGAGCTCTGTAGTCACCTGGGCTTTTCCCCACTCACGTTCAAAAGAGCAAGAATAACCCGTCCCCAATAGCAGATCTTCTGCATACCATGGAAGAGGCTGTGTTCACCAACCACAGCAGCCCCCCACCAGCTGTCAGGACCCTAAACCACTCAAGCATAACCTCTTTTTCTGAACACCTGGAGAATCTGACAACCCTGGGAAAGAAATTTTGTACACTGTGTGTTTCTCCACGAAGCAGCTGCTATTAAGTCCCCCCAAATAAATCTTGTGTTTGATTTTCATTTCCATCACCAGTGAAAATAGGACAGGAATAAGCTGTTTAACAGACATTACAACAGAATAAATCCCTCTTAAAAACCACGGGGCTGGGAGAGGACTGACTGATTTGGCGGAGCTGCACAACTTTCACCTTCATTGGCTGGAATGCAGCTGGCGGGTGAAGACAAACCTAACTGAGCCAAAGGCAAGAACTGCAGGCTATGAGACGACAGGTCAAACACAGAACTGTATAAATTGTGGCACTATAAAGACGAGAAGGCAGGTCCATGATACCAGCTGGAGCAAGGCTTTGGAGCATCGCTTCCAGAAATTCTCTGTCCTGTTGTAAATGGGAGCATCCAGACACATCAGTGGTTCTCCTTCCTCCTCTTCCAATAAATTCTGAATGTTTCTCATTTAAATTACTATGTACACGCACAAAGCTGGTCTCTCTTTTACATGAGGGTCCTTCGTTGAGGGTCCTTCAATGGCTTTAGAGAGCTGGTTCCAATTGCCTTTTTGGAGATTTACTGCTTGGGACCAAACCTGCAAAGAGAAGAAATATCAGCTCTATAACAGGAAGATCTTTAAATGAAAATATCTTGGGCATTTAAGGGACTGAATCTTCATATAAATAATGAAACTCCCTTCTTTTTGGGGCCTAGGTACTGGGAAAATAGAATACTGGCTGTCCAGGAAGCCATCAGTCTGTGCCTGGTTTCTCTGTTAGCCAGAAGGTCATATGCCCACCGGCAATCCTGGAGAAGAGCTCCATACCTCCCTCTGATAAGGACAGTTTCTCAAGTTCAGCTTCAAGTTCAGCATCCGAGATCCTAGGGTTAGGCACACTGTTGGTATAAAGCATCTCGTGGGGGTTGTCGGGCAGGTCCAAAGGTTCTTTGGTGGTGTCCTGAAGGAGGATGTCCAATTCCTTCTCCAGTTCCTCACTGTCAAAATCTGGGAAGAATAGACAACATAAGAATATGATAACTCTGGGGAGGGAATGCATTCGTGCATTCAGAACTGGGCTTATCAAAACCCAGCTCAGCTTACAAGATACCTCAGCCTCCTTGCAGGTTAAAAGAGTCACATGAATTGGGAGACAGATATGATTTTTCCATATGCAAAGCTAGGTATACTCTGCTAACCCCATACAATTGACCCACTTCCCCTTATTCTTGAAGAAGGACCTGCCAGTCAGAAGGCTGTGAGTAAGGATCAGTGGATCAGAATAGCTGCTCAAGGATGAAATGGCAATTCTCTCTAACTGCTCCTGGATGACCCCAGAGGGGGCTGCCAGCACCAGGAAAAGCAAGTCCATTGTCCCACCTGTCACACCACAAGGAAGCAAAGCTTCTCAGGAAGGAATAAAGGGAAAAAGGAAGGAAGGGGGACCTTATCAGCTTACCTAAACCATTGGTTACCCCACCAGCCAGAGTCTGAGAAACTTCGTCCTGGGTATCACACAGCTGTAAGACACAAGTGTAAAGCCCTGAACTGGGAATGGTGGCTTAGAGCGTCACAAAGTCTTTAGGGAAAAATGTTTAGGATTACAAAGAATCTGAGAAATCCAGGAAAGGTTCTTCAAGGTTATAAGGTTATGAGGTTAGAAATCTGTCCTCTGAAGCATGTATCCACCCCGGCCCCTTCCTGTACCTCCTGGATCTGATCCACGAGGCTCTCTGCCTTCTCCACTGTGACATCCTTCATGGAGAGCTTGAGGGCTCCCACCCCCGCCTGGTAGGCATTGAAAACCTAAAGAGAAGGCCAAGCTATCAGTGCAAATGACAAACACTTGACAAAATACAGACAATACTTCTTCATCACCCAAGAGTGCTTTGGGGTTTTTCTGGCCACCCAAGTTTGATTCACCACACACCCACTTAGGCCAAACTTCTGGACAGGGAAGGCAAAGGCAACCCCAGCCACACCCACAGAGAAGCCAGGTCTCTTCCCAACAGCATGGCCCTGGGGTGAGGAGGAGCAGCGTGTGCCAGAGACCAGCCAGGTGCTGGTGCGGAGGGGATGTGGCTACCATCTGATCTGTCTGGGAGGCATAGATGCGGTCCAGGATGCCTTGAACAGTGTCCAGCTTGGCATGTAGGGCTTCAATGCGTTTCTCTGTCCGTTGCTTGGCCTTGAGAGACCTTAGTGCCTAGGAGACATGAAGACTTAGGTCAGGCTAGACGTGGCAGGTCAAAGGGCAAGAGACAGAGGGCCCCTCGCAGATAAGATCTTCCCAGGCCTACTGCTGATTCGTTTATAAAACAGGCAGACCCTGTTCCCCTGACTCCAAGCATGCTGCGCTCTGAGCTGCGGGCACCTCTTGCTGCCAGCCTCAGATGCTGCCACGCAGCTGGAGGGGTCAGAACTCACCAACTGCTTCTTTCCTGCTCGGCATGCCCGGCGGGCTTCCTCTTTACACCTAGGAAGCAAAGGACAAATGAAAGGATTGTGCCACAGGACGGGTGGTGTGGTCCTGAAGAGTCCCTAAGAATAGAACTGAGTGAAACTGATCTCAGATCTGAAGATCAAATCCCCATGGCCAGAACTATGGTGCCCAGCAGCCCCCTGCCAAACTCTGAGAGCAAATCAAGATGCAGCAGTTGTGTGTGGAAAGCAAGATGACCAAGGAGAAGCTGAAGCCCTCGGGAAGAAAACATGCGAACATGTCAGGAGATGACAACCTAGGATGCATGCCTCCGCCTCCCCCCATTCCTGCTTTTCTCTCACTGAGGCACAGAGTCACGGCTCTAACTCAATGTCTGTCTGTCTTCCTTTTAGATGGGTGTCTGTTACGAGGGACCCCTGTACAGGTATCCCAGAGAGGGAGTAGGAGTCCCTCAGGGGAACCTCTGTAAAGGCACAGACTTATCTTGCTCACCGACGTGTCCCATACCCTAAGATGATGTCAGCTGGATAAACGCTGGCTAACAGAACTTGGGCATGGAGAGGCATAAATAAGACATTAACAGTTACAATCTTTGGGGGAGGAACTGACTTATATTTCTCTCCTTGTGATACTCTGTGTTTTTTAAGGTTTTTGCATTGAGCAATTAGTGCTTTTGTCATCAGTCAATAAATAACTAGGATTTCGTTGCAAAGAGCCCCAAGACACCAGGGCTCCACACCTGGCCCAGCCCTGCCTGGCTCAGGGAGTTACCTCTCGGCTTCCTGGGATAAGGACTCCACCTTTCGTGAGAGAAGCTGCTCACTCTGCATCAGCTGGTAGACCCCGACATCTACATCGTTGACAGGAGACACCTTGGCATGTGGCCCCCGGGCAAACTTCACAATCTGGAGACAGAGACAAATTACTGCGGCCCTTAGATACATGCTAAGAAATTTCCAAGCAGTCAGGGGGTGATGATGTGCATGCAGATGAATGGATGCTCTTCCCCACCTTCTCCCCATTCTGCTCGAGGACAGTGACTCTCTTCTCCTTCTGCAGTTGCAGCAACACCAAGTAGAAGGTCCTCTCGTCTGGGCAGGAATTAGCGCAGAGGGTGCTCAGCTCTGACAGAGCCACCACAGGGTGGGAGGAGAGGGGCGAGTGCTGGTACAGGCGGTAAACCTCCTCAGCCTTTTCCTGCAGGGAGAGCAAAGGGGCCCACAGGCCCTGGTCACCGCCGAGGAGGCAGCACGCGGTGACCCTGAGCTCCAGACCATGAAGACATCAGGCAAGAGTAGGAGCAGCAACCCCACCCCCACAATGTAGGAGAATCTTAAAAAGGAAAAAAGATGTGTGTGGTTTCCAACTTTGGAAGAAAGTTGGTGACTATATGAATGAAATGAAGCACACGAAACTGCTGGCACTTCCACCTGACACTTTACATTTCTGCTTCTCCCTGGTACTGTGGCTCCTCCAGTGAGGAATGGCGGTGGGAACTATGACAGAATGAGCCCTGAACTAGAGCTGAGCCCGACTTCCAGCCAGGCTGTGCGACTCTCACTGGTCATCAGCATCCCTTTCACAAACCAAAGAGGGTGGATGAGATGATGCCCAAACCCCCTCCAATTCTAGTCTCCATTTTATCCCAACTGGAAATACTGCAGACCAGACACAAATGCCACTGAGCCCACAGTCTTAAGGGAACAGTGGGTGAAGAGGATGGAGGCAATCAGTGAAAAGACTAAGAAATACAAGTTCCAAGAAAAAAAAGTCACTGTTTCTAGATGGGACAATTACTTCTGTAAACAAGTATTTGCTGATATATGTGTAGGGTGCTATGAAAATACAGGGAAGGAAATCTGGAGATTTGGAAATTTATTTTTTGGTACTGGGGATTGAGCCCAGATGCATTTTACCACTGTGCCACATCCCCAGTCCTTTTCATTTTGAGACAGGTCTCACTAAGTTGCTAAGGCTGGCCTTGAACTTGCAATCCTCCTGCCCCAGCCTTCTGAGTTGCTGTGATTACAGAGTGTGCCACTGCACCTGGCTGGAGGTTTCCTTTTAAAAAACTCTTGAGCAGAAGCTGAAGGGTGAGTAATCCCAAGGTGAAGTAGGTGGAGGGATACCTCAGGCAGCAACCATGAGCAAAGAAGTATGAGTCGATGGGCTGTGTGTTCTTGTCTGGAGGAGAAGGCAGCGAGGGCAGAAGCACTTCTTTGCTATGCAGATGGAGTATCTTACACACCGTCCTTTGCTCTGCCAGTGGTAGGCAGTCGCAGGACTGTCATGACTAGAGCATGACTAGAGCATGACTAGAGCTGACAATTGAGAAGGACAGACTATAGAGTCAGGGTTAGAGGTTGGGAGACCATTGACACAAAGGAAGATGTGGGGCTGAAACGTGGTAAACAGGGAGAGAGAAGAGGTGGATTCAAGCAAAATTTAGAAAAAAAAACTGGCAGTTCATGATAACTAAGTACAGAAGGAAGAGGCCTAGGTTCGAACTTGAGTAACTGGTAGATGGGATGCTATTAACTAACAGCAAAAATTCAGGAAGGAAAGCCTATTTTAAAGGAAAGATAAAACATACTATTTTGGATATGTCTGGGATGCCTGAGGGGTATCCAGGAAGATACATACAGCAGATAATGGGACATACAAATCTGAAGCCCAGAGGAAATAGCAGGGAGACCAGGACAGCACAGAGAATGCTCAAAGTCCTCAGCACACAGCAGTAATCAAGATCCCAGGTAAGTGAGATTACCCAAGGACACTCAGGGAGGAAAATAATGAGCTGAAGAAGACCAATGGTCAAGCCATGAAGCGACCCACTACAGACCTAGCAGGGCTTCTTAGAAAGAAACAAGGAGCACCTGTGGTGTAAAGAACAGATTCGAGAAAAAGGGAAATTTTAAGAAAATGGTCAACAGCATCAAAGATAGCAGAAGAGTTTTTAGACAGAAAGTAAACTTTTCATTAGATTTGACTGTCCCAGAAGATAATAACCCTACAAAGCTACTGTGATAAGGAGTTTGGTGTCCATATATAAATCAATTAATGGTATACAGCATTAAAGGTACTAGAAAACTGCCTATGTGGAAAAACAAAGGGCTTTTCCTCACCATACAGACAAAAAAAAAAAAAAAAAAAAAAAAAAAAAAAACACCCTCAAGTGTTGAAATCTAAACTGGAAAAATAACAGTATAAAGTAATTAAAATAAAATATAAAAGAATATCTGATTAAGTTTGAGGCAAAAGATGCCTTCCTAAGCAAAACCAGAAATTCAGTAGACAGAATGGAAAATGTAAGAGCTCTAACTGCAGAAATATAAAAACTTGTGGATGATAAAAGTTTTAACAGTACTGTGGTTCTACTGAGTCTGAAGATTTATTTTTCTACCATAAATTAAAGGTAAGCAACAGACTGGGAAACAATATTTACATCCCTAATGCCAAATGTGTTTTAGGTATCTATCTCCAATACACAAAGAACTATAATTCAGGAAAAAAGACAAACAATGTAACATAAAAAGGCAAAGGATATATGTGGGCGATTCACACAAGGAGAAGTCAGTGGCTAGTAAACAGGTAAAAAGATGCTCAACTCACAAAGAGGAAGTAATTCTTTTAAATATTTATTTTTTAATTGTAGTTGGACACAATACCTTTCCTTATTTATTTTTATGGGTGCTGAGGATCGAACCCAGGGCCTTGCATGTGCTAGGCAAGCACTCTACCGCTGAGCCACAACCCCAGCCCAAGGAAGTAATTTCGAAGGATTAATGTTACCCAGTGCTGATAAGAATGTGGGGAGACTGAGCTAAGACACTCTTGATCAAAGTTTAAATTAGTACAAACTTAAAAAGTAACTAGACAATTTTTGTTAAAAAGTAAAAGGTATGCATGCACTTCTAGAAATCCATTCTATGAAAATAAAAGTGCAGGTACACCAGATGTACACATAAGGCTGTCAAAGTGCATTTATTTTAATGGAAAAATGGAAAAAGAACTTGGAATAAATTACATGTCCACCTGTGGGGAAAGTATTGCATAATGTGTAGCATATTACAATTATTTCAGAGCCATCAAAAAGAATGAAGTGGATCCATATTGTGTAGGACCTGGAAAGATGCTCATGGTATACTAAAGTGAAAATAAGAAAAGCCGGGTGCAGACCAACTTCATTTCCAGGAAAAAATAAATGGAGTGAATATATACACATTCATTCATTCAACCAATATTTATTGACTGTCTACTATGCACCAGGCACAGTTCCAGGGTCCCAGAGCGTCACCCTTCTAGTAGGAGAGTCAAGGGATAAACAAGTGAAAAAGTAAGGTTTTCCAGTTAGTGCTAAAAACAATACAGAGAGTAACATAATCAATAAGAAAAGACATATGTCTATAAGCACACACACAAACAAAGGAGAAAAGAACACGCCCAAAGAGACAGAAATGCAATGAACGAGAGGAAACTGTCAATTCCATGTACAGTTTTTTAAATAGCAAAGTCATGGGCAATTTTCACTTTTTTGTATTTTTTCAGTACTGTTTTAAAGAAAGTAAAAATTTACTCACTGTTTTCCATACCTGGACCTGGGAAAAAGCAATCTCCCTCATGAGCAGGGTTTCTTTCCATATCTAGACCCTTCTAAATCCAAATAAACCCCTTTCATTTCACAAATGTAAACAAGTCCCCATCCCCCAAGAGAAAACAGGAGTCACCATGAATATGAAAGCAGATGTCACCGAATGAGACATAAAGTAATGTTGAGTGATGTGAAATGGACACACAATTAACAGTACAGAGTTAATCTACAGAGTCTGAAGATTTATTTTTCTACCTAAATAGCTCTGAAAAATTACGGTAAGTTCTGAGAGAACTATGTACTTCCCTATCCACCCCCATTCTTCACCTTTGCTCTCAAAAAGATTAGGACTCCAAAACCGTATCTGCGGAGCTCAGTGGATGCACCTCTTCTTGCTCCAGGTTGGAGAACATATGGGGTAAAGGCCTGAAAAGAAGACCTAAGCTTGGCCCAGAAACACCAATGCACCCTGCAGTCTCCATGGGGACAATGACTGAGGCCTGGAGAGGAGGCACGTGGGAGGCAAGAGAGCCTGAGGCAGGGGAGGGGTGAAGAAAATGTGGGCTGCACAGTAGAAAGTCACAAAGGACAGGGAAGACTGCTAGATTTTGGGATTTCCCCTCAGCCTGAGGCAGATATCACAGGGGTCTGTCAAGATGAGGGGAAATGGATGCTTCTCCTGGGATGGGGGTGGGGAATAGGGATTCTGCTGGCTCCAGCTGTGTGGAAACCTCCAGAGACTTGCAAAGGCTCTGAAGTTGGGCTTGAGTTTCAAAAATAACCACGAGGGCAGCACACTTTTGCTACCTGGTGTTCAGTTAACTCTGTAAACACAAACAAACTTAAAGGTTCCCACAACCTTTCCATAGCAGTTTTGGCAAGAACAGGGATTATAAAAGAACCAATCTGTAATGGGAAAAGCTTGGTAGGTTTGGCAAATAAAGAAGGAGAGCATCAAAAGAGAAGGTGACGGAATATACAGAGCAAGTGACTGACGAGACACATGACAAGAGGGATAGGCAAAGACTCAAGGGCATGTGTGAACAGAGGAAGGCCACTTCCCCTCAGAGTGTAGGAGACAGAGGGCTTGGGAGGTTAAACTTGAGGAGGAAGAACAGAACACTGAAGCCCTGGGTGAAGAGTCCACAGAGTTGAAGGGCAAAGGATGGATGGGGAGCACTGGTTGGGGGGGGGGGGGAATGGGAGGGACCAAGAAAACTGGGCTGTAGAGTGGCTTTGAGGGTGTTCCTACAGCTGGGGACCATGAATGGGGCCCCATCAGGGTGACAAGGACAGTGGAGCTGACTTAAGGCTGTGGATCTGCTGTGTGACTCCTGGTGTGGAACAAGAGTTGCTACGGGCACTGAGATGGCATTAGTCGGGCACTCAATGTGGTTTGGCCTAGAGGCAAGAGTGGCCCAGGAAGAAGCTGCTGAGTGGGAGTCAAGAGGGCTCCAGGCACTGGCTGACTCTTGAGGGAGAGGAGCAGGATGGTGCAGGGGGTGCAGGGCAAGCCATCAGTAAGCTGGAAGCGGAAATGAGGAAATGCAGGGTGGGAAAGTAGAGCTAGTTTGCTGATTAGGGGTAAGCAAAATTGGAACTCACAGGGTTCTCAGAAATCCAGGGAATTTCGTGTCAGCAAACTACAAAAGGCAAAGCATTTCATAAACTGTAGTTTATTGTTAATCCCTACAAATACCACAGCAATCGACTACTTGTTACTGACAATTCTTAGACAAAGTGTCATCCTTGAAACATAATAGTCTAACAAATACATAATGCTACCAAGTACAGGGCACTGGAAGTCAGGGAAACTCAGGTATCAACTCTTGTCACCAGCTTAAAAAAAGACAGTCTTCTCCTAAGAATGTATGTGCAGGCTCCTGCCCCAGGTCTCTCCCTCTTGCATACATACCTTGAGCAGCTCCACGGCCACAAGTACCTCCTCAGCTGGAACCTTGTTATCCCCCAGCATGTTAGAAAGAGTCCACTTGAGGGGCTTCAGCAGGAAGACTCCAACCCCCCAGGAGATCCAGCTGCTGTCTACACTGGCCATGAAATCTGACTCACGCTGCAGCTCCCCTCGACTGCAGGGAGAGAAGAAAATCATGAAGTAGCACTTCATGCAATATTCCATTCCAGTCCCTAGTGGCCCCATAACCCACAAAGTGGAATTTTATCATCATCATAATGACCTTTTATTAGATGTCTACTCCGTGCAGCTACTGGAAGCAGCTCTGTTTCTATTCCAGGGCTAGGCCTCACAACACTCTGCAGGTAGATAGTGTCATCAGCATTTTAACTAATGAGGAAACTGAGGGTCTGAGACGGTAAGGAGAAAGTCAAAGAGAAGCCATGATTTGTCTGGCTCCAGAAAACAAGCGCTTCACTGAGACTCCAGAGTCACAGGGAGCTACTGGGCCTGCACTGAGAGTTCCTTTCACAAACAGCTCAAAACAATCAAATGAAAACAATAATGATCACTGTCAAATGCATAACAGAAGGAAGAAAACAATGATATACAGGGACAGGGCTTTCTGCTATCTCTAAGCTAAGATGGAAATGAGATGTGTTTCTTGGTACTGGTAACATGACAGCTGCTAAATTCACTGAACACTTGCCATGGTCAGTTGGATTTGAGCCCAACTGTCTGACCCTCAAGCAAAGTTAATTCCTATGCAATGCTGCTTCCGTGGGGAAATATCTCCCTCAGAATTTCTTCAGGTGTCAGACCCAATCAGGCACCAGGTAGCTTCAGTAGAGAATCAGCAGTCAAAAGAGGGGGGCATCAAGATGTCAAAGGTCTCTGGACAGGAAGAGGTAGATGATGATTGTCCTTCTATCATAGGAGGACCATTCTGGTCATATCCCTCAATGACTTCCTCGGCTACTGTCTGCACTGTTCTCCACTTTAGGCATGAAGCAAAATGTTTTCCACACCACTTTTTTTTTTTTTTTTTAAAGAGAATTTCAGAAAGACCTGTACATCAAGGTTGGCTAAGGAATGGTACTGGGAACAGGGGAAGGGAGACTGCTTAATCAGAAAGTGCAGCAAACTAAAAATGCATATCAAAGTTGACTTTCTCCTTTCTTTCACGGAGGGAGGATCCATGATAGGTTGCCTGGTCTAAGTATACATAAAGTGAAGTACAAATGATTTAAAATGTGAAGATCAGGGGTCCAGTCCTCTGTGTGTGTCCTAGCTGTGTGACTCTGAGTTCCTCAATCTCTGTGACTCAATTTCCAAGATTCTTTGATGAGTATAATTATATCATCTTGCTGTAAGGCTCTTGAGATGGTCGGGTGAAATGGAATATGTAAAGTATCTGCATACCCTGAAGTGCTGTGCACCTACTAGAACTTAAGAGTGTCACCTCCTCAGGTACCTCCAAAACACTGTGCCTGTCACACACTTATCGCCTACAGACCTCTTCAAGACCCTAGATATTCAGTGAAATCCTCACTCTCCTTTATGTCCTCTCTGTTCCAGTCTGTGCTGGGACAGGCCAGGAAAGGCCAGACACATGACCTGTGCCGGGGTTTGCTGGCAAGATCCCTAAAACCCTCTTCTCCATGAATTCTCTCCGCTTAGCTTTGACCTTCCTTGTTTAATGAATCCTGTTTCCTAGACCTTCGCTTCAGGAGTAACTCAATTTTGGAGACCTTTAGGAAATAACTACCTAACGGGATTCCAGCCCTGACAAGTCATTGTCACCTTTGGCAGGCTGGTTTCTCATTTGAAACCCATCTTATCGGACTTCCCCGGCCTCTGGAAATCCCCCAGACCCTTATTCCTCTCCCTCTAAACATCCCCTCGCCCAGCCTTCTCCTTGTCTTCCTCCACTAGCCGTACAGTGGGCGCCTACTCTGGGCCAGACCCCGAGCAGGGCGCGGTGCGCTGTCGGAGACAGGACCGGGTCCCGGGCCTCGGGGAGCCGCCCCCCGCCCGCCCCGCCCGCCCCGCCGCGGCCCGGCCCGCCCCTCACCGCAGCAGGTCCTGCAGCACCGTGGCCAGCCCCAGCGGGACGCTGCCCTTGCGCTGAAAGGCCTCCTGCAAGTCCCGAAGACGCAGGCGCACCACCCCCTGGCGGCGGCTGTGGCTCAGCACCAACGGCGCCCAGAAGCCCATCTTGCTGTCCCAGTCGGTGCTGTTCACCTCACGACTCCTCTTGAAGGCTGAGAACAGGAAGGACATGCGCTCCTCATCCTCCTCCCACTCGGGGGGCAGGAGGCCCGCCGGGTCTCCCCCGGCCGGGGCCTCGGCCTCCCGCTCCGGGGACCACATCGGAACCTCAGCCCCGCCAAGGATCCGAACACAACCCCGGCCCAGGTCCCCTTCCGCCCTAGTTCCCTCCCGGCTTCCGTTCCTGGACTACCTCCTGCTCTGTCGTCACGTCACCGCCGCCCCCAGCGTGAAATAAGTCCTGAAGAGACTCATGGCGCAGGCGTTGCGCAGTCCTCCCTGGGCCAGGAGGCAGGATGATGACATTATCTTCGGAGAGACGCAAAGCGCTTGCGCCGATTCCTCCTTCCCTGGTCTTTGTGCGGAAAGAAGGGCCTTGCGCACGCGTAGTAACCATAGCGTCCGGCCAAGCGGAAAGTCGCGCCTGCAGAAAGCGGGGTGCGGGTTTCAGGCACCTGGACTCCCTGCCTGCGCTGGAGCCTCCAGGAGCGGCTGTGGATCTCCAGCTGCGGATCTCGGGGTACTGCTCCTCGCCGGCAGTACTTGCTTAGACCTTTCACGATGATATTAGCGGATAAACAGAACTGTGTGTCACTTGAGCTCTGTGACAGAACGCACGCTCATTTCTAGAGATGTTTGAAGTTCTGCCGCTCTTGCTCCGCACCTGCTCCGGAGTGTGTCTGCATCTTACGGATGCTTTAGGGTCCGGCCCGATTCTGACTCTTCCCCGACACCTCCCTCTGTTAAGCTCTCCGGTTCCCCGCCTCGTTCCCACAGGACAGGACAGGACAGGACTCAGAGCTCGCTCACCCGAGCACTGAAGAAAGTACTCCAGAAACTGCAAGGTGCATAACTTAAATCTTGCCCTTCAAATACTTTCTAATCTTGCTAGAATGAGGACTCATATATAGGATAAGATTCTCATAAAGTATCTGCTCATTGTTGAATAAAGTGTTTTTTTTTAATTGTAATCAACTGTTTTATTTAAAGTTTTACCAACTATAATGTACTTTAACAGAATATCCCTGGAGGTTTATTAGACTATTTCTGAAGGAGAAAACAAAAACAAAACAAAGAAAAAAACAGCAAAAACAACAACAAAAACCCAAGACATCTCAGGTACAGCAGCAGCAACTAACATTTGTGTAGCACTTTACAATTCACAAAATGCTTTCCACATACATTATCTCATTAAACCCTTACAACAACCCTGTGAGGTTAAAGTGTGGTTTTTGGTTTTGATTTTGTTGGGGATGGGAACCCAGGGCCTCCCACATGCTAAGCCAGTGCTCTACCCCTGAGCTATAAAATTGTTTCTCCTCTAAAAAAAAAAAAAAAAAAAAAAAAAAAAAAACATTTAAAAGGTGAAGGGAAGCTGGGCATATGCAGCAGCACACCTGTAATCCCAGCGGCTGGGGAGGCTGGGGCAGAGGATGGCTAATTCAAAGCCAGCCTCAGCGATTTAGTGAGGCCCTTGGCGATTCAGTGAGAGCCTGTCTCTAATGGATGTAGCTCAGTGGTTAAGCACCCCTGGGATCAATCATGGTACTAAATAAAGTGACGCGACAGAGAAATGCAAATCAAAACCACCCTAAGATACCATCTCCACTCCAGTAAGATTGGCAGCCACTATGAAGTCAAACAACAACAAGTGCTGGCGAGGATGTGGGGAAAAGGGTACACTTGTACATTGCTGGTGGGACTGCAAATTGGTGCGGCCAATTTGGAAAGCAGTTTGGAGATTCCTGGGAAAGATGGGAATGGAATCACCATTTGACCCTGCTATTGCCCTTCTCGGACTATTCCCTGAAGACCTTAAAAGAGCATGCTACAGGGATACTGCCACATCGATGTTCATAGCAGCACAATTCACAATTGCTAGACTGTGGAACCAACCCAGATGCCCTTCAATAGATGAATGGATAAAAAAATGTGGCATCTATACACAATGGAGTACTATGCAGCAATAAAAATGACAAAATCATAGAATTTGCAGGGAAATGGATGGCACTAGAGCAGATTATGCTTAGTGAAGCTAGCCAATCCCTGAAAAACAAATACCAAATGTCTTCTTTGATATAATGAGAGCAACTATGAACAGAGCAGGGAGGAAGAGTAGGAAGAAAAGATTAACATTAAACAGAGACATGAGATGGGAGGGAAAGGGAGAGAAAAGGGAAATTGCATGGAAATGAAGGGAGACCCTCATTGCTATACAAAATTACATATAAGAGGTGAGGGGAATGGGAAAATAAACAAGGAGAGAAATGAATTACAGTAGATGGGGTAGAGAGAGAAGATGGGAGGGGAGGGGAGGGGGGATAGTAGGGGATAGGAAAGGTAGCAGAATACAACAATTACTAATAGGGCATTATGTAAAATTGTGGATGTGTAACAGACGTGATTCTGCAATCTGCATTTGGGGTAAAATTGGGGGTTCATAACCCACTTCAATCTAATGTATGAAATATGATATGTCAAGAGCTTTGTAATGTTGTGAACAACCAATAAAAAAAATTTTAAAAAAAATAAATAAAGTGACGCGAATTTTCTGTTACTTCCTGTTGCAGAACCTCCACGATAATGAAACTATCTCTGCAGGATATAAATATCTCACCTTAACTTTCCGAGTCAGCTTCCTTTTATGTAAGATAATATTTTCTTTAAGGTCATGTGAAGAAAATGTTATGATGTACTGTGTAGCATGGTAGATATTAATCATGACTGAATTTCAGACTTTGTAGTAGTTGGAACTCAGTATGCGGATGAATTTGAATAGACATTTTGAGGGAGAAGGAATATAATTGGGTTATTAAACAAACATTGTGTGTCAACTGATGTCTATGTATTGTTATATTTCTCTAAGCACTTTCACATCTGAATTTAATTTGGTACTAAATTAAATTCATTTAATACTACCTAACAAGTTCTTTCTCAGCTCAAGGTTTCTACCCGCTATACTTTTTCTCTACTCTGCCTGACTGCCTTTTTTCATACTTTAGGTCACAGTTAAAAGTCACTTTTTCAGGCCAGTTGTTATCCCAGTGGCTCTGGAGGCTGAGACA
This sequence comes from Spermophilus citellus, assembly GCF_964194105.1. Classification (NCBI taxonomy): domain Eukaryota; kingdom Metazoa; phylum Chordata; class Mammalia; order Rodentia; family Sciuridae; genus Spermophilus; species Spermophilus citellus. The sequence goes on along the minus strand of NC_138196.1, from coordinate 75,004,029 downwards.
GTAGGATCACAAGTTCCAGGCCAGCATTAGCAACTTAGTGAGAACTTCAGCAGCTTAGAGAGACCCTGTCGTGGAACAAAATTAATTTTTAAAAAAAGCCTAGGCCCAGCAGCTCAGGAGGCTGAGGCAGGAGGATTGCGAGTTCAAAGCCAGCCTCAGCAAAAAGCGAGGCGCAAAGCAACTCAGCAAGACCCTGACCCTGTCTCTAAATAAAAAATAAAAAATAGGGTTGGGGATGTGGCTCAGTGGTCGATAGGTCCTAGGTTTAATCCCTGGTACCCCACCACTACCAAAACAAAAAACAGACTAGGCATGTAGCTCTGTGGTTAAACACCCTGGGTTCAATAAAAAAAAAAATAAAAATAAATCACTCCCTCAGAAAGACCTTATCTGAACCCTCTATCTAAAACAGCACCCTTGGAATTTTATAATGGATGGATTGGTTTGGTAACACCTGCTGATTAATTGTAACATTCCCCAAAGAATGACAATCAGATATCATGTGCCTCCTGGAGTACAGTAGAAAGCAGGCAGAACATCTAGAGTGTTTTTGTCAAAGTGAAACTGAACCTGATTAAGCCACAAAATATTCATAAGTACTGCCATCCCCAGCACAAGTGTTAATCCAGAAACTGGTGAGGGGAAGTGGGGAGTCAATAAAAACAAACAGAAAGTTGGGGCAGGGTGGAACATCCCACGCTGATAGAGATATAATGACTCAGAGCCAGCTCAGCACATTTGTTATACAGGTTTTATCATCAAAAGGGTTTTCTGTCAGAAAGCTTCTTCAAAGCAAGCAAGCTGAAGGATGAACTCTAGCGGTCAATTATAATTACCAACTTTCGCTCATAACTCTCTACCCCTGGCAGCTGGCAGCTGAACTCAGGGTCAAGACTGATAATCCCGTGCCTAAGCACAGAATCTCCTTTATGCAGGGGGTCACTATAGCAGCTGGGCAGTCTTGACCTGCATCTTTGCACAGGAAGTTCCCAATACAGGTGCAGCTCTTGCTGTAGAACAATCAGAGACGATGATTCAAATTGCTGCTCTGGACAAAATACTAGTTTATAGAAGTTAAAAAGAAATCAAATGATAGGGGAAAATGTTAAATTAAAACTGAGGTCATTATCAGCAACCTCCAGACTGGGAAAAATTACTTGATATTGACCTTGTTTCCACAAAAGATAATATCAACAAAGAGGCTTTGGATGTTCAATGAGTAACATCCTGTTTACACAGAGAAGAATAATAATTCATCTGTAGACAAATATTAATTAGATTATACCAGTGAATTTTGAAAGCAATGGTTACATCTTATTGAAAGTCTTTCTATACGTTTTGGCCAGAAGCAGTGGTGCACACCTGTAATTCACATGATTTAGGAGGCTGAGGCAGGAGGATCACAAGTCGGAGGCCAGCCTACAGAACTTAGCAAGGCTCTGTCTTAAAATACAATACAAAGGACTGGGGAAGTAGCTCAGGGTGTGAGGCTCTGGGTTCAATCCCCAGTACCACACACACATGTTCATGAAGTCTGAAGTCTTTATATTTTGAAGACAGACCTGAAGTATTTGTGGGTAAAACTCTATATTTGTGGCAAGGGGATGGGTGGGCTGAGAGTAGAGAAATATCAATGATTGTACATTTCATACTTTTCCTCCCTTTTATAATAGTGGTGATTGAACTCAGGGCATTCTACCACTGAGCTACATCCCCAACCCTTTTGATTTTTAATTTTGAAACAGGATCTCACTTGGTTGCCCAGACTGGCCTTGAATTTGTGGTCTCCTGTCTCAGCCTCCTGAGTCACTAGGATCATAGGCAAGTGTCACCATACCTAGTTTCTCTTGCTTCCAAGTCACAGGAGGCTGTTGCTATCAACATACTTCTAGATCGTGATCTAGAATGCCCCAGTGACCATCTATAAAGTTGACTGACCCATTTCATGGACATTTGAAGGAATTTACCCTTTTTAAATTTCACCATCTTCTTCCCACTCTTTCAAATCATACTCTATTTCCATACAGCACAACATGATAGAAGCTTGGAAGTCATCTCTTCTTTCCAACAACAAGTAAAAAACTGGAAAAAAATAAAATTAAATAACTTTTCTTAGATTCATCAAGGAACTGAAGTAAAGGGGGCAGACTACTGTCCCCCAGTCTGGAGGACTAAACTCAGGAGCTTGCTACCACTGAGCTACACCTCGACTCTTTTGATTTTTAATTTTGAGGTAGAGTCTCACTGAGTTGCTCACACTGGCCTCAAACTTGTGATCCTCCTGCCTCAGCCTCCCGAATCACATGGACTACAGGTGTGCATAACGGCAACCGGTTCCCTTGCTTCTTTTTCCATTGCATCACCACACCTGATTCCTTTTGCTTCATTTTTTAAAGAAGCAAAAATACCCCCAGGAAGCAGTGGCTGTCAACATGTACAGAGAATCACAACAGAGCAAAGACCCGCCAGCAAAATCTTTGGTGTGAACCAGGACTAGGGTAGGAAAACCAGAGTTGTGAATTGTCAGAGGCTGACAAATATGAGCTTAAAAATACAGGGGAGGCCAGCCTTGGAGTGACTTCAAATGAAGCCCTGAAAGATGCTCACAGTGAAGATCAAATATTTCCCTTACTCCAACAGAAAGAAGAGAAAAACACTCCCCCACAACAGTACTCTCCCTCAAACCTAGTGTCTCCCAAATGGAAAGACAATGTTCTCAAATATGCCAGAGCTCTATTCCTTTTTGTTGTTTATTTGTTTGTTTGGTTTATTTTTTATTTGTTCTTTTTAGATATACATGACAGTAGGGTGGATTTTGACATATTATACATACATGTCGTGTGTCCATATGTGAACATGGGAATATTATGTCTGATTCATTCTACTGTATTTCCTACTCTCATCCCCCCTCCCATTCCTTTATTCCTCTTTGTCTAATCCAATGAACTTATATTCTTCCCTTACCCCACCTTATTGTGTGTTAGCATCCACATACCAGAGAAAACATTCAGTCTTTGGTTTTTTAGGATTGGTTATTTCATTTAGCATGATAATCTCCAGTTCCATCCATTTACTGGCAAATGCCATAATTTCATTCTTCTTTTTGACTAATACTCCATTATATATATGTACTACATTTTCTTTATCCTTTCATCTGTTGAAGGGCATCTAGGTTGGTCCCACAGTTTAGCTATTGTGAATTGAGCTGCTATAAACATTGATATGACTGTTGTCCCTGTAGTATGCTGTTTTTAGGTCCTTTGGGTATATGCTGAGGAGTGGGATAACTGGATCAAATGGTGGTTCCATTCCATGTTTTCTGAGGAATCTCCATTCTGCATTCCAGAGTGGTTGTACCCATTTGCAGCCCCACCAGCAATGTATGAGTGTCCTCTTTCCCCCATATCTCGCCAACATTTTTTGTGTTCTTGATAATTACTGGAGTGAGATGGAATCTCAGTGTAGTTTTAATTCGCATTTCTGTAACTATAGAGATGTTGAACATTTTTTCATATATTTGTTGATGATTGTATTTCTTCTTCTGTGAAGCGCCTGTTCCATTCCTTTGCCCTTTTATTGAGTGGGTTATCAGAGCTCTGTTCTTAACAAGGCCTTATCCCAAGAGTAACTTCTATAGACCTTACCTGCTAGGGTCTTATCAAAGGTTGATTGACCTGAGGGAAGGGGGACTACCCAACTGCATCTCCTGTAGCCATATTGTCCCACCTAAGGTGAGGTAAGAGAGGCAAAGAAGCACTTGTGAAGTTAAGAGCCTAGTAATGGGAGTACAGAATGCTTCCCCTTTCCCTGATATCTTACCACCGCCATGTTACTAAGGTATAGATATAGTGGTTCCTTTTACCCAACACATCGTCCAGATCTTTAAAAAGTCAAATATCATTATAAGGCATGCTAAAAGGTAAAAGAACAACAACATTACTATCACAGTTTGAAGAGAAAAAGGAAGCATCAGAACCAAAGTTCTGTGGTAGGAATGTTAGAATTATCAAATCAGCAATGTAAAATAGCTATGATTGCCATGCAAAGGGTTCTAATGGAAAAAGTAGACAATACACAAGGAAAGAGATGGGAATTCTAAAGAAAGAATAAAAAGAAATGTTAGAGATCAAAAACACTGTAAAAAAATTTAAAAAACCCATCTTTGATGAGCTTGTTAATGCACTAGATATGGAGAGGAAAGAATCAATAAGTTATGAAAGTTATGTAAATAGAAACTTCCAAAAATAGATGGGAAAAAAGTGGGTCAAAACTTTCAAGAATAGTGGGGGAAAGTGTAAAAGTTATAAAAACACAAAAAGGAAATATCAGAAAGAGAAGAGAGAAAGGAAAAGAAATAATTGAAATAATAATAATTAAGAATTTCCTCGTAGTTAAGAACAGACACCAAGCCACAGATCCAGGAAGCTCAGAGAACACTAAGCAGGATAACTGCCAAAATAAAACAACACCTGGGCATTACCATGTTCAAACTTCGGAAAATTAAAAGTGAAAAAAAAAAATCTTGAAAGGTGCAAAGATAAGAATTACATCTGACTTTCCCCCAGGACTCACGCAAACAAGAAGAGAATGGAGTAAAATATATTTTCCTTTTCCACATTTTTGTTGGTGCATTATAATGGTGAATTTTGTCATTACATATTCATAGATACCCATGATATACTTTGGCCAATGTCATTCCCTAGTATTGCCCCGTTCCTTCCCTTCCTCCTCCTCCTAGTTCCTTTTCTCTACTAGTCTTCCTTTGATATTCACGAGATTCCCCATGCTTTTCTTCTCTCCTCTCTAGCTCCCATATCTGAGAGAAAACATACAATTAAAATATTTAAAGAATTAAGGGAAAAAAACTAACAACTTAGACTCCAATGAAATCATCCTTCAAAAGTGTAAAACAAAAATAAGAACAAGTAGAATAAATATTAATTCAACTATATCTATCATCACTTTAAATTTCAATGTTCTAAATAAACCTTTTACAAACAGACTGTCGAGTGGGGAGGAAAAACAGACCCAACCTTATTTTGTCTACAAGAAACAAACATTTTTTGGTGTGTGTGGCACTAACGACCTTGCAAATGCTAGGCATGTGCTGTACCACTTCAACCCCAAGAAACCAACTTTTAATGCAACATATTTACATTAAATGGAAATTTAAAAATAAATGGATAGAGAAAGATACACCATGCTAACACTAATAAAAAGAAAATGACAGCAGCTATCTTAATTTCGGACACAGCAAACTTCAAGCAAGGAAAATTATCTGGGATAAGGAGAGGTACTACTTAATGACAAAGGATCAATTTTTTGAGAAGATAGAACAACCTCAATGTGTATGCATCTGAAAAAGAACATCAAAATACTTGAGAACTTCAATGAAAAAAAAATGAGTCCACTGTTATAGCTGGAAATTTCAACAGGCACAAGCAGGCAGAAAATCAGAACACAGATAAGCTGAACAACATCATCAATCAACTGACTGAAATTGACATCCATAGAATACTTCCTCCAACAAAAAAAATACACATTTTTTTCAAGCTCACATGGAATATTCACGAAGCTAGCTCACATTCTGGGCCATAAAACAAATTAACAAATTTGTGAATATAAATCATATACTACCTGTTCTCAGACCACAAAGAGATTAAACAAAGCAGCCAATTACAGAAAAGTAGCTATAAAAATCCTACTTGGATACTAATAACACATTTCTAAATAATATAGGGCAAAGAAGAAATATAAAGATAAAATTAAAAATATTTGTAAATAAATGAAAAATTTTAGGACTAGGGATATAGCTTAGTGGAAAAGCTCTTTGCCTAGCATGTGTAAATTCTGGGTTTAATCCTCAGCAACACATATACAAAAACTCAAATTTTATAAACTTACAACTAAATAAAAAAACGTAAATATGCAAAGCAAAAGCAATGCATGAAGGGACTTTGCTATTAATAAATAAGTGAACTAGAAAAACAGAAACCTAAAACCAATAATGTAAGATTCAACCTAAGAATTAGAAAAATAAGAGCAAGTTAAATCCAAAGTAAGCTGAAGAAAAGAAATAATAAAAAAGCAGAAGTGAATGAAATTGAAAGGAAAGACCAATAAATATCAACAAAACCTTAAGCTGTTTTTTTATCCAGGCTCACTAAGGGAAAAAAGACAGGGAAGAAACTAATAGTTACTATCAGAAATGAAAGAAGAGGCCTTACTATAGTCCCATGGACATTACAAGGTTAATAAAGCACTACTGTTATGGATATAAAGTGTCCCCCAAAGGCTCCAGTGTTGAAGGCTGGATCCTCGATGCAGCAATATTCAGAGTGGGGCTGTTGGGAAGTGAGTGAATCCACTGATGGCGGAAATTCCATGGCATTATGGGAAGCTGGTGGAAATTTCAGGAGATAGAGTCTAGTTGGAGGAAGTAGGTCACGGGGAGTGTACCCTGGAAGGTTATTTCTTGTCCCCAGCTCCTTCTCCTCACTTTCTCTGCTTCCTGGCCACCATGAAGTGAACAAAAACTTTCCTCTACCATAATGCTCTACCTCTGCTCATGTCCCCAGCATTGGAGCTGACTGACCATGGATTGAAAACTCTGAAACCAGGAGCCAAAAGAAATCTTTCCTCCTCTAAGTTGTTAATATCTGGTATCGAGGTCACGGTGATGAAAAGTTGACTAACATGACTATGAATAACTGTGTGTCCACAAATTTGATAACCTAGATAAAAAGAACCAATTCCTTCAAAGCACACTGCCAAAACTCACACAAGAGGAAAAAGACAATCCAAATATGCCTATATCTATTAAAAAAATCAGATCAATAATTAATAATATTTGAAATAGAAAGCTCCAGGCCTAGGTGGTGTCAGCAGTAAATTCTACCAAAACTCAAAGAAAGAAATTGCACCAATACTGTATAATCTGTTTTGGAAGACTGAAGCAAAGCAAATACTTCCTAACTCATCCTGAAAGGCTAAACTTACCCTAAAGCCCAACAAAACCCAGGAAGACATCATAAGAAAGGACCATTACAAAACTATGTATCTTGTAAAAATAGATGTAAAAAAATTCTTAATAAAATCAAATCCAACAATGTATAAAAATAATTATACATCATGATAATTTAGGATTTATTATAGGAATGCAAAGCTAGTTCAACATTTGAGAGGTTGGGGATGTAGCTCAGTGGTAAAGTGCTTGCCTAGCATGCACAAGTCCCTGGGTTCAATTCCCCAATTTTATAAAAAAATTAAAAATTAAAAAACAATCAATGTAACCCATCTTATCAACAGGCTAAGAAAGAAAAATGCATGATCATATGCATATATGCAATAGCATCTTATGAGATCCAATAACCATTCATAGAAAAAACTCTGAGCATGCTTAAAAGGGGAATGTGCACAACATGATAAAAACATCAATAAAAACCCTACAGCTAACATAAGAATATATGGTAAGAAACTAGATGTTTCTCACTGAAATCAAGAACAATGCAAGAACAGCCCCATTCACACCATTCCTAGTCAACCTGGCACTGAAAGTCCTAGTAAATGCAATAAGACAAGAAAAGGAAATTAAAAAGTACACAGGTTATGAAGGAAAAAATAAAATTGTGCTGACAGATGATAGAATTGTCTGTAGAAATAATAACAATTATAGTAAGGTTGCAGGATATAAAGTTACAGTCGTGTATCACTTAACAGTGGGGATGCATTATGATAAATGCAGTGCTAGGTAATTTTTGTCATTGGGTGACTTTCACAAAGTGTACTTAAACTAAGATGTCATGTCACTAGGTGATATGATTTTATGGGACTTATCTTCATATATGCAGTTTATATATCACTGACTGAAACATTATTATGCAAAATTATGACTGCATACAAAGGTCAACCCCATTCAATATAACAGAAATTAACAAGTGAGGTATTAAATTAAAAACACAATATCATTTACAATAGCACCTCTCAAAATTAAATACTTAAGTATAATCTAACAAGATACGTATAAGATCTACATGAGGAAAACTGCAAAAACTCTGATGAAAAATACCTCAGAGAACTAAATATATGCACAATAGTCCATGTTCATGCGTAAGAAGACTCAATATTATCAAGATGTCAGCTGTTCCCAAATTGATCTATAGATTAATATAATTCTAGGTAAAATCCAAACTAGTTATTTTGTGAATATCAACAAGTTTATTTTGAAGTTTATGTGGAGTAGCAAAAGACCAAGAACCGCCAAAACAGGGCTGGGGATGTGGCTCAAGCGGTAGCGCGCTCGCCTGGCATGCGTGCGGCCCGGGTTCGATCCTCAGCACCACATACAAACAAAGATGCTGTGTCCACCGAAAACTAAGAAATAAATATTTAAAAATTCTCTCTCTCTCTCTCTCTCTCTCTCTCTCTCTCTCTCTCTCTTAAAAAAAAAAAAACGCCAAAACAATACTAAAAAAGAATTAAGTCAGAGGATTGATATGATCCAATTTCAAGACTCATTTCAAATCTGTAGTAATCAAGACAGGGTAATATTGATGAAAAAAGTGGCAAAATGAACCAATGGAATAGAATAGAGATTCTAGAAATAGGCCCACATGAATATAGTTAACTGACCTTTGACCAAGGAAGAAAGGCAATTCAATCTGCAAACTAAGCCTTATCAACAATCAATGCCAGAAGAAACTATACCATCACATACAAAAACCACCCAAAAGAACAAATAAAAACTCAAAATCTAGGCACAGATCTTATGCTCTTTACACTCACACACACTACTTAAAATGGATCGTGAGCCTAAATATGAAATACTAAACTACACAACTCCTAGAAAACAACATAGAGGGAAAATATAAATAATATAAATAATAATATTTATAATAAAATATAAATATAAATAACTAGGCAGGGTGATAACTTTTAGATACATCACAAAAAGCACAACTTATGACAGAAATGATTGATAAGCTGAAATTATCAAAATAAATTTTTTTTTCTGTGAAATGCATGATCAAGAGAATGTGAAGAAGGCATAGACTGGTAAAAACTATTTTCAAATGACACAATTAATACAAGACTAGTATCCAAAATATACAGAGAACTCTTAAAATTCAACAAAAAGAAAATGAACATCCAATTAAAACATGAAGAGCTGAACAGACACCTCACCAGGGAAGAAAGTGTATTAAAAGATGCCCAACATCATGTTATTAAAACAAACAACTTTACACCGAAAACCAACTAACATATACATTCCAAAATATTGACCACCCCAAATTCTGGCAAGAATGTAAAGCCAGTAGAACTTTCCCTCATTGTTGATGGGAACATGTGTTAGTCACCTTTCCATTATTGTAACAGATACCTGAGATAATGTATAAAGAGGGAAAGTTTATTTTGTTTCACAATTTGGGAGATTCCAGCACATAGTTGGTTGGCCTGTTGCTCTGCCATATGCTCCCAACATGATACCCCATGTTGGGAGCATATGGCAGAGCAAACCATTCACCTCATGATCAAGAAGCAAAGAAAGTGAGGAAGTCCCACTGTGCCCTTCAAGGACATGTGCATAAAGACATAAAGACCTATCTCCAGATCCCTACCTCTTAAAACTTCCACCACCTCCCAATAACACCACCCTGAGTGTGGTAGGGACAAACAAGGCAAGGCTCCGAAGATAGGAGGAAACAGTTTTATTTGGCTGCAGCCAGGTTCAGAGGGCACAGCCTTTGCTGTCATCAATCAATCCCCTGAACCCCGAGTTCAGGAAGTTTCAGAGTTTTATACCCAGCATGTAAGGGGAGGGGCTCAGAAGTTCACAGTCTGCAGAAGTTCACATAAAAGCAGCTTTTTCTTTCACTGTTCTGAGCAAGTTAACTCTTCAAGGACAGCACCTGAGAAGGGGAGAGCTTCTTCTCTTCTTTCTATCCTCCCCCTGCCAGCTGTTACCATGGAGCCCAATTGTAACTTATCTTAAAAATGTAGACATCTTTGTGAAGCCCAGCTCAAGTCCAGAGGCCTTGTTTGCACATTTCTTCAAAGTACTATACTGGATACGTTTGTGAAAACTAGTAAGGGGGGATCCAGCACCTGGAGTGCTGGTATCTTCTCGGCCAGTGGCCAAGTAAACAGGGTGACATGAACATAGGAAGTTTATCTATATTGGACTCTTTTGCTGACAGTCCTAAAATCAGCCATGGTGAAGAGGGCTTTTCTGTGGAGAAAGGGGGTGCCACTTCAATTCCCCCCTTTAATGATGCTCCCCATAATTTAATCCTTTAAATTTAAGAGCATCATTACCATTATCTTGGCTTAAAGCCTTATAGAACGTCAAAACCTTAGTTGTCGTCATCCTTTCAACAGCAGCTTCTTTAGTGGACCCAATAGTTTTAATGCACAGTGGAGCCAAACATGGGAGCAATGAACAGGTTAACAGCAGAATACCCATTACACCAGTTAAGCTTTTAAATCTACCAAGAGTTGAAAACCATCTCCCAAAAACATGATTGGGACCCACATTTTAATGCCCTTCTAGGTATGAACTAACACATGCTAGTTTTCTTGTGTTGATGGCTATATTCTTAACTCTTTGTCTATTGTCATCCATTTGGATGCAACAATCTGAGCTGTTGAACTCTCCACATATATTGTTTCCTCAGCCAGTAAGTAATTCTAATGCCAAGTGGTTTTGATAGTTAGCCACTCGCATCTGGTCTGTTGTGTGGCTAGGAGGTCAAAGGCTTGGCAGTCTGATTAACAATAATTTCTAGTACAGCTTGTAAGTGAATAATTCTGTTTAACAAGTAAATAGGAGTTCTATAACTCCAACTGCCATTTTGTGCCCAGGTATCTGGAGCATAAGTGGCAATAATCCTCTGGGGTGGCCAGTTACCTTCACCCCAAGATTGATGACCTCCTAAATCAAGTTTCTTTCCAATGGACCTCTTTTTCCTTTCCAAACAGTCATCCATCTATAACATTTCTCTGGTGGGACAGGTCCTAAATATATGTTTTACCACCTCTTATATATAGTGGATTGTCTTGACACATGGTTCACATGATCTCCATGGTTGGAATAGGAGTAGGGCAGAATCCCTTATAGTTATCAAAGGAAACCAAACTAGATAATAGACTAACATTTTGGTTAGCATAGGTTAAACAACATAAGTTAACAAAGCCAAACCAATAACACTAAACAAATCCTAGAAAACTTATATAAGCAAGATAAAAAAATATAAGTGAAATTTTGTTATCCAGAGTCCAGTCAGTAGGAGTTATTGTTATCAAACCAGTAGCAAAAACCAAACAGAGAATTACATATATATCTAGAAGCAAGGGGTGGAAATGCATTATAGTATAAGAACTATCTTAGAGGTTGAAGGAGTTCCTTAGTCCTGGTGGGAGGTTTATCCTTCACTGTGTATTGATCAGCCAGTCCCTCCTGTGTGGCTGAAACAGAGCCATAGTCTCCTCAAGCTTCGGCCGTGCGTAGACCAGTCAGCTTCCGGAGTGACTGGAGCAGGGCTGTTGTCCTTCTGATCCTCAAGCTTCTCTGGTGCTCCTTTTTCTTCGGGATGGTCAGCTTCAAGGGCATAGCAGCATCTGGAGAGCACTCCCAGTCGGCAGCTGCAGGCGTGAGTCTGGTGTAGTGAATCCAGGGACCTATCTCTGCAAATTTTACTGCAGTTGAGGTGGATAAAATAACAGTGAAAGGGCCCTTCCAAACAAGTTCAGGGGTTGAATATTTCATTCTTTGACTCAGACTCAATTTCCAGGCTTGAAGGAGTGTGCACCTGGGTCAAACTTACTGACAATCTTTCTCTAACCCATTGGTTGAGAACCTGTAAAGTTTTCCCTAAGACCTGAAGCTGTCGACTCAGGGTTAATTTTCCTATCTCTCTTAAGTCTCCCTGTAGTCCCGTAATAAGAGGGGGGGGGCTCCCATATATTATCTCAAAAGAAAAGAATCCAGTCCTCCTAGTGGGAGTAGATCTAATCCACAACAGTGTAATAGGGAGAAGTTCATCACAATGTAAGTGAGTCTCCTGACACAGCTTTCCCAATTGAGCCTTAAAGTCCTGTTCATCCTTTGAACTTTACTAGAACTCTGCAGCCTATTGGCAGTACATAACTTTCATCTGATATTTAAACTCTTGGTCAGTAATTGTAACACTTCTGCCCAAAAGCTGGTCCATTGTCTGAGCCAATAATTATTGGGACACCAAATCTGGGAATAATTTCACAGAGAAGCATCCTAGTATTTCCCTAGCCTTTTCAGTACGGGTGGGAAAGGCTTTCACCTAGTCAGAGTATGAACACACAAAAACCAAAAGTTATGTATAGCCCCGTGAGCTTGGTAGTTCAGTGAAGTTTACTTCCAAGTCTTCAAAGGTGCTCCTCCTATAGTTTGGGTCGTTGTGAGCACAAACCTCACATTGTTTGAAGATCATCCAAGTGTTGCTTGTGAGCCAGAGGACATAGAAATGTTGACTCAGAACTGTCTCAAGTGCTGTATGTCCAACATATTTTCCTGCAAAACCGTTTGATAAAGGCTGGGACTAGAATCTCTGGGATGGCTGTTCCAGCCATCAGAAAATTTCCACCATCCTTCTGGGAGAAAATTTTCTTTTTCAGTCTTAAATCACTTACTTTCATGTTGGGAGTATGTGGGCTCCCATTCTGTTAGCTAGTCGGCCAGGCAGAAGGGCAGCATTTAAACCTGGGACTGGATTTTCTTCCCGTTTCTTGCAGACAGCTAACCTAGCCTCTCTGTCAGCTCTCCAGTTGCCCTGAGAAACCGCAGTTTTTCCTTTTCGATGACCTTGGCAATATATAATCACAACCTTCCTGGGAGCCCACAGTGCATCCAAAAGTTTAAGAATTTCTTGTCCATCCATCATGTCCCCCCCTTTTTTTCCTCCTGAGTTAATTAGCCTACAGAAGGCCCTATGAACATGAAGGGTAGCGAATGCATATTTTGAGTCTATGTAAATATCCCACAGACTCCTGCTGTCAACTGAGGTGCTCGAGTCAAAGCAATAAGTTTTACTTTTTGTGCCGAAGTTTCCTGAGGCAGACTTTCTGCCTCGACAGTAGAGTCCAGAGTGACCATTGCATATCCAGCAAAACATACCTCATCTTTTATGAAACTGCTTCCATGGGTGAAGTACTCTGCATCAGCGTCCTCGAGAGGCTGGTCGGTTAGGTCTGGTCTGCTGGAGAACACTTCATCCATGACCTCAACACATTTGTGATCAGGTTTTCCAGGTCCAATGGGCAGCAAAGTTGCTGGGTTTAGAGTTCTGACGACCTCAGCATGGATACGTGGGTTTTTACATAACATGCCCTGATATTTGACCATTCCTTCATTAGTCAACCAATAGTGTCCTTTATATTTTAACAATGTCAAAATTGAATGAGGAACTCTGACAACCAGTTCTTGTCCCATGGCCAGTTTATCAGCTTCTAACATCAGAAGAGCTGTGGCTGCAAGAGCCCATAAACAAGGTGGCCAGCCCTGGGCTATAGAGTCCAGCTGTTTGGACAAATAAGCCACTGGACAGGGCCATGTCCCCAGTATCTGAGTCAAAACTCCCACAGCCACTCCAGACAGATCATGGACATACAGAAAGAAAGGCTTTGTGAGGTCAGGGAGCCCTAATCCAGGTGCACTGGTGAGTGCTTGTTTAATGTCCTCAAAGGCCTTTTGCTTAGTTGACTCCCATATAAGAGGATCCCATTTTCCCCCCTTTGTGGCTTCATAGAGGGCTTTCGTCATAACTGAAAGTTGGGGATCCATATATGGCTGAACCCAGTAGCCCCCAAGAATTCTCTAGTCTGAAGGCAGGTTGAAGGGACTGGAATTGAGCAGATCTCCTGTTTCTTTTGAGGCTCAGTTGCTCTGTTGCTGAGTCAGATGGTAACTGAAGTATTTGACCTTTTTCTTGATAGATATGGGCTTTTAAGTCAGAGTCCAGTGCTGTCCCAAGGATGGTGTACTCAAGCCCCTGGGAGGAACAGTCATTTAGGGAAGGGAGGCATACATAGAGCCTCTGGTGCTTTAAGATGCAGGGATTTTTTTGTTATCTCCCAGTGCAGGATCTTGGCTGCTAGGATTCTCCAACTCTTAAATCTAATGTAAATCTTAGCAGAGACTGATGACCTGGGACATCATTTGTATAAAAGGCACCTATGTCAATCTCGCTGTGGGCCGTCTGTCAAGGTTGGAGGGCAGTGGTGTGGTCCCGTGCAGGTCCTGGTGTGGCAGTCACATTGTGCCCACCTAGGTGTTTCTCTTTGTCTGTGTGGCTTTTCTCCTCTTGTCAGATGGGAGCCTGCTCTAATTGTCTATAGTAGCTGCCCCGCTTGTGTTTTTGTTCAGTATGCCTACCCAGTATGCCATGGGACTCTGTGGCCCTTTCTGCTGGTGGCTCACAGCGTGTGGCTTGGAGCCAGGGTGGCATGTCCTTTTGGAGTGAGCACCCTATGGTCCTCTACTGGCTGTTAACATGAACATATTCCTGGTTCATTTGGAGGCTTGCAGCAGCTGAGCCCTCCTGAGGCGCTGGGTCCCGTGCATCAGATGCAGTTCTGTGTCTATGGGACCCCTGCCATATTCATCAATCATCAACTTCTGAACAAGTGGGAAGAAACTGAAAGGAGGGACTGGGGCCAAAACAGTCATTCCTTCTCTGTTCAAGTCTTAGCATTTGAGCATGGCAGTGGGTGCTTGCCCATCGGGGCCACTGGAGGCTTCCCATTTTATCTGGCCACGCTTTTTTTTTCTTATAAACATTTGGACCATTGTCTTTGTTCTAGTGAGACTCCCCTTTGAGTAACCTCTGGGTTTTTTTTAGTGAGGGTGCTCTAAGGAGATCCATCCTCCTCTTTATCTTTCTGCTCTGCCTATCTTTGAGTCTCTGGATCTCAATTGATGAAAACTGTGGTGGCCACCTTAATCAGCTCACCGGCACACTTCTCAGTAAAGTCCTCTAGGATTGTAATTTTTGGCAAATGGCTCTCTGAACCTGTCCACAAAGGTTGCGTTGACCACCTGTCGCTTGCACCTGTGCTGTTTTTCACTGACAAACTTGCTTTGCAGCTGCATGTTTGTATGGTGCCCCTCTTCCCCCTGGGCACCTCTGGGCAGAGAGATGGGCGGCAGCGGCAGTGGCCTTGATATTTAGCTCTGAGTCAGTTGGGCACATCTCTTTTGATCATTGCTGCCAGTTTCATAGGGCAGAGGGGCCGACAGAAATGTTCAGGGCTATCAAGGGTTCGAGAGGGAGATGCGGGAGCAGCGGGAGGCTTATCTGGGCTCTGTTTGTCTACAGATGTGTTAAAGACATAATGGGTGACTTTAACACATTTCTGTCACCACTGGATAGATCCTCCAAACAAAAACTAAATAAAGAAGCTATAGAACTAAAAAGTACAATTAATAATTTAGACTTAACAGACATATAGAATATTTCATCTAACAAAGACTGAGTATACTTTCTTTTCAGCAGCACATGGAGACTTCTCTAAAATATATAATATCTTAGGCCCCAAAGCAACCCTTAGAACTACTAAAAGTAGAGATAATACCTTGTATTCTATCAGATCATAATGGAATGAAATTAGAAATCAATGATTAAATTAAAAGTAGAAGCTACTTTAATACCTGGAGACTACATAATATGAATGAATGGCCAATGGATAAAGGAAGAAACCAGGGTGAAATTTTAAAAAAATGCTTAGAGGTAAATGAGAATAACAATACAAAATATCAAAATCTCTGTGACAGTTCTAAGAGGAAAGTTCTTTGCATTGAGCTCATTCATTAAAATGATAGAAAGTCACCAAATAAATAACCTAACATTATATTTCAAAGCCCTAGAAAAAGAAAAGCAAACCAACACCAAAAGTAGTAGAAGACAATAAATAATCAAAATAAAAGCTGAAAAAAATGAAACTGAAACAAAAAAACAAACCCCCAAATTGACAAAAAGTTTTTTTCTTTGAAAAAAATAAATAAAATTGATAAACCCTTAGCCAAGCTAATGAAGAGAAAGAGATAAATAACTCAAATTACTAAAATTCATGATGAAAAAGAAAATATCATGATAGACACTACTAAAATACAGTCGATAATCAGAAACTATTTATAAAAGTTTATATGCTAATAAAATAGAAAATCTTGAAGACATCTTCAAATTTCCAGTAGAAACATATGACTTACCAAAATTGAATCAGGAAAGCATAGAAAATTAAAACAGATCAATTTCAAGCAAAGAAATTAAAGATGGCACCAAAAGCCTTGTAACAAAGGAAAAAGCCCAGAACCAGACAGATTCTCAGCTGAATTCTTCCAGATCCTCAAAAAAGAACTGACCCCAATCCTCCTCAAATTATTCCATGAAACAGAAAAGGCAGGAACACAAACTCATTCTATGAAGCTAGTATCACCAAACCAGGCAAAGACACATCAAGGAAATAAAACTTTAGACCAATATCTCTCATGAATATAGATGCAAAAATTCTTAATAAAATACTGGCAAATCACATTCAAAAACATATTAAAGACACAGTGCACCACTATCAAGTGGGGTTCATCCCAGGGATGCAAAGTTGGTTCAATATCCAAAAATCAATAAAAATAATTTATCACATCAACAGACTTAAGACAAGAATCACATGATTATCTCAATAGATGCAGAAAAAGCATTTGACAAAATACAGCATCATTCATGTTCAAAACACCAGCAAAACCTAGGGATGGTAAGAATATACCTCAACATTGTAGAAGTAATATACGCTAAACCTGAGGTCAATATCATTCTAAATGGAGGAAAATGGAAAGCATTCCCTCTAAAAACTGGAACAAGAAAGGGATGCCCTTCTTTACCACTTCTATTCTAGTCCTTAAAACTCTAGCCAGAGCAATTAGACAGCAGAAAGAAATTAAAGGTATAAGAACAGGAAAAGAAGAATTCAAACTATCCCTTTTTGCCCATGAAAGATTGTCTATTTAGAAGACCCAAAAAACTCCACCAGGAAACTTCTAGAACTCATAGATGAATTCAGCAAAATAGCTGGATGTAAAAATAACACCCATAAATCAATTATGTTCCTATACATTAGTGATAAATCAACTAAAAGAGAAATTAGAAAAACTATCCCATTCATAAAACCCTTGAAAAAAATAAAATACCTGGGAATCAATCTAACAAAAGAGGTGGAAGACCTCTACAACAAGAACTACAGAAGTCAATAAAGAAAGAAACAGAAGAAAACCTTAGAAGATGGAAAAATCTCCCATGTTCTGGTATAGGCAGAATTAATACTGTCAAAATCGCCATACTACCAAAAGCACTATACAGATTTAATGCAATTCCTATTAAAAGTCCAATGACATTCTTCATAGAAGTTGAAAAGACAGTGATGAAATTCATTTGGAAAAATAAGAGGCCCAGAATAGACAAAGCAATCCTAAGTGAGAAAAGTGAACCATCACAAACCAGACCTTAAATTACACTACAGAGCTATAGTAACAAAACAGCATGGAATTGGCACCAAAACAGATATGAAGACCGATGGTACAGAATAGAAGACACAGAGACAAACCCACACAAATACAATTATCTTATACTAGACAAAGGCGCCAAAAACATACCTTGGAGAAGTGATAGCCTCTTCAACAAATGGTTCTGGGAAATCCATATGTAGCAAAATGAAATTAAACCCTTCTTTCTCATCCTGCCTAAAACTCAACTCAAAGTGGATCAATGACCTAGGCATTAGACCAGAGACCCTGTGCCTACTAGGAAAAAATGTAGGCCCAAATCTTGGCTTAGAAACCAAATTCCTCAACATGACTCCTAAAGCACAAGTAAAATCAAGAATCAACAAATGGGATAGTATTAACCTAAAAAGCTTCTTCACAGCAAAAGAAACAATCAATAATGTGAAGAAAGAGCCTACAGAATGGGAGAAAAATCTTTCTACCTTCACTTCAGATAAAGCATTCATCTCCAGAACATATAAAGAACTTAAAACAGCTTAATGCCAAAAAACCAAATAACCCAATCAAAATACGGGCAAAGTAACTGAAAAGGCACTTCACAGAAGAAAAAATACAATGGTCCACAAATACATGAAAAAATGTCCAACATCTCTAGCAACTGGAAAAATGCAAGTTAAAACTACACTGAGATTCCATCTCACTCCATTCAGAATAATGATTATCAAGAACGCAAGTGACAATAAATGTTGGTGAGGATGTGGGAGATAGGTACACTCGTACATCGCTGGTGGGACTGCAAATGGTTCAACCACTCTGCAATGCAGTATGAAAATTCCTCAGAAAACTTGGAATGGAACCACCATTTGACCCAGTTATCCCACTCCTCAGGATATACCCAAAGGACTTAAAAATCAGCATACTGTAGTGACATGGCCACATCAATGTTTATAGCAGCTCAATTCACAATAACAATCTAGTTGCCCTTCAACAGATGAGTGGATAAAGAAAATGTGGTATATGTACACAATGGAATACTACTCAGCCATACAGAAGAATGAAATTACGCATTTGCCAGTAAATGGATGGAAGTGGAGACTATCATGCTGAGTGAAAAAAGCCAATCCCCAAAAAACAAAGGCCAAATGTTCTCTCATATGCGGATGCTGACTCACAATAAGCAGGTGGGGGAGGGAAGAACAGAAGTTCACTGGATTAGACAAAGGGCAATGAAAGAAAAGGAGGGGGGGTGGGAATAGGAAAGACAGTCAAATGCGTGGGTCATTCCCTATGTTCATATATGAATACACAGCCAGTGTCACTCCGCATCATGTACAACCACAAGAATGGGAAGTTATACTCCACTATGTATAATATGTCAAAATGCATTCTACTGTCATGTGTAACTAAAAAGAAAGAATAAAATTTAAAACAAAAACCATCTGAAGAACTCCAGCTGTGCAATGGGCCTGCAGCCTATCCTATATATATTTCTCCTGCTTGGAGATACGGGGCAGCTCTCCATTGTATTCCGGCCTACTGCCACCAACGAGTGTGTGAGTAATAAAACATCCCAAACCCTCATGTTCTTTCTTTTGGATTGGGAAACAGGAAGTTCGCGGGCATCTGCAGCCCTGGAGTTGATCAGAAGCATTTCCCCATGACACTTTTGATTCATATATTGCATGAAGGCAGCTAGCTTTGCTTTGCTTTTTAGAGCTTAGTCTGAGCTGAAATGCCAGAAACCCACAGCTTCAGGAGGAAAAGTGCTCTCATGATCTGCGGTGTAAGCCACAAACAGGATTTTCTGTAGAGGCTTCAAAGCTTGAAGAGATGAGAAAAGCTGAGCATGTGCACTGGACCAGACACTCCGCAAACAGGGAAGGAGGCCTCTGCACCTGTAAAGGTGTTGTTTCCGTGCTTTTAGAAAGCAACAGATTTCATGCTTTGATTATTTTCTCTTGAGAACAGCTTTAAGGATGTTTTTTCTCAGAAGACTTAAAAGTAAAATTCAGGGAGAAAAAGTGGCCCATTCGAGGGGGGAGGCCCTTCCTTAGCACCGGCCTCAAAAGTGGAGACTCATTGAGGTGGGTGACTATTTAACGCTGGCTGAAAAGAAACCACAGAGATGGAAAGAGGCAGAAACTGAGAACATAATAAAAAAAATAATCCATCAGAGACGCACCAGCTTGACTGACAGTGGCGACAGTCGCCTCTGCTGAAGGGAGGGGGAGCTCAGGCAGAGACAGAGGCCAGCAGATGGGGGTCGATGGGCTTGGGGAAGCTGTGAGAAGTTGGTAGAGGAAGTGGTTGAGTAAAAATTGACCCAAGTGCTCACCATGGACAGGTAGTGGAGCGGGAAGTGGAGTCGTGGGCGCAGGAACCACTTATAAGCACCGTGCACGGCGGCCGGCGGAGAGAGAGGACTCCTAACCCAGCAGTCACCTGACCTGATCCCCTGTGTGCCTGCACCAGAGTGGTTGAAGAGGCCCCAAGAACACTGTGCCTGGAGCATACGGGCTCTGGATTCCAGGGAGAAAGCTCCCGAGCTGCTGGAGCCCCATGAGAGCTATGGGGAGACGCCGTAAAGGCCACACGGAGCGTCTGCACCCAAGGGCTGACACCGGCCATTCATAGTCGTCGTGTGAATGTGAAACCGTGGACGTTTAGTTCCTGGGCCCTAAAAGTGCGTTTTACCAGAGGCCCTTGAAATCCAGAGGTCCTGTGGAGAGGCACCTCCCCAGCAGTAGAGGTCAAGGGTCAAATCTCAGAGAGGCCCCGACAGAGTTCCAAAGACCAGTCAAGACTAAACCCCAGCCACTGGAGCTTCCAGTTTAGGACGCCTCACCACTCCCGTTCCAAGAAGGCAGTTTGCCAGCATTTAAGGGTTAATCCACTCTCCACTGGGAGAGCTACTGAGAGCTAATCCACAAGATCAAAACTTAGCAAACGCTGTCCTTGACCCAAGGGTTACAGAGCCCAAAAATAAATATAAACAAGGAAAGTCCATCTCTGCCAACAGTTTTGGCCACCTCAGTGGAAACGAGCCCTTTATTCATGATTAAGATTTTTTTCTTTTTTTCCCCCATATTCCCCCTATTTTTTCATATTTGTGCCCTTTAACATTTTTGTTCAAAAATAATTTTATTATTTTTACTTTTTTCCATTCTGCAAAATATACATATTCATATAATTTAACTTTCATTTCAATTGCTTTCTTCTGCCATGGGATCTGTTTCTTATTTAGCCTTGGTTTGACTTAGCTGGAGTATAATTATGCGTGAGTTTGAGTTGTTCAAGTCTTACATTTGCTTGTTTGTCCTTATTGCCTCTTCTTCACTCTCTTCCACCACTAATTACCAAGTTTTCCTATTCTCTCTTCTTCTCTTTCATTTTTAATTACTTTTAGTTACATTTTTATTTCTCCTTCTTTATAGTCATCACCTTCTACCTCTCTCCTGCCTCTCCTCTGTTCACATTTCTAAATATTTCAAGCTCTCTCTTGCCTTCCTGCCCTATTTTCTCTTCACTTAAGAAACCATAAGGGGTTGGGGATGTGGCTCAAGTGGTAGCGCGCTGGCCTGGCATGCGTGCGGCCTGGGTTCGATCCTCAGCACCACATACAAACAAAGATGTTGTGTCCACTGAAAACTAAAATAAATAAATAAATAAATATTAAAATTAAAAAAAAAAGAAAAGAAACCATAATCCCACTAATAGAATAATATAGTTTATGTAATTCCTACCAATTCATGTTATTGTGATTAATAATACAGTGAATGATGTAGTAGATACCTGATGCTTAATGCATGATCTAGTCCACAGTTTTTGGGGGTTTTTTTTGTTTGTTTGTTTGTTTGTTTTACTGTTGGTGCTGATGTTAAATGCTGACCCCACCTTTTCTATATAGGTGGCAATTAGTGCTATAGACATCCCAGTAGACTTTGAACATTTGTCTTAAAGTTGTACAGCTGTTGCTAACATTAGTACTATCCCTGGCTCTCTGCTTCCCATAAGAGGGGCTAGAAAGTTATTGGGACATTTTAAGTTCACAGAGTAGAGACCCTGATACTGAAAAATATCCTCAACTCAGCCAAGTAACAACAAATCTAATGCCACACACAATCTAACAATACTTCAACACATGGACTTGGGGAGAGAAAAAACCCAAGAGGGAATAATCAGAGAGGGACATCAGGTTCCCTTATGGATATCTACTCACACATCAAAAACAGAGAGAAGACCCAGGATGAAATAGATAACTACACATGAAAGGACTTGTGTATGAAAGAGGAAGGGGAATCCATCTCAGTGTTTGTACAAGATCTCTGAAAACATGAGGAAACAGGTAAATGAATCTCCTCTCAAATTTCTCAACCCTTTCTCTCTTATCCCATAATGGAGTTTTGCTCAGTCATAAAGAAGAATGAAATTATGGCATTTTCTAGTAAATGGACATAAGCCAGACTCAGAAATTCAATGTTTTCTCTCATATGTGAAAGCTAGAGCAAAATAAGGGAGAACAGGTAGGGATCAGAAATCATAAAGATATCAATGGAGTAGATGAGTAAAACACATCAGTAGTCTTGACATTCTAGCAATACTGAGTCGTATAATCCATGAATATGGAAGACCTTTTCATTCACTAACATTTTCTTTCATTTCTTTTTAGTTTTACCTGTACAGGTCTTTTGTCTCCCTGCTGTGGTTTATTTCTGGTATTTGTAGGCTATTATAAATAGAGTTGCTTTCTTAATTCTCTTTTTGGGTTGTTTATTGATAGTGTACAGGAAAAATCAATTTTATATGTTGACATATTTTTCTGCAATGCTCTGAATTTGTTTATTCATTCTAATAGATTTTTGCAGCATCTTTGGAATTTTCTACACATAAGATTATGTCATCAACAGCAGAGATAATTTTATTTTTCCTTTCTAATTTGAATGACTTTATTTCTCTTGTCTAATTGCTCTGGCTAAAACTGTCTATACTAGTTTGAATAGAAATGGCATAGTATCACTTCATGTCTTGTTCCTCAGATAACAAAATCCTTTAGCATTTTATTCTTAAATATGTCAACTGTAATTTTCATGTATGGCTTTTATTATATTGAGGTCATTTTCTTCTATTCCTAGTTTGTTGAATTTTGTTAAATGATTTTTCTGCATTAATGGAGGCAAGGATGATAATGTGTGTTTTGCCTTTCATTCTGTAATGTGTTCATTACATTGATTAATCTTCATCTGTCGAACTATCCCTGCATTCCAGCAATAAATCCCACTTGATCCTAATGGAGCAGTTTACTACTATTGTGCTGAAAAGTTTTGCAATAATAGGTTGTGTCAGTGAGCTCTTTATTGCTCTGACAAAATACCTGAAGTGTCTGTTCATATCTTTGGCCCATTTTTAAGTTGGGTTTTTCATTTCTTTATTGTTGAATTTTAAGAGTCCCTTGTATATTTGGGATTCCAGTTCCTTATCAGATCAGAATTTAGCCAAGTTTCTCAGTCTATAACTTGTCTTTTCATTCTCTGCATTGTGAAATTGCATGGAATGTATAAATGAAATTGGGAAGAACTCACAGCTTGACAATATTGAGTCTTCATCTCCATGTACATGGACTATCTCTCCATTTATTTTGACTTTTATTAGATTTTATATCAGACTTACTTTCTAAGTCATGTGCATATTTTGTTAGTTTGTGCCTAAGTATTCATTTTTTTATTTTTGGCAAAAATATTAATGGTATGTTTTTAATTCAAGTTCCACTTGTTCATTGCTCATATATAAGACTATTGGAGTTTGTATATAAACATTGTATTCTGAAACCTTGTTATAATTGACTCTTGGTTTTAAGAGCTTTTTGTTATTGATAATGATGATAATTCTATGGCTTTTTTTTTTTACATAGGCGATCCTGTCGTCTGTAATCAGAAATTTTTATTTTTGCCTTCTCAGTGTGTATGCATTAACTTCTAGGATCAAATTGACTAGGAATGGTGTGAGTGGACATTCTTGTGTTTTTCCTGATTTTAGTGTGAAAGCATCTAGCTTAGGTTAGCTGTAGGTTTTCAAATTTTTCTTTTAATTTTTCAATCTTCTTCATTGATCTATATGATATTTAGAAGTGTGTTGTTTACTCTCTAAGCATTTTAGGGCTTTCCCTTTATCTTTCTTTGTACATTTGTAGTTTAATTCCATTGGGGTCTGAGAGTATACTTGGTATGATTTATATCCTTTACATTTTATAAATATGTGTTTCATGGCCCAGAACATGGTCTATCTTGATGAATATTCCAAGGGAGCCTCACAATAACATGCATTCTTTGGTTGTTGGATGAAATATTCTATGAATATCAATTAGACCCAGCTGATAGATGGTGTGGAGTTCAACTGTGTCCTCACTGATTTTCTACAAGCTCGGTCTTTTCATTATCAACAGATGGCTGTTGAAATCTCCATCTATAATATTGGATTCTACTGGATTCTTCTATTTCTCTTTGCAGTTCTATCAGATTCTGCCTCCCACATCTTGTCAGTCTTGTGCTGTGCATACACATAAGGAATTTTGATGTCCTTCTGGAAAATCAACCTTCTTGTTGTTATATATTGCTCCTTTTCATCTCTGATAAATCTCCCAACTCTAAAGTCTGCTTTGTCTAAAATTAGTATAGCTATTCCACCTGTCTAGAATGGTTATTCCAGACATTACGTCATATCTATGTGCAGGGTTAGGGTTAACATAGTGTATCTTTCTCAATCCATCTGCTTTTAATCAATGTTTGCCTAAATTGATTGGATTTTTTTCTGAAACACCATGTAGTTGAGTTTTGATTGTTTATTTGCTCTGAGAATATTCATCTTTTAAAAGGTGATTTATATCATTGATGTACTATAATTGCTGATACAGTTAATGTTTACCATATTTTTTACTGTCTTGTTTGTTTCCTTTGATCTTTGTTTTTGATTTTGGGCCTTTGTGTGTGTGTGTGGTTTTTTTTTTTTTCTTGCTTGTTTGTTGGGTTTTTGTTGTTTTGTTTTGTTTTTTTGTGGTGCTGCTGGGGATTGAACCCAGGTCCTTGTGCATTTGAGGCCAGCACTTTACCAACTGAGCTATACCCCCAGATACACATCTTCATGAATAGTAGAAGTAACTTAAAACAGTGTGGTCTCAATTCTTCCCTCTATTCCTTATGACATTGCTATCATTCGTTGCAGTTACCAACAAGTTATGATTACTAGATTAAGTGTTGCTATTATTACTTCGAACAAAACTTTATCTGTTAGATCAAGCAAGAATAAATAAAATAGCCAGGCATGGTGGTGCTCACCTGTAATCCCAGTGACTCAGGAGGCTGAGGCAGGAGGATCCCAAGCCTGAGACCAGCCTGAGCAACTTATCAAGTCCCACAGAGATTCAGCAAGACCCTATCTCAAAATAAAACCATAGAAAGGGCTTGGGATATAGCTCAGTGGTAAAGCACCCCTGGGTTCAATGCCCAGTCCACAGTCCCCTCACCCAAAAAACAAAGAATAAATAAACTAAAGAACTTTATTTGACTTTCACTTATTCCTTCTGTGCTCTTATTTTTCCTTTATAGATCTGAGTTTTTGACGTACGCCATTTTCCTTCTTCTGAAGAAATTTTCAAAAACATTTCTTGCAAGGCAGGTCTACGGGCCACAAATTCTCTCTCTCTCTTTCTCTCTCTCTCTCTCTCTCTTTTTTTTCCCCTAAGAGAGTCTTTATTTCTTGTTCACTTCTGTTTCATCTTTTTCCTGGATACTGAATTCTAAGTTGGTAGATTTTTTTTTCTTCTAGACCTTCATCCTTTCACTTAGCCTTCCTCCTGCTTGCATACTTTCCTCAATAGAAGCACAATGTTCTTCTTTTCTTTGCTTTATGCAGAAAGATGGTTTTTCTCTCAATTTCCATCCCCCGCCCACCCCCAAAGGGGAATCTAGCTCAGGGCCTTGCACACCTCTGTCTTCTTTCATGATTTTCTTTTTCTTTGTTTACGTGCAGCTTGAGGAATGTCCACGTGTGGTTTATGGGGCGGGTTTCCCCTCTTGTTTGCTATTTGCTCAATTTCATAGATCTGCAAGCTGGTGTTAATCATTGATTTTGCTTCTGTTCTGCCCCTGACGCACACACCTTTTTTTCCTTCCGAGGTATCCATTACATGTTACTCCTTCTAAAATTGTTCCACTGTTCTTTTTTTAATATCTATTTTTTAGTTATAGGTGGACACAAGACCTTTATTGTATTTTATATGCTGCTGAGGATCAAACCCAGTGCCTCATGCATGCTAGTCGAGCACTTTACCTCTGAGCCACAACCCCAGCCCTTCCACTGTTCTTTTTTTTTTTTTAAATTTTGTTTTAATTAGTTATACATGGCAGCAGAATGCACCATGATATATCATACATAAATGGAGTATGATTTCTCATTTTTCTGATTGTACATGATGTAGAATTCCACTGGTTGTATAGTCATACATGTACATAGGATAATGATGTCTGATTCATTCTACTATGTTCCTACCCCCATATATTTCCCTTCCCTTCACTCCCCTCTACCTAATCTAAAGTAACTCTATTCTTCCCACGCCTCCCTCACCACCACCCTTATTGTGAGTTAGCATCCACAGATCAGAGAAAACATTTGGCCTTTGGATTTTGGGGATTGGCTTATTTCACTTAGCACGATAGTCTCCATTTGCCTGAAAATGCCATAATTTCATTCTTCTTTAAGACTGAGTAATATTCCATTTTGTATGTATACCACATTTTCTTTATCCATTCATCTGTTGCAGGGCACCAAGGTTGGCTCCACAGTTTAGCAATTGTGAGTTGATTTTGCTTTAAACATGGATGTGGCCTCGTCACTGTAATATGTAAGGATTTGAAGTCCTTTGGGTATAAACCTAAAAATGGGATACCTGGGTCAAATGGTGGTTCCATTTGAGCATGTGAGCAGCAGGCCACTTACTCATAGGCACAGCCCTGGGTGTGAGGCCATGTATTGCAGTCCTGCGGTTGCTCCACTGCCTGAACCTCGATTTCTTGATACAAGGACCATTAGCAGAAACTGCATTGGTGGCTGCCTGTAGTCTGCTCAGCTACTGCCTGAGTATATGTACATGGTAACTGTGCAATAAAATCAGACTTGCTTCCTGCTTGGTCTCCGGAAGTCTTGATTAGCGACTCTGCAGCCACGCTGTGCTATCCTCTACCCTGTTCCGTGGACCTCCTAGCTGGATGAGAGAGAGCCCACGTGTCTTTACTATTTTTACATAATTTTGTTGAAAAAATGAACTGGGTAAAGGACCTGAGCTAAGGAGAACTTTTGCACAAGGTTTTATGTTCATCTGGCTTGGAAGGTATGTTTATTGTTTGTGTAGCTGTAGGTGTTGAGACTAAAATTTCTACTGTGGTCTATGTCATCTCCCCTGTTGTCTTTGTAAATAAAGTCTGAGAAATTCTCCTGAGTAATTTTTAAATATATTTTTAGTTGCCAATGGACCTTTATTTTATTCATTTATATGTGGTGCTGAGAATTGAACCCAGGGCCTCACACCTGCTAGGCAAGCACTCTACCACTGAGCTGCAACCCTAGCCCCTCCTGATTTTCTTCCTTTCTCTTCTCCTCTAGTTCCTTTTTCCCGATTATTCTAAGCATGTTTTTTCCTCTGAAGCAAAATACAAGCTCATAGGGATATGAACATCTTAATATACCCAGTCAATATTACATTTTATTATAACCGTTTTACTGTTTCCCTACAGAAGTGCAAGTTTCTTGGAGCAGGTTCTACGTATTTTAACCTTTGTAGACATTATGTTTGGTACATAATCAATGATCAATAAATTCTTAAAAAAGTATTGTAAGCAAGGGACTAATACACACTGTCTGCTCTTTTCCTGGTCAAATATGTCTTCCTTCGAGGTAAAGTCTCTCGCTTCCAGTGGTTCTTAATGCTGATTCACAAAAGAATCACTTTGAAGGAGTTTTTAAAATATATGTTGGGCCAGGTGAGGTGGCACACACCAGCAGCGAGTTCAAAGCCAGCCTCAGCAAAAGCGAGGTGCTAAGCAACTCAGTATTGTGTTGGTTTCTGCAAAACAAAAACAAACAAAAACAAACAAAAAACCCCCCAGTCAACATGAAGGCAAAATGGACTATTTCAACATACATATGATGTAAAACAGGAACCAAAAAATGGGCATTTTAGAACCCCCAAATCCACTATCTGATATGAAAAATTCACTTGGATGATCATAAGAGAAATTAAACATAGCAGAAGAAAGTGAGCTGGAAGAGAGTTGTTTTTTTTTTAATCGAAAGGAGAAAGGAACTGAAAGAAATGAAGGAAAAGTATCTCAGTGACCTACAGAAAAATATGCGTTACATGTAGAAATGGACACCAAGAAGTGGCTAAAAAAGGGGAAGGGTAAAAAAAAAAAAGGTGGTATTTTCTCAAATGCAGTGAAAAACATCAACTCACAGATTTGAGAAACTTGGAAACTCCCTCTCCCCCAAGAAAGATAAACATAAAAAAAAATGCTACCCAGGAACATTACAGTCCATGGTAAAGAGGAAGTTTGGTACATAAAACATTTTTTGTGCATTCATAGGAACAATGATATAAAATGTAGATAATATAAAATAGTGGAGAAAATGATAAATCTAGATTCAATATCATGAATTTAGACAAAAAAAAATATTCTTAAAGTATTGCCAGCTGTGCATAGTGCACATGCCTGTATTCCCAGCAATTTGGGAGGCTGGGGCAGCAGGATCTAAATTTCCAGGGTAGCCTGGGCAACTTAGAGAGACCCTGACTCAAAATAAAACATATGTTTTTTAAAAAATATATATTTTATTTTTTAGTTGTGTTTGGACACAATACCTTTTGCTTATTTGTTTTTATATGGTGCTGAGGATCGAACCCAGGGCTCCGCAAGCACTCTACTGCTGAGCCACAACCCCAGCCCTCAAAATAAAACATATGTTTTTAAAAAAAGGACTGGGGATATGCTCAGTGGTAGAGTGCCCCCCAGCCCCCCCCCCACCAGTTTTAATTCTCAGTCTTGTTAAAAAGAAAAAAAGAAAAGGCGGGCGGGGGTGGGGGGGTGGGGGGGACAACCTTACCAAGTCAAATCTAGCAATATGTGAGAAAGGTAGTAATAGCTTATAATACATCACAAGTGAAATTTAGTGGATATAACATTTGAAAGACAAACTCATTGATTATTTTAATAGCATAAGAGAAGAAAACTACGAAATCATCTCAACAGATGCAGAAAAATATCATTTGACAAATTTCAACAACTGTTCATGATGACAATTCTTAACAAACTAGGGATGAAAGGAAATTTAACCTGATAATAAGCATCCTATCTAACAGTGATATTGGATGCTTTCTTTCTAAGATTGGAAATAAGACAAGTATGTCTGCTTCAACCACTTCATTTAGCTCTGAAAGTCCTAGGCAGGGCAATTAAGCAAGATGAAAAAAGTGTGAAGATTGAGGGAGAAAGAAAACTAAGGCTGTTTTCAGCAACACAGAGTATGGTTGCTTATACACAGAATCCTAAAGAATCTGCAAAATAAAACTGGAAATAATATACAAATTTAACAAGATCATAGAATACAAGACCAATGCACAAAAAACAATTGTACTTTTTTTTTTTTTTTTTTTTTTTTTTTTGCTATTGAGGATTGAACTCAAGGGCACTTAACCACTGAGCCATATCCCCAGCCCTATTTTGTATTTTATTTAGAGACAGGGCCTCACCACTACTGAGGCTGACTTTGAACTGGGATCCTCTTGTGTCAGCCTCCCAAGCCACTGGGATTACAGGCCTGCAACTGTGCCTGGCCATCAGTTGAACTTGCATGTAGGAGTAAAAACACCAATTTTAAAACAAAAGAATCTAAGCCAATTCTGCTAACAATAACATTAAATATATTTAAGAATAGCAATTCTACATCACGTGCAACCAGAAGACTGAGAAGTTACACTCCATTTATGTATTGTGTGTCAAAATGCATTCTACTGTCATTATAATTAGAAAAAAATTTTTCAAATAAAAAATATATATTTAAGAATACACTTAAAAATGATGTGCAAGACTCAATCTTGTAAAATATTTTCACTGAGAGTTTGCAAAACACTGTCAAACTTAAGAAGATAGAAATACATAAATCTTTGATGAATTATAAGACCCCAAAATGGTTAAATGCTAATTCTTCACATTGATATCTGTATTCAATGCTATCCCAATTTAGAAGCCAGCATTCTTGGGGCTGAGGTGGTAGCTCAGTGGTAGAGTGTTTGTCTTGCACTATGAGTCACTAGGTTTGATCCTCAACACCACATAAAAATAAATAAAATAAAGGTTTTGTGTTCCTCTACAACCAAAAAATAATTTTTTTTTAAATATTTATTTTTCAGTTTTCGGCGGACGTAACATCCTTGTTTGTATGTGGTGCTGTGGATCCAACCCTGGCCGCACGCATGCCGGGCGAGCGCGCCACCGCTTGAGCCACATCCCCAGCCCCACCCCACCCCCAAATTTTTTAGTTTAAGTTAAAAAAAAAAACAGCATTCTTTTTTTAAGTTGAAGATTTTATTCTACATAAAATTTATATGGAAATACAGACTTTTTTGGATGGAACAGTGGAAAGACTTCACAGCCTGACTCCTCGGGCTGAGCTTGGGGGCGGAGCTTGGGGGCGCGGAAAAGGGACCGGAGACTCCGAGCGACTTGCCTTCCAGCAGTTGCCAGAAGCGCCTAGAAGAGCGCGGAGGCGGGACGGGAGGCAGGTGGCAGCGCGCGCAGCAAGACGGGGCGACATTTCCTTGTGGACGAAAAACGCGGAAGATTCTGCAGCCAACTCTCAATCGTAGCCCAGGGACGGAGCCCAAGAGTCCCTCTAATACCATGGTCCACAGGGGGAGCGCGCCAGGCGGCCCCGGGGCCCCGCGAGTGCGCGCCCTCGGCCCCAGCCGAGCCCTGGAAGCCACACCTGGACTCCGGGTCAGGACTTTGACTTTCGTCTGTGTGCTGTGGGTGAGTTCCGGCTTCGGTTCTCGGAGGACACGTGCGCCCGAGGGGCAGGAGGCCTGGGGGTCGTGGCGGGGATGCCAGGCCCCGGTCGCTTGTCGCCTGGCATTCCCCTTGCAGGACGCGCCCGGGGCGGCGGCGGGAAAGGGAAAGTCCGGGTCCCGGGCCCACAGGACCGACCCGGGCCAGGGGGAGGAGAGATGGTGCCCCGCGCGCCTCTCCACGGGTTGGGGACACTTTGGGGGCATTTCAAAATGGACACGGCGAGTTCCACTTGGAAGGCAGCCAGGGACTTTTTTTGCTTTTCCTTCACGCACGTCCGTCCTCGTGCGCTACCTTCCCACCGCGCTTCCGATCGGGTGAGCGAGGCCCTGCGGGGTCCCGCGGGGCCCAGGGACTTCGCCTGGCCTGCCTCTCCTCATTGGGGGAGGACGGCCGAAGGCAGGATACCAAGTTACAAAGTTACGACTTGAAACCTATTGGGGGGCCGTGATTTCCTGTGAAGGAGGGATGGGCGGGCTGGGGCGGGGGCGGGGACGGGGTGACGGGGTTGAGGGTGGAGCGCCATGCTTTCTAGGTTGCTGGAAGCTCCCGCTAATGACACTTTTCCAGGTTACTTGTATGTTAGGGGGGAAAAGCTCAAAACTTAAAAAAAAAAAACCCACTTGTATTATTCCGTTTTCCATTGCTTCATCAAATACTACTTAGGACTGGTTCATATAGAAAGAAGTTTGTTTATTTAGCTCACTCTTGTGGAAGTTCAAGCATACAGCCCCAGCTCCTGTGAAGGTCCTACTGATTGGTGGCTTTAGGGCGGGAGAGGGAGAGATCACCGGACAAGACAGGAACACTGAGAGGGTATTGGTGTCAGGATCGTGTGTTTATATCAACCACCTCCTGGGCACTAAGAACTACCTTGATTCTTTCCTGGACAATATCATCCCACTAGGCCCCGCCTCTGGCCCCACCCACTCTTACCACCACCATCCAGGGGACATCCTCAACCAAGTCTGAATCATAGCAATAACCTTGCAAGTGTCATGGCGTTTTTAATGTTTTCATGTAACAAATTCACTCCTAATCCAGGAAATAGCATTTTGTCACCATCTCAGAATAATTAGGAGATTTATTTTTTGAATATCAGTTTATATTAGGTGGGATCCACATTTTTTGTTTTTGTTTTTTAAGCAACAGACACTTATTGTGGGATCCACATTGAATGCTTCTCCATGACTGGCTTATTTTTGTCAGGTCAGTGTGTATCCAGCTGAATGTAGACATCAGGGCCAAAAGTCTGAATTTGATGGTTTTGAAAATGTGAGACAGGCCTTCTGGCATCCCAAATGGCCCTCTCATCCTTCCATAAGTCAGTCTTTCTTCCATCAGGTAGAGCTTTTTGCAATTATGAAGCTAATACTAAATTACAAGAGATGTTTTATATGCATACCTGCACCTTTTTTTTTAACAACAGGTTAGTATTTTACACGTGAACCATGGATTATCTTAATCTTCTATCCTATAGGTAGCTGTTCAGATTACATCTTGGTTTTGTTTTTGCTAATTCGAGCAGTATTGTAGTAAACGCCCTGGTATGTACCACAGGTACATATATCCATGTGCGCCATCTACTTGGGTAACTCCTTAGGAATGGAATTCTTGGGCCAACTGGTTAACAACTTTAGAATTTGTTCAGATATTGCTATATTCCCCTTCAAAAGAAGGTTCTACCAATTTGTTACTCACACCTAGAATATAACTTTCCTCTGTCCCTACACCCTTGCCACACTGGATATAGAAACATTAACTCTTTGCTAATCTAAAAGGTAAAAAGTGATACGACACAGCATTGTGTTTTTGATGCTGCAGCACTATTAGAGATTTTCAAAGCTCGAGGGGATTTTCCAGGGTAGTAGATGAGCAGGAGACCCCAGATGAGGCAGCAAGAGAACCCAGAATTCCAGCCCTGTACTTGAAACCTTGGTGCCCGAGGCTAGTTTCTGCCTATACATGGACACAGACCTTGCCCTGAACTGCCAGAGGGATTTCATCAGAGGAGGTCCGGCACAGAGCTTGGTTCTGAGGTTGGGTCCTCACCCTGTAAATGCTGGGATTGTCCATTGCCTGTGCCTGGACCTTCCACATAGGTCCCTCTTGATCAAAGTAGGAATTGGGAAGTTTTGGCATCTCACAGGCCCACACACTGGGCAGTGTTAAGAGTACTGCAGTCAAAGGCCAGAGATGGTGGGCTGCTCTTCCTCTGTAGGCCTGTGACCTGAGTATGGTCCCAACTTTCTCTTGTGTCAGATGGTAAGAACACAAGTCCACTACAGCCGTCTGTGAGCTGCAGTGACCTGGGTCACTGCATGAAATTGTGTGGGAGGACAGGTCACTTCCTCAGGGATAGTGTCGGCACTTTGGAGCTGAATCGCCACAGGGCACATATTGTCCACCTGTCAGTGGCTGTACCTGCTCGCACTGATACATGGATGTTGGCTCTGTGAGCCAAGGCAGGAATTTCTGAACAACAGTGTGGACAATTTATGGGGACCTCCTATCTGTGTTCCTCAGCAGGGGCTGCAGGGCTGGCAAGATCCCCTCCCTGTGCTGCAGCCTGGAGCTGGTGCTTGGGTAGCTGAGACCACCTCTGTACTCAGTGGTGTGTCCTGGGTGGTGGTGGAGGTCCAGTTCTCCCAGCAAGTAGATGGTGAGCTCCACTCTTGGGACAGCCTGGACATGGGGGTAGGGTGGGGATCAGACTCTTTGTGAGTCATTTTTCATGGAAGCCCATTGAAAAATATGATTCTGGAAACCTAAATGACTAATAATGCCTAAGAGGCCCGACCCCCTCATGTGGCCTCCTCTAAAGAGGCTTGGATGCCTGGTGAGACCTGCTGTGGTATCCCTGGGCTGAGGCTGTGGCTTAATTAAAATCAACATTGTGTGTGATAAGACTACAAACCAGAATATGTAAACACGCACTTGCCGTGTGCCAGGCTTTGTCCTCAGCACCTTTACATATGTTAACCCAGATTGCGTGGGAACCCTTGCCATCCTCATTTCACCTGAGCAGCTTGAAACAGCAAAGGTCATTTGGTGAGGAGAGAGCAGGGGTGGCTGAGCCTCAGCTGCAGCCCCACCATTGACTGAGTCCCCAGGGGTGTATTCGGTGGCCATCTAGGAAGCCCACACTCAGCTGCACAGGGTCCCTCTTATTTCAAGAAAGAGAAACATGTCTAGAGGAGGGAAGGGGCTTCTCCAGAACCATGGAGCTATTCCATGTCTGGCTCTGGGCTATGAGCCAGATGGCTCAGTACGTCATCCAGGGGTGTTATTCTACAAAATACCAAACAAGCCAACAAACTTAGGAAGCAGACTTTGGACCACAGGAAGACCTTGACAAGAAGTCTTAAGCTGAAGTTAGAACTGTTCAGCTTCAGACAAACAGGCTGCTTTGGAGGGAAAGTGGCGTTCCTGAGTCAGGAAATGGAGCCTAAGGTGACTCATCACCAGAAGCAAGCTCCCCACCTGCCCGACCCACACCCTGACATAAACATGCAAGACCCACGTCTTGGACTGACTCATCCACCCCCTAATCAAATCTCTGGCCACACTTTCAGTGTGTCACCATCAGAGGCAGCCACAAACCAAAGAGCTGCCACAGTACTACTTTTCACTCCTCTCCCCTATGACTTTGATTTTTCTTTGTATGACCCAGTGTCCCTCAGATGGTATTGTCACTTTTACTGGAGCAGTTCCGGTAGGCACCTTTCGCCTTAGTTGACTTTGAAGTTATTAGGTCTGTGTCTCAGTGCCCTGTGAACCAGAGGTGTCCTGAGAAAAGGAGGTGCCAGTTCTTGTCATTGGCACTCCAGTTTCTTGCACAGTGTGGTCCCCAGGCTCTCACTCAATGAATGAATAACCTGGACCCCAAGATGCCTGCTGTAAGGCAACTGAGTCAAATGCTGAGAATCTGCCCAGGTTCCAGGGCCCCAGGAGTCAGTTGTTAAGTTTTTGCTTGATATTACCAGAGTTGGGGGGCGGGGAGCACCATTTGTGGTGTTAAGAACATCAACCAGGCACAGTAGCGCATGCCTATAATCCCAGTGGCTTGGGAGGCTGATGCAGAAGGACCGTAAGTTCAAAGCCAGCCTCAGCCATGTAGCCAGACTCCGTCTCAAAATTAAAAATAAAAAGGGCTGGGGATGTTGCTCAGTGGTTAAGCACCCATGGATTCAATAATCCCAAGTACAAGAAAAAAAAAGAACAATTCATTGAAGTCATGATAATAGTAAATTCACGTGTGTTAATAATAGATCTTTAAAATATGTGAAGGGAAATGTCTGCATGATTAAAGGCAGATCATATCAGCCCTTTCTCAGGAATTGATAGAATTAGCAGATGAAAATGTGGTAAATAATAACAAATCTGAACATTATCAACCACTTGATATATAGCATACAAAATATCCACTGAAAATTCATTCTTTTTTTCTTGTTTTTATTGGTACATTAAAATTAAACATAGTTGTATGATTCATTGGGACATACCTGTATATCTTTTTTGAACTAATAAGGAAGTAATAAGAGGAAATTAATGGGGGCTGGATCTCAGTGGCAGAGTGCTCACCTAGCACATGAGAGGCCCTGGGTTTGATCCTCAGCCCCACATAAAAATAAATAAATAAAATAAATGTATTGTGTCCATCTACAACTAAATAAATAAATACACACACACACACACATATATACATTTGTATATAGTAAATATATACATACATATATATGTGTATATACATATACATATATATATATATATATATATATATATATATATATATATATATAAAATAAGTTAATGAAATGAAACATGAACAATAAAAGGTAGTGACAAACCAGAAGCTGGATCCCTGGAATGATGAAAAAACTAATAAAATGGGCTGGGGATGTGGCTCAAGTGGTAGGGCACTCACCTGGCATGTGAGGGGTGCTGGGTTCGATCCTCAACACCACATAAAAATTTTTTAAAAAAATTAAAGATATTAAAAAATACTTCAGTGTTTGTAAGTAGTTATAAACTGTAATGTATGGATTTATAAATTTAAATAATTATATATTTAAAAAATTAATAAAATTAATACAATTCAGAATTAAAAAACAAGCCAGGCATGTTAGTGTCAAGTGCCTGTAATGCCAGCTGCTCGGGAAGTTAACTCAGAAGGATCACTTGAGCCCAGGAGTTTGAGACCACCTGGGTAACATAGCAAGACCCTGTCTGAAGGAAAGAAAGAAAAACAACAGCAAGGAGCATAAAATACTAATATTAAGAATTAACGATGGGATATTACAAACTCTGCCACCATTAAAAGGAAAAAACTGAGAGCTTCTGAATTACTGACAATAAATCCAACAAGTTGGATGATATGGAAAAATTCCTAGAAAAATACACTTCACAAAATAGCTGCAAATGTAAAGATAATCTGAATTATCTTATACCTATTTATGAATTTAAATTAATTATTTAAAAGCCGAAAATAATGAAAATTGGGGCTGATAATCATTTCACTGGTAATTCTGTAAATATTATGGAAAAAATATCACTAATCTTAAACAAATTGAGAAAAAATAGAAGGAGACAATTTATCATCATTGTTATATAACATCATCATTTTTATATAATGCCCATATATATTTGTAATATCTGACAAGGATATTACAAAAAACAAAACTCTAATCAACATCCATTATAAATATGGATGTAAAAGACAGACAATTGAGTCTAGAAACTTTTAAAGAAAATAATGTACTCTGAAAAAATGGGGTTTATTTCAAGAATATGGTTTGATTACCATTTGAAAATCAATATTAGTCATGATATTAACAATGTGAAGGAAAAAAACCTGTATGAACATGTAAATTGTTTGATAAAACTTAACACACATTCATAATAAAAAATTCTCATTATATTTAGAACAAAGGGGAACTTCCTCAATTTGATGTATTGCACGTATAATAAGCTACATCTTTTTGTGAAAACTAAACACAAAGCTAGCAAAGGTAGTATATAATAAAAATTAGAGCAGAGATTTTTTTTTACCTGCAAATGCCATGATTTTATTCTCTTTCATTGCTGAGTAATATTCCATTGTGTATATACACCACATTTTCTTTATCCATTCATCCACTGAAGGGCATCTAGGTTAGTTCAACAGTTTAGCTACTGTGAATTGTGCTGCAATAAACATTAATGTGGCTGTGTCCCTGTAGTATGCTGGTTTTTTTTTTTTTTAATTTTTATTGTTGGTTGTTCAAAACATTACATAGTTCTTGACATATCATATTTCACACTTTGATTCAAGTGGGTTATGAACTCCCATTTTTACCCCGTATACAGATTGCAGAATCACATCGGTTACACATCCACTGAGTTACATATTGCCATACTAGTGTCTGTTATATTCTGCTGCCTTTCCTATCCTCTACTATCCCCCCTCCCCTCCCCTCCCCTCCCATCTTCTCTCTCTACCCCATCTACTGTAATTCATTTCTCCCCCTTGTTTTTTTTCCCTTTCCCCTCACTTCCTCTTGTATATAATTTTGTATAACCATGAGAGTCTCCTTCCATTTCCATGTAATTTCCCTTCTCTCTCCCTTTCCCTCCCACCTCTCGTCCCTGTTTAATGTTAATCTTCTTCTCATGCTCTTCCTCCCTACTCTGTTCTTAGTTACTCTCCTTATATCAAAGAAGACATTTGGCATTTGTGTTTTAGGGATTGGCTAGCTTCATTTAGCATAATCTGCTCTAATGCCATCCATTTCCCTGAAAATTCCATGATTTTGTCATTTTTTAATGCAGAGTAATACTCCATTGTGTATAAATGCCACATTTTTTTTTTTTTATCCATTCGTCTATTGAAGGGCATCTAGGTTGGTTCCACATTCTTGCTATTGTGAATTGTGCTGCTATGAACATCGATATAGCAGTGTCCCTGTAGTATGCTCTTTTTAGGTCTTTAGGGAATAGACCGAGAAGGGGAATAGCTGGGTCAAATGGTGGTTCCATTCCCAGCTTTCCAAGAAATCTCCATACTGCTTTCCAAATTGGCCGCACCAATTTGCAGTCCCACCAGCAATGTACAAGTGTACCCTTTTCCCCACATCCTCGCCAACACTTGTTGTTTTTTGACTTCATAATGGCTGCCAATCTTACTAGAGTGAGATGGTATCTTAGGGTGGTTTTGGTTTGCATTTCTCTGACTGCTAGAGATGGTGAACATTTTTTCATGTAGTTGTTGATTGATTGTATGTCCTCCTCTGAGAAGTGTCTGTTCAGGTCCTTGGCCCATTTGTTGACTGGGTTATTTGTTTTCTTATTGTTTAATTTTTTGAGTTCTTTGTATACTCTGGATATTAGAGCTCTATCTGAAGTGTGAGGAGTAAAGATTTAGAGCAGAGTTTTTTTTTTTTTTTAAATAAAGAGTAGAAAACAGTGGAGAAAAATCAGTGAAACCAAAATTTGGTTATTTAAAAAGATCTGCAAGTGATGCTTGGTGGTACACACTTGTAATCCCAGTGACTCTGGAGTCTGGGGCAGGAAGATCTCAAGTTTGAGGCCCTGTCTCAAAATAAAAAAGTTAAAAGGCTGGGGACATGGCTCAGTGATAGAGCACCCCTGGGTTCAATCCCCAGTACATCTACTACTATACTAGTAATAATAATAAATAAATTAAATTAAATAAGAAGATTCACAAAATGGACAAAACTTTAAGACCTAAATAACCAAAATCATAAATGAAAATGAGAAATATAGCTGAATTTTCAGAAATCAATAGGACTTAGAGAGAATGCTCTGAGTAGGTGTACTTCAACATATTAGATCACATAGAGAAAAATGGATAAATTCTTGGAAACACACCAAGACTGAATTGTGAAGAACTAGAGGTTTTCAACAGAATTACAGCTAGTGAGGAGATTCAATCAGGGAGCCAATGCCTTCCAACAAAGAAAATCTCAGGACCAGGTGGCTTCCCTTGTGAATTCTACCAAACATTTAAATAAGCACTATGAATCCTCTTCAGATTCTTCCAAGAAGTTTGTGGAGAGGAGGAAATCCTTCCCAGTTCATTTTAGAACAAAATTAGAAGCCTCAAACTAATTGATTTCCAAAAATTTTACAAAGCTACGGTTCTCAGAACATTGAAGTACCAACGTAAAGAAGAGACAGACCAATGGGATAGAATAGACAGCTCAGAAATAAACCCCCCAACATTTGGTCACGTGATTCTCAACAAGGGTGCCAAGACCAACAGATGATGGAAAGGACAGTCTTTTCATGAGATATTGCCTTTTACCTTACACCATAGATGAAAGTCAACTCAAAGTTGATTAAGGACCTAAATGTAAGAGCTAAGATTATAAAACTTTTGGAAGAAAACAAGGGAAAAGCTTCACTACATTGGACTTGACAATGATTTTTTTAAAGTATAACATCAAAAACACAGACAACAAGTAAAACTTGATAAATTGGACTACATCAAAAAACAAAAACAAAAAACTTTGCCTCAAAGAAAAAGGACACATTTGATGGAGAAAAACAACCTACAGAATGGGAGAAATGAGATAAAAGGTCAATATCCAGAGTTTGTTTTATAAAAAACACCTGTAACGTAGCAATAAAATAAACAAACAGTACAATTCAAAAATAAGCAAAGAGTATGAATAAGAAATTTATCCAAAGAAGATATACAAATATCCAACAAGCACAAAAATAGATGTTTAATACCACAAATTGTTAAGGAAATACAAATTGAAACCACAAAGAGATGGTCTGTCAAAACATGAATAACAGATTTTGGTGAGGATGTGGAGAAATTGGAACTTTTGTGCCCTTTTGGTGAATATATAAAGTGATGCAGACACTATGAAAAACAGGAGGACAGTTTCTTGAATAATTAAAGATAGGACTGCCATGTGATTAGCAATTCCACTTCTGGGTAAAGATCCAAAAGAATTGTTTGATTTGGTTTTTGCAAAGCTAGGAATCAAACCCAGAGCCTCAAACGTGCCAGGCAAATGCTCTACCATTCAGCCACATCCCCAGCCCTTAGCAAAAGGATTGAAAACAGTCTTAAGGAGTTTTTGTACATGTTATGTCCATGAGTTTTATTCACAATCGCCAGAGGGTAGGATCAACCCACTTATCCATTAATAGATGGATGGATAAACAAAATGCATATACACAGAAAGGAAATTTTAGTGTATGGTACAATGTGAGTGGACCATGAGGATATTTTGCTAAGTGATATAAGCCAGTCATGAAAAAATAAATTCAGTATGATTCCACTTACATGAGGTACCTAGATTACTCAAATTCACAGAAACTGAGTAGAATGGTGGTTGCCAGGGTGGAGGGGTGGGGAATGGGCAATGGTTCCATAGACACATACTTTCCATTTATCAAAATGAAAGAAGTTCTGGATATTGGTTACACAAAAGTTTGAATGTGTCTAGCATGAATAACTGCACACTTAAATGATTAAAATGGTAAATTTTATCTTACGTTTATTTGACTACAATTTTTAAAAAGTGTATTTGTGTCCATGAGAGAGACCAAGAGGGAGACAAAATATTCCCATTAAGACAATAGAGTAGAGGTTGCAATTTCTGATGGAGGGAATGTGATTTTATTCTTGTAAAAACTTTCCTGTACTTTTCCATATCTAAGTAAACAGTGTTTTTTAATAAGTGAAAGAATAAAGGAGTTTTTCAAGTGTGTATCACTTGTCTAGCCTTAAGAGGCATAGATATAATCAAATGGCTGAGAGTTTTTTAACTGGGAGGAAGATCCAAATCGTGTTTAGTTTTGGAAGCTGGGGTGGAGGGAGGAATGTGAGATGGATCTTATGATGGGTGAAATCTGGAAGCCACTCATGCTAGTTCCTGCTTTGTCCCCATAGGTCCTACTTGAGCCAGCCACTGGTGCTAGAGCTTATTCACCAGATGACCTGAGGAAAAAGGAGTTGAGACTTTCAGAAGGATGGTGTCCTGCAGGTACATTCTAAGATTGAACTGTAATTTTTTTTCTTTCTTTTTTTTTTTTTTTTTTGGTAACAGGTACTGAACCCAGCAGCACTAAACCACTAAGCTGCATCACCAGCCCTTTTTATCTTTTATTTTGAAACAGGATCTTCCTAAGTTGTTTGGGTATTTATTGATCCTTTGCCACATCCAGGGTTGTGAAGATTTTATCCCCAGGTTTTCTGCTTGTTTAGTTTAGTAGGCTTTGCTCTTACATTTAGGTATTTTATTCACTTTGAGATAATTACCATATGTAATGCCAGGTAAGGATTCAACTTCTT
Source organism: Spermophilus citellus (assembly GCF_964194105.1). Classification (NCBI taxonomy): domain Eukaryota; kingdom Metazoa; phylum Chordata; class Mammalia; order Rodentia; family Sciuridae; genus Spermophilus; species Spermophilus citellus. The sequence continues at coordinate 74,963,087 of NC_138196.1, read as the reverse complement.
CCTCTTGTATGTGGCTATTCCAGATGCAGTTGTCCCAGCACAATTTTTTTTTTTAAAGACTGTTCTTTCCCATTGAACAGTCTTGGCATCCTTGTTGAAAATCAGTTCAATGTGAATGTGTGAGTTTATTCTTGGATTCTCAGTTCTTTTCCATTTGTTTGTGTCTATCCTTTTGCCAGTACCAACTTGTAGTGTGTTTTAAAATCAAAGTGTGATTCTTCCTACTCTGCCTTCCTTTTCCAGGATTATTTTGGCTATACTGGGTTCCTTGAGATTCCATATGAATTTTGGAATCACCTTCACAATCTCTATAAAGAAGTCAGCTGACTTTCTATAGGGATTGCGCTGAGTCTGTAGCCCAGTTTGGAGAGTATTGTCATCTTAACATTGTTGTTAAGTCTTTCAATCCATGAACATGGTATGTTTTCCCATTTATTTTAGATCTTCTTTAATTTCTCAGCAATTTTTTAAAAATTTTTTAGACAATAAACTTTGCATTTATTTTATTAAATTTATTTCTAACTACTTAATACTTGTTGATACTATTGTGAATGGAATTTTTCTTAGTCTTATTTTGGGATTGGCCATATTGTGAGCATACAACAATACAGTTGATTTTTTGTGTATTGATCTTGTGTTTTATAACCTTGCAGAACTTACATATGTTTAAGGTTCTTTCCATCCATTCTTTAGGGTTTTCTGCCTATAAGATGGTGTCATTAGTAAACACGGCTTTTATTTCCTTTTCAATCTGGATGACATTTATTTCTTTTCCTTGCCTAATTGCCCTGATGAGAACCACTAGCACAGTGTTGAATAATCAAGTAGTAAGAACAGATAGCTTTAGGGTGTGGCTGCCTTCCCAACTGGTTTGCTAGCTGAAGTCTAAGGGCCTGGCTTTTTGAAACCTCTTCCCTGCCTCTGTTTTTGTGTCTTGCTGCTTGAAAGGTCTTCTCCGTTTCCCTCCCTTCCTGGGGATCTGATGCACGCCTATCAATCTCCAGGGTCCTGTGGTTAGCCACCCACACCGCCAGGCTCTGCTGGTTCCCGGACTTTGGTAACCAAGCAGCCGGGTGCTTGTCCGGGGCAGTTTTATTCCATCGACTGAAGATTCTCCTCTCTGGCCCCGACTGGCATCTTTCTCCCGGTTACCATTCGGATCTCCTGTCAAGGTCACGGTCTTCCCTTTCACCTGTTGGCACTGCCTGAACTCTGAGTCTGCTGTCATCAACCTCCTTTTCCTCAGATTCTTTCTGCTCATCTTCATCCTTTGTCGCCACCTTGGCAGTGATCGCTGAGCCGCTGTCCTACAGTCGCAGGGCAGCCACGCTCCTTGTCGCTCACACTGCAGGAGGTGTGCCCGCCTGGCTCCTGTGGCGGTGGCCACAGCCTCCTCAGCCCCCTTGGCCCCAGTGTGTGGGACAGTGTGTGGGATGGGCGACTGCCCTGCATGCTGCCTGCTCCAGGCACCGTCAGCCTGCTAACGCAAGCCGATGCCTGTCGCCGGGACACAGACACAGTTGGCCACCTGCTGCAGCGTAGCGGAGCCTAAGGATCCAGGCAGTAGCAGAAGCCGGCCAAGCACTCGCTGGGTTGTCCACCTCTTCCTTGAGTTGGTTTCAGTAGTTTGTTTTTCTAACAAGTTGTCCCAAAGTTACCCAATTTGGGATGTACCGGGGTTTACAGCATACTTAATACTTTTTTCAAATTCTCATATTTTCAGTCTCCTCCCGTTAGTGCCCTGGTCAACTATGTTCAGAGAACCAGCTTTTGATTGCATTAATTTCTTTCTTCCCTTACTGGCTGGTGGGCTGGGGATCGAACTCAGGGCCACACACCTGTTAGGCAGGCGCTCTGCTGCTGAGCGCATCCCAGCCCTGGTCTGATTGATGTTCTCCATTGTTTTTCTCGTCTCTATTTAGTGCATTTCTGCTCTATCTGTATTATTTCCCTGCCTTCTCACTTTCTTCACCTTTATTGTGCTTCCTTTTTCAGTATCTTAAAGTGGAATACTAGGTGATCCCTATGATTGGACCAAAAACAAACAAACAAAGATTTTGAAGGCTTGGTATTTAAAAAAATAATAAACTATCTCACTATTATATGCTGATTATAATTCATTGGACTTTATACTTTTTACTGTGGATACTCTGAGTCAGGATTTCTTGTGTGCTTTGTATTGGGCTTCTGTGGGGTGCTGGGCTAAGTTGTATAGTAGGTACAGAAAGGATGAGCTGAGCCAGATCAGGTAGAGTGGCTGTCCCTGTTTAGAGTCTCCTGTTGGAGAGGGAATTCCTCTCACCACTGCCAGCTGCAGTGAAATTCATTCACGGGCTTTTCTCTCCAGGCTATTACCGGACTGAGACTGGGGCTTGCGAGATGTGCCAGGAGGGTGTGGACTACACCAACCATTCCAACAACCTCTCTTCCTGCATCCCCTGCAGCGTCTGTAGAAATGGTACACAGCAAGAGGGCCCAGGGAGGGTGGTGGGCTGGGACTCGGATTCCACGTGGACTCAGAAACCTCAATTCCAGCCCAACTTGGTCTTCTTTCTGCCCTGCCCCATGATCATCTTTGATTCAATGAAACACAATTTTTTAAAAATGGAAATTTAACATATAATGCATGCCGCTTTAGGAGGTAGTCATTTAAAACAGCAGTAGGGAGGAGTAGGAGATTAATCTGCCCCCTGTGGAGGGGCTCCTTCACCCCCTCAGAAGCATTTTGGGGCAGTTGCTACTGCTGACACTGTCCCTTGATTTGTAAACGTGGCAAACACTTGCTGAACGTCTGCCCTGGGACAGGACAGGTACAGAGTGCACTGGGGCTGGCTATGAGAGGACATTTCCCTGGAGGTGTCCTGAGAGGACTGAGCAGGTGACTCCAGCTACAATAAAGATAAGGATACTGGACTCCATAGACCAGGGCACATTTGAAAAGGATGTTGAAGGACAGATTCAAGGATTCCAAGTGGTAGATGGAGAACGTCTCTCCTAGAGAGCCTCATGCATTCAGGAGAAATGCCTGATTCAGTTCTGGGTCTGCTCCGAGTCTCCTGTCCTCTGCTCGGGATTTGGGGGTCCACTGACATATTTCAAGTCACCACCTGCTTTGTTTTTGACCAAGATCCTTCTGAACATACAGGGAGGGCAGAGGAGGAATGGAAGTCAGAGATGCAGGACAGAGTGGAGTGGAGAGCAGGGAGCCTCTCTGAGCCTCCCCTCTGCCCTGTAGTCAGCCTCCGGCTGTGAGGGATCATGCTATGTTCTGTCCCACCCTCAGGCTCCTTTTCTTCTTCTCAGTGTGGATTACTTTCCCTTCCCATGAGTTAGACCCTTCCTGACCTCAGGCCTCTCAATCGGTAACCTTCCACATAAACTCCAACACACATTCTGGTCTCCATTTCTTGGATCGACTGAAACGTTTAGGTCTGTAGCCCAAGAACATAAGTGACTGATGGAAAAGGTTGGATTTTGTCCTGGTCCTGAGCCAGGTTCTCCATCCTGTGCTCTGACTTCCTGGCAGGGGCACGATGCTCCAGCCTCCACATCCCAAGGCCCCTTCCTTGCACCTGACCTTGGGATCTAAAATTTGATGCATTAAATAATAAACTGTATTCTTCTATGTGACTCCAAATACAGGTGACAGCATCTTTATGCCTGGAACTCTGTTGCTGCAGGACCAGGCTGACTGGGGGGGTGTTCATGTGGAGAAGTATGGAGGAGTACCCCGGGAAATTCATCCCCAAAGCTCTTCCTTCATTTCCAGATAAAGAACAGAAGGGTCCGTGCACCACCACCAGAGATGCAGAGTGCCAGTGTAAACCAGGCACCTTCCAGGATCAAAACTCCCCTGAGTTCTGCCGAAGGTGCTCGGACAGGTGAGATACTGGAGCTGGGAGCTGCCAGCAGCTCAAGGGAAGCCGTGGAAGACCTGACTATTTTAGTACCCCTTTCTCTTCCGGCCCTACGGAGCCCCCCAACCCCTCAGGTGTCCCTTGGGAGTTTCCTGAGCCTTCAGTGTCCCTTTCTGGTCCTTCTGCACGTCCTCCCACCTGCGCTCGCAGTGGTCCCTTCCCACCCATCCTTTTCTCCCAGGACTTGTTCACTGGCCGCAGGAGGCCATGACTTAGGGCCCATGGTCCTTTTGAGGGCCCCAGGATATGCTTGAATTCTTTTTGGAAACAGAAAAATGGGTAGAATTCAGCCAGGCTTCTGTTCATTTGTATCCCAAGTCAGTAACAAAAATGTCATTTTCAATCAATTTTTGTGCAGCAGAAGCCCATGAAGACAAAAGCTCCCACAGCCCAGAAGAGGCATGTTAAGGCAGTGTGTGTGGTGCCCTTGAGGCTCCCAAGAAGGCCCAAGCCACTTCTGCCGGCCTCACCCTGGACTCCCGGCCCTTCAATAACACGTCTTGTTCCTATTTGGGGCTCTTGGGCCGATAGTTAATTTACTCTTCTCTCATGCTGGGTGTTTGCTGTGCTTGGTAAGAAGGTCAGACAGGAAGGTCCGAGGAAGCTTAGTTGTGTTAAAGGTTAGCAGGAGGCTAGGCTCAGCTGTGGTTACCTGGGCTCCTGCCATTGCCCCAGAGTGAGATCCCACCTTGCTCAGTAGCCAGGCCACGCAGCAGCACGCTGCAGAGAAGGCCCCTAAGGCTGCACCTCCACTCAGAGCTGGGATTCGGAGGGATGGAAAGGTATGTGCTCAGGTCCTTTCCCAGGGGAGAGTTAGGGGTTGGGGGTCCCTGGAGATACAAGGAGCCTGTCCTTTCTTTAACACCTTCTCAGGGACATTAGGCAGAGAGGTGGCTCCCTCCTTCATGCTGTCTGGCCAGCCTTCCCTCACATCTTCCTGTTGTTTCCTCTCTCTGCACCCAGCTGCCATGGTGAGATGGTGGAGGAGAGTCCCTGTGTCCCCTGGAGTGACCGCAAATGTGTCCACAAAGAATCAGGTACCAAAGCCATCAGGGAAACCCCGGCTTCTGCAGAGCCAGTGACAGCCAATGTCAGCACGACTGCCTATGCCCATCCCTCCTTAGGCCTTAGAGTCTTATACATGGGCCTTCCGGCTGTGGCTGCTGTAATTTTTCTGATTTGGATTACATGGAGGTTTTCAAGGAGGAAGAAGATATTCAATTGTATAAAGAACATCTTTCCAAGTAAGTGTTGGCTGGGGGTGGGCATGCGAGCACCCTGCCCCCCATCCTGCTCCGTTCCCACACACAGAAATGCCCTCCCCGAATCCCAAAGCCGCTTATCCTCCCAGCCTGGCTGTTTGTTCCCTGTGGTGACCCTGTCATCTCCCACCTCATGGCACCTCATGATCACCAGGATCCCACGAGTCCCTGTCTAGGGGCTGACCGTCACCTCATCTCTCAGCCTGGTCCAGGTGGCAGTGCCCACCAGGCAGAAGTGTGATCTCTTTGACTAGGAACAAGTTAGGGTGACAAGAGGTCAGGGGCTAGACAGCTGTGGGCAGGGCAGAGCCAGGCAGACTGTGAACACGTCCGTCTCCCCATTTCTCCCCTGTGCTGTGTCTAGGTGCCCAGCCCAGACCGCCCAGCACTGCCCTCAGGGAGGTGGGTGAGGCCCCTGCCCATGTGCTAACAGGATCCCGTTCTCTTCCAGGCTGTGGACAAGACTCTCAGCACATGAACACAGTGAGTGGTCTCCCCTGTGCTTGGAGTCACTGAGCAGCACAGCCTGGGAAGGGCCACCCCTGTTTGTCCTGTGACGCTGCCCTTGCTCTCTAAAGTGGCCTGGAACTCTGGGCCAACTGTCAGGGGCAAACGGCCATTGTGAGCTCCCTCTAGGCCCGTGGACCATACTGCTGTCCTGTCCTTCCTGCTGCCTGGGACACCCTCTCCCATGACCTTGCCCCTGGGGGTGGGGTCACTTAGGACTTTGTCATTCTCCTTGGCACAACCCTAGGACCTTGGTGCCAGCAACAGATCATGGATGTCTGAGCCTGTGCCCACCTGGGGTGACCCCACTGAGGGGGTGAGGACCTGGTAGGGAGTCCTAGGTGTGGGCTCCTGAGTGGTGTCTTTGTCTTCCCAAGGTCTCTATCCCAAGAGAGCGTGAAGCTCAGGACAATGACCACAATGAGATCCTAGCCAGCACGAACTCACCATCCACCCTGGACTCTGAGCAGCCAAGGAATGGACAACAGCTGGTGACACGTGTCACTGAAGAGTCCCCAGAGGAGGAAACAAGTCTGCTGGTGAGTGGGGACAGGCTGTGCCAGGCTGTAGACGGAGAGAGTGGGTGTCATCCTGAGGGGAAGTGGAGACTGAGGGAGGAAAGGGACTGTCTAGGTGGGGCTGCACCTGGTTCACGAGGTGACTGAGCCACTCTGGAACACTCTTGACACTTCATCTGGATCTCTGTCATGCTCAGGCTGCATCCCCAGAGCCTGGAGCCTACAGGCACAGATGGAGCACTGTGGTATGGGTTGGGGATCGAACCAAGGCTGAGTACTTGTCACCAGGTACTTATTTTTTTAGTTGTAGACGGACACAATATCTTTATTTTTATTTATTTTTTATGTGGTGCTGAGGATCAAACCCAGGGCCCCATGCATGCAAGGCAAATGCTGAGCTACAGCCCCAGCCTTCGTTTTGGTTATTTTTGATTCACCAACAGCGTTTTGTCCTAGGATCTTTGTAAGAAGATGTATTCCCCCGCCCGTACATTTTTTCCCATGTGGATAATAGAGGCCTAATTTCTTATCCTTTCATTTGGTGTAATATTTTCATGTGTAGACGTTTTCATTTATAACTAGTGAAATTGCTAGATACATTAACTTTGTTTTTGCTCATCAGCTTAAGAAGTTTAGGGGATTGAACCCAGAGCCTTGTGCATGCAAGGCAAGCACTCTACCAACTGAGCTATATCCTCAGCCCCTTGCTCAACATAAGAAGAAACCCTCCCATTTCCTGGGAAGAAATATTTCTTTCAAGGATTCCCTTTTTGTACATTAAAGTATAGTCCAAGTGGAGTTTCTCTTGCAGTACCATAAGAAGTGTGGTGCTGCTTGATTGCTCTAAGTCACTATCTAACTCTTCTGGCCCCAGTTAGACCCCGAGTCTCCCACATCCCTCTGCTCTTGGGACCCCCTGAATCACAACTCAAATGTTGATATTGACAGTGATGTCCTTTCTCCCAGGCTATTCCTGTTTCATTCTTGCATCAATACCCAGTTTCCCTTTAACAACGAGAAAGCAATAAATAAAAATATTCATTAAAAAGATCAATAATTGACCAGGCGACTGTAATCCCAGCAGCTCAGGAGGCTGAGGCAGGAGCATCTCCAGTTCAAAGCCAACCTCAGCCATGGTGAGGCGCTAAGCAACTCAGTGAGACCCTGTCTCTAATAAAATACAAAACTGGGCTGGGCATAGCTATGGCTCAGTGGTTGAGTGCCCCTGAGTTCAGTCCCCCATACCAAAACAAAAGAAAACAAAACAACCTAAAAAGGTCAATAATCCTTCAAACTTGATTAAATACCTTGATATTTTCAGAAAGATATAAATACATATTCAAAGTGAGAAAATTTAAACAGTATAGAAAGGATCTCAACAAATAAGAGCTTCTTTCATTTCCCCCAGGCCCCAAGATAACTATGAGAGAGAATTCCTTGTGCTTCTTTCTCCAAGTCTTTATGCCTAAGTTTATCGACATTTATTGAAAGATCACATATTATATGCAATATTCTTTCACACATTGAAATTTTTTGTTTTAATAATAAACAAAATAACTTTTTCTTCTTTTTTTTAAACTTAAAATTTGTTCCAGATAAAATTTAGAATTCATTCATAAGATCTTCTCTATATCAAAAATAATTGAATTTTTTTTTTTTTTTTTTTTTTTTACTGATGCTGAGGATGGAACTCTGGGCCTCACGCATGCCAGACAAAGGCTTTTAACCACTGAACTGCATCCTCAGCCCCTAATTGGAATTTCTGTTCCAGTTTACCTTATATATGAAAATTTAATCTAGGACGAATTGAAATTTTGTCCGTATTCAATATTTTTCTTATCACAGAAGTCAGCATTTCAAGACAAGTGTTTTTCTTCCAGCTAAATTAAGATATGTCTTTTTCTACAAATAAATCATTTCTATTTCTTGACAGTGCTGCTTTCTTCGTACTTAAGTGTTTTATAAACTTTATAAATTGGATATCTTTTCGTGGTGTTTTCTAGTGTATTGTTTCACTACATTTTTAGCCATTCATTCTGACTTCTGTTGCTCTTTCAATCCTTTATAAACTTTAGGGTTTTTTACATATTCAAACATACATAAACAGTGATTCGTTTTCCTGCTCCATTCCGAGACTCCTGCTCTGCGTTTCTGTCTTCCCGCCTGCTGTGGAGCCAGAACTGTTGAGCACGGTGGGCAGCAATGCTGGGAAGGGCGAGGGAGCTTGCCTAGAAGCCCTGGGTTCCATCCCCAGCACAATTACAAAGAAGAGTGAGAAGAAATAGGTCAGGGGGGAGGAAGGGAGGAAAACTGCTTAGCAAAGCACCTGTTGCATCTCAAGTGCTACCCCTGTGAATGACATTGGCTCATTTCACAGAGAAATGCATCTTTGGATTCCAAGCTGTTTTAAAATCTCAGAACTGGTGTTCAGTCTTACCAAGTGCCTGCCAGCCTTTGTGGTGATTGTGTCATGCTTTCATTTCCTTCATTGTTATTGATCAGAACACCTTCACATTCTTGAAACCAACCATGGCTTTGGATGGCAGTGCCTTCATATACAGGCTTCTACTGAGTCTCATAAAAATTCTCTAAGAGCCACGTGTGGTGGGGCTCGCCTGTCATTCCAACCACTCGGAAGGCTGAGACAGGAGGATCACAAGTTTGAGGCCAACCTGGGCAGTGAGACCCTGTCTCAAAGTAAAAACTAAAAAGGGCTGAGGACATAGTGCACTGGTAGAATGACCCTGGGTTCAATCCTCAGTACCAAAAGAAAAGAAAAGAAAAATTTTTAAAGAGGGCTGGGGATGCGGGGCTGGGGATGTGGCTCAAGCGGTAGCGCACTCCCCTGGCATGCGTGCGGCTCGGGTTTGATCCTCAGCACCACATACAAACAAAGATGTTGTGTCCGCCGAGAACTAAAAAATAAATATTAAAAAATTTCTCTCTCTCTCTCTCTCTCTCTCTCTCTCTCTCTTTAAAAAAAAAAATGGGCTGGGGATGCTTGAGATGCTGGGTTCAGTCCCCAGTAGTGCAAAAATAAGAGAATAAAGGCCTCTGAGAAGGCCACTTCCTCCTGCTGGAGGTGGGAGGGAATGGACCAGAAGAGGAAGCTCTGGGTGGGGGAGCGGGCATTCCCTCTTGGTGGAGTGATGCTTGGAATGGAACACTTCAGGTGAGCATGCACACAGCCTGTGCGTGGCTCCAGGTGGCAAGTTTATTGCCAATCTCCACAGAGACCTGGAAGGGATAAGGGAGGTGGCCCAGGTCTCCAGACTGGCTGGTTGTCAGAGGTCCCTGACTCTGACAGGACATCTCCCCTTTGTTCCAGAGACCTGCAGAAACGGAGAGGTCTCCGATGAGAAGGAGGCCACTGGTTCCAGGAGAGGGAACTGACACCACTGAGAGTAAGTATTTCATGTGAGATGATGAACAGGCGTCTGGGAAATAGGATCAGGGTTTTAACTGCTGTCCCTGTAGCTGGTAGGGCTTCCCCAGGGCTGTTGATGCTGGATACAGGGGGTCCTATGCTGTTGTCACTGGGCTTTAGGAACCACCAATCCCCTTCTCGCTCTGCTTCTCCCATGGGGGCCCACCCGGTCCCTCTCATCATTTGCATCTTTCTATACCCGCCCACCATCCTCCCTCCTTGCTTGTAGTTCATCATCCCCCAGGTCCTCCTGAAGGCTATTGCATACCTGACCTGTCGCCAGGCCCTGTTTGATGGGCCGTAGTGTAAACTACAATCTGGATTTCAAAGACTGAATATTGATTATATGATGGAATGATAAAATTTTATAAATATCGAATTAAGTACAATGTCTTATCAAAATGAATTTCATATATTTCCTTTTACTTCTTAAAAGAGGCTATTAGAAAACATCAGCTCCTGTCCCTTCCGTTTCTCAGGCCATGCTGGGCCATGCATTTCACACAAGTCTCATTTAATCTTTCACAGCCCGTGAGCTGGATGCAGCTGATTGGTTTACAGGTTCACTTGTTCCTTGAGTCTGTTTGCCTCCATCCAGCATTGCCCAGTGGCAGTGTGGGAGTCAGGCAGAAGCCCTGCACCGCTAGGCCCTGCTCCTTCCATAGAGGCAGATGTGGCTACTCTGGCCCATATCACACGTCACTTTCCTACTGTATAATAACTGCGCACCTACTTAGAGCAGTATTCTCTGCTCTCCCCCAGTGTGTTGGGTGAGGTGGGCCCAGGCAGTGTTCATGGAAGCAGATAGGGATGTTGGAGCAACGGGTTCATAGGCTTAGAGAGCTCATTAGTTTCCACACTTGAGTTCTAGACCTGATTTAGGATCCTCTGCCCTTGGTGAACTGCTTCTAATGCATGTGTCCTCCATGTTTCTCCTATCTAGCCATTCGGCAGTTCTTCAGTTGCCATCAGAACGTTGTACCCTATAAATCCTGGGATAAACTCATGCGGGTGCTGGGCCTTACAGATAATGAAATTCTTGTGACCAAAGATGGAATACAGAACCCGGAAGATTACTTGTATGAGATGATGGCAAAATGGCTCAACAAAATGGGGCACAGTGCCTCCATCAACAGAGTGCTGGATGCCTTGGAAACAATTGGGGAGAGAAATGCAAGGGATAAAATTGAGGACTACATGGTGAATTCTGGAAAATTTATCTATCAGGAAGATGGAGCAGATCCTGCAAGGTCGCTTCTTTAGCATTTGAAGAATGAAACCCATAGACTAAGATGAGTGTGTGTAACAGAAAGATTTATTGAAGCACAGGAAGGGACCTCCTGCAGTACAAGAGGGGCTCTAATAGTAGGCTTTCTCCTGCTAAGTGTGCTAGTCTATGGGTTTATATAGCACTTGGTTTGCTGCTATAGGACTTGAAAACTACTAAAGCCATTGCTAATTCTTGAGTTCCAACTTTCATTCAAGTCTGCCTCACTTCCAGCCTAGTGTGGGGCTGCAGCAGGTGTCTGTACTGTGTCCAGGCCTGGCCTCTGAAGGATGACAGGTCGATGGGCCGCAGGCAGCGCTTGCCAACCGCGCTCGGACACACTTGGTTGCTCCACATCTGCTCCTCGGCTGGGACCAGTAGGCTGGCTGCATATAGCTTGGCAGCTGGGGGAGAGCCGTACCATTAAGACGTACAGCTCTTTTTTTTTTTTTTAAAGTGGCACTTTTTTATTCTAATACATCTTAATTTTTCCTTGTAACTATGTTTACGTGTTTACATTAACTTGTTTCTGTCATTATTTTTTTGTTTTTGTAATTTTGTATGTTATAATGTAAGTGTTTGACAAGAATTCTTCTTCCTAATATGCACTTTGATTTAATGACTCTTCAGTGTTTAACCCAGTCTTTTAAACTTATAAACTTATTTATTTTCTGTTGGTGTTGGAGATCAAACTCAGGGCCTTGCACATGCTAGTCAAGAGCTCTACCACTGATCATCTCCAAACTTTAAATATGACACTTCTGTAAGTGTGTGAATAGTTCTTTTATTTACAAAAGATGTAGCAAGGTCTTGGGGAGAACTATATTCTTCTGAAATCCTGACCTGGGCAGGGATCTTTGTTCCCTCCTCTATTGTTGGAAAGTGGGGTGGGAGATGGGTTAGATCAGAGGTGGTTCATGTTATTGAACTCTTGAGACCTCTCTGAACCTGGGGAAGAGGATAGGGAACCTGTCCTTGATGTCTGCCTTGGTCTCAGAAAAGAACAATAGGCAGCATCCGTGAATGTGAAATATTTGCTTACTAGACTACATGGTACCTCTTACTTGTGAATCTGAGCCCCAGAGCTGCATTTTGGGGTACAGAGTTGTACTTGAGAACCCACGTCCTCTATGTACACAGAGGGCTTCTGGATATGACACTCAACTCAGAAACACAGATTCTTAAATTCTGATATAGAAAGACCTAAAATGGCTTTGGGCATTTTGTCCTGGCTTTCTCCTCTATATTTAATTCCTCATTAACTATTGGAGACTACCTTCCAGCAAAACCTTCTCCAGAGCATTCCAGTCACAGAAGGACAATTTCACGGAGATGGTAGTTCTCATCTCAAGGCATTGAATGTTTTCCCATTTCAGGGCTGGTATGACTGGCCAAAGCTAGAGGCACATTAAGGATGTGGCCTCTGCAGGAGGATTGCAAGTCCAAAGGCAGCCTCAGCCAAAGGGAGGTGCTAAACACCTCAGTGAGACTCTGTCTCTAAATAAAATACAAAATAGGGCTGGGGATGTGGCTCAGTTGTCGAGTGCCCCTGAGTTCAATCCTGGGTACCCTCACCCCCAAAAAGGGATAAGATGTGGCCTCTGAGTCTTCAAAGAACTAGAAATGGAACCACCATTTGACCCAGTTATCTGACTCCTTGGTTTATACCCAAAGGACTTAAATCAGTGTACTACAGTGACATGGCCACATCAGTGTTTATAAGTAGCTCAATTCACAATAGCTAAGCTATGGAACCAACCCAGCTGCCCTTCAACAGATGAATGGCTAAAGAAAGTGTACATATGTATATATTATATTATTCAGCCACAAAAGAACAAAATTATGGCATTTGCCAGTAAATGGATGGAACTGGAGACTACCATGTTAAGTGAAATAATCCAATCCCCCAAAACCAAAGGCCAAATATTATGCAGATGGTAACTCACAATAAGCAGCTCTGCAGTTGTGGTGGGAAATACTAGTTCACTGGATTAGGCAGAGGGGAGTAAAGGGAAGGGAGTAGGAAAGACAGCTGAATGAGACACAACTTTCCTACATTCAAATATGGACACACAACCAGTGTAACCCACATCATGTACGACCACAAGCATGGGAAGTCATACTCCATGTGTGTATAATATGTATAAAAAGAATAAAAAATATTTTAAAAGAATGTGGCCTCTGTGCATCTTTAGGAGAGGGGACCTTTTCATCTTCCCATACCCTTCCTCCCCCTTTTCAGGTCCCCCAAGCTGCTCCTGGCTGCTTTCTGGACATTAGCCTTTGCTGCTGCTTTGGTGGACTCTTGTCCTCCTGAGAGGAAGCCAGTGAGGCTCAGCTCCCGGCACCTTTCTCAGAGGACTTCCTGGGTCCCACCGCAGGAAGTTAGCCTCATCAGTGTTGGGCCTGCTTATTGTTGCAGTGTAAGTGGCCTGTGCAGGAGACGTGAGCTCCTCCCGCGGCTGGTTGTGTGGTGCGCACCAAGTTCAAATGCAGGCAGGCTCTTGAGCAAGTGCTTCCTGGGAAGCGAGGGGTTGAAAACGAGTGGTGACATGGAACGACACAGGAAGGCCGTCAGGTACAAAATACTCATGTATTTATGAATTCATGACCAAATTAAATATGAAACCTTATATAAAAAGAGGTGTGGTTTTTGTTTTTTGCCCCCATCCTCTCCGTCTCTGAACCAGCTCTGAGGGACCCGAGTCTGGGGAAATGTCTTGCCCCCCATGTAACCCGTGTCCTGCTTTCTTCCCTTTATTCTCCGGGCTCACCCTGTGTGTGTGTGTGTGTGGGGGGGTGTTTTCTACTGCCTCCCTGGGATCCAGAGGGGCGGTTCCTGGGGGGCTGAAATTCAGCACCTCCTCCTTCCCCCCACCTGCCCTTCCCTCTGGGGACAGGGACATCTGCTCTGATCTGGCTCACCCACAGCCTCCCAAGGTGGTTTCTCTGGGCTGCAGGGCTCTGTGTGGGGCAGACCGGCCCTAAGAGAGCTGAGGGTCAAGGGTGGCGGGTCCCTGAGGGGTGAGCTGGCCCTGGTTGCTGAGGGAGTTCTGTGGCCACTCTCCTGTGGGCTGCCCTCAACTCCTTCTCGACCTTCACTTTCCCCACTGGCCTTTCCTCTCTGGCTCTAGGTTCCTCAGCCCTGCAAGCACCTGGGAGACCCACTGCCCCCTCCTCTTTAGAACCGAGCTCTCCCTCTCACCTAGATCTCAGGACATGTGTCCCCATCTCTGTTCCCCTGCCACAAGGATGCTGCCAAGGCTGCACAGGTCCTCTTCTGGATGCCCCCTTCCCCCACCTCAGCCTCACCCTTGAAGCTGCGGGCAGAGCTGGGGTGCAGGGAGGTTGGATAGCCAGCAGAGGGCAGCACATGACTGGCTTCCAGCCAGCTAACCAGGAGGACTGGAGGGAGGCAGTCACAACCTTGGAAGGTAAGGCTCAGACACCATGGGTTCACCCCACTTTAGACCTGCCCCTACCTGGGCCTCTCGACAAGGCCTAACCTCAGAGCTCTAGGTCATGGCACCACACAATCATTGCAGGATTGCCTTGGTTTCTGGGTTTGCTCTATCCCAGACCTAACTGCCCCACCCCAGGTCCCTGGGACCTAGCCAGTCCCTCTCCCTGAAGCATCTTTCTCAGGGGACGCCTTAGCTCTCAACTCACTGCCTCCTGGCTCTGCAATTCCTCATCAGGACCCACCTCATAGCATTAAAAAGGGTGTAGGGGCCACAAGCTGTTTTAATCCCCAGTCTCATCCTTCCCTGGATGAACCTTGCTTTTCCTTCTGTTCAATCCTCCCTTCATCCTAAACCAGCACTAGGTAGGGCTTTATGTCCCGTGATCCCTCATTACATGGGACTGTTGTTCTCCAACTGTGTCTTTTGTTGACATTGACCCTTGTCCTAAGTCCCCCAAACACATAATCCATAAGCATCCTGCGGGATCACCCTCAGCGGTGAGGGCAGTCTATATCCTCGAGATGGGCAAAGGCAGGGTCCAATACAGCTAAGTCCTGAGGCCAAAGCCCTCCCCTCAATCCTCACCACCTCAGTCACCAGCAAGCAGCAGCCCAGGAGCCGGGCTGCCCCGAGGGCTGTTGGGCAGGCCCAGGACATCCTCAGCCACAGCAGGCAAGGAGCCCTTCCCAAAAGGCATCAGAGTTGAAGGTATACTGAGCCTCCATCTCCTAGCCATGGGGCCTCTGCTTGGCTTTATAAAAATGTAAGCTATATAGGGTCTATTTCTCATTTCCATTCTTTGGGGAAATAGAGGCTAGTGTTTTTTTGTTGGTGGTGAATTCCTTTTGAGTTGGTTCTTGTTTGTTTGGGGTTTGTTGTGGTTTTTTTTGCTAATTTTGCCCCACCCCCATAAAAAGCAGTACTACCCAGAGGCAGGGGAAGGGGCCCAGAGGAGCATGGGATTGCTGCACACAGACCCCACTCCTCCCTCCTCTCCCAATCCAGTTGTTTCCTTTGGTTTCCATCTGAGGAGTGCAGAAGGGGCACGGAAGGTTTCTCATTGCACCAAGAAGCACTGCCTCCAGGCCTGGAGCTCTGAGCTACCTCTGCCACCCACAAATCAGGCCTCATTGCCTGCAACCTGGGAGGGATGCAGAATGCAAGCTTTTCCACGTGTGGCCTCTTGCAGCTGCAGCCCAGGATGTAGAAGCCTTGAGTTGAGCTCTGAAGGCTTAATTTCTACCCTGACTTCTCCAGTGAGGATCTGAGTAGGCTTCATGTGGAAATCCCACAAAACATTTGCAACCGTCTAGTCTGTTGGGAAGATGTGGCCCATGGAGCAGGACCCTGGCTGCTCTCTGGGAAGGGGGCTGCCTCCCCAGCCAGAGCAGAGACCCAGACACGCAGGCAAGCCCTTGTGCTGGGAGGCTTTCCCCTTGACTCTAGGGTTCTTGACCCCAAGGAGAAAACGCCAGAGCTCTTGGCTCTTCCCCTGCTTCCTGCCTCCCCGAAGGTGTCTCCTGTCTTGCCTTGGAACTGGGGACCCGCCAGCAGGGCCTGGCTCCTCTCTGGCTGAGCTATGTTGGCTGGTGAGAACAGCTCTGCCCTTAGGGTCCTGGTGAGGTGGGTCCCCTTGTCCCTGGTGGGTGGCGGGGGTGATGCAGAAGAGCAGAGGGACAAGGGCAAATGGGGACAACAGCAGCAGGGTCAGAAGAGGGTGGCAGCATCTCAGACCACAGCCGAGGATGACGATGGGGAGGATGAGTTGGCTGCAGAGGAGGACGGTGAGGAGGGACTGTTCCAGAACAGCCACCGCCTCTTGGGCTGCCGCTTCAGGTGCAGATAGTCCTCCTTCTCCCGCTCCTTCCGCGCCCTCTGATAGTGGTCCTCCTCCTTCAGGTACCACACCGGGGGCCACCGGTGCTTCTCGAAGTACTCTTGGTTTTCTAGAACAGAATGCATGGGGCTTGGTTAGGAGAACAGGGGCAAGAAGGTCCACCGTCCCTTGACCTGCCTCCAAGCCAGCACCAAGTATACCTTGACCTGTGGTCCAGGACCCCACGGTCTCCTGCACAGAGCCGCTGAAGGAGGTGAAAAGGGGAGATGTCACAGTCGGCCTGGGAAAGGCACTTCTGGGGAGGAGCCCAATCAGCCCACAGTAAGTGGAAAATATCATCAGCCGGAAATGTTCTTGATCCCCCTTCCCTACAGAGCACGACGCTTAGCAGCCCCGGGCACCACAGGATGGTGGTCATTTCCCTTCCCAGTTGCATGGCTGACTGGGAGCTGCAGTGGCTGCCACTGACCAGCATCGCAGCCAGGAAAAAGCCAAATTCAAAATGGAAAGCTGAGTTTCTATTCAATGTGCATTGCTTTCATACCACGGTCACTCATTAAAAAAAAAAAAAAGTAAGTCAGGGACCCCGTAAGTTGGGAAGAAAAACAGGAAAGACCAAGATGAGGGAGGAGGGGGAGGAGAACAGCCTCCGGCAGGAAGGGACTCTGCAAGGTTGAGGGGTGAGGGGGCCCTGCAGCCAAGGTTCTGGGGGGAATCAGGAGGAAGAGCAGCAGCAGGACACAGGTCAGACTGGAGGGAGGGGCGGCAGCAGGACACAGGTTATTCTGGAGGGTGTGGGAAACTGTGAAAGGAGTGGGATCCAGGGAGTGACTCCAGGCTTGAGAAAGAAAATGCCAGAATGGTTGTGACAAACGTGAAAACACAGGAGAGAACAGGGCTGGGGACTGGTCGGGTGCAGCGACAACCCTGCAGTGGGAAGAGGGTCAGAACCCAGTGGACGGAGCCTGGTGAAGACCCAGGAACGCTGAGTGGCAGACCCCTCAGGGAAGCCAGGCACTTCTCTCCCTGGAGCCCGTGGATTCTGGGTTGGGCTCTTAGACCTAAGAAAATCATTAAGAAGAAACAGAACTGCAGGAGACTGCAAGGGATGTTTAGATCTGGGTGGTCCACGCTGTGGATCGTGCCTGTTCCTAAGTTGGGAAATCAACTTAGTGGGTCATGTGTAGCATTTTTTGTTTTTTATATGCTTTTCTATGTGTATACTGGTCATGATATCAAACATAATTTTTATTGTGGTGTATATCCAAAAGAGTCTGAAAACTACCAACTCTGGTCCAATGACCTCTTCAAACCTTTGAGAAACAGAAGCCCAGAGAGGTAGAGTGAGGTCCTGAGTTCCCCACCCACTCCAGGACAGTGTTTTTCC
The DNA here is from genome assembly GCF_964194105.1 of Spermophilus citellus. NCBI lineage: Eukaryota > Metazoa > Chordata > Mammalia > Rodentia > Sciuridae > Spermophilus > Spermophilus citellus. The sequence continues at coordinate 74,945,501 of NC_138196.1, read as the reverse complement.
CAGGGTCCTCTCTGCATGGCCAGAGACACCTCTGCAGGCTGCTCCCATGTCCAAGGTCAAGTGAGGCCCAAAGATCTCAGGCCTCCTTTGGGTTCCTGGGGATAAGTGTGAGCTGTGGACCCAAGCTGAGGGCGCTTCAACACAAATAGGGAGCAGCAGGTGCTGCTGGTGCTGGCTCTGGATGCTCACCTGGGGACATAGCCTTCATGTCTCGGGGGAACTTGCGGCACACGTTGTTGTAGTTGGTGCAGATATGGTGGAGACACCAGTCGGCCAACTGGTACGCACAGTGGAACTGTGGAGGGAACACAAGCGGGTCTGTCCTGAGATGCCACAGTCTCCTTCAGAGCTGCAGCACTGATGCAGTGTGGACCCCACCTCCAGAGGCGAGCCCACCTGGACTGGAGGAAGAGGATGCTTGACTTGATCAATTCCACCTCGCCACGGTCCTGCCCCTGGTGTCCACCCTACAGATATTCATGGCCCTAGGGGTGGCTTCCTACTGCATCTGCCCTCCCCGGCCCTTGCCTTATCAGCAGTGAAAGTCTGCACCGGGGTAGTCCTCCACCAAGACGGGCAACCCTGAGAGCAGACCTTGCGTTAGCTGAGCTCTGACGTCATAAGATAAACTTTGGTGGCTGAATTTCTGGCATTGTGGGGGCTAGCATGGGAGATTTTGCTTGCTTGTGTGGAATTAAGGAGGTGGGCGGTTAGTTTTAAAGAAAGAGTCCTCAATGACTGAGCCTGGATTCCCTCGATGCCCCGTGGCGGCCTAGTCCCTTCTTTCCGCGGCCAGCTTTCCTCTGTGGGTGTCTGGGAGTTCTCTAGCTTTTGTCATGGAGGATAAAATGAGGGCCACCCAATGAGAAGTCCAGTCTGACAACGGCTCCCTTCCTACCTACCACCCGCCCAGTCCCAGAGTTGAGACTGTGGTGGATTCTTCCCCTGCCACAATACCTGAGCCAGTTCCAAGAACACAAGGACGTCCCCATCGATGTCCACCATCATCTGAGTTGCTTCCATCAGCCCCGTCACTGTGTACTGCTCTGTGACACACACAGTCAGCAATCAGCTGAAGAGCCACACATAGGGACCTGCACTACTTACAGGGGCTTACTGCAGGGCAAAAAGAGATCAGGGCCAAGGGCAAGTCCCAACAGGCCAGGAAAGGCCACAGGTGACTTACATCCGCTCCCAGCAGGGGAAACTGGGATGAGGGCAAGACTTCTCGGTGGGGTGGGGGTGGGGTGACAGAGGATCTAAAATCACTAAGAGGATTTTTCAAACTATATATGTCCCACCACATAGTCTAATGTATACACGGTGAAATTCTCCAATAGAATTAGCCGCTGATACAGACAGGAAAGGAAGCATCATGTTTGTTGAAAACAGAAAAAGGCTGAGAACTTTGATTTAGAACTTTGATTTAGAACTTTGATTTAGCCAGGCTCAGTGCATGCCCATAATCCCAACAACTTTGGAGGCTGAGGCAGGAGGATCACAAGTTCAAGAAAAGCCTGGGCAACTTAGCAAGACCTTGTCTCAAATTAAATTTAAAAAGAACTGGAGATGTAACTCAATGATACAGCACCTGTTTATTATATGCGAGGCCCTGGGTTTGATCCCCAGCAACATACACATGCACACACACACATGCACACACACACATGCGCACACATACACACACACACAGATAAATACATTTCCCAACTCCATTCATGGAAAGGACCTGGAAACAATAACCACTCCTGTAGCAATGAGCATCCTCATGCACAGAAACACCATTTCTAACTAAAAGAAACCTGAACTTCTTAAAGAAATGGTTGTCCAGGTGCAGTGGCTCACACCTGTAATCCCAGAGGCTCAAAAGACAGAGGCAGGAAGGTTGTGAATTCAAAACCAGCCTCAGCAACTTAATGAGGCCTAAGCAACTCAGCAAGGCTCAAAGCAACTCAGTGAGACCCTGTCTCTAAATAAAATACAAAAAAGGGCCGGGGATGTGGTTCAGTGATTAAGGTTAAGTGGCCCTGGGTTTAATCCCTGGTACCCCCCCCCAAAAAAAAAAGAAGAGGAAATGGTTGGTCTGGGGCATGAACTATACAAGAGGACCCTACACTATCACTCCAGAAAGCAAGAAATCTCAGAGACTCTGAAGCCAACTCAAAGAGACTCCTACTGGCCAAAAATACATTATTTAAGCTTCAATAAGGATAATTGCAATGAATTAAAACCAATCAAGTGCATCCAAATCCAAAATTTCATAAGAATACTTTAAAACACTCAAATTAATTGGTCATTCTCTCAAGGAGGATCGGAAACAGATTATCTCAAAATTTAGGAAATAAAAAGGAAGAATCAAGAACCTGCCTGTCTTTCCTATATGAACTGTACACTAAGTAACCAAACAGTAGATGAGGGACAGTTTCTCTCCATTTAGAAGTCTTCCAAAAGATAAGGGAAGAAGGAATGAACACATTGGAATATTACTGTATTGCAACAATAACTTCATAGATCCAGGCAATGATACTCAGCGGCTACTAAGAGGACAAAAAGAGAGAAGAGACAATCTTTCCCTCTTCACGAAGAAAAACAACCTATTTTTATAAGGCTATAAAGCAGCCTTATAAAAATAAAATTATGTGGCTCATCTAGCCTCTAGGTTCAATTAGCAGTTTACAGGCAATATGATGGACAGAGGACTATGTTAAATTACACTATAAAAATGCAATCAGCAAAAATATAGATCTTGGAAAACTCTACAGGAACAAAAACCAGTGTTTGTTTGTTTTCTTTCAAAAAATAAATTTCAGAGGAAAAGAATTTTTTTAACGGACAAGGTACACATTGATTAAAGCTACTTAAAAGATATTTTTAAAAAAATCATGCTATAGTATCTAAGAAAGTGCACTTGAATAACCAAATTACAAAGGAGGGTAAAGAAGTGAGTTCATAGAAAAGTCCCATAAAAAACAGTGTGGGTTCTTCTGGGGAGGAGGGGGGGACCTGTGATGGGGCAGGACAGGTGGACACTTTTTGTGTGGCTGGTTCCAGCCCCTGACAGGCATCATGATTAGAAAGACATTCTGCTTTATAATAATTCATTACAATGAACATAAAAAAAAAGAACATAAGATAAATTTTGTGTAACTAATGTCTTAATAAATGAAAAAGAAGGGGGCATAAGTTGACTTAAAAGTTATGAAGTGGTAAAATACTATGAACATATGCTTCATGAAGCTTATATATTTGTCTTATATTTGACAACAAGTTTTATATAAAAAAACTTCACAGAATATCTCACAAAACTTAGAGCATCACCAATAATACAAAATTCTGAATTCTGCATCTCCCAATAATCCTTAACAAGGTAGATGTATACATTTTTGTATCTGTGTTCTTGTGTGTATGGAACATTTCCAGAGAAAAGCTTTTCAATGGCATCATGAGGTTCCAGGCAGTTCGTGGTTTAACATTTTTTTAAATTATGTATTTATTCTAACTTGTTATATTTGACAGCAGAACACAATTCAATTCATATTACACACATAGAGCACAATTTTTCCTGTCTCTGGTTGTACCAGTTTAACATTTTCAATGGCTGCCATGGGAAAATCACCGATGTGGGCTTAACCAAGGGTAGGTACTTCTTTGACTCGCTTTCAATTGACTGCCCTAATGAAATTAAATTATAGAAATATCTTTCTATAGTTTATTTTTCCTTGAGGTCATTTCTTTGGAGATCGTCTTTTAAAAGTAGAATTTTACCACATCCCAGAATTTGGAATTTTAGGTGCTCTGGGAAGACCACACTGTTTTTCATGGGCGGCAGTGAATGACATACTGTTGTGGCTGTAATCTTGGGACACCTTTCTTACTCCCTACTCTAAAGTCCCTTCTGCCCCCAGCTGGGGCCCCTGGGCCCCACTGCAAGATTAGCTCTTAATACTCTGATTTTTGATCCATGATTTCTGCCTTCTTCCTCTGATCAAGCTGTACATTATCACTCCTTTCTTGTCATGGGATTGCTTTTTTTCTCCTGTCTGTGCCCCAATCTTGATCACCCTCCCACAGTTCCAGTAGTTCTGACACTGGCCGTTTCTTGCCTGAAGCCCAGCTCAATATCTGAGGGTATTGTCTCTGGCCCTCATGACCTGCGCAGGAATATTAAACTTGACCTCAACGCCAGCACTGCGGTTTAACATTTTTTTAAATTATGTATTTATTCTATTATGTATTTATTCCTCCAATCCAACAACACACAGATACCAACTCCAATATCAGCAGAAGCTGTCTATCCTGGGTCTTTGGCCCCAGACTCCCTTCACTCCAATAGCACCTTTTATCTCCCTCAGACCCTTGACCCAGGCTGCCCACTACTCAACCTCCCAAAGCCCAGTTCTCTCCCCAACACAGCTCTGGGATGGGCCCATTCTAAATGTTGAGCTCTGGCTCTCATAGTCTTTTTTATTTTGGGTGCCAGTGATTGAACCCAGGAGTGCTTAACCACTGAGCCCCAGCCCCAGCCCCTTTTTTATATATTATGTAGACACAGGGCCTTGCTAAATTGCTGAGGCTGGCCTTGAACTCACGATCCAAACTGCTGGGATTATAGGCGTGGGCCACCACACCCAGCTCTCTCAGTCTTTTTAAGGAATTAGGTCAACACTTGTTTTCTGTTTCTGGAAGAAGGAAGGAAAAGTGAAGTTGAAGGTCAAGGAAGAGGAGAAAAAAGAAAATAAGAAGAAAGGGAAGGAGGAAGCAGATAAGAAGGAAAAGCACAGGTGGAGCCTGTTCTATGCTTTATCAACCTTAGGCTGCTTGAGTGAAGCCAAGCTAAGAACGTGACGCACTGTCACATGCTGGAGACCTCTGGGCCGAGCTCTGAGGTGACCCTATGGAACATGTGTCTCACACACTTCCTCTCCTCTACACCCTCATCCGGAACTCTACCACCGGCAGGTTTCATTCGAGGGAGCTTCTTCCCTTGGCACTTCAGCCTGTCCCCAGGGGGAAAGAGAGGACAGAAGACACATCATCCCCAGGGTCTTCTTGGCCTCACCCCAGGTCCCTTAGCGCTCCAGTTAGTTACCTGTGAGGGCAACCAGGTGCGGCAGGCAGAGGCGGTTGGCCAGGATGATGAGCTTCATGTCGTCCAGGTCCGGACTGGAGGTGAACATGCCCGTGTAGAGGTACTCCAGCACCGCCCTCATGCAGCTCTTGCTCGTGTAAGGGAACACCACCTGGGGGAAGGAGGGGGACAGGGACAATGAGGCCTCGTACACGGAAAGAGTAGCTCAGTCCTGAGAAGCCAAGAAGCCCTGGTCCACAGGGCTGGTCTTCCGGGGGCAAGAAGCCTTCTCTGTGCTATACTTACACATGCTTAGGAGACCACGGCCCCAAAAGGTCTGGGCCCACAGCAGTGACTGGTGCTGGTCCCCAGTTTGCTGAGAGCATCAGTGAATGGACATCTCTTAAAGAGACTTAGATTCTCAGTGGCATCCTTCTGAAACCACACTGGCTTAGAAGATGCTGGAAGGAGTCATTTCAGTCAACTACACTCCACCCTCCACATGCCCGCAGGGGGCTGTCCAAGTGGGATACAGAATGAGCAAAGGGAACACCAGCTGATTTCCCTGGCTGCTCAAAGCTCCTGCTTTGGGCCTCCGGGATCTCTTCAGAGAAGCACTGCAACAAAAACTGCTTTCTCATCAGATGCGAGTCTGGGCACACTGGGAATTGGACAGAGCTTTAAAGCTGGTGTCTATAGTACTGAGTAGTGCCCAGGGCAGGTGGGCCCCTGGGGCTTCAGCGAATCCTTGGCCCACACTTTGCACATCCTAACCCTACTCCCACTTCGCAGTGGCTCACATCTCAGCCCTCCACTTAGCCTCATAAGTGCATGGTTTCCCGGAAATCTTTGGAAGCTCATATTCTGGACTGCAGGATGTGATGCTGAATTGCTCTTCGTTCAGTTTTTCCTTCAAGTACTTGGTGAGCACTTGCTAAGAGACAGGCCTGGGGTGGGGGCGGGGTAGCTGGCAGAAGTCAAAGACCTAGTCCCTGCACTCAAAAGCGATTTCACACCAGCTGGGAACTGCAAGGAGAGGGTCTTTTAAAAATGCCTCTGTACAAAATGGAAGCTTATTAACCACAAGGTGAAGTGAGGGTATTATTGTTCTGGGACTCAGAGGTGATGGGGAGCATGAAGGGCTGAGGCCTGGGCCACTCAGCTTGGCCAGGAAGATGAAAAATAGACAGCAGACTCGGAGCAATTCTAAGGACACCTGCATAGACCCTTTCTACCTCCAGCTTCCAGTCCAGTGCTTGGGAAGGAAGAAGAATCTGAAAAGAACAGGTGGAGAGGGGAGCCTTTCTATAATCCGAAAAGAACAGGTAGAGAGGTGTTTTGATGTTTTGACATTTAGAAGTTTGCTGGCCCAGGCAAGCCTGTGCCTCCCAAGATGAACCAATTCCTAGAGACAGTAAAGAAGTTGCTGGCAAGCGTGTCTTTTTATTATATCACAGACCACCCAATCCAGAGCCCATACCCCACCACCTCCTCTGCCCAGGGCCCTCACACTCCAGGCCTCATTCCTCTGTCCAAATCACCCCAGAACCAGGCACTAGACAGCTAGGACATTTCCCCCTGCCCCTGAGCCAGTGGACTTGTTCAAGTTAACAAACCTAAATCTGCTTAACCTGCTTCAACTATTCCTTCCCACAGAAACCCTCCACTTCCTGACCACCCTGGTGCTTCCAGGGCTGATCCCCTGGTGTGCATGGTCCTCCCTGCACTGGTATCTGTGAGTAACAGATTAGCTCTTCAATGGCAGTCTCTCCTGATCTGTTGATCTCACCAGAGCTCAATAAAAATAAAACCTACCTTTGAAGACACCAGTGACTTCAGTTTGGAACACATTGATTTTTTTTTTTCTACTTGTTTCATGTGTCCCAGGGAGGCAACAGAGTGAAGTGTAAAGAGCCAGTCCTGAACCGTCCTTTCTACTCACAAGTGTGTGCAAGTCACACACTTCCTAGGGCCACACATTTGATGCAGGAATGCTGCTCAATGTGAAGATAATGTATGGAAATGCTTTCCAAGATATTATGACGTTACTGTAAATCCCTCTCCTGGAACATTGCAAATCCTTGGCTACAGCAACCATCTCATAAAACTTCTCTTGGGCTCATCACTCTGTGCTTAGCACAGTAAATGCTAAAGAAAATACCATGAACTCCTGGTGCCTCCTAGGCAAATGGCACCTATGTCTCCCTCCTTCCCTCCCTTTCCCATCCTCAGCCTCACCTCCCTGGTGGAACTCTCCACAAACGGCCCCCCAAACATGGCAGCCATCCAGTCACAGCTGGAAATCAACAGGGGCTTGTGGGCACTGATGGTGCCATCATCCAGGATGAAGGTCACATCTGTTGGGGAGAAGAGACAACACAAAAGAAAACAGTGTGAATGTGAGATAACCAACCCCCAATCGGTAGTCACTGATCCCCAGCTATCCAATTTCTTTCTGAAGCTACAAGACAGGAGAACTAACAACCAAACTTTCATCTTTAAGAGCAGGGTAGCCCCTTCTCCAGGGCATCAGGCTCTGAAACCAAATCAGAATGTTAAAGGAACTAACCCAGACACCCCTCAGAAAGCTGTCAGAATGTAGAGCTCCTGCCTTCTAAGCATGATCCATACCTGAAAAGGTGCCTTTGGCCAAGCACTCCTTAATTCGGTTGGTGCGGCGAACATGGAAGGCCTTGGTGATCTCCTGGTTCATGAAGGCCTCATTGTTGAGGATGTTGGCCACCATCATGCGCAGATCGAAGACCTCCAGCAGCTCAGCAATGTGGGCAATGTGCATGAGGTCCCGCTCGTTCTCACCCAGCTCCCCAGTGTATAGGTACTTGAGAACTGCTCGGAAGGGCCCTGGCTGGATGGAGTTGTCCATCTTCACCACCACCATCAGCCGGGATTTGTATGTCAGAGGATCCTCTGCCATCTCTTCCTGGATGCTCACAAAAGCTCGGCTCCAGGAAGATAGCACACGACCCCTGCCAGGCAGGTACCCTGTTCCATTGCCCCTTAAGATCCCATCACTGGTTGAAGCCCGCAGGCCAGCAGGACCGGAGCCCCCAGCCTCATCCACGCTCTCACACACATCAAAGCTGGCTGCCCGAAGCAGAAAGTCCCGCCCTTGGTGGTGGTGGTGATGGTGGTGGTGTTGATCAGGGTGGCCCCGGTGGTCCTCTGGGCGGGCCCCCCCTGGCCCCGAGGGGCCCCCCAGCTCCCCCTCACTCAGGTCCATGAGAAACAGGTCGTAGAACTTAGAGGAGGAGGTGGAGAGGTAGATCTTGTGGGCAAAGATGCGCACCCGCTCCTGCAGCACCAGGATGACGTCCGCGCAGAGCGGGTCCTCCAGGAGGTGGGCGGGGCACTCCTCACTGCTGGAGGGGGGGTCGGGCACCACAATGATGGGGGGCGGGGGCTTGGGGGGCAGGAAGGGTGCCTGCAGCAGAGGCCGCTGCACATTGCGGAGGTGGGACTTCCAGAACTGCAGGTGGCGGCGGGAGATGAGCGCAGCACGAATGGCATTGTCAAAGACGTCCTTGATGCCAAACTGAGCCACCACGCTGGTCTCATAATAAGGGATGCCCAGCTCCTTAGCCACCTCCCGGCCTTTCTCCGGAGGAAGGATCTCATTGGGCTTGATGGGCCTGGCATTTTCAAGAGGAGAAACCAAGCATGTTAGTGGTGGAGGGAGCCTGTCTATTGTTCCCCAGGCTGGAGGGACTCTGCTCAGGGTCCATTTCATTGGTCCCTCTCCTGCCCTGCTCTTTTTTCTCTGTCTGGCCAAATTCCTATTAGGTCTTTCAGATCCACCTTCAATCCCTTGGTCTTCTAGGAAGCCTTCTGTATCTATGCCAACCCTCAGAGACCTCTATAGATCAAAGTTGTGATAATATCAACTCCCTGCCAATTAACGTGCAATGTTTCACACCGTTATTTAACCTGTTTATATATAGTCATCCCCAGTATCCAAGGGAGATTGGTTCTAGGATCCCATTTGGACACCAAAATCCATGAAAGCTCAAGTCCCTTATATAAAATGTGGTGATAGTTATATATAACCTATACACACGTCCCCTATACTTGTCATCTCTAGATTACTTATAATACCTAGTACTATGTAAATGCTGTGTAAATAGTTGTTATAATGCTTTGTGAGAAAATAATGACAAAGAAATAAACAGCACATGTTCAATACAGATGCAATTTGGTGGTGGTGTGGGCAGGTATTTTCCATTCACAGTTAGTTGAATCCACACATGTGGAACCCATGGATACAGAGGGCCAGCTATATTATCTCCAATAAAATTATAAGTTCTTTTCATGAAAATATTCCCTTCTGTCTTTCCTCACAGTGCTTAGCGTAGTGCTGTTCACACAGTAGGTGTGCAATAAACACTCGGATTGATGGATAAGCGCACATGTGGCTCTGACATGAGCTTCCTCTGGATGCAGGGAGAGGTAAGGCTCTATAGGATTCCCTCAGGGAGCTAGGGTGATGTGTGCACCCTCTGTGCCGCTTCCTCTCCTCAGGCAACAGCACCCCTACCTGGCCAAGGGCCTCCTGGCCCTGTTGACAGCCTCCAGGTCGGCATAGCGCAGGTCCAGCTGGCAACCCACCAGGATGACAGGTGCTCGGGGGCAGAAGTGCTTAATTTCTGGGTACCACATGGTCTTGACATGGTGGAGGGAATTCGGGTTGGCAATGGAGAAGCACAAAACCACCACATCTGATCTGAGGGTGGGACAGAGAGGTTATTGACAGAGAGAGCTGGCAGGGGGTTACCTGCTCCCAGAGTGAGAGAAACGTGTGCCCGTCTCCATGCCCTACACGGTGGCTCCACACCTGGCTTATGAACCTGTTCCTATGATCTTCCACACAATGCATAATAATAGTACCTTCAATTATGTAGCATTTTAGAGCTTGAAGACTAATTTGGCCTCACACCTATTTTTTGAGTTAGAAATTACCATTTTACCATCTCACAGTGAGAAAAATCATTTCAAAGCTAGTAGGTGGCAGAGCTGGGACTGAAATCAGGCCTCTGGACTCCAAGCCCAGGCTGTCCCCATCCCTGGGAGTGTCTTCCATGCTGTTTCTCTGCTCCTTCCTCCCAGTTTCAACAGCAGAGTTGCTTAGTTCTCTGGGAAAGCAGGAAAATCCTCCCACTTGGCTCTCTACAGGCAGCCCAGGGCTCCCCTACCTCCCATAAGCAAAGCGGCGATCTTTATGGTGGTCTCCAAAGGTGTCCCAGAGGCGCAAGGAGACGCTGACGTCATCTACCACATCTCGGGAGCGTTCCAGCACCTGGAGGGGAGAGGGGAGACAGTTCTCAGGGTAGGTGCCAACTAATCCTGATATTCTCTGGCATCACGAGGGGTGGAAGGACAGAGCTGGTACCCCCTACTATGTGCCTTGCACAACATGCTCCTCCAAGTAAAATCTCTGAAGACTCAATAACTGCACATGTTCAATACATGGAAGCCTCCAAGCCACACAGAAGCAAAAGAGACCCTAAGAGGGCAGAATTATGAATACAGAAGGGAGACCCTCCTTTGGTTCCCAGCTTTCCTTGCAATGGTATATTCATGAGCCCCTGATCTTCCCAACCCAGTTCTCACCTCTCCCAAGCCTCAGTTCTAGGATTCCCCAGTATGTAGCGCTGTGATTGCACGAGACGTGGTACTCGGCCGAAGCTGGGGTCCTAGGCTCCAGCTCAGCCACTAAGAACACAAATGGTCAAAGACCCCTCCCTCAGGCTGGGCTCCCCTCAGCCCCCTCCCCAGGGGCTCCTTCTGCTCCAGCCCCCTCCCTGTCCCACCCCAGGGGGCTCCTGTGAGCTCCAGGGACACCAAGCCACAACTTAGGAAGATGCATGGTGTGAACCCCCAGCCAAATGGCATTGTAGCCTTACCTCCTGGCAAACACGATACTGGTCGATGGCCCACACTGTGGGCACATGGGTGGCAAGCAGCTGGTATTGAGTGAGGGTGGCATTGCAAGCCCGGGCACAGATGAGCCTGGTCTTGCCCACGGCGTTGTCCCCCACCACCACGCACTTGATGGTCTCTACGTTTGGTCTTTCATAATCCATGTCAGAATCCATTAATTGGGACCTGAGAAGCAGGAAAGGAGTAGTCAGGACAGGCTGGCACACCAGTCCTCGGAGGACCAGGGCCAGTGCATACAGCCCTCCTCGGCTGGAGCTGTCCCGGTGTGGAGCACTGGCACTGATGAAGGAGAGGGGAGTGGGCAACTTTCCGGGAGGTAGCACTGCAGGGACCTGAGGAGAGAGGAACCCATTCAGGCTGAGAGGGGCAGTGCCAAGATGACCACCTGTCTCCTTCCAGTCTCCACTATCCTCTAGCTGGGCTTCTGGATAGAGAAGGCCTGTGAGAGATCCCAAGGTGGAGCCAACCCAGGGCCTGTCTTGTCCCCACTCCCCCAGAGAGAGGAGCGTCTGCCTGGGAGCTCACTCCTCCCCTTCTCTTCTCCTCCTCCTTCTCCCAGGCTGTGGCAGCAACAGAACAAACAGCTGAGAGAAGCAGAGTTGGGTCCAGGTCCCCACCCCTTCCCAGCATGCCGTAGGGCAGGGCCACTTAAAAATTTAATGGACTTATCAGGGCTGGGAGGCAGCTCTCTCCTGGTCTTTCCTCTTTCCCCTGGTTTTCTGTGGTGGTGGATTTCTAATCCCAGCCTGCTCGCGTGCATCTTCCAACCCTAGCCCCTTTATGGAGATGCGAGAGTTTTTTCCTGTCAGCCTCTTTGGGTAAGGAAGGCTTCTAGATGCATCTGCCTAGACCTGTAGGCCTCCACTCCTCTACTTGGGGTCCAGCATGTTGCCCATGTGTCTCCCTCAGCTGAGGGCCTGGCTTTGAGAGGGAGTAACCATGGCCCCAAACGATGGACTCCATGGCCCGTGGGCATTCCATCCCCTCTCTGGGCTGCCCCCAACATCCCACATCCTGCCCCAGACAGGGTAGATCTGCCTTCTCAGTGCTTCCCATTCCTAAGGAGAAGGTTCTCAAGCTGAAAGACTCAGACTGATGGCCCCCCTAGAGAAACCCACTTTATGTCCATGAGGGGAAGGGGCTGCTGGAGGAAGCAGAGGTCAGACTTTCAGTCTGAATCTCTGTGTAAATGCCTGCCTCAGTTTCCTTCAGTGTTAGGTAGACAGGAAGAAGCAGGACCCGGCCTGAGAGGAATGGCATAGTGAACAAACAGAAGACCCTTCTGTACGCAAAATGTCATGTCAGTGTTTTAAAAGCTGTTACTAGGAGCTGGAAGGGCTTTGAATGGCAGCCTCCCTCGATGATGGCACCACCCTCCTAGAAGGGTTGAGCAGAGAAGGGGCAGGGTGGGCACTATGAGGAAGCTTGATTTCTCGGGGCTCATTGGCCGGCCCTGGCTCACATTCCCTGTGGGCAGAAAAAGTCATCTGGGGGGTAGAACAACATGGAATAATCCTCCCCAGGCTTCGAGAGGCCAGGCTCAGAGGAGTCCTGGAGGCTGCCCAGGCGCCTCGCCGCTGAGCCATCTAGCCTGCAAGCCAGGCCACCAGCAGCAGCAGAGAGCTCCATTCCTGCCGGGCTGTAACTGGATGCCAGCATGCAGGAATGCAGAACCGAAATATCCAAGTAACGATGGCAACTGGGATTTGCGCGAGTGGATGCAGCTCAGCAACCTAAGCAAAAAGTGCAGCAAGGACTTTTCAATGAGACAGCCTCCTCCTCCTCCTCCTCGGAATTTTACAGGATCTGGACCCTGAATCAACAAGGGGTCTCCATGTAGCTCCCTCCCAGTCTCCAGGGAAACTGTCTGCATCACTCCTCCTTCCTCATCCTCCCCCTGTAGGCCCATTATTCTAACCACCAGCTTCCTCCTCCCTCTTCTCTCTTCAGCTGAGGTTGGGAACCCCACTTTGACAGTTCCTGGTCTCAAGTCAGACAATTAGGGGATGTGTGGGCACCAGGAGGAGTCATCTGGGTGTGGTTTCTGTTTATCAAGTGAATAACAGAAAACATAGAATCCCTACTACAAATTATGTACAGCTGCCCTAAGCTAAAGATAAAAAACCTGCTGGCCAACAGAATTTCTTTCTGAAGTTTAGATTCTAGCAGCATGAAGTCCGGAGGCAGAAGTGGATGGGAAGAGGCATGCAGGAGCACCTGGTTCTTATATTCATGAACATCTTGATAGTGGGGATGACACCAGGACCCCAGCAAAGCAGTGTTCATCCAAGTTCAGCTACTTTCTGATTAAAACACTCAAGCACACCTTATGCCACCTCTAGGGTTAAGTAGGGGACAGCCAACCAACAAGTAGCAGAGTGACAAATACTGGGCCCTGAGTTTAGACACCATGCTTCCTAGATTGCCACCCAGGCTGAACACTCCTTCCCCACCCACTCCCAACTGCCCCTTCAACCTTTCCCTCTATGTCCTTGCACTACCTCCCAGTTGTTATCAGCCTCATCATGCCGCTCCTGTCCCAACTGCCTGACCAGCAAACCTCATGGGCTTATCTAGGAAAGAACAGGTAGTTTCACTTTTGTGGACATCAGTCTCTCCCTCCAGAAAATGGGTATGAGAGTGTGGGAAGAAAGTCTCCCGAATTTTGATTAATTTGTGCCAAGAGAACCTGGGTGAAAGGAGGTATTTGGCTTCTTATGTAATATAGTATTATATAATGCTAGATTGCATATCTATATATGTAATTATATCCATCTTTAAGATACAGACTGGCCCAGTTAAGCCAGCAGAACTCTTGGTCTAATCAGGCCTGCCTTACACAAGGAGTTGGTTCTGGATATAGTGTGCTAACGGTAATATAATTTTTGCTCTAGAACATGGCTAGTTTTCTGGATCATTGCTGATGCAGGGTGATACAACCCACTAGTGAGCTTCTCAACTTTGCCTTCCCTCTGGCACACTCTCCTCCAATGACTCTAGACTTTTCCTCATAATTGCCTCATCCCCTCCTGAGCCTCCTGACTACCTTCCATTAACTATGGTTCCCTTGCCACTCTGCCTTGTGTATCACAACTCCCCATTTACTTCTCTCCCATGACAATCCCAAAGTCACTGATATATGCTCCCCCAACTTTTGTCCCATGATCACTGCCCCCCTCTCCAAAAACAGCCTCCTACCCAGCTGTTCTCCCAGTCCTTTATACTCAGCCCAGACTAGAGCCAAAGGTGTGCTCAGATTAGCTACAAACCTCATGGGCTCCCATTCCCACCCCCACACCCCTACACACACTCTTTGCAGAGCTCAGAAAAGGCCCCCTTTCCCTCCCACAGCTGATAGGAGGTTTGTTCATCTGTGGCTGCCCTAGTCTGGTTGCCAAGGCAACGACAGAATCTCCCTGGGAGCCTGGCTTGTCTCCTAGCAACCAATATCCCACATCCTGCATCTTACAAAACGTGAAAGAGAAGGAAAACCCTGAAAATGAAGGTAAAAATCAAAGAAGATGGATAGGAAGGGAGTATCTGGAGAAGAGCAAGCAGAGGGTGGATTAAAGGAACTCCCACGGGGGTCGCTGACTTTTAATAAGGGGAAGGCTGAAGGATGGATTCCTCCGGTGCAGACCCAATGGAAAGCAAGGCCCCAAGGGATCTTGCATGGTCATTTAACAAAAAATGCAAGCTTAAACACACGGCAAGCCTTCTGAAGCCTAGAATGTGGAAACATTAACAACGCTAAAGATTATCCACCAGTAGTTTGCCAGAACTCAGTTGCACACACTGCAATGGAGTTGAGAGCTTAAGCATCTCCACAACCGCAGGCAAATACCCAAATTTCACTGTTTTGTTTTTGTTTTTTTGTTTTTGTTTTTTTTTTTTTTTTTTTTTTGCTTTTTTTTTTTTTAACAGAAACACGTCGGCCACTCTGGGCTTCCTTCTCCCCACCCCACCCCCACCCCTTACACGCTACTCTGCACACACACAATATAATTTTATATATATATATAGAAAGGGGAGGGACACGCCACGCCAAAACAAGTCATCTTCCTTCCCCTAAAAACACCGGAAAAGGTTAGTTTTTCGCCCCTCAGAACCCAGCAGCCCAAGCAAGAGCCCAGGGAAGAGCGAGCCCAGGGGAAGGTAGGAGGGCGCAGGCAGGGCCGGAGAGGGCGCAGGAGGCAGCAGGAGGGCGAGGCGGCGCGTTTGCTGAGGCTGCTTGCAACCCGGCCATAATAGAAATTAATCATTTACTTACACCACTACATGTGACGGGGTAATTTCTAGTGTAAGGAACACATCTCTTCCTGCTAAGCACGTTCATTTTAGTGAAATGTCTGGGGTCACTCCGCGCATACAAGTTAGGACGACGCCGGCGCCGCCGCGCTGCTGCTGGGCTGCAGGCTCCGGGCCCCGCTCGCGTTCGATCAGAAACTCTGACAGAGCAGCCCAGGCCGGACCGCCGGCCGCGAGCGGCCGCGCGCGCTGCACTGCAGCCACTGCTTCTTCCGGATCAGCATCTCCCTGCGCCCCGGGCGCCCAATGTCATGGAGGCGCGCAGAACCGGGCTGCGCGCGGCCGTTCCAAGCTGGGGCGGCCGGGCCGCTCAGCCACCGCCTGGGCTCGACTGCGGAGGCTGCTGACAGTGCGCTGGAGTGGAGGGAGCTGGGCGAGGCCGCCGCCGCCGCTACGCGCCGGGGCCCGCGGCTCCGGCGCTGCCGCTGAGACACCTAGCGCTGCAGTCCCGGGGACCGCTCGCGACCTCCTTTTTTCATTCACAAAAAAGGAAAGAAAAAAAAACGGGAAAAGCAAAAAAGGGAGAAGAGGGGGAGGAAAAAATCGCACCCAGGAACGGCTGCTGAGACAAGGACCGCCCACCGCGGCGCACGGTTGGTGGAAAGGGGGCGTGGGCGTGGAAGGGGCGTGGAAAGACAGGGATTGGGCGCTCAGGGGCTCCGCCTTGGTCCCGCCCCTCAGCGCCGCGCTCGCCTTCCGCCCCCTCTCCTCTCCCCAGGGTAGCCACGCTAGGGTCTCGGCTCACCCTTGGATGTGGGCTGTGTCTCTCCACCTCACTGGACTCCCACAGGGTTTTCTTCCCCCGCACCCCACCCCCTCACCCCCACCCTGGAGACGTCTTAGGTCTCCCTGAGGGAATGAGAGTGTAAAGCGAGCGTTTTCCTTGTCCTTCCCCTTAAACCCAGGACTTCACCACTTGCCCACTGGCGGACAACTGCGTTTCCAAACAAGTTCTGTGCTGAGTTTTCCCGGCACTTGAGGGCCTTCCTCTCTCCACCACCACTGCAGCTATAGCCTGTGCCTCTGATGGCCATGGCCCATAGTGAGTTTCTGGGTTGGGTACCTGTACCTCTTTACCAGTCCTCCACCTAGTCCTTCTTCACCAGTCTCCATCTGATCCTTTTGCGATCACAAGTATCTTCTGACCTCCAAAAAATGCCAGCAAAACAAGTATCTTCTGACCTCCAAAAAATGCCAGAAATAGTGCCTAAGTTGGACTTTCTCTTGATTTACTTCTCTGTAAAAATAGAGTGATTCTAACAACATCTATCATGAGTGACTGATCATCAGAAAGAAGCCTCCATACTCAAGGCTGGTTTTGTTATGATGATCTTGCTGCGAGTAACTACAGAAGTCAACTCTTGTCATTTGCCTCTGGATAGTTTTTAAAGCCCAGACTGGCATGCCTCCCGCCTCATCCCCCTCCATCATACTTCAATTTGTGCTCTTGAGAGTGCAAACCTACTTTAATATTAGTTTATACAAACTATGGTTAGGAAGAGAAATTTACTGCCAAAAAAACCTGAAGTTTGTATTGTCTGAAGCCTGCTCCTCATCTGTTAATGCATATAATCAGAAGGTACCCATGAAGGTGTCCATGACATATTTACTCTAGCCTGTTCATTGTAAAGCAGGTATTCATTTGCTGAATTCCCCTACGTCCTTAATCTACTCAGAACTGGAGAAAAGGTTGACAGTGACTGAGAGCACTACTTCACACTTCTGGTTAGGACTCACCCTCCATAAATCAAAAAATATTACTTCAAATCCATGTCTATGAAAGAAACTAGATGGTGCTCAGTTATGTTCTTCCCCACACATTTGGGATGGAAAAGCTTCTCCTCTTTCTCTATGTGCCAAAGAGTGATCACACCAAAGAAAAGCACAGTATGAGATTGCTCAGGGTTTCCACAGCATCCTCGGTCTCCCACTTTTACTATGTTCCCTGTTCTCAGCTCCAGAGAGCTACCTGGGCACTACCTGGACCCTCAACTCCATCCTTCCTACTGTTCAAGACAACCTTACAGCAGATCCAGGGTCAAGGATCTGTTACCATGCTCTCAGTGTCTTTACCCATCCCTTCAATGCCAGACTCTGGGAAACAGGGCCACTACCTAAGGCTGGTTTCCTCACCAGCATACAAGGAGTGGCCCACTCCATGCCCCTTCCTGTCCCCGGCTCTCATCAGTAGCCATCACAACACAGGTAGCCAGCCTCTCACCTGGGCCTGCCACCCCAGCCCTGAGAGTCTGCTTTTCTTTCTGCAGGTTACTTCTCAAGGCAGGCTTGGGTGGGAATTTTCCCAAGTAAGTTTCCTGGACATTCATACTCTCTCTATCTCTCTGCCTCTCCTGCTCTCCTCTCTTTCTCTCTCTCTTTCTCTCTCTCTCTCTCTCTGTCTCTCTCTCTCTCTCTCTCTCTCTCTCTCACACACACACACACACACACACCAGCCCTCCCTGCCCATTTGTTGCAGCATGGAGCCATTTATTCTGCCACACCACCAGCTAGCTGGGCCCTTACTGGTGAGCCTGTGCGTGGCCGTGGGTGGCCTGGCCTACTTGCTCTGGGGGCAATGCCTTACTGCAGCTGAGGGATTCCTGGCAGCTGGAAGGCAAATTTGATTCCAGAGCTTCTTGCCCCCACCAAACATCTCTTCCTTCACCAAAGCCATCTATGATTTATCCCCTCCCAGTGACATAAACCCTTTGAACATAGCCCCTAAAGGCATCTGATGCCGGGCAGAACCTGCCTGTAAGCAGAGACTTAGTCTGGGGGTAGAAGCCTCCAGCCTGGTTCTCAGGAACAGGCATGCCACAGGTTCTTGGCCAGGCCCACCAACTGTCCTCTTCCTGGGACTCTCATAGCCCCTCCCAGGGCCTGTCCATCCTGTGCGGACCACTCTGCCAGCTCCTCCTCCAGCTTGCATATTCCATTCTCATCCCAGGCACCTGCCCCCATCAATTCTGTAGGTGACTTACTAACCCTGCTTTTACCACACCCCTCTCCTGGCACTGCGATGCCTCCTGGAGCCCACCCCAGAGACCTTATGCTATGAGCTCCTCCCAACCCCCAGCAATGTGCAGTCTGGGGCAGGTGGCATCCCCAGCCTGCTCTGGGTACAAAGTTCAAAACCAATTGTGAGCAGAAGCAGAGGCATTTCAAGATCCAGAGCCTGAGCAGGGTGAAGGAACGAAGCTGGGTCAGCTTGAGGCTCTCGGCTTCTCTGCCCAGAAGCTAGGGGGTGCCATCTGATCCCCATGAGGAGATAGAATCCTTCTGGGCCTTTCCTCAAGCATTCTCCTCAACGCAAACACAGTTCTTCTCTCTACCCTCTTCATTGGACAATGCTTCCTTATCTTTCAAATCTCAGCCTCATACCACTGCCTGCTGGAAACTCACCAGGAACACCCAGGTCAAATCTGAGTTCCTGCTCTTTATCTGTGCTCCCCTAATAAAACCAATCACGCTGCACTCTGATTGGGTGCCTCTTTTCCTAGCAATACTGAGAGCTTCTTTAGGGAAGAGATGATGCTCAGGGCTAGGGATGGGTAGCTCAGTGGTAGAGCACTTGCCTAGCATGCATGAGGCCCTGGGTTCCATTCCTAGCACCACACATAAAAAAGAGAAAGGTTATTTCTCGTGCGGTTCTGGTGCCTGTAGCCTAGTGCTTCAGCATGCACACAACAGACTTTCAATAAGTGTTTGATGGGGGATGAACATTCGGGGAGAGAAAATTGAGGTGAGAAAGGACAATGCCACAAAATGGCTACTCACATGGTATTCGGAGAGATCTTCCATGAGCTGTGCAGCCTTTTCTCTGGGTTTCCATGGCTCTGTGTTCCCTGTGTTCAGGACCAGGGGGAGGCAGAGGAGAGGAAGGGAATGAGCACATTTAGAGTGACCCAAGGGAAGGGTCCATCAGCCCAAATGGCAACAGCATGACTGCTGCTGTTTAAGGGAGTCAAGGAGCCAGGTAAGAGGCAGGAACTTGGCCATGGCCAGTCCCAGGCTTGAGGCATTTGCACATTCGGGACTGGTTGGGTAATTTGGAAAAGAGCAGTCAGCTGTCCATCCGAAGGCTTGGATTCTGTCCCAAGGAGCTGTGTGATCTTGGACAAGTCCCTGTTTATGCTACGGATATGTGGTGTCCCCCAAGAGTTCATGCATGAGACAATGCAAGAAAGTTTAGAGGTGAATTGTTTGGGTCATGAGATCCTTAATCTAATCAATACATTGATCTGCTTGAATGGATTAACTGGTGGTAGCTATAGGCGAGTAGGTGTGGCTGGAGGAGGTAGGTCACTGGGGTGGGGGTGCCTCTGGGGTGTATATTTTGTCCCCGTGAGTAGAGTGCTCTTTCTTTCTCACTCTCTCTCCCTCCCTCTCCCACCCTCTCTCCTCCCTGAGCTGTTTTCCTCTGCCACACCCTCCTACCATGATGTTCTGCCTCATCTTGGGCCCACAGCTATGGACTTGGCCATCTATGGACTGAAACCTCTGAAACTTTTCTTCTTTGAAAGTTGTTCATGTCTTTTAGTTGCAGCAATGAAAAAGATGACTGAAATAATCCCTCTCCCCTCGGGGCTCATTTTCTCATAGAAAAGGGTCAGTAAACATCAAGGCTCATGCCAGAGCTGACTTCCAATGCAGGTACCTAGCATGGAAGATCCAGATTTTATTGGTGGTCCTTTTCATGGGGGCAGATCCTGACCCACAGTGGAACTCAGCACTGTATCAGCTGAGAGCTGCTAATGTGGAGACTGAACAAAGAGATACCAGGAAGAAAAAGTGGGAGTAGACACTTGGTAAGGGACACAGAAAAGCTAATTCCACAATGGACCCCACCTTGAGTTTCCTTAAATGGAGAGTCACTGTCTTGGATTCAGATGAGCCAAAGAAATTCTAGAACTTCAGCAGATCAGTAATGATCAAGAAAGGCTTGGAAAGGCCACTGGACACCTCTGGCACAGTTAGCACGGTATTGATATTTGGGGGTAGGGATAGTTGACTCCTATAACAATTCCCTCAGGGACAGGGTGGTGACAGGATAGGAGAAAACCAATAGAAGAAGAAGCCCCCAGGAGTGGGAACAAAACAAAGCAGCCATTGCCTCCGTTGACATCAACCTTGAACCAGGCTGCAGGACTCTGGGCCAGGAGCTTAATCTCTCTGATCTCTCCCTGGAGATAACAGTACCACTTCCCTGAAGACAGTAGATGGCTAGCTGACCTTCTCACTGTCCCTTCCAGTGGTGGGATCCCTCTAATTCTTCCTGAACTTCAATCTGCTGCCCCTCGCAAATCCTGTCTGAAGGTGTAGGGGGACCCAACTCCCATTTGTGTCCCTGCCAACTGGTCCCCAAGGTGGAAGCAGATAGCACAGAGGGCATGGGGTGAGACTAGGCAGTGGAATTCTGACAGTCTAAATCACCAGGATGTGAGAATCTCGTGTCCACTTTGGCCCTAGTACCCTGTGGGCCACCTGAGAAAACCAAGGAGAGGTCAGGGGAGACAGGACAGGGAACATGAGTGGCAGTGCTTACTGGGATCTCCAAGTCCACTCAGACCCTTGCAACAGACCTTTGGCCACACTGTGCAGTGAGCAGAGCTGCCCACAGCTGGGCCTGCAGAATCCACTGGCAGTCTGGTCTGACCAGTCCCCCTGGCAGAGGGAGTGCAGACCCTTTGTTCATTCCCTCTGTGCTGTCTACCTTGGCTTGCTTCCCAGGAAGCCATGGCTGGCCCAGGACCCTAGGAAACATTCTCTGCAGCCTCAAGTGGCTCTTCATTCAGTAGAGAAAGCCAAGCTCTTGTTGGGTTTTGTCTCTGAAGAGCTACAAGTGCTGCCACTAATGCCACCATGAGAAGCATGCCAAGGAAACGCAGGATACGCAGCGATAGTGCGCATCTGGCCCTCGCCTCCTGGGGTGGATTTCTCAAGACAGGGCCCACATTGGGTGGGCTTGCAGCAGAAAGAAACCAGTTGGTGTTGCTTCTGCCCCATTTTATAGGCCAAGAAGAAAATACAAGAGGGGCCAACAACACGACCCATGGCCAGTGCTTCTGGGCCCCAAAATTCTTAGCTTCTAGCAAGCTGCAGACCTTCTGAGCAAGGCCAGGCTCCGTCCCCTGAGCCCTCTGGAGCTGGGAGTGTGAGGCTTTGAGGAGGCTGATCACCCAAAATAGATGTGTTTTTTTTCACAACTTTTTTATGAGCATTGGCATCTCTTGCAGCATGGGGGGAAAAAATAGCCTCAACTGTTAACAAATAAAGATTATAAAAAGCCCCAACTGTTCACCATGGGTTTCCATGTGGCTGTGGTGTTTGGTGGAGAGGGGAGGTGTGCCCCCAAAAGCCCCTGGTCCCTTCTCTCTGGCCCACTTTCCTCCTCCCACAGCAGTTCTGAGAGCTCAGGAGTCATCATCAGGACCTTCTGATGTGGTCCCCTGAGAGCGGGTTCTCGTGTTCCTCCCTGGGAGCCTTCTTGGCACCTGGACCTCCAGCAAATGCAAAGAGGAGAATGGTGTAGAAGCCCTTGAACTGAGTTGGGAACCGAGTGTTCATCCCTGCAGGGTACTCAGTAAAATGGGTGCTGGCCTGGGTGACTCCTGAGGGGTCTTTGGCCCTAACCATTAGCAGTCAGAAGGGAACTCCTCTGGCTCTGTAGAGCTCTCTGTCTCCACAAAGTCTGAGATTTGTCCAAGACCCACTTCTCCCACCTTGGTCAGCTCTGCTCTCCTTCCCTCTCCTTCCCTCATTCCCTCTCCTCTTCCTTTTTGTTTCTGTCCCCTGTCCCTTTCTCTCCCTCGCCCTGCTTCCTGGGCTAAAGTTTCTATAGAAATAAAAATAAATAAATAAAGGCGCAAGCACACTTGTAATCCCAGTGACTCTGGAACATCTGTAATTCCAGGGACTTGGGAAGCTGAAGAGGATCACAAGTTCAAGACCAGCCTCAGCAATTTAGGAAGGCTGAAAAAAAAAAAAAAAGAGCTGGAGATGTGGCTCAGTGGTTAAGACCCCCTGAATTCAATCCCTGGTACCAAACAAACAAAAATAAAATAAAATAAAATAGCCCTACATGACCCTGGCTTAGTTGGCCTTCAAGGACACCAGGGAGCCTAATGGGCATTATTCAACCCTAGATGGTCTTCAAATGAATGTGGCAGGGGATGCTGGGTGGTGACAGTGATGAGGAACCAACAGAACATCGGCACCATCTCTGGCTGGTTAGAAGCCATTTCCACCCTCTTTGCTACTCAGGGAAAATCCCACTCCTTCCCAAGTGGCTGTGGTGTTTGGTGGAGAGGGGAGGTGTGCACCCAAGAGCCCCTTCCCAAGGTTATGGATTTTAAGTGGCTGAAAAGGGAGGAAAGACTGGGGGAAGGGGCAGGGATTCTGAGAGTCCACTTTGACCTGTGACAGCCAGAGTGTTGCTTGGCAGGGCACGGTCATGCCTGGCATATTGCCCGCACTCACGGGGGCAAGGTACGCAGTGAGAGGAGAAAGCAGGAGCAAGCCTCGGGGGGCTGGTATGGGACCCAGGGACCCAGGGACCCAGGGTGTGGAGAGGGGGAGGAACTGGTGCTGAAAGGGAAGCTTTCCATGGAGCAGGTGGGATGCGTTCCACACATGACCTGGGTGCAGGTGCCTAGGCAGAGGGGCAGGGCACTGGCTGCTGCTGGGGGCCCTTGGAAACACAGTTCAGGGTTCCTCAGAGGCCACTGAATGCATGCCTCTGAGTTGTCTGAGGCTTATCACTTGACCTGCAGAGTTCCCAGCCAGTCACCCAACCCTCCTCCCAACCCACACTCTTCCTCCTCCTTCCTAGGTGCACCCACAGGGAACTCTCTGGGAGCCCAAGTGGTAGGTGAGAGTCCAGGGCTGGAAGCAGCCCCAAGAAGAGCCCCAAATGGAGAATGTACTGCTGCCCCCAAGCCCAGCGGGGCCCCTCCGAGACCTTGGCTCCGATCATTCCATTTTACAGAAGCAGAACTGAGGACCAGGGAGCCGGGGGCTAGGAGGAATCAGAGCCAGTGGCTGAGTCCGGGTGTCCTGACCACAGGCCACCTCCCAGGCCGCAGAGGTTGGGGAAGAGACAACATAGAGGCATTAAGAGCCCTGCCAGGCCAAAGCAGGGTGACCAGCCTGTGCCACCAAGTCACACTGCCTAACCTGGCCTTCCCTTTTCTTTGAAAACAATACGGCGTTTGATCACTGATTCCTGTAGGTACTCTCTCTTTCTTTCACTTCATTTATCAAATGCATGTTAAGCTCCAGCTAGGGCCAGGCACCACAATAGATATGGGGAGGACTATAAAGTGATGCAGGTGCATCAGTGTCATCAAGGAGCTTAAGTTTGATGACGATGATGATATTAATGAATGATTATAATTTATTAAGTGTTTATTATGTGCCCAATATTTTTTTATTTTTTTATTTATTTTTTTTTTAGTTTTCGGTGGACACAACATCTTTGTTTGTATGTGGTGCTGAGGATCGAACCAGGGCCGCATGCATGCCAGGCGAGTGCGCTACCACTTGAGCCACATCCCCAGCCCTATGTGCCCAATATTCTACTACAACTACCACCCCATGAAAACTTCAAAAATAATCTTGTAAGGAGAAAGTATTATTAATATTATTATCCCCAGTTGGCAAAGGAAGCAATAGAAGCTTCCAGAGGTACCCAGGGGTGCAAAGCAGGCAGGCAGCATGAGGATTCCCACCAAGCAGCAGGTTCAAGAGACTCCTAAGGGGACCAGCCTCCCAGCCTCCAGCCCCTTCCAGTCTCAGACCCAAACACATTTCTAATTCATTTGAGAATGACTCTTTCCCTTAAAAAGGCCAAAGGCAGGAAACTACGTGTACAAAGTCAAAGAGCTAGTTTGTAGTCGTGTGAGGCATGATTTTATTTCTCAGTTTTCTCCATGAAATGAAAGTTACTCCTTGAAAGTTTCATTGATTTCTCACATTTAAAAAATTCTGACAGTGTGATGTTATCATATCGTATTTTCTGCCATCAGGGAGAGTCCACATAAAGCCAATGGCCAGAGGGGGACAGAAAGCAGAAAAGCAGGAATGGACAGACTGAGACTTGCCTCAGGACCTCCTCCAGGCAACACCACCTCAAGGTGTGGCCAGGACCATCCTTGCCCCGAAGGCTGCCAAGAGTGTGGGCGTGTCTTCCTGCATCCAGGCAGGGGGCTATTAGTCCAGCATGACCAGCCCAGGAACTGAGGGGTCTTAACACTTGCAAATCAGGAAGTATGCCCTCCAGGTGGGGCAAGAGGGACAAGACAGGAAGTTCCTTCACTCTGAGCCTGGGGCCAAGATAACTGTAAACCTGGGCAGCAAGATCCTTAAATGGTCACTTCTGCAGCGCTTCTTAGACAGCCTAACACTTGGGCAGGACCTGTGCCCTTCTCTACCTTTGCCCACACCCAACATGGCTCAACTCTCACCTCAACCCCTTGTCTGAGTCATCCATCCCTGCCTCGCTGGGACACTCGCAGGCCCCAAGAAGCCTCGGTGGCCAGCCTCCCTAGTCCTTTTTAATAATAAAGGAGCCCTTTACTCAACCAGGACTTTGCAGTAAAGTGACATGAGTGTTGGGGTGGGGTGGAGGGCCTGGGTTATCCCAGAAGGCTTTCTTTCCTAGTGCCAGCCCGAAAGCTTCTGGTCAGGTGGGACTGGGAAGAGGGACAAAGTCCAGGATTGGGGCAGGAGAGGAAGAGAAAGGATCAGGGGTGCTGCTCAGTTTCTATTCGGATGAATAGATCCTACTGCCAGAAGGGAAGGGCCATTTAGTCAGGGGACACTCGGCATGGGGGAAAGCAGGTATAGAACATCTGGAAGGCTGGGCACTAGCAGAGCAGGGACTTCCTTGTACAAGTCAGACGCAGGTGGGGGCCCTTCAGGCGGGGAGGCAGGAGATAGACTGGTCTTGTGCAGTGCCAAGGCAGCTCCAACATTGTAAGCTGTTGCTGTTCTCCTTCCTGGCCAGGGGGCCCTTTGATGGATGAGAATTCAGTGTGCTGTGGGGCAGCCTGGGGTGGGGGTGGGGGGTGGGGGGTGGAAATCATCTTCTTGGCTCCCTGCCCACTTCTCCTTCTATCCTGATTAGGTTCATAGGAGACAGTGGAACCCAAGCCTGCACCGGTACATGGCCACTGTAGACCCTCCCAGGGCAGGTGGAAGCCCTCTGCCCCCTGCCACAGGAGGCTGCTGAGCCAGTCAGAGGGCTGTTGTCCCTTGTTGGGTAAGACAACTGGCTCCTTAGTCCACCCTGTCCTGCCTTCACACGTCACCTTTGAGAAGAGACAGATGTCAGAGAGCTTCAAGCGCCCAAATGACAAGGTAGAGCAGCCAGGGCCTGAGTAAAGACCCAGGGGCTACAGACTTACCTATTGTCTGCCCTCTGGGGTCCAGCTGCTGGGTCACTCTTTCCTGGCCAGGTCGGTGGGAGGGGATATGTGAGGCACAGGTAGGCAGGTTTTAAGATCCAGAGCCCAGCCTGTGGGGGCTGGGGTGGAGGACCAGGTGAGTGCACTGCTTACTATATCCAGCGTGTGACCAGGAGGCTGAGGCTGGCCTCCTAGTCATTTCCCTCCTGTCTCCAGGACCTTAGAGAATCCAGAGATAAGCTACCTGTCCCTTCTTTGGCATGGGGAGCCTTCTGGGTGCCTGGCCCCGCCCCTGTCCCTTGTCCTCAGGCTCCTATTCTCCCTCAAACCCTGGCCTGACCTCCTGGGTCCCCGCATGACTCAGGGCTCTGGAATTTCACTCTCTGGCCTTTCTGAAGCACATGGGAGAGGTTGGCCGGAACCAGGGAAGAGCACTGGTTTCAACCCCACTGGTGACTAAATATGGCCACCTGAGCTCCAGGCCATAGAAACTGGGGAGAGGGAAGGCATGGCCGTCGAAAACCCAGGTCAGGGGTGGAAAGGTTCCGTTCCTGCCTTGCTCACCTGCCACCCAGGTAGGAAACAACAGCACAGTGGCAGGAAAGTATCGGCGGGAGTAGTCAGCCAGGAAACACAGGGAGACAGGGTGGACTGGCCCCTGTGCGTCTTAGAGTGGCTCTCTGGACTCAGTTTACCCTTTTGTGAGTCTTAAAGCTTTGAGGTCCCCAGATTTTTTAATACTAAAAACTATCACCTCTTACACACCTGACAGTCCTCATGTGTCACTCCAAATGGCTTGAGCTCTGTTAGCCACCCCTATCACCATTTTTTCTTTCTTTTTTGTACTGAGAATTGAAGCCACAGGTGCTCTACTACTGAGCCACACCTCTACCCTTTTTGATTCTTTATTTTGAGACAGTGTCTCACGGAGTTGCCCAGCCTAGCCTCAAATTTGTGATCCTCCTGCCTTAGCCTCCCAAGTAGATGAGATTGCAAGGCGAGTAAATGGGATTCACAGAGCGCCTCGGTGCCCATTATCCCTTCATTTTGAATACCGCATGAGAGGTTGGCCCTGGTGGAATTGTGGAGAATGGGAGGGGAAAGAACTGTGCCCTGGGCTGGGTACAAGGAGACCCAGAGTCACCTTCAGATTGCCATCACTTGGCCTCCCCGATGGCCCTCACAGTGAGATGAGACAGGATTCACAGCCCTCACAGTGCTCACCTCCACTGGGCCCCTGATGGTCACTTGAGTGGCTAGCAAAGTCCCGCTCTGGGCCCCACCTCCACTCCTCTGGAAGGCACCTGCTTCTCCCATTCCCTGCCCACCTGTCCTTGGTCTCCCACCTCCCCTGGCTTCCCAGGCCTGGGACCCCACAACCCCCCTCTGTCCAGCCAGCCCTGTGTGGAGAAGAGCTCTGTGCTCCAGGCAGGCTGATCGTGGGTTCACTAGAGAGTGGGCCAGGGCCAGGGGACCCTGAGTGGATTCTGGAAACAATGCTCTCGCCCCATGGTCCAGCTCCGAGGGTGTCTGAAGACAGACAAGCTCAGAGGTCTGGTCAATCCTCTCCTTGCTACTGAGCGGATCTGGCTGGGCACAGCTCTCTAGAGGGGCATGGTTTCTGCACCCCTGCCCTTCTCCATCATCGCTACACTCAGGGATCTCCATCACCTGGGAAGAGGCAAAGGAATAAGAGGTAAAGAGTCAGGGGCTGGGGTTGTGGCTCAGTGGTAGAGCGCTTGCCTAGCATGCGTAAGGCACTGGTAAGGCACTGGTTCGATCCCCAGCTCCACTTAAAAAGTAAAAACAAAATAAAAGTATTGTGAGGCTGGGGATGTGGCTCAAGCGGTAGTGCGCTCGCCTGGCATGCATGCGGCCCGGGTTCAATCCTCAGCACCACATACAAAATAAAGATGTTGTGTCCACTGAAAACTAAAAAATAAATATTAAAAAAATTCTCTCTCTCTCTCTCTCTCTCTCTCTCAAAAAAAAAAAAAAAAGGTGAACTTTATAAAAAAAATAAAATAAAAGTATTCTGTATATTGTAAGGTCAGGCAACCTCGGCAACCAAAGGAGGCAGATTTAAAAAGAACAAATGAGGCTGTATTGAGATTCACTCCAGGGCAGAACTCTATCAGACCACAGAGCAGATAGGAAGAGGGCCTGAGGGGTGTCCCAGTGGAGTTGCTCAGGGGAACTGGCTGAGATCCAGGATTGGCCAGCAGACCCTGCTGATTGACAGGCAGGCAGTTCCATCGGTGCCTGATTGACATTTCTTTAGCGCACTCGCAGGCTGCTTGGTGCTGTGTTCCTAAGTCACCGCCACCAACCTGACATCTATGTACAACTAAAAATATTTAAAGAAAAAAGTCAGAGTCTCTGCTCCTAATTCCTCAACGTGACAGTTCTGGGAAGTGGGGCCTGGGGAAGGTGTTGGGGTCCTGGGCTGAGCTTTCAGGAATGGATCAAAGGTGCCTCAAGGGAGTGAGTAGGTTTCTGTCCTCTGCAAGAACAGGTTGTTAAAAAGCAAGTTTACCCTTCAGGTTTTTTTTTTTTCCTCTTCCACACATGCCTATCTGCCCTTCCACTCTTCATCAAGAGTCAGAGCTGCCTGAGACCCTCAGCAGAAGCTGAGTAGATGCTACAGCGTGCTCTTGGGCTTCCCAGCCTGCAGAGCTGTGAGCCAAAATAAACCTCCTTTCTTTATAGATTACCCAATCCCAGGTGTTCTGTTCTAGCAACAGGAAATGGACCAACATAGTCTCTATACCCATACCAATGACTAATAGGGACTTTCCCCAAAAAAGTACCTTTAATACCCAACAATGTATCATGATTATATGGGTGTGATGAACCCAGCCTCATTCCATGTTAAGATTGGGAGCCATCTTGTCACAAAGTCATGAAAAGTTAATTTCTGTTTTAACTATAAACTACTGCAGTTTCTGAACTTGTTTGGAATTCCTGCCCGTGCCTTGAATTCGCTCATGCCTGGCTCTTCCCGACCAGAAAACAACCCTCTCTGAAACCTTGGCGGTGCCTCATAGATTCTAATGTTGGGATCTGAATTTATTCCCTACCTTGAAAATAGCATGCCATATAGATCATTAACCTACTATCTGCCTTTGTATTCTGCTTGTCAAAATCCTATTGACTATAAGTTCTCAAGACACCCCCCTTTGCAAGTTTTTGTGCTATAAAACCTTATTCCTGGAGAGCTGAGGCTGATCTCTGGCCCGGGGTTTTCAAGAGAGACAGTCCTGGCCAGCTCCAGTGTACACAAGTACAAGCTTGCTTTAACTTGATTTGAAATTGAAATCAGTGGTCTTTCCTTTGTGTCATGGTTCAACAGGTGTAAGAGTTTGCAATCCTAAATGAAGGGGCTCACATGGAAGTTGGCCCCCTTACAGATTTTGGATATGCCTCCTGTGTCTTTTCATAGTTATTAACATTTTTTTTTTCTGGTGCTGAAGATTGAATCCAGGACCTTGTGTCCACTAAACACAGAATCTGTCCCTGAGCTATGTCCCTCAGTCCATTACTAATATTTTAAATCATATAATATATGGTACATGAAGATGTTACAGAACATAATAAAGTTGGGTATGGTGACCTATAAAGCCAGCAATTTCGGAGGCTGAGACAGAAGGATGGCAAATTCAAGGCCAGCATGGGCAACCTAACAAGACCCTGTCTCAAAATAAAATGTAAAAAAATAAAAAATAAAAAGGACTGAGGATATATCTCAGTGGTAGAGCACCCCTGGATTCAATCCCCAGTACTGCAAATTAGTAATAATAATAATACCCAACATTTGTAAAGCCCTTATTTAATATACTCCATGGTGGAAGCTACAGATCTATAACTCCCCATTCCAACCTCTGACTTCTCCAATAGAGGGAACCCTATTCTGTATTTTGAACTTGTCATTCCTTTGCTAATTTAAAATATTTTGTATCATATTGTGTGGGCATCCCTAAATAACATGCAGTTTAGGCTTGTTTATTGTTCAGTTTTGAGAAATTGTATCATATGGTGTGTACTGCATCTTGTGGACTTGTTTTTTCTCTCAGCTTGATGTTACTAAGATGAGCACCTTGACGTGCCCTTCATTTCCAAGGCAGAATAGTATTCCAGGTCATAGCATAGTATTCTGCTGTCCAGTTGTTTGCTGTTATGAAAGCTGCTTCTTTGAATATTCTTTTGCATGTCTTTGAGTTGATGTGTTTGAGCAGTTCTCCTTGGGTCGATGCCTGGAGCTAGAAGAGCTGGGTTACAGAGCTCATGCGTGCTCAACTACATAAAATAATGCCAAGCCCTTTTTCCAAGTGGGGATGAATGTGGTATTCAGACATAAACTTTGGCCTCTCTGTTGGGTGCAGAATGACAGCTCGGTTGTAAAGACTGTGGTTCTCTGATCACTAACAAAGTTGAGCCGATGTTTTCAAACATTTGGGTACATTGGTGCTTCTTCTTCTGCAAGACGCTCATTCATGATCTTTGCCCAACACTGTCGTTTTCTTATCATTGGAGATTTGTAGGAGTCATTTGTATTCTGAAACTCATGTCTTTATTGAGTTAGTTACATATGTGACAAATTTTTTCTCCAGGAATGTGGCTTGTTTTATGACTTTATGGGGTCTTTTGATAGAAATCCATTGCTTTGCAGTTATCAAGTTTCCTTTCATGGTAATATTTTTCTCTCTTCATTAAGAAATTCTTTCTTATCACAAAGTGCTAAGGTTTTCTTTATTTTTTTAATCAGACATGTCAAATCTTGCTTTTTTCCTTTTAGATCTGTATTTCATCTGCAATTGATTTTTAGCAGTTAAAAGGAGTTTTGTTTTGCCTGTTTTCATTTTTAAGATTTCTTTTTTTAATTGATGATACTGGAATTGATGAATGGCCTCGAAAGTGCTGGACAAGCGCTCTACCACTGAATTCATCCCCAGCCCAAGGGGGAAAAAAAATAAAATCAAAAACATTTTTTAAGTACTTTAAAAAAATACTTTTCTTGCTGGAAATGTAGCTCAATGGTAGAACACAGGCTTAGCATGTACAAAGCCTTGAGTTCAATCTCTAGCACCAAAATTGAAATAAAATATAAGCAATAAATAAAAATACATTTGGCACTCCAATCAACAAAGAAAGCTCGGAAAAAAGTGAAAAAAACTAGCACCCACTAAAATTTTCATATGACACATTTATTTTATTTTATTTATTTTTGGTACAAGGAATTGAACTCAGGGGCACTTGACCACTGAGCCACATCCCTATTTTGTATTTTGTTTAGAGACAGCATTGTGCTGAGTTGCTCAGGGCCTTGCTAAATTGCTGAGGCTGGCTTTGAACTACCAATCCTCTTGCCTTAGCTTCCTGAGCTGCTGGGATTACAGGTGTGTGCCACTGTGCCCGGTTACATTTTTTTAATGTACTTTTTTCTGATTGTTCAAATTCATAGTATAACATTCAGAAGATGGAAAACAAAAAAAAAAAAGGGAAAAAAATGGGTGTTTCATGATATCTGAAAGTTAAATGTTCCTCCCAACATTCTCACTGGACGTGCAGGAGCAGAACTCTGCACTGGTAAGAAGAATCCAGATCATGGTCATCACCTCCACCAGCATAAATATATCATGAGGGGAACCCTCTACGACCCAGTAAAATTCCAAACAGGGCTGCTCAAGTTCCAGGAAAAAGAAAATTACACTGTTGAATATTAATGGAACCATCCAAAGGAGCTAAAATTGGTTATTTAAATGACAGAAAGACATGCTTCTATTTCCTCTTCACACTAAAAAAAAAAGGTTGTTTTTTTTTTTTTCTCCTTAAGGTAGAAAAGAAAAATACAGGTTAGAGCCACCATCACCAAAACCAAGTATTCCCTCCCCCCTGCCCCATACCTTACCATGATGGGCCAGGATATACAGGCAATAACCAGACAGTCTCCATTTTACCATGAGACTCCATGCCATGTAAGAAATGCTTCTCCTGTGGGAACATCCGCCTCTGTACCCACCAACAGTTGCTTAGCACAGCACATTGGCAACACAAAATGGCAATTCTTATATAATATATAATTGTTCTCTTTTTGGTTCCCATTTTTCTTGGACAATGGATTGTCAGAGAATGACGGTCTAGACGTTAGCAACCATTCTTTAACTTGTGCTCAACTAGGGTTGTTTTGACCCACTTCTCCTTCTGCTTATGATTTTAGATCTCCTGATGCTTGTTTATGGTTTTGAATCATAGCAACAGCCACTTATGGTTAATGTGGTTTTGGACTATAAAAGGTGTACTGGGACCCTTGGAAGGGGTTGAAGGGGTCGAAGGGTGTAGATTTGCCGTCTGCCCCTTGGACCACCAGCTGGTGAGTAAAGAGTTTCCATCTCCTGCTTTGAGAGTGAGTGGGTGATTTATTTCAATCTCTCCATAACACTGCCTCCCCGACTCCCTGTTTATCTAGACCATTTGAATTTCTTTCGTTGACTAATGTAAAGGAGTCTGCACACATTAGGTACTTGTCTCTCTCCTGTGTGGCAGGTGGAGCTCACTGGCCTCTTCCCCACCAAGTCTAAACCCACATCTTGCAGTCAAGGCCGGGCCCCTGCCAATGGGTTGCACTTTACACAGAAGCTAAAGTAGAACCTGTTGGGAGTTCCACCTTGGTCTGTGCTCGGGTCTGAATGCAGCTCCCCTTTCATATATTGATAGAATCTGCGATGTGGTGGTCATCTTAAAAGGCGGGGCTGGTGAGAGGTGATTAGGTCATGAGGGCTCCGCCCCGTTCATGGGATTAATGCCCTTATAATAGAAGCTCAAGAGAGTTGGCCCTTCCTCCATGTGGGGACACAGCAAGAAGATGCCATCTGTGAGGAGCAGGCCCTCATCAGACACCCAACCTGCTGGTGCCTGGATCGTGGACTTCGCGGCCTCCAGAGCTATGAGCAACACATTTCTGTTGTTAGGAAGTGACCCACTCTAAGGGATGTCACAGCAGCCTGGATGGTAGGACAGAATGCAAGAAAGACCTGAGAAGGAGGTGCGTGGAGGGGGCAGGGGTGGCCACGAGGTGGTAGGGCAGAGCCCTCCACAGCAGGTGGAAAGGCCAGGAGAGGGCGAAGGAGGGTTCCAAACAGCACTGCCCTCCTGCCCAGGGCCTTCCTCGGCCAGCACGAGAGTAAAGGTGACAGCACTAGCCAGTGGCCTCTGAGTCTTCCTGCACTCAGGGTGGGTGGGAGGGTGGGAGGACAGAGCCAGGGATCATCAGGAGTCTGGAGGGTTCTCTCTTCTGGGCCACTGGTCCCCGCGCTCACCCTCTCCAGCCATGGTCACCACCATTTATACAGCGGGGTCTTTGAGATCCCAGTGGGGAGTCCTGGGGCTGCGGGTGGGTGGGAGGAGTGGACGGGGCGCTGTGGCACCTGAGCAGACAGGGGTACTGTTATGGGGCCTGGGCGGCAGCCATGAGGCTGAGGCCCCTGCCGTTGGGGCTCAGCTGACTGGGCTCGGGGCCAAGCTGAGGCCCTGCGTGCTCCTGAGGCAGCAGCGCTGGCTGCAAGAGCTTTCCAGCCTGGAGTGGCCTGTTGCTCATTTTGCAGACCTGGAGGGCCACGGAGCCGCACAGGGCAGGCTGGAGGAGGAAGGGTGAGCAGATGCTACCACCTCTGTCCCCTTTCAGCCTCACCTCCCCGCTGAAGACCTCCCAAAGGAGCCTGCACTGGCCCCAACTAACTGCAAATTCCCTGCAGGGACCTGGCAGCTCATGACTCCGATTGGCAAAAGACTCAGCTTTGAGAACCAGCCTAGTTGGAACCGTCTCCAGGGGCCTGCCCTAGTGAGAGGCGTCTCAGGGCGCTGCAGAA
Source organism: Spermophilus citellus (assembly GCF_964194105.1). Classification (NCBI taxonomy): domain Eukaryota; kingdom Metazoa; phylum Chordata; class Mammalia; order Rodentia; family Sciuridae; genus Spermophilus; species Spermophilus citellus. The sequence goes on along the minus strand of NC_138196.1, from coordinate 74,911,899 downwards.
GCAAAGGAGGGCGGAGCCGGAGGGGCACTGCGGCTCTGGAGGGTCCCACTCTGGGGACAGGCTAAAGGCAACTCCCCCAGGGTGTCCTGAGCTCTCATTCTCTGAAGGGTGATAAAATTCAGCCTAGGCTTCAAAATAGCTGTCACCGTAACCAAGTGAAGGAGCCATTTCACTTGGGCCAGCGGTGGGCTCACCTCCAGTCAGTATTTACTGGACTAGCTGTGGCTGGCACGGTGACAGCCAGCGCTGACATTTGCTTGGCCGTAGGAAGTGAGATGACAAGAGGGAAACATAATCCGACAAGCCGACCTTCGTGTACAGTGAACTGGAATTCTGGAAAACACTTTTGTGGATCTCAGTGAAAAATCAGCAGGAGGTTTTAGAGTGGAAAAGTTGTGGACAAATTCTTTGGCTTTAATCTCCACAAACAGATAACATGTCACACTGGAAAGAAGGTGGCACAGAGCAAGTCGCTGTTTCCTTTTGATTGGCCGTGGCGGAAAGAGAAAGTTAAATATAGGAAATTTGAGCAAACTGAAAAATATTGTTTTTGGGTCACAGCTCAGGGGCTGGGTGCCATTAATATAATCCAGTTGAAACACGGAGTTATAATTTGGGATTTCTAAAGTATTTGGGACACCACACAAAGCTGGTAGATTAGATGCCTTGGAATTTAGAGCTCTCCTTTTAAATACCCACACAGTTTGTTTTTTTTAAAAAAACTTGGGATTGGATGTTAGTTGAAAATTTCGCTTTGAAGATAGCTAGGATAACAATCAAAATTGTCCTGATTAAATGAACTGGCCCTTCTGGTTTTCAGAATTATTAAGGAAATTGATTAAATGAATTCTTTTTACTCTCCATGCTGGTAAGATAAATATACAACTTGTTCACTGTTTGTCTTCATAAATATTTTAATGTGATACTTTGAGCATTTAAAATTTGAAGAATTTTAATTTACTTAAAAATTATTTTTAGCAAATAAAAATAGGCAAAGAACATGCAGATATAATTCAGTTAAGAGGCAATAAATGTGGAAATATTTTAAAATGGTTTTATCTCAGTAATAAAAAAAGTGAAGATTAGATTAACTTCAACCTATCGAATCAGTAAGAACCTTGGGTTTGGGGGTTGTTTTTCTGTTTCTGTCTTTGTTGATGTTTGAGACTGAACCCAGGGTCTCACACATGCCAAGTAAGACTTTTCTTAAATGATAATACTCTGCTCCCTGCTCGGTAGGAACATAAATTAATATAACATATCTGGAAAACAGATCATATGTGGGGGTCTACTCAGAATCCCAGAGTTGGTATAAAACCTTTCACTTTAACCATTTCATGAGCCAAATACTTCTTTTGTTGACTTGTATGTGCACACAAATAACCGTTTTCTTCTGTTACCGTGACTCTTGTCAGCTTAAATTACAGGCCCCAGAAACTGAACATAACAGGGTAGAGAAAGTTTTTCCCCCTCCCCTTCGTGTATATAAAGAGGCTTTTAAAAATTCATATACTTTGATCCAAGAAAATTCTAACCACGAAATCTAAGGAAATAATCAGAATTTAGGAAAAGATTTACATATAGGATAGTCACAAAACTAGTGATATTGGGGGGGAATGAAGAAAAAAAGTAAACTGCCCTACTATAGGGAAAGCTTTAACTAAATGACGGATGTCCCTACATTGGCCTGGGTGTAGCACACCCGCTGCCAGTGCCTGAACACACACACGCAGGATAGGATTACTCATCAGGATGATCTCAACTGTTAAAGAAAAATTCCTGCATGAATAAAAGGATAGAAAGACATTGCAAAATTTCTAGATGGTGAAATACAGATTTTAAAATTTTCTCCTTTCTATATTTTTCTATATTTTCAGATTTTTATGATAAACATGTAAAAACTTTAGATTGAAGGGAAGAGAAGCACAAAGCTGCTTATTTTTTATTATTTGCAAAAATAATTTTAAAAAATTAGTTACTTTGGAAGGAAAGAGGGAAGGAAAGGAAGGAGGGAAAAAATGTCTGCCAAGCTTTTCTTTCTGTTCTAAAATGTCATGAAATCCACAGATTTAGGTGGATTTTTTTTCCTTAAGGTACAAACAGTATTTTAATTGTTTTATTGCATCCCAAAGGTCAGTGATAAAGGAAAAGGTAATATAAGCAAGGTAAAACACAAAGTTGCAACTTGATGTTTAGTAACTAGGTTTGTGAAGTCCAGATACACACCTACAATCGTGCCCTACTTGATGACAGGTGAGAAACATGTCATCAGGAGATTTCGTGTGTGGACTTACACACACCTGGATGGCACAGCCTACCTCACATCCAGGTGTACGGGAGGCACATAAGGCAGGGCCTGTTGTCCTAGGGCCACGACCAACCAGCTTACATCAAGCACAAGAGAAAAGGGCAATCAAGAGACACTCTCAAAACGCAATAAAGAGTGTAGCAAACATAGAAACCTTACTGATTCGATAGGTTGAAGTTAATCTAATTAACTAATATTATTATCATCAAGTATTAGGCACCATACATACTTACATGTCATGCATGGCCAGTTTGTTCACACCAGTGTCACAAACACACAATCAATGTGTTGCTCTCTAGTGTTCTGCTGGCTACGGTGTCACTAGGAGATAGGGATTTTTTTTATTTTTTATTTTTTATTTTTATTTTTTTTGGTACTGAAGATTGAACCCCGGGTGCATTACTACTGAGCTACATCCCTTCCCCCTTTTATTTGCTTAGGGTCTTACCAAGTTGCTGAGGCTGGCCTTGAACTTGCAGCCCTCCTCCCTTGACCTCCTGAGTGACTGGGATTACCAGCATGCACCACTGCATCACACGGGGTTGTTCAACTCCCTTGTCACCCTAGGGGATCACTGTCACACTTGTGGCCTGTCCTTAACTGAAATGTTTTATGGTGTGTGTCTGTGGGTGTGTATATGCACATATTGTGGCAAAATATAAGATAAAGGAAGTTACGAAATGAACTGCTTATTGTAAATAACTTTTTAAGTATACTTTTCAGTCGGGTGTGGTGACATACACCTGTAATCCCAGAGGCTGAGGCAGGAGGATTGCAAGTTCAAGGCCAGTTGTAGCAATTTAGCGGGGGCCCTAAGCAACTTAAGGAGACCTTGTCTGAAAATAAATAAATAAAAAGGGCTGGGATGTGGCTCGGTGGTTAAATACCCTCTGGGTTCAACCCCTGGTAGGGGGGGAAAACAAAAAACTTCAAAGATAAGAAAACAATAGGAAATAAAGTAAGAAAGATCTGCCATGATTTCAACATCAGAAAGCCAATTATTTTCAGTTCTTCTATTCTCCCAAGTAGAAGTGCTATTGCCTGGGGATCTGTCGCTGAAGTAGAATGTCCTGGGGGACAGCTGCTCTCAGACTGTAGGAATCCCTGGCTTGTCCTCTACATACTGCCTGAGGCAGCCTCATAATTTTAGCCTAAAGAGAGGATTGGCTGGTGTGTGGTGCAGGCCCATAATCCCAGCAACTCCGGAGGCCTAAGCAGAAAGATTGCTAGTTCGAGTTCCGAAGCAATTGAGTGAGACTGTGACTCAAAACTTAAAAAAGTAAAAAGGACTGGGTATATGGTTCAGTGGTTAAGCATCCCTGGGTTCAATCCCCAGAACCAAAATAAAAGATTGGTGTGCAGTGGCACATGCCTGTAATCCCAGCAACTTGGGAGGCTGAGGCAGGAGGATTCCAAGTTTGAGGCCAGCCTCTGCAACTTAGTGAGATCCTGTCTCAAAATAGATATAATTAGAACACTCCTGGGTTCAATTCCCAGTGCCAATAAGTAAATAATTAAATACTTAAATAATAAGGATCAAATGGCTTTGATCCCTGCCCTCTTCCCCTGGTCTTGGTGGTTTTGATAAACAATAATGGTGACTGGAGGCCAGACAGAAGGGAAGCTCCCGACCCTGTGAGAAAGACAGTTGGATTTCCAGCCTCCTCAAGCATCTTCAGTAAGATGGTACCATTGTCCCCCTTGCCCTCAGAGGATCCATCCAAGACCCCAGTGGATGGGTATCTGAAACTGCAGATAACACAGAACCCTATGGACACTGTGGTTTTTTTCCCCTATACATACATACGCACCTATGATGAGGTTCAATTTATAAATTGCACATGGTAAGTGATAACAATAACTGACAATAAAACAGAACAATTTTAACAACGAACTCTAATTAAGTTGCACTTTGGGACCATTATCAACTAAAATAGAGGAGGAAGAAAAGTCTGCCTGTTAAGTTAGATGGCCACTAAGTGACTGATGGGTAGGCAGACCCAGGATCTGAGGATGCATGCCCTGGGAAGTTTGAGCAGGATGGTGCAGGATTTCATCATGCTACTCAGAGACAGGGCATGATTTAAAATTTATGAATTGCTTATTTCTGGAATTTTCCATTTAATAGTTTTGGACTGCAGTTGACCCAAGATAATTGAGATCACAGAAAACAAAACAGAGGATAAGAGAACTACTATACTCTTTAAGCATCCCATATCCCCTCTGTGATGCACTTTGCCCCACCCTGTCCCGGGCTGTGTCCCTGCTAGAAGCCTCTACACATCTTCTCTCCAAACTCAGGTTTGCACCCTCAAGGCCAAGTTTAAGTTCTAGTGTGTTATATCACCTCTCACTTCTGCATTTGGCTCCCTCCCCCTTGTCCCCTCTACTCAGCCCCTCAAACACCAGCATTTGCATCATAGGGAACCCACACTATACATAAGGCCTGGAGTCACCTCTCCATTTCCTGGGTGCTTCCAGCCAGCCCCATGGAGTGGAGTGGAGTTGGGTGGTGGCTTTGGTCTGCACGGCAAACTCCACATCTCAATGCAAGCCAGCAGTAAAACCACCGCTTCTCTGGCTGCTCTCAGGGAAAGTGGCTAGAGAAGTCTTTGTTCTGCTCTTTTAAAGTAGAAATAGTGTGGGACAGATGGACGGGCTGGCCGAGGACAGCAGCATCCTCGGAGACAGGGCTGACTTGGGGGTCTAGGGCACATGCAGTTTTGCTGGGATTTTTGAATGTGGTGCCCAAGTGGGACGGCACTTTAGGAGACATGGCTTGACTCTCAGGGGAGAAGCAGCTCCACAGATGTAGGTTTTGGGGTCAGTAGACTGGGGGCAGACACTGGGACTCTGCCAAAGGATGTCTACCTGTAGGGAGACTACAGAAAGAGGCTCGAGGGCCAGGGTCACCATTGAAGGGAGGCCCGGGCCACTCGGTAAGAAAATCATTTATCTGGTCACTGAGTCCACAGGCCTTCAAAGTAATGGGGGCTCTGAGGAGTACCTCTTGGCGCACCCTACCTGGGCCAGGTGGCTGCCGGCAGCCCTTTCTCTCCCCCTGCTGGTCATGGGGTTAGATTATGAACTCAGGAAAGGAGATTCCCAGGGGAAGGGCCCAGTGGCTGATTAAAACTCTACTGACTGCATTTCACAGGCCTAGACCTCAATCCAGGAACCTAAGCCTCTCCCTGACCTGTGCTGCGGTGAGACTTGGGTATTATCTTTTAGCAGGGCCTCAGGGGAGGAAGATTAGGGTTGGAAGTGGGGGTAGTGAAAGGGAGGCGGCCACACCTGGGGCTTTCTGTTGTCTTGGATGCTCCGTGGGGAGAGAGCCCTGGGCCACTTGAGTCTCAGCTCTTGAGCTCCAGAACTTCCGAACCCGGCTTGTCTGGCCACCTCACCCTTGACACTAAAAAAGGCACAAAGAGCCAGCAGGCCACCCTGCACCGGCACCTCGCCTCTGCCGTGTGACTGTGCTTAATATAGGTCAAATGAAAACAGCTCCCAAAATAGACCTTCTCTGAGAGGCAGCTGCAGTTGTGAAACGCTCCACAGAAAGGAAAAAGGTGTGGGTGACGCCTGGTCTCCTCAGGTGTTATGTAACGGGGACTCGGAATCGGGGCCAAACATCTGCTGGAAAAAGCGAGCTGGTCCCCGCCCCTCCGGTGGCCTTTCATTGTCCGCCCGCAACCCCCAGACCTGGGAATGAACCTTCCCTGGCGAGGAAGGAGCTGGCTTCCTTCTGGAGGCAAGGTCACCCCTCAGAGCATCACTCCGGGGAGCCTGTCATGCATGCCTAAGTGGTCATGTGACTCCCAGCAGCGCTGGCCCGAGCCCCGGGAAGAGTCAGGTGACTCCCTGGAAGGGCTGGTGCCTGGGGTGGGTTTCATCTGACCCAAGTGACGGTGCCCTGGGAGGGGAGGGGAAAGAAGGGGCTGTTGCTCCTGTCTGCAGAGCCCCGGGAAGCATCGTGGAGGAGGGGCTGCCCCTGCGGTCCCCAGAGCCTCTTCCTGGGACTTTTCATCTGTGCCCCGATGGGAGGGCGTGTCTACATTTCAGAGCGCGGCCTCCCTCCGGCTCCTGGCTCCTTCTTTCAGTGGTCATTTCACATTTCACGGGGGCTGCCGCTGGCCACGCCCCACGCAGGGCTCTGCAGGCACAGTGTGAAGAAGACACCCCCCCCCCCTTGTCCTCCAGGGCCTCAGAGTTTAGGAAGCCAAGGAAGCAGACAGGTGGAGTTCAGGGCAGTAAAAGCAAGGGATGGGGGGCGTGTGTGTGTGTGTGTGTGTGTGTGTGTGTGTGTGGATAAGCCCTGGGGGGTGACACAGTCTTGGGGGTGGGTACAGGATCAAGACAACCTTACTGAAGAAGTGATGTAGGAGAACAGATAGGAAGGTAGAAAAGGAGCCAGCCAGGTCAGGGGCGGGGAGCAAGGGCTGGAGATAGTCCAGACCAAGAGAGAAGCACATGCAAAGGCCCAGAGGCCAGAAGGAGAGCACTCAGGCCTCCATGAAAAACTGCAACTCTGTAGAACAGCCGGCAGGCAGATTCAAAAAGGCAGGGTGAGGGATGAGGCTGATAGGGTAAACAGATGGCATGTCCCTAAAGGCCTTGCAAAGCCGCATGCACTTCAACCCAACAGTGACAGTGTCAGGGAAGGGCTGAGCAGGGAGGTCTATAAGCACAGGCAGCCAGATCAGGTAGAAAAGCACATTGCCGCCCCTCCTCCCAAATCTGGGCATGGGGTCCTGTAGTCTGTGCTTCACCAGCCCCTCCAGGTGGCTCAGATGCATGCTCACTTTTGAGAAGTGCTAGCACAAGACTTTAACACAGGCCAAGGTGTGATCTGCTCACAGAGACCCCTGTGGTTGCCGGGCAGGAAATGGTTTGCAGGTGAAAGACCGGAAGCCAAGCAGGAATGAAGGGCACCTGGGGGAGGGGAGGGCCCAGGGGCTGGGCCAGGGTACTGGTGGGACCATGACCTCTAGTACATAGAGGAAGAGCAGACTCTCAGAAGGAGATGGAACCATTTGTCCCACATGGTTCCAGCGCAAGGTGCCTGAGAAAGAGCCCAGGAGGCAACTGGCCAAGCAGGGCAGGGGCCATAGAGCAGGTGGCTGAAGCCAATGAAGAGCTGAGGCCGTCCAGCCGGGAAGTGAGAAGACGAGAATCCAGAACCCTCAGAGGCAGCAGTGCCTGCGCACGAGAAGAAGGAGTAGACAGAGGTGGAGGAAAACCTGAAAAGTGCAGGGTCAGCCCAGGGAGGGCCGTGCTGAAGGGGGAGTGATAGGCAGAAGGTACAGCAGGTGGGCAGTGGAACCTGTCCCTTGCTGAGGTACCAACAAACACGGTGGTGTTGGCTTTGACCCAGGAAGGTGTGGAAGTCGTCTGGGAGCCGAGGTTTCTCCTCCAAGAGGTTTTGCTGGGAAGGAAAGGAGAGAGATGGATTGTGGCTGGTGGGATTGTGGGGGGTGTGAGAGTGTCCTATGTTGGTTTCCCGGGAAACGGAGGCTGGGATGGGGACTCACAGGCAGGAGATTGGGGGAGTCAGGAATGATGGAGGCAAAGGAGTCGGGGAGTGGGGTGCAGCCCAGGGAGAACGGAGGCCTCTTCAGAGCTCTGTCACAGATAGGGCAAAGGGTCTGGTCTTCACCCTGGGTGTGGACCGTGCCTTTCTGCAGCCTGTATTTTTGAATACTCTGACATCAGGGGTCCTTGGGGATTCCCCAAAGCTAGCTAGAGGCAGCAATGAGCCCTCTGTCAGTACAGCTTGAACATTTAAAGCGTCCAATTCAAAATCCATGCCTTTCAGTCACACCCGTTTTTGGATCAGGCACCAGACCACAAGGGAGAGTCTTCCACCCCAAAAGCTCTTGGAAATCATTCAAATTAAGCCGATTTACCCTGCTTTTCCTGGTTTCCAGAGGCCATCTAACAAAGGTTCTCAGCTGACCCTCCGGCTTCTCCATGTGGTCTTGCATAGCGAGTGTTCTGAACTTTGTACTCTCTTTTTGTTTCTGAGGATTGAACCCAGGACCTCACACCTACTATGCATGCACTCTACCCTGAGCTACACTCCCTGATGTCTCTTGTTGCTAAGAATTCCAAAAACAAGTCTTTCATGACAGTCATTTCTGTCTATGTGTCTTACCATGCCAGACTGAAATAAATCCCAGCAACTCTTGAAATATCCTATCATGGCTGGTGCAGTGGCACATGCCCGTCATCCCAGCAGCTCAAGAGGCTGAGGCAGGAGGATCGAAAGTTCAAAGCCAGCCTCAGCAACTTAGGTGAGGTGAAGCCTAAGCAACTTAGTGAGATTCTGTTTCAAAATAAAAATAAATAAATAAATAAAAGGGCTGGGGATGTAGCTCAGTGGTTAAGCATCCTTGGGTTCAATCCTGGTACCAAAAAAGAAACCCCCAAAATCCTATGTTATGGTTTAGCTTGGTGCCCCCCAAAAGCTTACATGTGAGACAATGTAAGAAGGTTTGAAGGAGAAATGATTGGGTCATAACCTTAATCTAATCAGAGAATTAATCCCTGATGGGATTAACTGCGTGGTAACTGGATGTTGGTGGGGTGTGGTTAGAGGAAGTGGCTCATTTGGGGACATGGCTGTGGGGTATGTATTTTGTAGCTGGAGAGCGGAGTCTCTCTCTGCTTTCCGATCATCATGTGAGCTGCTTCCCTATGCCACACTCTTCCTCCATGATGTTCAGCTTCACTTTGAGCCTCTAGGAATGGAGTTGGCTGTCTATGGATGGAGACCTCTGAAACTGTGAGCCCTTAAATAAACTTTTCCTAGTCTCCGATTGTTCCAGTTGGGTCTTTTAGTGATAGCGGGGAAATAGCTGGCTAAAACACCCATCACAAACCAGCCTCGGGATGCTGCCTGCCCTGAACAATAGGTGTTGCCTTGAGCAAGGATGTTGCCCCTGGCGACGCCCAGAGGGGCCTGATTGGTGAGCTGTCAGCAACCACTGCTTACACAGGAGAAAGGACCAAGGGGCGGAGTGTGGACATGAGAGAGAGGGAAGAGCCTTGGGCTTAGAGAAGCAGGGCTTTTCGGACATTGGGAGAAAGGTGGAGGAATCCAGGTGGCTCTTGATGACAGCTTCCTTTTTCCCCCCCTTTTCTGTAAAATAGAAAGGACTAAGAGAAAGAGGGAGGTTTTTGGCCTGGCGTGGTGGCACATGCCTGTAGTTTCAGCGCTTGAGAGGCTGAGGCAGGAGGATCATGAGTTCAAAGCCAGCCTCAGCAATGTAGTGAGGCCGTAAGTAGCTCAGCAAGACCCTATATCTAAATAAAATACTGATTTTATTTAGATGGGGCTCAGTGGTTAAGTGCCCCAGGGTTCAATCCCTGGTACCCAAAAAAACAAAGATAGGGAGGTTTATTGAAGGTTTGTAAACATGGGTTGCTGCAGTCTGGCTAGGCACAAAATCACGAGCCACTCACAGCCTTGTAGATTCAAACAGCAATTCTTTATTCCCGAACTCACACCGCACTCTACACACGTTCTGGGCAAAATTCACGTACTCCACCAGGCTCTGAATCCCAAATACTTTCTGAATCCCGCGAGAACTCAACGGGAACTCAAGGAGCAGGCTGGCGCTTGAGGCAGCAGGATGCGCCCTATTCCCAGCAGGGTACTCCTTAAACCTGGAACCGCCCTAAACCCAAAGAGTGGGATACTCCCTAATCCCAGCAGGATACACCCTAAACCTGGGTCCGCCCTGGTCCTTGAGCAAGGTCACTTTACTCAAGCATACATGCAATGTCACTGCAAATGACCTGGGTCCAAAGGCAAGCCCATTTCCACAATGGAGAGTCCTTCCTCTAAGCAACATGGAGTAGGCTGACAAAGAAATTGCCATGCGTCATTCCTACTTGGCAATGGCTCTCAGCAATGGGTGAACAGGAGAGTAAGAAATGACATTGTGCAACAGTGAGGGCCCAGCCGAAGGTAAAGGCTGTCACATTTTAGTGGTGACTATCTGTGGAGTTGCATGTTTTCTCAGCAGAGTGGGGACAGATAAGGCTGGAAGTTGTACTCCCCCAAGGAGTGGAGTTCTGTCAGGCAACAGGGACAAAGGCAAGAGACAGTGCTGAGATTGAGGACTCTGGACTGGGAGGAAGAGGTGATAAGAGGAAAACCAGCACGGGCTGGTGATTTCAATGGGGTCAAGAAACAATTATGGTGGGAAGAAGTGAATGGATGGAGAGTGGAAGGAGGGGGCTGGGAAGTGAGACTTCAGATTGTGGAGTGGTTCTGGGAGACCAAAATGTTAGGTGTGTCCTGAAAGGGGACAGGGAAGATCCTTGGAGGTATGGCACTCAGAGGTGAGGCAGTAAGAAATGGGAATCTGTGGGTTGGACAGCTCAGACTTGTGGATGCTGAGTTCCTCTAGAGGGTGCTGGGACCTGAGTCGAACTGGGTTCCAAAGTCATCAGGGAATGAAGAGGTGGAATGAGGAGGGTAACAGATGGCACTGAGAGGGAGACATTGAGGGCAGCATGTCCTAACTTCTAACTGACCTTAGAAGTCAGTTTCAAGCACTGTGCTTGCAAGAAGTGATTTTTCCAACTACTCTTCCTTGTTTGTATGTCACTATTTAAGTCCTGAGCTGATCTGCCTTGTCTCATGGCCATTACCTTGTGTTATAAGGTCTGTAAGAAAAGAATTTGTGATTCTTCTTGTAAAGGAATTTTAGAGCAAAAGGAGCTTCAGCATCCATAATATAGTTTTACCTATTTGAATAAAATCTGATGAGCTGGGGTGTCAAGTCCCATGAAGAACATTGTGTCCTCAGAGAGATTCCACTATGCCTCCTCTTTCTTCTTTACATCTTATACCTATCTGCTTTCCTGTATCCCAATCCATTTATTTACTGTCTTTTTAAAAATAGATTTACTTTATTTATTTTTATGTGGTGCTGAGGATCGAACCCCGTGCCTCACATGTGTGAGGCAAGCACTCTACCACTGAGCCACAACTCCAGCTCTTAATGTCTCTTATTATAATAGCAAAGCATGCTTATTTTAGAAAACTTTGAAAGAAAATAATGAAGAAGAAAACACAAGAAACTATGACTCCCTGTTTCCCCAAATAACCATTCAGAGCTCTACCACCCCAAAGAAACACCTATGAATATATTGACATTTTTTTGCAGGCTTCTATTTTCATCTTCTTAAGACCATAACCTATATATAATGTTTGCATTTGGGGGAATTAATATGTTTTTGGGCAGGTCTGGAGGCTGGAAATCCAAGATCCATTTATAGACCGGCTTGGTTTCCCCCAGGAGCCTTTCCTTGGCTTCACTTAGCCATCTTCTCACTGGTGTTTGCATAAGGTCAGTGCTCTGTGCAGATATCCATGGTGTCCCTGATTTTGGGAATCCTCATCATATTTGTACAACATTTTTAATTCAACAAATACAAAAAGGAAATTTTATATAAAAATTAACCATACTGAAATTTTTAGCTCGGGTAGACCACTGCCTGGTGTTCATTTCAGAGAGGGGGCATCGTATTGTAGATCTTGTTTTGTAATCTGTTCACTCTGTTTCACTTTGTATTGTTTCGCCAGATGTCCTGTGAGCCCTCGGGGTCCCCTCTCCATCTTCTCTGCTGGCTGTCTCAGGAAGCTGACTGTGGAACAGCCTTGCCCTCTGGCTTCCTCTGCCTCTGGTTAAGGAAAAGCCCTGAAGAAAGAGGACAGGGGAGCATGGGGGCAGGGGTTCCCTGGTGGGGTCATGTCGAGCTCCCCGCTCACCCCATTAAAGGTCATCAAGGGCTTTTCTCTAAGTCTTGGGAGCATCCTCACATATTTGATGAGGAGCAGACACCCACACAGCCCAGGTGGGAACAGTGTGGCTTCCTTGTGCCTGTGGCCGGGGACAGAAGGAAAGAGCAGTGAGTGTAGTTTTTCAGCTGAGTAGCCGAGCAGGACCAACTGGCAGAGGTCACCGGATGTATAAAGCCCAACAGGGATCTGTTCAAATAACAACCCACAGTGAAATTTAAGCAGAAATAGGATACTGCTATGATCTCAAAGTGTTTCCTCCCACAAATTTAATAATTACAAAGGAGAGTTTACACACAGAATTTTTGCAGGCACGACCTTAACGGTGTGATCAAGGTGAACATCACTGTTGACCTTGTTGATGCACATCAACATTGCGTACCCCTGATCCAATGCACTGTGGATTCCTCCCCAAGGACACATACATAACCTCCATGTAGTCATGGAAAAATGTCCCATCAAGTATCTGACCAGTACACTTGGGAAATGTCAAGGTCATAAGGAAAGATGGAGGAACTCTCACAGACTGGGGCAAAGAATTCATCACGGCGATGAACGTGACGTGGATCCCAGATTGGGTCCTAAAACAGAAAAGGGCATCAGTGTAACAGTTAGTGAAATATGAGTCAATTTAGTGGTTTCCTTAATAGTATAGTACCAAGGCTAATTTTGATAATTGTTCTATGATTATGTAAGATGATAATTATCATTGGGTGAAGCTAAGTGCAAGGTACACAAGACATTCTCTGTATTATTTTTGCAATTTCTCTGTATAAAATTAACTCAAAAAAAAAAAAAAAGACCCTCCACAAACCTATGGGCGTGGTTGACAGGTTGACCAAAGGTGAGCACCAGCAAGGCCCCAGAGCTCTTCCTTGGTGTTTGTCTCCAGTTGGGATTGTGCCCATTTGGGATTAGCTTTTGACACCTTCGTTGGTCCTTGAAGAGGAAGCTCTAGGAGCTGGTGTCCTTCCAGATCCTCAGTACCCAGCGCAGAGTGGGTGCTAAAGATTGAATGAACGAAGAACGAATGAATTAGATCCTGGTTTTCATGATGGAAGCAGAATTGGCCTCTGCAATGACAGTCTTCGGAGCCACTGCGATTGTTAGGGTCTATGGGTTGGTCTGGGGTCCTGAGGAATCAGACATGGAGCCAGGGTGGGGATGAACTTGGTTTGGGGTGAATCTCTGGGGCCAATTGTCCCTGGAGCTTCCTTTGCTTGGTTTTGGTGGCGGTGCTCTTCTGAGAGGCACTGAAGGGGCAGCCAGAGTCAGCTCCCAGGTAATTTTACTCCCAGTTTCCTCCTATAGCTCCCCCACTCCCCACCCAACTACCACCACACACACACACACACACACACACACACACACACACCCCACACACACATACACACTTTGGGATTGTTGATCTTTTTCTGATCTGATTTGTAGGAGCAATTTATAAATTCCAAATGTGGGCCCTTTAATGGGTATGTGCAAGGTGCAACATTTTAAATCGAGAGTCTCTCGATGATATTCTAAATATAGTCAAACCTGTGGATCATTCTTTGTATATGGGGTTTTTCCAAATTTGCTACCTTACCTTAAGTCCATGAGGATATTTTCTTCTAAAGGTTTTAAACATTCCATTTTAATATCTTATTTTTTTAAGTCCATCCAAAACTTGTTCTATATAAAGTGTGGCTTCATAACCCAATTTCACTTTTTATTTTCCATAGGGAATTCCATCATTTCAGCCTGCTTTTGGAAGAGGCTGCCCTTTCCTCATTGACTTCCTCCTGTTGCCTCTGTCGGGAAGGAAGGTTTGTAATAAGATATCTGGTGTCTGTAATAGAAAACTGTATTTGGCTAGCCTGATACAGTGGCACACACCTACAATCCCAGGAACTTGGGAGGCTGAGGCAGGAGGATCACAAGTTCAAGACCAGCCTGGGCAACTTTGTCTCAAAATAAAAAGGGGTGGAGAGGGGCTGGGGTTGTGGCTCAGGAATAGAGTGCCCCTAGTTTAATCCCTAGTACTGAAGGATACGGAAAACAACAACTCCCGGGGGAAAATGGGGGACAGCAAGCCTCAGGGAGTAGAGGAGGACAGTGGGTCCAGGGAGAGAAGGAAAACACTGGGCTCTGGACTTTCACCATTTCCAAGCAACAGTGGGCTTTGAACTTGCACAGCTATCTCCCCCACCCACCGCCCCTGCTATGAGTCAGTCTAACTGAACCCTATAAAACTTAGACCCCTCGTAACTAGTTGCCATTTTCCTCCTGAAAATGTGCCCTTCAGCTGCTTACTAAAGCCCGGCTGATCCATTGAAGTCTGTCCCCATTTCTTTTACTTCTGTTTTCAAGTACCACGGGGCGGGGGAAAAAAGTAAGCTTATATTTGGGCCAGTGCCACTTCCAGATTCTGATTCTTTTCTTGGTTTGAGCTATTTTACAACTTCTTAAGTTGCAGGTAACTAACAACAATATGGAGTAATTCTTGTGTATAGACCGGTACAAAGTTCTGGCTGGCAGAAGTTCCACTGAATTCCCTCTCCCGCTGTGGAAGAAGCCAGGGTTGCAGCCAGTCAGGTGTTCATTCCAACATTCCTGATCTACTCGTGTGGCCTTTCCTTGGCTTGCCCTTTGAACTGGTGTAAGAGCTTATCAGTTCCCTCATTGTAAAGAGTTCAATCAAACTGGTCCTTTAAGTTGCATATCAGTGAAAGGGAACACAAAGAGATCAAGTTAGCACAAGATGGCTCTCTACTAGCCAGGAAAACAAGCAAACAGTACATATTCTTATATGTATCTTCAGTATTCCAAGGGAGCTTTTCCATCTGTGATAAAGGCAAAATCACCACTGCACATCTGGCCTGAAGGGTCCTGACTGAGCAGAGAAAGGTGGGCACTGTCCAGGAGCAACCCACATTCATCCATCCACTCAGCAAATATCTACCATGTCTACACTGAGCTGTTTTTGGTGCCAAAATGCAATAGGAAAGTAAAGAAGAAAAAGCCTCTTTGGTCTGGTTAAAATTGATTTTCTAATTTCAAAAGGAGAAACGGAACCACTCATGGGCCCTACCCAAAGAGATATGATATATCATGATAGGTTAGGAGAGGCTATATTATGAGTCATGAAATTAGATGATACCAAAAAATATAATATTTTCATTAGGTGTGCGTTGGTCAAAAAGTCAGTTGTTTATCGCAAGTTGCAGGAAGCAGTAGCATCATCTGTTAATCTGGTGTGCAATCTGGTGACCAGAGGGAGACTGCCTCATTATCTAGGGGCCTCTGCTTGGGCAGCCCAAAGCTGGTCAGAAGGAGGCTCTCCCAGGGACCTCACCAATTCACAGAGCAGCTGCCAAGGAGAAACAGTCTACTTGAGAAGACAGTCGCTCTGCAGGTGGAAAGTTAAACAATTGGAGTATGGTAAACAATTTGAGTGTGTTCCCCCAAGTTCCCGTGTTGGAAACTTAATCCCCAGTGCACCAGGGTTGGAAGATGGGGGGCCAATAAGAACTTATCAGGTCCCTGGAGTCAGCAGGGTGAGTTTCCAATCCAGCCGCCATGGACTAGCTGTGGACCTCAGGCAAGGTTCTCAGACTCTGTGTCCTTAGCTGAAAAGTGGGGATAATCGGCTATACCTCACGAAGTATTTGTGAGAATAAAAAGAGGCAACACGGTAAAGAACATTGATAGAGGAAAGTGAATAGTGGTTCCCCTAAACAGTTCTTAAATATTTACTAGCAAAATTATTCTTTTTCTAATATCCAAAATAGAACCCTAACAGAAAACAGATCAATGCTCCAGCTAGTCAGCCTTTCCTCCCCACACGCTGCACCCCAATGATTCTTAAAACACTTTCACAGAACAGGGGTTGAAAAAACAACGTCTTTGCCCAAGAGGACAATCTCTTCTGCAAGGTCCTGGCAGGGCATGGTAGGGCCGGTGTCTGGACACTTTGCTCCCGGTCCCCCAGGAGTCCAGCAGGGGACTGGTCTTCCTGTCAATGGTTGCTGGCTTCATGCCTCTGGGTAGCTCCATTCATCTCCTCTCTGGAGCTGCAGAGGATGAGGAGGCTCCCCAGCCTTTCACCTGCACCCGTTGGGCTGCTTTGGGAAATAATAACACAGGTGGACCCTGCACGTAAAAGGAAGATGGTCCAACTGAGTTCCAGAAAGATCCACCCTGACCTTAGCAGGCACCTTCCTAATGCGGTCCCCTCTCCAGGTAAGCATGCTGTATGAGGCCAGGCCTAAGAGGAAGGTGAGGAGGCCCAGGAAGCCCACCCTCATTTTTCCTGTGAGGTCTCAAATGACTTTCCCAGGGAAGAGCAAGAACCCAGCTCCATCCAAGGCCGGACCTTTGTTCCTTGGCTGGTGTCTGTGAATCTCTGACACACGGCCAGGCCTCTCAGGCCCCCAGCCTGCACTTGCTGTGTGGTTTCAGTCTTAATGACTGGCACCTTTACTCCTCCACCATGCAGTGTCACAGCAGTGCTGCTCCAAGGGGACTGGTACAAGGACTCCCTGGAGAGGTGCCTTGGAGGCCCCAGGCATGAGCACTGAACCGGGGGCTGCGTGAGGAGTGCTGTGAGGCTGCAGCCGTGCGTGACCAGATGTGAGGGCTTGGGGCTCAGGCAGGCCCTGACAGATTCAATGACTAGCCCCCCTCCAAGAGCAAAGGACAAGGACGGAGTGCACAGCCCCTGAGACTCACAGCAATCGCCCCTCCATTGTGAAACCTTCACTAACTCAGGTCTCACGAGCTTTCCTACTATTTAGTTTATTCCTTGATTATAATTCTTATCACAGTCTCTCTTATTTTTCTGTTGGTTAAGCAAAAGCCTTTCAGATTAAACCGTGGAGGCAAACATGTGCTGTGTGTAACATGGTGAGAGTCCCCAAAGTCTAGACACTGATCTGTACATGGCCGGGCCTGGGGGACATTTAAATGGAATTGGCAACTGCCCCACCCATGTCCCCCAGACCCGGTTGAGACCACCTTTTTTTTCCCCCTAATTGCACACTGATATAGTGGCAAGGAGTCATGCAGCCTCAGAGATGGTGGCATCTGGCCCAGAGGAGACCCAGAGAATAACTATTGAATGTGTGAATGAGTAAATGGGGACATAGGAGAGTGTCCAAGAGGGTGAATCCAAATGTCCTGTGACCACTGCAGTTTGAGTGAGCTGAGACTCAGAGAGATGGAGCTCGTTGTAATGAAGGGGGGCGAGAGGCCTGTGGAATGAGGCTGCAGTTCAAGCGGCCCAGGATGGCCTAGTGCAGAACTAAGGCTCTGCATGCAGACAGGCCTGGGCCTTTGGTTTACTAGCTGTGTGGCTTTGGGGAGTTTTCAAGCAGACCACACTTCTACCATAAAGTGGGACAAGAAAGCCAAGGTCACAGGGCTGCAGGGAGGATGAGATGAAGTGGGGGGTATACAGGCTCACACACTGCCTGGCACACAGTGAGTGCTCAGGGAGTATTTCCACTGTCATTGGGACAGCTGCAGTGGCACAAAGCGTCAAGTGGAGCAGAACTCCTGGGGCCAGAGAGCAGAGCTGGAAAGACTGTTTCCTGGCTTCTCCTTTCTGCAGAGGGTCAGGACACCTATGGGCGGCTGAGCTCCTGCAGCCTGTTGTGACCTGTTTGCCCTGCAGCTTCCTCCTGAGGTACTTCAGGAAAGCCATGAGATTAGCACAGCCCAGTGACGAGGCTGGCACTGGCTAGCTGAGCCCAGCTCAAGGCTCCTCTGCAGGTCAACACCCTGGGGACCCCAGATGGCAGGGATTGTCTGGAAGAGACACTCTTACTAAGCTGTTCCCCACTGGCACCTCATGAGCTACCATCCTTCAGGGGCGTCATCTTGTTTTGCAAGCTGGGAAAGGGACCAGGGCCTCTACTATGCTGAGCAGGTGCTTGCGCACGGAGCTACACCCCGGCCCCATCTCGCAATTCCCATGGAACGTGTCTCTTTCTGTTCTCATCAGATGTAGGGAGTCTTCCTGGTTCAGAGGGAAGAAGATAGAATCAAATTTATGATGTGACCAGCACTGGGCTCAGCATGTTCCACAGTAGCAGGTCGTGCTCCTGGTTCAGCAGCCTAGTGTCCTTTCAGCCTCGGTGCCTTGCATAGGGACACCTTCCTCCTGTGCCCATCTCAAAGCTTTCCCTGCTCCTCACCCTGTAGGAAAATCACACGGTTGGTCTCAATTGTCTCCATGGGATTTAACTAACAGCAGTGATGAGTGAGGACATGGAGAGGCCAATGCCTTCCTTTAAAGAGAAAGGACGGGCCACACCCCATCACGCAGGGCCACAGGGGAGTGCCTGGGTCAGTCTGAGGGGACGCATGGCCAGAGCTCTGGGGCCCTTTTTGTAATTTCTGAGGGGAAGAAGGGACAGGCAGGTTGGGCAGCTGAGCAGGCTTAGCACTGTTAGTCCTTGGATAATGCTGGTGGGCTCTGGAGCACAGAAGTCTGGAGCCCGACCCCAGGAGTCTAGGGTAGAGGGAAATTGGCTTGGCTGTTAGAATTGATCAAGGAGGTGGTTGGGTGTGACTCGGTTGCTTTGCCTATGACAAGCATCTTTATTAGGAAGTTGTCACTACCTCCAGGAATCAGCTGGCCCTAGGAGGGACAATCTGTCTCAGGCCAGGAAGGCCTCCTAGATGCCAAGCCTCATCAAAATCAGAAAATAAAAAACACACTCAACACACGCTCTTCTGTGCCTGAACTCTGCATACTTGTTGGCCACTTGGGATGGCCCCACTCCGTCCCCCGGTTGGGACCTCTGAGGAAGGTTGCCGGTCCCTCCTCACCTCTCTGCTGTCTGTGACCATCTGCCTTTTGTGCTCAGATGCTGGATGTCTTTCCCTGGGCATCTGTCTACAGCTTTCCTGTGGCACATCTCCAGTGTCCCTGTGCCTGCCCACCGTGAGCCTCAAGAGCAGGAGGAACAGGAAGAGAACTGTGTCTGCCATTTCCACCCAGAATCCTTGGAAGGAAGGAGGCTGGAAAGCTCTCCTGTCCTTTCCCTATTCTCTTCCACCCTCCGTATTAACCCCTCTGTGGAACTTCCCTGGAACTTTCTCTAACTGCCTCCCCAACAGCCAACAGCTGTCGCCTCTCCTGTGCTCCAGGAACTTGTCAGACTCTCAGCAGACCTTGCCTGCTTGAAGGGCCACGCTGTGGGCATCCTGGAGGGAACTTCCTTCCCACCTTCTCCAGCCCACAAGCCTTCTTACCTTCCCACAGCCGCCATCCAAGGGCTCCCGCTCTGCTCTGGGTAAGTGACGCAGGCTCTTCCTGTTGATGTGAAGCAGGGGTTTTCTATAAACCGAGAGAGAGAGAGAGAGAGAGAGAGAGAGAGAGAGAGAGAGAGAGAGAGAGAGAGAGAGAGAGAGAGAGAGAGACACGAGAGCTTGACCTAGTGTTAAGAGTGATATTTCCTATTTCCTCACTCTGCATGATTGGAGGATTTTATTAGGGGCATTTCTAAGTGCTCATCTCTGAGCATCAAATGTTTTCTCGAACTCTGCCCAGAAAGTGCACTTGGGTACATTTCTACTGCTGGAGTTGTGGCTGGATTGAGCAGTACAGACTTCAGCCAGGCCTTGCTTCTGACAGAGTTAGCAAGGATTTTTTCCTTTATGGGGTCCTCGTTTCCTCTTCCATGAAACAGGAAGAAGAACCCCTCTTTCCTCCAACCTTGGACACGTGGGGAGAACAGAGACTGAATCTGACCCTGAAAGGAGGGTAAGGTTAGGTTTTAATGAAGTCTGTTTGCCTATTTTTACTTGAATTGCCTGTACTTTTGATGTCATATAAAAACCATAGAAACCACTGCCAAATCCAGTGCCGTGAATCTTTCCCCCTCTGTTTTCTCCTGAGATTTTTATGGTCTTAGCATTTAGATCTTTGATCCATTTTGCATCAGTTTTTATATACAATACATGGAGAGTCCAACTTCATTTTTCTGCGTGTGTCTGTAGAGAGCAGGGACAGAGAATGGGAGAGCAGTATCTGAGACTGGGGTCTCTGATGACCTCATGGCTATGGCACACTTGGTGCCTGGGAAAGTTTCTGTGCAAAGGTGTAGGATAGCTAGCTGCTCTGGCAATTCCCTGCATGAGAGGGTCTGTGCTAGAATCTTATCAGCTTTGACCTTGATCTCAGGCACATAGCTCCTGGGAACAGAGGAACTTTCTTGCTAGACAACCACAATGTTTCACCCGCTCTGCTGCTCCTGAACAATGGACTTTCTTGAAAGCTACACAAAGCTCCTGACATTGCATATTGCAACTGTAGAATGCCACTATGAGAAAGCTGCATAATGTTGCTAACCTTGTAACTTTCCTGAATACAAAGAATAATGTATAATGCTTGCATAGTCTTTAACTTGATAATGAGACACATAAATAAAGATCGCTGGCATAATTCTTTAGATGTGCTTCTCCATCAGATAGCAGCACTCTACCTGACCCGAGCTGAATCTTCAAAAGTATCTATACGTGTGTGAGTCTTTATTTTTCTTATCCCTCTTTGCCCCTCACCAGGACCTGCTAGTTTGGCCACACTGGTTGTGACATGTGTCTACCCAGGTGTCTCAGCACCATTTGTTGATGTGACTGTCCTTTTCCCACTCATCATTTGATGGTTATACAGATAAGAGTTTATTTCTGGGCTCTCTATTCTATTCCAGTGAGCTATTTATGCATCTTTACAACAGCATCACATCATTCTGTTTGTTTGTTTTGTGATTCTAGGGATTGAACCCAGGACCTCACACATGTTAGGCAAGTACTCTACCACTGAACTACATCTCCAGCCCCTTTTACTTTGAGACAGGGTCTTACTAAGTTGCCCAAACTGGCCTTTAACTTGTGATCCTCCTGCCTCAGCCTCCTGAATAGCTGGGATTATAGCTGAATACCCCAGTGCGTGGCCACCTCATTGTTTTAATATTGTAGCTTTTTAAGTCTTGTCATCAAGAAGTTTTAGTTTTCCAACTATGTGCTTTTTTTCAAGTTTGTTTGGCTAATTGGAGTCTCTTGAGCTTGCATATGAATTTTAGGATATGCAATTAACCACATCATTGGGATTTTATAGGACTTGCCTTAATGTATAGATATTGTCATCTTAACAACATTAAGTCTTCCAATTTGGATTTCTTTCTGTGTAGCTCCTTCACATCTTTTAGCAAGATTTTGTAGTTTTCAGTGTACAAGTCTTTTTGCCTCCTAATTAAATTTATTCCTACTTGTTCTTTTTGATGCCATTGAAGAGTTGTTTTCCTAATCTCTTATTTGAATTCTTTGTTGTTAAGAGGACAGAAATGCATTTGATATTTGTTGATTCCATATCCTGCAACTTTGCTGAATTTGCTTATTAGCTCTCACAGTTTTTATTTTCTTTGAATTATTAGGGTTTTCTGTGTATGAAATCATGTCATCAGCAAATAGAAATCATGGTTCTTCCTCCTTTCTAATTTGTATGCTTTTTATTCCTTTATTTTGCATAATTGCTAGAGCTTCCAGAATATATTGAACAGAAGTGACAAATGCACATACCCTTGTGTTGTTCTTAATCTTAGGGAAAAACTTTTATACTTTTGCCTTTTATCTCCATCATTAATGGAGATATGAGGTTTTCATACATGGTGTCTCTCTCTCTCTCTCTCTCTCTCTCTCTCTCTCTCTCTCTCTCTCTCTCTTTGTACCAGGGTTTGAGCACAGAGGCACTTAACCTGAGTCACATACCTAGCCATTTTTATTTTATTTTTATTTTTATTTTGAGACAAGATCTCTCTAAGTTGCTAAGGCTGGCCTTGAACTTGGGATCCTCCTTCCTCAGCCTCCCAAGCTGCTGGGATTGCAAGCATGCATCACTACACTTGGCTCATACACAGTCTTTAACATATTATGAACATTTCCTTCTTTTCTTAGTTCATTGAGAGTTTTTATCATGAAAGTATGTTGAATTTTGTCAAATGCTTTTTCTGCATCAATCGAGAAGACCATGCAGAGTTTTCCTTCCTTCTGCTTATGTGGTGTCTCACATGTGTCAGTTTTTATCTGTTGGACATCTTGCATTCCAGAAGGAATCTTCCTTGGTTATGATGTCTCTTCTGTCATGTGCATTTAAGTTCTTTGCACTAGCATGTTGATGATTTTTGCATCAATGTTCATAAGGGATATTGGTCCATAGTTTTCTTTTTTTGTGGTGTCTTTGTTTGACTCTGGTATCAGGGTAATCCTGGCCTCATTGTATGAGTTAGGAAGAATTCTCTCAACTTTAATTTTTTGGAAGGGTCAGAGAAAGACTGGTGTTAATCGTAGTTTTGCTGGTAAGTGTACTAAATATTTAAAGGAGGATTAAGGTCCAGGACTTTTCCTATTGTTTATAGTGCTAGGGAAAGAACCCAGGACAGGTTAGGCAAGAGTCCACCCTTGAGCAATACCTCTCGCCCTTTGTGAGAGGTCTTTGAATTTCAAAATAAAAAGGATCAGGAATGTAGCTCAATGGTAGAATGTCCCTGGGTTCTTTCCCCATCACTGCAGAAACCAAACACAAACAAACAAACAAAAAAACTCACTCATTTTGTGGCTTAACATATGGTCTATTTTGGAGAATATTCTATATGTGTACTTTACGAACATATGTATTCTGCTTTATGGACTATTTGGTGTGTGTTTTATATATCCTTTTGATTTGTAATGTTGTTCATGCCCTCTGTTTCTTTATTGCTCTTCCATTTAGTTTATATATTATTAAAACTGGAGTATTGAAATTATCAACTATTATTGTCAGTTTACTATTTATTCAATTCTGTCCATGTTTGCTTCATATATATTGGATTCTGGTACTTGGTGTTTGTAAGTGTTATTTCCGTATTAGTCTGTTTTCTGTTGCTAAAACAGAACTCCTGTGGCTTGATAATTTATAAAGAAATTAGGTTTGTTTCACTCACCATTTTAGAGGTTCAAGAGCATGTTGCCAACATCTGCTCAGCTCTGGGGAGGGGCCCCTTAGATCTAAAGTAAATCTATTGTAAACAGCATATAGTTGGACCACGTTTTTTAATCCAATCTGCCAACTAACTTTCTTTTCCCTATGGCTTTGGGGAAATTAAGTAATTACTTACAGGCAATCAGTTCTTTCTTTCTTTTGTCTTTCTTTTCATGAATGAAGATCTTCATGTTTAGTTGGTTTTTCTTTTTTATTTTTCCCTGTGCTAGGCACTCATTTCCTTTTGTGTCTGCTGTATAAATACACTTCGTGGTCACCATGTAGATTGCACATAACATTCTAAACCCATAAGAATTCAGTTTGAGTTAATACCAACTTAATTTCAATCACACATGAAGGCTCTATTCCTGTAAAGCTCTATGTTCCTCTCCATTTTATGATATGATGTCACAGTTTACCTCTTTCTATATTGTATACCCAGTGACATTGATTTATGATCATTTTAATTCATTGTCTTTAAGTCCTTAAGAAGTGGAGTTACAAACCAAAATTATAATAACTCGCTTTTATGTCTGCCTATGGGTCGACCCCAATGAAGGACTTTTTATCTTCAACTAATTTCAAGTTACTATCTGAAGGACTTCTGTTGGCATTCCTTACAGAGCAGCTCTCGTGGTGATGAATTCCCTCTTTTCTTTCTTCTTCAGTTCTGGGGATCCAACCCAGGGCCTCATCTGCACTAAGCAGGGGCTTCACCACTGAGCTACACCCTCGGCCCCTTCCCTCAGCTCTTGTTTACCTGAGAATTTAATTTCTTCCTAATTTTTGGAGGCTAGCCTTGTTGGGAGTAGAATTCTTAGTCCATACTTTGTTCTTTTGTTCTTTTAGCACTTTAAATACCAATTCCTGCTGGCCTCCAAGATTTCTGCTGAGCAATTGGCTGGTAATTTTTCAGCAGTTTGCTTATGTATCTCAGAGTAGGTCTCCTTGAGCTGATCCTACTCGGGATCTTCTGAACTCCTTGGATTTTTAGATTCATGTCTTCAAGTTTGGGAAGTTGTGGCCACTTGTCTTCAAATAATCTCTCTATTTTTTCTCCTCCTTTGTCTTAACGTCTGCAAATGTTGGTCTGCTTGATGGGACCCCAGAAATCCTGAGGCTCTCTTCACTGTTCTTCATTCTTTTTTTTTTTTTCCTTTTGGTCCTCAGAATTGATGATTTAAAATGTTGTCACCAATTCTTTCTTCTACCTGCTGAAATTGGCTTTCAAATCCTTTAGCTGAATCTATCACGTCCATTATTGTATTTTTTAGCTCTAGAATTTCCCCTTGGTTCCTGTTTGTGATTTCTATCTCTTTGTTGACATTCTAATATTGTTATGTGGCATTTCCTGGATTTCATTTCATTTTCTGTGTTTTCCTTTAGGTTTTTGAGCATACTGTCGTTTTAGAACTCTTAGTGTACCAAGTCTGATATCTGGGCCTACCTAGGGGATGATTTCCATCAATTAAAATTAATTTTATCTCTTTGAACCTAGTGTTTTGCCATTTGGTTTTCTCTCTGTTTTTAGTTTTTAAATTTATATATATATATATATATATATATATATATATATATATATATATATATCTTGTTGGTGATTTTGTTGTTATTGGAAACTGGGCATTCGAGGGGAGACATGGCCCCTTCTCCCCATGATGGCTGGCAGCTCTGTAGGGGCCTTCCTCAGTTCTCTGGTCTCCGTCTGAGCCTAGGGATTGGTGGACATGGAAGCTCTCTGGCCTTTTTCAATTTTATTTTGAGACAGAGTCTTTCTAGATCACTGAGGCTGGCCTCGAATTTGCCCTCATCCTGCTTCGGCCTCCCAGACAGGTGGATCACAGGCATGTACCACTATGCCTGGCTTATTTCACCAGTGCAAAAGTGTACACGTCAGTTGTTTTCAGATTATGTGCAACTAATCACACAATTTTAGAACATGTCCATTGCCTCCAAAGAAAACCCCATACCTTTTAGCCATCATCCCCAAACCTCTCATCATCTCCTGCCCCCACCCAAAGCTTTAGCAGCTACTGGTCTGTTTTCTAACCCTACATATTTGCCCATTTTGGACATTTCATGGCAGCAGGATCATATCTAGGGAGTCTTCCCTTCACCCTCGCT
This sequence comes from Spermophilus citellus, assembly GCF_964194105.1. Classification (NCBI taxonomy): domain Eukaryota; kingdom Metazoa; phylum Chordata; class Mammalia; order Rodentia; family Sciuridae; genus Spermophilus; species Spermophilus citellus. The sequence continues at coordinate 74,886,654 of NC_138196.1, read as the reverse complement.
TACCTCACCCCCTTACCCTGGCTGTAGAAGGCACAGGATATCAAGAGGAGCAGGAGCAGGCAGACCCCTGGACAGGTCCCAAGCTGGCGTTGTACCCTGTGGCTGCAATGCTAGGACTAGGGGAAGGACCTGAAGCTGTTGGCCTATAAAACAAAGTGTCCCAGGACTCAGGCACCAGATGGGAGGTAGTCAGAATGAGCCAGGAAAGAAAGGAAGTGTTCAAGGACCAGAGCGAAGGTGGGAGTAGCCGGAGAGCAGGAGTGAGAGGGGGTTGCCATCAGAGGGCACGGATGCTGGGATTTCAGAGCTGAGTCAGTTCATAGTGATGACTGTGTCCAAAAAGAGCGTCCAAAGGGAAGGACATCAGAGGGGAGGGGAGGGTGGTGTTGGATGAGGCCAACTCACAGAGGCAGGAGATGGATCAGGTGGGGGGGCTGCGGGGACAGTAACTGCTAATGACTACAGGACTTCTTTGGGGTGATGGAAATGTTCTGTAGTTAGTGGGGACGGCTGCCCAATTCTTTTTTTTTTTTTTTTTTTTTTAAAGAGAGAGTGAGAGAGGAGAGAGAGAGAGAGAGAATTTTTAATATTTATTTTTTAGTTCTCGGCGGACACAACATCTTTGTTGGTATGTGGTGCTGAGGATCGAACCCGGGCCGCACGCATGCCAGGCGAGCGCGCTACCACTTGAGCCACATCCCCAGCCCCCCAATTCTGTTAATACACTAAAGCCCTCTGAATTGGACATGTTCAGAGAGACTTTTATGGGTGTGATTTTTATCCTGATTAATAGTTTTATTAAGAATGAAAGAAAGGCCCCGCACAGTGGCGCAAGCCTGTAATCCCAGTGACTCAGGCGGCTGAGGCAGGAGGATCGCAAGTTCAAAGCCAGTTTCAGAATTTAGCAACGTGCTAAGAAACTCAGTGAGATCCTGTCTCTAATAAAATACAAAATAGGGCTGGGGATGTGGCTCAGTGGTGGAGTGCCCCTGAGTTCAATTCCCAGTAACCCCCCACTCCCCCCAACAAATGAAAGAAAAAATAATAAAGGGGAACTAGTTCACTACAGTTCAGGTATGATGGCAAAACCAGACCTGGTTGTGAAGTGAAATTACAAAAATGTTATGGTAAGAAACCAAAGCCCGGGGAAGGGGTCAGTTCTCCCCTCTCACAGCCTTTCTCCAGGAAGCCCGACTGACCATGGGTCTGTAGATAATTTCCCCTGGGAGTCCTACTCTCCCCTTCGAAACGTAAATGCACCTGTGGAAGCTCAGGCCTCCTCAGAGGAGCCAGTTCTTCCTCTTATCACACTCTTCTTCTGTAAACATGCTTCTGTCCAGAGAAACCCCGAGCACAACCTTATATCAGGCAGACTAGAAAATTTATGACACCAAATAGCCTGTAAACGTCTGAGAAACTGGATGGAGCTCAGGATTTGGAATTTCGTTTTCCTCTGGGTCCGCCAGTGTTTATAAATAAAGTTCGGAGTTCTCCTCTCTGAGCGCTGCTCTCTGCTCCGCAGCCAGTCGGTTTCCTGCAGCTCAGGGAGCCCACAGGGCACAGTGGAGGAAAGGTTAGGGAGGAAAGAGGGAAAGTGAGTCTGGGCCGGGAGAGGAGGTGAGCTGGGCCGGGGTGGGAGGGGTCAGGCTCAGCAGGACAGGAGGGATGAGGTGGGGTTCCAGAGCATAATCCAACAGGTCCCAGTGGTGGGAGGGACCACGGCAGCTCAGGAAGTCCACCTGGCCCAGAGATGGTGCCTGGAGGCGGCCCCAGTCCAGGTGACTGAAGAGGGGGGTGGGGCACTCAGGGAGCCAGCCCTGGGAGATTCCAGGAGCGAGGCAGGAGTCTCCTCTGCTGCTGGGGACAGGGAGCTGGACTCCCCAGGCTTGAACCTGGCCCCCAGATCTTGCACTTCAAGTATGAAGCCCCGTCCTGTGAATCCCCCAGGGAAAGATCGGGTTTGAAAAAGCCGAGAACCACCGCCTCCTGTCAGATTCTCTGTAGGAAAACAAACCAGAGAAGGTTAGATAAATAAGCAAAGGGATCCAGGGCCGGGGGCCAGGCTGAGTGACTAGCTTCCCACCGATGTTGCTGGAGAGCTGTGAGCTGTTAAGTGAAAATAAGGACTATCAGAAACAGAAATAGCAAGCTGGTCATGCGCTGAGACACGTGTTTTGCTTAGCATCTGTACACTCGAGGCGTGGAGCATGGAATGCTAGACAGACTTGGCACTGCCCCCAGAGGCTGCTCGGCTGAGGTCTGCGTGGGGGTGGGGCTACCACTAAGCAAATAAGTACCGAGAACTTCATCGCTTCATTGGAAACGTAGGAAGGATAAGGTAAGGAGAGGGAGCTCTGGTTGTGTCTCACAGGAATGTCATCGAGCCTGGGGGTCAGAGCAAGTTTCACTGAGGAAATGACCCCAGAGGGGATGGGCTGTGGGGGATGGTGCCTACAAAGGCCCTGGCACAAGAAGGAGCTCCAAGGACCAGCTGGAGTTAACCTGCCAGAGGGGGAAGGTGGAGACGCCTAGAGAGGCAGGAAGAGCCAGACTGTGCAGGGCATTGTGGGCCACTTGGAGGATTCTGAGCCTTATCCCATGAGAAAGGAAAGCAGGAAACTTAGGGTGTAAGTGGGAGGTCCTTGAAGCAGTAGCAGGGGACAGTGGAGCAGAGCAGTTAAGAGCATGAACTCTGGAGTCAGATTGCCTAGGTTCAAATCCCAGGTCTGCCACCTATAGTCTGTGCAATCAAAGTCAGGTAAACTAACCTCTCTGTGCCTCGGTCTCCTGCCTTATAAAATAGGGTGGCTATGTATCATACCTACTTTATAGGGTTAGCATGAAGATTGAATAATTAAAGTGTCTGGCACACAGAGTGAGGAGGAATCGCTGTCATAAGTGGGCTTGACAGGAGCGACCTTGGCTGGGGATGCTCCCCCATCTCCAGGCAGACATTCTGCCCGGGCTAAGAGCTATTGGCACCCAGGAGAGTTCTAGCTTCTGTAGTGGCTGCCACTTTGAAGACAAGGGTCTCTTGGCCTTGGTGACCATTCTTCTTGCATTGTCCTCTGGTTCTGACCATCCTGTGAGCTGCAGGAGGATGGGGATGTCACTCAGCACACACCCTCCAGCTCAGCAGGTGACCAGGTGAACGAGTGGCTGACTGGCTGGGTCTGTGACACACCTGGACTTGATGAAGGGGCTTCTGTTGGACCCTTTCTACTGGGGGAGTCAGTTCCCTGCAGCTGTAGGAGCCTGGGGATGGAGGACCGCATTTACTCTGCAGCCCCAAAGGCGGGCTCTTCGCTGGAGGTTGGGATCCTGGAAGCAGGAACTGAACCAGGAGGCAGGAAGCAGTCCCTCTAGACAGGGGCATGCCCTCGAGCGATGATCTCACGTTCTTACCAAAGCCCCGGATGATGGGGCCATTTCTTTCACTTGCTTCTGAAAGGGATGAGTGGTAGCTCCCAGCCGGGCTGGCGGAGCACCATCCTGCCATGGGAAGGGCTGCTGGGGAGAACTGTGCTCTGGCCCCACAGGCTCCCCACCCCAGCCCCACCCAGCCCTGCTGCGGCCTGTTCCTGAGAGGAGGCAGGGTTGCCCGGGAGCCCCTTCTCCCCACACGGTGCTGGGGAGGTGCTGCCTGAGCCCAGCCTCCTCTAGAGACTATTATTTTGGGAGAGTGCTGAGCTCAGCACAGCTGCAAGTGCAGCCAGACACAGGCACCCTCTGTCCCCAGCTGGCCTTTCTGAGCTGGCCTGGGGTGAGAAGCCCTCCCCCTCCCCGTGCAGCAGCCCCTCCTACACAGGGTCACCCTGTCCAACCGTATCCACCTTCAGATGGCCCAGAGGCTCTTCAGGTGGTGGAGGAACAGAGGGGCAGGCAAAGCAGCGTGGTCTGTGGGGACGCAGCCCAGCCAAGCCACAGTCCCAGCCCCCAGGGCCCAGGCCAGAGCCGAACCTGGGGACTCTGTAAGCACTCCTCACAGTGGGCTCTCTGGCCTGGTAGCCAGGACAAGAGTGACAACAAAGCCAGCCCTGCCAGGGGCGGAACCTCGGTCAGGACTGCAAACAGCCCAGCTTGGGGCAGGGCCAGGTCCTCCCAAGGTGCCCACGTCCATCCATCCATCCATCCGGGTGGAGGATTAGCAGCTGGGGCCCAGCCAGTGTGGGTGGGGCTGTTCCCAGAGCTCTGCCCTGCAGGTGGCCCTGGGGTGGGGGCTGGGCCGTGGGAACAGAGCCCCTGCAGAGGGTCCTGCTGCTCTAGTGGCTCTTTATGTTCCAGGTGCTCCACGTTGGACAATGAAGCTGGCCACAGCAGCCCTGTTGCTGGGTCTCGTGATGGTGGTCGCTGGAGAGGAGGAGGAAGAAAACGACCCATGTGTGTACGAGAACCTGCCCTACGAGGACACCGGGCTGTGCAAGTAAGCGGCGGGCGGCGGGGCCGGGCCACCAGGACAGGGCAGCACTGAGCCCAGGCTCTGACCTCCCTTCCAGAGGACTGGAAGTGCAGCTGTTCCCTCAGGGGCCTTGGCAGCTGGCCTCACCCCCCCCCCCAATCAGAAGGGTTTTGTGGGTCCCGTGGGGTGTCTGGGCCTTATCCCAGGAGAAGAGGCACAGGGAATACGGGAGCCTCAGGGGAGGACCACAGAGCAGCAGCAGGGGACAGTGCCTCAGAGAAAGGCCCCCTCCTTGCAGCCCAGAGGGTCCCTCCCAGGCAGCCACTCCCGGCCAAGTGGGCATGTTGAGAGAAAATGGCATCAGGAAGAAGGCACGTGATCGGCCCCCAGTGAGAGATGTTTTCTGTAACGGGCCACAGGTGTGTTTGGCCAGGGGCCCTGCTTTGGGGCGTGGGACCCCAGATGGAGCTTCAGCCCTTCCCAGGACATGGATTCTCCCACTCTGGGTCTCACCGGGAGCTGCAGCTCAGCCCTCCTTACTGGATCTGTGATGAGAAAAGTGAATGTCTATTTCCCCACACTCCTGGGTCCCCCTGAGGGCTCCCGGGGGGCCATTTTGATGCCATGCCCTGTGGGGTCTAGTGGTCGAGGAAGGCACCGACACTGAGCCACCCCAGGAATGGGGAGGGGGAGAGAGCACTGTGATTTCCTACTCCTCTTTGATGCCTTTGAATTTTTGTCACCGTTTAGAACCATCTATAAATCTTCACCCTTAAAAAGTGATATAGTTGAATCCTAAAAAAGAAAAAAAAAGTATGATCACACATATTTTGGTCATCTTAGCACATTTAAAAAAACCTTCATAAACACCAATGCATGGACTTTCTGTAGGAGAAAGGAGAGAAATGAGGCTGCCTCCCTCTCACATGGGAGCTCGAGTTCCAGTTTCTTGGGCGACCTGCAGAGTGGCCCCAGGGACAGCAGGCTTCTGAGCCCAGTGCACACAAGGTCCAACCCCCCATCTGCTGAGGGGTCTGCTGACCAGGCAAGGCAGGACCAGGCTAGGATCATGGCCCCCTTGTTTCCCACACCTGGAACACAAAAGAGATGGTAACATCTGCATGTCCCCTGGAGGTGGCCAGCTGGGGGTGGGGTGGGGGGGTGGGCCCAGGTCCTTTGATCTTCCCTGCTCCCTGATGACCCGTTTGCCTGCTACACCATGAGGCACCTGCTATGTCAGACAGACACTGTGCCAGCACGTGGGCTCCTTGACATGCTTGACTGTCTCAGTTAACATACAAAGGAGGAATCACCCTCCCCGCTTTGCAGAAGCAGGGACAGAGGAATCCGTATGGAAACTTATTGCTCACAGGTTGGAGACTGGTGAATACAAGACCAAGGCGCCAGCGGATTTGGTGACTGGAGAGGGCCATTCTCTTCCTCAAGATGGCGCCTTCTTCTGTCCCCAAGTGGCATAAAGGAAGGGCAGCTTCCTTTAACTTCTTTTATAAGGACACCAATCCCTCCTCATAAGAGTGACTTGGTCACCCACTAAGGCCCCACCTCTTGTTCCTATCACACGGGGGATTGAAGAGATGAGTGGGTGTGGCAGGGGACACCAGCCTTCCAACCAGGGCCCTCGTTTTGGGCAGGTGAAATTCTGAGCCCCTTCCACGGGTTCAGCGGGAAAGCCACATTCCTCCGACCCAATCCTCACCGTGACAAAGAGCTGGGAGAGCTCCTCTAGCTCACGCGGTGCCCCAGCTCGGGAAGCCACATGGTGCAGGGAAAAGTGCCCTCGATGGTTCCCCCCAGACTTAGCAGCTGTAAGTGTCTCCGCCTCCACTTCTCTGGCCGAGGCTCAGCGGGCGCCACTGGCTCAGGGTCTCTCAGGAGGCTGCAGTTCAAGCTGTCTGGGATTCCGAAGTCTCATCTGAGGGACCGACTGGTGGGGTGGGACGCTGTGTCCCCGAGCTCACTCAGCTGGTTGTACACGTTGATCCCCTGTCATGTGGCGTCCTCACAAGACCAACACCCCACTCCAGGAAGGATCAGAGAGAGAGAGAGAGAGCGAGAGAGCGAGCAAGCTTGTGAGAGAGGGATCCCAAGGAGAAGCCAGTCTACCGACATAATCTTGGAAAAGAGTGCACGTCGCTTGTGGCATATTTTCTTCGTTAGACATAAGTCCACTAGGTCCAGCCCACTCTCAGGGGCAGGGACTACACAGGGTGCAAATAGCAGGATGTGGGGCCATTGGGCCCTCCTAGAGACCGCCCACCACCTTTCCCGTCCCCCCCTCGGCTCACCAACCATGCGACCCTTGTGAATTACTTCTTTTTCTATGGGCCTGGGTCTACCAGTCTGGGAGACGAGAATAATAATCATCGCTTGGAAGCGTCACTGTGTCAACTACAATAAGCACACAAGATGCACGTGATGAAGGGGCGTGGCCCAAAAGTCCCATTCCCTTTTCTAGAGGTCCCTTATGCAGTCCTAGCTGATGGCAAAGGGAGGGCCCTATTCTCTTGGGTGCCTCTAGGCCTTGTCAAGGGGACCAGGAGAGTCCCCATATCTCAGGATGGAAATTAGAACATTTATCTGAGGTAAACCACAGGTAGCAAGGGCACCTGAGACGGTGGCCCCTTCAGGGTGGTTGCACGTACTGCAGTCACCACTGCAAATGTAATAAATTTGCCTTCAGGGTCTTTATCCCAAGCTTTTTTTTTTTTTTTTTTTTTTTTTTTTTTTTGGTGGTGCTGGGGATTGAACCCAGGGCCTTGTGCATGTGAGGCAAACACTCTACCAACTGAGCTATCCCCAGCCCAATATCCCAAGCTTTTGATAAAGCAACTAAATGGCACAGAGGCCTGCCTGTGCTCCTTGGCACATCCTCCGATGTGGAACAACATGTCCTCTTCATTGCTGGCTGGCAGCACCCCCACAGATGTGATGGGCAGGGTCAGAAACACAAATCTAATTCTTGGTCCCTGGGCATGGCATGTCCCCTATCCCATCAGGACACTCTCTAGCCTCAGGCCCATCATCAATTTGCTGATTTCATGTTTGTTTGTTTGTTTGTTTATGGTCTTGGGGTTCAACTCAGGGATGCTCCACCACTGAGCCTCGTCCCCAGCCCTTTCTAGTTTTCATTTTGAGACAGGGTCTCCTAAATGGCCCAAGCTAGCCTTGAATTTCAAAATCCTCCTCCCTCAGCCTCCTGAGTTGTTGGGATTACAGGCCTGCGCCCCTACTCCTGGCTACTGATTTTGTTTAACTATGTTAACACGTGCGGCGATTTTACTGGAATTAAGAGGGGAGAAGGGCTACCTCCCACTCACCTCTTCCCTGTTGGGTCAGTTTTTCCCAAGTCTGTGCTATGTGTTGATGGTCCCTCTGTCCATGGAGGGTCCCTTCCGCCTGCCTCACATCTTGCTGGCTCCAGTGATCAGGAGCTGCAGCAGAAATATCTAGATGATCCCTAAAAGGCTGTAATGAAGATATGGAGAATCTATCCCCTAAGACTCCAAAAGCTGCAGATGCCATGCCATCCAAAAGGAATTGCTGCAAAGGAGCCAAGAGTCAACCTAAACAATGAACAACCACGGCCTTGGCCCATCGAAGCAGCCTGCATCCACACCTGCTGGGCTCAGCTGCCTCTGCCCTCCGTCACCTCTGGTCACCTCTGGATCCACTGGGAAGGTGGGAGGCAGACAGTGGAAGAATGGGACAGGGTTCCCCACCAGGAAGCTGGCCTCGCTCTCCTCCCAGTCACAGCCCCTGGAGCTCTTTCTCCAGACCTGTTCCCCAAATTATATTCTGGGTGCCCCAGTGAGAGGCATCACCCCCAACAAGGCACAGTGGACAGCAGTGCCACTGTCCAGCTGGGCAGCAGCTCAGCCACACTGGGCTGCTGGAAAAGGTGGGGGACCAGGGACACCTACCTACTCTGTACCTCCCTCAAGAGGAGATCCAGGTCTTGGTGCAAAAACTAGCACAAGGGTAAGGAAGAAGGACAAGTTTAAACAAATGGTACCAACATTTTAAAAAATATCTATTTGAAATCTGGCTTAGATTTCTGGGTTCAAGTGTAGGTGAGTCGCAAGGCCAGGCAGGAGAAGCCACAAATCAGTCACGTCTGTCCTAAGCTGCTGCTGCTCTTCGTTCTGCATCGTATTTTCTTCCTTTTGGGAAGTCAGATGCTCAGAATCTCTGAGCCATTCAGGTTCTTCTTCTCAGGAAGAAAATAAATAGATGGTCTCTGAGTGATGGGATGTTTTATCCACTGAGAGACATTTCGTTTTGAAAGTCTGGGAGATGCTTTGCCTGAAGACACGGGTTATTTAAGAAATGGTGGGAGTTTTAGGCATGGGGAGTTCTTGATTGTTTAGGAGAAAGGGAAGGTCTTTGTCCATGAAAGAGGCTGGGCTGAATTGCTGAACCTTTCGCTCTGAACTAAGAACATTCCTGAAGAGCAGTGCATATTGTCCTTATAAACCCAGTCCTATTTTAAATTCACTGGCCAAGTTTGCCTGAGGATGTACAGTTGGCCCTCTGTATCCATGGGTTCTGTATCCATGGATTCAGCCAACCACAGATCGAAAATATTTAGAAAAGAATCGCATCTGCACTGAACATGTGCTGATGCTTTTTTTTTTTTTGGTGATCATTCCCTAGACAATACACTGTAACAACTATTTGCACAACATTTACATTGTATTAGATGTAAGTAATCTGGAGGCGACACAAAGTATGGAGGTTACATGCAAATATTACGCTGTTTTAGGGCGTAAGCTATTTAACATTTTACAGGTCCTGTGCATAGGTTATATGCAGATATCACACCATTTTATATAAGGGCTTGTGCATCCAAGGATTTTGGTGTCCATGGAAGGTCCTAGAATCTATCCCCAAAGGATACCAAGAGATGACTGCAGATTCTTCTTGGGGGTAGTCGCTGAGGATGGTCAGTTCCTCTGACCACTCAGCTGTGCTGGACTCTGCTGTAAATGCCGACACTATCTAACTTTTCCCACCAGCCCTGTGAGGCAGGTTCTATTAGTATCCCCTTTTACAGGTGAGGGGACTGAGGCACAAAGAGGCCAAGTGACTCTTGGGATCACTCAGCTAGTTAGTGGCAGATTTGGGATTTAAACCCACTTGACTTTACCTTCCAATAATGTTAGCCTGCACCCTCATGGACCCCTAGGACCCTGATATGGTGTGACCACTTCCCTCTCTCCATAGGGGCCTTGATGTTTTCTACCCAGAGGTGGGAAATGTCGCCTGCATGTTTATTCCTGACTGCAACAACTTCAGGCATAAGATCACCTACTGGATGGAGCCGATCGTCAAGTTCCCCGGAGCCCTTGAAGTGAGTGAGTTGGGCTGGGGGTCTTGACTTCTTCCTGAGCTCCCTCTGCTGTGGGACTTGAAGCCACATGCAGAGCCATCAGGGTTGGGTCTGCTGGTACCAGAAGGCTGTTGCTATGAGGCTGTGCCTTCCCTATAGTGGCCCGGTGGCCTAGGGACAGAGTGGGGTGGGGAGGCCTGCAGACTGGACCCTTGGCAGTGCTGTGCATCTTGATGCTTGGTTGTCACAGTAGGAGACAGGCTCTTCTTGTGCCCAGTCACCTGAAGTAGAAGATCAAAGTGTTTTAGGAATTGCAAGTGATTATTTCTTATTTCTTTCCCTGGGGAGTGATCAGTCCCATCCCTTTGTGGAAGCTTCCCTGGGCTTGGAGCTCTGGTGAGCCTGGGGAAGGGCCATGGAAGTGGGAAGTGGGGCTGCGGCTCCCAGCAGTCACGCCATGTCCCCGGGAGGCTGCTCCCATCTTCTGAGCAATTTCTTTCTCTCTCGACTCTGGGCTCACCTCTTGCTCTCTGCTGTTTTGCTAGTGTCAACAGGGACACAAGGACTATGATGTGGCCAGGACACAGGTCACTAACAGGATGAGACACAGGGATTGTGGCTAGGATGTGATTGTCATTTCTATGCAATGTGCTGGGAAGCACAAGGGTTGCTTCCTCTCTCCTGGTGCAGCCTGGCGGCCCCACACTCCCCTGGTTAGGCCTGACAGTGGCCAAGCCAAGCCCAGCAAGGAGCAAGCTGGAGAGGGCAGCGTCACATGGTTGAGGCATCTTTGTTTGTCCAAGTGTTTATCACTATCAGGGAACTAGTATGTTTCACAGCTTATGTGGCTAATGTCGGGAAGCTTCACTGATGGGTCCCGTTGGCAACTGTGACGAATGTCCTTTTCCTCTGGAAGGCTGAGCGAGCAGGCACACACATGCACACACACACCTCCTCCCTGGAGACCCTCAACCAGGCCACACCGTGGACAACCAAGAGGAGCACACAACAGAAGGCTGCTGTGCTTCTAGCTCCTGGGACAGGGTGGAGGGCCATCAAAGCAGGGCAGGTACCCAGTTCCTTAGGGACAAGTATATGCTCTCCAATGGGACAGGACTCATGACTCTACCATTAATTCCCTTGTCCTGGGGTTTTCACTTGCAGGGCCCCAGGAGGTCAGGCTAGATGCTTTCCCAGTGATATCCCAGGAGGACAATCTCCCATGCTCCATTCCCTGAGCGGCTGTTGCCCAATATGTCCACTAGATGGCAGTGTAGACTTTTCTAGCTCCTGGAGTCCCTCCTGGGAGGGATTTGAAGACCGCTGGGGAAGTCCTGGGTTTGGGGTTTTGAGGATGGGATTGTCCTGAGGTATGGACACAACAGAGAAAATACTGCATCTGTCACACCCTGAAATGAAATCTTTCACTGTCAAAAAACCCATCCTGTCTCAGCCCAGGGCTAGGTGGGGCAGAAAACTGGTCTAGAGTTATGGAAGACAGAGGGCTGTGTCAGAGAGAGCCCAGGAGAATAAAGACTTTGTGAAGGAAGGTTTGGTTGAAGCAGTGGGCAGACAGAAAAAATAGTATCCTACTCCCACAGCACTATGGTTTACAGAAACGTAACAGACCATGAGAAGGCAAAGTCGATGACCAAAAGCTGCCCTTCATAGAGTGCTATTTAGACTGGTTGTTATTCATGTTGTCATTTCACTCAATTCTCTTATCAAGTCAGCAAGCTAAGTATTTCTTTAGTCAAGATTGTTAGTGGCAAGTGACAAAAAGCCAACTCAAACCGGCTGAAGTCAAAAGAAAGGGGAGAACTTGCTAATAAAAAACTTTTTCAAACAAAAAACCCTCCAGACATAACTTCAGGTCTGGTTGGAGCTAGGTGCTCTAACTATGTCACAGGGATCTTTCCATCCATCTCTTGACTCTGCTTTTCTCTCTGCTATTTTTACTTATAAATAGACTCTTTCCTGCGATGACAAAAATGGCCCCAACAGCCTCAGGCTTAAGTTTTACCAGTTTATCAATCCCAGTGGGAAAAGATGGATTCTTTCCAACCATTGAAAGTCCCAGGATCTGTCCTGCTTGGATCACACGCCCACCCCTAAACCAAATGGTGACTCTGGGCAGCCCCAGGAGAGTAGAGCAGAAGAGGGCCGTTCTGCCGCAGGAGCACCAGGTGCTGCCTGTGCGAAGCAGCAGTTCCGGTGGAAGTAAGGGGCCTGGCTGGGGCAGTGCTGGACCGAGGCCTGCCCAGCTTCAGAGCCCACGGGCCTGAGTATGGACCCTGCAAGGTCCGCTGAAGCCGAGCAGAGCTGGCAGAGCTGGGGGCTTGCTGGAGGGAAGCCTCCCCTAGTCAGTGTGGGAGGGGGATGGAGGACAGTCGCTGCTAAGGAACCTGGGGCTGGAGCTTCCTCAAGGGCTCCAGGGGACAAACCTGCCCTTAGAGAGGACACAGGTGCACCCTGGGAACAGGGTCCCTCAAAAATGGGTCAGGAGAGGGGAGGAACCCCAGTCCTCCAGAGAAGGAGGAAGCCATTTCCGCAGGGCCCTGGCCTGAGGGAGGAAAGCAAGAGTGGGTGACTGGCTAAACTGGTCAGCGCCTTGTTTCCAAGGTGATTAAAACAGCGCCACCAAGGCCTCAACTGCCAGTGGACAGGCCGAGGGTGCCCCCCAAGCAAGGCCCGAGGCCCTGGCAGGAGGGGTGCAGTGGGCGTTGGTCAGCCTCCACGCCCTGGCCCGTGGGCCCTTCTCCCATCCCGAATCCTCCTCCTCCTCCTCCTCCTCCAGGACCCCTTTGCTGACTGCCCCTCTCTGGGCCTGGCCCCCACCCCTGGCTGATGGCTTCTGGCTAAGACTCTTCAGTGTCTCCTGCCCGCTAAACAGGGTGTTGGCTTTGTTCTGTCCTGCCCATTCACGTCCTGCCATTGTCCATTGTCCCTCACAGCTGCAACCACTTTGTAAACACTAGGAGATCCAGGAGGCCGGGTGAGGCATTTCCTGGAATCACCCACAGCTCCTGCCAGCATCATAGGTCCCATGCTGGGCTACAGGGCGAGTGAGTGCACGGATGAGTGAATGGATGGTGGGAAGAATGGACAAGTGAGTGGAGGGTAGAAGGACCCCTCCCACAGTGCAAGCCCCCAGCTGGGTAAGCCCCAGGGTTTGTTGTTTGAACTTCCAGGAGTCCTGGGCATGTGCAGGAAAGCTGCTGAGCCCAGTGGACCACAGAGACGGGCAGCACAGAGGTGGAGCTGGGGGTTGGAAAGGAGAACCAGGGAGGGAAAGAGAGGAGGGGGGTGGGGGGGGGTGTTGGGAGCAGAGCCTGCAAAGTCATGCTTCTTGAGCACCGTGGCTGGGAGCTGAGAGCTGAAGAAGTAAGTGGAAGCTTTTCTCCTCCTGAGCGCTGACAAACATTAAGAGGCCAACATTTTAAATGCATCCCCTCCTTAAAGCCAATGAAAACTGAAAGGACCCTGAGAAGTGTCTTGACTGGGGCTTATTCTTCACCTTAAATCTAACCAGCTGGAATCCTTTTGAAGGGAAAAAATTGCCGTTAAGTGGGGGAACGTGCACGCATTAGAGGGAAGGAACAAAAGCCACAGCGCTCTGTCCTGCTGTCCTTCAAGTTTCTAATCAGGCGTCAGAAAGCAGGTGTCCCTGCGTGTCCCAGGCTGGGCAAGTGCATCTCCCGCCCTGGCTGCAGCTGCGCGTGTTGCTGCCCCCTAGCGGCGATACAAATTTCAACACCAAATCGGGAGCAGAGGAGGCGCCCAGGTCCTCCGCTGGGCAAGCGCTAGGCAAGCGCTCTACCAGTGAGCTACAGGGTTTCACTAAGTTGCCCAGGCTGCCCTGAGTATGTGATCCCCCTGCCTCCTCTTAAGTAGCTGGGATTACAGGGTGCACACCAGCCACCTCTTAAACACCAATTTTTAGAGGCTGGAGATATGGAGCCCTACCTACAGGGTGGGGAGTCACAGGCTCCTCTCTGAAGCAGACTCCAAGCTCACCATACAAGCAGGAAAATGAGGGCTGCTGCTGCTGCTGCCACAGAATAATGGACCCTGTCAGGACACTGGGCTTCCAATGCCCATGGTGGTTTCAGTAGAGCAGCCCCTGGTGGCCGGAGCAGATCCCTGGGCTGGGGGCAGGTCTTCCTTGCAGAGGGTGAGAGTGATACATGTGGCCCTCAAAGGCAGGTGTTTGCTTAGGGCACTGCAGTCACAAATGACTTGGCATTACTCACGCTGGCACCACACGCCTGGCCCCCTGGACACGCTGTCAATCAAAGGATAAAAGACACCATTACAGAGTTTCCAGGATGCTGGGGGGAGAGACAGGTAGCTGGCAAACAGAGAGTCACAGGGTGTCCATGAGCCAGCACCTGGCAAGGGACAGGCACACAGGGGTCAGGATGGCTAGGGGAGGGATGAGGCTTGGGAGAGGGCAGGGACACACCACAAGGAGACAGAAAGCTGGGTGGGCCCCAGCGTGGTGCATGGATTGTAACTGAAGTCAGGTAGGTGGGGGTGGGGTCACCATGTGATGGTTAGACTGGTGAAGGTGGTCAGTTTAGCAATTCTGGAAGGTCACCTGGCAGCAGGTGGAAGAATGGAGAGAAGGTGAGCTTGAGGGCAGGAACGTGAAGTGGGGTAAGAGATGTTAGAGAGGTGGAATCCATCGGGCTGTGGGTCTGTGGGGGCCAGGGTTTCTGGGATGGGTGGGTGAGGGTGAGATGGAGCATATAATCTATCATCCCAAACAAGACCCTGTGAGGGTCAGGCGGGGGTGCTGTTCATAATTATACCAGGATAAAGGGTGTCTTTGGGCACATGGGGTCCATGTGCACTACAAGCTGTAGTGGACATGGACCCCAATGACCCTGAGAATGGTGCCTTCATCAAGCCAGGTAAGCAGGGGCCAGCAGTCAGCAGCAGAGCTGTCTATACACACCAGATCTGAGGACACTGTGCACACCCAGAGTGGCACAGTTGGAGCCTTACATTAGGGTCACTGGCATCCAGGCAGAAGTAGAATCTGTGAGGCCACCTCTCACTTAGGGAGAGGACATGTTGCAGTCAGTAGAACTGGCCGGTGGTGTCAGATGGGCATGCACTGAACCCAACCACCAAGCCACAGGCGACCTGCACCGAGGTATCAGGGAGGGACGGAGAAGTGGAAACTGTGGAGTGGGTTGGCTACTCACACCACACCAGAGCTTGCCAAGAGACACCTGAGACTCACGGCTGGCAGGAAGGAGCTGGGAGGAAGGGTAATACCAAAACAGGGCAAAGGAGGGCATATAGGGCCTTCTGGATCACCACTAAGATAAGCACAGGGGTGGGTCGGAGAGGTGGAGTTTCAGAGGGTGTCCCAGACACCTCCCAACTGACAGGACCTGGCACTGACTGAGGTCAGAGACTGGAGCCCCCAAGATTGGAGGAGCAGGAGGAAGAAGGTGGTGAGTGGCATGGGGCATGCCATCCGGGTCACGGCCAGTTGGGGGTGCTATTCAGTGCTGGGGTGAGGGGTCCCCAAGCCCCTGTGGGATGGAGTTCCACCAACAGAGCCTCACCTATGGGGAGAAATGATGCAGAAGGTACCAGAGGAGGGCAGGTGGTAGGGCTCTGGGGATTGGGGGTGGGGAATGCCCAGATCATGGGCAGGGCAAAGCAGAGGGTAAGGAAGTGTGCAGGGCAGGAAGGAGCAGATGACAGGCAGCATGGGGAGAGGTGGCCACGAGGCTCTTCAAAGAGCAGAGCTAGAGAAGAGCCAGTGGGTTTGGCAAAGTCCCTAGCGCTGCTCTTGAGGGATGGAGTGAGTTATTCCAGAACAGGGGATGGGAGGTAAGGTCAAGGCAGGGTGAGGGGTCCAGCAGTGGGAAGACCATCAAGGCCAATTATTGGGGAACAATTAATGAGATGTGACCATCTCTCATTGCCCAGCACCTAACTAGAACTTAGTAAAAACGTATAGGTTGTCACTGTGGTTAGAGACGGGTTTGCTGGTTTGTCACCTGACAGGTAGATGAAAGATAGAAGGAAGTCGGGCTTCCTGAGGTTGTGGGAGGTGCAGGAACTGAGTGGGAGACAGAGCACAGGGTGGCTGAGGCTGGGAAAGAATTAGGGGTCGGAGCTGATGGGTAGATAGAGCCAGGTCTGGAAAACACCCAGTACCCAGTAGGGCTGCCTCCAGGAGACCTTGTGCACAGGCCTGTCATTTCATCCTTGATTGCTGGCTCCTTAGCTCAGGTGGTCCAAGTCTGTTAATCACCCACTGTGTCCCAGCCCAGCCCAGGCTGCCTGGCCATGTTGTCAGGGGTGCCTCTGGGCACAGCAGTACCAGGTGAAATGGGAGAGACGATTATCAGGTTGCAGAGAAATTTCCCCGGAAGGATTTCACAATCCTCTACAGCAGGTGAGGGATACCGCCCAAGGCCCCACTCACCCGAGACTGCAGGGTCCCACCTCCCAACCCACTGCCCTTTCACCTACCTAATTTTACCTCTGGAATCACCTAATGTTCACGCCGGACTCAAGGTGTCATTCAGTCATTTATCCATCTGAGCCAGCCTCGATGGCGCTCCACTCTCTGACCCCTGCCGGATACTGTCATCTCTGCCCTGCCCGGGAAGCCTTCTCTTCCCAGGAAGGAGGTCAGTTGAACTCTGACAACGGAGGGGAGGCCATAGAAGAATGGACTAGGCCCTCAGGTGACTGACGTCTTGCTCCTGACCTTCAGACCCAGTCCTCTTCAGCCCCAGCCACCTTTCCTGTTGAAGTATTCACTGCTTCAGGGCTTGCAGAACTTCCAGCCAGACCTGAACCTGACCCCTGTGCAGAGGGCTGCCAGGCCCTTGCTCGGCAATGGAGTATCTGGTGTCAGCTGAAGCTCAGTCAAGAGCTGCGGAAACAGTTCCAGATGTTTTTTAGATCAAATAGTGCTTCTTTGAAAAAAGTGTGTGGGCCGCTCCTCTGGGGTGGTATATGGAACCTGAAGGGAGAGTTCAGTGGGTTTGCATCCTGGGTTTAGAAAAGAAGCCCTTCAGCAAAAATCTGTGTGGGGCTCTTGGAAGGACTGGGATCTGCTCATAGGGGACTGCTGAGTGTCAGAGAAGGCTTCTTGGGATTTAAAATAGCTGTGCAGCTCTCTTGGGGGACAGTTACATCTTAAATGCTACTGGGACTTGTTGCCTCTCTCATCAAAGAAAGAGAAATTTGGGGAAAGTTTCCCAGATCTAAAAAAAAAATAATAATATGTCACTTATTATTTGTTAAAACTTGCACACTTGGGAGTGACGGGAGGAGGTGCCGGCTGCAGTCCACAGCCCTCTTGGCAGAGAACTGACTGAGGACAGGGTGTGGTGGGGACAGTCAGCTTACCATCCTGACTTTGGAGCACACATTGTGCTCGGTCAAGTCTGCCTGGCCCCAACCACAGCCCGCTGGGTGTCACAGGCAGGCAGGACAGGTATTAGAGTCACTTTTGTACAAGTGAGGAAACAGCAGCTCAGGGGAAAATATTTTTAATAGAGTTTGTATGTTGGAGAAGCTTCAGATTTCACAGTAAAATAAAACACAGAGTGCCCATAACCCCCTGTCCCTACACACAGCCTACCCCTGTCAACATCCCCCACGGCAGTGGTGCCTTGGATGTAATTGGTGAAGCTGCTGCGTTGACATCATTGTCACCCAGAGCCTGCAGTTGACATTAGGATTCATTCTTGGTGCTGTAGCTTCTATGGGTTTAATGAGGACATGATGACACATGTCCATCATAATAGCCCTATGCAGCCACTCCTCTGCCCTGGAAACCCTCTGTGCCCTGCCTGTCCTTTCTCCTTCCCCACAACCTTGGCAACTACTGATTGTTCCACTGTCTCCATAGTTTTTCCTTTTCCAGAACGTTGTAGAGTTGGAATCATGCAGCCTGGCACCTTTTCAGATTAATAGAGCCCAGACTGCCATACAGGCCTCCTGACTCCGATCCCAACAGTTTCCTCCCTTTATAACTAACACAGGGGTTTGGAATTGCTGTGGCCTCTTGCCCAGGGGCTCAGCTTCCTTTCTGAGAACTGCTCTTCCCTTAACTGGGCGTTTCAACTCCTTCCACTTTGGGGTGGATAGAGAGCCACCCACTTCCGCCCCAGGGGTTATCTCTAGCATCCTCACCATTCATTTTCTTGTCTCTTTCTCTGAGGAGAATGTAAACTCCTCAAGGGCAGAGATATCTGGGTGTTTGCAAGAAAATAGGAGGTTCCCATGCAGTGCAGTGCCTACCATGTGGCCCCAAGCGCAGGGTGCTGGGAGTTTTGTCTCTTGTTAAAAGCAGAGTAAGCTTTATGGTTTTCAAAGTGCGCTCCCTGTCTTGCAGTCCTTTCTATTTGGGGCACATGCTGTAATTTCACATTCCTGGTTCCTGATCAGTCCCACGAGACAGGGCAGGCAGGTAGGTGTTGGTCTCTGTCCATGGTGGGGAATCCGAGGCTCAGGGAGGTACCTCATTTCAGTCTCATCGCACTCTGGCGGGCAGATGGATTAAGTGGAGTGAAGAGACTACAACCCGGACCCCCTAGCTTCTAAACCTTGTTCTTTCCCACCTGTCCCATCCCTACTGTCACCAAGTGGTTACCACTCGGTGATATTTATTGGCCATTCTCCATGTGGCCAGGTTCTGTGCTAAATGCTCTATGAACATTGATTATCCCACTTAAGCTGCAGGGCCACCTAGCACAGTAGGCAAGATTTACGGTTGTTTGACAGATGAGGAAATGGAGACACACCAAGACGCCATGGCTCATGAGCAGTAGAGTCGGGATTTGAAGCCCGTTCTGGGTGTACTCCAGAGCCCACGCCCCTACCCACCCACTGCACGCCTACTGAAGGGGAGAAGGCAACTCACAGTGTGCCCCAAATGGCCTGAGGTGTCTCCCAAGCGCCTGGTCCCCGGGAGAAGCCAGATCAGGAAGCGGGACAGGCTGGGTGTGGGTCCTGTGGTCCTCGGTTCAGTCACCTCCCTTTACAAATGGTGGTCCCAGCAATGTCAAGTGACTTAGTTAAGCAAGCGATGAGGCTGGGCTGGGGGCATGCAGAGATGGGGGTCCATGAATCAGGGACTCTATTTTCTGCTGCCTCTTGGGTCTGAGACTGCCAGCCCAAGACAAAAGTCAGGAGACCCCACAGGACAGTTTTACTCCCAGTCCCGTTTTGTTCCCATCACGCGGGGAAAGTAGACGGCCAGGCCCAAGCGTGGGACCCAGAATCCCCATGAGAGGGTAGGGGAGGGTGGATGAGCCACCACTGTTCCTTAGCCTCTCCCCAGGCCCAGAGGTGGGTAGGCCGGGATCGCGACTGGGGCTCCTGGGGCTGCAATTTCAAAATCTGACACCAGGGGGCGATAGGCGACCATCTTCCTGCCCCAGGAACCGCGGAGCCCGCTGCGTGGCAGGGGCCACCCAGGCAGGAAGGCTGTGCAGGATCCGCGTGTCACACGGTGGAGACACACCTGGTACTGAAGACACAGAGGATCTCTGGCTGGGGTCAGGTGTGCACACCTCAGCACCCTACCCCCTCTCCCATCTCTCCCTTTGCCAGTCGCTTGCGGAAATCAGTGCCCTGCTGTTACGAATGTGCAAAAAATCCCTAGAATGGACCCGAGTGCTGACCCGACGTGCTCTCAGGGGTCAGGTTCCCAGAGAGTTGGGTGAAGCAGCGGGTGGAAGGAAAAGGAGAGGTGCGGAGGCCGCCACTGGCTCCGAGAAAGCCTGTCACCCACTGGGGATTGAAAAGGTTTTGAAAACCTGTTCCCAAGGTCCCCTCTTCATGGTGGGATTTCTCGACCCGCAGACTTCCCTGGTCGGAGCAGAAGACTGTAGCGGGAATGGCAGGTGTTGACCTGGAAAGCGGCCAGCCGGCGATCCCAGACCTTTGGAGCCTGAGGGGAGGGTGTGGGAAGGGGCGGGGGCAGATGCGCACCCACAAAGATGTTGACCTTCGACCTCTGTCCAGTTACTTCCTCCGCGGAGATGCCTTTCCCGTTCCTTAGAATGAGAAATCTCGAGTATCTCCCTAGGGTAAGAGCTCAGCTCTGATCTTTCTTAGGGATAAGAATATTAGACCCAGCAGTGACTTCCCTCCCTAGACTGGCTGTTGACCCAGGCTGTCTGGATTCACCTTCTCATTCCTCACTTCTCTGTTCCTTTACTGGCTGCTCCTCTTCTCCCCAACCTCTTCTCCTTCCATGGTCTCATCCAGGGTCATGACTTTAAATATCCACATAACAAAGATTTCCTTCTCACATGGCCACTGGGGTATTCGTTGGATCCCTCAAATAAGACATGTCTAATCCCAAGCATCCAATGGCCAGCCTCCCGTCAGCTGCGCCATCTCCAGTCTTTCTGCATCTAGGTAAAGGGTGATTCCAGCCTCCTAGCTGTGTGACATGACCATCCAGAGCCACTGCACCAGGCAGCTCCTCCTCTCTCCCACCATGTAGCCACTGCACCAGGAAATAGACCAGAAGCTGACCTCTTCTCCACGTTCACACCCTGGCCAGGGCCATCACCCTCTTGACCTGGGTGATTGCAATGGCCTCCTTGTCTGGTCTCCCTGCTACCACCCTTGTTTTCCCCCAAACACCTAGCCTGTTCTTAATCTAGCAATCAGAAGGAGACTGTAAGTCTGCAGGTCAGACCAGTTCACGCCTCTGCTAAGAAATACTCTGATTCCCCAGAGTAAAAGCCAAAGTGCTGACAGTAGCCTGCCAGGCCCCAGGGGACCCTGTTCCTCTGCCCCTTACTTCCTTTCTTCCCTCTCTTGGCCTGCCTAGCTCACTGTCCCCTGGCCTCCTTGAAGCTTCTTGACCAGCAGTGCTTTGGGGACTTGGCCCTGGCAGTCTGCCTGGGTGGCTTCCTTCCTCTACCGGCATGGCTCACACCCTCACTCCCTTCAAATCTCTGCTAAAAGGTCACCTCCTCGAGGAGGCCTTCCAGATCCCCCAGTTCTGACAGGCCCGAGCCCCTCACCTCTCGACTTCTATTTGCTACCTCTAACCTATGTATAATTTAGGTACTGTGTTTTGTTTTGTATATTGCCACCCCTCCCCCAGCTAGAACCTAAGCTCCACAAGGGCAGAAATTCTTCCCTGGTTTATTCACAGGTGCATCCCAAGTGCTAGAACCGTCTCAGACACACAGTAGGCACTTAATCAATATTTAATGTTTGTTGAATGAAGATTACTAGAGGAAGCTTTCACGACATCATTTATATAAAGCTTGTCAGTGTCTGCTGTCAGCAGCTTTCAGTAGACAGTGGTGGTGGTGGTGGTGGGCATGACAGGGGGATGGATGATCCCAGTCACCAGGTGACCAGAGCAGGCTTACAGTGTGACAACTGAGCAAGGCAGTGGCTAGTTGGCAGGAGGTTCAAGACAGAGAGTTTTCTTTTTCTCTTTTTGCTTTCCTTTTCAGTGCTGGGGATTGAACCTAGGTCCTTATATGTGCTAGGCCAGGGCTCTGCCTCTGTCCCCTTCCCCAGGGGTTTAAGGAGAGATCAAAGGGAGGAGAGGTGGAAAGGAATTATTGTATCACTCCATGAAGAGGATATCCATAAGGCTGCAGAGTGTAGACACCTGTGGAATGAATAAACAAATCCCCTGCTTGTCCTACAGTACATGAAGAACTTATTTTGTCAAGCTGGCTACACAGCCTTGGTGAAAAATCAGAAGGCTGGAATGAAATAGAGACAATGGAAGGCAGTGACCTCCTCAGTGGGGACAATCTGCAGTGTTCCCTTCCTGGAAAGAGGCTGAGAAATCCTTTGCTCAGGATCATGCCATCCTGCCTTGTACTTCCTGACTCTAGGGTCCCTTGCTGGGAAGCAGGGGTGTTAAACTGAAGAGAAGACCCCCAATTTGGGGAGCAGGTGCCCCAGATTTCTTCTGCCCCAACAGCTCTTCATGGAAACCTGGTCTTGGGTGATTTGCAACGCCAGCAAAACTGCCTCTGGCAATTCCTCTTGCAAGTAGAGTGATGGCTAATTTCAGCTTTGGAGCCCTGGATTCCTAATGCACTGCGCCTGAAGCCGCTTGCCAGCTCTCCATACATCTGGCGCTCCCATCCTCCACCACCCCCAGCTCAGATGGGAAACCAAGGCCACGTGAGGTGTACCTTTCTCTGTGTGTAATCGGGGAACAGCTATTTCCTCCTCCTCGTTCATCTCTTCCATTCACTGGCAACATTCCGGGGCCCCTGTGAAAGGTGCCTGCAAATCTGAGTCCTGACAGACAGGAGCAGCCTGCCTGGCAGTCATCTCTGCCCCAACCAGATGGGCTCCTGCCCCAGGACTCCTGGGGAAGCTAATGCCCAACCACGTCTACCTGCAACCCAGGTGGCTTAGAGCAATTGACAGAAAGCCAAACCCCCACAGCTAGAAAATACCTAGAGGAGCAACATGGAGGTAAACATCTATCTGATCTCAGGGTGAAGGGGATCTGCCTGAGCAGAGTATCAACCGACAGTCAGAAAGGAAACAAAAGACAGATGTGAGTCACAACAATATTTCAAACTTCCACACTTAAAACATGCCATAAGCAAAGTAAAACTTCCAGGATAAACTGAGAGAACATATGTGTGACAAATATACAAAGGGTTATTATTTTTATGCATAAACAGCTCTTATAAGTCAGGAAGAAAAAGATGAATATCACATAGAAAAAGAAGGCAGAGGATGTTCACCAGTGATTATAGGAAGAGGAAGAGTTCATTAAAAATATGAAGGGAAGGTTTAATTCTATTTATAATTCAAAACATGCGATTTTAAAAAATGGTATGCACTTTATATAAAATCAACCAGATGGCAGTTTGTACTTTTTTTTTTTTTAAGGAGAGTATATCTTACAGGTAGAGGTACAAATTGCTTCAGCCTTTCTGGAAGGTGATTTGATAATGTGTATCAAAATCATTAGCAGATTCATTGTGTTGGAAACAATGATTTTAGCTCTTCATTCTAATAGGATTGCTTAATCAGAGACATATGCAAAAAATTATGTAAAAGGATGTTCATTGTAGTGTTATTTAAAGTAGCAGGAAAAAAAGGAAAACCATCTAAATGTTCAACAATAGATTGGTTAAACAGAACGTACCCTATCCATATGAAAATGTACCATAAAGCCACTCAAAATCATGTTCTCCAAGAATATTTAGGGCTATTGGAAAGTCTCACAATATATTTTTAAGTGAACGAAACCAAATGATAAAACAGTAATTTCACTGTAGTCCCAATTTTCAAAAATTATATCTTTTTATGCATGCAAAAATACAAAACCAGATGAATGGGGAAGGCATCAAAATGTTACCATTGGATCGCCTTGAGTAGCGGGATTAAGGGAGATTCTTATTTTCTCCTTTACACTTGCCTGTGATTTCCATATGTTCTCCAATGAACGTGCATTACTTTAATAAGGGGGAAAATGCTATTTGGGGAAAAAAGAAAGAGTGAACACTAAGAGGAAAAGGCTTCAGCTCCCCAAATGGTCTGAGTGCTGGTTGCTGTGGAAACTGTAACTTTGAATTGCCCAACTTTTTGTGAATTACTTTCCTGCTCTGCAGGGTTATGATGGTGCTGGATCCGCATTCTCCAGGCGGGGGTGGTGGGGGTGGTAGAAACAGAGGGGCCCCACCTCCAGCCGAGTTGCACCAGGAGGCACCCTGCTCTTCCTCCTGGCTCCCTCTCCCCTGCAGGTGAGGAAGCCCTGGGTCCCGCAGTGGATGCCTGGGCACAGGCTGCTCCAGGTGCAGCTCCTTGCTCAGGGCTTCCCTGGCTTCTGGGCCATGTTTGTTGGTTCACATAGGCAGCCTTGCCCCTTTCCCAGCCTGACATCCAAAGACAGGGTCCAAGCCATGGTGTGGAGTGGTAGGCAAGTGTCTTTATTCGTGTTGTTGCCTCAATGAACAAAGATGGGGACTCAACTGAGCCTCAGGGGCTGTTCACTGAAGTTGGGGAATCTAAACAGAAGTCCTCCTCCCAGCCCTGCCCTTGCTCTTTTTGGTTGTCCCTCTCTTTGCCAGGGCACAGTCGTGCCTTCCTTGAAAGGCACCCAACATGACGCACAGGAAATGAAGAAACTGGAGTCCAGGTGCCCTTGGTGGAGCTGCGAGGGCTCCTTCCTAAGCCTCTTCTCAGCACACACGTCTTCCTGCCATTTGCAAGTCCTGCTGGGAGCTCCCGGGTGTGGAGAGCTGGTTGATTTATAGATTGAAGCAGCCACAAGTTGGATTTTAAAAAGCAATGTGTCCTTTGAGCAGGAGCCCGGGCTGGGGGCTCTGCAGGCTGTCGCTTTGTCCCAGGGACCAGATGGAACTTGTTTTTCTGTGCACTTGGGGGTTTAACCCTTCACGCACTCCCTCCCCAGCAGCCCCATTCAGGAACTGCTGCCTTCAGGGTGAGAAGTTAGGTATGAGAGAGAACTGTTCTTGAACCTCAATAACATTTTTTGGAAATGCCTCATCTTTTTAGTGCCCTGCCTTTTATCCGATTGTTTTGTTTTATTTAGCATACACTGACATGTGCCAGACACGGCTCCAAGCACTTTTAGAAATATTAGCTCATTTACTCTTCACCATCATCCATTATTCCCATTTTATAGATGAAGAAACTGAGGCACAGAATAAGTGGCACAAGGCTGAGCCACTTGTTCAAGGTGGCACAGCTGATGAGCAATGAAGCCCAAATTTGAATTTGAATGCTGGTCATCTGGTTCTCAAATTTGTGCGTTCAATCATAACATCGTGGTTCTGTCTCAAATAGCAGGCAAATGAATTGTTATTCTGCTAGTAACATTTCTAAGCTCCTGGGCAATGCTTCCCAGTTTGAACTTTGGGAGTGTGATCCAGTGAGAAGGAATCAAGTCCCAGGTGCTCACTCCGGATAGATCCCTGCCATCCTTTCTGGCCTGCTCAGTCGGCAATTTCACTAGGAGAAGGTCTGTGCAGTATTTTGGGAAGGGTCCAAGCTCCACCCCACCCCACCCACAGTGTATGCAAACTCGGGTTGGCCAGCAGGGCCTGGGATCCTGGGCTTGGAGTTTCCATTTTCCTAAAAAAGCTTCCTGGCCAATGCACCCCCCCTGCCCTCCCACGGGAGTCCCCGGGGCTCTGCCTTTGGACAACCTCTCTTGCCTCCTTACTTATGCAGCAATAACTGCAAGGCCCTTTGACCCTTCATGAAATGTCGGAAGCTTAACTCTTGTGCAGGAGGAGCTGTTTCTTACCCTAGGGACATCTGTGGTAACAGGGCTGATGACAGAGCTGCCCTGGAGTCCAGGCGTCCAGGCCCCTCAGGCTGTGGGGGCAGAGGCTAAGAAGGCATCAGGTCCTTACAAGGTCATGTGTATACGTGGGACAACTCTCTGCCCCACAGCATAACGAGGACCCGGGGAACTTGGTGTGGTCTATTCCAGAAATGACGTAGTACTCGGAGTCAGGTGGTAGGTTTGCTTTTTAAACTATTAAAAATGGCAATATAATAATACTGCACTTGGGAACGAGATGCTCTTTCTTAGCCCTTTTCTCGGGAAGCTAAACCATGCTCATTTGCAGACTCAAACTTCTTATTTTAATCAATTTTTATGGCAGTCTTTCTAAAATAGATTATGTATGACCTTGCCTTCAAAAACAAAGTCTAAAGAACGTGATTTAGCTTTGTTAACCGAATCCATGTCATTGTGGGTAAACAGGTGTCACAGAAGAGCACCCTTACTGGTGTCAGAGCCTCTCTTTACCGTGGTGGTGGGGGTCATTGGCTGGCACTCTGATGGGGCTTTGTAGCCACACTTCTACTTGACTGAGGTCATGCCCCCTTGCAGGGCTGGCATCGCCTTGAAGAGGAGGTCACCACCCTGTGCTAGGATCAGGATGTGGTGTGCCATCCATGTGCTGAAGACTTGGGGCCCACTGTGGTAGTGGTGAGGTGGTAGGACCTTCATGAGGTGGGACCTAGTGGGAGGTGATGAGGCTATTGGGGACACTGCCCTTGAGAGGGCTTAAAATTAGCTGGTACATGTTTGTGATGCCAGTAACTCGGGAGGCTGAGGCAGGAACATCATAAATTCAAGACCAACCTGGGCAACCTGGACTCTCTCCTCAAAATAAAATAAAAATGGCTGGGGAGTAGCTCAGTGGTAGAGCACCCCTGGGTTCAATCCCTGGTTCAATCTGAAAAAGGAAAGAAAAAGGGATTGATGTGGGTCTATGAAGTTAGTTCTCATAAGAACGAAACGTTACAAAAGAGCAAACCCAGCCCCTGGACTTCTCTGACTTCCTGCCTGGCTGTGTGATCCCCCTTTCCTTCATGCAGCTGTTCCCCTTCCCACTTCTCTATCATGTCATGACTCATCAAGGGGGTCCTCCCCAGTGGCCAAACAGATGACTTTTAGCCACAAAAACTATTGAGCTAATAAGCCCCTTTTGTGTGTAATACCCACATTTAAGTATCCTCTTATAGCAACAGAAAACAGATTAACACTCCACTAATTATCAATCATCTAGGACAGGTCATTAGAACTCTGAAGGTAGCCTTATTCTCATAGGACAGTGTAGAGAGTAGATGGGAAGTATTAAAGATAATGTCAAATACATGCAACATCAGGAGGGAACCTGTCCCTCCCCAAGGATCAGGGCAGAAGGTGAACACAACATGCTCCCTACAAGAGCACAAGCAATCCAAGAGGGCAGAGTCTTCAGTGAATACCTGCTGCTCTTCTTGATTCCCAGGGCCCTAAGGGTGGGGATAGGGTCCAATCCCCTAGGACAGAGGCTCAGAAAGGAGAGAATGGGTTTGGGGAAAAGGCCTCAGGGCTGCCTGAGGCTATAGATTGCCTTTTATATTTGTAAAGAAAGCAAGAATTTTCTTCAATCAGAAGGACCTCTGTGGAGATCAAGGAAATTCGTAGGGCTATTTGCTTCTACACAAAACCACCCAAGACAGCTAAAATTATTTTTTAAAATTTATTTTCCTCCTGTCATCTGTCACTTCTTGCTGCTGTCAAAAGATGATTAGTATCCTTATGGTCTTCTAATTTGTGACAGGATGGGAAACCTAATAATGGAGAATGTCAGAATTCTGTCTAAACTAAGAGTAAATAGGCTCAACATGAGGGTGTGAGTCAAGGCCTGAGTTCTCACCCACCAGCCCTGTGACATACATGAAATGCATCCCTGTGAATTATTTTAGAGCTGGGGACCAGGAAGGCAGCCTAGAAAAGTCAGAGCATGAACCGTGCAGGACGAGTATCACTTACCTGTGGGCTGCAGGTAGGCTTAGCCAGTTGGTGATCTTGACTTCCTAGTGTGTAATGTCGGCTGATAAAATCTCCCTGACCATCCCTGCTTCCCCAGAGTTGTTAGGCTGCTCAAGAGGCATAATGCCTGGAGATGCTCTGATAAAATTAAAAACAGAATGTGTGCGAATCCTGCAATCTTTCAGCAATAGTTTAATCCCTCTCTAACAACCCTGGGTGGATGACATGCCTCTCTCCTCTTTAGCCCCCTCCCACTAGGGAAAACAGAGCTTTTCAGAGAATGAAAGGTACTCCCACCGAGGTGCTGCCTGCAGATACCGTGGAGACGCTCAGGGTGAGCTGCACATGCTGGAAGCCCAGCACCCAGTTCTTAAAGACAGGCACAGCCAAAAGCCTCCCCGAGCACACTAACAGACTTTTTGCCCCCTGCAAAACGTTCCTTGTCCCGCGTGGGCTCTTTAGAATCAACCATTTTGAAGGCCTGGTTCTCTATTTAAGGACGTCAGGCCCCTCAGACAGGAAAACCTCAGACGGTGAGCACCTTCTTTCTGCCCTCCATCAGCCAAGCTGCCCAGAGAGGAGTGGCGCTTGCCCAGAGGGCCTTGGGCTGAGAGAGGATAATGGAGACCAAATGCCCTGGCAGCCCTTGGTCCCCAGGTCACCTGCGGGTTGTTTAGGCAGCTTTCCTACCACCAGAGATGGGGAGCTGACTCTATATGGTAGGCACTGCTCCAAGAGTGTAGCTGGGCCAAGGTCACAGAGCTGGTCTTCAAACCCCAGGTGATCGGGCTCCAAAGGTTGTGTATTGCCACCATGAGGCGCTGCCCATTGATGGCTTGAATTCACCAAGTCACAGTTCTGTGGTAACTTCTATAGCAAGGGCTAGTAAGGAAGACTTGACTTCCGTTTGCTTATGGGTCTAGTTTTCACCCCTTTCCTCTCTGTCTTCCCCAGCTCCATCCTTCTGGGCAATAGGGAAGCCTACTTGGGGTTCAGTCCCTCAAAATTCCCCTACTTCTTATCTCACAGGGCTCATTCTGCCTTTTTGTCCTGAATTTCAATCACAAATTTCCTGTTATAAGCCGTGTTTCATTTGCCGCACGCCCCCAAGAAAGACTTACTAAGAGAGGGGGGTTGGTAAGAGGAGCTAATAGACACCCAAAGGTTTTCCACCTTGGGGACAGGGCATGAGGGAGAAATTCCCCTGAGAAAGAGCATCTGTAGTTGTTTTTCGAAACTCACCCTAACCTGGTAAGCACCTGCATAAGATTGAGCAGCTGGCACCTGGAAGGATCCTTACCATGTCCTGAGATTGTGTCTTAGTTTGCTTAGGCTGCCATAACTCAGTGCCATGGACAGGTTGGCGGGGGGTGGGGGGGGTGCTTAAACAACAAATATTTTCACATTCTGGAGGCTGAAAGTTCAAGAGCAAGGTTCTGGCAGCTTCAGTTCTTGGTCAGGGCTGCTTCCAGATTTGCAGGTAGACACCTTCTCACTGTAACCATATGGTATGTACATATATGGTATCTCCTCTCATAAGGGGCACTAATCCCATTATAAGGACCCTGTCCTCATGACCTAATCACTTTCTGAAGGTCATTCCTCTGTATATTATTGCACTGGGGGTTAGAGCTTCCATATGGGAACTTTCAGGACAGAGTTCAGTCTGCAGCAGAAGGGAAAGACTGAGGAGAGAGTAAGTTTAGGGATGGTCCAGACATTGTGAGTTGAGTCATTATCAGATGTCCAGGAGAGAGAGAGAGAGAGAGAGAGAGAGAGAGAGAAAGAGAGAGAGAGAGAGAGAGAGAGAGAGAGAGAGAGAGATATTGAGAATGTTTTCATATATAAGAGTTTGATGTTTGAGGGAGACATCTGGGCTGGAGAAAGAGATGCATTTCCCCAAGACAGTTTTCTCAACTATAGATTTGGATTAATAACACCCATCCCATAGGGTTTTTGAAAGTTTTGAGTAAGAAAAGCAAATTACTTGGTGACATTTTTAATGCATCTTAAAACCAGAGAGCTTATTGTTGAGGGTCCAGTGGTAGAGATAAGCACGGACTTGCCTTGGCACCTTGGCCCACCACATGCTGTGTCCTTTCCCACAGCTCTTTCCTCTGTGGGCACGGAGAGCCCCCATATGCACCCATTCTTCTGAAACACCTCACATCATCATGTGGTGACTGGTGGCAGCTTAAAATGTTATCTATCCCAAGGAACTTTGCATGACAAGAAACTGAACTATTTTAAATTTAAAGAAAGAGGAGGAGGAGGAGGAGGAGGAGGAGGAGGAGGAGGAGGAAAGGGCTATTATTTTCTCCACTAGCAGAAAAGAAATTTAGATTTACTCAATTTTAAGTGTTTCTCCTATAATTTTCTTAAATATTTCTGTATCTCAGTGTCTACAATAAGCCTTAGCACATTCAGATATTTGATTTACACATGCACACACACACACACACTGATAGAAGGGTATGTAGATATGGATACTCGGTAGCCCTTCATACCCACAAGCTTTGCATTCTTGGGGTCAACTAACCTTGGATAAAAAAGAAAATTTTTAATTGAAAAATATATATGTAAAATTATATCTGTACTGAATATGCACAGACTTTTTTCTTGTCACCATCTCCTAAGCAATACAACAACTATTTGCATAGCATTTACATTGTATTAGACATTTTAAGTAACCCAAAGATAATTTAAAGTATGTGGGGAGGCATGCATAGATTATATGCAAATACTATGCCATTTTATGTAAGGTACTTGAACATCCATGGAATTTTGGTATCCCCAGGAGATTCCTGGAACCTATCCCCTGTAGATACTGAGGAACAGCTGTGTTATCCATTTTATATGTCTGTATATAAAATACTGTAATATCATATAAGCAATATATAATATTTTATATGATTTATATATAATACATAATGTGATATATTATATATATTATATATATATGAGAGAGAGAAGATAAACCATCATACACTATGTATTCAATATAAGATGAGAACTAGTGAACTAAAGGAGACGCTAATTGTGGGATTTTAGGCATCATGTATGTGGTAAGATAGTTGAGGCATCTGACACCTGTGAAATTCTTCCTCATGAACCCTCGTAATGCTGGTTCTGCCAGTGGCCAAACGAGGCATTGGCAGAGTCCGAGAGACTGGTGAGCCTCAGAGTAAACACTGATCGAGAGATAGACCAAGGAAGGAGAGGGAAATGAGAAGTTAAATAAGTATCCAGTACCAGAAAAATCTTCCTGAATAAAAGGTTGGGAAAGGAGGTAGGAGTGCACCTGGCTCAGTTTCCCAAAATCCATTAGTTGAGGATGAAAGGGAACTGATAGTTTGGGTGATGGGGGAGGTCAGAGGAGACCCCATTTAACCTGAGGTTGCTCTTGGCAAATAGAATGAAGGCCTGATAATATCTCCACGGGATACTCCAACCATCAGGTATGTAAGCCATTGAGGTGAGAATCGTGGGGCCAGGAGAAACAAAACTCAGTGATTCCTGATTATCAATGGGTGCCAGCCCTGACCCATGCATAACACCACACTAGGGCTAGGCCAGTGGCTTTATGAACTCAAGTCCCTATCTCTTCTCCTAGATTACACATCTTCCTTCTCATCACCCCATGTTCTAATGGCACCCATTTCACTGTATGCCACGGTGGTGTTTTGGGAATATCTCACCTCCCTCAATTATATTACCAACAACTTTAAGGCTTATGTCTCAGGTCTAATGTGTGACATATCAGACCTGCCCCAGGGAAGAGCAGGCAGTAGAGGGCAGTAATTGGGAGCCCCAGGAGACAGACTGGCATGAAGCAATATGCCCATGAGAACAGGGCCCATGACACCTAGTCTGTGTCCAGGTATAGGTCTCAGCCCCTGCAAGGTAACGTGGTAAAAATGGCAGAACTTCTATCAAGCCCTGAAAACTAAGCTAATTGAAATAGGAACTCAAGACATGCTTATCAGCAAATTAGACACAACAGATAAAAGAAACAGTGAACTTGAAGACAGAGCAACAGAAATGATCTAAACATATATAAAGAGAGAACGAAGTGTGGAGGACAGAACAGAGCATCCAAGCATTGTGAGACCACATAAAATGGTCCAACATACGTGTAACTGGGGCCCTACAAAGAAAAAAGAGGGCACAGAGCAGAAGAAATATTTGAAGAGATAATGACCAGAAGCTTTTTAAAAAGGGTGGAGGGCAAGAAACCTCAGATCCAAAAAAGCTCAGAGAACCTCAATCAGGATCAAACCAACCAACCAGAAAACCTAGAGATATCATGGTTAAGCGTGTGAAAACCAAAAATAAATTCTGAAGACAACCAAGGCAGAAGGAATGCTAGCCATTCCCTTGCCAATGTATTTCTAAATGCTCATGAAGGAAGTGTGTGAGTTCCAGGATATAAGCCCACTCCAACATTGCTATAGCTCCCTGTGTACTTGGATTCCTTCCTTGGTGCTATGTCAAGGTATCACTGTCATCTCGGTTTCATTTAGTGTAAGATACGTTTGAGTTCAGCTGTTGACAGCACACTAAACATGCAGAATCACAGTCAGGTAATACAGCTCATTCTTTGAGTCTAGAATCCATTTTTGATCAGTATGGCCCAATCAAAATGTAGCTGCTTTCTTCTGTGTCCTAGAATCTCACTATATATTGCTCAGATTTCTGCCCCAAACTGGCAGTCACTTTGGTGTGGAAGTCTACTGTTTCAGGGATAGTGCTTGAACTTGTTTCCCTAAGACAGGCTAAAAATCTGACTCAGGAGTAAGTCAGGAGCAGCAGGTATGGTAAGTGTGGGATCAGGGAGAATGGGGGTCCTCTTGCAAGGCAGGACCAGGGAGAAAGGTCAGCTTCTGATAGAAAAGGAGACTCAGTGTGGGCTGAGGTTCTGTCACCTGAATCCACCATCCCAGTTCACAGGGTCCCACATTTCCCAGATCTGACAAGGCAGCAAGTCTAACCTAGGTTGCAATCCAGCACCCTGCAGGGTCACACACCATTTCTGACTTCAGTTTTGTTGACCCTGAAGCTAGAAGGCATGGGAGAGTCTTTTAGACTAGTCTTAAGTGTTCCCTGTCTTTCTTTTCTTTCTCTCTTCTTTTTTTAAAAAAAATTTGTTCCTTTTAGATATACATGGCAGCAGAGTGTATTTTGACATATCCTGTTTTTCTGATTGTTCCTTGAGCCAAGAACTGACACCTTGAGCTTGTAATTTTTTCTTTAATCTTTCCACTCAAGTCAGAAGCAGCCATCTTAACCTAGCATATTTGCCCCATTTATCCTGCAACTCTGCCAGTCAAACTCTTATCTTCAGTGGGCACATCATTCTAGGCAACCACAGTTGATCGTGAGGAATCTTTTGCTGCTGTGTGTCATGGACTATCAAGGCTGCGTTTGCTAATGATAACCTGTCTTTGTCTTTGCAACTATAATGCTCTTGGGTGGAGTTTTCTTTGTGTTTCTTTTGCTTGGCATTTCTTTTTGTTGGGCTCCTTAGATCTGTAGGTTTATAGTTTTTATCAGACTTGGAAAAATTTTGCCATCATTTCTTCTACTATTTTTTTCTGCCCCTTTCTTCCTTCGGGGATCCCAGTTACATGTGCCTATGGCTACCTGATGATGCCCCACAGGATGCACCACTCCAGGTTTTTCCCAGTCTTTTCTCTATGTTTCATTTTTAACATTTTCTCTTGCTATGTGTGTTAGGTAACTTCCTGTCACTGTGGCAAAATACCTGAGAAATTCAACTTAAAGGGAGAAATATTTATTTGGGTTCCTGGTTTCAGAGGTTTCAGTTCATGGTCACGGGGCCCCGTTGCTGTGGGCCTGTGGTGAGGCAGAGCATCATGGCAGGGAGCATATGGTGGAGCAGAGCTGCTCACCTCATGGCAGCCAGGAAGGGGAGAGAGGGAGGAAGGGGCTGGGGACAAAATATTCCCTTGGAGGGCACACCCCCAGTGACCTCCTTCCTCTTTGTAGGCGCCACCTCCTAAGGTTTCCACCACAAGCTGACAGCCAGTCCTTTAGCAAGTGGCCTTTGAGGGACAGTTCAGATCCAAACCATAATACTATGTCTGCTAGTTTAATAGGAGCTGTGTAGCTTATTTTCTGTTAAATTCCACACAGTTTATTTTTCATCATAGACATTGAAACATATCTTTTTTGGAGGGAGGTACTAGGAATTGAACTCAGGGGCACTCAACCCCTGAGCCACATCCCTAGCCTTATTTTGTATTTTATTTAGAGACAGGGTCTCACTGAGTTGCTTAGCGCCTTGTCATTGCTGAGGCTGGCTTTGAACCCGCGATCCTCCTGCATCAGCCTCCCCAGCTGCTGGGATTATAGGCGTGTGCCACCCCACCCAGCTGAAACTTATATCTTTTAAAATTCTATGTAAATCTCTTTAAAAACTATTTTCCATGTCTCTGGGGTATTTAAGCACTCCTCTACCTTCCTGAACATATGGGATATAGATATAATAACTTTTAATGTATTTTATATTACTTCTATTGTCTGTGTCATTTCTGGGTCTGTTGTTGATTGATTTTTTTTTTGTCATCAATGTAGTTTCTATTTTCTAGCTTCTTCACCTGCCTAGTAATTTTTTTAGGTGTCAGACATTGTGAATTATTACTTTATTAGGTGTGAAATATTATATTCTTGTTAATATTCTTTTTTTGGTACTGGAGATGCTTTACCATTGAGCTACATCCCTGGTCCTTTTTATATCTTGTTTTTGTTGTTGTTGTTGTTATTGTTGTTGTTTTGAGTCAGGATCTCACTAAGTTGCTGAGGGTGGGCTCGAATTTGTGATCCTCCTGCCTCAAGTCTCAGAGTCACTGGGATTACAGGAGTGCAAAACACCATAATGAGCTTATTCTTTTTTTATTTTTTAAATTTTTTAGTTGTTGATGGACCTTTATTTTATTCATTTATTTATATGCGGTGCTGAGGATCAAACCCAGTGACTCTCGTAGGCTAGGCAAGCGCTCTACCACCAGTCCGAGCTTGTAAATATTCTTGTGCTATGTTCTGGCATATTGTTGGGTTCATTAAAGATAGTTTGATCCTTTGGGGGTTTGCTTTTAAGCTTTGGTGAGTGAGACTAGAGCAGCCTTGTCTAGGGCTGCTGTTGGCCCATGGCTCTGAGTTCTGCCTGTTGCCTGATGAATCATAAATGTTTTATTACCATGCCTGGTAAGATCATAAATGGTTCTCAGCCCTGAAGAGCATCCCCTCTATTGTTGTGGGAGAGTCCTTTCCCTGGATTCAATGGTTCCATCAGAGTCTTCTGTAGTTTTCAGAATTCTCTCTCCACCCTGTGAATTCTGGGGACCTTGACTTCCCTGGGCCTCTTGCTGTGTCTCCTCCACTCAGTGTGACCACCAGGATCCCTGGCTCCCCTCTCTGCAACTCGAATCTCTCTCCAGGTGATAAGCTGGAGTAACTGTAGGGTTTACCTCATTGGTTTCCCCTCTCTTGCTGATCACCATCCTGCTCTGCCTGAAGTTCAAAGTCTAAAGACAGCTGTAGCACATATTTGGCTCAGTTTTTTCATTGCCTCAGGTGGTAGCGTGCATCTGACCCTTGGTACTCCATCTTGGCTGGAACCAGAAGACCTTCAACCCCAACCAGACACATCACCCATCCCCAAATAGGAGGATCTATTGCCTGTGGCCTCTTCTACTTAAGTCGGTGTTGACTTGCAGAAAGCTGGAACCACAATCTAGCTATTCTAAGAGGAGAAGTACTTCCTCCTGGAAATTGGGTGCTTATGATATTGTGGGGTGAGTTGAGAAGTAGGCTCTAGCTTAAGGCCTCCAGGATGGCTCCACCAGGAATAAAACCACCATACAACTGTCTTTAATGAATCCAATCTGCCCCAGAGAGAAAGCTGGGAATTTGGGAGGCTGCTGGTGACTTCAAAAGCACACTTCAGTCTCTGCAGTCCAGGGGTCAGGAAGCCACACCACCTCTGCCCCAGGAACCTCTTAAACTCCCACCAAGTCAGGAACTAGACATGAGAACTGAGTCTGATGTCTCTGCTGCCAAATCTCTCTCCCTACACCCATGAACTTGACATTAACACTGGAATGCTGCCACCGAGAAACCCAGTCATCCCTGCAAGTGCACAGACCCAGGATGGAGGAGGAGAGGGCCTCTGCCTCCCTGGCTGCAAGAGTGCATATCGCTGGTGAAATTGCATTTGCATCCAGAACTAGGGTCTCCAGGGCAGATGCTCCCTCTTCTCAGTGGCTCATCTGCTTGCAGGGCCCCGCAGCTTTCTGCCTCTTGAGGATGATGAGGTCCGGCCCGCACTCTACTCACTCTTCCCAGAGAGTGTGGGTCCATGTAACATCTGGTGGTGCTCAGCGGCTGGCTCGGAGACCTCAATATTGCTTGGCTCAACCAAAAATAAATTGGAAAAGAAAATTGAACATTGCATCAATTTGGAGCAAGTTTATAAATTCTGCAGCTAAGCAATACCAATAGAAAATGATAGATCGCCACCGAGCAGGGCGTCCCTGCAGTGATGTATAGTCACATTAGCTGAAATACCGTATTACATGATTCTGCTTTATTACCAGTGTTGGTGGCAGACAGAAAAACAGATTACACTTGAGTTCAAATCGATAGGAACTTTATTTACTGGCCTTTTAAAAACATATTTCTGCACTTTATAAAAACATACGGTAGATGCTATTGATAGAGCTTGTCTGCTTGTTAAAAAGCAATTTTCCCAGAACGAGGCTTTTAAGCTGTAATTTACGGCATTACTTTTTACCTCCTTTTTTCAGGGTTCTGTTCATCTGGCTGTGCTTTGACGACTTCCTTAGACTTTTCGTGCCTTTAATTTTCTCTCCCACTTACCATCTCTCTAAACTCTGAGCTCCCCAGGGCCTTTGAGCAGGATGGAGAACCCAGTACCTCTTCTCCCACCAGAGGCTGGGGTCTCCTCAGAGGCTGCCTTCCCTTCCTCAGCCCCTTCGTTTCTTGTGGACGTTGAGGGGCACCTGTGGGTTCTGAGGGGCAGCCTTGGTTTTAGTAAACCTGTGTGGTAGGAAGGTCACCCCCATCTTACAGCCGTGAGAAATCCAGCTCCCAGAGGTCAAGGCTAGGTTTTCTGACTCCAAATCACATCCAGGCAATTTTGAGGTTCAGAGATGTGCGTGGCAGTGATCCTGCTGTGATGGGAAGGCGGGGCTGACACATGAGCCGGGCTGGGCTGGAGTTCATGATCCAGCTGGGGAGGAGAGTAGTATTCCTTGGGGAGGCACTCGTCAGTGAGTTTGCACAGTGACAGAGGCATGTGTGGGTTTGGAAAAGAGCAGGGACAGGTGGCAGAAGCCTGGGAGGCTTCCTGGGGGAATGAGGACTTGGTGGGGTGCTATGGTTTGATGTGTTCGTGTGTTGGAAACTCAGTCCCCAAGTTTATATGTTAAGAATATTTGTAGGGGCTGGGGATGTGGCTCAAGCGGTAGCGCGCTCGCCTGGCATGCGTGCGGCCCGGGTTCGATCCTCAGCACCACATACCAACAAAGATGTTGTGTCCGCCGAGAACTAAAAAATAAATATTAAAAATTCTCTCTCTCTCTGTCCTATCTCACTCTCTCTTTAAAAAAAAAAAAAAAAAGAATATTTGTAGGTGGGTCCTCTGGGAGATAATTAGCATTAGATAAGGTCATGAGGGTGGGGTCCCCGTGATGGTATTAGTGGCTTTATCAGAAGAAGAAGAGAGGCCTGAGCTGGCACGCTCTTGCCCCATGGTGCCCTCCACCATGTTATTATGATGCAGCAAGAAGGCCCTCCCCAGAGACTGAGCAGATTCTGGCTTCATGCTCTTTAATTTCCCAACCTCTGGAACTGTAAGCCAATAACCTCTTTTCTTTATAAATTACCCAGTCTCAGGTACTTTATTTTAGCAAGAGAAAATGGATTAAGGCAAGCAGTTATCCCAGGATTCTCTAAGAAAAGAGAGGGATAAGCTGAACAAATAAGGTGAGAGAATACTGAGCCCGTCGTTTGCTTTAAAGGCATGGTGTTATATGCCCCTGACACCTAGCAGAGAGCTGAGATTGGACAGGGACAAAAGAGAGGTATAGGTTCCTGGGTAAAGGAATAGCTTGAAAATAATGGTTTAGGAAGATTTGCCCCATATCTTCACATAGTGATGTGGAAGATCCTGGCTGGACATACATGACCCAGAGACAGTGCCTGCAGCAAGCCAGGGGTCCTCAGCTGAGAAGAGCGCTAGGGTTGGAAAAGCAAGGCCCATGGCCACCTCGCTTGTAAGCCCAACCTGGAGCAGGAGCCAAGGCTGTCAGTTCTTCTTTGGCTTATGCGTGTAGAAGGGCTGGGTCAGCTGAACACCCCAGGGTCCATCCTGTGTCCAAGGACCTTATGTTCTAAAGAAGGTGGAGGGTCACTGTGAGTCCCCGCATGTGAGAGACAATGAAATGGAAATATATAGGAAGCAGTTAAACTTAGAGCAGAGACTCCCTTTTGATTAGCTGTTGTTATTATCATTTTTGGGGGGGGAGTTAGCATGTATATCGATAAGGGTCATAGTGAAACACCAGGCTCCCTTCCACTCGGTTCTCCACCTCCAAAGCAACTACGGCTAGCAGGTGTGTGTGTGTGTGTAAAGTGTACTTCCTCCAGAGGTATTTCAGAGAGCTTTATTTTCCAAAAGAATAAAATATAAATGAGAACATCATAAAACTTTATTTGGTAAATGTTATAAAAATATACCAGGTATTTCCTCAGGACCTAGCAACTTGGGAGGATTTTTAAAAATAAAGAAATAAAGGCCACAAGGAATAAAATAGGGACCGACAAGTCGGGTTAAAATTATGACCTTGTCCCTCCCCACCCCTCAACATTGCTGTTCGATTTGAGCAGCACCTATCCTGGGGAGAGCTCTGGTGCCCTCTGACCTCTCCCTCCCCCCAGACCCGTGTTCCAGCAGATAGCACCATGCCCTCCACCACCCACCTCTGCCTGAGCGCTCCCCATTGTCTATAGGATATGTCTGGTGCCAGGGTCTCAGCCCAGTGGGCCACTCTGTCTCAGGTCTCTGTCACTGACCAGCAGACTATTAGACTATTTAGAAGCTAAAGTCTTACCCTGAAGGGCCACCAAGTGGCCCTCTGTGGCTCCCTGCTCCTGTGTCTTGACCTTGATCAGAGAATTCAGATTTCAGAAGCGCTGAAGGTTCTCTACACATGGTTCCATTCAACCCTCACCTCCCCATGAGACAGGCTCGGTTTCCTGCTGTGTTTTAAAGGTGAACAAGTCTAGACTCAGTCCACTGAAGACACGCCCAAGTTTTCCCAGCCACTAACTGATAGCCAGGGTGACTGCACGCTATCAAATTGAGGGGCGGGTTTAAATGGCAGGGGGCTGCACTGAACTGCCTCTTGATGGCCAGTCTGGGTGGGAGAGTTGGTGGTTGCTTCTGATCACTTGTCTGTTAAGGGCAGAGATGGACCTGAATGCTGTGGAAGGACACTCTTACCCAAACATTAGCCCTAACCCCTTACAGAGTTGATTTGGAGCAGAGTAAGTATTTATCTAGTAAGGGATTCATTGTTAAATAAATGAAATGAGCAAGTGAATGAATGAATCAACAAATTGGCATGCAATTCCATGTTCATGAATTACAGAAGAGAAGGGAGCCTGACTCCTAAG
The DNA here is from genome assembly GCF_964194105.1 of Spermophilus citellus. NCBI lineage: Eukaryota > Metazoa > Chordata > Mammalia > Rodentia > Sciuridae > Spermophilus > Spermophilus citellus. The sequence continues at coordinate 74,847,882 of NC_138196.1, read as the reverse complement.
AAGAGTTGGAGAAATCAACTCTTCAGGCAGGATGTGACTTTGAGGTTGTTAGGCAGATTCTTGGTGGCCTATAGCTTGGGATAGAGACAATTCCGGTACACAGGTGTTCCCTGTGTTTTTCACATATGCGCTGCGTGCCTGGAACACAAGACTGACTTCTCCAGAGGACCCTGGGGGACACCAATGACGAGTATTCATTTGAATGTGAGTGTAGCTTCATTCAGAAAATCGCTGGGGACCTTTGCCGGAGTAGCTTCTATAGCAGCAATACTGCCGAAGCCATAAATGCAGGTCGTTGTGTGGACTGTCCTCCTGTGTCCTTTCAACCTGGCAATTTCAGAGTCTTTGTCACCATGACACTAGAGCATACAGCTCCTTTGCTTCAGCAAGAAGGCAAGTGTCAGCTTCTTGGAAGAGTCCCAAGGGACTATAGTTGTGTCATGTGCCTGGTGCTAGGGTGGAGAGCAAGTGAGGACTAGTGGCCAGCACACCCTTGCTTGGTGCTCAGAGAAAAGACCAGCCTTGGCCTGTTTCTTGTGTTTGAGTGCAAGGGATAAGGAAAGATGCTGGAATAAGCCAGACCTGGCCTGAATTCAGATTCAGCCCCGAACTATATTGTGATCTTAAATTCACTAAGCCTCCCTCTCCTCATCCATAAAAGGGGGAAATAAGAGAACTCATCTTTTAAGTTGCTATGGTTTGGAAATGATTTGAGTGTGTCCCCCACAAGGGTTTGTGTGAGGAAGCCAGATCCTCAGTGCGACAATGTTGGGTGCTAACAGCAACTTTGTAAGAGGAATGTCTCAATGGATAGCAATTAGGTCACTGGGGTCAGTGCCCTTGGAAGGGACCTTGGCTTTTTCCCATAAGAACAATTTGCTATAAAAAGAGTAAGCCTGGCCCCTGAAATCTTTCTGGTTTCCTGCCTCATCAGGTGATCTCCCTACCATATGCCATCCACCATGTTGTAACACAGCTAAGGGGACCCTCGAAGGGGCCAAACAGATGGGGACACCCGATCTTGAACTTTCCAGTCTCCAAACTGAGCTAAATAAACCTCTTTTCTTTATACATTATACATAACCCAGCCTCTGTTATAGCAACAAACAGACTAGTACACAGGACTGTTGGAAAGATTGAATGAGATGATTCATGTAAAACACAGCTTTCAGAAGCTCTCAACAGATAAAAGCCCTCTTTATTCACCAGCGTCTGGGGAGGATGGTGGACATACCCTAAGGCCAGGTAGTACCTGGTTTCAGTATGATCTCTCTCCTTGCATTAGGAATGTGCCATCTAGTGCAAAGAAGCAGAACATTCCACCCTTACTTCCAACAAGTGTACCCCTCATGTGGGGGAGAGCAGCAAGCTCTGGGTTGGAGGTAACCTGGTAATTAGCTGTCAGAGAGCATTGCAGGGTGGGGCTTTCTGGAAGAGGTGAGCCTGGCTATCCCTGGAAGGATGAGCAGGACTTGAATGAGTGGAGAGGAGAGGAGAGGGGAAGGCTTTTCCAGCTGGGCAAAGGGATTAGAATAAGCCTTAGACATGGAGGCAAAAATTCACGTTTGAATGCAGCAAAATTCAAGAGTGGACAATAAAAGAATATGGAGAAGTTATAGAATTGAACTTGTCATGCGAAGGCTGGGGACAAGTGGGAAATGCCCTCAGAAGACAGAAAGGAAAGTGCCCTGGGCTTTGGGGAAGTCAAGGCAAGAGGCTATGCTGGTGGCAGGGGCAAAGCTCTCCCTTCTCCCTTCTCTGTACTCTTTGGGCATGAACTGAGCATCTTGTCCTCGGGCTCCTCTTTGATCCCCTCTGGCTCCTTTTCGATCAATCAGCACCCTCCCGAAGCCTCCTGGAGCCTCCTGAGTCATGGTTTGCACTCACTTCCATCTAATCGGCAGTGCATCCACCAACCCACTCGGAGAGGAGAACTTGCATCCTGACAGTACAACAGGCTCAGCAGAGAAGGCAATACTGTCATTGTGGTGGTGACAGCGGGCTCCAAGGCCTGCCAGGTAGCTTTAGCAACTTTCCAGTCCTCCTTGTCTTACTAATTAGGAGAGTCTATCTTACTGACTTGGGCTATGAATCTCAGATAACAGCTCTTCAACCTTCATAAATGCTTCTCACGAAATACTAGAAACGGGTGCATTTCATATTCATTTTAAAGAGGCCCAGCATTTGAGATCTGTGCATGAGCCCTCTGGAGCACACAAACGAGCTGATCTGCCAGCAAAGGCAATCGGAGGGAGGTTTTCCAAGTGGCTCTTCAGTTGCCTCCAAACTCTCCAGCCCTTGAGACAAGATGTGTCTGCTCCATCCACTCCATCCTCTTCCCAGCTCTCTTCTCAGATGCAAGGACAAGGACATGTGTCCAGGAGTCGGGAGCTTTTATTGCACTTCCACGTAAATATTTGTGAGCACCCAGAGCTGATGGTGGAGGTTGCCCTCTTTTTACATCCCCCATAAATAGTATACAGTAATCAAAGTTTAAGGCGCCTGAGATGAAATAATTGCTTAACAATCATATAAGACAAAATGATTCAACAAATGACAATGCCGCCCCGTGATATACGGAACAGATGCATTCAGTGTACCATATTATAATGTGCTAATACAAGATTGACAGCACAATAATAGGAGTGAGCAGCAATTCAGCCTATAATTCCAAACCAAATGTGAGGCTGTCCACAGAACTCAAATCCTAGCAGGCTGCAAAATTAGAGGTAACACCGCGCAAGGTTCAAGACGACTCATTAGCAGGTTGGCAGAGTGTTCCAGGAGCAAATTTGTCTGTTGAAGGAACTAATTTGGTGCCATCTTCGGTTGTTGTTTTAAAATTTTAAGTGCAGATCCAACCTTCCCTGGATAGGGACGCAGGGGCAAGAGCTTAAGATCTGCTTGCAGCCTCTTGGGGCACAGAGAGGTCACCGGCATCAGCTTTTGAGTGGCCAGTTTGGGGTCAGGAGTGTGGGGGGTGTGTGTGTGGGGGGTGACATGAAGCAAAGGGATAGTTACAAACACTGCTCTGGCCAATCTCAGTGTGACAGAGTCATAGGACCCCCTGCTGGCTCTTTGGGGCTGTTCCCACATCAGAAAAGGCTTGATCAAGGATATAATTAAGGGTAATTGTGCTAAGGATAATTTGAGGTCCTGAATTTCTGAACCTCTAAACAAGCATTGTAATCCCAGCTTTCTACAGATGCCCTGTCGTTCGCAGGGTACCTGGGGTTTGTTTTAATCAGGTGTGGTACGACACCAGGAAGGGAGGGGACTGTCATGAAGGAAGAAGTTTATTCTCACAGATCCCTGGAAATAGGCAGGGCACGCCATCCGGGGCTACGGGAAACACCAGGGTTGGTCAGGAGGCAGAGGCATGGCAGGCAGACGGGAGCAAGAGTCTTATCATGGTTTCCATGGAAAGGAGCGGGCGAGGCAAGGTGAGCAGGCTCAGGATTGGCTGGTGGGATTACTTTCAGCAAGCTCTGGGGAATAGAGGCTGTCCTAGTCCTCTGCCACCTGGCCCTGGGTTGCCTTCAGTATGACAGCCGGGTTGACCAGTGTGCTTATGAAAGGCTTGCTCAAAGGGGTGGGGTCATTATCTCTAGGAATTAGCTCTTTATGGGAGGGCAGCAAGACCCCCAAGATGTCAAAGCACCAAAACACAAGATCAAGGCCATGACAGTAGCCTCTAAAACCCACACCTGCTGTGTCTTTCTTCCTGGTGCCAAGTTCCCTTCTGCCAGGTGGTGGCCTCCCTTTGTCCTTTGCCCCAGACCCCTGATAGAAGCAGGGTGCGGTAACATTGCCACACACACAGGACAAACAGCGGCGGCAGGTTCTGCATGCCTCCCCAGTGCTGGACCTGGGAGGTCCCGGAGGGAAGAGGTCACCCGCCTTCACCCAGGGGAGCCCTTCCCCTGCTCCTGTTGGGCTGCCTGGGTCTGGCTGGCACCAGCATGTCACTGGTCCTGTCAACGTACAGGCTGTCATAAGGGTGACTCGGAAACCCTCCACTCCTCGACTCTTCCCCAGATGTGCTATGTGGCCTGGGCAAGGCTGCCTCGTGCTTCTCAGTTTCCTCCCCTGAAAAGAGTAGATAAATCCCAGTTTTAAATGCCTTTTTCCCCCCTGAAAAAGTTGGGGGGAAGGACGGAGGGAAACAGCAGAAAAGCTAATGAGATAGGGTTCAAAGGGAAGATTCTCCAACCTGTGACACTAGACAGTCACCCTGGAGGGTCCCCAGGTCTCACCAGTGTTCCTTCTTCATTGGTCCTGAAGAGCTAGACTCTGAAGGGGATGAGGACGATCACAGATGTTCTGTGCCGTGGGGTAGCCAGGGTTTTCCATTTATTACCTTATTTACTTCTCACAGCCCTGGGTTGGATACCTGCTCTCGGCCCGATTTTATAGCTGAGGTTTACGGAGATTCAACCACGTGTCCCCACCTTCCCACGGTCAAGTCTGGAACCAGGGCACTTGGCCTGCAGCCTCCACCTACCTGCTGCACTCTACTCTTCCCTCTGTGGAAGGACGCTCAAGGGCAGGTGGTCCAAGCAGATATTGATGGCATGTGCCCTGGACAGCAATAGATAATAATCCCAGGAGACAGAAAGGGAGAGTAGATTACACAGGAGAGGCGTTGCACATGGGGACAACTCTGGAACTTAAGGGACGTCACTCACTCCTGCTTTCAACAAGTCTTTCTGTGTCCACTAGATGCCTGGTATGGCTCTAGTCTCAGGAGTGACCTCTATGAACAGGACTGTCAAAGTCTCAGGGAGCTTTCAGCCTGGTGCAGAGGGATAGACAAGACAAAGGTGGATGAAGACATACCATAGTTGCAGGAAGCAGCAGGTGACAGGATCTGGCCTCTCTGTGTCCAGGCCTGTGTGTTAGCTGACCCTGATCACCAGAGCAGGCACAAGTCCATCAGAGGCTAGGGGGCTGCTGCTGCTGCCTTCAGGGGCTGGGTCAGCATCCCTGCAGCCTCTGGGAACCAGCAGCTGGATCCAGACAGGTTAATAGAAACCCACGCTTAACACTGAAAACACAAGGCATGCGGCACAGGGCATTGCTCATGCAGGTGACAGGGGAGTGGAGAAGCCGAGGAGCAAATGACAGACAATTAAAAAATTAGTAGCAACCAGAAGTACTTACCATCCACAGGGTGGAGGGGCCAGGTGAGGCTGGGGAGTTCTGAAAGTTCCTGGGCTGAGGTATCCCTGGGAAGGGAGACCCCCAGGAGACACGGCAGAGGACAGGGACACTGTCCGGGGCCAAGAGGCAGGGGTGGAAATATCCTGGTTCCTTCCTCCCTCTGGCCTTGTCATCTCCTGTAGCACCTCTGGTGACCACTCAGACTCAAGCCAGATGACATGGGAGGTCTGGGAATCGAAGCCTGCAAAAGTCAGTTCCCACCTGGCCGTCCCCACGCAGAGCAGGGCAGAAAGTGGGGAAGGAAGGCCTGAGTAAGCACCAGTAGACCCAGGCCCCACATTTCTCTTTATTTAGGGCACAGCATCAAATTCTTGGGGCCTACAAAACCCTTAGTGGAGCAGGGGAATCACTGGCTTTCAGCAGAATCCAGAGGCTGAGGCTCCTCCCACCAGAGCCCCATAGGACCTGTCCCTTCCCTCATTGTTCCTCCTTGGTCACCCGCAGAATGGGGAGAAAGGCCTTTTCCTAAGGCACGAGAAAGAGAGAAGGGGGCCCCTGCCCTGATTGTGCAGGGATGGGAAGGAAGGCACAGACCATCTTGAGATGTCCCCTGGAGCTGGCGTGAACCTGCCACAGGGCAGGCACCTTCTGGGGAAGGGTGGAGACTTTGCTTAGGAGGACCTCATGTTAGTATTAGGAGCAAGATGAATACAGTCGTCCCTCAGTATCTTCAGGGGATTGGCAACATGACTCTGCATGGATATCAAAATCTGCAGGTGCCAAATCCCTTACATTAAATGGTGTGGTATCATGGTAACCTGTGCATATCCTACTGTATACTTTAAGTCAGCTCTAGATCACTTACAAGACTTAATACAATGTAAATGCTATGTAAATAGTTGCTATACTGTATTGTTTAGGGAATAACGACAAGAAAAAAATACATCTGTACGTGTTCAGTACCGAGGCAATTTGTTTTTCAAATATTTTCCATCTGGAGTCGGTTGAATCCACAGATTCAGAACCTGTGGATATGGAGGGACAACTATACATGCACTGTCAGGGAAGAGACATCACCCCCAGAACAAAGCAGAATGCAGATGCCTTAGGAGTGGCCTTGACCACTTTTGCCTTTAAAACTCCAGGATGGTCAGCAATAGTCTCTCTTTGATCTTTATTCTGGAATAATAATATCTTACACATATGTAGCCATTTGAGTATCTGAAAGTGACAAAAAACCCTGTGAAGTAGGTGTGTCTGGACAGTAAGACAAGTGTCCACTGGCAGATGGAGCCAGCTCAGGGTCTCCCTGGAGGCCTGTGTGCCAGGCACCCGCCTAGTCACCCTCTTCCACTTTCTTCTTGGCCCACTTCTCGGACCCAGAAGAAAAAAACACGATGTTTGGCACCCCGCTGTGCAAATGATCTCTGTGTGGCATAGAAATTTATTGCGTTTTATGATGAAATTAGCATACCAGAAAAAAAGTTTTTTTCTTCTTTCCGTGAGCGAGGGAGGATGAAGAGATTTGGGTCATTAAAACTCGCGTCGATCAATGCTTAGATCTCAGAGATCACTGCACTGCTGCTGCGGAAGTGGGTTGAATCGTGCACTTTTGTTTTTGCGGCATGTGTGCATCCCGCAGCCTGCAACCACACCTCCCCGTGGAGCACCCCTGTGCTGCCTCCCTGCCCTTCCCCACCGGGGAGCAGTTTGGGCCCTGTTTACATGACCTGTGTGGGATTTAGTAAGTGGCCTCAGCTCCCTGGCCCTTCACTTTCTGTAACTGAGGAGTTGGGACTAGGTAACCCCATGGCTACTCCCACTTCTTTTGATGCTTCTCGGAGTCCTGATCTTCTGGGGAGATGGTCATTTCTCCCTATTGGATTTAAATCTTATCTCTGTCACTAGCCGATTCATGCCTGAATGACAAGTTTATTGAGTGACTCCCTTGTGCCAGGCCCAGTGCTAGACTTGGAAGTGACAAGAGTAGCAAAGACGAAGTCCCTGCCCCTGGGGAGCCCCTGGTTTGGCAACCCAGATCAGACACATCACAAGACAACCTATGAGGGCCGGGGCCCCTCCAGAGGTGTGAGCTCTCATCGTGTGGCCTTCCACAAGCCTCCGAAATCTGGGTGTTTGGCTCTTCGTCACCTGGAAACCTTTGCCTACCTGTGGCCCTATTGGAAGACTACGCTAGAGCAGTAGACAGCGAGCATTTCCCATGGGCAAGGGCTGGTCCTGTTTTTCTGTCACAAAAGAGATAGAGGTACACAGAGGAGTCATCACCACAGAGTTGGGGAAAAAAACCTTCATTTATAACTCCTGCTCCTCCTCATTCTTTTGTAGTAAGAAAATAGAACAGAATTGCCTGACTGCCCTCTTCTAGCCTCTGGGGTCTGTCCATGGTGGCATCACTGTGGTGACTACAATTAAAGTTTAAGAATGTCTTGAAGCTGGGCATGGTGGCGCATGCCTGTCATTCCAGCAGTTCAGGAGGCTGGGGCAGGAATCCAGCAAGTCCAAAGCCAGCCAACTTAGTGAGATCCTGTCTCAAAATAAAAAGGGTTGGGGATGTGGCCCAGTGGTTAAGTGCCCCTGGTACCAAAAAAAAAAAAAAAAAAAATGTCTTGAAAGGAAGGATGTCACGAGGGCATGGCCTGGATGTTGTCTGCTGATCTGTTCCATGCACTGAGCCTCCTCTTAGGTGAAGCCAGGAAATGCTCCCCTGTTAGCAAATCTTGGGCTCCACTTCAGACGTGGACTGGCCAGGTGTGAGCAGCTTGCGGACAGAGGCAGTGGGGATACCCCAGCCCCATAGAGGGAAGCTTTCCCCTGCCTGTACTCTGCAGTCAGATATGAGCAACAGATGACTCACAGCCTCCACAGCAGAAATCGCACTAACTTGGCGCGGCAGGTAAACTCGCACTGAAAAGTAAGAAAAGTGCAACCTAGAGATGGGAGCCTTCCCATCTGGGTGCTGCGTTCAATCCCGGCCACTGAGCCCAGGCTCTCCACAGGCTCCCTACACATCTGGCCTGCGGGATGGGTTTTAAGTAGAGACCCCCAAATACCACTTTACAGGCCAGTCTCCTCCTATGTGCTCCAGCCTGAAATACCAGGGATTTTGTCCTCCCTGATCCACCTTCACTGGACCCCTCCCTCCCCGGAGCTGCTCCTGTCCCTGCCGGGGATTCACCTGCAAAGAGCCACAGCTTGTAGTAGCTTGGTCTTCCTGTCCCAGCCAAGTTACTATTTGGAGACACAGATCGAGTCCAGGTGACGAATGGGACTGTACGGCCTCCCTTCTGCCTGCGGGTTTCAGCTGAGAAGGTGACAAACTCGCGCGCGCGCGCGCGCGCGCGCGCATGAGGTTGAGCTGCTCCCTCGTCCTGCATCTCGGTGCCCCTCCCTCCACTTCCTTCCAGGCTCTGACTCCGGGCGTCCCACACTGCAGGTGGCCCAGGGCTGCGCGTTTGGAAGCTTCTCCACGTGGCTCTGTGAAGCTACCGCAGGAAGCTGCTGTCAGTGCGAGGAGAGCCCCGCTGCCCACACGCGCGGTGGTCCCCGACAGGCTTCATAACAGGCGAGAGAGAGTGGGTGAGCCTCGGGGCGCAGGGGACGCACTGGGCTCGCCTGGGCTCGCTTGGGAGTGTCCCCGCTGCGCCTGGCCTGGGTGCGGGCTCACAAGCCACCGGCTCTGGGCTTTCCCTGCACCGCATCTGCAGCCGGCGCCGCCTCCCTCCGCTCGGTCCGGGGTCCTGGCAGTCAGGCCAGCGGGACTGCAGTCTCCAGGCTCTGGCCTGCTCCACGCAGGCAGTGGGGCTTGGGCTGTGCTGGGTGCTTCACGTAAGGACTGCTAATCTGACTTCTTGAAGGCTTCAGAGTCCTAGGAACCTACCCATCGGCCAGGGGGCTCAGACCACCTGGCCCTGCAGTTATCGATTCATAGCAAAAGAAAGTCTTTTAATACTCATATTCCCTTCATTCCAAAGCCACCTGTCCTCATTCAGACATCCACGGGACAAGGAGGAAGTATACCAAAAGGGCCTGAGCAAGGAGACAGGTGGAATGGCTGGGATACCTTGTCCCCAAGGGGGGGGGGGGGGGCTCCGTTCAAGGATTCCTATCCTTCCTGAAGTATCAGGGAGCCTCCTCACTGCTTTGTCTGATGACTACACCAGCTGTCTCTGGAGAACCAGATTTGGGGGGGGGGGGAGTCCCAGATACTCATGGTCTATTTGATGTGTTTTTAAGGGCAGAAAAAAAAAAATCCCTGAAACTCAAAACATAATTAAACAGCCAATATGTATGGAGTGCTTCTCTGTTCCAGCATCATGCTGTGTAATTTGCATTTAGATCCTAACCAGGACTTAATAAAGGAGGCACTGTGATTGTTCCCATTTTAAAAGCAAGTGGCCAAGGCCCAGAGAGGTTAGCAAACTGGCTCAGGTCACACAAAGGCTGAGAGAGAGGTGCTCATCTTCCTTTCTACCTTAACAGCATCAGACATTTGCTTACATTTTCTTGCTAACCAAACTGAAGTTTTGACTTTGCTCAAGAAAGCTAATATCCCACCTGAGAAGACCATCAAGTCTAGAAAGGCCGGGAAGAGTGTTCAGGTGGAGGAAAGAAGAAATGCAGTAGCAAGGGATCTAGGTGGCTTTGGAAGGATAGCGTGAGGCTTCGCTGGGAGACCAGCAAGGAGGTAACCCCGGGCCAGCCTGTAGGAGCTGCGAGTGCTGGAATCAGGCCACCTGACCCTTCATAAATCCCAGCCTTGCCCCTCACAGATGACTAAGGAGCCGGTCAAGATTGTGAGCCAGTCCCCCCCCAAAAAAAAAAAAAAAACAAAGTGCTAAAATTTATAAGCAGTTTCTTCTTAAAAAACACACACATACACAAACAAATAATTGGCTCATATTGAAGGTGATTACTAAAATACTACCCTATATGGCTTCATGACTTGGAGAAAAGGGTGAAGTCACCCTTTGATGGCTGGGAATTGTACATAAGGACTGGTGCCCTGGCTCACAGGGGCACGCTGTTGACTTCTCTGGCACATGAGTCTCAGTGGTGAAAGGGCTGCACACCCCTGGCTCTGAGGGATCAATTCATTATTCGATACTAGGTCAGTTCTGCTGTGGGTGCAAGACCTGATGGAGAAACAGGCGAGCAGCCGCAGACCCCACCCAGAAAATAAAACGCGAAAGTAGGTAGACCACCACAACCTCCGTGTCTTAAAGCCCTGATGAACACCTGGAAATGACTTGCCCCTGAAAAAAAATAATAATAAATTCCACATTATCATTTCAATGGCTCCTCACATAAATACTAAAGAATCAGAAAAGCTGGTGCCTCATGTTGCTCCCGGAATCTAAGAAATGGTATCTTTCAGTTATCGGATTTTATTTCTTTGCAGCATTACATTTTATACATATTTATTCATGCAGAACAGAAGCGCAGCGTTATTGAGGCTGCCATGGGAGTGGAAGGGAAGGCTGTTATACATAAGAATGCACCGCATTTACATCGCCACACTCCACAACAATTGAACTATATGCAACTGTTTTTTTAATAATAATAATAAAAAAAAACCTCTGGTTTGCATTTAATTTGCTGGGTTTCTTTCTTTCTTTCTTTCTTACTCCAGAATTTTCATATGCCATAGAAATGTGAAAGGGGGTGGGGGGCGAAGATCCTTGAAGATTAGGAAGGTGGGGGGCTGGCAAGAGGCAGCTTTAGTGGGATGGGATCGTGGATCCACAGCCAGTTTAGAACTATTTCTTTTTTAACAGATGCAGTTAACTGAACTGCAAAACATTCATCTTCTGGTTTAATAACTCATTCTCCCTGCATGGAGACAGGGGTATTATAGTACTGGATATTGCTTTTCGGGCTTTTGAGTGTCAATGATGAATCCCCATCTTCTAATAAAATACATTTTCATAGTAATTGAAATAATAATTTTTTTCCTCTCCATTTTCCCAAGTACTTAAAAAAAGGGGGGGGGGGGGCTTTTGACTTCTTTCCCTTTCCCCCTGGCCTGACCTCCTCCTCCTCCTTCTCCTCCTCCTCTCCTTCCTCCTCCTCCTTCCTCTTCCCTTCCCCGTCTCCTTCTTCTTCTTTAATTAAAAGTCCTTCCACTCCTGAGCTGTACCGTGATGTTCTGCCATCTCTGTTTTAGTGGCCTGCACACTTCTCCATGTCCACAGCCACTGGGTGGACTCCAAACACACAGAGCCAGTTAGGGGAACTGAGGCAGCAAGACCTGAAATTCCTTGCTGGGTTTGGCTTTTCATCTCCAATTGCTCATAGAGCTGAGTGATCCCTAGGGATAGGGACACATGATACTAGGCAACCCCTAAGTCTCCCCTCACACACCCAAGGTCAAGACCTGGGACTGCTCTTCCCCATTTCAATGCTCCTCTCAGGCTACATGTAATCTCATCCTCAGGAATGAGTGTGGATATCGGTATGTCAAGCACCACGTTCATTTCTCAAGTGTAAAATCAAGGCGGGGATCATGTGGGCACTGATGTTATGCTGAGTGTAATATATTTAATCTGCAGCTCTGTTAACAGGGTTACTTTAAATGCTATCTTGGTGAACTTAACTTGAACTGAAAAATGTAAAGTTGTCTCCTAAGACACCTTTTCCTCTTATCTTTTCCTTCATGGCTGACAATGAAGAGAAAAAAGGAAAATATAACTGAGATTGTGACAGATTTAAGAACAATCGAGGTACAGCCTCTCTAGTCTTCAGAAGATTCTCCTGGCCCTTTCTCTTTATCCACCCAGGGAAGAGACCTTGCTCAGTTTAAGCTGTCATTTAACTTTGCCTATAGGAATTCTCCTTTGTCTATGTCTAATCTTCCCTAATCTAGCAAAGAAAACTTGGAAGATAGGAACCAGAGCTTTGAAACAGTCATAGCCAGGAAATCAAAGCAGTTGCTAAGTAAATGGGGAGGAAAACTCACAACCTTCAAAGGCAATGCCTTCATTCATAGTGTATTAGTCTGTTTTCTGTTCCTAAAACAAAATGCCTGAAGCTGGATGCTTTATAAGGAAAAGGGGTTTATTTAACTCATAGTTCTGGGCATTTGAGAGCATGATGCCAGCTTCTGCTTGGTTCTGATGAGGCCTCGTGGTGATGGCCTCACAATGGCAAGAGTGCATGTGGAAGAGATGTTTCAAAACAGGAATCCAGAGGCTAGAGGGGGGCCAGCATTGCTTTTTATTTTTTATAACAACCCACTCTAGAGGGAGCAACTCACTCCCTGAGAACATCATTCATCTCTTCGGACAGACTAACTCCCACTAAGCCCTACATCTTAAAGGTCCCACCACCTCACACATCACCACATTAGGAAACCTAGTTTCCAGCACAGGAACCCTTGGATGAGGGGGACAAATTGAATCCAAACCATAGCACGCCATAATGGAAATAATAATTTTCCATCTCTTCAGTTTTCCAGGTACTTAACAAAAGGTTGTCAACTTCTTTCTCCTTTTCCTATCCTAACAACAGGAAACCCACACATGGCCCTGGCAGGTTTCGGAGACCAGGCTTCACCAGGCAGGGGTGGCTGCAGAGGAATGCAAACCACGAAGAGTACTGTCTCTGCCCAGTCCATCCCTAGCATGATGGAGCAAGGTGGTTAGGGGCTGGGATTGTCCTTCCCTTGCCTGAGAGCTGACTGCAGTGGATAGCAACTTCTCAGGTAAAAAGACCCAGGTTGCAATCCAGACTCCAAGAATTCCCTAGCTTTGTTGCCTTGGGCAAGTAGCTTGGTTCATACATACTAGTAGGGACATCATGCGAATGCTACAGGGACTGAGACTGTATATGCAAATCCAGGCATTGAACCTGTGGCCTCACAATCCATGGCAAGAGGGCATGGGCTATTTACCCTGGAGAGGCCTTTCTCTGGCCCTTTGGTGTCCATGAGCAAGAATGAAACTACATTTCCTACCACAGTGATGAGAGTGACAAAATGTGATATGAACTGTCCTTAGGGCAGAATTGCTGTAGGAGAGGACACGAGGGGCTGGCTGACCTGGACTTCTGGGCAGAGGCCAGACTCCTGCTCCTGCTTTCCAGGGTGATCATCAGTCCCAGCTGTTCCTTTCCTCTATCCTTCCCCACATCCCAGTGGATTAAAGGATCCTGCTTTGCCTGGAATCTTGGGATTGGGGGTGGGAACAGCAGCAGAAGTCTTTTATTTTCCTCCAGTTGAGCAGGAAAGGAGCAAACCCAGGGGGTCTGCCGAGGATCCACAGGGGTGTTGCCTCCACACCCTCCTCTAGGGCCTCCTTGATCCTGAGACTTTTGATGAGGATTGTTCCAGAACAAAGCCCCATCTCTGGCAGATAAGTAGTCATTCAGAGCCTGAAAAGTCACTGCCCGAAAAAACCTGTGGCCTGTTGGCTTTCAAAAATACACTTTATTTTTTTAGAGCAGTTTTAGATTCATTGCAAAATTGAGTAGAAAGCACAGAAAGTTCTCCTGTACCTTCCTGATTCTTCTAACCCCTTTCTCCTGCATCCACATCTCTCCCACTGACAACAACTCCCACAGAATGGTACATTTGTTACAGTGAACCTGCTCTGACAAATGCACCACTATCGCCTAAAGTCCATAATTTGTATTGGGGGGTCACTCTTGATGATGGCCATTCAAATGTGTAATGACATCCTTCCATCATTATAGGACCAGACAGAACAGTTTCAAGCCCCTAAATATCTCTGTGTTCCTCCTATTCATCTCTCCTCTGCCCCCACCCACTGGCAACCACCAATTTTTATTTTTTTTTATTTATTTATTTTTGCTGTCTCCATAGTTTGCCTTTTCTGGAATGTCATATAGTTAGAATCATACAGTTTATGTAGCATTTTCAGACTAGCTTCTTTTACTTAAAGATTCCTCTGTGTCTTTTCATGACTTGGTAGCTCTGTTCGTTTTGGTGCTGAATAGTATTCCACTGTGTGAAGGTACCAGTGTGTTTATCCATTCACCTTCTGAAGGACATTCTCTTGCTTCCAAGTTAAGCAATTATGAATAAACATCTATTTGTGGGCTTCATGTGTACATAGATTTTCAACTCCTTTAGGGAAATATCAAGGGGCGCAATTGCTGATTCTATATTAAGAGTATTTTTGTTTTATTAGAAACTGCCAAACTAGCTTTCAAATGGCTACTGCATTCTCACCAGCAATGAATGAGAGTTTGTGTTGCTCCACATCCTCACCAGCACTTGCTGTTGTCAGTATTTTGGATTTTGGCCGTTCCAATAGGTGTGTTGTGGCGTCTCACTTTGTTTTAATTGGCAATTCCCTGATGACGTGTGATGTTGAGAATTTTTTCATGTGCTTATTTGCTACCTGTATATAGTAGTCTGCTCTATGCATGGAGGACACATTCCAAAGATCCCAATCAACCCCGAAACCCCAAACAGTATCAAACCCTACAGCTTTATTCCTTTTTCCATCTTAACTAAACATTTATCACACACTATAGCCATAAATATGCAGTTTGGGCATGCAGCAATAAAACCAGAATTTTCTTTTCCCTTCTCCACAATTTCATGGTTGGATTTATTCTCACTCTAGATCTTAGCAACCTCAGCATATGATTTTTTTTTTCCTTAAGTAAAAACTTTTCACCTTTTCGCTCAGAGGGTGGTCTTCGAGGCTGCTCTAACGTATCTGAACTGCCAACATCACTGTTCTTGTACTTTGAGGCCACTATTAAGTAAAATAAAAGTTACTTGAGCTCAGGTACTGCAATCCTATGACAGTGGATCTGATACCTGAGATGACCAGCAAGTGACTAATGGGCAGGTAGCATAGACAGAGGCCATATGCAGGACAAGGGATTCACACCCCAGGCAGGATGGAGGGGGGGGGGGTGGCATAAGACTTCATCATGCTACTCAGGTGAACTATTTCTGGAATTTTCCATTTAATATTTATGGACCATTGTTGATTTTGGTGACTGAAACCTTGGGAATCAAAACTGCTGATAAAGACAAATTTTTTTCTAGGTGGTCAGACAATTAATAAAGTGTTGATTTCTATAAAAAAAAAAACTGCTGATAAAGGAAGACTACTATTTTCTTCTCTGGTGAGGTATCTGTTCAATTTGCTTTGCTTGGCTTTGATTGTGCCAGGGCCTCAGGCATGCTAAGCATGCACTCTCCCACTGAGCTACACCCACAGTTCGTGGCTCATTTTTTTAAAAATAATTTATTTGTTTTAATTAGGTCTATATGATAGCAAAATGCATTTTGATTCATTGTTCACAATTGCAGTACAACTTTACACCATGGTCCATTTTTTAATTGGATGGTTCATTTTCTTATGGCTGAATTTTAAGAGTTCTTTATTTGGATTCCAGTCCTTTATCAGATATGTCTTTTTCAGATACTTTCTCCCAATCTTGGCCTATCTTCTTATTCTCTTAATGGGGTCAAGAGAATGGGTTCAGTTTTGTTTCCTCTTCCTATGTGTCCAGCAGATCCGAAGCTCCTTATCTTCCAGAAAGATATGCAAAGAGCTAGGCGTGCTGTGGTGTATGCCTGTAATCCCAGCAGCTCGGGAGGGCCGTGGCAGGAGGATCACAAGTTCAAACCCAGCCTCAGCTATGCAATTCAGCAAGTCCCTGTCTCAAAAAGGGCTGGGGATGTGGCTCAGTGTTTGAGTGCCTCTGGGTTCATCCCTGGTGAGAGAGAGAGAGAGAGAGAGAGAGAGAGAGAGAGAGAGAGAGATGCAAAGAAACCAGAGTAGCTGTGGAGGAGCCAGTCTTCCTGGGGACAGAGTGCAGGCCTGTGACCACCATTCCCTTCAGACCCACATGTCTGTCTGATTCCTTAAACATGTGCACTATGCCAGGCACTAAGTCCTAGGGACACATCCCTGAACAAAAGAGACAAAGTCCCCAGTCTTGTGGAGCACACTTTCTGAGAGGGGATTCATATACTAAAAAATATAAAGACATGTGCTTCAAGCAAGGATAGAACAAAGGAGATTGGAAGTGCTGGTACAGAGGACATTTGCTATCTAAATGTGGTGGCAGGGTGGGCTTGAGAGAGAGAGAGAGAGAGAGAGAGAGAGAGAGAGAGAGAGAGAGAAGAAGGCAGAGAAATCAGGCAGAGAGACCAGCCAGGGCAAGGGCCAACGTGGCTGGCGTGGCCCACAGGGGAGATACAGTGGTGGTGGTGGTGTCAGTGGGTACACACAGACCCTAAGAGTCCTGGTCCTTGGATAGCCTGTAGCTTTTGCCTGGAGAGAGATGGGGAGCTATTGGAGGGATCACACTTAGATTTTAACGCTAATCCTCTGGCTATCATGATGAAAACAGACTGTTGAAGTCCAGATGGAAGCTGGGAGGCCTTTGCCGCAACCCAGCAGGAGGTGATGGAGAAAGTGAGCTCAGTTAGGTGGGCTCTGTTCCCCACATATCTGAAGGCAGAGCAAAGAGAATTTCCAGCTGGATTAGGTGTGGGGCGAGAGGAAGAAGAACGGTAAAGAACACCAACACTTTTGACCTGAGCCACAGAAAGGATGGAGTGGCTATGAACAAAGATGGGGAAGGACAGGTTTCCTAGCACAGAGAAGGCTCAGACTCTGGGTTGCTTTTGAAGATCCCTCCATTTGTGCTATTGGACAGCCTCCTAGAGATGGTGGGCAGTGCTGGAGAGAGAGTTTTGGAGTTCAGAGCGGTCAGTGTGCAAGACACTGGGCTGCATCCTATGAAGAATAAAAGGGAAGAATAAAACTCAGTTCTGCCACCCCCATCTCGGCTCAGGACTCACTGGGGAGGCGGGAAAAGTGGAGGAGGGTGAAGCTTAATTCAGCCACACCCAGGGGAAAGCAGCTCCTTCCAGACTCCCTTGAGGCTTGGAGGCAGTCAAACAAATCCAATTTATGAAAAACTACACTAAGGAGACAATCAGATAAAAGACCAACCCCGAAACACTTTACTCCATACTAAAAAGATGGCAAGCAAGGGAGGCCAAGGAGTTTCCCTTCCCCAGCAGAGCGAAATAGACACTTCAGAGTTTTAGATAATCACAATGGCTCCTCCTAGTCAGCCTCCCCACCTACCAGGCAGGTGAAGGAAGAGAAGGGAGGCTGAGAGGGGGTCCCACCAAGCCACCTTGGGCAATGGCTTCTGCTCTGGCCCCAGCTACTCCTCAAGCAGCCATATCAGCCCTGGGCCCCCCAGCAAGGCTGGGCTGGGTCCTGCTCTCTGTGCTCTGGGATGCATAGAGGGAATGTCTGAAGGGAGGAGATCCAGGTCTGTAGGCTTGTCACTTACAAGCCAGCATTAGATCAAATCCCTAGCTTTGGTAACCCTGGTCCCAGGGCTCCGGCTCCAGCTGTGGTCCTCATCTTGAAAGACAGCCAACTGCCCAAGCAGAAGCCGCGGTTTCACATTAAACGTCCCTGACTCTCCTGTTCAAGTGGCAGATGGTGAATTTCATGCAATGACGTGAGCAAAGGCCCCTCTATTTCCAGCCCTGGAACTCAGACTCTGCGGAGAAGCTGCTAGTCTGCATTCTGTGCCCTGAATGCTGCAACTCTCCAGGTGGGAGTGGGAGGAGTCCGGGATGCTTCTGCCAGGGCCAGAGCCAGGAGGGGAACAATGAGCTGGCCTTTGTCCCAGGTTCCCCAGCAAGGATAGGGGAACCAGGGCACTTTGGGAAGCCTGGAGAAGATGTGGGGAACAAGACCTGCCATCTACCACCTGAAAATCTAGTGTTTTAATAAGCCGAGGCTGATATTAGCACTGGTGTACCGAGGAGACCTCAGAGAGCCGGTCAGAATGGTGCGAGTGGGGGCTTATTAATGGAATGTCTTTGCTGGCTCTAATCTGAGCTCTAGTAAACCTGAGTTATGGTATGGGGCCAGATTAATGAAAATGTGCATGGGAACAGCCCATCCTCCATGATTTCCACCCAGCACTTGGCACCTTCTGACCCAAATATGTTGACAGAGTCTAATGTCCTACACCCAGCTTTCTCACCTCCAAAGACAGAAGAAGATTTATGGCACAATAATAACCTTCAGGAATCTCAGCCCACTCCTGGACGGCTCTCTTAAATCGCCAAGGGAATTCTCTTGGCAGGGCAGATTGCAGGATAATATTAGGGGTTTGGAGATCTCTAAGGGGCTTGCTTCCCTAGAAATGTGACTGGGGCCTCATTTCCTGCACTCTTTTTTTCCTCTTCCTTCCTATGGCACTGAACCTACCTGCTGTTTCTTCAACCGGCCTCTGTTTTCCTTCCATTCTTCACACACACACACACACACACACACCAAAATTATTCTCTCCCCTACTGACGTTTCTTAGATCTCAATCCCACTAACTCCTCCTCTTCCAGTGGGGCAAACTCAAACATCATCACCTTTGGGGAAGTTTTGCATACAAGCTGCACATTATTATCATTTATTGCTTTCTTCCTTTTTATAAAATTCATGTTCAGTGCAGAAAATATGGAGCTTATTTTTTATTTTAAAGAAAGAAAACAAAATCACCCATCATTTTGACATATATTCTTCTGGTCTTTTTCCCCCTCTTCTTCCTGTGTTTATATGTATTTTAATTGGGAGCATACTGTACATACTGTTTTGTGATTTCCTTTTTTTTTTTTTTTTGTCTCGAGGTTATATAGTCAAGCACAAAAGAAGCAGCTTCACACAGTGGTTACGTGTGGGTGGGCCCTGGAGTCGGACTGTCTGGGTTCAAATCCTGGGCACTGCTATGATACTGAGTCTGTTTCCGTGTTTAGAACAGTGCGGTTTGCACCTCGCAGTTGCATTGTTTGTCCCTGCCCTGTGTCGGCCGCGAGGTCAGAGAGTGGTCGCTGCTCATCTTTCTGTCCTCAGCATCTTGCTGGGCACACTCACTCACCTGACATTGCCATATGAGTGACCCCCCTCCCCCAATAATGCTTAGCGCTCGGAAGCCGAGGAAAGTTCCTGAACCGAGGGACCTGATACTCGCGTTGCAGCCTTGTTTCTCCCACTCGTTAGCTAAAGCGGGTCAGCAGATTGGGTCGCCAAGGCTCCCGTTTCCTCGCAGTCAAAGTGAGAAGTCAGGGTGATCAGAGACAAGCAGGTCCCGCTGGGGAACTACAACTTTCCAAGTGAAGTTTAAACGTTCCTGATTTCCTGGGACTGCGCTCGGGCTCTGGATCCGGGGACAGGAGAGACCCGGAGAGGATCGCGCGGGCTGGGCGCAGCAGCGACGGCGGGCTCGGCGGCTTCGGGGGCCCCCCTCGGGCGTTGATTGGGGTGGGAGGGGTGGGGGTGGGCACTCTGGCCACCCCGCAGCCAGCACCTCCCCTTTAGTCCCGGCCAGTCCGAGTCCCGGGGCTCCTGCGGGCGCTGCGGCTGCTGGCGCCCCATCCGTCGCAGCCCTTCCCCGGGGCCCATCCACCGCCCACCAGATCCGGCGGGGAGACCCCTTCCCTGCTCCCGCGGGCCTGGCGGGCGGGGGGCAGCTGGAGCGAGTCCCCGCTGCCGCACTTGGCGGGCCCAATCCCGGGCTCTTCCGAGCAGGGGGCGGGGGCGGGGGGCGGCGCGGGCGGAGGGAATCCCTTCCCCGGCGGCGGCGGCGCCCTGGCAGCAGCGCCTTCCCTTTTTAGCTCTCCTTGGAGGCTCTTTCCCGTCGGCGCGCTCTGCCCGGCTCTGGGGAAAGCGGCGCCCTCCGCCCGCGCCGGCCGGGCCCCTGGGAGGGGAAAGGCCCGGGGACCAGGTCGCTCTATCACCCCGCCACCCCCGGGGGACTCGGGGTGATTCCCAGCCGCCCGCAGCTCTGGGCGGGCTGCACCGAGCAAGGAGTTATTTTGTCGTTTTGCAGAAACACCTTCCCCCCGCCTCACGGGCTGTTCCGAAATGGCATTGAGTCAGACCTGAGTCACAGAAAAATGTGGGCCCCGGCCCCCTCCCCCTGCGGTTCTTCCCCGGCCCGCCCCCAGCCAGCTCTTCCACCCGCGGCTCCGCAGCCGTCTGGACCCGCAGGCCTCGCTCCGCCTGGCCACCGAGCCCAGGCGAAGCGCTCTCCGACACTCGTTGTCGCATGGGCCCGCCCACCCGGGGGCCACCCCTGCAGCTGCCTGCCCCACAGCCCCAAGCCCCTGCTGCTGTGAGGACGGTGCATCTGAATCCTGGGGCCAGCAGTCCCATCCTCTGTCCCCTGCCCTAGGCACGACTGGCCACCTGCCCCTGACCTTCCCAAACAGATTGTGAGTGCTGGGGGTCAGTTCACCAGCCAGCGGTCCGCGGTGGCCGCTAGCTCACTGGTGCACTGCCCTGTAGGACTGGGTCAGCCTCTTCCACCTCTGGCTACCTATTCTCCGCGCCCCTTCCACCCTTTCCGGAGCTCTCTGCCGGAAGGTGCTACAAGACTCTATTTTTAGGCCTAACAGGCTGCCTGTGAGGAGCCGCTTCCATCTGCAGCTTTCAGAGCCCTTTACAAATGCTAATGAATGGAAGCTGCTTCCTCTGGAGTAACCGAGATTCTTCTAGCTCCCCCTTCACTCCTCCCCTGTGCTTTCCCAGTGGGGAAACTGAGGAACGGGGCTAGGGTGTAGAGAAGTGATCCAGCCCAGATGGGAACCCCAAGCTTCCCATGGCCTGTTGGTGGTTCTGCCCTCTCCAGTTCCTCTGACTGCCCCGTCTGGGGTCAAGGTCAGAAGTGGCTGTCCTCAGTCCCTGGGAGAGTCTAGAAATAGATCCTCACAATACAACTAGGTGGCCCCACACCACAGATTTGGCAGTGTTACAGGAGCACTGAGGTCCCAGCCTGGCAGGAAGGGAGGGGTCAGTGCTGTTTATGACCTGTTTAGGACCAGGAGGAGTGGAGACTATAATTGAAGGTTGAAGTTCATTTAGCAAAGGGCAGGGGGCATGAGGGCACTCGGAGGGACCCACCCACATTTAGCAGTTGTCTCTATTGGGGTGGCAGGAATGTGGGGAGATGGGTCTTTCCCATATAATTCTCCAGGCTGTTGGCACTGTGCCTGGAGACTCGTGGCTGCCTTCTCTGCAAGCAGCTTCTGATGGCCGTCTTCCTATTATCAAATCCCAGGCTGTGTGGCAGTGGAGGTCACTGTTCTGTTTGAGGGCTGGCTGCATTCTAGGCTTAAACTGCAGCTCTTCCTCTCTTGCCAGTTGTGTGGCCTTAGAGAAGTTAAATGATTTGTCAGCCTTTTGAAATCTTGGTTTCCTCATCTGTAGATTGGGTATATATTAGGGTTCTTCCGGAAACATAAGAGGTGATGTCTGTTTAAGCACTTACAATAATAGTGTCTGGTCCATGAGAAGCCTGCAATCAATATTTATGATTGTTGATTTTGCCAGAGTCCTCTGAGCTCTGCGTGATGTGACTGTACCTCCAGCTCCTCTCCACCTAACCAACACAAGTCTCTGTGTTAGATCCTCTGAAAGAATCTTGCTTCCTTCCCTCCATTTATTTTAAGTCCTGGATTCTTACCAGGAGAACCACTGACCCTGTACTTACTAAATCACTCTTTGGGGGCAAGAAAATATACTTCATTTAGAAGAAAAGCTTCGCTTCTTATTGAAGTGAGATACTCCTGTATAGAATGGCTAGCATATGGAGTCGTAGAATGTTGTAGCTGGACGACATCCTGGGGTCCTAATCCAAGCTTTCAATTCTCTCTCTCTCTTTTTTAATATTTAGTTTTTAGTTGTAGTTGGACACAATACCTTTATTTTGTTTACTTATCTTTATGTGGTGCTGAGAATTGAACCCAAGGCCTTGCACATGCTAGGCAAGTGCACTGCCGCTGAGCCACAACCCCAGCCCCTCAAGCTTGCAATTTTCCGAGACTCAGAGGCTGAGCTCCTTGAGTGACTAGCAGGAGATCAATGGTGGGAACTCAGGCCTCCTACCCCTGTCATCCTCTGGACTGCACTTCTCAGCCATCCCTGTGCCCTGTGCTCACCCTATCCATACCTTCAGTTCAACCTGAGTCCTTCTGGTCTTTTCTTTCTCCTTCCCCCATCTGTGTTAGTCAACTTTATGTTACTATAGCAAAATACCTGAGATAATTGACAAAGAGAAAAAGATTTATTTTGACTCACAGTCCAAGATCAGGTGGATCCATTGCTTTGGGTCTCTGGTAGGCATGCTGGATGGCAATGACCAGTAGCAATGATGGGACAAATTGTTCACCTCATGGCTAGGAAGCAAAGGAATAAGAGGAAGGGGCTGGAGACTGACAATCCCCTTGGAGGGCATACCTCCAATGACCTAAGGACCTCCCACTAGGCCCCACCTACTAAAAATTCTACCACCTCCCAATTGTCCACCTGGGGGACCAAGATGGAAACATTAGGGGACACTCATCCAAGCCATAGCATCATTACTATGACCAAATATTATTTTGTCTGGTCCCAAACCATCATTGGTGGTCTGTTCTCCCACCTGGAGATAGATATGGGAGGATTTATTGCAAGGTATTGGCTTACACTCTTGTGGGGCTAGCGAGGCATTACTGTAATCCATGGGGTAGGTGATCAGGAAGAACAGGTGGGAAACTTTCAGGCCAGAGCTTGCCTGCAGTCCATAGGCAGAATTTCTTCTTCCAGGAAATTCAACTGATTAAACAAGGCCCACCTGGATTATGTTGGATAACCTCTTTTAAATTCAACTGGTTGTGGACATTAATCACATCTACAAAATACCTTCATAGTCATGCCCAGATTAGTTATTTGTTGTTGTTTCTTTTTAATGGTGAAAAAAAATATATTTAGAATTAGCTCGGTTCAGATGATCCTGGTTTGGGTTGGCAACATCATTGGCAGGAGCCACCAAACATACATCTTCCTCTCTCCTCGGCTGCTATAGAAAGACAAGGGCCCTCCCTGTTACCTTGGTTCGCCCAGTCCAGCCTCTTCTGTGGAGCAGCCCGAGGCTCAGCTCACCTGGGCAGGGAGGGCCCACGGCACCAGAGCATTCTTGTGGCTTCTTTTGCTAGCTTCAGTCTGAGCCGACCCCCAGGGTGTTCAAGCTCCAGCTGCACTAATGGAATCCAATGAGACTCTGGCCTGATTCACTTGACTTCTTTCCAATGGAACATTCACAGGCAACCTCAGGGCGGCAAGCTTTCCACGTGGCACATTACTGGCTCTGCCTCAGAAGCTCGGTGGCATCCCCATCTTTGACTTTCTCCTGGGGTGCTGGCTTCCCCCGGAGACTTCTGGTAGGTGGGCCTCAGTTTGCCTGGTTTGCTTCCTAGGCTGGGCCTTCTTCAGCCTGAGTTCAAAGCAGGAGTGAGCTGGTCTATGAGGGTTTGGAGCTCAGGGGTGTTTTCTCGTCGTTAGTGAATGGGTGTTGCAGCGACACCCACCAAATGCTGACTCCTGATGCAGCTGTGAACCGGATGCCCTGTGGCAGACCTCTCCAGAGAGCTTCAGTGTTTACTTAACACGGGACTTTCAAGCTTAGGTTAATTTCTCTACATCTGAGTGTTTTTTTTTTTATCTCTAAAATAAGCATATCATTTCTTTCTTGCTTCCTAAAGGTATCAAGACAGTGATGGCGGTAGACATGACACACTTACATGTATTACATTCTACATTGACTGAAATGAAGACAGAGGAAGAGAGTTCTTGATCTGGGGTTGATGTGGTCACTCGTGAAAGCCAGGCTCATTTCTTTCTTCAGGGAAAGAATAGATTTTTCTGATGTCCTTCCAATTTTGCTGCCCAACATCTGAGAAATAAAAAAGAAAAGAAAAGAAAAAAATGATGTTTAGGAGAAATACAGGAATCTGCACTGTTCTCCTCCCCGTTTCAACCCCCACCCCTCACCCCCTTTGATCATCTATGCCTGTTGGGATGGCAGAGAGGACCCTCCCTCATCACAGTAACCATGAGCAAAATGCCTCAAGTCTGGCCACCTCAAAGAATTTCACCGGTCCTCATGCTCTAGGGAATGGTGGAGGAGACGGCATGACAGCAAAGAGTTTGACCATCTGTGTTCCCTTAAATGTGGCCTGCCGCCCCAGGCACCATTGGCATCTAGCTGTACGTCAGCCATGGACAGCTCCTATTTCAAGTAGTTCTCCCAAGTAGCTCTCCTCTTGCATCCTCTCCGCCACTTTCTGTTCCTCTCCATGGCTCACGGCCGCCTGACTCAATACACTGCCTTAAATAAGTACAAAGTGAGACAGAGACAGCAGCTTATTACTAATACTTCGGTATTTGATATTGGTTTCGGGCTTTGCAATCTAGTAACCCACTTCCATCTCCATATTTGGTTCTGGACTCTCATCCCACTAGAATCAACTCCATAAGCTCCCCCAACTTGGGGTTCTCTTGTAACTTCAGGTGAAGGACTCATCAGTCTTGGGTGATTGGAAGCTAGCCATCTGGGCTTCCAATACTGGTTTTTGAAATCTTGATCACTGCTTAGAAGCTGAAATACACTGCACTATTGGTGGTCCTTCAAGAACTTGGCTCTAGCCATGAGTGTTTCTCATGACAGAAGGGTATAATCTTTGGTAGGTGGTGTGGGCCCCTTGTAGTGTGGAGGATTTCTCTATAAAGTGTGAGTTCTCTCTGAATGCCTTAGGGCATAAACCAAAATGTGTGTGTGTGTGTGTGTGTGTGTGTGTGTGTGTGTGTGTCCCATTTCAAAAAGTAGTCCATGTGTTCCCTGAACTACCCAGTTTTTATTTTTAAAATAAAAGAAATAAAGAAAAATAACTAAATATCTCTACTCCCACACTAAAAGATGACTAGTAGTATATCATGGTATAAATACCTCTGCACTTTTGTGTCTATAAGTTGTGTGTATAAGTTGCATCTTACTTTACATATAAGTCTATATTTTTCCATATCAGTTCATGTCATCAAATATTCACTTATCATTTTTAATGGCTGAATAGTACTGAACCTGTGGTGTGATTCTACCATACTTCCTCTATCCAATTTTCCCTTGCTTGGACATTGGATTGATTCTGGGGATATTTTCCCCCTTCATTATTATAAATAATTTGGTTTCAGGAAAACTTAGACCTAAATCTTTGACTATTTTTTTTAATTCTAGAAGAGAAATGAATAGGTCAAAGGGGATGTACCTTTCAAAGTTTTTGATATTTATTGCAAAACTGTCTCCAAGAAAGTTAAACTGATTCCTACTCCTGTACCTTCAACCCTACAAAATATTGTGTATTATGAGTTGTTTAAATAAATACCAATATGATGGGTGAAAAGTGGTATCTCCCTTATCAATTATGAAATAGGCTGGTCTGTTTTTCATATGCTCTTTAGCCATTGAACTTTATTTTGTGATATTTCCATTCATTCTTGCTAATTTTTTCTATTCAGACTTTTATTTTTAAATGATTGACCAGAGCTTTTTAGAACATTAAGGATATTATTCCCTCTATCATATACATTGGAAATATTTCCTTGGTCTTTTGTTTGCTTTTTAGTACACTTACGGCATTTTATTTTTTGATGTAGGGAGATTGTACATTTCTTGCATGGTCTAATCTGTCAATCTTTTTCCTTTATGGTTTCTATTTTTATATCACTATTGGGAAGGCCTTCCCCACTCATTAGAGCATTTTTCCTCATTTGATTTAGCTCTGAGTTCCAGGAACATAATTTTCAAGCTATTTTATCTCCAGAATTCTGGACCCCAGGGATGCCAGACCTCCAAAGACCCTCAGGGTAAAAGGGAAATACGAAAATGTAGATCTTGGCACAGACGCCATGGCTAAGGATTTCAGCTCTGTGCTAGTCTCAGTGACAATGTGGCACACCCAAGCTCCACTTGAATACCCCTACTGATCCCACCTAGGGGGCATTTCCTTTTTGTTCAAATCGTTACCAAATTTCCCTGGGTTCAGAATAATGTCAGCGTCTTCCCAGGTTTCCCTCTCCCTGGAGTTCTCCATGTCACTAAACCTGTGGCCTGTGCACCCACACCCACCCCAGGCAACTACAGGTGAGAGAAGCACAGGGAGGAGAAAGAGCTCCTCCCAGGGGAAGGAATTTGTCACCACCAGCAGTGAGGACCCTGACAGAAATACTGCTGTGCTACTCAAACCCGGGCCACACGGACACCTCTTCCAGGGTTAGAAAACGCCTTTTTTCCCTCCGTGTGTGCTCATGCACATTTAGGCATCTGTGTGCACACGCACAGGTACCTACTCCCTCACACAAGGCTGTGTGGCACTCAAACACACACACACACACACACACACACACACACACACACACACACACACTTTCTAACCTCGCCCTTCTGCCAGTTAATCCTAAATTGGAGAAACTGTCTGTAATTTGCACAGGAGGAGGGAGAGGGGAGGGGGAGCAAATAAAACCTGCGGTAGAAACAGAAAAGGCAGTGAGCATGTGCAGAGCAATTTTCCCTTCTGCATGCTTTATTAAAGAATTATATGACATAATTACACGTTATAATGTCTTTACACATATTTATGGTAATTACGTCAATGTGCATTTGATGTCCTGTAATTACAGTAAATACACAACAATCCTGACAAATCACTTGATCAAGAATTCAAATTCCCTAAGTGAAGACTGGGAGAAAGGATATTAACCCCTCTGTTTCCTGAGGGCCCAGCCCCTGGTTTATTCCTCTGTCTTTTCCAGGCTATTGGGGGCTGTTTTATGCCCCTAGGTGTTATGGAGGCTCGGTGACACCACTTCCACTGGGGATGGTCCTGAAACTGGTTCTGACTGCAACACTAAACTTTGGTATTTCCTCTGGGAGGCTGTGTGGACACTGGCTGGGTAGGAGGAGTGAGCACCAGATTCTAAGAGATGCCCCAGGTTCAGATTGGTGGAGGGTATGCATATTGGGTGAGTCCTCTGTGAAAAGAATTGACGTGGGGGATACAGGTTGCCGGTCAGCTTCCACCCATGGAAACTGGAACTTCATGGGCGGAAAGAGCCTTGGCCTCCCTTACCCACAGACTCAAAGCCACTCTTATTAGTTAGTTCCTAAAGGACAGGCCCTTGTCCACTTCTCCAGCACATGGACCCATGCACTGGGGTTTTTCATCTTGAGGCTATGGCGCCCTGCCAATCTGTGTGTGGCACTGTATGCACTGATTACTTGGATGGATCATTTTCTTCTCTTATATAAGTATTTTTTATGGTCTCATGGTCTCTGGATTCTGGTGTTGGCGGGTTTGTAGTTTTTGCTATCTAGGACCCAAGATCATGATCAATTTATCAAAAACAATTAGCAACTGGTAAAATTATTGCCCCGGTTGTGATATGTCCCCTGTGATCTGTCCACCTGTCAGTCCCAATCCCTCCTAAGGCCTGGAAGAAAATGTCTCTTTACCTTCACCGGACAAATTCCTGGTCTGAACTTTCCAGAGATGTTTATTTAGCCCAAGGAAGAAGCATTGGGCTTCCAACAGGCGGATCATAAAAACTTGAGTCTAGGATTGATACTCCAAACCTCCTAAGGGACATAACAATGGCTCACTGTGGGGGACTTCCTCGGGAAGGGAATGTGCTGGGAGGTAATTGTTGAAATGAAGGAACACAACCAGAGGGGGAAGTCCTGTTTCTTTCTATTCCTGTCTATACCTGACCAGCAGCTTTGCCACATTCTCTCTGGGGAGAAGGGTCCCTTCCTACCTACTTGAGCTAATAGATGTTAAAGAGTTTTAGAAGTTAAAAGCTTTCAATAAGTGTAAGGACTTTGCAATAAACTCTTTGCAGTGCCCAGCACTGACCTCCTTTCGTTTGGAATGGAAGCAGGAACAGCCTTCCCTGTTTGCATCTACCGACTTCATCCCACCTCTGTGACCCAGAGAAACCAATTATCCCTGGAACAGGTGGTCTTGAAGGATGATTTCACTGGTCCCCACTGAGGAGGAAAAAGAAATCTGTTACTCTGGTTCAGACCAGTGTGGGAAAGGACTAAAACGAGGGTTGACTAATGATTCGTAAAAGTAGCAAACTTATTGACTAATAGAATTCTTAGTCATGAAGCCTCCATGCCCCATACATACTGAAATCAAAGCAATTACAGATTTAAACGAAGTGGGCTTCTTTGTGCAGAAAAAGCTTGTTTCAGCCCAAGTTGGGGGCTCAAGGTGAGTGACCCTTTACTCGCCCATAATGAAGATGCCTCTGAGCCTGCAGGCTTCCCGGTGGTAATTGCTGCCAGCCCAGATAGAGATTCCGCGCGGCGCTAATGATGCCCTGTTCCTTTTCAGAGGCCTCACTGGCTGTAGTTTCCATGAAGGGCCAAGATAGCAGAGGAAATGCAGCCCTGTAGAAATTAACACAGGAGCACATGCATGTTAGCGTTTTGCATTTTTCCAACATTGCTCTCATCTCCTGGTCTTCCTCCTGCCTTCTTTCTTTTCTGATTGCTAATCGCTCAGGACCTAGTCAATTTAGACCCATCTCTCATCCATGCATTTAAACATGGGAGCGGAAGAAATGGAAACAGATGTAGCATTTTTCTTTCTTCTTCATTTTTCCTTTTTAGTGAGGACTCTGCTCGGCCAGGAACCATAATTCATATTTTCTTCACACTCACAAAAGACTCTGCTGGAACCAAGTTTTGTGTTGGAAAACAGATTTTTCTAGGCTCATTCTGGTTGGGCATCAGTGTGGGGTTTAAAACTGCTGTTCATTTATTAACTCGTAGCTAAGGTGGGCTCAGAGGGAGATAGACCAAGGCCTGGTCCTTTTCACATGGGTTTGGACAAGAAACTGGTATGTTTATGCTCCTTGAATGGTCTCTCATGCTGGGAAGGAGCAGGAACCAGCAAGATTTATTTGTTAAATCAGAGCAAGGCCAGTTCACCAAAGCAATTTCTTGCCTCAGTACAACAGGTAGGAAGAAGAAAAAAAAAAGAAGAAGAAGAAGAAGGAAACTGAACTCTTCTCATTTCTAGGGGTTGTCACTTTGGAGGTGGAGGGCAGGAGTTGGAAATTAAATATTCGGGAGAGAAATAAGCGAGAGGCGAAGTCTCCAGCAAGAGAATGTCCATTACATCTCAGTGATGGGATTGCCTGTAATGACTGCTGCTCTCCCTCTCTCCCGCACCTCTTCCCGGCCCCCAGCACTGGGGAGTTGAGTTCCTCCCCCGGGGGATTCTGCTCTATTCTTTCCAGGTCTGTGCAGTCCTTGGCTGCAGAGTGGCCAACGGTGGCCCCAAGGGATTGAAAATTAATTTTGTTCCTTGCACCCCTGCCCCACGCGTCTGATCCCAGCTGGCCCGTGGCTCATCTGGTTGCTGGGGTCACATGCGTAAGACCAGCAGGTGCTTGAAGTAAATGATCAGGGCCTGGGGCGGCCAAGGCGTCTAACAATACGGAAATCGCATTTTCCACTCAACTCAATTGCAGTGCGTCAGACAGTCTCTCTGCACCAAGATTCAATTATCAGAGCCAGTGTGTGTCCCACCCTCCCCACCCCAATCCTACCTGTGCTTGCAGGGAGCTGTTTAATGTCCTCCTTCCCTGGCAGTCAAGGGTGATGGGATTCCAAGAGGCAACAAGGGGAAAGGTCTTCTCTGCTCACCGTCTGCTGCAGGTGTGGGGACCGCAATAGCTTTGATGGTGGATGACATCATGGAGAAGCACCACAGTGATAGTGAGAAGACCCTGATTCTAGCTGTGTGGTTTGGGCAAGTCACACAGGCTTCCTGAGCCTCAGTTTCCTCCTCTGTACAATAAGTTACAGCAGATGACCTTTGAGTATCACCATCTAAAATCCCAAGAAATCTATCTTACCACGTCTCCCAGAGGGTCCCAAAGCACTTCCTTCACGTTCTCAAGAAGTATAAATGTACCACAGTGGGTTTCACCTGTAGGTATATCTATAAAGCACCAATTAAAAAAATACTACAAATAAATAGCGGGAAGAATGGAGTAGAGGAAGGAGAACAGGGTAGGGAGGAAGGAAGAAAAATAGGAAGTCCTAGGGACTGAATGGGAGCAGATTATGCTTCGTGCAT
Source organism: Spermophilus citellus (assembly GCF_964194105.1). Taxonomy (NCBI): domain Eukaryota; kingdom Metazoa; phylum Chordata; class Mammalia; order Rodentia; family Sciuridae; genus Spermophilus; species Spermophilus citellus. The sequence continues at coordinate 74,817,719 of NC_138196.1, read as the reverse complement.
GTATGACTTTGTCAAAATGAACCCCAATATTTTATATAACTATTTGCACTAAGGGAAGGAAGGAAGGAAGGAAGGAAGGAAGAAAGAAAGAAAGAAAGAAAGAAAGAAAGAAAGAGAGAGAGAGAAAGAGAGAGAGAGAGAGAGAGAGAGAAAGAAAGAAAGAAAGAAAGAAAGAAAGAAAGAAAGAAAGAAAGAAATTCCAAAGAAAGCAGAATACAAAGTCACAAATAGGTCATTCGGTCTTCAGGAAATGGTGTGGCTAGAACTCATTCCAGATGTTTGGCCTTCTAGTCCAGGGTCTTTTGCATCTCCTTCTTCTGGAACCCAGTAATCTCTGTGGGGTCCTGCCTGGTAGGACTTACTTAGGAACCTTGCAGGCCAGTCAGGGATGGGAGGCAGGAGGTTGAGACTATACACTGAGATCCACTGTCCCCAAGAGCTTGCTTTCCTAGGGCTCCCGCCCCTCGGTCTTCAGTTTGTGAGGCTGTCAATGGAAACTGGATCCAAGTGTTGCTGATTCAATGATGTTTGCCCAAATGCTGTTTCCTAAGAACTGTTGGATGCCCAAGATGCTTTCTGAGTCTGTTTGCTTTTTCCAACAAGCCCGTTTCTTTTCCTGGAAGTGGAACATGGCACGAAGCCGGCGGAGTCGGAACCCAAGTCTATTCCAACTCCTTCCTAAACGTGGATCACACTGCAGGGACAGCCCTTCCTCCTGCCCCTCCCCAGGGTCCTGGGAGGCTGTGGCTGTTAGTAAGCCTGACTGTGGGCAGCACTCTTTCTGCCTAGGAGCTGGACCTGGTACACACATCGCGTTTCAGTTCTTCTTTGAGCCACGCTGGGAGGAAGACTCTCCATTTCATGGAGGAAGAATAGAGACTAGGAGTCATAAATGGCCAGCTGTACATTCAGAGCAAGGCCCAAGGCCTTGATCTTTCTTGCATTGCACACACATTTGCCACGAAGATGTGCCCTTTTTTAGATCAAGAAAAGCCCCTCCTGGTGGCGCCACCCTGGACCTGTCTCAGCCCTGCACCATCATTGCTCACCTTCTATTTGAACCTGACTTTCTTGTCTGGCTTCCCAGTTCTCCCAGCAGACTGGCTTGCTCCAGAAGTCCCTGGTTCTGTCCCTTCCACTTCTAGGTGGTCTGGCTGTGCGAATCCAAGATGCTGGCCTCTGGCTACTGGCTCCATTCACTCTTGCCTGTCCACTGTCAGGCAGCCTGACCCTAAACCAAGAGTTTAGGTAAGACACCTTAGATTAAGAAGGACAATTCTTCCAGCTCTGTCACTCACTGGCCCAAGTCCTTGAGCCCACCATTCATTTCTGCTCACGTTTTCTGTCTTGAAAGAACATGATAACAATACCTTCTCCTGGGGAAGCCAATGAGTCCGCATGAGCAGACTAACTTGGTGAACTTGGTGAACTGTAAGACCTCAGGTGGGACCCAAGCCCCTCTGTGCCCACCACTTCCGGCCAATTCACTCTATTTCTCTCCATGGGCATCGGTCAAATGCCCACTCCTTCTGCCTCTTCTCACATTGAACTCGAGTCTTCTCTCCCTGCCCCACTTACACACTGGTTGCATTCCACAGCAACGGATGACAGATTGAAGCCCTGGACACTTGAACACCTTGGGTTGGCTCCATGTAAAAGAAATCAGAAGCATCCGATTTTGACATCTTTTATATATATATATATATATATATATATATATATATATATATATATATATATATTTTTTTTTTTTTTCCTGCATAAAAAGTAGATGTGAAGAGTGAAGAGTGTAGTAACACCCCAGGCCAAGTAGCATGTTCAAGTCAGCATGGCAGGTGACACCCAGGATGTCAGAGAACGTGACAGCAGCACTGGGGACGTGAATAGCATAATGCCACACATCAGTGTTGCCGGCAGAGCCAGGATAAGTTGGCAGTGGGCACAGAAACACCGTCTGGGTCAGAGGATGCCAAGAAGAACTGGTGTGTTATCATTAACACGAGCAACACAGACTCCCCGCGAGGCCGCTAACACAAGTTGCCGTGTCTTCCAAGCGTCTTTGTGTTCTCTGACTGACCTCAGGGTGGCAGCTTCCCTTTCCCCTGCCCACGAAGGGGACTTCCACCTTCCCATCTGCACCGTAAAGCACCTCAAAAGGGTCAGGTCTTAAACGTCAGGCAGGCACCTTGCAGGAAGAAGGCACTTAATATCTAATAACTAATGGCTACAGTAATCTCTTCTGTTCTTTTCTTCTTGGTACCAGGGATTGAACCCAGGGGAGCTTATCCACTGAGCCACACCCCTAGCCCTTTCAATATTTGATTTTGAGATGAGGTTTTTGCTAGGTTGCTGAGGCTGGGTTTGAACTCACGATCCTCCTGGGGCAGCCTCCCGAGCCGCTGGGATGACAGGCGTGCGTCACTGTACCCAGCTACAATCTGTTCTCATTCAGTGGCTCAATTTCTCCATTTTCAAAATAGGAAAGTAATCCTCATGTCTTCTAGAATAAATTTTTAAAAAGTGTCCCACCCACAGATAACAGGACCATCTACTAGGACATCCTGTGTTCACCTTCGCTTTGGACAGTGACCTTACCCGTCCATCCCTGTTGAAGCCCAAGCACTGAGCTGGGACTTAGGGTGCTTGCTGACCTTCAGGTCTAGGCCCCTGAACTGTACTAGGGACAGGGAGCATGGACCTCCGACTCTGGGCAACAGTGGCTAGCACTCCTGGTGAGGACGAGGTGGTGCAACTTAGGCCTTTAACCAACAAAAAGGAAACGATTTGACCCCCTGCAGTCATGCCCTTTTGCCAAAACACACATTTGGTTTTTCCTGAAACAAAACCGAGGAAAGGACATCTCTGCTTCCTTCCGACTTGCAGTGGCTGCTACCAAAATCTCAGGGGCTCCAACTCTGGGACCCCGTGTCCTCCTTTCTCCTCACCCCTTTCTCTGGCTACCCGGCAGTCAACATTGACCTGTTTCTTATGGGTCCGAGTGGGATCCGGCTGTGTTTGGAAACAGCCAGGCAGAGGTGACAGGGCCGTGGGGCGGTGGACATGGGTCCGGCTCACACACCACAGCCATACGCATGTGAGCTCATGAACATGTACACATCTCCCTCCTCTGAGCAGGACTCAGCCCCTCTCTCCCATACCCCCTTTGGCTGGTCCTGCACACTCAGCCTGGCCTGGCCCAGCCCCCATCACCGCTGCCCCCCGTGCCCCGCAGTGCCCGCTCACTGGAGCAGACAGCCCTCCCGCGCCCTCCCCAGCCTCCCGAATCCAGGGAGGGGGCAGGGAGAGCTGCTGGATAATGAGTTGAGAACTTCCAGCCTCTGTCTCTCTCTGGCTGGTGACTGACACAAATGGAATTCATCTTTAATCATCTGTTAACTCGTTGTCTATTATAGGTCTTTAATAGCACCATAGATATTCTTAATGAAGCATGATTTAAGGTATTTACAGCGCATGGACCGACAGACATCACTCACAGTGTGCAGGTAATGAGGCATAAAACAGCTTTTGAATTTCCCCCAAAAGAGAGAGCAGAGAGACAGAAAGAGCTTCAGCACTCGGGGGGGGGGGGGGGGAAGGAGGATGAAAAGCCTTGTGTTGTAAGGTTTGTTTTAAAATGTTTAGGCATTTAAAGTCATTTTAGCTCTTTCGAGGTGTTTGGCTCACAGAGTTCAGCAATTACCTGCGCCCAGGGCGGCAGGGCAGGCTGGGGTTCCGAGTCCTCCGGCAGCCTCTGGGGTCCAGGTGACTCCTGCACTTGGAGGCTGGGGTGGTGCGGGGCTGCTCAGGCAGACGCAGGGAACTCAGCCCTCCCTCACCTGCCTTCCCTGCCGTGTTCCCAGGAGCAGCCTGTGTTAGAAGAAGCAGGGGTAGAAGGACGGCCACCATTCCCTCAGGCCTCACAAAACCAGACGTCTTTCTCCTTCAGAGTGAAGCCTTGAGAAGTAGAGGGACCCAGCCTCACATCCAACCCAACCTTCCTCTCACCCAGGAGGAGACCCGACTACTTACCCAGCTAGTTACCCAGCTAGTTAGTGACTAAACCCAGGGCCCTCTCTCCCCAGCCCAAAGCAGGGCCCTGTGGTTCCAACTCAACAGAGTCCCTAAAATTCCCCAGGAAATGAGGACTTCCTGGGAGCAGGGAGGGAGAGATGGGGTGGGGGCTCTTTCCCAAGGTTCTGCTTTAAATATGGAGCTCTCCACAGAGGGGGGGACACTTAAAGGGTTCGGGAGAGGAGCTGCTGGCCTGCCCTGACCCGGTGGCCCAGGTGGCCCTTGAACAGGCTCCTTTATGTTCCCTCACTTCCTCTCTCTGCCTCAGAGGGGGGAGGTCTTGAGGCCCAGCTCCCCAGGGCACTTCCTTCATGTCACCTCCACTGAACCCCTTTTCTGCTGTGCGTGCTACAGCAACTTGGCCTGAGCCCGCGGCAAGAGCCGGGCGAGCATGACATGCCTCCCGTGACCTTTCCTTCAGCTGACCCAAGGTGGCCCTGCTCAGGCCACGGTAGAGAACAATGCAATCCAGGCCTGGCGGGTTCCGATCTTTTGAGGGAGCTCCCTGAGTGCAGACCTGGGCTCTCTGCCAGTCTCACCCAGACAGGGGCTGGAGCAGGGTCACCTCCGTTACCCCGGCTCATCAGGCAGAAAAGAAGGGGGTGCGGTGAGGTGAGGGAACCCGACCACGTAGGCCCAATAAAGGTCACTGGAGTCTCTCCAAGTACCCACCATCATTCAATCAACTAATGACCCAAGGTCGAGAGCAGAGAGGGGCTTAGGGTCAGGTCCCAGATGTGCTGGCCTCCTGTCGAGCACAAGGCAGCCACCCTATAAGTAGGTTAGCAATACCTTCTAGAAGCCAGGGCTAGAGAACAGGGTTCCGCGCACGCCCGGAGCCAACACAGCCCCCATCAGAAACCACCTCCTGAGCAGGAGAGAAAGGGTGTGGTAGAAACAGCCACAAGAGGGCAGGGACGACGCTGCCTGGGACTGCACTGGGGTACTTGAAATTCTCTAACCAGGAAAGGCCTTGAGAGCCGGGACTTCCGTGTGGCAAGGGCTCATCATAATTAACAGTGCCTTCTTTGCCTCTCAGCTGAGAAGTGGCAGTTCCTAGCTGCATAAGTGTCTGGGGACTTTCTGGGGCCTCATCTTGGTACTTCTCTAATTACGTTGGGGCCATCTGAGCATTCCGGTTAATTATTTCAGCAGTACGTCTTCCCTTCCCAACCACATCAGTAAGTGCTCTGCCAAGGGTCGGCACCTCTGTACTTTCCAAGGAGGGTTTGGGGGAACTTGCTCTGAAGACAGAACAGCCGAGACCCCCAGGAGTGAAGTGGCCATTGGAACTGTGGCTTCATAGCGGTGATGGGAGACGACCAGAGCCCGGAGAAGGCACAGCCCGGCCCGGGGCTCCTGGGAGAGTCTTGTCTTTGTTTTTCCCCTTTCCACAGTATCATCTTCATTCTTGAATCAGAATCCCAGCTCTTCAAACTTCCCAGAAACCGTGGGAGTGGCCCTTGTCATACACGAAGGTCATTTCTTAAGAATGTTTCTGGAAAACTGGCAATGTCTAGGGGAGGCTGCCGTCAACCCCCAAAACATCTGCTCAGGGCCAGGCCCGGCAAGCCTTAGTTTTTCTCTTTTCTAGGCGATTTTGGAATTTTCTAGAAGATTCCATTCCTGGGCTGACCATATGGCAGGTCATTGAGCACCATCAGGTGTGCCCCACATTCCCGGGCACTGGTTTCTCGGATTCTATTCCCTGCCATGAGGACATGTTTTTAGCAAAGCTTGTGCACGGCACTTAGACGGAGCAACCAGTTACCTAGGAAACTGTCCCTTCTATACATGCTCCGCGGCTTGCCATCATCCGGATCCAGCTGCCTCGATTGGCCTTTTTCCTTGGCCTCCTTTGACAGTCCCTCCGCTTATTATGCCAGCAGAGTAGCTGCTTAACCAGGACCCAGTTGCATAACCTGTGGGGCCCGGGGCAAAGTGAAAATGCTGGGCCCCTAGTTAAAAAATTATTGAGAATGTCAAGATGGTAACAATGTAGCACTAAAAGTAAGCACCAACCCTCTCAGTGTGAGGCCACATGCGGTGGCACAGGTTGCACACCCATGAAGCCTGCCCTGCTTCTACTGGGGCTCTGCAGGCCTGCTGGGGTCCTGGCCTGGTGACAGAGGCATGCTTCCTCCGCTTCTCCACAATAGCTTTCCAAGGCTTCAAAGGCTCAGTCCTTGGATTCTTAAGGCCCTCCCTGATGACATCTAAACAGGGCTTCTACATTGATAGGGACCAGGACCTTGATGTAAGCCAGATTCTCTCTACCCAGAAAGCACGTGCGTACTTCCCACCTCCTTCAGCCTGACAAGAGCCTCTGAGTTGCCCCCCCCCCCATAGTCCAGGTGGACCCTGGCCTGTCCAGCCGTGAGTGCTGCCTCTGGTCACCACATCCAGAGACTTTTTAATGGCCATGATCCTCCTCTCTGCTCTCAATTCTCGGGGACCTCCTCCTAAGTCCCCAACTCCCCAAGAACCCATTGTGAACGGATCACCCACAGGTTTCTCCAAACCTTCTAAAGAGCAATTTGTATTTTCAGCCTGTCTCACCTCTGGGGATAATGAATTAGACAAATTTACTACCCACTGTAGAAGTCAGCAGCTCCTTTTATCTGTGCTGTTTCCTTTCTGAGTGTCAAGAGCTCCCCCCAGTCCTGCCATGCAGAATTGGATGACCAGGACTGGGTCGGAACAGTTTCTCTGTCGTGTGAGATGCCTGGATCCTACCCGACCTTTTCCTGTCCTTCTGGGTCTCACAGAGCGTTGGCTAGTGCCTCTAGGGGACATGTTGTCCATGGCCAAATCTTACTCTTTCCTGAGTTGTCCTCCTAGAATTGCATACAGGATTCTTCCTGCCTGGGCCTGGCCTGGCACAGGTCTGCCCAGCTTCTCTGTCTCCCACAGCCCCTCAGGACAGCCTGGGCTTGTGCCCCCAGGGTACCATTTTGCAGGTCAAGGACTCCCTGGTGGTCTGGTTCCCTGGGGGCATTTGTTGCACCATTTCAAATAAAGGTGTAGAATAAAAGGCCCAGAATTGAAAGCTGCTGTCTATCAATGACAGATGGCCCCCAGTTTCTTAATTTCAAAAGTCACCTTTCACAGGAGTGGCACACACCTGTAATCCCAGCGGCTCAGGAGGCTGAGGCAGGAGGATCACAAGTTCAAAGCCAGCCTCAGCAACTTTGAGGCGCTAAACAACTCAGTGAGACGCTGTCTCTAAATAAAATACTGGAGATACATAAAGGACTGGGGAGGTGGCTCAGTGGCCAAGTGCCCCTGAATTCAATCCCCAGTACCCCGCCCCCAAAAAGTCACCTTTCAAAAACTTTTGAAAGGCTAACTGCAGTTTCCCTTCCTATGAAGTCATTTACCTCTGAAGAAGCCCGACAGATCAAGAGGCATGAGTGCCCTATATAGAAATCCTCCTTCTTCTTCCTCTAGGGCAGCAGAAGGAGCCCCGAGGGGCACGCTGGCCTCAGTTTCCTCATCTTTAAAATGGGAGAGATGGTGCTGACCTGGAACATTGGCTGTGGACTCACGCTGTGGACTCACATGAGGCAAGGGATGGGAAGTGTTTGGCATGTGACATAAACAGGTTGAGTTTTGGTGGCAACTGTTTGTCTGATAATCGTTCATTACCAAATGCCTCCATTTATACCTCCAGGGTTTGCTTTTTATGGAAAGGCGCTTCCTTGGCGGGGAACTCGGCTATGAGCACCTTCATTGTGGATTTCGTGACTTCATTCATGCATTCCACACCCACATGTATTGGGCGTCTCATGTGTGTCAGGCACTGGGCCAAAATAGTCATGTGTCGCTTAATGGCAGGGACAGTTTCTGAGGAACGCGTCTGTAGGTGATTTTGTTATTGCAGGAACATCCCCAGGTGCCCTCACACATAGCTAGATGGTCCAGGTCAACCACCCCGGGTGGCCTCTCGATACAATCAAGAGGTGAGTGAACTCGGCTGCGAGGCTATGGCTGGGTGACGGGGCGCTGTTTTATAGTCAATTTTTTCTTTTGTAAGTAGGAGTTCCCTACTCTAAAAAGCACAGGAGGGTAAATACGTCAGCCAGTGACACGGTGATTCCTTATCATCATCGTTAGTACCAACAGAACTGGGTGTGCTGTCCGTTGGCACGAGCATCAGAGCAAGAGGTCAGTGTTCACCAGCATGAGTGTCGCTTAGCACTGCCATGTTATTACGGTGACATGTCTGGGCAGTGGGAAATTTTTAGCTCAACTCTAAGTCTTGGGACTTTGGGTAGAGTTGGCCCATCATCGATGGAAATGTCATTACATGGTGCATGACCGTCCATACTCAGCAGTGGCCACTAAGAGCCTGCGCCAGGGAGCTCTAGAGGTGCAGGTGGAAGTCAGCACACCTAAACCAGTACCAAGAAATAACTAGACAGACATCGTCACAAGGGGACCTGAGTCACATTGTGCCCAAATACAGTCTTTGGCCAAATGAGAACAGATTTTCCCAAGAGGCTGTGACCCCAAAAGGTTGTCAATAAGCAGGAGCCACTCAAAGCCCTCCCCTTCCAGTGTCTCAATAAGTGAGCCGGGTTCTTCTGGGACCATCAGCCAACGGGCCCCCGTTTTTATCCACACCTCCCCTGAAGTTCCGCCAGGCCCCGTGACTTGTGGAACCCAGTGGTAAAGAAGATCTAGAACTTCCTTGTCCGTTTAATGAGTGGTGTGATGTGAGAAGGACTGGAAAAGTCTAACATCTGAAAACAGATTTGCACTGTGATCATCACCAGAGATGATTCCTCTGATTCTCGGAGCTTTTCCAGAATTGGTGGGTTTTTTTTTTTTTTTTTTTTTGATCCTTTGATGGTTTGGAGAATACTATGTAGTGTGTCTCACACACAAACATTTTTCCCTTGACAAATGTCTGTCTTACAGCGGCCAGTTGCATTCTGTGGGTTTCTTTGAAATAAAAATGCTCTCTGGAAATGGAAAGAAGATTTAGAAGGCACATGGCTGTATCCCTCCGTTTTCTTCTTTCTTCCTGCATCACGAATGCTCCTAAGAGTTCCTCGGCCACCCCAGGTCGGTTTTGGGCCCAGGGAGGGACCCCCATCTGCAGCCTCCCCAGAAGAGATGCGACACTCCGTGCCAGGCTCTCAGATGGGTGAAGTGGGGGAAGGTGCCCGAGTGGGTCTCAGGGGCCCCTCAGGTCATGGGACGCACAGTTAGACATGGCTTCATGCCGTCCCTTGGGAAAATGGAGAACCCCTCCTCAGGTTCGCGATCCCAGCGTGTCGGGCGCAGCAGCCTTCGCTCTGAGCTTGTAGTCATTACTGTATTTCTCGTGCCAAGCCTCCTCACCCTCCTAACCTTGCCCAGAATTCTGAGTGGTTTGCGGTCTCCCAAAAGCTGTTTAAGAAAGGGAGCCACTGAGCTCTACCTCCCGTTCCTAGGTGCAAAGACTGGCGCAGGCAGAAGCAGCCGTGGAACTCAGAGCCTCCTCCTGTCCCCCTCTTTCCTGCTTCTCTGGCCTGGACACCTCCAGCTCCAGGAGCAAAATGCCACCACCTCTTCCCAGGGCCCTGCCCTCCCTGCACCTGCTGTCGGGTGGCCCCCTGGGGGTCTCTCAGTGGGTCCACCCTCAGGCGACCGGTGCCACCTCCAAAAGCTGAGCCACCAGCCCAGCCACTCACCCCGGCCGATGGGGCCTGGTCACTGGGACGCATGTGAAAACCGCCACCTTTGCAGGCCGGGATCTGAAGGGACTCGGAGGCCTGCTGCTCGCTCCATCCCCACTCTCCTCTCGTGTTTGCTGTTATTTTTTAACACTTTTTTTATCCTCATAAAAGCACTCTCCTCTTCCCCAGAGCTTGCCTGTAGCGAAGGCATGGTCTGTACAACTGCAATTATTTCAGAGAACAGATGGAGCGAGGAGCAGAAAGTCTGTTAATAGTAATAGAAATGCTACATGTTAACCTGGACAGCGTATGATGACAGTCCCATGACTACCCGTTCTGTTCCCACCAGCTGGGCAACCGAAGTAGGCATGAGATATTCACAAACAGCCACCAGCCACGTAGCCACCTAAAGTTAGAACTCAAATTCCTTCACACTGGGGGCTCTGGCGACCACAGCAGCTTAGCCCAGAGCACGGGAGGCCAGGCCGCTGCTCCGCCTTCTGGGCCTCCCGAGGCCGCCTCAGCTCTGGCTCAACCGCCAAGGCATCCAGGGTGGATGGAAGCCCAGGCCTGGCTTCGAGGCAAAAGCCAAACTTGCCGGCCCTCGCCCGGGGCCCACCCTCGCCAAAACCAGTGCTTTCCGTGGGTGCTCTCAGGCAGGGCGTTGGGCTTGGGCTCGGAGGTAGCAGGCGAGGTGCAGGCCACAGGCTTCTGCTCTCCCTGGCTGAGGCAGATGGGCCGTGTTGAATGGCCTAGGGTCAAGGCCAGCAGTGCAATGGACTTGTCCAGCTCTGGGAGCAGAAAATTTCTTTCTCCTTCTAGAATATGAAAAACAAAACCAAAGCAAAGAACCATGTCTTATTCCCACAGTAGGGATGGGCAAATTCATTTCAACACATATTTCTTAAGCATCTACTCTGTGTAAGGACATATGCCAGGTACTTCAGACATGGCAAAGAAATAATGGTCCCACCCCTTCAAGAAAGTTAGACTCTAATAAGGGGGACCAGCAGGCACCTGTGTGTAGCCAAACACACAGCAGAATATGGCACGCTTCCCAGCAAGGTCACAAGAAAGGTACGATTGGGATTCAAAGAAAGAAGACACCTTCTCTGGCTCAAGAATAGGTCTTCCCACGTGACACACATCTTAGAGAATAAGAAGAGGTTTTTTGATGGGTAGAAAAACCAACAAAGGCCAAGAGATAGGATGCAAGGATCACTCTGGGGAACAGAAATGTCTCCAGTCTGCATGGGCACATGTAGAGGTCCCGTGGGGACAACTGGGCAAGCTATCTAGGGCCTCAAATGCCAGGTTATGAAGTCTGTATTACCTCCTAAGTCTGTGGCCAGCTGGACTTCAGGAAGATCGTGGCCAGTGATTGCAAGTGCTGGTTCTGCACATCTTTCCCCACCCATCCAACAGCCTCCCCTGGGTAGCTTGGGTCAGCCATGATGTGAATATTTATTTCCCCATGGAAATGAAGCAAGTGCTACAAGTCAGGACCTGATTTTTTTTTCAGAGACTCAGTTTACCAAGACACCAGTAGACGACTCTCCTCTTAAGCAAGGTCCAAATAAGTAGGAAAAAGGCATCATGGGAAGAGTCCTCTAAGGATGCTGTTGAAATAGTAAGACTGGAGGCCCAGCTGAGCTTCCCCAGCGTGTTAGAGGAGTGAGGAGAGGCCAGAGAGCCCCTGGCCTTGCAAGTATGCAAGAACTGGACCTAAGAGGGAAGGGTCAAAGGGTGCACCATGACCTTGGCCGACAAAGAGGCTCCACCTAGAACCAGGGGAAGCCAGAGGAGGAGCTGGGGTGGGACATGAAGTGGCTTTGCAGCTGGAGATGGTCCTGTGATGAGGACTTGGGCAAGAATGTGACCCACCGTCTTTGCCGCTTAGGGACTCGGCTTCTCCTTTTCCTGCTTTACTTCCTCTGCCCCCTCCCTCCCTCCTGAGCCCCCTGGATAGTGTCTTAATTCGCCACTGGACATGTCATGACTGTGGCTAACCTGCTTGGCTGCCGGTGAAGCTTTGAAATTTAAATGTTTTGAACGACCAACAATTAAAAAAAAAAAAAGAAATTTAAATGAGCCCCTCAGCTTCATTAAGTCAGAAGAGTCGCAATGGCCCGGGAGGGCCACAGAGCACATGGGCTCCCAGGAGGGAACAGGATGGGGAGCGCACCAGGACTTGAACTCAGTCCTCAACACACCAGTGACCTCCAGGCAGGCAGCCATGGAGCCGGGCGAGAACCTTCCTTCCCCTAGACATCTGGAGTGGGCAGATGTCATAGAGGGACCGTTGTCCCTAGAGGACTGGGCAGCACAGTGGCAGAAGGCAGTTGATGCAGGGACTCTGGGACATGCTGCCAACAAATACATCTTGGTAGTGCATATGCTGTAAACTACAGAAGCGTCCAGAGACCTAGGTGCACAGGAATTTGCAGTCCACAAACATACCATATTGTGATAAAATCAACCCTGAATCTGTTCCTCGGCCCCCCCAGGCTGTGCCTTCCCACTGTGCAGGAAGAAGAGGGTAGAATTTGGAGACAAGGGGCATGGTTTCAAACCCTGGAGAGGCCTTCATTTGTTCATGGTCACCGGCATTTACTGATGACTCTGCGTGTGCTGGGCTCTGTTAGGACCCTTGTATGAATTCACTTCACTGTAGAGCATTGAGGAGGAAAGCACTCTGATTATTATTGTGTCCCTCTTATAGATACTGAACTTGATGCCAGGAGAGTTTAATCAACTTGTCCAAGGCCACACAGCAACTAGGTAGGATTCACGTCAGGAGAGTATATTGCTTTGGGCCGAACCCCTAATTCCTTAGAGTCTCAATTTTCCACCCATATGTTCAGAATAATAATTTCTGTTTAGAGGGTTTTCCCTGCAATGGCCCCTTGTTCCCAGTAATATGATTCTGGCCACATCAAATTATGGCTTTAGCTGACCCAAACCTATACTGCCTGCTACCACTGACCCCAATATTCAACCCCGGCAAAGTCTTCCTTTCCTCTTCCTCATCAAATACCACCTTCTGTCGCCCCGTGGTAGAGCGCTCTCCTGGCATGCACAAGGCCCTGGGTTCCATCTCCAGCAAAATAGATAAACAAACAAACCAACAGAAACCCACCTTCCCTAGGAAGACTTGGCCCACCCCCGTCACCCGGGTTCCCACAGCTCCTAGATCCTGGTACCTCGCTGGTCCCGGGGCTCTTTACCCCTCTGTCTCCCTCTGTGGTTCGTGAGCCACCCAAGGCAGGGTGCTGGGAGTGTTCAGGGAGCTGAGCCAGTTGAAGAAGTGGCAGGATGGGTGGTTATGGTAGCTGCCTGGGAACATCTGGGGGGCCGCCATGGGGAAGGACCGGCCGTGTCCTGATGCCGTTCCTGTAGACTGAGAGTTTTCGGGAGGCTTTGGCTCTGTGAGACTGCCCTTTCTAGAGACCTGGCTGCTGTTCCTGAATGTGTGGCATTCCCGGGGCGGGGAGGGTGGCCCCTAGCTGGGGCCGCGGGAGACATTATCTGGTTTTCTCTGGGTTCCCCATAAAGGAAGCCCCCCTCGGTTCCTGCCAGCAGCATCTTCCTGGCCATCTCCACCCCCTGGGGACCCCGAGAGAGAGAGGAGGAAGTGAGGGCTGCCCAGGAGGTGCACCGGGGTCCCCAGGAGACCTCTTCACAGACTCCCGGAGAGGCTGAGGAGCTGGCTGGGGCTCCCAGCTACAGGAGACAGGCCTTCCAGAGGAAGCCTTGAACAATTGGGGACAGACGCTGATGCCATTCATTCACAACAACAAAACCCGACCCTGGACACTGCTTCACAGTCTCCAGAATGCGTTCACACCTCCTGCTCCTGTCACCTTTGGAATAACCCTGTTGTGTGGGACAGGCGTCCCTGCCATTCTGCGGATCAGTAACCACAGCTGGCTGCTGGGAGAAAACGACTCCCAAGATTCCCAGCCTCTCCATAGGACAACCGGGGCTCAAAGTCAGGCCCGAGAACTGACGTGTGATGATAGGAATGTGTAGGGCTGGGAGACAACCCCCTACTATCAGATATAAAGGAGCTGGCTTCATGCACCAAGTCTAGAGGCTGGCCATCTTGATCTGATTCAGCAGCTCGGGGACCAGGCTCTTTATGGCCTTTTGCTTTATCACTAGCACCCAGGCCTTCAACGGTACCTTTGTCCCCTCTTGGTCACAGGATGATGGCTAATCACCCAACATCACATCCACATCCCAGGCAGGAAGAAGGGTAATGGGTGAAAGAACAAAGGACCACCAAGGATTTTCTCCTTTTGGCCTTTTATTCAGGAAGGACTCCCTCGCCAGAGCGTCTCTCCTACATCTTAGCCAGAACAAAGCCTCCCTTCGGTTCAGTAGAGGCTGGGGAATCCACTATCTCAGCCTCCCAGCCTTCAGAGTAGAGGCAGGGAGGGAGAAGGACAGGTGACCACAGTGACAATACAGCACCTCTTTCCAAAGATGGCAAAGCATGACAAGAGCCCCCGCCCCTGGGCAGAGGCGCCTCGTCCACACGTCCTGGGGTGCACCTGGGCACCTTTGGCAGCCACAGTGGGGAAAAAGGCTGCCCTGATGGGTGGGTGCCAGCCTGGAATGGGAGCCCGGCCTGGGGGACGAAAGGCTTCAGGCTCAGGGGTAGCACCAGAGGGCATCCTGGCGGGCACACAGCCGTGGCCAGCAGCAGCTGTTGCACGCAGCCTCCCAGGAAGAAGGCTCTTAACTAGATTTCCCATGCAGAGCTTTGTGGGGGAGGCTCAAGCCTCCACCCACTGTGGGCTAAATCTGGGCTCCAGCCTCCATCGTCATGAACCGTGGGCGCACGGGCGGCTGTCGGTGCGCTGGGCTCCTTGGAGGCGTGCTGGAGACCCGTGGTCTTCAGGGCCAGGGCACAAGGGACCCCAGCTGAGGTCAGTGGGAGCCAGCCTCTCTATGTAGAGGACACAGTCTCCCTGCGCACTGTGCAGGCGGGAGGGAGCTGCATTGTGGTGGCTGGTGGATTCGGCCAGGAGCTCGGGGAACCAGGCTCTGATTGTAGCTCTTGCCCCCAACTCTGCTTCAGAGCCACCTGGGAACCATTAGCCAGAACCTGGGCCACCCACAGGGCTCAGCCTCGGCAGCTCTGACAGGCACCCCAGGTGATTGTCATAGTCAGGGGCCACCTTGGGGCAAATGGCTCTCACTCAACTTGACCCTGAACCTGGACCTGAGCAGGTCCATGCGGTCTCCATTCAAGGTCAAGTGAGTGCCCTAGGCCTCCAGGTATATCCGTGTCCTATTGGAAAATGAGAGCATGCTCTGTTGGACCCTCGCCAGCTTCCTCCTTCTCCAGAAAGGCCGGATGGACATGTGCATATCTCAGAGTCAAGGGCCCTGCTGCAAAATGCTTTTGGTATTTGCTTTAACTGGGTCTGGAAAGACGTAGAGATAGAAAAGATAGAGATGATGGGAAAGGTTCCCACATCCAGACACAGGAGGCACCGTGCATATGGCCACATGGGGAAGCACCAAGTTAGGAAGGGAGTGAGGGGAAAGAGCGAGTGAGGTCTGACTCTACTTTCTATTGCTATGACTGAATGCCACAAGCTGAGTAGTTTATAAAGAATAGAGGTTTGTTTAGCTCATGGTGCTGGCATCTGGGGAGGGCCTTCTTGCCACATCATAACGTGGTAGAGAGTGTCACATGATGAGACAGCAAGTGTCCCATCTTGGGCCTCTCTTCCTTTTCTTATAAAGCCACTAATGCCATCATGGGGATCCCACCTTCATGACCTCATTGGATCCTAATCCTCCAAAGTCCCCACCTCCAAATTCCATTCACACAAATTGGGGGATGAAGTTGCCAACACAAGAACTTTGGGAGGACACATTTGATTGAGTCATTGCATTGGCTCAATGAGCCTGCATTGAGTTTGTTTGCAGGAAGGAATGGGAGGGGTGGGGTCAGCAGGACCCGTGGGTTTAAGGTTGGCTGGTTTGAACCATGCTGGTGGGTGCTGATGCATAGTCCACCTGACACCTGGCCCCTAGATGACTCAGGCAGGGGGACAGTGGCTAGGCCTGATGAAGGAGGTGTGGAGGTGGTGACCTGGGGTAGGTTGGCTTGTGTCTGAAGCCCATGCTCTGGGGAGGGCTGCTCTCTGTGAGAACTGACCAGCCCGGTCAGCAAGGCCCAGCCCCACGTCACAGCAGCAGAAAATTCAGGGAAAAAAAAAGGATAAGATTAACAGGGGCCCCGCCTTCTCAGTCCTGGACTTGGGACTGTGTCTGCTGAAGTCCAGGCACACTCTGTCCTGAGATGCTTTTTCCTTCCTCCTGTCTGGGAAGGGCAGGCACACAGGCTCCTCAAACGGACGGGTGGGAGGGGAGGCCCTGGAGAGTTTGAAGCAGCAGAAAAAGATCTTATTTGTGTTTCAGAAAATTAGGATCAAGGTCAAAGTGAACGTGGAGAGACACTTAGGAAGCCATCCGGGAGGGCAGGTAGAAGATGATGGCGGACTGGGCTGGCGTGGTGGCCCTGGGGGCTGGCGTGGTGGCTGTGGGGACTGACAGGGCTTGACGGTGGATTGCAGGGGTGGGGCCAAGACGGCGCCTGGGCTTCCGACTTGCAAGACCAGATGGAGGGTGCCTTTGTTCACGGAACAGGAAACTGGGAAAGCAGACAGCGTGGGTGGCCATGGCGAGCGGAGGGACTTTGAAACATGCAAGGTGACATGTGACATGGGTCTCTGGACACAGGCCTGGTGGCCAGGCGCAGCTCTGGGCTGGAGAAATGAACGCAGCTGTGGCCTGACCTTCCGGAGGGAAGAGAGCCTGGGCCTCAGCCCCAGGGGAGCGAGCCTGAGGAGGGAGATGACCTGGGGGTCAAACTCCAGGAGGAGAAGGTACTTGGTAGCCGAGCAGCGGCGGCCATGCCAGCTGTGGCTGGGACATCAAGTATGATAAAGAGGGGAAAGTGTCCCCAGGACATGGTGACGCGAAGGGGGCGACCTTAGTGAGGCCTGCAGCGGAAGCCGTGGGGGCAGAGAGGGGTAAGGAGAAGGGGGAATAAGGACACAGAGACGGTGCGTCGACATCTTGGAGGGGTTTGCCGATGGAGCAGGAGGAGAGGAGGGTCAGGGGACAGCTAGGACACAGAGCCACGCCTTTTAGACATGGAAGAGAAGTGGTCATGTTGTCATGCTGAGGAGGGACGGGAAGATGGACTCTCTTCCGGAGGGGGCGGTCTGAAGGACAGGTAGAGGGGTGTCTCCTCCTTGAGCTTGGGCCATGCAGCCTCTCAGACATGATGAGGGGCAGGGGGCAGCCGCACTTGGGGTCTCTGGCTTTGAAGCCCGTCTTGATGATGGCCTCATCATTCTCTGAGAAGTCACCAAGGAAGAAACCTATCATCCAAGGTCAATGGGGGAGAGTTGGGGGGCGGGGGGGGGTGCTGGCGGCTTAAGGATTTGGATGCTTTGAAATCTTGGAAAGTCAACCTAGGCACAGGAGATCGGGTTCGCTCAGGCAGTGCCACCAGAAACTGGTGACCAAGCTTGTATGGTGGAGCCAACCTCCCTCCCCTGGTGAGCACCGAGTCACACCGACGTCAAGGAGGTGGTTTGCCCAGCCGTTCCCTGACCCTCCTCTTCCCTGGGGTTCTGGCAATTTCCTCTGGATTCAGACACCCGTGAAGAACAGAGGGACATGATGGGCTTTGGGGAAGCTGCCCATGGTCCAGAGTCCCCTTGAGGTCAAGGACAAGTCCCCAGCAGGCTGGCTGGAGAGGAGGTCGTGGCCAGAACTGGTGGGTTTTGAAGACGGAGCTGATCAGGGTTGGCCAGTCTTGGAACGGCCCCTGGAGTCAATGGCCGAGGCCCGGGAGGCAGAGGGGCGGTGGTGCCCAAGAGGTGTTCCACAGGCTTGCTGAAGCCCTGGGGACAACAGCAGGATCTGGGCATGAGACGAAGACTGAGCAGGAGGCAGGCAGCGTGCGTGACCCTCACAGCAGCATCCAGGGAGGCACAGGTGGCAGCGACCAAGACAGAAGAGGCTGTGGACCTGAAAGCCCTGCCCCAGAGGAGCAAGGACAGCCTCCTGACCTCCTGGCGCTGGGCCTGTGGGCACAAGAGAACACACGGTGGCCAAGGAGTGCTGGGGGACGGTCCTCAAGCGGAGCTCCGGAAAAGACAAGGACACGGAGACAGCAATTTCCGGAGAGACGGAGGGGGCTGAGAGAAGGCTCGTTGTTGGCAGCCATTCCAGAGGGAAGAAGGGAAGGGTCTGGAAGAGGACGGGTGTGGAGGATTGGCTCAGAGGCCAGAGAGAAGGGTGAACCTGGAGAGGGGTGTAGCAGGGGACCAGTGGCTGAGAAGGGCAAGGGGGTTTGACTGAAAACCAGGAAGGGAGGCAGACTGTGGAGGCCCAGCTACCTCTTTAAGGAGGCCAGTGGGGCAGTGACCAGAGGACCAGGCTCACTGGCCAACGGGAGTCAGTGTCGGTGTCTCTTTCTGCTCCCCTGGGTCACAGTGGCAGCGTGGGGCACAGGCTGTCCTGAGAGGGACATTTCTCTATGAGAATCACCAGCACCATGGTGGGCTACATAAATCGACAACCCTGTGTAGCGATGGTGATGGAGGACAGAGCCACAGGTTCAAGGAGGCAAACGTGGCTAGGACAACTGATGGGGGTAGAGGTCCAGGGCAAGGAGGCCACCTGTCCATCAGTAGAAATATTTGCCCTGTCCTTGGCTCCTCCTCACTCCACTGCCTGTCTTTCCTAACTCCCAGTTGGGACACACCCACTAAAATTCCTTTGGGAATAAGATAATCCAATTTTAAAATGGGCAAAAGATGGACATAGAGATTTCACCAAAGAAGATATGTGTGTAGTCAATAGGACACGAAAAGATGCCGTCATCACTAATCACTAGGAAAATGCAAATTAAAACCACGAGATGCTACATTGCAACCTCTAGAATGGCTACCATCAAGATGGCCACGGGGGCTGGTGAGGATGCCGAGAGCCCAGAACCTTTGGGCACTGCTGGGGAGATGGTCAAATGGTGCCAGTACTTTGGAAAACTGTTGGGTGATGTCTTACAGTGTTGCACATAATTTGCCATCTGACCCAGCCATTCCATTCTAGGTATCTCCCCAAGAGAATTGAAAACCAATAGCTACACAATGATTGCATCAGCATCACACATAATAGCCCCAAAGTGGAAATAACCCAAGTGTCCATCAGTGGAATAATAATAATAATAATAATAATGGCATTTGGACAAGTTCAGACCTAATTCTGCTTCTGTATCAGCATCGTGGTTCCCGAGGACCGTGATCTGTTCTCACGGCTCTGTTGCCTCACTCCTGTCCTGTTGATTGGTGGTCAGGCTCTCGGTCAGTTGCTCTTCTCCAAATACCCCTCAAAATAGATGAGCCCTCTGCCACAGCCAGCCCTCCTTACCTCTCAGCATCCAGGGGAAAGAGACAGAGACTGACATCTCCCAGGTAATGCTATGAGATTACTGTACATTCAGCTTTAGGTTGTAATTTCAGTTTATTTTTAGCAGTTAATAGCTCACAGGCTCAAAATTCAAAATGATGGAACGAGCACACAGAGGCCTCTTTCCCACATCTATCCCACTTACCATAAAGCTACCCCATCCACAGTGTCCACTAATTATTTAAAAAAAAAATCCTTCCATAGTTTGTTTATGCAAATATAAGCAAATGGGAAGAAATATCTCATCTTCTCTTTCTTATATAAAAGTAAGGAACTAGATGTGTGGTTTTGCACCTTGCTTTTTCCACTTAATTTACCCTGAAGGGCTTTTCACATCAGGTCTGAGAGATCTTCATTGTTTTCTTCTGGCTGTTTTTTGCAGCTATAAAGTTTCCTATTGTGAACGTGTATCATTGTTGATTAACCAATCCCCAACTGATGGGCACTTGAGTTATTTCTAACTTTTTTGCTGTTAACAGACAGAGCTGCATGAAGAACCTTAAATACAAGTCATTTCATAAGTGGGGAGATATTTGTGAGTGGGGAAGTGACAGGCATGGGATTGCTGAGTTGAAAGGTCAATCACCCGGTCGGTCACGCATTCCCAGAGCAAGGTAGAAGCCAGTTTGCCCACAGCCCTGACAACAGAGCACGCCGTCAGCCTGCAGGTCCCACCGTGCGTGGAAAGGGCTTTGGTTCTATCCAGCTTCCTGAAAGCATGGTCACTTTTTTTTTCATTTTATTTTATTGTGCAAAGAACACTTAACAACTTAACAACTGAGATCTGCCCTCAACAGACTTTTAAGTTACAATATAATATTGTTAACCACGGACACAATGTTGCAGCAGATCTTTAGAATTTATTCAATCTCACATTACTGAAATAGCGAGTCCCCATTTTACCCCAGCAATCCCTGGCAACCCCTGTTCTGCTTTCTGCTTCTGCAGGCTTGACTGTTTTCTGTACCTGTAAGTGGGATCACATGGCATTTGTCCCTCTGTGACTGGTTGGTTTCACTCAACATAATTTCCTCCAATTCTGCCTGCCCATGTTGCATATTAGAGCATTTCCTTCCTTTTTTAAGGCTGAATAGTATTCCATTCTATGTGCAGATGGTCCCCAACTTATAAAGACTTGACTTCTGATTTTTCAACTTTGCCAGGGTATGAAAGGTGATGTACATTCAATAGAAACCTTACTTTGTGTTTTGAATCTTGATTTTCCCAGGCTAGTGCTATATGCAGTACCATACTCTCATGATGCCCAACTATAAGTGAATGCCAATGTTGTGAACACATTTCAGGCAGGCGAGGCTAATCTGCCATATTCGATAGGTTAGGCACAATAAATGCATTTTGGACTTAGACCCATTGGAAGTTGAGTATATTCTATCACTACGTAAGCCACGTAATTCAAGGAGCATCCATGTATACTATACCATTTTGTCTTCATCCATTCATTGATGGGCATCTGGATTATTCCATGTCTTGGCTACTGTGACCATTGCTGCATTGGATGTAGGAGTGCAGAGTTTTTCTTCGAGCCTCTTTGGGATTCTTTCAATTATTTTGAACATATACCTGGAAGTGGGCTTGCTGGGTCAGACACGCAGGCTGACCTTCACCTCACGTCCTAATGCGCCAGATAGATGTCAGAATCATCAAGCTCCTCTTCTTGGTTTTTTAGCAACAAGCCAGAGGGAGAAGGGCTTAGCTGAAGTCCCCGACGTGGCAGTGCAAAAGCATTCGCCCCCGGAGTGCCTGGCATTTAACTCGGACTCTCCTGAGAAGTTCAAGTCCGTCTCTGACCTGGCAGGAAGACGTACCGGGGTTGGACCCAGGGCCTTGGGTGTCCTAGGCAAGCAGCCCCAGTGCAATTCCATTGTTGAAAGTGTTGGCTGTGGGTCCTTCTCTCTCGGCTGTACCTACAGGACGAGCTGCCATGGTCAGGAACAAGTTCCACGTTCTGGGAGCCTGGCCAGTGCCCTCTTCCCTACTCTACTTCAGCTTGTCCGCTCCAGAGAGTGGGTGGGATCCTGAGTCAGACTTCGTATGGCCGACCAAAGGTCCAGCACTGTGTGTGTGTGTGTGTGTGTGTGTGTGTGTGTGTGTGCGTGGTGCTCGGTTCAAACCCAGGGCCTCACCTCTGTCAGACATGCTCTCTGGTACTGAGCCACATCCTCAGCCCACAGTCCAGCTCTGGAATACCTGGTTCCCACTTTCTCTGGTGAATAACAACCCCTTGACGTACACTTCTGCCCAGTATTTGCTAGATTGATTGTTGGCAATCAGGGTCATGGAAATGAGTGGGACCCAGCTCCTCAGTCCACTAAGACAGAAGATCTGCAAGACCATCAGCACACTAACTCTTTCTTTCCTGCTGAGTCTTTGAAGAGGTCTGTTATGAGGTTGCTTAGCAGTGAGGTGATTGTACTAGCCTCTCTCCTGTTATTATAGCAGAATACCCAAGTCTGGATATATTACATAGAAAAGAGGTTCGTTTAGGGTCAAGGGTATGACACTAACTTGTGCTTGGCTTTGTTGAGGGCCTCATGGTGGATGGCATCACAATGGCAGGAACATAAGGGAGTAAGAAATCGCATGGTGAGACAGGAAACTGGAGAGCAGCTGGGGACTAACTGGGGTCTGATGAGAAGTTCAAGAACTACATTAATCCCTTCCAAGGGCTTAAGGACTCCCTGCAGGCCCTGTCTCTTTAAGGTCCCACCATCACATTGAGGACCAACCCTCCAACACATGGGCCCTTGGACAAATCACATCCAGGCCACCGTAGTAATCGAGGATGGAAGTCAGGATATGACCACCTCAGAGAAGGCCATGCAGAGGACTCATGAGTCCACTCTTGACTCACTGAGTAGAGACACAGCAGTGTTGGACAGCTACAGGTGGGCAGTGGGGCGGGGCAGTGATGGGGACCAATGAGGAGGAGTGCCCTGGGCATGGTCTGGACAGGATGATGAGGGTTCTGGGATCTCCCACAGTACCCTTTTTAAAAGTATGAATCTTTTCTTCTCAGCATAAAGGCAATGTGTTATAGTGCAGACACACTGGAAAATCCAAAAGTAAGATTCGTAAGGTTCATGAGATTCTTTCTCCACTCTCCTTCCCATGGAGGACATATATGGGCACGGCAGATGATTTTGGTCTTCTTCCCTTCTTTTTAAAGACAATGAGATCATGGAGCACAAAGGGTTTTCAAAACCCACCGTGTGATTCCATGTCCTTAAAAACTCCAGACATAAACATTTAAAATATATATTAATTTTATAGATAAAGATAGGATTTAATTTCATTTTATCTGCATGACCTTCATTACTAGTGAAATTGAACATTTGCTCGTAGGTTTATCAATCGTTTGTATTTCTTGTTTTACGAATTCTTTGGATGTTGCTTGTCTGTTTTTTCCACTGGGTTATCAGTCCTTTTCTTATTCACTTAAAAAGTACTTATCTATTAAGAATCCAAACACTTTTTTCACATATCTTGCAAATATTTACCCCAAGTTTATTGTCTTTGAATTTCATTTGGCTTTTTTCTCCATATACAAGATTCAAAATTCTATCTAGTTAGATTATATCAATCTCTTCCTTCATGCCATTTACTGCTGACAGTTTGGTATGTAGTTTTCCAGACATTTGCTATGCATATGCAAATATATCTATAAATATATATATATAGAAGGAGATAGTTATATATGTAAAGTTTCCCTGCACATTTGAGATGTCATATCCACTCTTCTGCAACTTGCTTATTTCATGCACTAGCATATTACATACATTTCCCCTTATTAATATATAAAGATCTAATTCCAACAGTATTCCCTTGAATGAATTCAATATTATGTTCTTTAAGCCAGTTTTTAAACATTGTTTTTCATGTACACACTTAAATATGGAAGTTTTCTGGGGTTTGAAAGAAACAGAAACCTAAGTTTATTTATTCCATGTAGTGAGTCAATAGTCCCAATGGCATTTATAAAACAATCTGTCCTTTCCCTCTGACTTTAAATAACTTTGTCTTATATTAAATATCATATATAAAATGGTAACTATCATATATTAAATATATATACTGAAATTTTGAGTTTTTCTCTATATTTTTCTTTCTTCTTTTATTTATTCCTCAATCAGTGCCACATTTTTCTAATTATTATAGCTTTAAAATATATTTTAATACCTATAAAATCAATCCCATTCCCTGTCTCATCTTCTTCAATATTACCTTTTTCAATATTACCAATTTTTCCTTTTGTTTGCTTATTTTATTTTGCATTTAATTATGGGCTTTGGAATCATTTTTTAAATTCCCA